>NC_066345.1:14162111-15632111 GCF_024516045.1 Bombus affinis
TAGTTTCGCACGATTTGTTCATTGATCTTGTTAAAAATCAAATTAATTAACTCTACTACTTGTTAATTTTTGGGTTCATACGGTATATACATAAATACGCAAATTGATGTTCAATCCTCAAGAAACAAATGACTCAATCCGAGTAACTTAATTTATATCGCTTAACTGCCAGGTAAGTTGAAAAACCGGTATTTCTAATATCATCAGTCGTCTGTACTTTTCAATTTATGGAGTTGATCGGTAGCTCGATTAAAGGAAAGGAATTTATGACGATATGCACGCCTGTAGTTAAGGATCAAAGAAATTATTCAAATACGTATTAGAGTACGTATTAATGAATTTAAAAGTCTCTTTACGAAGCTATGGATCGAAAAAAAGCGAATAATCGGCAGCAGGTTTGTTATCATTTGTTTCCCATACATATACCCACTCGTACATGTGTGATATGAACAGCTGCAATTTGCGACAAGAAAAAACAAAGGAGATAGGTACGTAATAAATTCGATCAATGGAACGCAGAGAAACAAGCTCAAAAGTCTGTCTATACAGATACGCTTTGCTTCGTCTGATATGAAAGTACAATTGGGTGTTTCGATTATGCGTTCAGATAAAATGAAAGAAATAATTTCGAAGTGCGAAGGTAGTATAAGCGACTAGATATCATCGATTGCGCAGAAAATCCTACGTTAAAATCTATATTATTTTTTAAGCATCTAGAAACATTAATTTACAAATTTTCGTTAGAATTATGAAAAAAAAAAAAAAAAACAGGAATCTTGGAATACGAACTGTGACATCATGCCTACTCTTGCGAATTATTCGATAAGACCCATCAAGGAGATAATAATAAAAAATTTCTCTTAAACGTTCTCAACAAAAAATCATCATCTCTCTTAAAATAAGTATTTTAGCTACATTTCATCGTCTATAGTCAACGTCACTCGGTATCTTTGATCAAAACATTGAAAATCAAATTCTCTGATTTGCACAAGACGCCCTATACGTGTACATCGAAAATCGAGACTCCAACGCTAAAGATCGCTGGAACAAAGACATGAAACACACAACGGTATCAAACGATAACGTCGGTTATGAACAAGAGTAGATGGTCACGTGATAAAAAGAAAGAGTAACGTACAGCATGCACTGTCTCATTCTGATCTATGAAGCCGTGACTTCTATAACTTCGTAAAATACGAGGAAAGAAATAGTTGACGAACGGATGTCGACTCATTCGTTTCGTACCCTCGTTTCGTTTCCCCTTTACATCCCTCTTTTGTCTCTACGGTTTTGCTCGCGCGTGCAACCGACCATACAAGATACAATATAACGAGACCATGTCCAACACACGTGAAACGCGTCCCTCCCTTCCCTTGCTTTTCTGTAAGACGAGTTCTCGTGCAAGCACGCACATACAGCATAAAAATGAAAATGTTGCCCCGCGGAACGTGCACTCGAGATTTCGAGTGCTGCTTGTCGAGATCTACCTCGTATCGCGTGGATTTATTATTTATGTGGAGGATCGGTGAACTCTGTTCCCTGTGGCCCTTTACACGTAGAATATCGTGCCCTTTGGCGGTAAACGCGAATAAATATAATGGCCGCGCGAGAAGAAATTATTCTGGATGCATAGTCGGCAACAGTCGAGATAAACGCTAATCAGTATTCACGATGTTGTTGATAAAAAGAAAAACAATGATAACGATTGATATCACGTTCGTCGAGGCGACGTCATACAACGAGCTGGTGCGGAAAGTAATGCGATCCAGCTGATACACAATAACTTATAAAATAATCTACTAATAATAATGAATTAAGAGACAAGTTACCAGTTATAGGTTAGAAACATTTATTTTGTAATTTTACAATTTTACACAAAATATGATAATTAGCTGACGTGTACATAATTTGTAAAATCTACCCGAAGCCCTTCATTGGTTTCATTCGTATCAAACTTGGCGCTGTTATGCAAGAGAATCTATTAGTGTTGATAAGCTGTAATTTGTAACTTGTACAATTTCATTTAGATTTCATTAGTTCAACCGTGCCCTGATTTGCGAAGTCGCATGGCATTTAGAACTCTACTTCTTAACTTAATTAATATTCGTCTGCATGAGTGATGCCATTAATATTTTCTTTTATATGTTCAAGGCTGACAGAAAGCAAATATGTATTTAATCCCAAAATCAAGCACGAAGATAGTTTCGACCTGACATTGGTTGACAACATATTGAATTTCAAAATTGCTCTTTTGTAAAAGAAAGTGTCTGGTCTTCGTACGTATTAAATTACGTATCTATTATATATCTATAATAACTATATATCGCATGACTGGTCATTGTGCGATGCCTTTCAAAAATTCAAAATATCCAATTTCGATGCATTAGCGGTAAAACGCGTGAATATTACTAAATATCGATGAAAAGAGAGAATCGACGGAAGAATGTCCGGAAAATGTACATATTTACCAGGCATGCTGGGCACCATTAAGCGCAGCATCGTAGGGAGAAATCACTAAAATCCTATTTTTATGAACGGTCGTCGGACATGAATAGTTCAGTCCACCTCTCTGCTACAGGCAAACGTCTCCTAGAAATACGCCAACGTAGAATCACGAAGGAGGAAAAGGGACGCGGTGGTTCGAGAACAGAGTGGTCTTGTTTCTACTGTCCACACTTTCCTAATGCAAAACTCGTGTAGCATCGATAGACCGTCGACATTAGCCAACGACACACCGGTGTGATTGCCGTAGATAGCCGTGTGTTTTTCCCTGGTGTTTGTTCGACGTACTTTATCGAACAGGAAATCACACAAGCGACGATAAAAGAGGCTGCCACAACACAAAGCAGCGAATGTTTGTTTACGCAGAAAACGGCGAATAGTGCTAATTATAGTCGCGGGAGCTGAAGGGAGGAAACGGTGAAGACACTATTTTTACTAGTCTCTCCCGCCAGAATATCGTCGGACGTCTGCCTCCGTCTGACACCGCAACAAAGCCAACAGACGATAAATGAAAAGCCAGTAACCCTCCTATTACGGTCTATTGGCCGCGATAAAAATATTACATCGACTCTTATGCTTCTGACACTTGCCAAACTTGGCTAAAAATCGATCATTTATGCACCACATGTTTCGTGTATCAGCTCGCAACAGCAATTAAACACGCCACCTAAGTATGTGGAATAATTTTTCGTTGGGAGCAATAAACAGGATCTCTATTAAATCATCTGATTAATTATGATCGATCAAATGAAAAAAAACTGCATGCCATGTGTGCATGATATTAAATGGTATGATTAAAAAGTTAATGGAATTTTCTTTATTTCTATAGAATTTTAAGTGAGCTACGTGTTGCGAAACACTGGACAGAAGTTTTAACTAGTTTATATACACGTGTTAATAGGTTGGATATCGATCAATCCGCAGAATTTTTTGCAGAAAGTGAGGTTAGAACACGACACGAGCGCTCGCTTGTGTCTCGCGCGCGCGTGTCAGCGAGTGGGAATTCGCTGTTTTCATGAGGAAAAATGTGCGCGGCACGCGCGGTGACGTTCTATTTTCGAATGAAAGGCGCGATCAGGGGACAAGAACGAAAGAGAGATGCAGAAACCGGGAGAGAAAGGGAGCGAAAGAGAAACCGGCCAGCCCGCAAGGAAGAGTGAGAAAAACATGACTTGAGTGGAGGGTATGCGCGAAACGAAGAGACGTGGACAGACGTAGGAACGAACTGCGAGGGAAAAGCATGGAGTAGAAAGCGAGAAAGCGAGAAAGCGACGCAACGAGAGCAACAACGTTGTGCAAAAACGAAGACAGATTGCGACGTGTCTGTATGTGCAAGTATAAGAGGAAAGAGGATGAAGCGCAAGTGTGTACGCTTTGAAACACGGCGGGAGAAGGCGGGTAGAAACAGAGAGAGCAAAAGGGAGGAAAAGAGGAAAGGAGACAGAGAGCGTGCTGCCGTTATAGTGTGGACACCGGTAAGGAACTCTGACTCTGACTCGTCTTGTGCTGGGCGGCCATGCTGGGTCTCTCTTGCGTTCCGAGAATGAGTATACCTATACCTTTTGCGTACACGATGAAAACTCGTGTATCCCCTCGCAGGAAATTCTATCACGCACGTTGCCGTTTGCTATGGTTGTGTGAAGCGTGGTTCAGTGAAATCACATGGCACAGTGAACGATTAAAGACAATATCGATCGATGGTAGAAAAAAAGCAAAACAAAATGAAAAAAAAAAGAAAACAGAGTAAGAGGGAGAAGAAAAAAAAGAACAGAGACTGAGGGAATCGTCGAAAAGAAAGACAACAACAACGTGCGCTAGGCGAAAGGCAAAAGACGAAAAGAAGCGAAAAAGGATGTAAAGTAAAAAAAAGAGGCTAAGAGTGCGAGAAAAAGGAAGGAGACAAGCACACGCACCGTGTTGACCACCGCGCGTTCGCCGTTTGGGACGAGAAGAGGGGGCACCTCTGTTCACGAGCACGATCAGACGTATACGCAGTACACGTAAAACTACGCGCGGCAACGACACACACGACCAGTGCACGCGTCTTCGCGGCGGCCCCGTGTTTTCCACCGTGCGCAGCGTGTCGATGCTGGCTTTTCCTTTCTCGGCATGGACGCCACGGCAGCCACGCCAAGACGAACGAAAAAGGAAGGAGAAGCGGCGGATCGAGCGTGTGGATCGTACGCAGCGAACGACCGAAGCTCGAAGCCGAGCGAGCCGAAGATCCGTGGAGCAAACGGTGCTGCCTATCGGATGGCACTGCGTTCAGCGCCGCGGTGCGCGACCCCCGTCGGCCTTCATCGTCTTTCCTCGTCGCGCCTCGTCTCGTCTCGGTGGCGCTCGTCGCTTTTCGCCCCTTTCCGTCCCTCGAGTTTCTGCCGCGTCTCGCGCGCCTGTCCCTCACCTCTATGTGTAGTGTGTACTTACTACCTTTACTCCTCCCTACACATCCGTCTTGTTTCTGTTCTCTTTCTCCTCTCTCTTGTTCTCTTCCATCTCATCGCTCCCTAACCCTTTCTTTCGCATGAGACACCCTCTCTTTCTTTCTTTCGTCACCGTTGCAGCCTCTTTCGATTCTCCATATCGCCGCCATCGCTACTGTCACCACTACCGCCGTCACGGCTACCACCGCCACCGCCGCCGCAGCCGCCGCCGATTCCAACACCGCTACCGCTACCGCCACCACCACACTATCGTCACACATCTGCTGTCGTCGCCGCAGTCGCCGTCGCAGTCATAGTTGACGAGTGCTGTCGCGAAAATCGTCTGGTTTCTTGGCAGTCGCTAGCGCGAGTCAACCCAACGACTCGATTACTCGCTACTCAATCGGACGAATCGTGCTCTCTCTCGTTATATTACACCTTCTTTGATCTTGCCGTGATAGGTCGTCAGGGTCAGTTTGTTTTAGTTTGA
Organism: Bombus affinis; assembly: GCF_024516045.1. Taxonomy (NCBI): domain Eukaryota; kingdom Metazoa; phylum Arthropoda; class Insecta; order Hymenoptera; family Apidae; genus Bombus; species Bombus affinis. Next base: position 14,167,527 of record NC_066345.1, read on the forward strand.
GAAAATTTAGTTATGAAGCATATACCTTGTTTTGGCGGATGATTCTACTAGATAGATACCTTGATTGATACGATTGATTAGTGTCATTTGGAAATAGGCTTTCAAACTTGAGAAAGCTCTCAGTGGAATCTCATTTTGTAAATGAGCAACGAGAACAGATAGTATACTAATAAATTTCGCACTGTTTTTATGCTCATCCGATCGAATTATGTTCGTTAGTTAATTAATAATCCGAGGAGCTTATTAATTATTCTATTCACTAAGATCAGCTTGAGCGTAATGATTCATGATGAAGCTATAACAACTTTTTTTCATGATAAACGTAATCTATGTTACAAGTGGAACTTGTATTTAGTAACGTATCGCGCCAGTGTAATACCATAGAAAACAACATCTTTTTCTAATATGTAATTTCTTTAAATAATGTTTCTCCTAATAGCTTGAAAATTTTCGATAGAGCGAATACTGTAACAAAAGTATACTAACTTCATACAGATGCAACAACATAACTTCCTTAAAATTCCTTACAAGTCCTTATATATTATAACCACACTTATAATAAAAATCGTGTCCTTTGAAAAATTGTCGAGAAATCATGAAGTTATTGAAGATTTATGAAATTATGAAATTAAAAGAAAACCACGTGGATCTTATGCTAACAAGAATCCATTGATAGTGCATTGACCACTGCGATCCGTGGCACGCACCAACAATGTCCCCTAGACAATCGGGCAGCAGAACCCGAGATTCTCCAATACAGATGAACCTATGCATATTTGGCACATCACACCCGGCACGTTCCGTTGTGTCACCCTTTCGCTCTCAAGCACTGCGCAGCAGACGTAACATAGAGTACATGCCGCTCGTACAAGCAAATTTTGATACGCTACTCCTAATCTTCGCTCCAAAATCTAATCACTTACAAAGGAAAATTTAAATGTGATATTTGACATTTTTAAAAGTTGGAAAGAAGCAGTGATAAAAGAAATTAAAAGCTGTAGACATATATTGATCTGAAGCGAGGAATTGATACACGCTTGGTCAGTGATAATAATTCACCGGAAAGATTAATCGTGGAATGTCAGAAGCGGCGCGATATCCATTCTCGAGTTCTGTCTTGATGGCGGAAATCAGTTCCGTGTCTTACTTGGCCTTCCCAACCCCTTAGCTACATGGCGGTATCGACGTTATCGAACGCTACTCCTTATTTAGAGAAAAGGACGTAAAAACTTGAAATACAAAAGTCGACTGATTTTAATACTTCGCCATGTAGAACAATATTTATTTGAATTTTGACAAAATAAATTGAAACTTCATAGGAGATTTTGCGATGTGAGAAGAGAACATTCCAAATCTGTTGATCTTAATGAAATTTATATGGAAGACAGGCACAGATAATTCAAATCATCAATACGTAAACATGTATGTCAATTATATTTGGTTATTACACTGAACACCCAGAGAAGAATTAATCTATTTTCTTATAAATAAGAAGCATAGATCAAAATATAAAAAATATTTGTAAAATCGAATGAAGAAATGTTCCAGAACTGGACAAACATGTGACCCGAAAGCTTCGATTCTCCGATGATCCCATAACACATTCGATCCTGCAATCCTCGAATCGTTTCATATACACCATAAAATGGTAACCGAGTGCTTGTTCAGGCTTCCGTGTTACCATTCTTCGCAACCCACCTCTCGTATCGTTCTCCGTCTTCTAACCACGTGACTCAGCCTCGTCATCATCGTCGCAGACTCTTGCCAAACGTCTCGCGCAGTTGTTAGCTTTGTCCTGCACGATGAATAAGCCTTATCTACTTGCAAGATAAGGGGTCTTCGATCTCGAGCCAGCGTACCGTAAACAGAGAGTGCTCGCATAACGAGAAAGATCGGTTGAACACGGTCGTTGCTAGTCATTGGCCCTGAAGAACGTCGATCCGAGAATGAAATCTCGTTGGCGAAAGGCGAAGCGCGTAGGTTGATAGGCGCATTGAGATACGAACATTCAGCGGTGGAATGGCAGAGGATGGAGAGAGGAAGGGAAGGAAATGCAAAAATGCAAGTTTTACGGACCGCTTGAACAGCGGCATTCCACGGATATACATACTTGGAACCGGACACCGAGTTCGTGGAACTGGGACGATCACTCGAGAACTATACTATGGTATTTAAAGAAAGGCATACCGAGCAGCACCCCGTTTACCGTTACCATAAACCTCCGCCGACCTTTTGCCCGTCACTTACACGGTCAGACAAGTTGGATTACCGGAGCTCACGCTGTTACAATCGAGATTTCATGGTTAAACCTTTTGGATTTTTACTTAATCCTCCGCCTATTTTTCACTAGCACGGTCAACATTATGGAATTCTTCGAATCCCTGGCCTGATTTCTTATTGTTTTGGGACTTTAAAAGGACTTGAAGAAATTCTTACTTATTACGGTCGCTAACTTATTATACAAGTAATACTTTGGCCAGATGTTCAAACCTTTTTGGAATAAAAAGATTAAAGTTTGATAGAAAGTTGTGGAAAAACGGGAATTTGTCTGAAAGATACGTTGAATTTTGTATTGAAGAAACATCGTTTCAAAAATTAGGATCAAGTTGCTTATTCCATGATTTATTTTCCAAATTTTAACGTCCGTTATAATGATAAAATTTAGCAAAACGTATGTCTTCAAATAGGATTGATGCGTGTGTTATTTACATTTTACAAGAAACGATTGCTTGTTGAGGACTATATAACAGTAAACTGTTTGCTATACGATTCTGTCCAAGAATGGCGTTTAACGAGGAGTTAGTGGATGCAAGGCGAATTCCGATAAACGGCCCCAGTGCGATTCGCTTCGCGTTGTTTTTCACCGTAATCCTTCTCGCTTGTAATCCTCTTATCCCTTCGTGAGACGAAGAGTCGCGTCGATAGTCACGTAAATCGTTGGATTCGCGGCTAACGAAGCGCCAATATTTTCGTCGGCTGGAGATTAAGCATATCGGTAGTGGCTATCAAAAACCAATGAAATGTTTTCCCCGTAAATTCTTTCACAACGAACGCGCACACTACAGTTCATAATTATCCGAACGACTTTAAAAGTCGATGGAAATCGCTTGAATAATTGAAGGATTCGCTGCATCATTTTTAATTTCTTCCCGACAGATTTCAATTTTTTATAATGATATATTCGTCGTATTAAACGATCGACGAATCTTCATAAAAGTTGTTTAATTTTCATTCAACGTTAAGTAAGTGATATAGATTACAGATCGTTGCTCGTAATAAAAATTCGACAAATTTAACAAGCATAGTTTTCCCATTACGAGTCTCTCGATTCTAAATGATACTGTATCTGTCGAAATCATTTTACCAACCAACCTATGCTGGCAAGTTCGTCACTACCAAACAACATTTCCACGGAGAAAACCGAAAGGCACGGACCAGTGTAGGCAAACGAAAAGATTTTTCACAGAAGAAAGGGGAAAGAATTAAGAGACGCGGAGAACAGGTTGGTGGATCGTGAGATACGAAGAAACACCGTGAAGGGGGTAGAGAATTTCGTGGCGACGAAAAGAATGTGGACAAAGCGCAAGGGAGGAGAAGAAGAAAGGATGAAACGGCAGGGGGAGAAAGACTATGATGAGATGCGAGGCGCGATGAGAAGGAACAAACTTAGTAAGAGGAGGTGAAGCAGAGAAACGGGACAGACGTTTAAAAGAACCTCAAAGAGCATAAAGACCAAGTGATAATCGGTCAGAGACCCTCCACCGGGGCCAGACGGCTATACACTCGGTTGGAGTGCCAGGGCAGACAACGGACAGACGTACGGACGTGCACAGGAACGAACGGACAGACCGAAGCAACCAGAACACATTGTGATGGCCTGCTACACAGGCCTATGCTCTCTTTCTTCCTCTCCCTTTTTCTTCATTCTTTCCCTTCTTCTTCTCCCCCCCCCCTCCCCCTCCTGTTTTCTCCTTCTTCTCTGGTTCGTTCTTCTAGTACACTCCAGGCCATTGCCATTCACCGGGCTGTCTCCTCTCTCATTTTCCAAGCCCGTGGCCTCCTCTCTCCCTCTTTTTCTCTTTTCTTCGAGCCTGCTCGTCTCTTTCCTTGCGTTGCCTGACCCCTTTGCTCTGTACATTTTTTTCTCTTTTCCCCTTTTTCTTTCACGAGTGAGTGAAGCTTTACTTATTTCTCGCCCTCTTTGCTCGCTTCTTTCCTCGTCTTTCCATTTCGACCCTGTCCTCTGCTGGTACTCGTAGTTACCACTCTTTCATTGGAGAATATATTTTATAAATAATAAAGCGAAACATGGTTGGAATAATGCGCGAGTTCTGTCTTTTATTTTCATTTCTCGTGGCTTAGAAAACTCTTGGTCGGCTTTTGGATTATACGTATACGTATGTAGATCGCAGGATGTGGTAATTTGCATCGAGAGTTCGTCCTTGTATCGAAACAAATTTTGAATCGCTCTACGTCTTCTCCAAACTCTTCATACTTTTGAAAAAAGATCGATAGTTAAATCAATACTCTATGTCTATGAAATGTCTCAGTGTCAGAAAGGACCTAAAATTCCATCACTATTTAACCAACACCTTTTTCCTAACACCTATCGTACTTTGTACTTGAAAAAGGATAATTACATGTGCAAATCGATACATATCGATATCTAGTTAGTTCGTCTACCGTTGGAACGAATTCTCAGCGGTTCTATATTGTCTGAATATCCTCCCTGGATTTCCGAAAAAATCCTTGAGGCCGCATGACGCATAAATGCATCGCATACTTGATCTACACCGTATAGCCCGTCTGCGTTAGAGCGATTCGACCCGCTTACGTGCATGACTTCTTTTTCATCGAATCGGCCGCGAGCTACGTTCTGCTCCGTCAGTCGGCCCCGATCTACAGACCGCCTGCCTGTGTCCGCGCATTGTCCAAAGAAGCCCACCATCCCACAGCTATCCATACTCTCGCGATCGTGTTTCTACAAAACGCGCCGTCTTGTCTGAGAACGCAGGGCCAGCGCAGCCTTGATCGTCGCGCGCGAGAGGAATACGTTTAAAGGTAGTTCTCTTCAGCAGAACGAGCGTCCTTCGAATCTCTATGAACCTTGGGAAACGTCCAGAAGACATTCAGTCTAGGGAATATAGGTTTTCGGTACAAGCTTTCACCAACAAGACGAATCTCTTATAAAACGTAATTCTTAATCTACAGTTATTCCTTTCTATTTTCATTGAAAAATATTTAAAACCAGATGTCGAAGAATACCAGAGAAATTTCACGAATCATTGAAAAGCCTAGAACACTACAAAAACTGGTATTCAACGGCCTAATTTGCCTAGAAAGTATAAAAAAATACACCATCGACTTTAGAGTTCTAAATATTTCACGAACTCGGGAAATTGGCGAATTCTTGCACGATGTAAAAAAAGCCACTCAAACAATGTCCTGAAATTATTCAACGAACAGCTCTTTCCAACAAATAGCCTACGTTTCTTTTATTAATGATCCGTCATTTAGTCTGGTTTCGTGCAACCTGTCGTATCTGGTCGGACGCGTCATACCGCATTGGAAACGAGCCATGGCGCATCACGAATCTTCGCCCTGTTATTATTCCATCAAATACCAGAAGGCAGCCGAGGGCGTGTAAGGGACGAGAGCGAAAAGGAAGAACCGAAAGTAGAAGACGGAGGACGATGAAACTGGATGAGAAAGCTGAGGCTGCAGGCAAGCAAGGGCTTCTTCTCTCCTCGAGAGAGCAGCCTGAATTTTTGCGGCTGTTTTTTACAGTTACACCTGCCGTTCCCGAACCCACTGATCGCAAACGTCACGCACCACGTCGTATCGCTTCGTACTTCATGCGTGGAACATGAGGACGGGCCTTGTATACGAATATATTTACGTGGGGTGGTTGGCTAGCGGAAGCCAAAAAGGAAAAATGCTCAGAGCAGAGGATGGCCAGAACTGAAAAAAGGTGCAGACTAAAAGAGAAACCGACCACCGCCACGAAAGGGAATATACTTCGTGACGAACCAAACGTATGTATATATATATATATATATACACTCCCTCTCGAAAGTTGTTTCTTTCGAAGTCAATAAACCGGCCGATTATGCGAAATCAGCCGCGGCCTCTCGCTTAAATATTCAATTAAACAGCCGGATGAAATTTATACGCGACCAGCATCGATGCTGCTAGCCCTTCGAATCACCCATATCGAACACGTGGCTCGGGATCTACACGAAAAACTTGCGCTCGACACTCGTACGGGACAGGATTTTTATTCAAGATCGCGATCCTGAATGATGAATGTCATGGAACTCGATGGCTTGTGAGTAATTTGTTAGGAGATAAGAGTGAAAGTCCTTATGATTCTTCATAGGATTCACTTGTTTGGATAACCAAATAGCTTTTCGTAGTTTTTAATTCTTCTTTGATGATCGCGTAACTTTTGTAGGAATGAAGATTTTGTAAGAACATTGCGAGAGAAAATTGGCTTGGGATCAGAGAATAAGAGATGACTACCGACTACTCCTGATTTTAGGCAACACCTACTTTCATCGAAGCAAGTGATGAGGATCGTAAAATAGAAACAAATGGAATATAAAGATGTTAGAATAAATAGGCAAGTTTGGCTTGCACGATTTAACTGTTCATAGCTGTGAAATGATTAGAACGATAAAAATTTGAATTTAGTTATTCTATAGAAGAATAAGAATTTAATTAGCTATAGTCTATTACATAAAATACGATCGTTTCACATAGAGTCATAATTTACAGATTTCTTGTTTTTCTTTTTCCGTAGCTTCACACTATTTAACTATCGAGAGATTATATTCATATGTAGGTAACTATAATATAGCAAATGTTCGTCAAACTCGAATGGTCCCATCGATCGACTTTGGCGTTTTTCACCTGACTACTCGTGCCAAAGACCCAACGCTAGCTCTTTCCACCCTTGCGCGAGTAGTAGGTACTCGTGTGCCGTTGTTATCTGTTAATAACTGGAATGTTTGCAAGCTCTTTCCAAGTGTTGCGACTTGGCGCGGACAAATAACGCGTCGCTCTTTGTGCACGTCATCCGACCACCGCCTACCTTTTTTCCTTTCTGCGAGTGCAATTTCTCGCGCATCGCTGGTACACCTGTTGAATCTTCCTCTTTACGAGTAGATGCCACGCGAATTACGGGCTCGCGTGAAATCGTCCGGTTTGTCGATCATCCACCATGTTTCTTGTTTCGTACAGTCGATGGAAGGAATATAGAACGTTCTTGAATTGGAACACCCATTGGATACTGATTAATGCAAAGAACACCCAGTGTGTAATTGACATTCTTAATTAAAATGACCAATTCGAAATTTTCTACACTTCTACAGAATTAAAGCATTTTTGGACATTTAAATGATTTTTCGTAAACTATATTATACGCACAAATTCGGATACATGTTATTCCTTATATCTTTCACCTTGATTTCTTTATCGAATTAAGTTTGTGTCATTCGTATAGAATTTGGTCGCAAACTGTCCAGACATTGCCGGAAACTAAATTCATCTTCGAAGTACTTATCGAAGTATTTATTGTTGCATAAAGGACATAGGAGATCATCAGGAATAAAGTTTCATTAGTAAAATAAAAAGCAAATTAAAATTTTAGTTTATTAAGAAGATCGCAAACAAAAGTAATTAACTTTCATTCGACCCTACAACAATAACCGTTTTAATTGCCATTCGTATTCCAACGAGAGAAAAATTCCAACGCTATCGAACCTCGTTGATCGTTCTAAACACACATATACACTTCGAGGGTCTGATCGTTTCTTATGAGCGAATAGCCAACAAGATATTGAACCTGCAAGAAAGAAACTTATCATCGGTCCCAGAAAGCGGATATACCCCGAAGAAATGCGTCTCGTCGATTTCCCCTTTGCCTCGAAAAAAAGGAGAAAGATAAAAAAAAGCATTTCACGATGCAAAAATACCTTTCTCCTCTCTCGTTTTCATTGGCAGTCTCTGCGACGCGACGGTATATGCATGATTCCAGAAAATTGAACGGCTCCACGTCTGACAAGGGACATCTATTCGACTGTACGAAGCAGACGGTGCACGCTCGTTGAAAAATACATGTGCCCCTGCCCCCTTCGTCCCTTCGCGTTTGGTATCGTATACGATAGCTCAGCGGGCGTCGAGGGCAAATTGGATTATCGACGATCAAACACGGAATCCGATCAAATCGCTTGGAAAGGGCTTCATCCTTCATCTTCATCGGTTCGACGCCGTCGACCGACCGACACGCACGGTGCACATACGCGTTCCGTCCAATTCTTCCTTCTGATTGCAAAATTCTGCATTTCGACGATTTCTGGCCGAAGATACGGCTCGAGCTTTACTCTTCGTTCAAATTGTATTAACGTTGCGAAGCAGCAACGCGATCAAGATCATGAGCTTCTCGTCTGTGACAGATTTAGTCATCGAGGTTTTACCTTTATGATGCATAGTTAGCGCGTTTGATCATTGCCGAAGAAGCATCGATCTTGGAATTTGAATTATTGAAATAGATTTTGAAAAGGCATAGCTATCAAAAAATTCCGACAAGAAGCAAAAATGATTGCAGGTCGTATGATGGAAATAACATGTAGGTGCATATCCACTTGAGCCAATTAGAATATATAAGAATACAAATACAGCTAATTGTACAATAAAAGATGTATTCAGATTAAAGAAATTCAGAGAATTTCTTTGTCAACGTCAGAGCAACATCGCACTTTACAATATTAATTACAATATACATGTATTGCAAGTACATATGTGCAATTTCAACTACTTGCAAACTAAAAGAACGATGCCAAAGTAGATAGAAACAAACCGATGGTCGTAACCATTCGATCAGTGCAAAGTAACCAATCCTAAATATACATACTGACCACGTACACACGTATGTATGTCGTTTAGCCAGGTTTTTACGAATCGAGAAAAAAATCGCGTTTTCTGTCGCCGGACAAGGGGGCGAGGCGAAGATAAAAGATAACGGAGCAAACGAAAAAAAGGAAGAAGCAAAAGAGGAAAAAACAGCGGAAGGGGGAATAAAAAACAAGGATGAGAGAAAAAGAATTATGCGATTATCGCCGAGAAGAGAAGAGCGATAAGCCGTCAAAGGGCATTTGCCGCGACCGGACCAGTCGGTGGATCGTTCTCTCCCGCGTTAACCACGTTGCCGGCAATGACGGCAAGGGAGAAGCAAGAAGCGGGAAAAAGGAATGGGGGTAGGGCGCGAGTAAGCGGCGCGAAGGCCAGAAGAGAGCGGGAGAACGAGAAAAAGAAGAATGAGAAAAAAGCATCGTCAGAGCAGCTAGGTAACCGCCAGGAGTCGAGAGTTATCGTCTGGCGATAAAAGTCGATGGCGATAATAACGGCGATATACTCGTCCCCTTTCTCCCCGCCCGTTGTGGCTCCTCAGCCACATTCTCCTACCACCGTGTTCCTCCGTCCTTCTTTCTCCACTCGTTCAACCAGGCTGATGCACTGGTCTGGCCTGCGTCCGCCTGTCTGGCTGTCAACGGGTCGTTGAACCCCCCTCTTGCCCCTCTCATATCCAAGCCGACCGATGCGATGTCTTCAAAGCTTCGAGACTTATCGTCGTTTAAATGCAACGCCGCGCCGCGGTCTCCGCTCCCTGGTTGCACGCAGCCGACCCCCCTCTCTCTTTGCCCTCACCCCTTCTACCTCCCACACAGAACCCACCACCGCATCACCACGCCATCGCCACGATCCCTGTGTCCCGTCGCACGCCGCACCGTGCGGATACAAAAGTGGGCAGCAGTTTCTAAACGAGCACCGACTCCATCGTCCTTCGTAGACTTCGCAGATTTCCCTCCTCTATATACTTGTATGTACGTGCACGATGCGATACGATTGTATCTCGATGATGGTCGTGCATAACAGGATCGCCGAGCGTCAATGAGCGTAATCGTGACAACGAGATCGACGATTAATCATTCGAACGATACGGTGAAAAGGGATCAGAATTTCAGCAGACAAGCGTTTCGTAGCGATTGTCTGCTTTCTTCTTTGCATCTTACACGGTGAAATGTTATCACACGCGTGATCATGGATTGAGAATCCTAGCAATAAAGTATACGGAGTAAAAGAAGTACGTGTGTGTTAAAAATAGTAAGCAGGTCTTACTTAACCTTGAAAGTAGAGGCCAAGTATAGACGTTTACATGAAACGTTTCGAGAGACGTTTTACAGGCACAAAAGAGTGCAGTGGAGGCCGAATTTTCCTCCCTCGATCAGACGCACACAAACAGAGGAACAGAGTTCATCGGTGAATGGAAGATTCACCGATAGCATCAGGCAGGCAGACAGAGGAGATGATGGCAGATAGCGAGCAGATGCACTGTATTTCTTTCGGAAACAATTTAAACGATGCTTCACAGCCCTCGTTACATCGGCGCTGGATGAAGACCAGATTGAAAGGGTGAGGCAGGTCGAAGAAACACCGAGCAGAATAAAAGAAAACGAAAAAGAGGTAGAAACGAAAGAAGGTGCCTACTAGAAATGGTAATAATAAAATCTGGAGAAGTCGAAAGATAGAGAGGTGTGGGGCCGCAAGTCGGGGGTGGTTTGGGTTGGCAACGGTGGTTGGGACAGAGGGATAGGTCGGCAGAGGCGCGAGGACAGAGTATTTTAACTTTTTAAGGGGGTGTACGGAGCAGTAGGAGCGCGGAGCAGTTCACTCGAACAGTTTGGTTGGCTTGTCTGCTGGGGGTGAACCGGGGGTTAGTCTAGACGGGAGTCCCCCGACTTCCACCACCTCTCTCTACTCTGTAGCCCCCCTCCCTGCCCATTGCGCTCCAATCCCCATACCAGAGCAGCGTCACCGCTATACTATGTACCACTCTCTGAGGCTATGAGCGAGCAGACAGGTTGCGCGACCAATGTCGTACCAACCCCTTCCCTTTCACCGTCTCATCCTCCACCCCTTTCTCCTCATACCTTGCTCGATGCACTCGTCCAAAATCTCTTTACCATTTTTTCTCTCTTTTTCTCCAGCTCTTTCTTTCTCGGCTCGACTCGACGAGTCGATGCAACACGAGTGGCTGTGGAGAGAAAAAGCGAGCGAGGGTGGGGGTAAACGAAAAAAGGGCGCGAAGAAAGCGGCCAGGCAAAAAGAAGAGATTCTGGTGTGGCTGCTGAATCGACAGCGAAGCAAGAAAGAAGGAAGAGGAGAAAAAGGAAGAAGAATCGAAGCGTTATCTGGAAAAACGGCGACTGCGAGAGTCGTTTATGAGTTGGCGCGAGGACACACGCAGGCATAGTGGAGCGAAACAAAGAATCGGCATGTGCATTCGACTCTTGTGCAAGCCACTTGACGCCTCAAACGAGAAACACGACGTTAGAAAACTAATAATAGAGACGCTTATTTGCGCGAGAGGCGGCGTTCAGCCTGTTAAGTGACGTCATATTTATTTGTGCCACCTGAATAGCGTAGATAAATACAGGCCGGCTCGTAATTCCCGCATAAACCCGTAGTTTCTTGCGATAAGCTGTAGAAGTAGGTCGTGACTTCGCGCTTTGTCACGAATTTCGTGCATCCGTACGCCTTTCGGATGAATCGTTCCCACGACACGGTTCCAATGATAATTAACGCTTCCACGCGATAATCTCGTGAATGGGGACGTCGCATCTTGTGATGCAATGTCGCGCTATTAATATGCAAATATATCAGTGTACATTGCAGCATTGAAGTAAAATTATTATACATTCGGATGATTTTTGAGTTCGTAAAACAAGTTCTAATGTAGTGAAGCTTTTTGAAAATGAATATCGCTATATTAATCCTTCTAACCATATAGACGACGAGGATATAGCCATAATCCTCTTAACCATATACAATATACATGCTTTCACATTGATCGATATGATTGATAATAATTGATACTGTTGAAGTGGTCACCACTTCTAAGAAAACTCTACATCTGGTCTTTTTAGTTTTCTCAAGCACCGAAACCATCGACAGCGTATAGACAATAGACTGGGACGAAGGCAGACCATAGACCATAGGGTAACACTGGTAACGTGCGGATCGGGACCAGCTCAAATTATATTCCTTGTACTTACACTTCTATATTAAAATATATTTTCTACTTTACAATTTATCCACACGTTCCTCTGTTCATACATTTAATAACCTCAACGGATACAAATTTATATTTCCAATTGAAAGAACGATCCTAGGTGAACGTATGTACTTGGACAAAGCAAGGATTTAACACTTAAGAGCAATATTACACGAGGAGATAAACAGCCTGACGAGGTTAAATCACGTTCCCATCTTTCTTCGATGTATGTCAAAGCCCTGACACGATGATTCGATCTTTTGAATAATAATACGTATATTCACTGACAATAATGTGACATTGAATTTTTGCAAGCTCATACGCAAGCGATAATGCAGCAAACGTACATAACTGTGGATCGTTGGCGTGTTTGCCGCGTATAAGCACGTCATTGTTCCATTACATCAACCGACAACCAGAGATACAGCAACAATAACATTATACGCGTAAACAATGGTGCAACGACCCCGTGACGATCACGCGCCCTGGTCAACGAGTGCTTAGCCAAACCGATTCTTAGAACAAATAGTTCGCAACTATCACTCACGTATTTTCGCAAAAATTAATATTTAACGAGCCGTAAGATATTTCTAGATATTTGATTATAAAAGAATTTTTAAATCACACTCTCATTATGTTAATAATATCGTCCAATTGACAAATTACAGATTATAGATTAGAAACATCTCCTTTACAATTTAATTGTAGAATATATGCACATATGGTAGAATATGATAGGCAGGTAACGTATAATTTGTAATATTTCTTTCGTTACGTTATCGAATTTGTTAATAACGGCTTTTGAAGTTTCGCTAATAGCACTAATTCAATCGCGCAACAAGTCTCTCCGTGGCGATCTTTTCAGTTACTCTAAACCCTACTTTCTGCCTCAAACTTAGCTAAAATGTATCATAAATGCTAGTAAACATTCATACATTTCCAAAGTAATTCATAATTACGAGACGAAACGAGACGTCACATCGGCGAAGTGTCCCATAGAAAGCGACACAGTGGACGCGTAATTCGCACACGGTTAACCAATTTTCCACCACGGAAGAGGAAGAAAGAGCGGAGAAGCTGAGGCGTCGCGTCGACAACAAGCCCAGCACGAAATTTCTTTTGTGGAATCAAAGGCGAGAGCAGGGGACGAGCGAAGGGCAAATTCCCTGACAGCGGCGTGATACAAGCGAAACGCGAAATATGTCCACGATCCCTTTGATCTCGCTAGCGACTGTCCGCCACCTTGTAAAGCGTATTGAAATTTTCCAGGAGCAAATCGTGTCGATGTGTGGCCGGGCAGAATACGGCGGCGGCGCGCGGCGCGGCGGGTTGGGCACAGCTCAAAGCGATGCGTGGAATGTAATTGTCGGGCTCACGAAGAATGCGCGAACGCCTGACAAAGACGTTGTTGCGTTACTATAGATCCTCTTGTTCTCTGTCGTTCTCTGATCTCTCCTTCTCTTGTTCATGACACGTTTCGATCACGATGCAGAAGACACTCCTTCAATCACAGGACATGCAGTTAACACCCTTATCGACCGTTCGTCACGAAGAATCCTGTAGGCGGTCCATGGAAATTGTTAACACCGCCTTTGCAATTAAACGATCATTTGTCATGATAATTACAGGCCGCGGCAACTTATGAATTGTATTACAGGTACGTCGTTCTTATGCTGCTTGAGTTATAGACTATTCAATTGGGGAGTTCGTTTCTAGATGCATTATAGACTGTAGACTGTAGATTGCAGATTGTAGACTGTAGACTGTAGACTGTAGACTGTAGACCATAGACTGTAGACTGTAGATGACGTAGAGGGTGTAAGTTGCGCGCCGAAGTAGAATATTCTTGGGCTAGATCGTCTGATCTACGTCTGTAGTCTGTAGATCAGACGTAGATACAAGTGCTAATTTTCTTTGTTGGGAGATAATGTGTATTTAAAAGGTTCTATAATTGGAAGATAGTAAGGGAAAATAGTAAGAGGGAAGAGCGAAGAACATGTACATATAATAAGAATATATAGTGAGTTTGCATAAACATCTATTACTTAATTATACAATTCTTTTCGGATAAATGAAATCCTTATAAATAGAATTCTACTGTGTCTTCTAGCAAATAAGCTTAACATTTTCTTAAAGACAGAACCTTATTCTCCTCTCTTACACTCTTTCGGGTATTTCGTCAAATTTCAGAAACACGATATTTAAAAAAAAACGGAACCAGTAGATGCATTATTCACACATTATTCGAAGAACAATGTGCTTCTCGTGTGTTTCTGCAATTGTTGCGACGGAATCGCGAGGTTCGTGGAAAATGCACAATGCGAATCGGCGGGCGCTCGAGTGGCACGGCCTGCGACCGGGCAACAACGAAATATAAATTGTTAATGTGGACTGGTTATTGTCGAGTTAATTTTAATCACGTTTTATGCCAACGCCGCTCCCGGTTACCCGGCTTTGTATATTCATGATTGACTATCGTCTCGTTGCTTAATTCCCCGCCGGGGCATTACGCTCGTAGGAGGTGAACGAGAAGCAAATTTGCCCACGACGCTCCTTTTCAGACCGATACACGCTACATCGTTCTACTTTACACTCTCTTCTACCTCCTATTTTTCTCAGAATCGTTTCTTTCACGCGCGAGACAGACAAACGATGCCTCATTCTCGTCCGCGGAAAAGACAAATTTTTTTCACCAATGCGTGCAGATCGGTCAACGTTACACATATATGTGTCCTTTTCCTTCGTTTAGCTTCCATCTGATTTACAAACGGCATCCTTTACCATCCTTTTGTTTTCCTTTTTGAGAATAAATTCGGTTCTCCGTGATTGAGTTCCTTACGCGTCAAGACTTTCGGTTATAATTTGAACATTGAACAGTAATGCGAAGTGGTATTTAACAGATGTTATGAAATTAATTGTGATTTAATTAAAATATAGTAGTAATGATTAACTAAGCTGGCGTGGTGCAATAAAGAAACGATCGGTTAGCAAACAGCTGGATTAACAACTGTGCTTACCTTGTAGGGATATCAAAGGTACCTAATAAAACGTATAACACTCTAATATTTTACGAAAACATGATACTGGTTTCGCTCCTTAAATATAAAACAATGCGAAGAAAGCTATATACATATATACATATTTAACACAACAGAAGCAAAACTCGTAAACTACAACAGACATAAATTTCATCGACATACGATGCAAGACTAAGCAGATATGTAACTCGGTACTTTGTATTGTATTGGGTTGGCAACTAACTGATTGCGTATTTTAAATAAAAAAGAAAATTCCCAATTTTTGCATAAAAATACTTTATTTAAACTTTATTTGATTAGTTATTGTCCATATTTGTCGATGACCTTTTTACCACCTTTCAGGTGTCATAATTTCATGTTCATAAAACTTTTGATTTTTGCTAGCAAAAAACTAAATTAAATGTGCTAGGAACACCTATTGACAAAATCCGCAATCTACAGAATAAATCTGGACAATCCATGACAGTAGAACAGTCGCAGAGTGTAACATTTATAGGAATTTGTATGGGCCTGAGTAAGAGTATTAACCGAGACGAAAAGTCTTGCCAGATATTACGAGATGCAAAAATAGTTTTGGTCGTAACGAAAGTAAGCAGGATTTCTAAGAATTAAAGATCTCGATCTCCCTCGTGGGAGGTTTTAATGAACTTTGACTCCACAACGCGCCCTCGACAAAGTTATCGCACCCGCTGCGTTTCTCTCCCTGTCGAGACCGAACTAGATAGCCGCGTTAGCAGGCCAAGCCGATTCCAGACTAAACAAAAACCATCTGGTTAAATTTTTTCCCTCGCGTGATGATCAACGAGACGCTGAAACGATTCTGGTCGCGTCCTCCTCGCTTCTATTATAACTGGTAGCAAATGATAATAAGCTTCTCGGTTTAAAGTCAGGCATCCGTGGACAGCGAAAGGAAAACATCTCGAGGAAGATCGTGTGTACAACTCTGCGTACGAAGACTCACTTGCTGCGCATGCTCGATGCGGATTCTCATTAATCGAAACCGTGTGTCGAGCCGACAGTTTCATTCAAATTAAACTCGGCTGCAGAGGGAGACGAAGATTGAGATGACTATCGAGATCATCGGGTGACTACAACACTTTGATCTACTTTCTTCTTTTGCTATTGCGAAAAGCAAGATAATTGTTCAAACTTAAACGAATTATTTATTAACTCGTTTATTAGAAAATAATATCTGATAAATTATAATTTGTTTAATAGCTGCTTAATTAAGCGTTAATTGTCCATTACTACAATATTGTACTAGATAATAGTGATATGATATTGGAATATTGTACGTAAATTATTTAATAATCCTCAATCTGAAATTGAAATTGAAATTGAAACCGTGTTACCTACAAGTCAAATTAGGCTACGTGCAAATACGACTCTTTTTGCTGAATCAAAACTACAATCTTTACGGATATGATTCGATATTCTACGTTATAAGACAAGAGGCTAAATTAGATTAAAAGAACATTAACGAATGAGTCTTTAGTTAGTGAAAAAAGCTATTCAAAAAATAACAGCAAACCGATATTTCTATAGACAATATATAGTATTCTATAGGAAGTCGAGTAAGTAAATAAACGCACGTAATAATCATTTACGACCTCAAGACAGTATCAAATTTTCCGAGCATTGATTTAATTATTTCAGTGTGCAATCACGCTTACGTTATCACTGTAACGTAGCATACAAAACTACAAAACCAGTTTAATCTCTACAGAGATGGTTTCATTGGAAACAAGAAAAAAATTAATATTTTTAATTTTCCTATATGCAGCGGGAGAAGAATATTCATTCACAATAGTTAACGTTCGCGTTAACACAATATTTAATTTGCAATTTTTCTCAATCAATTTACTATATCAAATTCTGATTTTTAACGTCAACACAATGAAAGAGAATATCAAGGGTTTCCTTTGTATTTTTTCATTACTGTTTCTTCTACTTATATTTCATGATATTTAAAGGAATTGGTGTATTTATAACGTTATAACAGACCATTGATTGCTTGGTCTTGAGTAGGTTAACGTTAACCGACATTTGCCAGCCATTGGCGTTCGTACATCCGTTCGTAGCTGCCACGTGGTATGCACACAAATATTTTGTTTATCTGCTCTGACACGGCTCGTTAGACGCACTATATTTACCCGTCATCACGAACAATAGAGAAAGTTGTTTTCGTATTCGATCTAGAGCCAACGAAACGCACTTAAGAGTTGCACGCGTTATATACACGGAAAGCTAAGAATGGGGACGATTTTCAAAACATGGCTGTCGGTCGGTGACTAAAATTAATCAAAAAAGGACGAATTTGATGGCTCCCTCCTTCGCAACGTTCTCTCGCTGCTGTGCCCTAAGCCTCGTTCCCACTACCCGCTCGTTTTCCGTGTTTCTGCACACCAGTTAGCTCCTTAATCCCCTAAACCGACAAATTCCTCTCTCTCAACAACAAGTTTACACAAAATCATCAAAACAACCCTACCACAGGCACTACCGTAGTCCAGACAACTCGAGGGAAACTCGTGCGACGTCCCTTTGCCTCGATCGATCTTTTCTACTATGTTTAGTTCTTCGTCTGTTACGTACCGACCTTATTCTACTTAAACTCTGGAATCTTGCGTGGATTTCTCCGTGCCTTGTATACTTCTCTTTGAAAGATATCTTACCACCGATTTGCTATACGAGAATTCATTAGAAAGCATGGAATTTCCATTTACGATGCTGACAATAAAGATTTGTAACGTTTTAATCTTATACAAATCTATCAGATTGATGACACAATGCATAGGGTTCGTCAATTCAATTATTTTTAGGATGATAATACTACTGACGTAATTGATGTGTTTTTCGCGTTGCGATATAATCAATGTGTTAAAACAGACATTATTACTGGAATCTACAATTCTTTTCTGATAAGAAGAACACGCAACTCCTGAAGAACGCAATTCATACCTCACTTCGACTTACGATTTGTCACTTAAATATTACAAGTTCGCATTTAAATAAATGGATTTAACCAACAGGAGTGTACAGTCGATCAGACGCCAACTAAAATTTTGTTTCAACACGTGACAATCAGCTAGCCTCGAACATAACTTTCATCGAGTCTTGTAATTAATAAAATATGGTTCTTCTTAAATTCATAGAAAAACTCGATAGCATCGATCATCTTGCTTTCAAGTGCTAACTTGTAAAACACTAAATGTGTTTGTTTATGTACTTATAGATCATTTTCTGAAGACACCCCTCAACTGTTACTTTCAACCACAATTTACCCTCCTTTATGATAGGGTAACGCTGGATTATTGTAAATCTTATATAAAATTGAGAAGCGACCAGTTTTCGATCGCAATAGAAACAGTTTGTGCACTGGTTGGACTGTCACAGGTATAAACATCAACGACAGAGACAATGCACGCGGAGTGGAACGATCCAGTGGCGCGAAACGAGCGCGCGAGCAAACGCTCGCATATTTTTACGTGGTCGGTTCGTGCAGCTGCATCGCCGCGCCACTCTACGAAATATGTATGTATATGCGTGACCTTTAAATAGTTTCCCTCGTACTTGCTGCAGGAGCCCGCATTTCAAGCGAGTTCGCTTGCGTAAGTTCTGTTTGCGGTGAATGCAGCCCTCCGCTTACGCGTACCTTTAATAGCCAACGTAGGATCTTTTTCCATTCGGATAAATACCCCTTAAATCGCGTTCGTTTTCGTTAACAAGTTCGCCGCGTATATCCGAGACTCGAGTGAAGATAATACTTATACGATATATCGAGTTGGATGGAATAGATGAATTAAAAATTGAGAAATGTTCGTTCGTCAGTTCGAACAAAACTATTACACGTATATCTTTCTCGTAACCAGGCGACTTTTACAAATAATATTACGCGACATTGCCGACGTAATATTCGTGAAAATAATGAAGATGTATGTAACAGAAACGGAATTGCTATAAACTCTCATATATGTCGAAATAAAACATCGAAATGAACACAGATTGTCACGTTGTGTAATTCAAGAAAGGAGAGGAAAATTGGGGAAGAAGCAAATAAGAGAGAGAAATGGAAATCACGCGCATGGAATAAAATTAAGAGAAAAAGAGACGAAGAAAATTCGAGAAAGGAGAGAAAAATTGGGGAAGAAACAAATAAGAGAAAGAAATTGGGAACACGTGCGAGAAATAGGATTAGAGGGAAAGAGCCGAAGAAGTGAACACAATCGGCTTCGTTTTATTTATTAAAACAAAACGTACGAGAAGGTCGGTCGGATGCCTCAGCCTTTAGAGGCTAACCACTCTTTACGAGCGTAAGCCGAGATCGTCATAAACACGTGCAGTTACCACTCGCCGCGGATTCAATTGTTATTGCCATTGTCGCCGACAGAAGGCGAGTCGACGCTTTATTTGCGCGGCCGCCTTCGCCGCGCCGTACACGTGAACGAAGGAATGCAGGAACCGACGTGCGCCATTCAACGGGTTGAATAATTTTCACGGTAGTCGGCGGCTCGCTTTTTCTTTTGATTTCGTTGCACACGTGTTATGTCTATACTTTCGATTCGTACCGTAAGGATGTAATAAGGTACAATATATATATTTTTTATTAGGAAATATCAACGATTCGAGGATATCAAACTATGACAAATTTTATAGGCGTGAAGAATGAATTTCAGCCCTATTATAGTTTCTTGATGTTATACAGAGTAATTCAAATCAAAATTTGAGTAAATATTTTATACGTCAATGGAAAAAAGATTTGATAAGTAAATATGTAATATTTGGGTCGATAAACTGATATTAAAACTAAAGAGAATAGATTCGTAATAAAATAGTCGAATTGTTTCCATTGTCATAGATTGCCTCGCTTAAAAAACCTGATTATATTATTATAATGTTATATCTGTACATATATGTATATCATATAAATTCATAGAATGATATTTGTTGAAAATATGCCAATGACAAAATAAATTATATTTCTATACAGATGAATTTTAAGATATATGTAACACCTACATAAATTTTCTTTCTTGTTTCAATATACACAACCTATAGGAAAATTGTTGACCAATCTATTTGGAACACCTCGTATATTACCCTGTTTAATTATCTATATTACCTATACTTAATAAATAATAATCTTATTCCTCGTTGTATATTATACAGGGTAGTCTGAGATGAGCTATAACTCTTTCATAAGTGGTGGTGGTGGAACGCGATATAACACAATTTAGTGAGAGATATTTTTCTCTCTGATCATATTTTTTGAGTGATAGATGTTCTCATGCGCAGAGTGCATACCGTACTTACTTTTTTTTAGCTATGGCCATATATTCTTCCATGAGTGATGAGAAAAATCGATATAGTATGTATGTAGATTGTAAAAATGACGCTTTGAACAGTGTCTTACGTTTATGAACTAACTTAACTTCATACTTCTACATTTGTAGCTCAATACCTTTCATGAATGATCATTAAGAGTTACGGGTTAACGATCATGTGACAATTTTTATTATTTTTATTGCCAATTCGCTAATATTATATATATGTAGATTAAAAATTATTGTGCAAAAGAGCCCCGCTCGATTTAATCATTTCGACCTAAGACACCTTAAAGCAAGTTATCAGTTTCATTTCAAAGGTTTTCAATTCAGACAAATAACAATTACCCATAAGTTATCTGCTTTTAACCGCTTCTCCAAATACCCTAAAATGAATTCTATAGTCTTTCAATAGGCCGTCTTCTGAAATTCCCATGGTGAAATTCGATGTTATGGTTCTAAAGGTGGATTTAGAAATCCGGTCCTTGGTTTCCAGCGTCAAACACGGTATACGATCCGTAGAAAATTAATTAGCTTGCACGTTTGCCGGTGGAAACGACGGTTCACGACTAAAATTATTTTTCACAAAAGAACTATGCCCCTATCGCTGGCCGCGGATCTTCAAGGCCATGAAACGTCTGTCTCGCATCGCTCCCCTCAGTCCATAAAAATTCAACGATGCACATCTACTCTCTCGTGTCTTTGCACGTCCATGCGCGTATGCGTGTTTAATGCTTATATACGCGTGTACGCGATTAAAAGCGCGTATGTGTGTATACCGTTGCGATTAAACGATAATAAAGTTCACGAATGGCCTTAAATGCCATTCCTAATTTAAACGCATGCGTAAGAACGTAAACTTAAGGATACGCCGCTCTTAAATCCCGCCTAACCTTTCCTGACTCACGAGCCATGATCCCTGATAAAACGCTTGTATGCACCGTTTGCTCGGATGAATCATGAATCGCGATAAAACGCGATAAGAATAATAAAATTAATCTGTCATCGATATCGTTAAACGTTGCATCTACGATAAAACATCCAGTACTAATATATGCAACGATGCAACTGAGATAAAAATTTTAACCTTACCAGTCGTCTTACACGGAGTCTCGCATTCCAAAACGAAAAGTCGTCATCGTTCTTCCAAAATAATCATCAACGTAGCCACCACAGAATACACCGGACACTGTCACTTTCTCAAACCAAGATTCACTACAAAAATGTAAAGAAATTCAAATAAGCTGAAACGGTATTGCTTGTGCGTAACGCAGGTAAACCGTACGAATACAGAAAAACCCGCGCACTTTGAAAATCCGCGGTCGCGCTAGTTAATTCAGTCAACAGGAGCGACATCTAGCGCCGCGAGAATAAAACACTGAGTTCGGTGCTCGGCAATTTACGTACACGAGAGGCGGAGAAAACCGAGAGATGTTCCTCGGCGCTGCGCTGGCTCGGCGCTCGTTGTGTGGACGTCGTTTCGGGTTGAGGTGGAGGGGGCGTCTAGACGCAACGTCACGAGTACGTAGCTTCCCCCCTGTGCCACTGTCGGTCTGTGTTCCCACTCCTCTCTTGCCGCTCGCCACTGTGCCGGGTGTTTTCCCCTCTTACTTCCCCGCATCTCGATGCCCCGCCGATGACGGTCGCAGCCAGACACTCCCGTGCGAGGGGCAAGAGGGGAAGAGGCGAGGGTGACTCCGGCTTTTTGGTTAGGAATTGTTGCCGGTCCACGCACGTGTCTGCGAGGCCTGTCGGTGTGTACGAATGAGTATCTGCACGTGCACGGGTGTACACCAGTGGGGTAGAAAGCAGGATAAACTACTACGGCTATGTGCTCTGATGAGAGAGAGAAAAGGAGAGGGCACAGACTATGGTTATAGAGAGGAGAAGGAAGAAGAAGGAATATATCTTGTGGATTTGTATCAGCGCCTATCCGACGATCCACCCAGATGGAGGGTGCGTCAAAGTGGCCGCGAATTGAGTTTTCCTCGGGGCACGTATAATTCTAACCCCACCCCTCGGCCCTTTATTCTCTGGTTCTACCCGTCTTTCTCTTTTCTGTCTGCCTTTCTATCCGACGCTTTCAACTAACCGCCTTGTCTCGACACGTGCCGGTCAGCTTGTGAGGGTTACGCGTGTGTCGCGCGACACCGTTAGCTATGTATATATATTTATATTCACGTTGGTAACCACTGGTAGATACGTCAGAGATAGGTTAATCTCCGAGTGACGAGATCAAACGTGTCCCTGAAAAATCAGAGACTAGTGTCCGTGTGTCGCTTTCACGCCGCATTTAGCGGCAATGACTTCTTTTTTCGCTAAGCGAGGTGTTGCTTATGAAAATACTTTTATGAATAAACAGTTTTACGGAGCTGAATAAGCTCACCGCTCTGCTTCTTTCTCTCGCTTTACGGATTTTACGAACGATTCTCGCACACACCGGAACCAGTTAATTAAGTTATTTCTCTTTCTCTCTCGCTCTGTCTTTTCGCCAACATTGACGCATCTTGCGCTCCGGAACAGAAAATTTGAATTACAAGTGCAGTCAACGATAGCTTTTACCCCGCTTTACTATTCTACCATCCCTTCCTCACACTTCTTTGTACATATTTATTATGGTATCTCTTTTTTACAAAATCAAGTAACACTCGAGAGTCGTTGGAAGCCGCACGTTTTAACGAGCGAAAAAGAAAGATGGAAATCAAATCACGCTAGTACTTCAAGGGCACCTACTTGATGTTACACCTTTGATGTGGCACGAGATGTATCTTAATCTTAATTGTTGATTAAACGGATGAATAAAACATTTCTGCTAAACTCTTTCCTGTTGGTGGACAGCGTACTTCTCGTTGGATTACAACACGCGAATGAATTATAACAGAAAAGATGCACGCTGGTAGTGTAGAGTTTATGCTCTTAGTTTCGGGATTGTTATGACAGATCCCTGCGATCCATACTTCGTGTTATAGCTACAGTGGTTCTGGTGTTTTGACCATTTTGACGAACGTATGTCGGAACAGTCAAATAGATCAGAACACCTATAAAAAATGTAATTCCTAACGCTTAAAACTTTTAAGGATTATTATCTCCTTTAAAATTTTAGATTAATATGCTATAATAAAATCTTACCTTTGTGATAACAAGCTTCATTCCCTCTTGTTAATGTTTACTGTATTTCTCTATTGTTTCTATAACAAATTCTGAAATTCGTTATTCACTTCTCTATAATATTTGCTGTTATTTGACTCAGGATTTTGTTTCACATCTCGATCTACACGCTTCTCTTACCTCAGAATTTATCATTATTTACGTTATCTTCTGCAACGAGTAGATTTACGGACGTATGTATGTATGTACTTGTACCTTAAGAATTCAATATTAACTTTATTGTGACAAAATTAAAAAATTAATAACAAATAGAATTGATCAGTCTTGTATTTAACAGGGTTAATTACATTTTGTATTAAATTAAATCGTGTCTTCATACTTATGAACAGCGAAACAAGCGTTGCATTTCAGTCCTCAAATGTTTCATCCGTCAAAACGACAATTCGTCAGAATCCTGTCAATTCGCGCCGTCGTAATCAAACTCTTTCGATAGGTACGCATTTTCTAGGTTATTTGTCATGGTGTAGACCATGTATAATCAAGACACGAGCTCTAAATGTAGCGAACCTCCTATTTAGACTCAGCAGTTGACTCATACATGGTTATTTCTGGCAACGGCATGTTTTCGTCCGCGCGTACATACTCACGCGTCGGTACGTCCGGGACACGCGTGCACGCACAGTTGCTACTCACGATAGAAACGCACGCTCACGTTTCTATGGATGCAATGCGTGAATTACATCATACCGCCGTACCAGTCACACAAATAAAAGAGTTACAAGGATTTTCAAAAAACGAAAAATAAAAAAGAAATCACGCTCAGCGTTTCATCGGCCTCGTAATCGAAACGAAGTTAGGTTATGTGGCACATCGTTGTGTATACGTATAAAAGACACGATGTTTCGACTTTTCTGCTTCATTTTTCACGCGACGATCCGTATACGACAGACGCGTAACATTCTCATATTACATACGTATGTATTTATATATTTTGTAAAGCTTTTTTCGTCCCCATTGGATATTCCGTGGTTTTTCTATGTACATACGCACGTTTTTTTTTCGCGCTTTTCAATAACTCGTTCGTAAACGACCCGTACACTTTTTTCTCTTCCAACCTATTGATCTTCCATGACAATATACGCAACAAAACAATTTCCTTGATAACGCTATTCGTGTGAGGCGACGAATTATACATTTACGAACAGCAATACGAACGCGACCCTTCGTCACTGCATCACGCACGGGAAAAATAGGTTTTTATCGATTACTAACCTACGACAACCATCTCGACCGACGTACGTAGGCTTCGACTGCAAATACGAAAGCACGATACTAAAATCTGACAATACGAATTTGTAGCTTTCTTAATAATTCATCAGGCAATAATACTTTATTTGTATCATCGATACTTAATTATTTTTAGAAAAATAACTAACTTTACAAAATTGGAATTTATATAGTAATATGTGTTTATAATAACGTGAACTTCGGTTAATGATCTACGTATATAATTTTCAATATCTCTTTAATAAGAGCAGACTTGTTGGATTTGAAAGTTTTCATTCAAGCACGAGAATAATTGTAATCTAGCAGTATAGACAATTTGTTATTTTACAAAATTGAAATTTCTAGTAGTATACATATATTTATAATGGTGTAAATATCGCTTATTAATTTAGCTTTAAATATTTCTTTAATTAGAACAGTATTATTGAATTTGGAAATTCTCGTTCAAGGACGCGGGGTAGGAAACCCTTTCTGCTATATTTTGAAGATTACAAAGCACAAAGGAAATACGGAATGGTAACTACTTTTGTGTTTTCTCTACCAGACAGAACAGGAGTCACGCTGTATCCGAATAAATATTGTCACTCGGTAATACAACTTCGTATAAGAGATAATCATATTTTTCAACTATTTTAGCAATCGTGACTATAAACCCTATTTACAATTGTAAATAATTTTGTATATTTTTTAACTGTTGAGCCACTCAGAGGCGATACTCGCCAACTCCACAAATTAGAAAGCAGAAGAAGAAGGTAATGATAATATAAATATCATTTCTGAAATTTAACTTGGAATTCTCTATTCCTTGCATTATCTTGTATTAAATTAATGTATGGAAGCAAATAATTTGTTTTTTGAGAATTAAACATTAGTCTTGTACTTATGTAGAGAAATAGAGAAATTGACCGAAACGAACCGATAGAAAATTGACATGATGTTATTTTTGCAATATCGATTTTCATTTAACTAATTGTGTCAAACAGTTATTTATGATGTACGCGACAAAATTAATCGTTTGCAATATACATACTACTGTGAGCTCCATGTAACGCTATGATTTTCCCAACGGAATTCGATCGTTGCTTTATGATGGCCATCAGGCCTCGATCTCTAGAGACCTATCGGGACGGTTTAACGGCAAGACGTTAATTAACGTAGGTCCCCTATCACTGACCTTGCTACGTTGGTAGCAAGTCCTGCTGGTGGTAGACTTATTACGTCGTCGACTATACGTTTGGGACCTACCCCAATCAAAGCGAGACTAAACTCTTGCGTTCCCAAGCCAGACCTAATCGTCTTGAGTCACGCGACGAAGAGGGGGCATCTAGAAAGTGCTAGGGAGCTTTTTGCACGCATTTTTGGATCCCCACGGAATTCACCACTCGTGATCAGTCGAACGCATCGGACAGAAAGTATTATTTACGCTAGTCACTTGGAACAGCCGGACAGTATTCGTCATTGTACCGTATACTCTGTGTATACGCCATTATCTTTATGCGTTTAAGACGTGTGCTTTCATGTGGTGAACAACTGTGCGAACCATCAGGATTCTCGGTCGAACGAATTTGGTTTACGTAGGTTCCTCACATGCACGCTATTCCATAGAATTTGTATACGGTATAGCATTACCTTAGCATCTATAATATTAGTATGTTTTATCAAAATTCGTTGCACTTATCAGATACCATTTATGTCATTTTTAGTATTGAAACGTATACTTTAACCTTTACAGAGATAATACAAAAAGCAGTTACTCGATCATTACATAAGTAGGTTCAAAGCTTTAGTATTTAAAAATTTTGAGGAATATTTTTACTAGAGAATAGAAGACTGTTAAAAGAAATACCGGAGTTGTTAAATTAAATACAGAATCCTACAAGAGAATCTTATCCTGCAAGAGCATCTTTTCCTATGAAACCATCAAAAATTTCTATGTGAAGAAATTCAATCCAACGATATTCCTTGAACTTCAAGCTATCGATTGCACCGCAACCTTGACTTCCACCGCAGTCTTTTAATAGCTGCCGCAATCTAGCTTCGAGAACGTCGTTCCTCTTCATCGTAACCCCTAACTTGATTGAAGATACAACGTTCCATAATCACTACCCCTCGCAGTATCGATCTCTGCAAGACTTGAAAAGGATCCTACGTTCGATCCCCGTCCACTCTTCAACGTCTACGGTGAAAGTCAGACAGCAGACAGGCAATCCATTTCCAAGTGGAAATCGTGAACTTGATATCGAAAATCGTCGGAGTAGTCCTGCTTCCATCGTCACGTCCACCAATCGTCGTTTCCTCGTCGCGCTGGTTCTCCCGAACAATGTTAGTCGAGCACCGGAGAAAGGCAAAAATTTTCCTTCTCGATCCAACAACAATGTCTCGCCGATAGGTTTTCGGCTGCCGGCTCCTACACTCCTTGGCGATGCGATGATAGGATGCATCGCGTGAACCTGGTCGAGCTACATACCATAGCGAAACGGAGACTATAGTCGCTGGCTAGACTGCACCCCCGCCAACCGGGGAGAGAAGGTCGACGGAGATCGCGGGACGGGGGTAGGAGCAGCGGAGACGAGGATGGGTGGGGCAGTCGGATACGGTGGAGCAAGAGGGAAAGCAGCGGAGAAAAGAGAGAAAGAGAGGAGAGAGTAGAGAAGGGATGTGAAAGAGGGAGAAAGAGGTAGGGCGCAACGGGGGCGAGGGTTCCGACGGTTCGAGGTAGGGGGCGATGGCTAGACACCGCTCAGACGGTCCAGGGGGTCGCAGGGGGTAATTTCTGCATTGGCGTCGAGAGCAGGGAAACGGTCGACATCGACGAGGCCATCGACTGAGCCAGACAGAGAGACTGCAGCTGGCGCGATCGTGGTCGACAGGTTGGCCTTTCGGGTAAGGTCAGGGTATATGTCCGCTTGGCGCGCACCGTTTCACTGTGCACCTGCATCGATGACGGTCAATGTGCGCACATGTTCTGATTACGTGCGTAAAACAAAAAAGGATGTCGCGACGGTACGGCGCGGCGGCGCGACCCGACTCCGCGCGTGGGCTGCCAGTCCACGCCTTGTGAATTCGATTTCCATCTGACAGTCCTCGTTAAACGGGTAAACTCGTTTCCTCCGAAACTCGTTTCGATTAGCTGTAAACGCATGCACGACGTGTCGGTAATTGCCGATGCGGTTCCATAATTCATGCGGGCTTCTCCCTCTTGACTACAGATAAGTTATTTCTAGTCAGGTGTTCACCGATGGTTAGCGATGGATCTTTGTTACGTGTATTCTTCGTTATGTTAATCAAATCGATAAAAAATAGTCTTGTCATTTCTTGCTATGTAGCTGCTGTACCGTTTCTTTAACGTATAGAAACATTTCGATAGAGATGCGCATATAAGAAACAGCAACCGATGACAATTGCGCGAATTTCACGCT
This sequence comes from Bombus affinis, assembly GCF_024516045.1. Taxonomy (NCBI): domain Eukaryota; kingdom Metazoa; phylum Arthropoda; class Insecta; order Hymenoptera; family Apidae; genus Bombus; species Bombus affinis. The sequence continues at coordinate 14,195,815 of NC_066345.1, forward strand.
AGAAAGTAAATAGAGCGAGAAGAAGGTTAACCATCGTCTTGGTTCGATCAACTGGGGTGGAATAACGATGGCTGAGGCTAGAGGAAGAAACCCTAACGTGGTACGCCAATGCATCGGATGGCCAGGAAAGCGGCGGACTGTTTTTTATCGAGTGACTGCAGAGAGTTGAGAGTTGAGTCGAGTCGAAGCGGGTCTAGACGAGCGGGCGTCTGCCATCTTCTTTGCCTCCTTATAGTCAAGTCCGTCCTACTAGCTGCTCGTCGTTTACCGTCGCCTTACGTGGCTTCTCGTTTCCTATGCCAAAGAAGAAGATGTAGTTTTCCTCGTTAAAGACGTGCCGATTCCTAGTATTGGTTGCAACCTTGCCGTCTTCATCGGCAATCACGCGGAAGCGTCGAGAACGAGAGACAAGATCGCAAAAAAGGAGCTTACACGAATTCTAGCGTCGCATCCGGGGGAAACTGTCACACTCGTCTTGGTCTAACAGGAACTGTATAACAAGAAAGAATCCTGTCCGATGTAATACGAAACGACAGTTCCAGTCGCTGTCGATCGACTTTGTACGTTCCTTTCCGGAAATGTTACTGAGTAAACCTTTTCTTTTCACATGAAAAATTCTTGGTCGTAGTTGATCAACTCTCTCTCTTTACCAACTACCTTGAATATCCCTAACAATGGGAGTTTGTTAATCAGTCAAAGTTTTACCTCAAGTATCTCTCGTTTCACGTCACAATCCAACCACTTCAACTTACGCAGGCTTCGTACTCTGTTGTTCCCCATGAAGAAACAAGAACCGTTGCCCGACTACGTACAACTCTTTTCAATCAAGTCCCATCAAACGGAATAGCACTCGGTCAAGCCGTATGTGGCTCCATGTTGCATAGGTTCCCTGGAAATTCCATTCTATTTGCGAGCTGTTCTTCGGGAACAAGCGTTGCCACTTGGACTCTCGCGGAAGCGTGAAACGTTGGGTGCTTGGCGAACGGATGGAGGAACGGACAGACGGGTGGACAGGATACGCAGGGACAGGTGGCCGGTTGACGATCGTAAGTGGGCAGGAAGGAGGACATCGGGGCCCTGACGCGCTCGGGGAACAACAGACGATCGGACAGAGAACGCGACAAGCGATAGAACGAGAAGGAGAGGTTACGATTCCATGTGTCCATCCGATGTGTGCAATGCAATTTCCCGCAGGGCCGTCTGTCTGTTTGCGCGGTCGTGCATGCTACTTACGCCATTGTTCCTCCCCCTTTTCGCATACGAAAGTGAACATTCCCGCGATCAGGATGGAATATAACGCGATGGCGCGATTGTCCGGTTAAAACTGCCGCATGACGTATATCGGATCTCGGTCTCTACAAACCCGTCAGTTTCGGTCTCCCGATCGTCCAGAAGGATACACTTTTGTTCGGTGAGCCGAGCCCGCATTCTTGAACACCTTGATCGTTCCGCCGACCGAAAACTCGACATCCACTTCGCCGAACCGCCGTGCATTCTCTGTGACGCTTGAATCTTTCATGCTACCGTGGGTATAAATACGCGTCCCACTGAGACTTCGTAGATAGAATTCCGTGCAAAACGTTCCCCAAAATCCCTGCGATATCGTGTCTGTACAGTTGAAATTTCAGGGAGCTACCTTCTTAAGAGAGAAACGTTTGATGAACTTGATCGTGGAATGACTCAACGTCACTGGGAAAGTATATATACGATGTTCTTCAGGACAATTACCATTAATTTTAATGGTAAAAAGATTTTTATGAAGATTATGAGGAAAATTTGTAGTCCTTATTATACTGTATTCAAGTACGCTCTTCATGAAAGTTATTATTAATTTTAGAAAAAGAAGCGTAAGAAAAATTTTATGGAAGTTACGAGGGAAATACTTTTTTATGGGAAATTTTATACATTCAGAATTAAGTTCCATCTTTGCATTAATGTGACATTCTCCGTTAACGATATCTCCAATACAGAATGTAATAATTATTTTGCGACTGGTTTTCACTTAAAAAAAACACGCGTCGTATCTGGTTTTTTACAATATTACATTGCCAATGAGTCTTTTATTATCGATGAATATTTAATGCAAGTCTATGAGGGTCCGGGACTGAATCATCGAAGAAAAAGGAGAATCGCATGAGAAGGGACGAAGGACTGCGAAGGCAGATTTCGATCTGTTCGTCTGCCTGTCCATCCGTCGACCGTCGTGAGGGGGATGCCCGACGTAACGTTTCAATGTCATGGTCGCAGGTTTAGACGGTCCCCTCCTCTTTCTCCCTCTTGCACTGCGGGGTAGACCGCTCGAACCACATCTGCTGCCGTCAGGAGCTGCCGTTTAACACCATCCATAATCATCCAACATTGACGCGCGACGCAGACTATAAATCACAATGAATGCATTCTTATTTTTGGATGTAGTCGTTCGTGGTCGCCTGAAAGATGTTGCTCTCATAAATTCTTTTCATTAACTGGGTATCTTTTATGTGTCAGGCTTGAATAATAAAATAGACAGACTCGTAGACCGTTAAAAGGGAATCTTCTTTCTTGGTGGATGACTAATTTGACACGTTAACCTTTCATTCTTACGGCCAAATGGCAAGATAAAATATTTAAATCCGAATTGACTTGTTACAATTACAGCATTATGTACTATTTGAAAATTATATGGATTCGTAGCATCTGAAACATTTCAAGATCTTAATTCCAGATTTCATTGATTATATACATACATATATATGTCAATGTACAAAAAAGATATTTTAACGTGAAATCGGATCAATCGAACATTATTAAGGTGTTCGCTCTCATCCGTTACTTGAGAACGAAATTACGTTAATAATTATAACGTTTGCGGTACTGCAACATTCTAATACTACATCTCGATGATTGAAACCTGAACTTGATTTAATCGAAGATCGCTGCTAAGTAATAGACGATGGTAGATCCCTTGGTGATCAAAATTATGACTTACGAATGATTATAACGTCTGGTGTAGTACTTCAAAATATCATAGAACTAGATGACAAGATTAATCAATTTTAAATCTCAATATGCAAACAACAGGTATACGAAACATAATTATACAACGCCTCCAGGATCTACGTAAGAAATTTTTTACAAAACATCGCAAGAGAATGCAACGGTAACTCGACAAAATCCTCCCCTCGTCAAACACGACTGCTGATTGTAACCGGCTGTCACGAGGAAAATGTCAAAGGTGTGCCTATTTCGAAAATGATAGTTTCGAATCAGTTTAAAAAGGTCAGTTCTTGGTAACTCGCGTGTGCCGGCAAACAGTCCGCCCTTGAGGATCGTTGGAACGAGCCGCGGAACCATCGATCGATCTCTCCAGCTACGAGGTCCTTCGGCTCGACTTTGCACACTTCGTCAGCGAGCCGGGCGTCGATCGCATCCGCACGAGGAGAAAAGCGCTCGTAACGGGCGCTCGTTCGACGTTTCGAGGAGTCTCCGTTACCAGAGCCGCTGTCGTCTGGAGTGGCGAGGAGTTTCGTCGGGACGCGATCGGGGGTGGCGCTCGGCGCACACCACGGTGCAGGGGTTGGAAGGGCGGCTAGACGGGCGGTCGGTCGAATGGAAGGGTGAGACAGGACCGACGAAAGGGCGAGGGGATCTCTCATACGGTGAGACGAGGGCGCAGGGTGAAAGGAGAGATGAAAACGACGCGACGGCGGCGACGGCGGCGACGGAGACGGCGGAGAAAGGGGTAGCCGACTGTGTGGCACACAGGGATAGCAAAAGGGTGAGTCGGGGGAAGGTGCACGGGCTGGTTGGCAGACGTGATAGTTGCACGATGCCGGAGATTCCCGGAGGTTTAAGGTTTCGAGCCTTATTTCAGACGCTTCGTCTTCCTCATGGCGATTTCTCGACATCCTCTCTGCGACCTTTTCTTCTTCTTCTTACTTTGTCGTGGCTCTTTCCACGAAAATATCCAGGTGTTCGCACAAAACCGTGTGTTTCGCGATGATGCTGTACGCGATCTCGAGACAATAAAATATCATAGAACACGGTTTATATAAACTTATGCGATAAGTAGTTTGCACAATTGGAGTTCGTATGACAGAAATAGAAACCTACCGATTCTTTCCGTTACCTATGACCGTTTGTTTATACGTACGATAGAAGATCATATCCAGAGAGACAAATTCAACCTGCAGATTCAGGATACTGACTAAAATTTCGTTCGACTAAATGTATTCAAAATCTACCATCTCTTGTATTTATCTTATAACGTATTTCCATAATTCTTCGAATATTTCCATCATTAATTCCACGTTGACCTAATCCTGCGAATAACCCTAACATAGGGTTATCCGAATCATTTTCCCGTTTTTGATACTTTTCCTGGCTGAACCTAGAGTATACGATATTTCCTTTCGTCGTTACATTAAACATTAATCTTAATCTCGTAATATAGGTACATACAGCAAGTTTGATTATTCCGTGGAAAGTTCAAGATTGGATTTTAACACGTTGTAGCTTAGATGGCTCAAATAACCTTTCCTTACTATACTCTATCCATTAGTATCGATACAATCAGTATCCATTATACGCGATACACGTATCGCTGTGTGAAAGAGTTGCCATACAACAGGCAACAAATTAGCGCCGACTGAAGCCTCGCTGCCGTTGGGATTTCTAACGAGCGCAGCGTAAAAATTCTTCGCTGAAATTCGTCCGAACAATTGTCATCACATGTCGCCCGTAATTATGAGATTAATTCGTCAATTCGTCCCCAACCTCTTTTAATACAGGCTCTTCTTGTTTCTTCTTTTTACTAGGTTTTCCTTTTTGTTTCTTCTTTTTGCTTGTCCTGTTTTACAAATATCTGGGATAGGTACAGCGCGCACGATGCGGACTTTTTAGCCGTAGCAGCATCGCTTTCGCACGCGACAGAGCATTTGTTGTTGCCTTTACTAGGAACGACATGAATATTTATGCCGATCTCGCTGCCTCTACTCTACGCTTGTAACTGGCGCAGCAGTGCTGAAATTTTTTGAAGCGATTCGTGAAATCCTTTAACACTGACAAAATACGTCTTCTTCTTTTTACCTAGAAAATTTACGTTTTACTGTAAGAAACGTAAATCCTATGTAAAAGTTCTATGCGAAAGTACCTATCGTCTTAGGAAAAGTTTCAGAATTATAGTAGACCCAAGTTTAGTTAATTGTAATACGAACAGAGCATCTACAGAAGCTGTTCATTTTCCAGTTGAACGCATATCAGTATTCTATCATACAGTTACCACTCACATCGCAGTAATCTTCTTCGACAATCCACACGTTCTAAACGTATCAAAATCAACAACCATATCGTCTCAACACCACGATGTCTCCATAAACAAACCACGAGTATCATCGACTGGACGAACACAAAATCGTCTGGACGAACGTCACAGGTGTTCGCTAAATTTATCAAGATATCCAAGGTATTTCCTAGATTCGAACGCTTCTACGCTTCGATTCACGTTTCAAGTGATTCGACATTTTCGTCATGTTCATGTACGTATACAGGTTCGAAGTGTTTCGTACTCGATCACTAGTCACAGTGTTTTGTGAAAAACGCGCGAGTCGCGGTAAAAGGCTGGAGCAAAAGGAAAGTAGAAAAAACGAGAGACGTTGTCCAGGACGCGAGAGTCTAATTTGTCTCGGAAAATAATACGAGTCGAATCGTCGCGCTAGCGGCGTAGCCTCTTGCAGCTGTACTTACCGCGCCGCCATAGAAATGCCGTCCCTCGAAAAATCCCCGCGTAATCACCTGGAGCTCAGGGGTAGAAGGGGGAGAAAAGGCTCCTGGACTACCTCCCGCCGAAAAGCGCTTTAATTCCCCGGCCGCTTAATTCCATGCGTACGAATGCCACACGTGAATATGCATGACCTGCGCCCCGTAACCGTGCCTGGAGACAGGGAGAAAACGAGAGAGAAAAGGAGAGAGAAAACGAGAGAGAAAAATAGCGGAGAAAGAGCGGGCCGACCTGTCGCAACGCCGATTTATTTTGTTTTGCAACTTTTTCGCTCGAACCCTGCGAACCTATTAAAATGCCGTCCGGCACAACCATGCCCGTCCCGTCTGCTCGCTATTCGCTATCTGTTCGTTCCCTTTCTTTTTCCCGTTCACAGCTCGCGTCCCTTTCCCCGCTTCTCGACTTCGTTCTCCGTTTCGTTTCCGCGAAAACTTTTCCCTGTTCGGTTCGTTCCGCGAGGCCTCGAGCGACCATGTTAAAGAACATGGGACGAGTTGCGTCCTCTACTTCCACCCCCCGGGGATTATTCCTTTAATCAAGAGAAACGAATAGATTCGCGAAAAGAGGCTGTAAACGTGTCTTATCGCCTCGTGCGGTGGAGACTTGCCGAGCAATTGAAAATTTCTTGTTGAAGTACGAGATACGTGACGTTACGTCGTCGAGAGAATTTAAACGCGACCTATTCTTTTCTCTTTTAGGCGTTTTTAATCCTTCGACGCGTGAGTCGGCTGACAAAGAAAAATCGCCAAGTCCAATTTCGATGAAATTTTGTTTTTAGCGAAGAGAAGCCGAAAATATTAGATGCGTATTCTGTTTAGTTATGTTAACTCGAGGTAAAAATCACCCTCCAATGTACGACCCATTGTGATCTATCTAACATTCCATAATCAATGAAAATAATTCCAAAAGTATATTGGCTTTTAATATCATTCCATGAACAACTGTAATAGTTACTATAATTCTGGTTTTACCATTTCACGATGACTGTACGACAGAATAATAAACGTCGCAGCAACACCGGCAAAGTGTCAAAATTATTTTTCAAAAGCGCATAGCACCTACTTTAATTTGCTAGCTTTCTACATCTCGTTAATTGCCAGAAATAAAACCAAGAAATAATTGCTTTATCTAGAGTCGTGCTAATTAAACATTGCTCGTTCGTTTTAACGAACACAATATGTCCGCTAAAATGCTCGAGTACTCTCCAGAGATGTAGATGAACAGACGTTATCAACCGTCATAAAAATTAGTAATTACGCGTCAGTGGTTTTACATCAGGTCGGAAGGGTAGTCATTTCGGCCACTTAAAACTGTTCTGCACCGTAGAAATGATTATAACCTGGGAAGCATGGTTTAGTATGCGATGTTCTTGTATTATTCATTCACATTGCGTTTAAACGATCAACTTATTCTTTAACAAGTTGCCATTATTGCCATTATATCGTTGTCCGAAGTGAGGATCGTGTATATCTATTTGTTCATATATTTGCATGTTACTTATTTACATACTTGCAATAGTTTTTAAATAACCAAATACGCGTAAAGTCGATCAATAATCAAATCTACCTGCGACGTGCATATTTGAGTTGGTCGCTAATGGTCACGTGTAATTCCAGTATGGCATCTTGTTAAACTCGGTCATATCCGGTCGTTCCACGGAAAAAATAATTTCGACTTATGACAGCTACTTCGTTCGTTCCATAGTCGCGTATTCGCGATGAAAATTTCAAAAGAGTTGGACCGCCCGAAGAAATACGAGGAACAATTACTACCTTGCTGGTGTCGCGTGAGTTACGTTTTATCGTGCCGGGAACAAGAACTGTTTAGCTTGTGTTTTACGCGGCTCCAACTGTTTCGGGTTGCACCTTACGATTCTTTTATTCTCGCCGTACAAATTCTCGAGAAAGTCCAACGAACCGCTTTCAGATTCCGAAAGCTTTAAGAAATGTTCACGGCTGCCGCGTTGGGCTCTTCTCCGCTGGATTCTTTCCATGGTATATACCTTGTAACTTGTAATACTTTCTCACATATTTCCCACTATTGCCATTAGGATAATTACTTGGAATTCGTACTATACAGCAGTGCCGATCGTGACAGTTTTCTGAAATATATGTCGCAATTAACAGTAGTCGGTATCTTGACTCTACGTCAATGACTAAAAGTCGAGAATTTGGCAAGCTATTTGTTTCATAGATCTTAGCGACTTTAAAAATAATCAACTTGGTACTCTAGTTATCTTAGAAGATTCTTTAGTTATAAATGTGTCGACATAATCGATAGAAATAATTAGTATATTGGTTATCAATCGATTAGTTGGAAATAATAGAAAAATTGATAGAAAATTAAGAGCAGGTACAAAGGGGAAAATGATTTTTAAAAATCAGTCATAAAGGTAACAAGTTTTATAAAGCGTCGTTGATATATAATATCTAATAATCTAAATTCTAGCTAGTGGTCGTCGATCAAATTGTAGGGTTCATAAAGTATTATAAAAAATGTTAATATAAAAAATTGCTTGTTCATAGAACGATGTTAAATATCTCCGAAACATTAAAAAATTTCTCAACATCTAATATTTAAAAAGAAATCATAATCATAATAGGAAACATAGGTAAGTACCTATATCTATCCGCGTACAAAGTCTGATAACTCAATGGCGACTCGAGCAGCGATAAACTGCGGTCGTACCGATACCTTCATGGTTCAGACGATCTGACCTGGATGTCGCGTTTACCCAACGACTATCATCGCCTGGTATTTCTCCATTAGTACATATATATATACCGCTCTGGACTTAGACGATGCAACGAGCCAGTTTTGTCGCAAACACCCGGACGATGTTGGTTGATCCTCGTGTGCCGACGTCACGTTTGTACACAAGTGTTCGAAGACATGCGGGGGTGTCGTCAAGTGTCGTGCAACGGTGGCATAATGCAAAGTCTAGACTTCTCCGCTCGGTAAATAAAACACGCTGTGACGTCGCCTTCTCGTCCTTGTCGTCGCACTGCGCTGATTCGCGCTTCTTTCTCACCTCGTGCAGACGATACCACCTCCGGTAAAGAACGAAAGAAAGAAGAAGATAAGAGAAAAAGGATAGAGAGGAAAGAAAAAAGGAAAAGCAGAGCGACAAGATACCAGAGGGATGTGGGCGAGATTGTTTCTCGCGGTTGCGTAAAACCCTGCTGCTACTCTAGAAAAAAACGATGACGCGACGCCGCGCCGCAACGACGAGTAATCTCGCGTGAAGACGTTCCCACTGCGTCGTCGAGCGGCGTTATGAGGCCGACGACACCGTGTTGTAGGAGGTGATGGATATTAATAGGTGGTAAGCAGCATTTCATTCATGGTAGTTACGTCTTTTGCCCGGGGTCCCTCTTTTTGTTTACCGGTGTCCTCTTTCTTTTTTTTCTCGCCGCGGATATCGCGCCGCGAGAAGCCTTCCCTCGTCTCTCCGCGTAGAAGACGGCTAAGTACTAAGATAACCGCCATTATGAAACTTCTACTCTCCAACGATGTTTCAAAGTGAATGGATATTACCATCGACAGAGTATCATTTTTTAGACAAAGCGTAGAGTGGAATATTGATCATCCGAATGATTAATGCGATATCTGTGTGTTTGTATATGTATTGTATAGAATATACAGGTTCATATTTGAACATTTTCTTTTAGGAATATGTTATATACGCGATGTAAAATATTTTCAAATCTCGTTAGCATTGTAGCGAGCCACGACTACCACCGTCGTATTGATAAAATTTCACACCAATCTAACAACCAGTTTCAGTGAATACGTAAGAGCTGCGAGACATTTATACTACAAATATGTCCATGTAAAAAATTAGTACATGGTACGAACTTCTTAAGTTTAAAGTTTTCTTGCTCTTTCAATGAATTTAATTTAAGGGTTGGAGCTGTCTCTTTATCGTTAAGAATGTTTCACTCCTTAACAGCATTCTACTACAATACACGTTGTCTTTCACATTCCGCACTGTGGCTATCAAGCAGCTTCGATGCTCCACGCTCTAGCTGTTAAATATTTCTGAATATTCACTATAATACTTACTTTACCTATCGACATTTTTTTTATCGTGATTTTCGAAAAAAAGGCGAATGAGCTCGGAATAACGTAAATCTCCATCTCGTTAACGAATCTGTTTCACCATGGGAAACGTTTTCCATCGCATCGGTGTCGCCGTAAACACGCCGGCTAAAAAACTAAAAATAACGGCAGCTTCGTTTTCCGTCATTTTTACGACGATTCTCGCGGCGATGTCGACGTTTTCACGAGAAATACCTCAGGGCGACAAGATGAGGGATTCCCGAGAATTACCGGGAGCCAACAGATCGCGAATAAACCGTGCTGTCAAGGGGTTCTCGTAAAGGGTGAAGGGAAAGGGCTGGAAATTTACGCAAATGCATCTGTAAATAAGAGAAATGAGGCGCGATGTTGAATTCCTGTTCCATGAGCAGGAGCAAGGAAACGGTGATTCATTCTGTACTGTCGGGCTGCCGAGAAAAATGTCTGGAAGAAAGCCACCGTTTCTACGTAATTTGCGGAAAGAAGGAAAGAGGAAGAAGAAGAAAAAGAGAGAATGAAAGTACAGCCGCCGTCTCGTGACCTCTCGCGTTCTCGTAAAAAAAGTTCCTCCTCGGTCGGATGAGATTGGGTCGTGGCACCGGCATGAGCGTTTAACGCGTAGACGGCCGTCAGTTGTCACTCGAATTACGAGAGGCGTCGCGCTTCAACGACAGACCGGCTAGACGTCCTTGCAAATTATGATGATTAGCGCGTACATGCCTTTATGACGTTTGCTCGTGTCCACGAATAATAAGAACTTTCTGTCCGAACCATTTACGTGATTTTGCTCGCACATTATGACCTTCTTTTACAATTGAACTGGTAGATGTTGTTTATAAAATTTTTATTTGACTAATTAGCGAACAGTTACTCTCTAGTAAATAATCTTGGAAATTATGAAATACTTTGATTTTAATTTGAATATTGAATTTCTGAAAATTAAGAATTTCATTGTATGCTGATGTTCTTTTCTTTCTCTTTTTTCTTTTTTTTTTTTTTTTGTAGTACGAGAATTGAACGGCAGCGCTTGCACAGCTGCAATTACGAATTTTCACTAGGGTCTGACTTGGATGGTGTAGCAATCAAATTATCGTGGCAGAGGGCTCGTTTCAGACAACGATTCTAAATGGGGTTAGAGGAAGCCACGATGGGAACGATCAAACTACAGGAAACAAGCCCTTCTCTGATGAAACAGGAAACACGACCGCTATCGAGTTTTATATAAACTTGCTAAGAAGCCAAGCTGAATGCTACTGCTCATCTCTGATCAACAAATCAGCCGAATCTGCGTTCATCTTTTAATGAAAGATCAGCTTCCCTCTGTAATGTATTCTTCTGATCTTTAATGTATTTGAATTGACCATCATTCATATTATAATGCACGAACCACAACATAAATTCTTAGAACATTCGTACGATAAATATAAATTATTGGGATCTCTGATATAAAGCTACCACTCTCGATTCAACAGAGTGTACGTCTATTTAAGACAATGATTAAATCGTGCAAAATATTTTATCAAATTCGCGAGAAGGATATTATCGTAATTTTGTAAAATTCCATAAAAGTATGAGAAATAGTGGGGATCGGAAGTACGTCATAATCGTCGTTTCTTCCTACGATTTTAGCAAAACGTTTTACACGCTTCAACCACCATCTCCATTTACTTATCCAATTTTCACACGTAACGCGCGACGTTCGCGCAAAAACCAGGCGAACGACAGATCAGTTTGCAACGAAATAGCCGTGCAAACAGCTAAAATCAACACGAGGATTAATAATTACACGTCTACGGGCTACATTCTGCTTCTTGCTGGTTTCCTAGACTGGAGGGAGGAAAGGGATAGCGGCAGACAGATACTTGTAACCCCGGCGGTGCTTAAAAAGACGCTCGTCGCTAGACATTCAGCGAATCCAGCGAAGCCACTTAGTCCGGACGTGTAATTAGATCGAAATGACGCCAGACGACGCGGCGCGGCGTCGTGCTACTCGTTCGGAATCCGCTTAATTGAATGATTCATCGCCTGGGTCTAACTGTTGTTTCAATTAACGCTCGCATGTGCACAGTGGTCAACGTCATCTGCATGTGCACGCACCTGCACGCGCGGCGAAGACGCTTCGTCATCGACGTTTCACGCTCGAACGGGAACGCGTGTGCGATAATGTGCAGGCATTCGACAATGCACCAAGAAACGACGACGAGACTAGAGCAAGAGAAACACGTTTGTTGCCTGCCCTTGCGCTCAGAAACACGTTCTCCTCTTAACGTAGCGAAATTGATCTTAGCTTAGCTTGTAATGGAAACGGTCCCGTATATACTATACACATACAAATATTTTTTAGTCTACCATAACATAGCGTAGTTTTAATAAGATAGTGACATTTCCAGTTTATCTTGTTTTCCGTAAACGTCCTTCTACTTACCGCTGGCATATACAAGATCAGGCCGAGTAACATGTAAAAGCGCGCGGTACGTGATTGCTTATGGAAAAATAAGAAAATAATATGGAATAGAATTTATTCATCTTCGGCTTGGGATTCGAAAAAAGATCAAGTTTGAAAATTTATCAAGTATACTTAAACATGACTAATTACCAGCTGGTTATGAGTAAACAATCAACAGGGTTCGTTTAAGGCTTCATTATCAAGAAAATATATTAATATTATATATATAATATGTATACATATACCTATGCATTGTGGAACATGCAAATGATTTTTTTGCTGGTGAAATATTTCCATACGAATAAAAATATGTCGGTTAAAGCGGAGACCGGTTAACCAAAAGTCTACTGTGCACTAGGCTTCGCACAGGTGTCCTTCCAAATGTCTGCGTTAATGTAGACCTCGTGTTACCACCGGCACAATAACCTTTCAGGGGAGAAACAGGACCTTAGCTAACGCTTTTTAATGGACTTAACGGGTATGAACGAGCACGGGACCTGTGTGCACGTGGGACAGGTGAATAAGTGCCACGGCCTTCTCGATGACTCCGCGTTCCATGGTAATTAACATCCCCGGCACGATCGCCGACGAGATTAAATGCCCTGCAACCGTGATTGGCAAGTGCAGACCGCTTGAATCAACCTTGTAACTACCACAGGTGCGAAGCAGAAGCGATTTGGGTGGTAAGAAAGGACTAGAGAAAGTATTTGGGACTGTCAAGATGACCGGTTTCTGAGACTGAGGTTGAATGTTTGATGGTGAGAGTATCAGACATGATACGAATTTTAATTTTATAATTTTTTATATAATTTTCCGTATTAGGTATATTCTTATTTTTATTATTTTCCATTTCTTTATATTTCTGTTTACGTTATTAGTTCAATATATTTATCTTTATTGCTTTCTCTATCCAATTTATTTAAAGTTCATCCGAGCGTTGTATAAAGAGAGTTTCGCATAAATTTTTCTTGATTTAGCTAGCTAACGACTGATGTAATTGTGATGTAAGTGATAGCGATGTAATTTGAATCTGAAAGTTATTGCAACATTTCTATACATACACGTATAAAGGAGGAGATTTTATTTTATCGTTTATTTGAACTTCCCAATTCTACGTTTTCATTAGATATTCATTATTCAGTCGTTTAATAGCCACGATTATGGTTCCATAATTTCGTAAATTAAAATGTTATACACGTACCGAGAATCTTAAATATATACGATTTTATGTTTTTCGTACGTGTGCACGCAAGACAGAGCAATATCTTCACGTCGGAATTTGGCCAACGAACAAACGTTTCAATTAACCTGAGACAAGGTCGGCGAATATTTTGTGAGATACACGAGCTACGAGGTGCACTCGCGCCAATGAAACCGCATACCACAGAGCTCGGCGCGCGTATAATGATATAATTGATCGGAGACGATGCATCAAACATTCCAGTTCGCCAGACAAAACAAAAACTCGGTGGAAGCTAGACGGGTGCTAGACGGCCTGCTGTCGGCGATGGGTAACTCGAAACCGCAGGGATGCTGCGTCATACAGGCGACGATGATGGTAGTGGTGGCGGCGGCAGATGATCGAGATGGGGTGACGGCGTTACGACTTGGCCGCGCACTCGTCAGCCACTTTTGTTGCCCTTGCTTCCGGAATCACCCTGCTCTCGCCCCTTTTTCGGACAGCTCGCGCGAATAAAAGGCCGCACAAGCGAATAAAAAGAAGGGGTGGGTCGGAAAGAGCCACGGAAGAAGGGGTTGCCGCGCGGCCTCGTCGCGACGGCCGCACAGGATGCAATTATTTCGTAACGGTGATCTTGTTACAGAACGGATCTGTTCGTGTACGAAACTCGTTCGCTCGACACTGTCATAAGGCTAGACCGGAAATGACAGAATTTTATTGCCGATTGATTTTACGACTGTACATGGCAATGGTGGTGTATGCATTTATTTGCGCTTTGAGCAATGGCATAATTGTTTAATCGAATGCTATTTTAGTCATCCGCAGGTTCTTGACTTTTTACGATATTATCGATACGAGACTGGTGACTCAGAGGAGTGGATATGTCGAATCATATCTTGTCCATACTATTGGATCATATTATACGGTGGTCAGAAAATATATTTGCGCACCATTGTGTTCATAATATTATAGCATTTGTATTTTGTACTCTGTAGTAATTAATTGAATCCAAGTATGTCGTAGGCGTTACAGTCTACACCTTTAAGGCACACCTGAAAGTTCAACTTCGCTCGAAACTTAAAAAGACGCTTCAAGTTAAGTAAATAACAGGTTGACACAGATAGAATGACTAGAATTGCTCGAATACAGGTAACCCGATTAATTCGAATGCGGCTTTATGTGACTGCGTTACTTGATAATTATTAGTAAATAGAAAATTATTGAAAAATATAGATAAAGGTATATTATAAGTATACGTAGGAAATATCGTCGGCAAAATTGAACGATTTGTACTATTACTATCACCATTAGGGGATTGTAATTGGGAACGTCCCCAAACCAAAAAAGCCCATCCCATAAAACGAGTTAATTCCCTCGGAGAGAGTGATCGAACGAAGACAGCGCGGAGGAAATAAAATTGTAATGAGAATGTAGCGAGTCACCCTTGGAGATTGCTTAAAATCAAAGGGTTGCCGATAGGGATGGCTGAGTTCGCGATAGGGGTGCCGGAGAATTAATTCGTCCCTTTTACGCAAGAAAATCGAGCAAACGGAAGATCAAATTTTCTGTTACGTCTCGCAATTTTCACGCTCCGGTTTGCCATCCGTAACACGCTCTTCACGATTGACCCTCGTCGATGATCGAAACCAAAGGAAGTTCTCGAATGGAGCAGCTGAATTTAACGAAACTTCGCATATACTTTTCGAATAATACGAAACTTTAAAAGGAGCACTCTTCTTACACTTTTTTCTCTTGAAATTTAAAAAAGGAAAACATAGAAATTACACGAATATTTCTATTACAAGGTAAGATGACGCATAAAATAAAGTTGTTACTTTATTAACATGATTCGTTTTAATATGATTTTTCCAGTATTATAAAACATTCTTTTAGTTGCAATACGTATAGTGGTTAATACGGCTATGAAGAAGATCGGATAGATATGTAGAATAACAGAGCCATCGCCGATTTCAATAGCCTTGAAAAATATTGTCAACGTGATCATTCTGATCCTATTGTACACCTACGGATGCGATGGATCGAAATGGATGTAGGCAATATTTCTGTCACATGCTTTTCTTCGATATTTCCGCTACAGATAATGGCCACAACAGCGGTCACCCCCTGTGTTGTAAGCATTTTCAGTTGGTCCAATTGTTGTTCGAAAAATAAGCGAACTCTTTTATCGAACGATTCATGAAACTATGGCGGATGCTGCTTGTTATCTATATCTATTGCTCGTTAGCGTTTCTTCGCTACGTGTAATTGTCCGACGGAATAAAAGCGATCGTTTGTCAAGCAACGGGGTCACCGCAATATCGTTCCTCCGAGATATGCGAGTACAAGATAGATCGACGTGTTTGTCGTTAGTTTTCCCTCCACTTCATCGATGTTTCTTATACTCGTGAAGATTTCAGTACCATAATCATAAACGTGTTTTGAAAGAAATAGTATTAAAGTATCTTATTTATTAAGAATTTCTGATTAATTGTAATAATTAGATATTTGTTATACTTTTGTCGAATTATGTATCTATAAAGATAAGTTTTGGTGCAGTCGTTTCTTTTAACATTATATTCCATTTCTTTGTTATCTTATAACTTTTAAGACGATTTTTCATACAATATTTGATATTAATATTTTTATATACCGTATCGATTGATTGTGACTATTAGGTACTTATTCTGGGTATTAAATAATTTAATTATTATATTTAATTTCAACTTTTAAAAAGGCTTTCGTCGCGTCGTATAACCCATCATTTAAAGGGCTACTTTAATATAACTACGAATTTTTAAACATGTTTAACAGACCAAGTTTTCCAATTGCATCATTTGTATCAATGGCAGATACCTGGACAGATACTGTGTCGCGGCCAGATACTTCCGTGATCGAGCCTATTCATTTTATTTAACCACTCTACCTTCGAATACTTGTTCCATTTCGAATTAAAGCGAACTCAATTTACCTGAGACAATTCCCCCAGGTTGGTTCTTTCCCGACATCGTTTCCCCTCGCGAAAATAAAGCAAAGACATCATCGCGCCATTCACTTCGCCCAGTCGTTAGACGTTAGTCGTTAGGAAACGCCCGAGTCCATTCGGAATCAACGGATCGAGATCATTAAAACGAACCCTCCAAGTGTCAGCCGCACTGGCGTATATACTGTACGCTTCCGCGAGCCACCGTTTTCGCGCTCGACAACGTGACTTTAAATAATCGCGATGAAATTTCATATTTATACGAAGCCGCTAATTACGATTCGCGCCACGTAAAAACGATCCCTCTCATCATACCTGAAACAATTAATTACGTGTACGGCCTTGAACGAAGAGGGTAGGCGAGAATTTGCACGTTTGCCCGTTTTTGCACTCGTTACTATGCGGTAACTCGCGAAAATATTTCAACACTTGCAGAAACCGCTTATAAATATATTATACGCGTTATTATCGTAAACTCGATTATCGTAACTATATCAGCAATGATTCAAACAAATCGGGAAATGTACGTATATTCTCATTCGCGAATATTAGCACACTTATAGAAAAACTTCGTTTGCATTCAAAGGGAAAGCTTCGACCTGCTGCTTCAGCGTTATAATGAAAATCTCGCCAATTAGATTGGATTGGCAACTAAGTGATCGGGGATTTTGTCATTAGGTGGTATCGACAACACAATACATACGATAAATGTCAAACGTTTTCTTTCCCTATAATCAGCCTGGCTTCGATTTGGATGAAACTCTGTACGCCAAAAAGTATATACATATTCCTTTTCCAGCTGCGATAACTCAAGTATAAGAGGTGGGTCATCATCCTCCAAAACTTGACACGTTAAGAACTAATTCAGGATTGGTTACTGGTAGAAAATAATTGCACAAAAATGAAATACTTTTTAAAGTGCTACTAACTGCAGTCAATGAACAGGTTTCAAAGATATATAAAAGAATTTCGTCGACCATGTTCATTTGAAAAAGTACAATGAGCCAATGTACGTTAAGTCGTTCCATTCTCTGTCCTTCCTCTCCTTCTCTCTGATTTCGGTTCCCTTTTTTTGCCTCCTCTTTTTTCTTTTTTCTTTTTATCTTGCCCTCCCTTCACCATATTTGTCGGCCGTCGAATTCCACGCCGCACCGGTGGAAACGAACGCAGAACAATATTTCTCGGTGGTGGCGCGTCGGCTGCCGATAAATACGGACTTCGCGCGTACAGCGAAGAGCACCCTACCGGTTTTGCGGTATCTCGAACGGCTTAATGGCACTGTTAACTACCGTATTATTTAACGGGGATTTATACATTGCAGTCGGCCGATTAAAACGGCGGGCGGACCGGCATCGAGGCCTGGTCTACTGCGAAACGATATAGGAAGATCCTGAAACGGACACCGCGGGGGATCGAGTGTATCCTTAATTCCCCGTGAAAGCCAGTGCTGATCGAAGCGGACGTTTCTAGTGTCCGTCGTTGCTCATATAAAAACAGAAAGTATTAAATTATACCGTATTAGATCGTACGTAGACTGTCATTTCAAATAGCAGTTTCGATATATCAAGGTTTTCTATCGTATCAGGGAAACAATTCCAAAAATGATATTCCGAGATGTTCGAAGAAATAGCTTTAGTTTTAGTAAATCGTCAACGCTATTAACTGTATACTTCTTTTATCAATAAGTATTTGCCCGCTATATAGTTTGCGAAGAGACTATTAACAATTATCAAAACAAAGTATCAAAGTGAGAATAAAATTGCGTAACCAGCACCGTTATCGTAATTTATATCTATCGTTTCACTTTCCCAGCGCAGAAAACCAAATCTTTATCTCCGTCAGCCACAAATCACCGATAGCGTCGTAACCAAAGACTCTAAATCTCCTGCGCCATTGGAATCGCAATTTCTTCAGCTACCACTACATCAGCCATTAGAATTCCCGCAACACATCAAATAGCAAATGGAAGGCTGTCAGCCGAAAGCAAGGTAAATTTTCAGCCAAGTACCGCGGAACATCGCGAGGAACGTTCGCGAGCGGAAACAATTCCGAGGTCGCGAGGTAACACCTCGACTGGATGTGCAAGGAGGTCTCGAAGGTGAGACGAAGACGTAGAAACAGACTTGGTGCGTCATCCACGTCACGATCGCTGCCAATGGGATCTCGGATCCAGCAGGGCGATGCTATTGAGTATTTGCATCTCTTGCCTTTCGCGGCGAATGCGAGAGGAAGCTCGCGTTCGTGAGCCGGTGCGACGAGAACGATGGGAAATCCGGTTGCTGGCATATAGGTATGCTCACAGATGGCCGGGTGCGACGAAGACCGTGACAGTATATAGGTGAAAACGACGGTGCTGGCTACCAGAATGGGACAGAGAGCGAGTATACAGAGAATAGGAAGAGGAAGAGAGAGTAAGAGGCAAACGAGGGAAACGGAGCATGGTCGATGTGTCTAGCCTAGCCTGGTTGGCTGGCTGGCTGGCTGGTTGGTTGGCTGGTTCGGGTGGCTGGATGAACCAGGGACCGTCTAGGTTGCGTCTGCCCCCGCACAAACTCGGTATTATCTATACGTCTAGACACCCCTGCGCCACCGAGAGAAGACCATAGCGGTTTGGCGCTCCGCTTGTAATTTACAGCGCGCCCCGCCGTGTCTCTACATCTACGATCCCGCAAATTTCTCTCTTCGGTCGTGTCTCTTTACCTGTCTTTCTTTCTTCTCTTTTCTTTACATTTCCTCTCGCTTGACCTTTGCACTCTCCTAGCGTGCACCTGGATACCTCGATCCCATCGGATCGTACCGATAATCGCTCTCCGAGCAGATGGTAAAGCACTCGATCATATCGGGATCGTATCGGGCTGTTCAAGAAATTCTTAATATTTTTAGTATAAATTTCTATCGAATAATGAAACGTTCGAATAAATACTACCTCGAAGACGACTAACACGAAACATTTAACATTCGTTCATAAAATAGATCTCTTTGTACTCGTTAATATTTATCGTAATCTTTTATTACGAACTTACTCGAAAGAGAAATCCGAGAAATTAAATAGTCTAGAAGCCCGTAAGATCTATTCGAAGGAGTTCGTTATTAAAAGGAGCGAAACAATGTTCGAGAAAAAACCTGTGGAGTTAAGAATTGATCGCTATACGTTCCATTCCATTTCTGCCGATAGTCTGATGATTCCACTTAAATATTTTCTAATTCTCATTACCAATTCTCCGCACAATCTCATGTACGTTTATGTACTTGCACTGTTTATGTGTATAAGCATCAATGACAGTCGAAAATTGATAGCCATGTAAATTACAAATTCTAAATCGTCCAATCTAAAAGAAATAGACATCTGGAAAAATATTCGATTGATAAGAGAAATGCAAGAACGATAAGAGTAACGTGTTATAAGGACTTCGAGCGATGGACACGCGAATCGCTACGGGAATTCCTCTCTCGGACTGCCGATGGAGCTCGCGTGCGCGATGCCGCCACTTCAGACATCACCGGCGTACGAGTGATCGAGGGGATCACGGCCACGTGAAAAGGGAAGCAGCCGTCAATTGGTATACACGGTGTACACACGAGACGTGCGTGAAGAGAGTGCGAATATTGGTATCGCGATAACGAACGGGAAACCCTCGCGTGTCCGAAAGTACGAGCCACCCCAGCCAGTGCACGTTATCCACGGAACACGCGTGCATTATATCGACGATCTCTCGGTGATTAATGCCAGCTGTTAGTACCAGGAGGCTCCAGTCAATTGAATCTCATCGTTCGGCCGCATATAAGCCTCGCTCGGTTGCCTTTATCCGTCTCTCTCTCTCTCTCTCTCTCTCTCTCTCTCTCTCTCTCTCTCTCTCTCTCTCTCTCTCTCTCTCTCTCTCACTCACTCACACCCTCTCTGTAACACACGAACCAACTATCCCGGTTTTCGAAGAAGAGTTGCAACGTCGACGCGTAAATAATAAATCCTATGGAATCGCCTTACCGTGTCGGGAAGAAGAGAAGAGGAGAGGAGAGGCGCTGTTCATTTCTCGAGGCTGCAGGTAACGGAAAGAATAAAGTTTTCCTGGTAGACCCGTGGATAGTAAAGTCCCTGGCAAGTCCGTGGCACGTTAAACTTTCCAGTTTCGAGAACGCAATTTTCCCAAGGGAATCAGTCCTCGCTAATGCAAGAGTGGTTATAGACGGAGAAAGAGAGGAAGGGATAGAGAGAAAACAGGTATAAAGGGGGACGATATTAT
Organism: Bombus affinis; assembly: GCF_024516045.1. Lineage (NCBI taxonomy): Eukaryota > Metazoa > Arthropoda > Insecta > Hymenoptera > Apidae > Bombus > Bombus affinis. The sequence goes on from NC_066345.1 coordinate 14,216,500, forward strand.
GGGAGAGGGAAACTGTGCGCGGGCGGGAATGGCGACGAGGAGTTTGAGGGTTGAACGAGCTGACGCTTTAAGCGATGTAAGTTACAGAAACTACGCTTCCGACCAGTCTCGGGCGCAGATTAGTCGTAATCTTGGCGCATTGCACTCTGCAGCCGTTTCCAACCCCCTTCCTACGCCCTTACCCCCCTGTTGCTGTTGCTCGAGTCCTCACAACTACAAAGCTTTTCAAACCGTTACCTCGAACCAAGACGAACGTGTTAGACGTACCTAAATTCACGTACACCAGAGGTGTACATCGCGTTACCTCGACATTGCGACACACAGAACTCTCTCTACCTATTCGCCACTGTATCGCCGCTTTGATTATTTCCTGCAGGCTTAAGCCGCTACGTCTACGCCTTCCTTCGTACGGCTGCATGTTACAACTCGCGCACCAAAGATTAAACACTTCTTGGTTTATGGCCTCGTAGCCGGTCCTTAGACTCGGTTTACCTTGGCTCAACGAGATTTCCCGCGGTACCTCATTTCCTACCTTTTATATGGCTGTTACTGAAAATCAATAATTCGGTGATCGAGCCTCGATGCTCGAAAATACTCTGCCTTCACGATCTTTGCACGCTTACTTACTTGCTTGCTGTACTAAGTTAGCGATTGTTTTTGGTAAGATGATTCTCTGGAGAATATGTCAAACTTTGTATGAAATATATCAAATTGTATATTGGAAATGCAGATGGAATTAGATAGAGACTATGGCAACGGATACCGTATCGAACAAACTACATCAAGACTCTACTTGGGTATAAGTGATTTCAATAACATATTGTTTATCTGTTCCACGTGAGAACTACGATTCTCTATCGTATCGTGTATTATATATAAATTTTCTATTTCCTTGGAAATGACGGACGAATCGCAAGATAAAGTAGATGGTAGAACTGAGAAGAGTAAGGGAAGAAATCCGGTGAACTTTGACAGTATTTGGTAGAGACACGTAGAAAAACAATTTAATTCTTCCATTTAGTCTCGGCTGAAATATGATGTATTTTATTAATATCGAGTGGTATGTGAATTTCAGTAAGGAAATTATGCTACGAGATAAGTTATCTCGGCGCAACTGGTCCAGAAAGTATGAACACCTGTCGGCTGAATTTTTTAAGAAGGTACCACAAACCAGCTGGAAGAAAACGCATAGTGCAGTATCGGCGATGCGCACCACACGAATTTTAATGTTCCCCGGTGTCACTGACCGTAGGTGCTGGCCGAAGAATGCAGAAAGGAGGGATTTCCGGCGGACACTTTCCAACACAAACCACCGGAAGATGCGATTAAGCGTTCACCAATTCTTCTGAAACCATCGCCGTCCATTCCCAGAACGGCATCCGGTATGGTAGGCTTACGATCATCCCGTCCAGAATATAATCTTGAGTTTACAGGTCACTGGTATATCTCGCCGAAACGAACGATAGAACCACCCATTGAACCTGGTGAATTTCGCGTCATGCAGCAAAGATTCATTTTTCTCGGTTAAGTGGAGAATTCGAGTAAATTATGGAATATATATTTCATACACCAGAGACTATATACTATAAGAAAATGTATTAAAAAATAAATCGTTGTAGTCTCATATGAACAATGTAGTAGTTGACATAGAAATAGATATGTAATTTTTCATTTTGATGCTCTTATAAAAATGTGATGACGGCTTTGCGGACAACATTCGATTCCAGTAAGAAAATGGATTTCATTTATTTCATTCTTCATATATTTACATTCCAAACCATTTTTGTTTGAGAGTCGGCGGTAACTTTTCTGTCAAGGATATGGGGTTTACTTCGACTGCCACTAATTCTTCGTCGGTCAACCAATCCAAGTATACAAGGTGCTACAAACAGCGATGTTGTATATTGACTTTCGTATATTTCAATTACATAATGTTATAAATGAAATTACCTTGTATTTTTTAAGGACTTGAAAAACTTGCTGAGAATTTATCACAGAATTATTGTCCTCGGTGGTATCGCCATTCTCGCGCTTTAAAATTTTTGTTTCTTTTTCTGAGAACTCGTTCAATTTATCAATTACGTAAACTGTCGAATCATCGTGCATTATTATGATATTCTCGTTACGAGGATCAAAAATAATATTCGTTATAGGAAATGGCCGGGCTAACCATTGCTTGGGAAGTCGACTTTGTAAATTGTTCGAGAATTTGGTGTATTGTCTTTGTAATATGTTATACTCGATAATCTGAAATTAAACAATCAACGATTAATTATGGAAAATAATTGTTCATAAAATGTGTAGTTTTATAGCTTTTAATTTTACGTGTGATACTGGAAGTTATAGTAACAATTTACTGCAAGATTCATGGAAGGCAGAAGGTTCGGGTGATAGAAAGATTATACGTTTTTATAGCTGATCTAATTCTTAGTAACTTATCGTTTTACGATACTAGACCGTTTTAAACGAGAGGTATTACAAGTTTTAATATCTCGAGCTAAAAGAAAATCTTTGTTACATCTCGCGCTTTTTTCTTACCTTGTGATCGGAATATACGATAACTAAATTTAACGTGCCTTTCTGGATCGCCATGGCTGTTGGTGGACAACTGTATTTGGGTAACAACCATGCGACAGGTCCGTCGTTGTTTGTAGTGTCACTAACATTATATACAGCAATTCTACCCTGACGATCAGCACAAACCAAAAATTTACTGTCAGGAGAAAAACACACGAGTCCAACACTTATAATAGATTCCTTATTTGTGTAAAAAAAGCCAAGATGTCTCAGATGCTTCTTTTCCACTTTATATAATGTTATAGTGCTATTTTTTTCGTCGTTATTTATTGTTACAAATAATTTTCCATTTGGACTAAATAACATTTTTTGTATTCTGGTTGCAGAAATGTCCGTATCATTTCTAGATAATTGTGCATCTCCCTCAATCACGTCAAAGTTGAAAACTCTAACATGATCATCGGTTGAATAAACGATTGTTTTGGCATCCTTGTTGATAGCACAAGAAAGGATGTGTTCGTCTCTTTTCGTTTTTAATTGCAGCAATTTTATAGGCTCCTCTTCTAACTGGTGGACCATTCCAGGACGTATTGTATCTGAAGATACTTTAGTAGGTGATCCAAGCCTCCATAGCTCAAGAAAGTTTGTATATCGTAAAAGAATGCATCTAGATTTCCTACAAACTGTAGCACATGGAAGCTGTAGTAATGGTGGATATTTAACCAGAATTTTTGGTGGATAACTAGACTGGGCTAGATATCCATCTACACCAGCTGAATATAATTTTCCATCAGCTTCTACTAAGGCTCTTACATCATGAGCATGTAACCTTCTTTCGATTCCTTTCACCCATTGTGGCCTACCACTTGATTTCATAGTTATTTTACAAAAGCTTCTCACTACTGGGTCAACACCAGCACAATATACAATATTCATGTCGTGAGATAAAGTAACAGCTAATACATCAGCTGTATGACTTTCATGGGATTCTATTAGGGTACCCATGTGAGGATCCCAAAATGATAAATACCCACGCGAATCTCCAGAAATTATGATGTTGTCATCCGTAACTGCTAAACACCAGATAATAGTTTCTTTCTTTGCTTCCTTCCTAGAAGTCGTCATTTTATGGATCGCATGACCAGATATGGCATTCCAAACTCTAATTGTGTCAACAGACCCTGTATAGATCATTTCTCCGGTGTTATCCCATTTAATACAAAGGATTCTTCCTTTCTGTTTATCAAATATCCTTTCGTATATCAATGAATGGGGAGTAACAGAAAATGTATTGATATATCCATCCTCTGTACCAACAGCTAAACACGTTTTTTTATGATTAACATCCATGCACCAGGCTGCTCCTCCAGTCACTGCAACTTCGCTTTTGATAGATAATGTCGTTAAATCATATTCTGTTATCATGCCGTGAAGACCGGTTGAAAACAATCTTGGACCTATCCACAGAATATTTTCTATGGAATTTTCTGGATGACCAGGTATCGTACATTCCACAAAAGGTGCATTCCCAACATTCCAGACTTCAATCGAATTGTCATTCCTGTTAAAATGTTATCGTAAATATTGTTACAATCACCTATGAAGTCTAAATAAGTGCAATTTGGGAAACTAACCTCGCAAGTGCCAGCTTTTTCGTCTTACATTCATAAGATAAACAAGTAACAGATCGAGGTTCTAGGTTATAAAACCTAATATTATGTATTTTACAAGTTGACATGATTTATTTAACTCTTTACTACCATTTATAATAGCATTATTAAACTCTAATTATACAAACTATACTACATGTTAGAAAACATAACCACAATTGTCACACACGTGGACTCTAGAGCAACCTTTTTGTTATGTTGGTACCTATTGTAAGTTGATACTATCAACAGAGAGGAAATTTGTTTTTGAAAATTTTTGCGCCATCTACTTCTCAAAGCACTTAAACTTTTCGATAAAAACATAGGTATAAGATAAATGAAAAAAGGATATATATTTCTTTATCATAGTATTATTACATTACAGAAAATTAATTACTAAAATACTCTAGAACTTTATTATTTTCTTTATTCGTTATGAAGACTGGCTTATGTTCAAAAAACATTTAGTATATTCTGTGAGTTCTATGCAACAGATAATATTAAAGTTTTTCTCCAACTTTCATGTGTATAGAAAATAATATCACATCATTACACAATGGAATTTAAACTTCTTTATAAAGAAATAGGTAGATCATTGTTCATTTAATGACATAAAAGGATTATGTTACAATAGATCAGGTCACATTCGTGAAATTCACATTACGCAATATTTTTCTTGGAAATGTAACACATATCTCATATAACAGTAAACAATACAGTGATAAACGTGTCACGCAAGCGCTTAGTTTACTAGAATGTTCCCCCTCTATATTCAACTTACTTCATATCAGTTGCTCGTATGATTAAATTAGTTGCATGCTATACTTATGTGAGATCAGTCATAGGTTGACAAGTGGAACGCGTTATATGCTATTGTTGGTAAAAACCAAAGTGCATAAACGATCAAAGCCGACAGCATAATCTAGTTAAACCAATCATCATTTTAGGCGGTGTCAATCGTTTCCTCGTTTAAGGATCTTAAACGAATTCTGAAAAAGGTAAATAAATTCGGCTCATATTCGGCGCACGAATGTTGTTATCGATTGTCACTATTCCCAGAAAGTGCGCATGACGCATCAGATTGACGTGTAACATCAGCAATTTGCTTCTCAGGTTAATATTATAATATATATTCTTCGTGAATTTTTGTGACTGTTGTAAAAATGTCTTTTTAAAATGAACAAATTCTGATAAACTTCAACGTTTCATTGTACCAGGTGCTAATATAGGAAAACTTAAGTATCGATATGTCGCTGCTATGTTTCGTAATATTATGTTTATTTGTTTCACTACCGGAAGAAAATCATTTGATTTTGATATTTTCGAATATATCGTTTGTAATAATACGCTTTACATCAAAATTTAAAGCATATTAAAAATTTACGTTATTCATTTGCAATAAGATCTGTAAGATAGCTTATCGCGTGTAACATTACCAACTTTCGTTTTCTTTTTTTATCCTTGGCGTTTCTTGAAAGACACGTTGTATATGTATGTATGTATGTACTTACGTTTTTAATAAAAATATATTTTTTAACAGCACATTGGACTGTGACATTATACATATAACGTAAACGTATAACGATAATAACTATTAACTGATGTTGGTGAATTTTATTTGCAGCTGATCTTAATGCGTTGGGAAAATTAATAAAAGTTAATTATGCTCATATTTATAGTATTTAAATATTTGTTATATGTAGATGAATGTGAATCTCTAGATGCAAAACGATCTTGTTAGGATTACCCTGTTAATAAACATTCATAAAGCTAAACAGTGTGTCATAAAGAATACTTATAAATGTGAGCAATTTATATCTTGTAATGTTTAAACTTATTTCAGCAATAATGATATATACTTAGCTATACTATACTGAGCTATACTTTATCTGATATACTGATATTTGGTATTTTCCTCATACATACTGTGATGAATCAGTTTTATATAAAATAATTGCATTTAAGATATAAAAAAATTCTTTGGCAATTTTTATAAATTTTGTCAACATAACACATTATGTTATATTAAAATTATTTAAATTTTCTTTGTTATTTGGAGATGTATAGGTAATTATTAATTTAAGACTTTTACTTATTAATTGCTTATTACTATTGTGTTTTTTAAGAATGAACATACATATTTGGAACTGCAATCTTATAATATAACTTTAGTTGATTAATGTTTTGTTTTTATGTAATTTAGTACAAATACTTCTAACATAATAGTACTTTGTATATTAAATGCTTTGAGAAATTAATAAAATATTTTGGAACATGTTGAAAAGCAAATGTTCTTAGTAATTTTGTGACTAACTTTATTTTAAGGTTGTTGGTACATTCGTGCGCTGGTATTCCATTGATGTTCTGTTATCACAACAATGTCTCATGATAATAATAGATTCTTTTTCAGTTAAAACAAAAACCAAAAGATGGCAACTTGGCAGAATACACCAGGTGCAGGATTTTATGCAGGGCATCAAGGTTCTGATTTCCTTTCTAAATTATACATATTTTTTATTATGATTCATTACATCTTCAATATGCAACAAAGTAGTTAGTAAACCACAAGCACCATGTTACTTATTTCAAATGGGTATCACCATTGAATATTACCTATTAAACTGTATAATCATTAATCATAATTTAATTAATCATAATATAATTTAAACATGTTGTGCGATTCCCTCAGAAAAAGAAATTACAAATTGAAGGGAAAACAATATATTTAAAGAAAATCATACATCAACATTTAGTGGCTGTTAATGGAGCACAAAATCTCACAAAGAGTGATGCTTAACTCAGAATGAAGATTCTATCGCATTGTAATATTTTATTTCTTTTAAATTTGCTTGTGCAGGTTATCCTCCTCAAAATCCTGGTTATCCATCTCAAGAAGGGTACCCTCCTGGATATCCACCTCCTTACGGAGGAAATCCACCACCACCAGGTCTGTTTAATGTCATTACTTTTTTTTACACTAATACCCTAACTTTTTTTCTAACTTTTTTCTAACTAATTAATATTTATGATATTTTATTTGTTTTTAGGTCCTGGTTTTATTCCTCCAGGGGCACCTCCTTACGGACAAATTCCACCAGGTGGTCCAGTATTTGGTACAGTTCCACAATCAGGCATGTATGGGTCAAATTATGAGGAATCTATGCACTCTGATGGCATCAAAGGACTTGAGTTCAGTGATAAAACCATTAGAAATGGATTCATCAGGTATGTATTAGCGCTGAAGGTTTATAATATCTTCCAATATTTGTTTTAATAATTTTGACTTTTATCTGCTTTCAGGAAAGTGTACAGTATACTAATGATTCAGCTGCTGATTACAGTATCGATGATTGCGCTCTTCCTTTTCCATGAACCTACTAGAAAATATGTTCGATCTCATCAAGAGCTATTTTGGATCTCCTTTGTAGCAACTCTTGTCCTGATTATATGTATGGCATGTTGTACTAGTGTGAGACGAAAAGCCCCTATGAATTATGTGTTTTTGTTGCTATTTACAATAGCAGAAAGTTTTCTGTTAGCTACTGCTGCTTCTACATACAACTCTAAAGAGGTATGATACTAAAGATAGTAGTTTATGATTTCTTAATTTATTAGTTAAGAATTTAATAATTATACTCATTACTAATAATAAATAAAAAATAAAGCTCTATATTTTATTAAATACTTCAGGTACTATTGGCGATTGGAATTACTGCAGCTGTTTGTTTTGCATTAACATTATTCGCATTCCAAACGAAATTTGATTTCACTGCTCTTAACACAATTTTGTTCGTTGCATTGATCATTTTCGTACTCTTTGGAATAATCGCAACAATATGGCGTGGACCAGTTATGACCTTAGTATATGCATCAATTGGGGCCCTTCTTTTCTCTATTTATTTGATCTATGATACACAAATGATGATTGGTGGTAATCACAAGTATTCGATTTCTGCGGAAGAGTATATTTTTGCAGCACTAAGCCTTTATATAGATATCATCAATATCTTCATATACATTTTGACAATTATTGGCGCCTCACGAGATTAAATATTGTAAAACACATTTTTTTGTCGCTGGATTAGTCTTTAATGCAAAATGCTTTTACTTACCATTGTTCTATTCTGACTCTCTCCCATAGAGAGTATGTTACAGAAAAGCAATGGAAGGCATTGAAGAAAAAGGTATTGGCAGAGAAGTATGAATTTCTATAAGATAATAGCGTAATAGCTTTTACATAATTTTCAAAGTATGTCAAATACAGAGATTATAGAGGAACAACATTATTTTAAAGTTCAAACTCTACTCTTATAAGTCAAATAATTCCTATTTTCACTGGGACGGGTGAGCCAATCGTTATATGTATAGTGAAAAGCATAAAGTTCACAAAAAATGCAAATGCTCTGCTGACACAACTAATCATGATGTTTTATTTCATCTCTTCTATTAAAAAAGTGTATTTATTTTCATTGAACTTTGAAAGAAGTATAGCTTATTTTGTAAAAAGAACTTTTTTTATTACATTAAGATATAAATACCGTATGTCCAGCAAATGCGTTTTAACGATGTTAATATCTGTATTAGATGTAGTATTATAACACGTAGATATTAATATCATTATTCCAATTATCCTAATAATGTATACATACTTTTACTCGTTATGTGTGTTAGAAAATATATGTTATACGTTATATTATTTCAACATATTTGCATAATAAAATAAAATTTTGAAAATATTAAATAATATTCTTATCTCTTACTGTATAAATTTATTTTGCTTTTTGCACTGGTATATAAAACAGAATATTAAACTCATGATCGTGTATAATCGATTTACGCTTATTTCAAATCTACAAGCAAAAGAAATAATTTTACAAATTTTTTAAGTTGGTAAAATCCAAAGTAATTATACATAGTAGCAGTAACAAAGGAAGTATTCAGCTATTCTCATTAAAGAAAATCATTAGTTATATTCCATTATTATATTACAAATATTTATGTAAATTTATATTTATATGTAAGCAACCAGAGAAGAAATGAAAGTGTTCACGCCCGTAGTTCTAGTTGTTCCGGGGATAGTGCTGTACCATGAGGCCAAGTGTTGAAAGTGACGCACGCTAGCATATACAAAAACTTATAAAATTAGAGATCTCTGGCTTGTTTGGTTCCACGCCAGTATATACAAGAATCTATGTATTAAAGTTTAAAGCACAGACGAGTATACAGCATAGATCCTGCATCTTATGGGATCCTATGACCCATGTTCTGAAATATCGATCGTGTAAAAATAATTTCCGTCTAAGAACGGATCAGCGCAATAGGTAAATGCTGCAGAAAAACAATTAAAATATTGTTCCTGTTTATTCATCTTATTTGTTTTACTCCATGATACATTTATTGTCAAGTATAGGGCCTTTTTAAGTAATTTTGTAATTGACGCTAAAATTTGATTCTTGAAGCTAAAATAAGATGAAAATTAGAAATACAAAAATTGAGTTTTCTGCTTTATATTTTAATTATTGTAAATTAAAAATTGGCCAAAATAATTCTGTGCGAGAGCAAACCTACTTACATGAGCGAAAGTAGATCAGCAACTTCCCTCGTACAGGTCGTAGAGAAGAAGGTAATGACATTCGAAGACGTAAATCATCCTGTTACATTAAGTGAAATTGTGTAACAAGCGAATTATACATTTTCTTAAAATGTGTTAAATCAGAATCATGTAAAAACAGAACTGTATGTATATGTATTTTAAATTATATTGTATAGTACCTCATTACTGTAATAATAACTTTATTGTTGTAGTAATTATCACTGTGTTATTTTTAATCGAACAGTACCACTGACTATTATATCTTCAATATTCAACTCATTATATTGATATTAATACCAATACGTACGAATCTACGTAATTTCTTGACTAAAAGATAACAATACCAGTTACTCTCTATGTCCTAACTTTCACATCATCGAATAGTGTCAAAGCAATCAGAGCATAGACGATGTACAATTTCTGAAAACTTTGTCACCTCAGTTCGTATTGAAACTTGATCGGTGATACTTTATCTATTGCAATCATTTACATAAACTTCCAATTATTCCGCTATGTTTAAATTTATTCATTTATATTTTTTTATAATCCTTCCGGTTATTATAGGCGCCGCAAAAAAGGAACATAAAATTTTTTCAGGTAATTTATTGATTTTTCTTCTCAATACATATTCACTTGTGATATTTATGTTATACGCGATTAAAAAACTTCAATGTAATTGATCTCAAAAAACCTTATCTACAGTATTATTTACAATTATTTATTAATTACTTATATATTAGTACATATAAGTACAATCACTTATTAATAATATTCAGAGGCTATTCAAGACAGTTTTTTACAATTAGATCAAACGACAAACTTTTTTGAGAAGTTAGAAGAATTAGTTTACTAGGTGACGCGTAAAAAATTGCAATTGGTCGGAATCGTAAAGAAAATAATAAAGGCCGCTTTCTACAACCTTCTATTTGATCCTGTGATCTTATCACTATCTAACTACTATTTAAAGATTTTTATATTCTCCAATGCGTTGTTTGTACGTCGACTGATTTCGATAAAATTTTCATCATGTGTACAGCAAGGCATTGGCAAAGAAAATCGTAAATTTTTCTTTCCGAATGACCCTTCCATCACTACATTGCCATGTTTTAGCCATATTGAGGCTCAACAGTTCAACGAAATATCCTATGTTATTTGAAAATATTTTGATACTAATATCCCTAAAATAAAATAAACAAAATAAGTAATTTTTTGTAATAAAATCTAATATACGAACATTTAAATGAAGAAGGTCACTGAATCTTGCTCGATAATTACATTCGTCTAAAATAATTACGTAATAAGTGAATTAGTGAAAACCATAGAAACAATGTCAATTTACAGATATAATTGAAAGATTAAGAAAAAAGGCAACTGATGAAGAACACGGAGGAATTATTGCTATGAAAAGACAACTGTTTCAGTGAGTATAGCACTAGAAAATTCAATAAAAATTCTTATAATAAAAACAGACAAATTTTTATTATGTTATCCTAATTAATGTAATTATTATTAAATAATCGTTGTTAAACATAAAAAAGATATTTTCAACCAAAACTGAAATGATATAAAATTAATGTGTAATATATACAATCAAATATGTTTAGAGATATTTTTACAGAACATCAAAAAGATGACAAATTGCAATTTGGCTATGTTTGCGAAAACCCAGTTCAATGGGAACAAAGATTCGAAGAAAAAGATCTTCCGAATAATCGACATCGTGGAAAGGTACAGCAAAAATATTTAATTTAATCTACTCTTAATAAAAAGACATGAACTCAATGATTATTATAATTTAATTACATTATTATTGGTAATCTATGGTATTATTTTTTTTTAATATAAAATGATGTTTGTGCAGGTCAAATGGGCAAATATAGATGGCAGCTATGGTGAGCACTACTGGGACTTAAATCATAAGTAATCTTTATACAGAGAGTGGCGAAACGTATAAACTAATCATCGTTACAGCTCTGTAAATCCATTCTATAAATGTTAATTGGGACATAACTTATGTCCTAATAATTGATTATTTACAATCATGTATGTTACAAAATAAGCATCATATTTACTTCTCCATATGTGTCTATTTAATTAAAATTTTATACAAGTTATTCCTCCTATATAAACAAAATTAAAGTCGTTGATTTATGATCAATCAAACTTTATTGACTCTTTGAAAATCTTATAAAATGGCGAAAGCATATTATATACTCGCTATTATTTCTCTAATTATTGAAAATGTGTAGGAGATCGTAACTTCATTGTAATACGGTGTGATCAAAAAGACAACCTTATTTCAAAGAATCTTACAATAGGTATCAAAAGCACTTTACTCTGGTGTACTCTGGCTTGAAATTTATTTTATTAAACCTTCAACTTTAGTACCTTTAAACTTAAATACGTACGGTTTTGTATATGCTAGCGTTGAACCAAACAGGGGAGATCCTTCATTTTATAGGTTCTTGTATATGCTAGCGTGAATCACCTTTCAGTATTGCCTGTATGGCGCAGCGCCAGTTCAGAAACAACCAGAACTATAACCATAAACACTCTCATTTCCTCCCTGGCTGAATCAATTCTACATGAATAATATCATTTTTTGTGCGAGATTATCCAAAACTGAATTACACTGATCTAGTTGAACATTTATAGCTTTGGATTAGAAAATTAGAAAACATACGTTTAAATTAATAAAGCTATGCATTTTGTATATAACAATATATGTAAAAAGAAATTATGTATATAAAATACTTAATAAACTAAACTTTCTTATCATATATATTTCTACAATATTATTTCCCAATGTCATTGTAATTTTCTTCATCTTTTTCACTTTCCTACTTTTTTCCTCCGCATTTTTAACGCAATTTTAGCATTACCATTACCATTATGAATATTTATATGTATTATATAATTATATGTGAATACGTATAATAGTTAATAAATGCTAAAATTTACAAAATCGTAATTGGGAATGAATAATTTTGCTTTTTATTGTATAAGCGCTGCATGTATTAATGCAAATCGCATATTTATAAAATATAAAATCATGTTTTCCATTGTATATTAGTAATATGTAAATGTAACCTATTATTAAACCATATCATAACAATATCTTATATATATACAAATATATATCTTATACAAAAATAGAAAACTCTATATGGAATATTTAATAAAATGGATTACAATTTTAATAATTTATAATAATTTCATAAACAATATTTAAAGTCTACTTCGCATTCCACCACCAGCAGTGATAGTTTCGCCAGTAATGTATGAAGCATCATCACTTGCCAAAAATGCAGCAACATTTGCTATATCATCTGGTTCACCAAATCTTTGCATTGGTATTGTTGATAATACAGCTTCTCCTGTCTCACCTTCATAAAGCTGTGTAATATTATTGTACAATATTACTATATATTATTAGTGGTATAGTAAGATAGCAACAAAAGAATATAAAAATTCATACCACTCGTGAAAATTTAGTCTTTATAATACCAGGTGCTATGCAATTGACACGAATTCCTTCAGGTGCAAGAGTAGCAGCAGCTACTTGATTTATTCCTAACAATGCAGTTTTACTAACACCATATGCACCTAGTAACTGTATTATTAATTTTATTTTTTAATATAAGAATTACATAAACATACTATATATTAAATAAGATAAGATACATGATTTTTTAAATATACTTACATTAAATGGTGTATATGCTGTTATTGAAGACATAAGAATTATCGACGCAGATTTACTCTTTCTTAAAAGTGGTAAGGCTTCTTGTAATAAAAGAAATGTACTCTTAACATTAGTATCAAAAATTTTATCCCATACTTCCTCTGAAGTTTCAAAGAATGTAGATTGTGTTGGATTTGTGGCAGCATTTGATACAAGTATATCTAAACCACCAAATTCTTGTTCAGTCTAAAATATTATTAATAAATTGTACTTTTGCGTATACTTTAAAATTTTCATATTTACGAACTAAACTAAATAACAAATTTACGTTCTTAAGAAGATTTTTTCTATCTTCACTTTTTCCCACATGACATACGGTACCACAAACATTTAAACCTTCAGATTTAAGTTGTTCTACAGCCTTTTTTACATTTGATTCTTTGCGGCTGCTAATCATTACTTTAGCACCTTCTTCAGCTAAACGTTTTACTATTGCAAAACCAATACTACAACAAATTATATTTTATAAATTAGAATATATAATTTATGTAAAAAGATTGGGATTCCAAAATAACAGTAAATCTTATCAAACCCTTCTGTTGATGCTGTAACAATAGCTACTTTTCCTTCCAGTCGTTTACATTTTATTTTTGAAAAATTGCGATTAACTTGCTGTATGGTTTGACTTAGTGGAGAACGCAACATAATTTTTGGAATAAAACTTTAAATGAATTCTACAAAAATGATACTTTGACCTGTTGATTGCGTTGAAAGTTCTCACGCTCATGATCTTGTTTTTCCCTGGATAGTGCTGCACCATGCGGTCAAATACCGAAGATGGCACATACTAGCATATACAAGAACCTATAAAATTAGGGATCTACCCTGTTCAGTTGCATGCTAGCACATACAAGAACCTATGTATTTCAATTTAAAGTTAGAAATCTGTCTTGTTTGGTTGGACACTAGCATAGACAAAAACTTATTGAGTTCCACGCTACAAGAACTTATTTAATTATACGGTTCTATAAAACAGTTCATATCTACTTTTCTATCCGAGATAGATAAGTATAAGAATAACAAAATCGTGCAACAGTTAAACTAATTGTAAGTTGCCTAAGAAAGAGAAATTAATTGTTTACCGCTTTGGAATTCAAAAGGACGCTGTTTCAGGTACTGTGATTGAACTGAATTAAACGTCTTATTAGACAAGCAAAAGAGTATTCGCTTCCAACATATTATGGAACAACAGAATTAAAAGAAATTGAAGATAGCCCAAAAAATAGGCTTACGAATAGCGAGGAGATACTGAATCTCAGGGCTGAAGAATTTAGTCGGATAGACTAAACATGCTAGCACAAAAGTATGTTGTAAAACTACGATCGAACAAGAGTTGCACCATAAGAGACGTGATCCAGAACTTCACTAACCAAGCGCAATTTACTTTAGTAGAAAGTCAGAGGACAGAACATAGATCAGAGTGACGCAAACGTGGAAAAACTCTGAATGAGTTTGATTTCAATAATACATATATATAAGAAAAATCTATTGGATAATTCACATACATAATATATTAACTCAGAAAAAATCAGAGAACCTTGATAAATATGGAGGAAAGATACTTGAGAAAAAAAATTATGATGGCAGTTACGCAGAGAAATATACACGGACAGATCTAGGATGGATTAAGGAATTGCGAATGGAGCTAACTTTAGTATAAAGCAAGAAGATGAACGGAGAGAAGATAATATCATAAGTATTTGAGATAAAGTATCCATCGTCACTGTGGAAGCATTAGCGATAAGCAAAGCAATTGAATATTCGGTAAAAGAGTTCCCCGAGTCATAATACCAACAGGGCAATAACATAATAACTCAGCAAGCGTCCTGTCGGTGACAGGAGCGACAGAAGCCTAAAACTCTTAGGCAAGAAAGTAAGAAACAGCCGATAAATTAGAAAAATTGCAGGGCTATTGTTGCTGGGAAATTACAGAAGAGAGACATCAGGTTGACGTGGGTGTCCGCAAACAAAGATATAGCGGGGAACGAAAGAGGAGGCAAAGGAAGTAATGCGGTGTACCAACACCAGGAGGAAGATATAAAAATTTCAATTTTAAATGTCTACAGGGAAATGAAAGAGACAGTAAATTTCCGCAGCACGTTTCTGAAAAACTTTAGCTTTTCCTAGTCATCGACCGTCAACATTAGTAATCTTTTGTTGCTTATGTAGCATCCAACGGTAAAAATCCTCGTCGAAAGGGAATGAAGAAGTCATTTGAAATGCTTGAAGGTGGTGAATTTGTTACGGAATGCTTTCTGAACGTAGGGGGGTCTCTTATTATTCCTGTATTCTGACACATTTCACCAGCTAATTTCCTGCTGTTTTATAAATATCACGCTATTTTCTCATTAAATATAAATATAGATGTGAACACATGGCAACTAAATACAATTTAAGAGTAATTAGAATATTGATATCTTTGTCGAAAAAGGAAAAAAGACAGTTGGGTTACGACCCATGATTCCTTTGAGACTTTAAGACTTTATTCTGTACTATTAGCATATATATACTCGAATTAATAAATATCTTATCTTAATTAATAAATAAATAATTATAAATTATAAATAAATAAATTAATAAATAAATAATAAATTAATTAATAAATATCAGTATCTTAAACATTAAGCGACTGAAGGGCGAAATAATCGTGTTAAATTTATATGCAGCAAAATAAATATGTAAATATTTTGGTAAAAAAAAACACACCTTCAAATAAATCTATATAATCTAATATATTACAGAAGTTTAAACAAATTACAAAGTTCGATCTGACAAACGATTCTTTCTAGATTTTACGATGGAAAACTAATCGTGTCAAATACGCGTTTATTACCATGGAAGGTGCTATTTTACATCCCAAAACAAAATCTAATATATTACAGAAGTTTAAACAAATTACAAAGTTCGATCTGACAAACGATTCTTTCCAGATTTTACGATGGAAAACTAATCGTGTCAAATACGCGTTTATTACCGTGGAAGGTGCTATTTTACATCCCAAAACAAAACTATAAGACACTTATATTTTACTGATTACGGTAATATTACTGAGCTTTTCGTTAGATTATTCGTTATTACCATATAGACTCGACGACAAATCGAGATTGATTTCGTTTTCATTAGAGTTTCTGATCTACAATAATGAGACGAACTGCAAAAAAAGTATGTAGCGATGATGTAAACATCGTAAATTACACAAAATATTATTTTTTATTGGCACAATAAAAAAAAGTAGATTTTTTGAAATCAGAATAAAAATTCATAATTTTTAAATATATCATAAATGCCTGCATTTCGAACATTCTATTTCTATACGTGACCAACTATATATCTTACTTTCCAAGTATTCACACTTCATAAATTTTGCCTATAATCGTGCTTCTATACCAGCGTATGGATTAATATTAATATTACCGGCCACGATCACTGGAGATTTGCGACGATAAATTTGCATATCCCAAAAATCGTAAAATTAAACACCTATTAAACAATGTATTTAAAATGTCTATGTTCAGTATTTGTCTTCAGTGTCGAAATTTTAAGTTGTGTTAATAGCTTTGTCGCCGAATGTAGTTGTATGAATGTGTTGAATGTAGTTGAACGAAATTGTGTAGAAAAGCCAAATACCCAACGTGATGTTTTGTCTACTCGATCGTTTCACCTTTTTTATTTATAGACATAGGACGCATTTCTTCTTCTCATATCGTATCGTATATATATATATTATATACTAAGCGTGTAATAAGGATATGTAATATATAAACATCATGTTTGCATAAATATATGCTAAGATAAAAAAATATACCTTTCTCGTGTTTATGTGTCCGCGTTATAAATATTTATATATTATCAAGAGTGGGGTAATTACAGAAGGAGCTAGGTAGATCCTGAATTGCTTATTATCATCTATCGCTTATCATTGCGGAGTGAAACGTTCGCGAAGAGAAAACTCTGTGAGATTTGGATCCGGGAAACGCTTGCGTAGAAACTGAACACCAAAGTGGATTATTATATCGAAGGAATATTGAATTGTAAGCAGCAACATTCAAATACCTACTCTATTTTTCGACAAGCAAATTAACGATCGTGTTTCGGAAGTGCAATATAATAATATAAATATACGAGTATAAGCACGGGCATTGAGACTCAGAATTTTCCGTGTGGCAAAGTAAATATGAGGCGAAAAATTTTCGCTAACATTCTCTCGAAACGTTAATAAGTTTATTAAAAAATTTATCCGGTGCGAACCTTTCGTGTTTAGAAAAATTTATAGTTGAATTAGTGCTATGGTGTGTGTAAACTTTATCCTTATTGAGATCTTTTGTCCTGAAATTTTAAACGTGTCTATATCTTATAAGTTTTAATAGTTTACAAAATTTTCGAAATTTACAAGTATATTGTATCTCGATTAATTGGGATCGAATAGTGAATAAATGAAGTAATATTAGGCGGCACAAAGATTACTTTCATAATTTAAAAGCGGATGGCTTAAATTTGTTGATTGGCTTGATCCGTTATATAAAATTGGTAGAATTTTAAACTCGATATTATTTGTTACATCGACTTCCGAAAGGAAGATATCTATGTTCGATTATGTATATTTTTTTTTTTTTTTTCTTACTTTCTATATCGGATACAAAACACTTGAGAAGCCAATTTTAGTCAATATTAGTTTCTTGGCATTTCATAGCACGAGAATCGGTTGATTACATCATATAATCGCCTGATACACTGCTGAAAAACAGCGAAGCAATTCTATTTTTAAAAACTTGACATCCTAATGTTAATCCTTTATTTTCGAAAAGTCGGCGTGTTTTGACATTTTATTTCAAAATAACTCGGATTCTAACAGTAAGTAAACACCTTCTTCGATGATTTATCTTCAAATTTTTAGAAGTTCTCCTGGCAGCTTTCGATTAATTGTCGCATGCGATAGGGGTAAAAATATGATGAACTTTGTTATCGTTTTATTATGGACTCAAAGTACTAATACTTTTCCCATAACTCCTTTCCCATGAATAAGGTCACCCACGAGCCACGTTGGTAAGAGGCTTCCTCCTCATCTCTTCTTTCATTAACGTAAGTCACAACCAATCGGCATCGCGGATCATTGCCTTCACTTTCCTAACGAAAAATGTGAACAACAAATCCGCGTTCCTTGTTTAAAGGCCACACTCATACCGAGTTTTTTCTCCGTAATAACATAAGAGCGAACAGTTAGTTAACATCAACTCGAGTTAAAACATAGTTCAACAAACAGCAGGAGTCAGAAGTTAAGTCATCAGAATCTCCAAGTCGAAGACAGTCGATCGATAGAAAATACATCATCGCAATCCTAAGACGAATCCCAATCATTCCACATATGTAACCTTGTATCACATTGAAGTTGTTGTATCTTTGAGGATATATATTAACCTGTTAATATCAGCGTTATGTTCACTCAACCACCCATATTATCGCAAAAGTAATAAGGGATCGAACGATTCGTGGCGTCGATTATTTAAATCGTAATGGGAATTTACGACTCCCGTTGGCGCGATTCTGCGAGATCGCATCTCCCCGCGAACGGTCGAAACAGTATAAGTACAGGTATAGTGTATGCTGATCCAGATCCTCACTTTTACAGTGTTACAATACAATAAAAAGAAGATATGATAAAGGGCACGTTCATATATTTATAGCAAAGGACACGAATAAAAAGTTAACCTTTGTATGTAGCTCTAATCGAAAGCTACAAGAAATAACAATAGAAATCTACTTATAGCTCTTTTGTTTCTATACCTTGTAATCCGAAACAAAATTCATATTCAAGGGCACAATAATATGGACTTCTCATTATTTCGAATTTTTTTCACTAAATTCTATTCTCTTCGTAACAGCGGTTTCCGGGTCACGGATATACAAAAGAAAAGGTGTGGAGTTTTCTTGAAGTAATTACTTCAACATTCTGAATGACCCGGTATAATGTGAATTGAATTTATTGGTGCGAGGTCCCATCGTAAGCCTGTACTGTGCATTGCTGGAAAAAATGATTAGCTGGATGAGGGGTCAGGGATAAAAAAGTATAACACTTTTGGAAAATACGTATGCTTATCTTCATGATTGCGTTATGTTTATACGAAACAGCTAATCAGACCTGCGTTTCATACATTAGTTATTTTTCCAGCAATGCACAATACAGTTGAATAATCTCGCTTTCCGCTAACCCTTAGAGTACTGAATACTCGCGGCCTATGCGGTCCGTACGGACAGCGCTGACGATCACTATGGACGGAGTACTTTTTCGCTAGACTGAACTCTGTTGATTGACTATTCAAAGCGCAAATCGTAATAAGTTATGGTAATTCTTTTGCACGAGATTAAATGGTTCAAGAGCGTTATTTTTTAGTATTAATTATTTATTATAAACATTGAAATGTACAATAAACTAGAATTTGGGTAATAAACTAGAGAACAATAAACTAGAAAACTAAATTTAGTAAATCTAACAGAAATTAATAATTCAGTTTTGTGTGAAAAATGTCAAAACAATTACCGATACATAATCCGACATCTTATTTTCTACATTCTCTTATTTTTCACACGAACAACACTTCTTGATAATTAGATGCGACTGTCCGCGAAACAGGTAGTCAACTGTTATAACGAGGCATTATTGGCATTTATTTACTGCCGTTACTAAGGAATGCATTTATATTTATCTCACACAAACGTAATAGTATTATTAGTATTAGTAGGAAAAATTGACAAACGCATATATGCGTCCTTAGTCCATGCCGGACACTTACAGAAAACGCATATATGTGCCCTTAGTCCACACCGATAGCTTTCGCCAGACGCGTATATGCGTCCATAGCGCTCTAAGGGTTAATGTGTCGTTAGATTTCCAATGAAACTGGTGTTTCTATTTGTTAATATCGGTAATGCTGTTAAAATACTAATTCAATAATGGGATGTCTCCCATTACAGAAGAGCTCAAAGACACGTTCGTGATTTTATAGCAAATGATATTCATAGTATTTCTTTTGCGAACTTAATGTTCTATTCAAATATAATACTTTGCAAAAAACAATGATTTAAAGCACTGCATAAAATGGTTATATGAACCAATGGTATGGCAAATGTATGACGTCGATATTAAAAAACTCGAACATTGCTACGATAAGCGTTTAATCAAAATGACTTAGTATATGTATCGAAATTATAAATCAATAAATCTTTTTAAAATGCATTATTGTTATCTCAAAACGGGTATTACTTTTTGGACGACAGTGGCTTTGCGTATCACACCGATGTAAGGCGTAAAAATCGTTGAAAGATCGAGCATGCGAGAATTAACGAGTAATGAATCTTCCCTTGCGAGAATTTCCGTAAATCCGCTTGCGTTACGACTCTGATAACTTTTTACCTGAATCGATTCTCAACCGCGAACAATTTACTCACAGCTACCTAGTGCTTGAAGGTGCGAATCTACACAAACAGTTCTCCGTTCGTCGCATTACACAAGTAATAATTGAAAACGTTCCTGTTAGCTGTCCGATTAACCGCGAGATATTCTACTTATCGAAAATCTAGACATAAATTTATAAAACTGTTACATCGGTTAGTACCTGGTCTGTGAGTTGTTGGAAGGTGGTGGATGGTTACATTTTTTTAAACCAAAGGGTATTCGCAAAAATTCGTAGTGCACACGCGGAGTGGTAAAAGCTGTATCGAATCTTTCTTTCGCGTCTACTTCAATTTGATGGAAACCACTAACGAAATAAAAAATGGGAAAGTATTTCAATAATTGAAATTTTCCTCTCTTTTCAGCAGATTGGTGACATAGGCAAAGGTTGTGACTTTTTAAATTTTTGACGACCAGCGGAAAAAAGATGGACAAATTGGATTATATGCCGACCACCATACCTAATTATTCATACGTCTTTAACTTCGAAAAAAGACTCGCTTATTCGAATACTGTTATGCGGATTACGAACCACTATCCGTATTGTTTCTGCTACTGTCTCTTTTACATTATCCTAATTTTTGCCGGAAAATATTTCATGTCCAGTAGACCAAAGTTCGAGCTGAGAGGAACGCTCGCTTTGTGGAATGCCTCGCTTGCAGTGTTCTCCATTTTTGGATTCCTCCGGATGGGATCAGAATTATATCACGTATTACGTCATTATGGATTTCAATATAGTGTCTGTATCAGGTAGGGAAATTTCACATTTATATCTTATTTTAGCTATTAAAATAGTTTCAATAGAATAGTAAGTTCAGAACTAATTGCTACTTAAACATTGTCTATAAAATAGTTTTTATGTTAAAATTTAAAAGATACTAAAACAGATATAAGTATCTTAACATTTTTATGCAGAATACGAGTAAAAAACACATCGGTCTAATGTACAAAGAGCTTAGTTTCGTTAAAAACTGCCATTCACCTTAAAATGACAATACACAGCGGTTTTCAACCTTTATACTAAATACTACGACTCCCCGAAAAAAAACCTTTTTCCGCGCCTCTCTAGCTTTTATTTTTTAATAAATATAATAACATAGATATGTTTTAAAAATAAAAACCTTATTACAACAGAAAACTACAATTAACAGAATAATAACAAGGATTTGTTGTAACATATATGTGCATTGCGATATGAAGTTTTATTTATTTATAGATATTATGGTATGAAAATTAATATCTTATTAAAAAATTTTGATGCCTCCCCTGACAATTTTCTGCCAGGAAACCGCTGATCTTACAAATTCTTTCTATCATTACACGTTTCGTTTAAAATAGATAAAGGAGAGATTTGGGAGAATAGCTTGGAATTTGATCCTATTTAGCTAATTTATATTTTAATGCTAGAATTCTGCTGCATTTTCGGCTATAAACTATTAATTAAAACAATATTGCAATATTTCCAAAATATTAATTCGTAGTAAGAATGTAATTATGTTCTTTTCAGTTATATAACATATGATCCCGTGATGACTTTTTGGACCTTAATGTTCATTGTATCAAAGATCGTGGAGTTTGGTGATACAGTCTTCATTGTGCTACGGAAGCAGCCATTGAAATTTTTACATTGGTATCATCATATAACAGTTCTTCTCTATTCATGGTTGTGTTTTATAGAGAATGCACCACACTCCAGATGGAATTGCGCAATAAATTACTTTGTTCATTCCTGGATGTATTCCTATTATGCTCTAAAAGTAATGCGATTCAATCTACCAAGATGGTTTGCCATGTTGATCACAACGCTACAGACACTACAGATGGTGTGGGGTTGTTTTATAGCTACTATGACTTACAACTATATAAGAAACGATCAAATTGACTGTCACGTTAAATCCTACAACGTCAAAATTGGTCTGTTGTTATACTTCAGCTATTTCATTCTCTTTAGCAGATTCTTCAAACAGGCTTATCTATCCAATAATTGCAGAAAGATAAAAGAAAGCTCAAAGCATGCTCAAGACTAATTAAAGACACATTTTGGAAAACTTTTTCTAAGAATGCCCTCTAGTGGCGTTCCTTGAAAGCATGTTGTTGGAATCTGTTAAAACTTCTATGCAATTCATGAAACTGGGTATATAGCAAATAAATAAAACTTATTTATTAACTGTAATATATATTTTAATAAAGATTATTATTAATAAAGATTATACATTTTAATAAAGATTTGCGGTTTTATTTATCGTCTTTAAATTCTTTTTACATCCTTTAAAATGGAATAACTTTTTAAAAATAGGACTAGTTTACTAAGTGACGTGTAAAAAAATTTTTGAAAAAAATAATGCGATTAAAAAAGATAAAGGTCACCTTTTAAGTTTCTTATCTGAGCTTGTATATATATATATACATATATACAAGATGGTCGGTAACTGGTGGTACAAACGAAAAGGGGGTGATTCTACTCGAAAAAAGAAGTCGAAAATATAGAATAAAAATTTTTCGTTTGAGGCTTTGTTTTCGAGAAAATCGACTTCGAATTTTCGCTCGGTACGCGTGCACTTTATCACGTTTCGTTATAACGGATCTCACTGTAGATCGTTGTCTCGATGGATATTGTTGCAGTTTAAGTTTGTTTTTGCCGTAACGGCAAAAATAATGAAATAATATGAAGTAATCATAAAGTTTATTATTACAAAAATTGCTGAAAATGTTGCCCATTCTGCCAAACACATACTTCTGCTCTTCTAATTAAATTTCTATGAACATTTTCTAACGTATTCGATTGTTTTAAAGTATGAAAGGCTACAATAATCTTTTCTTTCAATTGCTCGCAACTTGCGATTTCTCCAGAATAGACAATTGATTTAATATGGCTCCATAAATAAAAGTCAAGCGGAGTTAAGTCAGGAGAGCGTGATGGCCAAGTTATTGTTCCAGCACTACCAATCCAGCCTTGGTAATGTTGGTTTAAAAAATCTCTCACATGATGACTAAAATGTGACGGTGCACCGTCTTGTTGAAAAATTAAACTTCCTCTAGTTCTCAGTGGTACATCTTCTAATAATTCCGGTAATTTGTTTTGTAAGAAATCGAAATATGCTTCTGACGTTACATTTCCTTCGAAAAAATATGGCCCAATAATTAGATGTCCGATTATGCCAGCCCAGACGTTTACGTTCCATCTTATTTGAAAATGTGTTTCAAGAATAAAGTGAGGATTCTCATTTTGCCAATTATGCACGTTATGGACATTGAACATGCCGTCCCTTGTAAATTTCCTTTCATCGGTCCATAAAATTTTTAACAGAAATTCTGCATCGTTGGCATGCTGTTGAAGCAACCAACGACAAAATGCCTTTCGCGAAATCTTATCATGAGGCATGAGTCCTTGTACTCTGGTGATATGATAAGCATGTAAGTTGTTTTCGTGTAGAATTCGAAGAATCGTGAAGCAACTAAGATTATACCGTAAAGAAAGGTTTCTTGCACTTATGTCAGGATGTTCCAAAACGTCCTTTAGTATTTGCTCTTCAACATTTACACTAACGCGTCGTTGACGACCACCATGTCGTCTAAGTTTTTCAAAAGAACCATATTCGCCGAGGGTTCGTTCTGCTCTTTGAATAACACGTCTGTCAGGATGTCGACGATTGGGATACCAGTGTCTGTAATGATCAGCTGCGGTTGATGCGTTACCATCACATGCACCTAACGAAAGTATCATGTCCGTATATTCCCGATTGCTGTATGTAGACATGATGGTAGACCAATAGGTACTGGTAGTGGATAGCGATAAAAGTCAGATAGTAAGTTAATAGGTAGGAAAACACTTCGGTCACATTGGAAGTGTTTATCAACATAACGTCAATCGAGACAACGATCTACAGTGAGATCCGTTATAACGAAATGTGATAAAGTGCACGCGTACCGAGCGAACATTCAAAGTCGATTTTCTCGAAAACAAAGCCTCAAACGAAAAATTTTTATTCTATATTTTCGACTTCTTTTTTCGCGTAGAATCACCCCCTTTCCGCTTGTACCACCAGTTACCAATCATCCTGTATATTAATAATGTATATATGTGTTACGTGATTTGTCTGAAGGAAATTCCGCTTTTAGAAGAAAGCAATAGAGATACGAAAGACTTAAGAAGATTCCATGAAGTTCTTAGATAAAAGGTATTCAAGATTCTACTATACGGAATTCCCCTTGGACAATGCAAGCATGGATGATCACGTATTCGCAAGAAAGATATGAAAACAGATGTACACGCGCTTGATTCTGATTGACCTACACCTTGATCCAGTAAAGGTAAATCTTCAGACTAGTGCACAGGTCCTAGGCCCTAAGGTACTAGATATCTTGAGAAATAACAATGTTAAAATTAATGTAAAGGGTATCACATTATAAAATACACATAAACAAACAAACTAGTTCATGTTCACAATGACCAACTGAGGAACATACGAATTAAGGTCATCGACTATAGAAACAGGCGAAGGATCTAAATCCTTTATACATATTGCATGTGAGTTACTTATCATAAACAAGTAGAGGAAAAGGAATTTTATGGTCCATTGGACGGAGTACTTCCATCCTACCACTCAGAGTCGTACAGAGCTTCTAAGCTACTTCTGCGTTAGGCCATTTCGACCGTCATATTCTTTTAATGGACATATGATAAGGGAACAATGATCACAACTTAGACCACTAGCTACAAGTGGGATATATACGCAAAAGGACGTTGACACCTTTGGAGATCATGCCATGTTCCCAACAGGGAAAACAGTAATTCTGAACACTATAGCGAGGAGCGACAAAATTTTGGAATGAATTTATGGAATTTTGGAACGGTTACTGCAGCCATAATTGACATTTTAGTTACACTGAAATTAATCAAAGCGGCGGTAGACATAGTTATACACGGATACCAAGTACATGAAACATGTGGATGTGGAGTCACAATAGAAAGCTATCGGTACGTTGGTTTAGAAAACTCTCCTTAGCCGAAATAAAGAGAGGGGGCGAGAGGGTCCGAAAGGAACGAGAGACGATACAAGACAAAAAGAATATAACAGAAATAAATTTCTCACCTTCCAACTCACCTATTCCCGGACGCATGGGTTCTCCTCGTCCTGAAGAACTCCATCCGCTGTCGTCAAGAACAGCTTCCTCTATAAATTATAACGATAATTACATTTCAGAGTTGGTTATGGAGGAATTTGAATGAAATCAAACTAAGTAATATATGTATAATAAATTTATTAGGATTAAATAAATAGAATAAATTTGTTGGATTAAATAAAACTGAAGAATAAATACAATAAGGTAGTGAAATATCAGAATCGTTTATCCCTTTTAAGAAAACTTTTAGGTAATCCGAAAATGGGAATATATGCTAGTAGCATTATCAAGCTAGTCGGCACTACTCATCCGTACATTCTAATGATACATATTATAACAAAAACATGACCGACTGTGATATTTAAAATTACGGCGCGCTATAGATGGGTGAGTCGGATTTTAAATTCATCTCGTTCTATTATTTAGCAGTTATATAGTATTACATCGTAATATACTTTAATGTCAACGTCAACACCATGCGTCATAATCTGCTCTCTTTTATCTTTATTGAAGTGATCAATTCTGTTGGCACGAAATTAGAACGCAGACGTTCAAAGTTACATAGTTACACAGTATTCAAAGTTACCTGTTTTTCTTCAATGCTCGTTGGCTGCATGTACAGCAAGTTCATTGCAAAATGGTTCACTTCCAAGAAGGATCAGATTACAAAGCATGGCATTCATCACGCAAACATTTAATACATTTAACATTTACATTATTTTTTCAGTGGAGATTCATAATTATTATTTTTTCATTCTTTCTGTTTGCATAAATTAAATCGATTTTTGTACAAAAAAATATTGAGATAAATATGTTGCTAAAAAAGAAACGGAATATCAGGAGATATTTTAAATAAATTGATTTGCGCTATCGCAAATATCGATATCGAGTTTTCTCAACATTAGGCTTAATGCAACTGACGTTATTTATAATTTTAATTAAATGTCCAAATAATCCAAGGGTCCAGTTCAACAACAAAAATTTTGATCGGATTGTTGCATCTTGTGGATTACCAGTCCGGTCGTAATGACATGATGCACTATTCTCGATTTCGTACCCAAATAAATCTCGTTTTCCTACATCCTATGACCACACAGAGTATCGTAACATTGTTACCCTTGGCGCGTGTGAACTTATCACACGACTTCACTGACCTTCGTAACATTGTTACCCTTGGCGCGTGTGAACTTACTCTGACAAATGTTATGGTCATAGTGCTAATGATCTTCCGAGATCCGATACTCATATCGTCATTGTCACTGCTCTTGTCATCACGACAAACATCCAATTCAGCAGGAATACAATTATCTGGTACTTTTTCTAATCTATCATGACTGTATTTATATGATTGTTTACCGTCCAATGTTTTTAAAATTAACCTATCTCCTTCCAAAATCTCCGCTATTGTAAATGTAAATTTTCGATCTAATTTAGTTTGTTTCCTTTCCTCATTTTGCGTAATACAAAGTCGCCAAGATTGAGTCTAACTACTACTTTAGTTTTCGTCTTGTCGAATCTATCTTCGTCATACTTAGCGCTGATCTGTTGTGTACCGCCTGTTGTCTTACATCAAAGATATCTATTTCTCTTTCTTCAATATTGTCGGGTAACAATAAAACGTAGGGTCTTGTTGTTTTATCCATTAGTAATTCTAACGGACTCGACTTAGTCACATCTCGCATGTCGCATCTTGCCATGACCGCCCGGTCGTTTCTACTGTAGCAAACATATTTTTCAGCGCACCCATAGTACGCTCTACCTGCCCATTAGCTCTACTAGCACCGGTTGCTATTAAGTGAAATTAAATTTGTTTACTTTGACGGAACTCTTGAAATTCTTTACCCGCAAAGCATCTCCCTTGATCCGTTATTATCCGGCAAGGACTGCCGAATAAAAATATAGCGGACTTAAGCGCTTTAACGGTATTAAGGGAATCTATTTTGCGAGTGTGATGTAGGTATATGAATTTAGTGAAGGCATCGACCAAAACAATGACATACTACTCTTTCGAGTCACTTTCTCCGCTTAGCTTGCCCGTTATGTTTGTGGAGAAGGGTGCGTTATGTTGTCGATGATAATAGTAAGTTGCCGGCTGTACATGTCGCTGCTGGGGTACTGCTAATTATTCTCCTATTTTGATGCGTGGAAGAAAAATAGGATCACGGGCGCCGGGAATCGAACCCGGGTCCCGAACGTTCGTGACCTAAGGCGCTAACCACTGCGCTGCTGTCGTCCGACACTAGTTAGCGTCGAGCGGTGGTATTTGGCTTGTCGAGTGCCGCCACAGAAGCAATGCAGCATACATGGAGATCGCGCACCAACACAACTTTAGAAATGCGTTTGTGAGTACTTTGCTGAATATTATGGTTTATTATATATATGGTATATTATAACTTGTCACCCATGCATTGTTCGATATGAGGTACACTGTGCTTCCCGCTGCTCGAGCTGTCTTACTTTCTCGACATCGCTCCTTATGAAATATCAATAGTAACTTCGCTACCATCGAATTAAATTCGATATGTGCACACTGAAATATATGTGTGATATATAGATTATGCCTTACACAATGTATCGTAAGTAACGTATGAATAAAAGTGAGTTATAGAGTATATATACTCCAGAAGATGCAGTACACTACTTTTATTTACTATTTATGTAAAATGCAAGAATGATTTCACTTGTTTATTATAGAAATAATTACTTAGCAATTGATACTAATTCGTCTATGAAAAACGGGAAAGATGCAATGATGTTACTAATAATAAATGCTTCCCTATAAAATGCTATAAAATTAGTATTACAAGAATTAGATATATATATATATATAAGTGTAATGCAAAATACGAGGTATTTTCAAAACAAGTACAAATCAGCGTAATGGGATATTTTTGCGTTTCTCGTTGTCTCATATTAATACTTGCCATATACACCACAACAATACACTGTTGCTTCAAGATGAAACAATGTTATGTGGAGTATTGAAATAGCACCTTCTATCCCATCACCGACTCCAAATTGTCACCAAAGATATTCTTTATTCACACAAACATACGATACATATATATGTCGACACCCAAACCGGTTAGCAGCGAAAACAATCAACACTTTAAATATGGAAAGAAGGCTAAAAAAGGAACACCCAGCAGACCTCACAAAGGATATAACTTAGCAAACGCGAGAATGGTACTCCGCTGGCAGTAGCCACCAATATGTTAATATAACTGCTAAAAATATTCTACCAAGTGTCCAAATTGGACAAATTGTGAATATAAAGAAGTAAATAAAAATATATATATATATATCGGAGATGAGGGAACATTGGGGCCTTTCTTTTGGAATTTTTGGGATGATCCCAATACTTTAGTCTAGACTATTTGTTATAGCTGTACTTAGTTGTTATGATTCAATCCTATTATGTTTGCCCGAGATTTGTGACGGTGGGCTTGGGTTCGAGGTGACACAACTGGTCACCGAACGTAGCCACGGTCACGGGATGAATGTTTTTACTTAACAGAAAGGTGCCAATATTGTGGGACACACATTGTATTAACAATCAAACCCCGGGCAGGAGCCCGAGTCAGCCTGGCAGCATTGTTTTTGTGAGTTTTACATGTCATCTTTACGGGCATTATTATACCGAGCGTCGCAGCAAACATTACTTTGTGCTTCAAAATATCCTAACCCGACATATATAATACATGTATATATATATACCTATATCCTGTAACATCATTTTTCGTGTCTCTATTATCCTATTCACATGTAGCTACATAGATGTGGACGTTCGATGTGACACGATGATAATTTTCATTGTTTTTATCCGACTTATCGGTACCCAGCATGTCACGTTAACAGCTTTAATGGAAAGAAACGGAAACGCTCTTCGTCGAAGAAGTTTCGCGGAGGAGTCACTCCCTGAAGAACTCCTTACCGTACGTCCAAACATTTCTCCTCAATGCGTCAATATTACAGAAACTATTGATTTTCCACTATATTTAAACCACGTAAGGGACCGTTGGTCAATAACTGTAGCTACTTCTGAAAGTGTATGGTTATAGTCATCGGCAACGTTAGATATTAGGTCTTCTCACAACTCTTAGTTTCTTTGTCCATATCGAATCCTTTGCGTTTGAATGATACAGTGCAATCTCCCTATTCAAAGCTTTCGTACGTACGTTATACGTGACTGAGTCGCACGAGTATAAGGCGAATCTCGCGCAGAAGAAATTTATTCGAGAACAAGATGAAATATGGAAAATGCGATCATCTGTTCTGTTGAAGTCGTTTATTTACAATGTAACGATCGCGTTATGAATCCGACCAAGAAATACATGATTATATGAAGATTTCATTGTCATTCGCATGGCCTATGCGAATTTTGCAATTTTATTAACTTGGTTGAATCGTAATTCATTTACGTAGATTTGTTTAGTAATATTATTTATTTATTCGTAATATATCGATACGTGTACAGGTACAGGTTGAGCCTGCATTTCGTCTAGCTAAATAGCACGGCAAGGGGTTAATTCGGTCCTGCTACTCACGAGTAAAATATATATTCTCTATTCATTATGCTCGTCAAAAATTCAATATAATACAACCAGTAAATTCCGTGTAGATTCGGACCTTTCATCCTACGACATGATTGAATGACCAAAGAAACAAAAATGCATACGACTTACGATTAGATGTAACGAACGTTGTCACTAACACTACTGGAGTCCAAGACAAGTCATCGTAAAACCGCCATCAAATAGGAATCGTCGAGTTCCATAGAAGAAGTGAAGGCTGGAAGATTCTTCTATAAGAAAGCATAAAATATTATACATAATTTATTCCTAAAGACAGTATTAATTATTTGGGAAATGTGAAATGATGCAAATTTTATCTGTATCAAACAAAATTTTAGCGATATTTAATTCAGAAAAATAAAAAGTTCCAATTTGTTAAATTTTCAAAAGATTCTATTTTTTAATTAATGATAATTAATGTAAAATACAAGAAATAAAATTAAATGAAGTACAAAATACAAAATTACTTACATTCTTGACTTTTGAAATACAACTAGGTCCTTTCCAGGGAATAGCAAGAAGAAGAAAGAATAAGCCAACCTTTAACAAAATAGGAATTATTATAATTTGTTTTAAGAGACAGTCATAATTGTCCAAAAAATTTGAATAATGATATATGAAATCCAATGAAACCTTTTAATAATAGACAAATTAAAATTCCAATAAACTGAAACATTAATGTCCAAAATTAGACTTCATTTTTGAATCCATGAAACCAATGTGTCAGATATACAAAAAATGCTTAGCTTTACATACGCATACTTTTGAACCATGGAATTACTAAAGTTAAAACTTTTATTTTTAGAATCTACACATCAAAAAATATTGAGTAATACAATAAAAAAGCCACAATTTTATGTCCCCTAAAGCAAAGAGTTTAAATAATAGTTAATTTATTTCATATAATAATTTATCACTTCATCATTTGATGATATCAATCATTTAACCATATTCAAAATAACTATTAAGTTTTAAACATAATTAGTCTAATTTATTCCCTTTAGCATTTATAGCAAATTATAATAAGTTACAAAAATATATTTATGAGTAACTCGTGAATTAAACATTTTAAACATAATTTACTATCTTTAATGTTTAAAATAAATTAACATGTTATAAAAAAATAATTCTGAAAAATATTCATGTCTTATCAATATGATGTTAAGAGAATGGAAGAAGAAGAAATATTTGTGATATGCGAAATTCTAAAATTTGTGTATTCTAAATTTGAACTAAAATGTTTAACATTGAAACGGAATTGAATAAATACTGTAGTTACAGTATATATGCCATCATTGCCCCCCATGTGTATATGACTACCTGCTTGGTTCAGGATCATATCATAACAAAAAGTGTCCGAACACTAAGAGATTAAAGATGTTTACATTGACTGACCGCAACGACCGTTATGTTCTACAAATTTCGTTGATGTTTGTAAAACTACAATAGATGGTAAGTGACCTTGTATTTCTTATCTTAATTGTTATTATTATTAAGACCTTTTTAATCTTTTTCTTCATATTTCTTCTTCAAAATTCTTTATTTTTCCATTCTTTTTTTCTCTTTTCTTACGTTATCTAAAATATAAATAATAACTCATATTTACGTGTTCATGAATTTTTCTCTTATGATTATCTTATTCATAGAGAAAATAATTTTTAATTTCTTTTAACGAAATTTTTCATGACAAGTATAATTTTTATTTTGAAGAACCTAAGAAAAGAAAATGTAGAAAGATAAAGAATTATGTTGAAAATTATGAAATGAGCCTATTTCGTAAATAAAATATTTCAGATATTTAATTTATGAAATAAAGTATAATTACCTCTGTAGAACGTGGGAGAAAGAATATTCAAACAGGACTACAAGAGATCACTGGTAGAGAGCTTAGCGCTGTTTGGGGCAGAGGTATGGAGCTGTAACATGGTAGAAAGACTGGATAGAATACAAAGAAGATATGTGAAATGAATCTTAGGTATATGTATGACAACACCAAATTATATATTGATAGGAGAATGCAAACTAACAGAAATCAAAGAAAAAGCATTAAGAAGAGCAGCAAGGTATGAAGTGAAAGCCTTGGAATCAAAAAAAGGAACTATTAAAGGTGTGCACAAAGGAAAAAGAGAGGAATTGGGCAAATGGCCAAGAAGGGAAAAGAGCAAGAAAGAAGGGAAAGAAATGGAAGAACACAGATGGAAGTAAGAGAAGAGCAAGAAAGGATGACAGCAGACCAAATTATAGAAGAAAGAAGAAAGAGAAAAACAGAAGAGAGGGGGAAAGGATAAGGGAATCCAAATATAATATACATTGCAGAAAAATTGCCAAAGAAGAGTTACCAAAGTACTTAGAAGGGAGAATGAAGTGGAAGAACAGAAAAATATTAACAAGATTCAGAAACAAAAACAAGACCAAAGCAAGGGAATACTGGAAAGAAGAGGGAGAAAAAAGATGCAGACTATGTAAAAGAAAAGAAGAAAACCTGAGACATGTAATAGAAGAATGCAAAATAACGGGAGAACCAAAGAACATAGAAAAAACACTAAATGAGACTGGAAAAGGACTAACAGAACTAAATGCAATAATAGAGAAGAGAAGGGCAATACAAGATGGGGAGAAACGTTGCAATAGTTTTTAGTTATTAGTTTTTAGTTTTTAGAGATAGAATAATTAAGAGAGTGCAATATAATAGAGTGGATAAGGGGGGAGGTAGATATGTAAGAAGCAAAATAGGTAAAAGATATGTAAAACTGAAAGCTCGTTCAAAGCTAAAAGGCACGTAAGCAATAATAAATAAATATAATTACCTCTGTAATGTGCAATACTGTTCTCCCATTTAGTCGTTATGTATTATAATAGATAGATTTCCTGAAACAAAAGCATGATTATTTCAATTTCATCTAAAAAATACATACTTTTTATTAATACATTTAATATATATTAAAAGTAAGTAATGTAATAAGAAAGTAATATACATATATTAAAACGTATAATAAACATTATTGAAAGAGAAAATTAAGTTACTATAATATTATTTAATATTTTACCAGTATGTTGTAACGAAGAACGACCACTCCTATCCGATGTTAACGCGACGAATGACGAACGAATCGACTGACTAACATTCTTAGCCCGGGGCTGGCAGTTTCCCACTCCTCATTTCTACTGTGCAGGATTATACCATGCGCAACCAATATCATGCAAGAACCAATAGCACAGCAGCTTAAGAGTAAAGAACGATTCTAAAAATCATTTTGGTTTATTTTCACATGAATTTTTCAAGCAAAAGAAAATTATAATTAAAGAATAAAAAATAGTTAATTGCTTGAGAATAATACTTGAATTATAATATATCTTTTAAATTTAATTAAGTATATGTATATATTACTAACTTAGGAAATTACTAAAGATGTTCGAAGATACTATATGCAAATGAAATTCTGCTTTTGTTTGAAAAGATAGATATTTGAATAGATGCATGGATACTTCTTATGTAATTGAATCTTAAAGACTTAAGTATTTGAATAATATAGATTTATTGAAGAAAATGAATATGTACGAATTTTCCCTGAAATGCTCTCATAATTCCGTAGAATGTGCTTCCAAACGTCCTCTAATTTATTGTAAGAGTGCTTAATATATAAAAATACATGATTTGAAACGAAGTAGCCAGAAAATATATCTTTCTATAAATATTATATTTCATTGTTTTATATTTACAAAGACCTTTCTGACACTATTAAAGAAATTGAATTTTCCGCAGAAATTTGTTTTATTTATTAAATATTGTAACGAATAGTTTGTTTTGGATATTATATATATTTTTGCATTTTATATCTTTACTCTGTTGATTTTTGGACCTTTAAATTCACAAATCTGCAGCCTAGTAATTCAATTTAGTATATTGGCAACACGAAACCTTTCATTTGTGATGTCCTTTATTTAATGCCAACGCTACGTTAATGTTCCACGTTGTAGGATTGACGATTGCGTTACTGTGCTTCCACGTCGCAGGCAGAGATGGTAGCAGGTTGTGTTATTTCGAAGCACTGTAGTCGAGTGTTGATTTGAAGTGAGTGCTCGAGAAGTGGAATAAATCGATTTTCATAACAGGAAAGTTAGTTTTAAAACATCGCAACAAAATGAAGAAATTTAGCATTTTTTTATTACTCTTCATTTCTGCAATTACTTTCACAACGAATAAAGGTAATGGATAATAAAAATCGTTAACTAATATTTGTTTCATACGTTATGATTTATATTTGTATTATACAAATGTAATATATATTGATATAAAAAAATGACTTTCTTTTCTGTTCCAGTTTTTCTATAATTTATATTGAAAATATAATTAATGCAACCGTCACAAATGTCATTTAGTAAATTTGAACTAACATCTTAGATAATAAATTCAAATCATATTGACCAAATTAGTTTTTTTATTTTATATATATTTGTAACCATTTATGTATAAGTAATCCTGTTTGTATTTTAAATTTTTATTACAGTTTATGCTCAAGAAGATGAAAATATAGATGATATCGTGGATATTGAAGGAGAAGATAATTCTGTAATAACAGATGAAGAACCAGAAGATGAAACAGCCACTGCTTCACCTGATGCTGATACAACTATATTATTTACTAAACCAGTTTATAATGGATTATCAACATTGGGTATATATAATAAGCCTTTTGAAATCTTATTAATATTTTTAATATTCATATTAATTAGTAACTTATTTACTTTTCTAGAATTACCAGCTGGAAATTTAGTTGAATTTCTTGTTGGTTTCACCAATAAAGGAGAATATGATTTTATTCTTGAATCTTTGGATGCCTCTTTCCGTTATTCAATGGACTTTAACTTTTATATCCAAAATTTTTCAACTGCTGTATATAACAAAATTGTAAAACCAAAACACGAAGTAACATTAGCATATTCATTTATTCCATCAGAAAATCTTGCTGGAAGACCTTTTGGTTTTAATATTAATCTAAATTATAAAGATTCTGTATGTAACACATTTAATGTTCCATTTTAAAAGTATTGATGCAAAAATTGACAAATGTCCATAATTTTGCAGAATGGTATTGACTTTAGTGAAGCTGTTTATAATGAAACAGTGCAAATAATAGAATTAGATGATGGTCTTGACGGAGAAACAATTTTCTTATATGTATTTCTGGCAGCATGTGTGATATTGACACTCGTAGGAGGACAGCAACTTCTTTCATCTCTTGGTCGTAAATCTCGATCTTCTAATACTCGTAGAACTCCTGTCGAAATGGGCACATCAAACCCTAATAATGTAGACTATGATTGGTTGCCAAAAGAAACATTAAATAGAATTAGTAAGTATCTCATATTTTACTTACATTAAATAAAATTTAAAAAATAGCATTTTACATAAAAATCTTTCTTACAGATAAATCTCCTAAAACGCCCAGACAAAGTTCTAGGCAACGAAAAGTTAAGAGAACAGCTGATGATTAGTTGTGTTAATATATGTGTGTATGTCTGCTGTCGTGTGTAAATAGGAAGTATGGTTTTATATTCTGTAATAATTCTTTAGTAACAAATTTTCACATTTTCAATCCATACTGTATTAAAGTCTCTTTCTCTCTCTCATTATTGTACATTTAAAATATCAGAAACAAATGTTTTACATTATACTTTATAATGGAACATTTCTAAATAAATTTTATAATTTATTCTTGATGTTATATAATGCTGTGGAAAAGAAAGGGATAACAAAAATTAAAATATAAAACTTTCATATAAGTAGTATTACAAAATTTTCATATAGTACTACTATGAAATAATCATATGAATACATGTACATTTTATAATCACTGTCAATTTTGTTATTGATCACCATTTTTGAAGTGCTGTTATATCAATAAAAACAATTTTATATAATTTATTTTTGTATTTGTAATATAGAACTTTATAATAACAATGTAACTACTGGAGAAGCTTTAATATGTATTTATAAGTTATATATTATTTATAAATTCACAATTATATTAGAAATTTAATATAAGTAAATTCTAAGGACGTTTATTTTTTGTTTTAGGATTTTGTAAGAAATTATACTATAGCATGAAAATATGAACAATTCTACAAAATCTTCTTCATACTATTTTTTTCTTTTTTGTAATTGAAATGGAATTAAAATTTTGTATCTTCTTTTACATTTTTTGTTCTTAAATATTAAAAGAATAAGTATAGGAAGTTAGTCAGGATAATTCATACTAGCACCATATCTGTTATTATATGTCCTAACCTAGTCTACATTGTGTCGTTGTTTAGTCACTAAATAATCACACGTCATACGTTGTCATACTGAGTTGTACGTACGTGTCGAATTTGGTGTTATACATATTAATTATTATATCAACGTAAAAATTACAAAAATGTCAGACGTAAGGAACTGGATTAATTCTTTACCAATTTTTACAAGATATTGGCTATTATGTACAATAGTTTGCACATTAGTTGGAAGATTCGGGTTAATAAATCCGACTTCACTAATACTTATAAACGAACGGTTTATAAACAATTTTGAAATTTGGAGAGCAGCCACCAGTGTGTTTTTCTACCCTTTAAATCGGGGTTCGGGATTTCATTTTTTGATTAACTGTTATTTCTTATATAATTATTCGTTGAGGTTAGAACGTGGAGAATACGATGGACGACCAGCAGATTATTGTTTCTTACTCTTATTCAACTGGATATGCTGCGTTATCATAGGAGTTATTGGTGAATTACATATTCTTATGGATCCTATGGTACTCAGCATATTATACGTTTGGTGTCAATTGAATAAAGATGCTATTGTTAATTTCTGGTTTGGTATGTATTTTTCTTTTTATAAGCATAAGGCAATGAATTTGTCAGTCATTCTATCATAATTTATATTAATTGTATGTTTCTATAAATCAACAGGTACACAATTTAAAGCAGTATACTTACCATGGGTATTGTTTGCATTTAATCTCATTATCTCTGGAGGTGGCATGATGGAACTTTTTGGTATTCTAGTGGGGCATCTTTATGTGTTTTTAAAATTCAAATATCCTCAAGAACTCGGTGGACCTGAATTATTAAATACTCCAAAAATTCTTGAATCTTATTTTCCATCTCAAAGAGGTAATATCAGATGGTTTGGAGCTGCTCCTACGCAAAGAACACAAACACAACAAGCTAGAAATACATTTGGTGGTCATAATTGGGGACGAGGATATGTTTTAGGAGACTGAATTATTAAACCTATTATAGGGAAATGTCTTTTGATATTAAAATCTTTTCCATTATTCTCTACTGTTTTAATTTAACTAGTTTCATTGAGACATGCGTAAGGAATGTACAAGTAATTCTGGTTTCTAATGTTTTAAAAAATTTCTCAACAATAAATACACTTAATATGGTAACTTAAAGTACAGAATATATTTCAAGAGTGGTGAAATAATAATGTTTTATTCATTTTAAAAACTGTCGTTATTTGCAATTTTATATCTGAATTTCATAAATTATAAATATTTTTTTTATACCTAATGTAACAAAGTAATTATACTTGAAAAATTTTTAATTGATCATGACTCCCTTAGAAATATATAGTTACTTTAACTAGTAAATACATTGAACACATAGTGATTTAATGATATTAAATTTCCCTTTAGTTTAGTATACTTTAAATTTTGGCAATAAAAATGGTAAAAAATTAACTTATAAAAGGAAATATAGTCAAATCTAAAGTAAAGATAGATTTTATATGAGTGAAGATAAATAGTAACATTATGTTTAAAAATCATTTTTAGTATAGTATTTGCAAACAAATTATTCTAACTATATAACATATTTGTTACATATTATAATTAGAACATCTAACATTAAATAAATGTAATAACAATATGTTATATGGATGTGTGGATGGATATTCATTGTGTACAAGGTATATGATATATTAAAACATTTTTAATTTATTTATTTCATTAAAAGGAGGGAACATACATAAAAATACAACACCTTCATGTTAAAAATGTTTTATTCTTTACTCCTTATGATACATCTGAAACAATAGGAATGTAAAATTTTTATAACTAAAATACTATTTATGGTATATTAAATGAT
Source organism: Bombus affinis (assembly GCF_024516045.1). NCBI lineage: Eukaryota > Metazoa > Arthropoda > Insecta > Hymenoptera > Apidae > Bombus > Bombus affinis. The sequence continues at coordinate 14,255,285 of NC_066345.1, forward strand.
GATTTTTTATTGAGGTTTTCTCCTCAGTAGCAATATCCCTGAGAGTCTGTAACAACATTATAAATTGTTACAGCTATCAGGTGGATGGGATGCTAACCCCTACCCAGAGCTCGAAGCAAATACTTTACATAACAATATAAATATTATTTATTTATTTAGTTATCCATCATTTTAGTTGTATAATAAACTCTAATATTTTATAAAATGAGACATTGTGCTGAAAATATCGGCAAGGAGCTCTAAACTTACCATATTATTCATCTGGGACTTGGAGCTTTCCATCATTAATTTCTTCGATAATATCTCTTGGTGGTTTTCCATCAACCGTACATCCAACTGATTGACATGTACCTAATATTTCTTTAACAGTACCACTAAGGTACTTAGCTACAGATCTTGGTCTCATTGACCGAGCAATGGAAATGATATCATCAAATGATAGATTCCCATTATGCTTTATATTTTTCTGCTTTTTTCGGTCCCTAGGTGGCTCCTTCAAAGCCTTAATAATTAACGATGCAGCAGAGGGAACCACCGTAATTGTAGCTTGTCTGTTTTGAATTGTCAACTGGACGGTAATTTTTAAACCCTTCCAGTCACTGGTAGCTTTGGCAATATCATCACCAACTTTTTTAGGAGACTATAAATATAAACCAATATTTAAGAACTATATAAATGTTTTTTATTTATTAATAGAATGTAAAATAGAATCAAATAATGAAAGAGGAAGATTGATATTTACAATTATAAAATAGAATAATTTCTCAAAAGTTAGAAGAAATATTATTCATAAATAATTTAAATTTATAAAATAGAATCTTACTAAACCAAGTGGGCCAATTTTTGGAGCCAGAGATGAAGTTGCTCCTACTTCACCTCCAACGCATCTTAGATAGACTATTGAAACAAATATGCACATGTGAGGAAATTTTACATTCTTGTAGTACATATTAAAATGAAATATTAAAAATATACCTATTTTGATTTCATTGGGGTCGAATTTAGGTGGCATTGTGATGATAACTTGTATGTAAAAAAAAAAAAATACCGAAATGAGACACAATCGAATAAAAGAAACGGGAACGACAGTCACACGTGGTAAATCTCGTTCGAAAAGAGTGAAAGAGGTTGTGATATCGAGGTATGTAGAACCGCTGTAACATGAACTATATAACTCAACGTAGATTTACGTTCAAGTCGTCTAATAGTGACATAATAACACACCATAGTAATAAAACAATGCGGATGCGCCTTTACAATTCACTAAAATATTCCTAAAACATTTTAATACGCTACAAACATCTAATACAGTCTACTGCTTTAGGTACTACAAAGCGTAGTAGAAATTGGTACTACCTCTTGCATTTTTATGAAATGGTTGTTCGTATTCACGTACACTTCATGAATTTTCAAACTCGATTTTGTTATTTTTGATCTTCATCATATTTTGAGCCATAGAATCTGTCTAACCACATTTGTATCATGAATGACGGATCACCTTCTATGTAACACAATACTATCTATATCTGCCGCTATGTTTGGTTGTTGTCCATGTTTGTTCTTTAATCATGCATATTCATTCATATTGTTCGTTAGGATACAGTTATATACGTTTTTGTTTATTTATTACAATAAGATATTAAACACAAACATTTTAAATATAATATTCTTACAATATTCACGATTTTACTTTTATCTTACGAGATAAAAATTACATTTATCGTTACACTTTTGTTATAGCATTATAAATTATTATGAAAATACATAAATGTTTTCTTTCTTTTTTATAATGTAATATAATTTATTTACAACATATAAAAATTCTTCTTTTACTACACCTGATATTTATTACAAAGTATTATTTTTTGTAATGAAATACTATTAAAAGTGTGTTTTTTTATAAATTTAATATTTATGTTAATGTTATATGAAATATTTAGTGACTTTGATCAGGTTACTATTAACATTCATTATTTTACGTTCTTTATTTTTTTTATATGTCCTGTATAAAGCAAAATATTAGAGGAAACTTCCCAAAAATATTTATTTCTAAGGTTTTTCAATAGTACAAAAATATTTAATATAATTTACAAAAGATATTTCCCATTATTTGTTTTTAAAAAATAAACTTATATTTAAATATACATATGGTAAAAGAACCAAATTGTTATTAATATAATCATAAAAGCATCATACATAAAGATAGTAAATTCGAAATAATATTTAAATGCTTAAATGCAAACATATTATATTAATATATAAAATTTAAATTAATTTTGCTTATAATATTCAAATTGTTTCTACCTCGCCCACAACGGCAATAGCTTCAATTTCAAATTTTGCTCCCTACAGTAACATTTTATGTTTAATGTTAGCAGTTAGATTTTGAATTATATGTAAATATTTATATGTGTATTGCTTCTTACCATTGGTAACTTTCCAACTTGGAATGTAGATCTAGCTGGATAGTTCTCCTTAAAAACTAAAGGAAAAAAAAATGGTGCGTGGATATATACACAAATATAACATGCACTTATATAAATAAAACTGTAAATTAAATCTTACATTCTTTGTAGACTTCATTTACATCATTAAACTCATTAATATCTTGTAAGAAAATTGTTGTTTTAACGACTGTAAATAAATATAAAAAGTAAATATTATTAATGTTTAATAAAATTAATTATTAATATTATTAATCACTGCTGATAACGTTTATCATATTTCTTGATCGTTTCAGAACTGAAAAATATAAATTAACAAATTAGAGAATAAGAAAAATTTAAAATAAATGAGACCTTTATCATAATTAGATCCAGCTTCTTTTAAGATATGCCCCATATTTATAAGAGCTTGACGAGCTTCTACAGCAGCACCTCCAGCAACAAGTTTTCCAGTTTTAACATCAACACCAAGAGATCCAGACAAATATAAAGTATGATCTACAAGTACTGCTTGGCTATTAAACAAAATTAGTTACTTTGTAATTACATAATTTCATGTATTGTAATTACATATATATTCTATTGCATTAGGAAGATTCTATTTTTGATCTAAATAAATGAGAAATATTATGTATATAATGTAAAACTTGAAATATTCTAAATAATTGGAAATATATGTTATTATAGCTTACTTATATGGTCCAATAGGTTTTGGACTTAATGAAGTTGATATTATTTTTCTTATAATCTTCTGAGATGCCATCTTTATGTTCTCTTTCCCAGTTTAAAGCACATTCATTACTTGATCTCAACTTAACTGTTCTATCTACATATATATATATATATATGACTTCTTATTTACGGATATTTGATTTTTGATAAACTTTTAACCTCTTATTACGGGAGATACCATATCTTGTGTTCAATAGCACAATTCTTTCTTAAGATATAATTTTCAGAAGAAAATTCTTATAATATATTTTTGAATATAACTACTGTAATTAATTTTTATAAATACATAAAAAACAGAAAAAATAATACACATATTGCTAAATATATTTTCATATTTGTTTTGTACATAAAATCATAGCCTGTATACTTAAAAAAAAAATTACACCATTATATAAAATTACAATAAATTGTACAGAAATTTCAAATTTAATTTTTGCAATTTGGCAAAGAGCGTATTTTACTAAATTTAGTATGATCTACTTCATAATTTTATGTAGTAATCTTAATCTATAGGATAAATAATATAGAATTGGGATTATTAAGAAAATTTCACAATTAAAAATAGAAAGTACTGAAAATAAATTTATATAACTTTATAATGTACCTCTTATCCTAGATATAACTTTATTATAAGTTTAGATTTTTAATAAGATAGTAATAAATAAATAATTTAATTGAGCTTAAATATGATCTTGCAAATTGTATATCAAATAATTTATCAGTTAAATACAGAGCTGTCCAGGTTTTTCTAGTTAAACTTTAAGATATAAAAGACAAAAAGAACATTTTACAAGACAAAAATAAGTGCTTATATTTCATTTTAAAATATTTATCATTTCTGTCAATAGGTAACTGACAGTCATTCGTTGTTCTACACAGTTCATTTTGATTTTGATTCATTTCAATAAATAAATAAAATAATTCACTATCTGTATTTACATCTATTTTATATATTTTTTAATGTGAAATTATATGCTGCATTTTTATTATAACTTTTAATAAATCTTCAAACGAGCTATATTTATGTAAATTTTTTACTTGTACCCATTCAACATATTGACAAAATTGAGTTGAAAAAACCTAGAACACTCCACATATTCCGAAATATTAAAAAAAATATATTTTTTAGAAAATGATGGATAAAGTATTTATTTTATGATTGTAGGCTTTTTTAAATACAATAACTAATTTCTTTACTTTTTTAGTAACTTTTAATGTTATTACACATGATATTATTATTATTATTTATGAAGTTATTATTTATAAAACAGTTTAAAAAAAAAACTAGAATTTTATTAAAAAGAAAATGATTTTATAAGATCCCTGTTTATCATAAATAAAAAAGTGATAGAACAAAATAAAAAAAATATAAACAAAAATAAATTTTTCTTGGCATTATTATTAATTAGATACACACGTTTATCCTTATTTCTAAATATCTTGATAGATATAAAGTATTACATATAAAGTAATCAAATGAAAAGCAAATATCTTGTAAATTAATTTTTACTTGACAAATCGATGAAAATGAGGTTTTTACAGCACAGTCATTTTATTATAATATATTTATATTTATATATACGTCTTAACAGCGTATGTTTTCTATATGAATGCATGTATGCCTGTATAGAGCGTTTACACACTTTTTGCACTCCTTTCTAGGGACAACAAATATTACAGTATACATTATTAATGATAATGTCTATGAATCAAGAATGATTTGTAATGGGCTTACGCAATTTCAATGAGCTGTATTATTACGTCGTCCGCGTCTCTTTCGAGTTCCACCAGAAGGACGATTTGAAGAGGTCCATTGTTCATAAAAACGTTCTGCTTCTAACCATTCTTGATATTTGTACCACCATTCTTCCCACTTTATGTAGTCATCTAAAGTAAGATCTCGTAGATATCCTCTTGCTTTATAATAATCATATCTAACACGAACATCATCCCAACATTCTAGACCTCTTGGACCTTGTGCTAAAAGTGATTCAGGATAATGTCCCGGTGGTGGAGAATCGTATCCTAGTCTTGCAATTCTTTCTTCACCCTCTATTACAACTTTCATCGCGTTTTCTCCATCTTTTGTGATGCGCATATTTTCCATGTCCCTACGATCGACACTCCATTGTGCCATTTTACCAAATCTAAGAAAAAGGAACAGTTTTGTATTATTATAAGATCTTTATCTTTTTCGAATATATGTATTGTGTTGTTAAACTGATGTTTTAAATTTTACCACATATTAATAATTAAATCATACCGTTCTGATAATGTCATTTTAGGTGGACCCACATGTGATGTTGTGGAAGAACTATCACTGTCTTCACTAGGTGAGGACTCAGGAGGTGGCCTAATCATTTGAGTTGTTCCATGACTTGAATGAGTTTTTTCTACCTTTACAGGTTTACGCATCTGTACAAGTTTCATAGTTATATATTGAAATATAAGAGAGATATATAAATAAACGAAAAAGATTAAAAAAGTAGACAGAAGTATATTAATTTAAAATCAGAACTCATAATTAGTTATGAACAATGTATGTTTTACCAATGGAATGGGATCTGGAACTCTTGGATCTTCTGGGATTCTAGTGTGATGTTTTTCTTTACGCCGGACCTTGGTTTCTTTTTCTTTAATTGTCTTATAGTCCTTTTGATGACGTGGTGGAGGCTGTGGTGTGGGCGGAGGTGTACGTGGACGTGGTAAAGGAGGTGATCTTGGTCTAGTACGAGCTGGTATTACTCGTGAACTTGATGGTACTATTTCTTTTGGATGTGCTCGAGCTCGAACTGGTGTGAGTGATCTTGAACGTGAAGGAGAGGGTTGAGCGATACGTCGCCTTTCCTTTGGTGAGCAGACACTGCATGATCGATCAGAACAAGTACTTCCTGTGCTTGGACTGCGTGTAGGTCGTCCTCTGGTATGTGATCTATCGCGAGGTGACCGTGGACTTCTAGTTCGAGGACTACGTGGTCTTGGTATATGGGGACTTCGAGGTCTGGGACTCCTTGGACTTCGAGGATGACTTCTACTAGGTTCTCCACTTGCTGTGCCACCGACATATAATTCCTTATATCCACTGTGTCTCCATCTATTTGGATCGCGTTCCTCTACTTCCAAAAGCTTTTTATTCCAATAACTTGACTGAGATTCACGAGCTTTCCGCATTACGCTATCTAATTCTCTCCGTTTTCCAGAATTTTCGCCGTGTGGTCTGGGTTGTGATACATTGGTATCCATCCGTAACTTACTAGAACTGCTACCACTACCGCTACCTCCTCTTCGCCTATCATAGTCTCGTGACATTCCTAAACCAAAATGTATTACATTTGACACTTGTAATTACTCCAGATGTAAACAACTATCATTTTTACAATTACTTTAAGTACAGTTATTTATACAGGGTGATTCATAAATTCATATCGATATTTCAAAGGTAATTCCTATGTACTTTAGTTTGAAAGTTATAAATGATTATAGAAAATATTTAAAGTGTCTGTCTCATGCCTCAACATATGTTATTGCATGCCTTAATGTTGTCTGTATATACAGCTGAAGTATATTTTGTTGTTTATAAAGTTTACAAATAATTTTTAATTTTCTGTTTCTAGAAAACATTAATGAACTAGGGAAAATAAAATATTGACTGTCTGAAAATTCTATCTGATTCATACTGATTAATATTGTTTATAAGATGTAGGTAATATCAAGGCATGTCTTACCTATGTATGCAGTACTGTTAAAGGATACATTAATGTGTATTAAGTCATGAGGCTAACAAATTGAACATTTTTTTTATCAACCATAATTTGAAAACCAAGGATATAGAACATATGTTCATATGAGGTTTTTTATTTATTGTAATGTGTAGATCCATCTCCTGAAGTACTGGCATGTATTTATGAACCCTCTGCATATTTCATGAATTTTCTATTCTTAAATAGACACATACCTGATAGAAATGTTAGAATAAAAGATATAGGAAGAGCAAAAAGTTGGTGATCCAAACTCTTGCGAGAGCAGTCAACACGTTAATTTTCAATACATGATAGAATGCCCATAAAGATGATAATACGTTGGACTAATTCGCCATGAGATCGCTAGAAGAACCAGTATCATTCGTCCTTTGGGTCGACTGGCCTATGTAAAAAATTCTATACGTCACAAATGGGTATCATCTGGAGTGGTGAAGCAGTGGAAAAGTTAGTATATATTCCCGATCAAAAGCGTATATTTTCTCTGAGAATAAAAATTTCGCGAAAAATCCATATGTGGTACTGGACATCACCCGTCGCGAGACCTTACCATCGCCACTTTCTGCATGTCCAGAATTGTAGTACGCTTCGATCCACGATCCATAAATGTTGGTCGCGTGGACTTTTCAATGAGTCGAACCAAATTCAGAGATCGCCCTCGAAAGGCGTCGCGCGCGCGTGTCAAGTCGATCGTGTCCAGGTATTTTCGTGTTTTATTAACCGGACCGAACCGCGAATAGGGTATGAAGTTTATCTCGGGCATTACCCGGGTAATGCCATACCGGACGGCACTCACGTAGCCGATTACGATACACGATAAGATTACTCGCGTCAATCGTTACACCGATGGTACACACAGGTGAGAAAATACAATGAACGCCGCGGGTAGGGCTTTTTCGCCCGTTTCCTGACATCGTAAAAGATGTCATCCGCGGAACGTGTCACCTTCTCGGTACGCATCGGAGGATATCTTGTCGCGTCCGATTCGTAGCCACACCGAAACGCGGTAGCACGGAATTTGTGGCTCGAGTAACGGGTACGTCAAGGTCACGTAAAGGCCCGACTGCGCGATTTCGCGACCGGCGAAACTGTATTTTTCGCGACACCATTTCAGATATTACCCGGGTAACACCTTACTGGTGTCGTAACGGAGAACTCAAGAAGATACCTCAAGTATTGGCTTGAGGAGATAAAAAGAAAAGAAAGAGAGTGTCCGAAACCGGTATATACGCGTATAGCCTCCTTCGCTCCTTTCTTTCGTTAAAAGCGAAGGTCGGCTCTTCTCGCTTTTTCCATTTGCTGGTACACACCTTTGCACTATGTGTATATATACATATATATATATATATATATTTGTTTTAACGTAGCTTCACAAAACTCTTACTCGACAGTATTAAAATAGATCTCTAACTTTTTTTGGTAGCGTTGTCTGCTATTTCGTACCGAAGCGTCAGTGGCATTCATTCGTTCGCACCCGATGGTCACTTTGAAAATCAATTGCCCACCCAGTGAGCGCTACCCGAGGAATTTCACGACATTCACCGGGCTCAAGAACCATTCGAGATAACGACACTCACTTTTCTCACCGCGGCAAATTGCAAACTTGCATTTTCTGGCACGAGAATCGGTGAATCACTTCCGCGTGACGTTTTACGAATGAAGATTGTTTAAAGGAGATTTTCCTTCTAGAGACGCACCAAATGCAAGAAGATGCATTCCAAACGAGATAAGTAACAGATGTCGCTGCAGGAATACGGTTAATCGTAAATTCCTCTCGTTACTTATAAATGACTTTTTACTTTTACATTTATGTGTATTCATTCTTTTGGAAGTTTGTGTCGAATAAATATTATATATTTTTTATTTTCATCAGAATATATTTTATTACTTTCAACATGCAACAGATGTAAATAAATAAACGTCGAGAAAAGTCAAATGAATATGATTCTACTGCGCATGTTGTCTATGCTTTCTATTGGATAATTAATTTACCCATGTGCCAATGGTTTTATACGCCGTAAATTTGTATAGTATCTTTTTGAATTAAACGTATAAATATAAAAATGACAATTGCAATTGGATTTGAAGGTAGTGCAAATAAGTTAGGCATCGGAATTATTCGAGACCAAGATGTTTTATCAAATGTACGGCATACGTATATTACACCACCGGGCGAAGGTAAACTTAACCTTTCATATGATTACTTTTGATGATATACAATGGCTCACGAAAGTATTCCAACATTTATCACAAAAAGTTTTTATGAATATATTATGTGTATTATACGAAATTTTTTGAAATTTTGTTAACACTGTAATGATACACGACTATCGCGATTATAATAGCAAAATTAGAAATCTAAATGTACATAGAAGTTACAAGATATTTATTACAAACATAACAGTTAAGACGTAATATATAACACAAATAATAGTCTTAAACATACAATTAATGCTAAAGATGTTGTGACTCACTAATATATAAAATAATTGATTGCTCAAATACCTTCACCATTTTTATAAACAGTATGCTTCTAATAAATATCTTGTAACTTTTGTATACATTTTTAGATCCGTCTTAAATACCAAGTATGATAATGTTAGTGTTAATAAAATTCCAAAATGTTTTGTATAATATGAGCATAGAAAGTTTCTAAGTGTGTTTAAATACTTACATAATGTACTGTACATAATTCAACAACATACAAAAGTGAGTGACATTTATTATTTGTTATTATTTAAAATGTTATACATAAAAAGTTTTTAAAGTTTGTTTTGAAAAGGATTCCTACCTCGTGAAACTGCACTACATCATAGAGAGCATATCCTCAAGGTTTTACAAAAGGCATTGGATGAAGCTAAAATAACATTAAAAGATGTGGATGTAGTATGTTATACAAAAGGGCCAGGAATGGGCGCACCGTTAACAGTTGCTGCATTAGTAGCTAGAACTGTTGCTCAGATATATGATAAACCAATGGTTGCAGTAAATCATTGTATTGGTCATATAGAAATGGGACGATTGATCACAGGAAGTATAAATCCAACTGTTTTATATGTTTCTGGTGGAAATACACAGATTATTGCATACTCTCGACAGAGATATCGTATTTTTGGTGAAACAATAGATATTGCTGTTGGAAACTGTTTAGATCGTTTTGCAAGATTATTAAAGCTCTCAAATGATCCTAGTCCTGGTTATAATATAGAACAGTTAGCAAAGAAGTAAGTTGTTTTATTAAAGTATGGTTTATTTTTTTATGTATTAATTTCATTTATTACACATAATATAATATTATATACATAGAGGGACAAAATTAGCTCCATTACCTTATGTAGTAAAAGGGATGGATGTGTCTTTCTCAGGAATTTTAAGTTACATTGAAGAACATCTTCCCAGTTGGCTTGACTCGAAAGAATTTACTCCAGAAGATTTATGTTTTTCTTTACAAGAAACAGTATTTGCTATGCTTATTGAAATTACTGGTATTGTTATTGCTTGTGATACAAGTACAAAATTGTATAAAATGGAACAGAGATTATATATTTAATAATATTATAGAGAGAGCAATGGCCCATGTAAAATCATTAGAAGTATTAATTGTTGGTGGTGTAGGATGTAATGAAAGGTTGCAAGAGATGATGAAAGTGATGTGTGAGGAAAGAAATGCAGTACTTCATGCCACAGATGAACGCTTTTGTATAGACAATGGTGTAATGATCGCTGTGGCTGGATTACTTCAATATAAAAGCCAAGGGCATACTCCATGGATAGAAACAACTTGTGTACAACGATATAGAACAGATGATGTATATGTTTCCTGGAGAGAATAACTTAATTTTATATACACTTTCTTTCTTTGACTTTGTTTAGCTATTATCTGAAATATTTACTATTACTGTTGTTATAAAATAGGAACCAAAAATATATATTGTATACAGTAATAATTCAACATTTTTATTACCATTTTGTATCATACATATGTAATATGTAATAAACGTTAAAATAAATGTTATGATATAGACGTAGACCTAGAACGTAGATGAGTCTGGTTGCCTTTTATTATTAGATATATTTAATTTTGAAATTGCACTGTCTACTGCTTCTTTATCACAGAACTTCTATTAATATTATTATACCTTCACGTTATTTTAATCAGCTATCTAATTCAATAAGTCGATCAACTTTATTAACAAAATTTGTTATTTATCGATTCAAATGTACCGCGTAATTGTTCTCAGCTTGATAAATTTCTTGCGCGCGCATATACCTGCGCATGCACAAACATTATACGGGTTCAAAATTGATATCGAGCTATCGTTGTGAAAAGAGAAAAGCGAGCGTCATAGGTGGAGGTCAAATTTTCATGACACGCGCGATAGACAGGGTAGCGTACGATATTCGTCGACGCAGGCGCGCGTCTGGCTGTAGTCCAAACAATATCTCCGTCGGTAGTAGTAGCAGTTATAATATTAGTAGAATTCGTATCGTCATCATTACCGGATACACGATCCAACGCTGTTAGTAGTTATGAACGTTAAGTTTCGTTTTGCTTAATCTCCATTTCTATGAAAGCTATTTTGCCAATTTTCTTTCGATATTTTTATTATTTAATAGAAAGATCCTACAATAAAGTTTTTATTCTAGAATCGTTTTTTATGAATATGAAACGGATAGAAACGCAAAATTTCTTTTTTTTTTCATTGTATCTGAGCGCGGCTATGTCACATTAACCATTTCCTAATCGATAGACGCGCGAACATCGATTGCAGCGCTTAGTGTGGAACAAGTGGCAGTACGATACCGTCGTCACTACTCGTCACTGCTCGTCACTGTTCGTCACTACTCGTCACGGTGCATTATTCGTCTGCTCACGGCAAGATGTGTTACTATACCACGGTGCGCAATGTGTCTTTCCGGACGAATGGTGCCCGTGTTTAAAACAGAGGTGAGTCGCAAAAATTAGTGTACTTCTGGTTTCGTTTCTACTACCACTCCACGTCTATTTCCGTATAGGAGCTACTTCGTTATAGAATCGTACCGGTACACGTCAAATACTGTCCCCGAAATACAGACCCAGATAACTTGAATTTCTCAGCTGCTCGTCCTTGAATCTCACGAAAATCATTTGCTTCCACACTGTTTTATTATTGCTCCATTGATCTCGATTGTGTCGTGTCATATCATCACGGATACACAACATATATCGTTACTATCCGTGCAATTTGACAGTGATATCGAATCAGATTTTTGTGTCATTAAATCCAATTGAAAAATTGTCACATAGAACTCGCTAGCAGAATCACGTAGAATCAAAGTCTGGATGCGGAGAATATTATATGTAGCATGGAAGCAAGCCATTGTTACAAAAACCAGAAAAGAAACATAAGACAGAAACCAGTAAGAAATATCTTGTCGCAGAACGTATAGAAAACAAAAGAAGTATGTAATATACATTCTTTATATTATATGCTGTAAACAATTCCATTTCAACGATCACAAAAAAATGATGTGAAACAAGCATGACTACTGCATAATCAGATAGTTATAGTCATATTTTTGCAACAATTTTGCATATCATATCCAGCACAAAATTTGGTTATATTTTATACCAGATTTATATAATTTTTGATTTTCACATTGATACGAATACTACAATTATGACAGTTGACAACACGGTACGTAGCAAGTAATTACTTTTCTTTGACCTATATAATGGAATAAAGAAACCGTGCGACATTTTCAATGTGCTTGCAATGTATCGATAGGTGTAGGTTGTAAATAGTCGTTCTTTACTACTGTCCGGTAACGCTTACCATTCATCTTCACTACTGTTATCCGCGATAACCTGAACACACGATACTTTATCAAGATTTTTTGGAATTAATCGCGACTACATTTCGTGCATAAGCTTGCCTTTGTGTGTCTTTTTTTATTGCGCTATGAATTTGAATCGCTAGCGACGTTATTAAAAGCAAAGAATTCGAAATTGGCGTATCTTACGACACTTCGCGAATATTTTTGCTAGCCATACAACATCATATTGACGCGTAGCCAAGATCCAGGCCGTGCATCCAAACAATACGCGGACATGTATTTAAATAATACGGCCCCGAATTATGTATTCGGTTGCTGGCTGTGATCAACGTCTTACATAAATATTTTTCGAAGGAAAATCAGGGTTATTTACAACAGAAATAAGAGGGGGGAAATGAAAGAAGAAATGAACGTGTACGTCGACGTTACATCGATGGCTTGCTGCACGAGTACTTTATCTCCATTTTTGAAACTTGAGTTTTTACATGTGACAAATAATTCTTGATTGTTTCTTTCTGTTGTATAAAAATCACATTTATATCTATTTCATAGATTCATTAAAAATAATATTTTTGTCTAATATATTTAACGTATATAGGGATATTTTCAAGAAGCATGATCCATCTGTATCAATTTGCAACTAATTTTATAACAGCATCGATTAAGATAAGTACAATGCAAAAAGTATCTATTTAACTATAAAGTATCATTGGGTTTTCAAAACTGTTTCTCTCATAAACGCTAAAAGAGGACATAGAATATTTCTGCAGTATGCTACGGATACGTATGTGTATAGGAGCCAAATAACGGCGAGAAATAATAATTTAATCGATAAGAGGAACATTGAGCATAACGAGCTCTCGAAGTAAACCAGGGATGTAAGAGGGAGACTGGGTCTGGAATTATGCCACGAATAAATGCCGTGACGTGACATTTAAAGTTGTTCTTTGTAGAGCATCACATGGATAAGAAATCGATTCGTTCGATTCCATACGGAAATCCAATCTTCTGCCAATTTTTTTCATGTTCCACGACGATGCGCAATACATAGTTTTGTTGCGATAATAAACAACTGCGAAGAGCAAAGTTTTGAAACGCTTCGTACTGTTCGAACAGAAGAGAAGTTATCCTGAAAATCGCTACATAACCTGTGACGCTGTAATCGTATTAAATTAGACGTTCTACGTATAACGATACTTAATTTGCATTAGAACAGAACGTCCTAGTCTAGGAGATTTAAAGACGTTCAGACGATCGTTCAGAGATCGGAGTATTTCGTTTCGCGCAGTTGTTTCCGCCCACATGGATCGATCTGCGTAAAGTAGATACTGGAGTATACTCCGAAAAAGCTTTTAGAGTATAGCCAACAAACAATTGCTATGGAATTGTAACAGCATGTTGTTTACCCGTGCGTTTAGTTTTTCCAAAGATCGTATTATACGCTGCTGCTCATACAGTTATGCTGATCCATAAAAGTATGTAAACACTTGTCGCAGAAATTTTTTACGATCATCTTATCTGTGTTATAGAAAAGCTTTTGGTATTTTTCATTGACTATTTCACTATTGTGATTATGTGTCGGCAAAATCTGAAACCAACTTGAGAATGTTACATACGAGGATCATAGGACGAAACATTATAAATTCTTGTTGAGATTTTGGATTTTAATTGTCGTCACGACCAAAGAAAAGTATTTTAGTAGAAGATAATTAAGAATGGAAAGAATCTGTTAGGTTCAAAGATACGATTGATGAGGTTTTCGGAAAGGCAGAGGTATAAACTGTTAAGGCAAACAATATTTTGATATTCTATTTCAATATCTTCATTATTTTAATATTATGGCAAACGATACTTTTAAAGGGTGCGAAATAGATGTTTATCCGCAGAATCAAATAACAGTAACATGTTACGTTAACAATGTACTGAATTTGAAAAGTGCCTCCCTGCAAACATTGGAAAATGTGAGTAATAATCATGTGCTTTCTTTGTACTCCTTCTATAAAGAACATAATTGATGTTTTTCTCATTGTCCTGTTCGAAAATTATTTGGCTTATTAAAAACTGATAAAGTCTTCGAATGAGATCTTGTTATTGAGACAATAAAAAAGATCACAAAATATTAATTAATATTTTAAATTAAATTAATGCTTTTGAGCAAAATACTAATAATTCTTGAATTACATACTTTTCAAGAGATAACAACAGATTTGAATTAAGAAGTGTCAAGTCTTTTCATATTATTTATATTTATAAAAATAAAATATTTTTATTTGGTAGATAGTCTAAGATTTTTCCACAGTAGATACATATTCTATGTGCTTTAGAATTTTGGAACTGTCTTTCTTTTTTTCTATCTCATTATTTTGATACTTCAAAACTAACTGCATCTCAACTTTAAAGCAATGTAATCATTAGTATATCTGAATAATGTGGATCTTAAAGAAGCAAAACCATCAGCGTTAGGTTGATCTTAATTCTAGATTGTTAACATTGGGTTACCAACGATTTATCATTAGACTGCGAATGTTTACGCAAATTTATATTTTTATAAATACAATTAAAGAAATAGAACCTAAGCAAAAATTTATTTCATCTATTAAATCATGTATCAAGTATTGTACTTTATGTATGTTATAGATTTTTACATATCTGGCGGGTTTTGTAGATTCTTGCACCTTTAAATTTCACATAAATGCACAAACATCCGTGGTCTAGTAATTACTTCTGACACTAAAATTTTACATGCGATCATTTTGAATATTCATTATTTATCGTTCCATTATTCCGATACTAGGTATTGATTGATGTATAATGTTTTTCGTATCTTTGTTGAAACATCGTGCTCAGTAAAATTTCGTAAATTGTACTTACCATGGCTCACGAAACTATTCGAACACCCCTTAGAAACTTTTCATGCGTATATACTTTTATATAAATTTTGTGTGTTCTTATACATATATACTGTAGAAAATATTTCGAGATCGCGTTAGTACTGTAACAAAACATGACTGTTATGATTATATTGCTAAAATTTAAGATGGATCTGAAAATGTATGTACAAGTTGCAATATATTTATTGGAAACATACACTTCGCAAACATCACCAGGATATTCGAACAGTCAATTGTTCACTATATTAATAGGCCAGAATATATATAATGAGACCATCTTTAGCATTAATTCTATGTTTAAAATTATTCACATTGTATGCTAATTTTTCACAACGTATAAGTTTGCAATAAATGTCGTGTAACTTCTATATAGATTTTTGGATTGCTTCCAAATTTTACTATTATAATCGCAATAGTCGCGTCTCATTATAGTGCTAACTGAAAGGTCAACAAGTTCCGTATAGCGCACATAATACATTCATAAAAATGTTCTACGCTAAATGTTCGAGTACTTTCGTGAATCATTGTATATTTTTAAAAACTTAGGATGCGAATGTATATAAAGTCTAATTCGCGTGCAACGTGATAAAACTAAGCTAGATTTCAAATTCGTAATTATTTAAAATTATTACTTCTTTGTAATTTGATATTGGTTTACTACTCGGGATACACGCAACCGGCTAAGCTATATTTCTGAAACGATAGAACGTGGAAAAGAATTTCATTAAGTAGAATCAGACTGTTCCGAATGATGTATGCCTTTAATGTATATAGAATTTTGAACGATTCATTACTTATACCTCTATAATATGTACGCCCAATGCATTAATTTTCTATTTGGAAATAACACGATTCCGTGATGCGATACGTGTAAAAAATGTAACAAATTTTCTGCTGCTACATTATATTTTAATATTATAAGTATATACTGTTAAGAGTACAACATATATATATATACATAATATTAAGAATATAACAAACTCTTTTCTGAAAAAGATAATTTCCATAGATTTAATCAGACATTACGATTGTTAAAATTCTTAAAATAAACTAATCGTTTCCAGAAGATTATGGAACTAAACTTATGATTTGAACCGAGTTGTAAATATTATGGCAATTGACGCAATTATAAACAATTAATCAAAATGAAGAAAGAAAGCGTCGAACATAATTCAGCCGAAACGATATTTCACGATCATATTCATCTAAAGTATGAAAAGAGAACATTAAAAAAATCATAGGTGTATAGTTAAAATAATTGCCAATGATCGTGACGAGATCTCGTGAGATAGTTGGAAATTTCCTAGCTTCTAGCGTTAAGCGTGTTTGTGACGATGTGGGATCATCGTAGAAGTAGGAACCAATTTTCTTCCTTTTCCTCTTTTTCACTCTTGTCTTGCTTTTCTTCTTCGCTACTTGTTCCTTTGCTTACAGGAGTATAGTGGAGTCATTTATTTCTCGACAGTGAGTTATACAGATGTGTTTACTTTGCGTACGTTTACTTCGCATCTACCAATGGACTTAAGGTGTACAGGAGAGAAAATTCGAGTAGGTGATTTCTGGTAGGATTGTAAATTAGTCACGAACGAGATCTGTATTTCTGTTACAATAATTTCCGTTCATATGACGAACGCTGCCAAGGTAATTAATATATTTAATGTTCAATGAAATAATAGGATGTGCCTATAACAATTAACAGATTTTTAATGAATTTCGAGTAAGATTGTTATTTTCGTTAGAAACATTTTTGTTTATGCGATGATTGCAATCGATGTAACCTACGCGTTACGATATTCAATAGAACAGAACGATTATGATAATTAAATACGTAATGATTCAATGAATCTAGGGTAAAATTCTTATTGATTTGTAATTGTAAATTTTTTGTAAGATAATTAATTGCTATAAAAATAATTTGTATGCTAGAGTATTTAATTGAGAGCGTCTGTTTTGTTTATTTTGGAACAGAATCATTTTCACTATTTTTTACGAAAAATATAATATGTTTCTACTATGTAAGATATTATTGTTTTAGAAATATAATTCAAGGTTAAATGCGATGTGATCGTACTATTTCGTGACTGAACCAGCTTCATAGAACGTACATATAATGCCATTTCTTATCATAGATCCAATATGATTTTTTTTAATACTACTATTTTATCTTAGATACACAAACTTCTGAAGTTTTATTGTAGAATTAAATGTCCGTGTTGTTTCGTTTCTTTAACTTTATTTCAGAGAAATTTTATTGGAATTTTTTATAATCAGCACAAGAAAGTGCCAACCAGTCTCGAACATAGTCTATTTATGATAAAGATAAAAAAGAAAATAAATTAAAGTAAGCAATCAATACATTTAATCTATTATTGTCATTTTAAAAATAAATATTCTATATAAAGTTCGAATAAATCATTTTTGTGTAATTAACGCCTTCGAACAAAAGAATAAATATGTAATATAGAATATTAAATACCGTATTTTGCATAATGTTCGAGTTATAAATAGTAAATCCAGATCATTTTACGACGTAGCGTTATTTGTTTTCAGAATTATTCTCATTCCAGTTACATTTGAACAATGCGTATCGGCTTATGTATATGACAGAGTTTGTGCATCCGATGAAGTTGACACAATGGAATAAAGAATTATTTGAAAAATATTTATTAAAGTATAGAACGAAATAAAGATTTATCTCATTTGAAAATCATTTTCTTGTCCAAGTAAATTGAGTTCAAACAACTAAAAAGGTCAAATAAGAGGATACATTATTCAAATGATCAAATATTTTATATTTCATCTCAATATTTGATATTGTCAAGTTAAATATTTTATTCAAACAAAGTCTACACCGTATATGTAAAATGTTTCATATTTCCTATTCCCGTAATCCCATAATGCGCGTAAAACGAATTTCTTAGAATACACAAAAATATGTATTTTCTAAAATATATCAGAAAGATATATCTCTTTTTTCAACTATGTTCTGGATAAATGATATTGCGGTTAAATGAATACTGTGTAACGTATCTGAGAGATGATTAATAAAACGTAGCTCTTAATGAGAAGACATAATTAAAAAAATGCAGATGCTGCAGCTAAATAGATTGTTAGATAATATATTATTTAATTGTATACCTTTCAAGAAATGAGTTCATCGAACGTTACTCACAATTAGCCTCGTTCTTTTTAGCGAAAAGACACTAGAAATAGCTTTTTGTAACAAAACTGCTTTTCTCAAATGCAGTAAAAATAGTTGAAGATGAGTTCATATAAATAGCTTATCTCGATATTAGAATAGATGAATTCTTGTCGCAACTGATTGCTTCGGTTTATAAAAGCATCTGTATAATGCTTTCGCATTAAATTTGTTAATAATGAAAGAATCGTTCAAATAGTCGTTGGATTTTGGAAATAAAAATATTTTTGAGAATACTGGAAGTTGAATAAACTCGCGCGAGCGAGGCTGTTACCAAACGCACAGTTGTTTGGAGTTGTTTGTCCTTGTTTGAACAATATATACACATAGGTAAATGTAGTAGATACACTGACCTTCGTAAGATTCCTTTATCGTTCATAAGGTGTTTTGGTTGATTTATAATAACATTATTTGTATATTACCAGAGTACAAATTAATAATATGAATTAACAATTTGACGACTACAAGCAATATTATTTCAGGAAACATTAATTCAAATCAAAAGATAAAACTCTATTTATATCAAAAAATTAACAAAAGGAAATCTAGTAAACCAAGGCATAATTATTTCAAATTAACTATGCGTCAAATAAGATGATAATAATCATTTTTGTCATATTTTATTTCATAGATCTCATAGATCTATTGGTCATTTTAACGAATAAAGAAATTTCGCATGTTTTTATCTATAATTTTACAATTGAAATAGATTTTTATACAATGGAAAATAAGGAAGTGCAAAGACTTTGTCATATATGTGTATATAACTTTGTAAGTGAAATAAATGTTCACATAGCCAAAAAGAAACACGCGCAAAGATCTTTTCACCTATACTTTTGTAATCGAAGTACACTCTCACGCAATGAAAAACAGGCAAATACAAAGATTATTTCTTTGTCTCACTTTCAATTTTATAATTGAAATACAATCCTACACAGTCAAAAATAAGCTAAGCGCCTGGGTACTTTTGACCGATACTGTATGTATAAAACTCTTACGTAAACTGCACACGATGTATAGACGTTGTTTCATCTCTACACGAGGTATTGCCTCGTAACAAAAGCATTGCGTGAAAATCCAAACCGTTCCTACCTTCTTATCGTGCATGGTTAATAGCTGTTTATTGTGCTTCCGTAGCATTTCGTCAAAATAATCGCTCTCGTTACATACTGATCTAGACTTCGCACGAAACCACGTGCACGATTGAATCAGGACTATCGAGACAGGTGCTTTTCGCCGTGAATCTAGGTCAGAGTGTATTAACCTCGTATATAAATAGTACTACCAGCAGTACATGGTGTTTCGGGCAAACAGTTTTTAGGTTTCTTTCCGAAAGCCACCTTTCCTCTAGTATTTTGTTTTTTCGCCTTTCTGCTCATTTCTCTTCGTTCCTCTTTTCCGATCAGCCGGGTTTCTACGTTTCGCTGCGAACGCGCACGGCAATAAAGAAAGGTTCTGCCACACGTACGAAAATAGTAACGCAGACGATGATATCAGATTTGAAATTTGGCCTCATTAGAGGCGATGTGCACTTGTTTCTGTCGTCCGAAACGATCGTTTGTACGCGTGTTAACTAATTAAGGGATAATCTTACCTTTTGCGACGCAACATTCCATTCGTAATCGTTTCTCGACTAATTCGTGTTAGTAAATTCAGTTCGCTTCTTGATATTGCGATTATCAGTCTGTGAATGATCACGCAAACGCGAATTTTTCTTTCTTTCGTTCCACTTAAGCAGAGTCTTCATAATGCATAGATAATGCATATTTAATGTACACGGTATATATATTATATGCAGTAAATAACTTGTAACTTCCATATACCTGTTTAGATTGCTTCCACACTTTATCAGTATAAATCAATAACGGTGTTCAAAAAGTTTCACGTAACACACATGATACTTTACGAACAAATTTTTTATGAGAAATGTTCAAATACGTTCCCGAGTCACTGTATAAGTATTTATAAGCAGGGAAAAAGTTGATTTTGTTGTAACAAATTGACGGTGTTACTGCAATATTGAATATATAGATTCTCTATAATTAAACTACATCTTTTGCAAGAAGAGGAACGAAACGTAGATAGAAATTTCTATCAAGAGATGATAAAAGTGTTTTTTTATTTTGTACTTTCCTCATAATGCCTTGCACATTTAAATGTAAGAAAATACGCAGGACTGTTTGTGATACATATTTATCTCATCCAATTGATCTCATTTGTCAGGTTTAATATGCAATAAGTTTAAACCGTGTATCTACAGCTTGGAGTTGTTCCTTCCACGTGAGATGTAGTAGTTTGTGCTTCGGGTTAAAATATTTCAGTTCAAGTTTATCGCATTGTTACATGTAACGTGAATTGTATTGTGAACAAGGAGCAAGCGTACGAAAAGTTTCCTTAAAGTTTCAAGATGGATATTTCTCAAAGACACAAGGTATTATATTTTATGTGCAATTTTTCGATACACCAAGTATCGAAATACTTATACATCTAATACAGCAAATACAGTCGGAAACAAAAATAAGTGGATAGTTAATGGAAGCAGAGAAAAGACCGAGATTTAATGGAATTAATACTAGTGTTATATACGTAAATTTTATTTATTACGTATCCTCTAATTATATAGATTATTTAGTAAACGATTGAAATTAATATCTACATTTTGGTGTGAACAAGTCGTATTTAACAAAATTTCACTGATAATTGTTTGTACTGTCTGTCCACTTATCTTTGTCCCCTACCGTATGCTACATAAATGTAAGACATGTAATATGTATATTGTTACGCATGTTCTTACGCTTAAACATACAGGACATATGTATTACATTATTGCCTGACTCTTAGTGGGTTAAGTAGCACTTGTATATTGTGGTTCTCGTATGGCAATGAAATTTTGTCCCAAACACGGTGTCGAACAAGGTACCAAACGTTGTAATAAGATAGAAAATAACGTGGATGACTTATTTTCGTGTCAGCTGAGAACAGGCAGGCAGCCGAGTATCAGAAACGTTAAGAAGGGATGGGGAACTGCGATTCGAGGAATGTTGGAAATAGCTCCTATTATTCGGTTACATTTCGTAATATCTATACATAAGCATATACCAATCACAATACCGTGTATCGTATAAAATTATACAAAATAGAAGGTGATTTTACAAAATGGATCAAGTAAATCGTATACGAGAATTTTACATTAACATGCTCTGTCACTTATCACACCATACCGCGATCTTTCTTCGTATTCAGACTAACCGCCACATTTGTAAAATAACTATAATATAAACTATAACTGGATAATATTCTTGTAATAAGCTTATCTCGGAAACAAAATAGTATAAAGTAGACGGAAAAAAAATTAATTAAATACAATATATCAAATTATATATCAAAATTAGAAATAAAACACAAGGATAATTACACATCTATTAGCGACACGTATGATTTTTAAATGATTTTAGAGATGCAATGTTTATATTGTACTTTTATTGTCACGTAACGTTGATATCTTGAAAAATCATTTTTTTTAATGCGACATACTTATTACGGATTTTTCGTCAAGTAAATACAGTCGTAAGAGGAATCTAAAACGAATTGTGACTATTCTTATCGTTGTGATTCATCCTATACTGTATACTATGTATATACACTATGCATGTTCTATGAAATACTGTAGTTGAAACGTACTAATACTAGGATGAGTTACATTGTCTTCTTATCCGTTCCATTTGGAACATTACAGTGGTTCACAAAAATATTCAAATGCTTCGGAAATTTTTATAAATATATTACACAGACTATTTATTTGCCGAATCGATTAACGTCGTGAAGCAAAAAGTGGAAAAAATTGTAGAAATTGTACAAGATAAATATTAATCACACAACACGCGAAATAAGTTGGTACTAAAATTTCAAAAATTTCAAAAAGTGGTGCTGGCCAACTTGGCCCGTGAACGGCTCATATGTATTACACGAAAGCTTTCGAAATTTCGTCGGCATTGTAAAATAAAGCGCAGCAAACAGCAACTTTTTTTGAATACCGTACTTGAATTCTATTTATCCAGTACCGTTCATAAAAACATAAATTTGCATAGATATCCGCCGTCCAATCATATCATAGCTCATCGCCAAATGAATTCAAAATTCCGAATTTTTCTGTACAGATTATGACGTGGCGCGGTTTTACCGAGCCAACGGAAGGGCACAGACGTAGGTACGGATGAAGCACAAGAAGGGTAACCTGGACGAGGAGGAGGAGGAAGAAGACGAAGAAGGAGAAGGAGAGGAAGAAGACGAAATCGAAGACGACGAGAAGCAGGAACAGCAAGAATACAAACGGGACAAAGGAGGAAGAAAAAGAAGAGGTTCGCGTGGAAAGAGAAGCGAGAGATCGTTACGTTTAGCCGGCGTGTCGGTGTGATCATCGGCTGGTACATTTGATGCTAAGTGAAAAGAGGTTCGAAGACGTCTTAACACTGGCGGACGGGGAACGTAATGGAAGCGCCGTGGTCACGGGCCCGGTGCTATCGTCGTCGTCGTCGTGCACGGTGCCCTACATCGGCACCGACCAGGGTTTCGTGTTCGAGGGTGGCGGCACGACGACGTTGCAGCGGGCTGGTGCAGCCGGTGCGTCGATCGCTAGCTGCACCGGTAGCGGAGGAGGAGCCCTTGGAGGAGTCGGTATCGTTGGGTCAGTAGGAAGCGGTGGAATAAACGCGGTAGTAGGGTCAGGGGTTAGCATGGGCGGAGGAGTGACGGGAGGAGGGATTGCTGTTGTCGGAGGAGGAAAAACTGGTGGAGGAGGAGGTGGTGGAATGAACAAGGAGGTTCGGTATGCTCCGTTTTCGTCATCCGTAGGACCGACCGGTTCGGTGGCGCCGGTCAACCTGCCACCGCCGCCTCTGCCGCCGCCTCCGCCACCGCCGTCGCCGCCGCCGCCGCCACCGCCGCCGCCCCTGCCGCTGCAGATGCAGCAGCAGCGTGCCTACTCGAGGTCGATGACGTCCCTACCGCCTGAGCCGTTTATGATCATGAGGTCGAAGGCCCTTAACCGACGGGTCTCGATCAACGTCGGTGGGGTTAAACACGAGGTACTATGGCGTACCCTCGAGAGGCTGCCTCACACGCGTCTAGGCCGGCTGAAGGATTGCAACACCCACGAGGCGATTACCGAACTTTGCGATGATTATTCCCTTATTGACAACGAGTATTTCTTCGATCGCCATCCCAAGTCCTTTAGTTCCATCTTAAATTTCTATCGTACCGGCAAGCTGCATCTCGTCGATGAGATGTGCGTACTGGCGTTCAGTGACGATCTCGAGTATTGGGGCGTCGACGAGCTCTATCTCGAGAGTTGTTGCCAACACAAGTACCACCAGAGGAAGGAGCACGTGCACGAGGAGATGAGGAAAGAGGCAGAGTCGCTAAGGCAAAGGGAAGAGGAAGAATTCGGTGAAGGACAGTGCGCGCAGTATCAGAAGTGTCTGTGGGATCTATTGGAGAAACCGACCACGTCCATCGCTGCAAGGGTGAGTGATATTGTTAATGGTCAAAAAAGTGTTCTTGTACATTAGTATGAGCCTTATTGCCTTTATTAAATGATAAATCGGATCGATAATCGTACGTGTATCGGGTTAAGGAAGTTTCCGGAATGAATCGCCGGAGAAAAATTGGGAAGGTATTCCAAGATCGAATTCTGAGAAGAAGAATCTTGAACTTGAGCCAAAATTTTGTCGTAATAACAATATGTCGTTTAGCATTGATGGGCTGCCATATTCGAGGATGGTCCTTTGTAATCTTGTCCTAGATTCTTTTACGGATTCGTTCTATGAATCTAATTTGATAGGACATTCAAAATTTTCCACTTCTCTTTCTGCATTTCATTGGAAGCTTGCAGCAAGAGTTAATTAGATCAATTTTTCACCGTGTGTACTGGGGATAAATTGAACAAATATTCAGATTCAGTGGTATTTTCTTCTTTTCAGTTTATCGATTATCGTTATAGTTTTAAACGATTTATCGATCTTTTTTTTTTCGTAATTGCAAGATATCTAATAGAATGATACTATATTCCTTTCAGTTGTTTGCGCAAAATAAAAATTGCCAAACAGTTTGAGCAATTAAATCGATTTTTATTTCGATTAACATTGGAAAATCGATTAATTTGTTATGATACTTTATTATGTGAGAATAGTCTTACATTTTGTTCACTAATTTACTTACACTGTCTCCACGTTTACAGTTTGTGCTGGAGCCATAATTTGAAGAAAGGTATTATTAAGTTGATAGTAGAGCATCGATTCGATGTAGCTCTCATATAGACGAAAGAGTAGTGAGAACATTTGCGACGTATGTGATTTTGTACCCGATATCGCTGTAGAGAATTACAACTAAAATAGTAAATCAACAGATCGGATTTGGATTCTGGCTCTAGCTATAATGATATAATGACTGACGATGGTTGTTCCGTTTGACTTCTTGCAGAAAAAGAGTCCCGATTTTGAGTCACCGATTTTTTGCAACTCTTAGATATGTAGTTAGCTTCTTCCACGTCATATAGTGACAGATATTCAAAAGTTTTTGACTTATTTATTTTTGAATTTCTCGTAGTTGTCATAGCATTATGAAAACGGTCATAGTTTGTTCTATGATAGGCAAACTATAACTAAATATAATTTTCTCAATCATACTTTTCTTCATTTTTTGTGGTTGGTGCTAATAGTAATTAAAAAAATTAATTTCATGATATAAAATATATTATAAGCAATTTAGGTAAATTTCAGAATATAAAACACTATCGTAATTTTCATTTTTTTAATACAACGTTATCAATTACCTCGAGAAACGAAGAAAATACTTCTTCGAAATATTATGGAGTTAATGAATAATTAACTAATCTACTTACTTTTTTCATAACTGTCTTACACCAATGAATGAATTTAATGCTCGGCAACTGTATCGCTGTGTATGATGAACGGGAAAATATGTACGAAGCGGAAAACTTTTGAATATCATGACTTGTAAAAAAGAAGATGCCTAATACGTATTCTAAAAGTTGTATAAAAATGGACGACTGGAAATTACGGACTTTTCCTTCTTAGTCTTTTCGACGATACGTTAAACGTAGTACGAATGAAAACAACTAATGATCACTTTGTAAATCATTTCTCCTCTTCTATAAAATTATCAATAAGCATCAGCTAATAGAAATAGAAATCTTTGCATGTTGTGTTCTTCATTAACAATAATTTCATGCCGTTTCAAGCTGTACACAGTACACTTGTATATATTTACAGATTACTGATAAATTTTTATCGCTAACTATTAGTTAATCGATTTCACTTGCTAATATACTAATATGAAAAATTGGAAAATCGATTTTGCTTTTCCCTAGCAAAGCCAGATCGAAATCACGCGCGTTGATCGAGCATTATCATTACTCATTAATTACCAGGTATCGATTAGACGAACCTTCCCATATCGATATACTATAATTATGCTATCTATATTAATAACGTTTTATGTGATTGCAGTAAAGTGTATGTGTATGTATATATGTGTATATATAATACATATGTACATAGAAATGTATATACACACATATGTATACGTACATAAGTCGTAGACATACGTATATAAGGTTGAAATGTAAAATAGAACAGAGTTTTAATTAATATCCAATATAGAGGAGATTAATCGAATTTTTTCAACAGTCGTTGTGTCGATGTGTGTAATATGTATTTTATTTCTAGGTGGTGTTAACAGCATCATTACTAATCTCATTTGTTGTATAATCTAGCATATTTTACCTCTTAGTCTTAAAATTTGTCGTCTTCTAAAATGAAACTTTTAAACGAATCATCATGTTTGACCCTTCGATGATAATGGGAGTGCATAATACGCGATTACCAGGTATCACGTAGATTCTTTCTCGACACCGCTCCCTGTGAGATGTCAATAGTAATTTCGCTACCAGCGAATTCAATTCGATATGTGCTTATTGAAATATATATATATACATATATATACCGTATATAATATATGTATATATATTTATATATTTACCATAAAAAGAAAAAGAACGTAATTGTCGCTAATGTAAATGCATAATCATCCAGCGTAAATGGAATGGACCAGCATTAACATAACGAATTTGACGTTGCTCGAAAAGAAATATATTCGCACATAGCCGTAGAAAGAGAATCAATTAGAACTAATTCCAATGTTCGTTACAAAAGCACGTGTACGTTATACATAGACGACGTAGGATTAGCAAAAAAGAGTATATAACATGTTAGCGCGCACACTGAATTAATCTTTAGATAGATCACAAACGGATTACCACGTAGACCATAGTGGAGATATTTCTTTTCGTGTACACGTTGAATTCGTAGTACTAACAAGCTAACTATAACGTGTAACAACTGTGCAAGAGAATCTGTGAGGTACTTAGGCGACATAATTTTTTTTACAAATATGTTGTCTCATATTAATACTTGCCATATACACCACAAACAATACACATTGCACACACTGTTGCTCCAAGATGAAACAGTATTATGCGGGGTACTGAAATAGCACCTTTTATCCTATCACTAACTCCAGATTGTCACCAAAGATTTTCTCTATTCACACGAACGTACGATACATATATATAATACATATATGTATATATATACCTATATCCTGTAACATTATTTTCCGTGACTCTCTGTTATCCTATTCACTTGTAGCTACATAGATGTGGACGTTCGATGTGACACGATGATAATTTTCATTGCTTTTATCCGACTTATCGGTACCCAGCACGTCACGTTAACCGCTTTAATGGAAAGAAACGGAAACGCTCTTCGTCGAAGAAGTTTCGCGGAGGAGTCACTCCCTGGAGAACTCCTTACCGTACGTCCAAACATTTCTCCTTCGAGCGTCAATATTACAGAAACTATTGATTTTCCACTATATTTAAACCACGTAAGGGACCGTTGGTCAATAACTGTAGCTACTTCTGAAAGTGTATGGTTATAGTCATCGGCAACGTTAGATATTGGGTCTTCTCACAACTCTTAGTTTCTTTGTCCATATCGAATCCTTTGCGTTTGAATAATACAGTGCAATCTCCCTATTCAAAGAGTTCCTACGTACGTTGTACGTGACCGAGTAATCACACGAGTATAAGGCAAGTCTCGCGCAGAAGAAATTTATTCGATGACGAGATGATGCGATCATCTGTTCTGTTGAAGTCGTTTATTTACGATATAACGATCGTGTTATGAATCGACTAAAAAATACGTGATTATATGGAGATTTCATTGTATCCGGGTCTATGCGAATTTTGAAATTTTATTAGCTTCGTTGAATCGTATTTCATTTACGTAGATTCGTTTAGTGACGTTATTTATTTATTCGTAATATATCGATACACTTATAAGTCAAAATGACTTTATATCTGAACAGGAGACAGGGGCAGGTTAATGCCTTTTCTCACTTTTTAATCTTTGCAATTTTTACCCTCTATCGCTTAATGGAAAATATACTAAAGTATACTTTGTTTTTTTCTCTTTATATATTATAAATGAAAATTTGAAAAAACACAACACAGTGTGAGTAAGTAAAGTTGTTAAGTTGATACATTTGTGAAACATGTTGGTACGATGTTTGATAATTATTTTCGTCGATTAAAACGTATCTACTATTTCAGTTCTATTGATTATTCATTAAACAGTCGATATAGGTACAGATATTTCCTGTATTTATGTATTTAATTTCGGCAATAATAATTGTAATATTGATGTTAATTTTGTATATTTTTAAACGAAACTTAAAAGATTTGAAATAGAATTATTGAAAGAGTAAAAGGTTTAAGCAGAATTTTAAAAGATTCGCATAGATCTGATTTTACAAACATCCAAAGGGCACGTACTAGTTAACGCGTAAAGTCGAAGGTCATTTTCTGCATGCAAGGCAGATAAAATCAAATAGCATTCAAGAATAACTACTCGGTAATTACTTCATTAAGGTTGTGCTTCCTAGCGAAATAAGAATCAGCCATAAATAATATTATTACGTAATATTTATCAAATTAAATAATATTCTGATTAATATTATAAGCTGTGGAACCCAATTTTTACAATAACAGATTTCTATTTTTTAAACAGCCTCATTTATAAGGTTTGAACGTAACGTAAGATTACTTTAATTTATATAACACGAGTGCATATTAAGTATCAAAGACAGCAATCAAAGACTTCAGTCTCTTCTTAAAGAAACGTAAGTTCATCTGTTTTAACATAATTGTGCAGTGTCAGTTGTTTATTTTTTCGAAGAAAATAACATGTCGAACGATGGTTTGCGCCGAACCGCTACAGTTTATTGCTTTATTTACATATATATATATATGTATATACTTGAGCTTAAGTATTTTTAGCGAAGTACAACTCGAAGAGAAGAAAAATTTGTATCATCGAGTATTGATAGTTTCTATCTGTCCCCGCTTTGCTTCTAGAAAATGACGCGCGCTTTAAAATGTTAACCAGTATGGGTCTACCAAAATTGGAAAACAAGATACATACTCCGCAAAACGTGCATGATAATAATTTGTACAACATATCAATGTTGATAATTACGATCTAACGTATCCAAAATTTGAGATAACATCTGTACTCTAGAGAGAAAAATGTTAAAACATTTGTAAAAGATTATGCTGAAATTATTCATTTTAAAGTTCAAACTTTGTCATTATATGTTTTGTTGGTATAAGCAAGAAAAGCTTGTATATAAATCAAAAATCGTAAAATTAATAAACGTATGAAGCTTCATTAAAATACTGTAGAAATATTAAAGGAATCGTGATTAGGACTAAATTCTGTTAAATAACTAATAGACTTATGGTTATTCTAATATCAAGCTGGAATAGATCCACGACATAACCAGCGGTTAAGTAGTCGTTTCACTGTTTCTGTGAATGCGGAACTGACAGCGATGAAATATTAACGCTACGTATTAGTCGACGTTTAGTAGTTACTTGTTTGACTATAGTATTTTTCTTATTTTATTAGATATGTAAAACATCGACAAAGTTTGACTGTAGAAAGCCGGGGTACCGTTTGCAAATATTTGGACACATTCATATTGAACAAATTTATAAAATATATCTTTAAAAAAATTCTAATGTTAGCCTATGATATTTAACAACCATATACAGCTGATTGATATTAATGAAAGAAATGGATAATGTTAATTAGTATAAATAAAAGAGTAATAACTGAATTTAGACGAAGATTGATCCTACGTAGACACATGAATTTAGTGACTTTAAATGACTATCTAATATTGGATGTTTTAGAGCGATTGAAATATATATTTCTAGTCGCATAAAAGTGTCAACCATTTATCATGTATAAACATGAAGTTTTAAAGGAAGACACGCTGTTTTGATTTAAATTCAGCGAAGATTTTAATCGCTGTTGTGTCAAAAAGTAAAATGTTATCAGCAAAGAGATGATTTTGCACTCGAACTTTAACAACTATAACGAAATAATCTTTTAATTAAATTGCACAGGATGTCCAAATATTTATGGACGGTCGTGTAAAAGTATTTCATCATACGGTTTAAATATTTCTTTTTATAAGCTTGTCAATGCGTTCAATAGTCATCTCGAACGAATTATTTTCGTAGCACGATTGCGAGAATAAGCAAAAGCTGTGAGTAATTCGGCAACGATCCATCTATAATTGGCCTTAGAAGAACATAAAGACGGCTTATTATCTCTCATCGACCGCTTTTTTACGCGCATCAGTTCTCTTAAATCTTTACAAGATTACATTAGTTTTGCAACAAATGTATGCTGTAAGCTTTCTCTTTCTTCCAACTTTACGAGTCTTCTCTTTCTTCCTTTTTTTCCCTATATTTAACCCATTTAACGATATTATAAAAAGATCGCATAACACAGCTTTCTGCAAAGAGTTTCGATATCTTGCACAAGGAGTGTTCCGCACAAGCTTGCACCAACGCAAGCTTCGTCGATTATTTTCATTTCTTTACGTACCTTTTTGACTAAACTCACGAGTACGCCAATTCCTCCACGACTAACAGAAGTTCATCGGTGTATTTGCGGAAAGCATCGCAGCTGATTGCATGAGAAGCTGCCGATGTGACAACAATCCCTTCGTAACTTCCTTTTCTTCTTCACCTTTCGCTTTATCGACTAGCACCAAAGTCTTACACACTCGGAAGCCAAACAACTTCGGACATTTTACTAAACAGAAACGACGATAGATTCTTCAAATTACGCTAACGTAGTTTCACATTTTTTTTTTTTTTACCATTTTCAAGATAATACCAGGTAACATATTCATAAAGCAATAACAAAACAATAACAAGATTAATCTTTTGCGATCTGAGTTAGGTTGAATAATTTATTCCAAAAATTGGCTTATACCCGGTAAATTACTTTTGAAGATTGTTCGCGATTCGACTGTTTATACTTTCATATTTTCGACTCAAATATTTCCACCGAGCCTGTGATCCAGCAGATTTTATACGTTAAAAGCAAACGATAGTAGAGATCGCAAGGGGTTAATTGATTAAAAGTTCGATCCTTTACAACGCGATGGTAAAGCTTTACTTCCGAGTGTACGAGTTTGTGTTACCCGTAGTATAAATATGCGAAGCGAGCGCCTATATTTATTTCAGTTAAACAGACTCGCGGTAATTTTTGCTACATTTCCCCGAAGCAACGAATTGATTTCGCTTTGTAGCGATTGCACTAGCGTGGCAGGTTATTATAGGACACGAGAGAACTAGCTTCGGTTGGTCGGGCATTTATTTTATCTACTCTTCTTCTTCTTCTTTTATTTTTATTTTTTTTTTTTTTCGTTTTCGAGACTTGGTTGAGGGTGTGAACCAAAGGGAGCGGGGTTTTGAAGGGAGTAAATGAAACATGTGTTAAATACGCATGCCGAACAATGTACAAAATACAACTTGTATAAGTCGAGCGACGTCGGGCAGACTGCCTTCAAACGACGAAGATACTCTTTGGTGCAAACATCTGGGTATCTATACGTTTCTATGGCAGTTTTCAGCGATTCTGTTCACTGGGTTCATTCGAGTCCTCAGTTTCGCAGGAAATGCTTTAGAACGTTATAGCAGTCCACATTACATCCTTCCCCTTCCTTTTTTCCTTATTTTCTCGACGCATCGTTTCGAAGTCGTTTGGAGGATCCACGACAAACGTTTCGAGCGTATTCTTTTTTATCCTTGGTCGTACAGTCGTCTACAATGGGGCCCTTTTTGCACTACTGTCTCTTTTAAAAACCTCGTTATTGAAGTAACGATGGCGTTGAATCGAAGATTCGAACGATAAAAACCCGCTTCTTATCGTAACGGCACGTCGGTCGTTGTTCTATACGAGGGTAACATTGTATTGGGAAAAATAAGCTTCTTTACGTACGCAAATTGTTGCTTGCTTCGTATTGTACATTTTTTCGTACATATAAGCAGACTACTTACGCTTTCCTTCTATTTTGTCAGTGATCGAATATGTTGTTATTGTATTTGGTGTATAATTTGGTACATATTTTTGAACGCTTTCGTGCAGTGAGAGCTTTTGGTATTTACTCTGTTTTTTGGTAGTTGTTGTTGCTTATAAAAAAAAGAGCAGGCTATAAATAAAACTATTATATTTTTCTTCGTATTTCACCGATAATTCACATGTTGAGAAGTATTTCCATGTTATATCCGAGTCTAGACGTTGTGAAGAGATACGTATCTCCGGTTGACGGTTGGAATTCTTATTTCTGATCCAGCTTTTTGTCGACTTCCGTACGATAATAAGAAAAAAGAAAAAGTATCATAAATATGGTAAACACGGTAATACAATTACAAACTACACGGAGTTTTTCTTCTTCCGTTCTTCACGTTCGTCTACCGAAGTCTACTTCATTGGCTATTTCCTGTACGATAACGATTTAGGAACCGTTACTATTTTCAATTTTGTCATTCCACTACGTTCCGTTCAAATTACACATGGAAAATATAATAAATCACACGAAACAGAAACGTTCGATCGTAGAAAGACAGAAAAGAAAGAAATATATACGATAGCCAGTCGACGGAAAGTTCTAGAAAAGGTGCGGTAATTTTAGTTTAATCGCAGCAAGAATAGTAGGAGATGAAGCGATCTGACGATGTCGGTATTTGACCGGTTGATCCGTCGGTTTTCCAGGTGATAGCTGTGATATCAATACTCTTTATTGTGCTTTCGACGATCGCACTAACTCTCAACACCATTCCTAGTATGCAAGTGAATGATGAGAAGGGGAACTTTCAAGACAATCCGCAGCTCGCCATAGTGGAGGCTGTGTGCATCACATGGTTTACCCTCGAGTACATGCTTAGGTTCAGTGCCTCGCCGGACAAGTGGAAGTTCTTCAAGGGTGGTCTAAATGTGATCGACCTGTTGGCAATACTGCCGTACTTCGTATCTCTGTTCCTGGTCGAGACGAACAAGAACGCGACCGACCAGTTCCAGGACGTGCGCAGGGTAGTGCAAATCTTTCGTATAATGCGGATCCTGAGGATCCTGAAGCTGGCCCGCCACTCGACCGGGCTGCAGAGCCTTGGCTTCACCTTGCGTAACTCGTACAAGGAGCTGGGCCTGCTGATGCTCTTCCTGGCGATGGGCGTCCTTATATTCTCGAGTCTTGCCTACTTCGCTGAAAAGGATGAGGCCGGGACCAAATTCATAAGCATTCCAGAAACCTTTTGGTGGGCGGGCATCACGATGACCACCGTCGGATACGGCGACATCTACCCCACGACCCCGCTCGGCAAGGTGATCGGCAGTGTGTGTTGTATATGTGGTGTCCTGGTAATCGCGTTGCCCATTCCCATTATCGTTAACAATTTCGCCGAGTTCTACAAGAACCAGATGAGACGGGAGAAAGCCCTCAAGAGGCGAGAGGCTCTTGAAAGGGCAAAGAGGGAGGGCAGCATCGTTTCGTTCCATCACATCAACCTGAGGGATGCCTTCGCCAAAAGCATGGATCTCATCGATGTCATCGTCGATACTGGTAAGCGACGGACCACGAGGAGGATATACACACTTACTACTCGTCTTATATGATACGCTCTGAAAATACACCGATCTTCTGAGAATCGAATGATACGATCTAGCGGTAAAGAACATTGAAATAAAGAAAATTAGAATAACTAGAATAAATTTACTTGATAGTAATAGTTGGTGCATGAGTAAATTGTAGGGAATAGGTATAATATATTTGATAATAAATCAGAATAAGATGATACGGATGAGGATGATTGATTACAGAAATGCTACTCTGTTGACGTTTTATAAATATATGTACTCGCTTGATATGGTACTCGTATGTATTTTAAGGCAAAGAACACTAGAATAAATTTACTTTATGGGAGCAGTTGACGATGATCGATTGCGAAAATGGTATTTTATTAATGTTTTATATTGGTACTCGGTACTCGATAGAAACGATACTCACATAAACTTAAGGTGAAGAATTTTAGCATAAACGTACCTTATGCAGCGTATTTGTGGTGTACAAGTAAGCTTTTGGAGATACAACATTATGGTGGTTTAATGGGAACGATCAATTTTATCGCAAAAATACTATTTTAGTTATGTCTCATAAATATAACAACCTGAAATGGAAGTAAAAATGTTTTCATTGCTAAGAAATTTCTACTATTACGTTTTCGATGTTTCCACTATGTTTATTGGTAATTTTATATGCACTTCCATACTTTTGATGAGGTTTTTTAGTATAGCGTGTTAAATGAAAATTAAGATTAAAATTTTATGTGCAATGCTACTTATATTCTATATTATATATCATACTCTATACTAATTACTAGTCTGATAAATAATTTGTTAATTTTATCTTTCTGCTTTTATGAATTTATCTACTACTTTTCTAGGTACTATAGCTGGATGTATTTCGATAAATCACCAATTAAATAATAGGAAAATCCTCTTTCATTGGTCATAGCTTTCAAAAATAATATTACCGAAAGAAGGATGGTTTTTCCCTCAGACAACTTTGTTTTTTCTACAAACAATTATCAGAATTTACTAATTAAGGTCTGAAATGATTGGGTTCAAGAAAACACATATGAAAATATAGATAGTCGAATGCAAACGTACTAGGCAAATATTTATACTTAATTATTTCTCGAGAACGAAATATCGCGTAGAGAAATTTTCTTCTATTTTTTCGACTTCTTTTTCATACGAGATCATTCTCTTCCGGTTGTACTTTCAGTGCATCAAACCTTATATAATGATACAAGATATTAATATATAAGATAAGATATATACAATATATACAATATAATACAATAAGTGTATAAAATATAATTTTTTACCGGAAGGTCAACAGATTGAAACATTGAAGATTGGTATATCGTTGAAACGTATCATATCTCGAGTATATGTGCTTCACCATCACGAGATCAACGTTTTCGCGTTATAGTCGGGAAAACTCGGCTACGACTGCGACTTGCTGTTTGCCAATTAACGATCTAATCGGATCGTTTTCTCTCGTGCTACTGAAGGTTTTCGTTTTTTTTTTTTTTTTCGTTGTTCCCTAATATTCTTTGTACATCGTCACATACCTTCGTTGCGCACACGTAGACCTCAAAAGTTTCACCTGCTTAACTGGAATTCCTTGTATCTTTCGCTAACTTTTATTGAATCTCAAATATGTCCAGGGATTTAACAAAAAGGAAATTAATTAGAAACAGTTCAGTGGCGTTTAGAATGGAAAATAGCGATGTGAACATTATTCCAGTTAACAAGGCGCGATCGTACTCCAGAGTGATACTGAGCGGGACCTTATCACTCTCTACACCCATTAACGGTGTTCTTCTCATTCGTTTTACTCCGATCATAAATATACTAATACTAACACACGTGTGCGATAGCCAAAAAATGGAAGATCGCAAGTTTTATCGTAACGAAACGTTAACAATTTATCAACCCTGACGCAAGAATGATGAATTTATCAGTTCTGGCGCAGGAGCAAGGTAAAGCGAGACCACACTGCTAGAGAAACACTGACCACCCTCTTTATTGACTTTCTCATTAAATGTAAACTGCACCATATTCATAAATATTCATGAATCATGGGAGGACACAGAACAAAACTATTGTCATTCATCGATCGTGTTATTTTCATTCTCTATCGCAGTGTTTCTCAACCTCTTGCGAGTCGCGACCCCTTCTCATTAGAATCAAAGTATTTATACTGTTAACGTTATTTTCAGGGAGTGAGTCAAGGTCTACCGTGGTCGAAATTGAAAAAAAATATTATGATCTTGCCATAACGTAGAATTAGAATAACACAGAGTGTTTGATAAACCTTCTGGTCTTAAATATGTGGACACTTTGATCGATTTTTATTAACGGTATACCAATGCTACTAAAATATATGAATTAACGACAAACTAACGATCAATAGTATGCTTATCATGTTCTTGTGAAATCAACAGGCATATATCATATTTCATTTTAATTAATTTATTTGTAATTAGGATAGACTCTCATGGAGTTTATTAGTAAAGAAGGCACCAGGTTGCGAATTAACAACAACGAATATCGTAAAAGAATTATCTAGAAATGCTCAAATGTTGCAATGTATTGCATGAAATTTAAATTGTTTATTTAAAACTTTATTAACGGTATATTAAAATTAAGTACGCGATTTGTTGAAATGTTAATTGATCTTTAATATTATTGCTGTAATTAATCACAATAGTTTCTCCATGCATGTAGCTTGTAACTTGACAGCGAGGCAAGTTGAAAATAGTGAACTTTTTAAATAACGAAATTGTCTCATAATGTTTGACACTTTAACTCACGATCTTAGTAATGTAGGTCATCAATAAGCAAGTGTTCACGTACTTCTGAGCAGTAGATTATGCGTATAATAGGGCGGACCTTTAAGGAGATATTCTACTGTAAGACACGGTTTATAGACTTTCTTTAGTATTTTTAGAAAAAATCATTAAATAATCCTACCGATATAATTACCTTGTACGTATACTTGTCCATGTTTCAGCGACATTTGAAAATATCTTTAAAGAGAAATAATCAAAATTAACAGCACTGTATATCCTCAAACGCATTCGTTTAAAAAACGATCTTCTCATAGCTTCATGATCCTGATCATTATGCTGATCCCTGTACATTAAAAAAACCAAAAAAATTCTTGATCGACATAAGTTTGTCTATATCGAAGCTAGTAGCAGAGTGAAAAAAAGGCAGTAATTAAAAAAATCTCAACATTTTCAACTTTCACTAGATATACAAAATTCCACATACAAAGTCCCGTATACACGTTGGTCCACTTTTTCCTTTGCTTTCCTTTTTCCTTAAGTCAAGACTACTTTACGCTTAGGAACACGAAAAGATCGATTCTCTGAGCGAAAATATGCAGTAGAATACTCCCTTAACATGTTCCGAATATCCGCACGAAGACCTTAAGTCTCTTCTTTCCATTGATTTTAAGAAGTAACGTTACGATCACTGATAAAACACCCCGTTAAAACATAGCCGCGTTAAAATAAAAAAAAAACACCGCGAATCATAAATAAATAAATTTTTGCAGAGAAATAGTTGCAAGTGAAAATAACCGTAGCGATCCACGAAGAAAACTTGACGACTCCTTGGAGGTCGCGACCTACAGGTTGGGAATCCTTTGCTCTATCGATTTTGCTTGGTAGATTCCTAAGAACGCCAACATGACAAACACAATCATCTTAAATCGTATTCCATCCGATTCACATATCTCGACTACTAGCGTTTCGTGTAATCTCGATTCTCATACAGATGTTGGAAAATGAGCCCACTAATCCTGCGTCAAGGTTGATGAATTGATGGCATAATGAAAAACATAATGGATACCGAGGCTGTTTTCAGGTCACGATATGTCCGGCGTGGATGGTAACAGCAAGGAGGGGGAATCCGTGTACGGACGCAGCCCTGCCCAGACCAGGTCAGGCTGTTATCCTAGCTATGAGCATTACGGTCCCTCGTGGCGTCGTTGCGGTGCCTCGTTTTCCTGCTGCTTCCTCAGTCAACCTAACGATCAACCTACCACGCCGGACAGACCGAAACTTAACTTCCAAACTAATGATCTCTCACTCGCATTTGGAACGACCACCCGGCACACTTGCCCGAGATTCGAACATCACCGACTCTATGCCAAGGTCGATGCCGACAAACTAATTGCACCTACCTAAGCTCACGACATGTCCGACGTGGATGGTAACGAGCTATTTTATCGATATATTTTTGGTTTCGCTTCCGCTACTTTCTCGATATACGGCCTACGTATAGATAAGAAAGCAGCCTACCACGCCGGACTGAATCAGGACTTCGCTTCTTCTTCACCCAGAAAGGTTAATCAATTATATTAACACTAAAACCCTGAGAGATATCATCCTATCCACGTAGAACACCGACGGCGATCGTTTTCATCAAACACAGTGTTTTCATAATTTCAACGAAATAAATATTGTTTCGTTGAATTGCGCTCGTGTTAATTGATTTTATTCCTTCTATAAGCGATTAATTATCTCGTATCGAAATATTGAATTGTATTATGAAATTATACAAGGAACGAACGATCAGCCGTTTTACACGGAATATTTCGGATTGATACGATCGACGCGTGTATTTTATTTAAAATTCTATACTTTGCGAATGAATATCGAATTACGACGAAGGGTGATCTTATGCGATTATAAAGAGAACCCATCATTGAATTGATCAAATATGTAGGGTGATCACAAGTTTTTTCACAAGACTGGTGCGAGAATATTCTGTGAGTAGAAATGAGAAAAAAAATATCCTCTAAATATAAGGTCAGAAATACTTGATTATGGATACTCATACAAATTAATATTTTTATCAACGCTATTAAACAGATGGAATTTAAGCTTAGTTTTATCCATTGAATATTGTAACGAATACTCTATATTCTGTATATTTTTGCATCTTACGTGGATTTTTGCATCTTTAAATTTAAAATGTACAACGAAGTAGAGAATATTGATTTTCCGACAGTTCTATTTTAAAATATTTACCAGACTTAAATACAGGATTCGCATCTATTAGAAATTGAATTTATTACATTAAAAATTTCTCACGGCTTCTCTTTAATTTCGATGAATGGTACACGTACCACTGGTAGTACGTGAGAGGGTTACATGAATTATAGAATCTCGATTATCCGATGTGACGTGGACGGGGTCTACCTCGGGTAATCGAGAAAGTCTATTAGTGTTCGCAGCTCGTATGATAAAATATATAGAAAACATTTTGATAGCGTGATGTTGTACATCTATCTAGGGTTAATTAATTAAGAAATATTAAATTCGCGCTCTTAAAAGCTCTTCGTGTTAAAATTTCGAAAAAGATGAAGTTACTGTAAAGTTCTAAAGCACCTCGGATAATACGGAACTTTGGTTAAACGGGTCTCGAATAACCGAGACTCCACTGTATTTGTACAATGTACAGTATAAAAATTTCATCGTCATCGAAAGTAATCATGCGAGATATTCTTTTCTTGTTGATACCGAAATTTTGTAATTTTTCTGCCGATGGTATGCATTTATGAAAAGATTAAAAACCTCTGCCTTGTAGTAATTTCTGACAAGTATCAATTCTTGTTGAGAGAACTTTCTTCTCCAGGAGTGAAGGTCCGAAGGGATGATGTGATGAGATATCGAGCGATCTCGAGGGTCGAAGGTTAATCTTCGTTGAACCGTTATATGGAATACGAAATAAATATTTCGTTAGCTATGTTTTTTATATAAGTCTCTAATGAAACATTTATACGAGCCTATATTTATTTGATACCTTTTTATTTTTATTTCTAAAAATGTGTTACGAAACAGGTTAATAAAGGCATTGAAGGAAATTAACGAGAAATTTATAATATAATATATTCAATTTCTCGCAGATCTCAACCCTGTATTTATGAGAACGGAAAACATTTTAAAATGAAGTTAATGGAAATGTGTACAACATCAATCTGTTCATATATTCCATCGAATGAGAAACCATTATATTTTTGTTATAAATTTTTAATGCAGTATTTACGGTGGCTACAAAGTGTATTCGCCAACGAGAACGATTTTTTATGAGATTGTATATATTTCATTTTCGCAGCATCAAATTTCTACAGTCGTACGAAGATACCACAAAACGATACGAAATTTAATATACTCGGACATAATTAACTAGTACGTAAATGCTGTGATAAATAGACCGTTGCACCAATATTTTTCGCAGCTTTTGTATATGAACCTATACTCCTATACTTTTTCTCTCATTTATATTCATAAAATATATTGGCACAGTTTCGTGGAAAAAGCCTGGGACACCCTACGTAAAGGAAATAATTTATTTTTATATTATCGTATTTCATGCAAACTCAGAATTTCAAAAGTATATGTCATTCCTTTTGCGCAATTACATCTTACAATTACATAATATTATTTTTTATTAATTTTATCATATTATCTTGCAGAATTTCTTAAGAAGTGCAGTTACGAAATCTTTCTATCTGCAATATTTCAACAAACCTATTGAACATCAATAAAATAATAAAAAAAAGTATGAGAATAGGTATTAAAATGACCGTATTCGGAGTTCTAGCGATAACTAACACCTGACACACTAAGCACGATCAGTCATCTTTTTTTGTCATAGCACCTGCGCCATAATTGATAAACTTATCAAGGTGCGAGAAAACGCACGAACTGGACATCGAGCCTCTTGCCAAATCGTTAGATGTCCGGCGTGGATGGTGAGCAAACACTATTAAAATTTATTGGTATCGTTTATATCGATATTACCTTTGTCGATGATTTATATTTCGAACGTTGATAGGAATTTTATTGTTAGCAAGTATGTTCGTTTGATATCAACAAAAAATACAAGTGTATATATATATTTATTTAATTATTTGTTCTTTCTGTAATTAAAATTGTTTTATATTCATGAAACAATATTGATCTTAGATATAATTGGGAATAAATACATCAGAACACTGATGATACCATGGAACACATTTATGTACAAAATATTCTCAAAATGGTACATTTGAATATTTAAAGGAAAGATATTTTTAAATTGCAGTTAAATCTTTGAATCAAAATTAAGATGATTTTTAGGAAAAGATCATGGGTGAGGAATCGATTAAGACGAAGATCAATCTTTTATTCGTAAGTTGTACATATAGTACAATATGAAAATTTTGTAAATTATTCGAAACGACCGATCATTTTCACCAATCGCTGTGATACAATTATCAGAATTTAGTTTTTCAGATGAGAACCGTATCCTTCTGAACGAAACGTAATAAGCACTATAGCTAATATAACGAACAAAAATGGAATTAAGGCGAATGAAAATGAAAAGCTGCTCATGTTCTAGTTCATTACTTGTAATGAGCAAAAAATAATCACCACACGTCACATGCAGTATTAATGTGTCATTCAATCGTGAAAGCTAATCACAATAATCGATCAACACGTTGTAATACTTTCCCCGAAAGAACAGAGACTTGAATTTTGATAATTGAGTATCGGAAAGTCTATCCAACGATCGTCTTACATTTGCTTTCAAAATTTATTCTATTGAAATCAACGTGTTAAATAAGACGTATCAATCACAGAAGAGTATCAAAGTACAAGATCACGCCAAGAATCGTCTTACTTTTGCTTTCAAAGTCGCGTCAAAT
Organism: Bombus affinis; assembly: GCF_024516045.1. Taxonomy (NCBI): domain Eukaryota; kingdom Metazoa; phylum Arthropoda; class Insecta; order Hymenoptera; family Apidae; genus Bombus; species Bombus affinis. Next base: position 14,296,902 of record NC_066345.1, read on the forward strand.
TCATATTTCATCAACGAATACCTAAACGTTCGGCGTAAGGAATCACGTCAATCAGAGGAAATATGCTGTACATAAATTGCAACTGGGACAAAATTCTTTTTGTAATCGTGCTACGCAATGCTCGCTAATACGCTGGTATCTATGATTTGCCATATACTTGTCCTGCTATGCTCCTGATCCACCTAACGACCAGCCTACCACGCCGGACCAAGCCGAAACATTTAATTCCCATTATTCGTATACAATCGAGCCAAGCCTACTTGTTAAAGCAAAAAAGCGTCGTTCATCGAGAAAATATCGCTGCATGCCTCTTTTCTTCCTCATCTTCTATACATATCTATCTGTCTATCTGTCCTTCTCTCTCCCTTCTTTTCTCTTTCTTTCTCTCTCTCTCTTTATCTCTCTTTTTCTCTATTGGAGTACGTTGTCGAAGACGAGTGCAAAAGTTGGAGCGAATCCTCGCCTATTCTTGCGTCAAGGTTGATTACCGATTACGGCATTGTGAAAGATAGAACGGACGCGGAACCTGTTTCCAGGTCACAATATGTCCGGCGTGGATGGTAACAGCACCGAGGGAGAATCCGCGTGCGGACGCGGTCCTGCCCAGACCGGGCCAGGCTGTTATCGTAACTATGAGCATTACAGTCTCTCGCGACATCGGCGCAGCGCCTCGTCCTGCTTCCCAAATTTGCCTAACGATCTGCCGACCACACCGGACAGCCCGAACCGTCGTCTCCTGGACTTTGCTCAGAGCGTACCCGGAACTCAGAACGACGATTACTTTCACGACGATGTACCGGCCCAGCACGTGAACCAAGGCAATACCACACCTAGCGTAAGTCACGTCGTCACATCTTTTATACAGTCCTCGTTATGATGTATGATTTTTCTATGTGTTTCCTTTTATTTTGTGTGTGTGAGTGTGCGTGTGCGCGCGCGCGCGCGCGCGCCTGAAGACTAGGCTTGCACGGGCGTTTCATGTTACCGCGATCGGACTGGGCTCGATTTTCGTTGGATCTTAGCAAAACGGTGTCACGCATGTTCGTTGACAGTAATGTTCTTTGTGAATCGTTGGTGTTACGTTTTTAACGGAGTAAGTAAGGTTGCGGATAATTTTTTTTGATAAAATTTGATTCGTACGTTAATCTGGAGCAGCCAAGTCTGTCTATAGATTTCCAGCGTAATTATCCCTCGAATACATTTTGTATTGGGAAAATGTTCGAAATACTTTAAACGTGTAATTTTATAACAATACTTTAAACCGATTTTGTCTAGTTTCCTGTTTCGAGTGGAGCGAGGAAATCTTTGATTATCTTTTATTGAGAATTTGCAATTTTTAATCTTATTCGCGAGTCGTGTCTCACGCGGAGAAAATACAGCGTGCTCCATTATAAATCTTCCCACGTTTCGCAATTATCTGTGGAATTACATTTTGTTCGAAGAAATGTTTTAGAACGTAGCATTTGCATTATTTCGTTTTCCACTTCGAATTGAACAAGCAGATTGTATTTATGTAGGGAATTTTACTATGAACATTTCTAAAGAAATGAAATTTAAGTAGTTTATCTCTGTTTTTAAATAAAATTTTAAGTAGTTTGTTTACAGATTCTATTTTTATATTCTTGTGTATTATGAACTCTGTGCGCATTTTTGCGCCTTTAAAATCTCCACAAATTTTTCGCGACAGTTTTCTCGAATTAAAGATTTTATCACTTGCGTCGGAATGATAACATAACGCGACACCCTGCATAAATATGCGATATATTAATTCAAAAATAATAAGATAAACTTAACCAGATGAACGTAATACACTTAATCCAAATGATCATTTCGAGATATCTACAATGTGTTTCGTGTTTAACGATTATTCTCAACGGATATGAGTTTCTGTTTATTTGCACAATCTCTTCGCTTCCTATCGTTCTCTGATAGCAATTTGCGTTTGAAATGAGTTTCGTAGTTTACTGAAACCATAGCGTCGCCGAATGTGATATAATCATAATAACTTCTCTTTCAAAAATAAGCAGCTGATAGAGTAAGTAAAAAATGCAAAGAAGGCAATAAAATCACTGTACACATCTGTTTAGAAAATTCTTCTTCTTTGATGATTTTAGAATTTCATATTTGCATTTCGTACATTTCTCAATATATTTTCTAACGTGTCTCGAGTATGAAGGTAATCAAAATTGATAGTTTGTTTAGAAGGAAATGGTAAATCTTATACAATCAGATTGTATACCTATTCGTCTAATTTTTCTTTTTAATAATTTTCAAATTCTAAATTTATATCTCGATATAAATCGACAAATATAAATTAATTGTTTGCTATAAATTGAAGTTGATAGATTGCTACGTAAAAGTTTGTTTATGACGCTTTCGCTATGATATGCGTCTGTTCTCGTTGTTAACTAATATTTAATTATTTCATTAATTAAACAATGTATCTAACGTAGAAAAAAGTTAAATATATAGCCTTAACACTTATGTTAAGTCCGATAAAAAAGAAATTCGAGCCCGTCTTAAGGATAGAATCGTTCGTAAATTTTGAGTATCCGCACATGGCTACTAAAGGCACGACTATCAGAACGTCAGTGCGGTCACATTGGATGCAAACTAGTAGTAGAGTCTGATTTTAATCAGACCCAAGGATAATATGTATATCTTATACTTTCAATACATATATCGTTCCATTCGCTGTTCTGTTTACTGTTACGAAGTCTTTTCACAGATAGTTTCTCAATTAATTTCAATAAAAAAGATACTGTTTTACATATAACAAATAATATATGTATGTATACGTACGGAGTGTTCATACTAATATCTCGAACGATTTCTTCCAACCTTTTGCAAGAAATCAATGTAACAGAAAAAAGTTACGAATTGAAATTTATCTGTGTCGATCGGACAATGTTTGACGATAATGAACATTTTGAAAATATCATTTTCCATCGCGTTACGAAGCTAACGTAGCTTTGTTTTTTTTTTTTTTTTTTTTTTAATGGAATTGTATACATTCTTTTCATCAAACTGAAACTGATACTTCTATTCGCAAAGTAATCTAGTTTATGATACTGGAAGTAATAATACTTGTCTTTTTCGCTCAGTTTATTTTTGAACGGTGTATATACGTACAAACACAGCACGTTGAAAACATTTCTCACTTTATCCCTGGTCTAATAAAATCAATGAGGATTAAACACATTAATAGTATAATTTATAGTATAGACGATAATGTAATTTGTATATACTAAACTTTAAAGACTATTTTTTTTTTAAATACATGTTCAAGTAAGATTTCGCCCTTTTGTAGAATCCAATTAATAGCTTTAGTTTAATTGATTTTCGTGAACTACTGCTCTACTAATTATTTTCAAGCAACGTTCTACGTTTATCAACTTTGTTAATTTGAAGTAAAAGTACATTCTATGTTTATGGAATTCATCTTAATATGTTCAACAATATAATGACAAAAATCAAATGTATAATTCCATTTGAAACATTTTAGTAGTCATTTAGGAATTCACTATGAAACAAGTATTTTCTAAATATTTATTATCACTATATGTTATTCACTCGATACAGATAATATGTGAAATGTTAAAAAGGAAACCCTGTATGTGTATATGCATATATGTGTATGTAAATAAGTTACAAAACATAAACCAATATCGTAAGTTGATGTTAGTGTAAAGTATCGTTTTCGCAAAAACAACTGCCATTGTGTTAATAAATAAAGCGTTGAACAAGACTGACGCGTATTCTCCAAACATAAAAGTTACCTGTGTGTGTGTGTGTGAAAGCATTAAAAAAAAAAAAAAAATACAAAGTTGTTGTATATTTATATCGAGCACACTCACCGTTCCTCTTATCTCAAGACTTATTTTTTATCTTTTTTTTTCTATTCATTTACTATCTACCATATATGTATGCATCAAGTATAACCGCTGCTTTTTCCTCGATGTATCATAATATCTATTTGAACGAATGTGCATCCAATGATATCGTTCTTGTTTGGAATCGATGTAATCTCGTTGGTGTCGAATAGCCACGGCACAAGTTTGTCTCTTTACACCGCCGTGCCCTAGCGAAGTAATAAATTTGCAACGATACGTCTACAATGGCAGAATGACACGATGTACCCAAGCACGCCTAGTGTGAAACAATCTTTCCATTTTTCCTTTTCTTTTTTTTTATTTTTCTATTTGGTCTTTCGTGAGAAAAGAAAGCACGTCGAGCGCCGAAAGGAAAAAAAAAAAAAAAAAGAGAAGAGACCAAATCCGCTCGATGTGCAGCTTTTTATCTATGTGTGTCTGCTTGATTTTTCTTTCTTCTTTTCTTTTTTACGGGACACCGGTGACAAATTGATCCGGTATCCCGTAGAGTTGTGTCTAACTTCTTATCCGTGTCAGCGAAATTGCTGCTAGAATCTCGAAATCAGGTCTGGCACGAACACAAAACGAGTAAATATTCCTCTCAACAGTTTTGTATATGGTTTAAATTTCGATGGGATATTTCAGTCCTTTACGAATCTTTCTCGCGAATGTTTCGAATAGCCTCGTTTGCGAAAATTATAATATTTACTCGGTGACAACACATTGAAACAATATCGCGTATGTTAGAATACGGAGCTTGGTCACCATTTATTTTCTTCCTTCTTAACTTTCTCCGTATACATATTTTTAATACAAAATTGTACGAAACATGTACGTTCACGGGAAGAATGGTCAACCTTGCTCGGTACGATACATACAAAATTAACAGAAATGCTAGTACAATACAGAGTTCTTCTTTATACAAACGCATCTATACCTACCAGTGCTGATAAAGTTACCGTAAAAATCTTCAGATAAAAGGTGCACAATTTTGCAATCTATTACTTCATGTAGATCAATAAACATGTATATGTATATATATATATGTATACAGTTTATATAAAATATTGTGAATATTGTTTTTTTTTAAATGTCTTATAGTTACGTGCAAAATCTAGTAAGATAACGACACATAAGAGAAATATCGTGATATAAAAGAATAATTCGATACTGTGAGGTATAGAGGTTCCGAATAAAGGTTTGCGCAACTTTCGACTTTAACTCTACTTGGTCGCGTGTTTTCCCGACAAATTCTTTCCTAGAGTTTTACCGTCCATACCGCCTCTCGGCAGATAAAATCTACGCGATTGATTTTTTTTCTTTTTTTTTTTTTTCTTTCATTTAGTTCGCGAGTGAACCGACGATCTGCGGAGCCCGAAAGAAACGACATTAACTTTCCTTGATGCTCGCTTTCCCCTTTACTCGTCCACGCTATTCGAATTCAATAATCCTTTAACAATTGCGTATCCTCGATTCATCGAACTTGAAACTCTTCGGATTTTTATTTCTCCGCGAATTAACGATTCTTCTGAAAGCTATCGTCGAACGTTCGTTGCTACGTACGTACTGCAACACATATTCGTAAGTAATCGTGGTAATTTGTAAATAGCAGTGTAGAAAGATTGGAAGTTCGATGAGCCGAAGACGATTGAGTCATTGGGAACACTAATCCTCTCATCATAACACGATCTTTTTACATTATATTGGCTTCTATCCTTTCTAACGTTGTTTAACAAAAAGAAAGATCGATAAGAACTTTGCCAAATGAATTCCAGCCAATGAATTACACAGCAATCGTCGAGTAAAAAAAGAAAAAGAATAAAATGATAGAGCTTGCTATAGATAAGTAATTACGAGCTGAAATGAGAGACGAGTGTTGATAAATGAGAGGATTGAGGATATCACGAAGATTAAAGGACAGTGAAGACATCGATTAAAGAAAAAGATGATATAAGACCGCGTAGAGTACAAAATTGGCTCCATCGAATGTAATAACGTGTCGTCCAAGTGCTTTTTCGTCGGGAAACGCGCCGGTCTAACGATTGCATCGTCGAATCGGATCTTATCCTTCGACTGGCAGTGCTCCTTTCGCACATCACTGCGGTCCTGGAATGCTCGCTTATCAATAACGAATGAATGAATGTGCTTTTCTTTTAGAACACAGAGAACACGCAGGGCACCGAAACTTAGGCAGCGATTTCTGTAAATGGAGGTTCTCGATCACGATTCGTGTGTGCGTCACGTGTATACAGTGCACCAGCGATCACGTTTTCAAAGCACACCAAAGCAGGATAAACTGTTAAAACGTAGTCGCCGATGTGTTTCTTTCAATTAGATACTAATTTGTTTCACTTATTTCTGTTCACATAGATTCCAGGTATGCCAATAGACCTTTCGATGTTCCTTCAGTTTCTTATCAGTTGGTCTGAGAATTTCTTTCTTTCGTTGATTGTTATCACGTACGGCCGTCGATAATTGACTCTGCGGAACACAGAAATAATACACCACGTAATCGAATAATGCCATCGCAGTTCGTGTCGTGGAAATGTTAATTTCAATCGAACTACGTGCCTTGTAGGTTCTCCGCGCGCTCTACCAATTTTTATCCACAAAAACTTGCGCACTCGACGTTCTGTAATTTCGACAAATCGTTGGAGAAACGTTGACGCATCTCGCGGTCAGATAACTTCTCCTGGGTATTGTGTATAATTAGCGTAAACACGTTCAGCAGTGCAACTACAAAATAATTCAATCGAGTTACACGTAAGGGAGTAGTTACACTACTGAATCTATAAGACGATAGATTTGCAACGTTCAATTTTTCTATACCAATTGGAAAGGATAAATGTTTGTTTCGTTTAAATATTCATAAAGATTACTTCGTTGTTATTCATTATCAATAGGAAATTCGTTATATGACAGCAACTATTTCGCTCTAAACTATTATGCTCATTAAACTCTCAGTATTAATTTCTCACACTGGATTACGCAATCCCATTACGTTTTACGCAGTTGGCTGCAATAGTACGATCTATTTTCACTTTTCAAGCCGATTGCTCGCGGGTATCTTTCGGAATGCAACCGTTGGTTGCACGATCAATGGCAACTGTTTTTAAAAAACGAAAACGGAAAGGTTTACGAACGGTGGATAAACGATTCTCGAGGAAAAGTCCGATAAAGGTAGAAAGAAAATAATATAATTGGGAAACTGAGAAAGCACAGTGCCGGTCATAAGTATCAGGACCTTCCTACTCGCTGCAATTGTCGAGAAACTGCAGCAAATTTAACTACTTCAAATTTTAATATTTCACGTTGTAAGGAACGTACGAATGAATTAACAGATTTATAATAAAATAACTAAAGAAACAAAAGCAGTGGAAAGTATCCGATTTAAGTTAACACGGGAGAATACGAAACGTTGAAATACTTATGGCCCACAGTGTGCGTAGGAAGAAAGATTATTGCAGGCAGCAGTGTGCCGCAATTCGTGAGCCAATGATGAGTTCAGATCCATTCTTTCACCATTGGCGGTAACTTTCTGACGGATTTCGTGTCGGTATGTTACAGGCAATGTCCGACAGCGCGCATTGAACCACCATCGTTGAACAAAGCCGCCGAAACTTTCGTCACACACACGAATTACCTGCTACTGTCGGACCTTGCCGAATCTCGTTCTCTTTCGCTGCATGTGCATTGTGTGTCGGTCGCTCAGTCGAAAAGAATCGAGCAAAATCCACGAAACGTTGAATCTTTGAATCGGGTTCGATCCTCTCAGAGAGAACTGTAAAAGTAACTAACGAATGAAAATAGTTACGGGGAAAAAAGAGCGAAAACGAGATTAACAAAAAAAAACAGAGAAGGAAAAAAAAAAAAGAAAAAAGAAAACAAAGAGATAGAAACGAAGGATTTAAAGTTTTCGAAAGATGTACACGGGAAACAGTTTTACGCGTTCAAGAGAAATCTAAACGGTCTTTCCTGGCAACGTCCGACAAGATAGAAACTCTGCAAGTTTTCGTAGCAACTGGCAGCCACGAGAAAGGCAACGGCAGAATGAAAACGATGAAGTGCGAGAGACGAGAACGAAAATGCGTGACGATGGACGATAATCCGGGGGTGTGAGGCCGCGGTACTTGGACGTCGGACCTTGCCGTGCTCGATCCGAGAAAAGCGCGGAACGCTTTTGTGATTGCACTTTTCAGAGATACGTTTTTACTGTCTTCTTTCTAACGCTCGATCGCCCCTCCGTTCTGTTTCTTCTATTTTTCATCGTGTCATGCCGCTTCATGCCCTCTTCTCCTACGCGCGTTTCTTCGTTGAAGGATTTTTGATTTTTCAGCATTTTGAATTATGCGGATACGCTATCGTTTATAAGCTCATTTGGACACTTCCGAATTTTTGCAAATATGTAAAACGTATTTCAAGAGAAAGCGTTTAATCCAACTTTGGCTTCTGATCTTATGTCAGGCAATCGTACAAAGTTAGTAGATGAGAATAATAGTTAATCGGTATAAATAAAAGAACAAGAATTCGTCGTCTTAGTTTTTAACTATCCTGAGTCGATTTTTCCAAAGAACGTAATTAAAGAATGAAAGTGTGTCTTACTGTTGTGAAGAGTAGAATTCATGATAATACGACGAAAATTCTACTTGGTAAACGAATATTCAGTTCTTTTAAGTCGCACGTTAAGCTTCACGAACTTTGAATGTGAATGAATTTTTGTCCCGCGCGGACATCCGAATTTAAGTGACCTCGACCGTGTCTGTTGAAAATCTTGGGATCACAGAGCGAGTGAAACGTTTCTAATCGCACTCTTGAAGTTTATACGATTTTGAAACTCTTAAACATCTACCACGGACAATCGTGGAACTCTAGAACGATGCAGATATACTTTCTGTTTTAGTTTAAAAGCGGAATAAGAGGAGGTGACCTGAATACACAGGCTCGAGTATAAATATGGGCTAGTTGAACTTTTAAGAATCAACGTTTTTACTATTACTTCAACTATATAGTCCGAATTACGTATTTATGTTACTAGTTATAAATTATGAATGAATTAAGTCCGTTTAGCTCGTTTCAATTTCGTGTCACAAAGCAAACGTGTTTTATATATTACATCGAAGTGTCACCTCTTAAAAATCTTCAACAGATTTGCCAATAAGTTCTGAAATAAAAATGCCAGTCCATATTTAGACCACCTTCTATATAACCACTGTCAAATGACCCCAGTTAGGTGATCGGGTAAAGAACGAACCATTGAGAAACGTTTTTCGATCATATCTTTGAAAATATAAAAAAATCTGTGAAGAAAATCAAAATATCTTTAAAAATATAACAATATCCGAACATTGAGTTGCACCAAACGTCCAAATACTTGTGAACGGTAGCGTATAACCAACTTGGCTCTCCCTTTCTTTTTTACTTCTCCTTCTTTTTCTCGTCCGTTTCAGTTGTTATCGGAAAGTTTATTGATTTTCTCTTGTTTCTTTTTTGGCAGTAGCGACTGTAATCATGCTGCAGATCAATGGTGCATTCGAGGTGTACGAGCTGTAACTAGAGTATATACCCTAATTAGACTGCTTCGTTGCTCGGTCGTGCTTGTTAACCACGTGTACGATTACTTTGTATGATTATAGACGTGTATTTTATTATTCGATTAGAAACACGATACACATGGAAATTTAGTTAAATGCACGTTATATGCATACGTCCCCCATATGCGGCCATTCTGCTCAGCTCTATTATTACCATCTGTTGGGTGATACTAATTTCAATTTGTAACGCAATATACATTTAGCGAGACACGCCGAAGAGAAACGCGTGCTCTGGCTCGATCTTTTAAATAGCATCAATGTCGCATCACGCCTTTTAGCATCGATTAGTCTTCTGACACCCGTGTTCTCGTTTAGTTCCGATCGTCGAAAGTGGGCAATTATAATTCACTCGTTGATAAAGTTGCGTACGTCGATCGATTATGCAATGTATATTGGAACGCGGTTTCTCGAGGTTCTAAATATTCTTAAGCAGAACTATAACGCGTATTTATCGATCCTCGAAATTCATTAAGAAACGCTACTTATTACGGAGACAACGTGTTTGTCCGTGATAGACTCTCCATAGACTATATAACTAAATAGCGTGTATTTAATTAATATCGTTGATGAACAGCGCGCAGGAAAATTGTATTGACGCTCAATTTAACGTTTAACAAGTGATATAAGAAATAGAAGAAAAAGAAAAAAGAACAAAAAAAGGATTGACGTTTATAATTCTTGGAAAGAATAGGTGAACATTAGGAATTCTCGTATGATAACGAATATATTAAAAAATTTCGGTAGGTATAACATTAAGATTCGATATTTGATGAAAATCGGCTCTTTGAAACACTGCCTGTACATATAATTAACAATAACATATACATTGATAATAATGGCTGTAAGAATGAAATAATCGAACGTAGCAGAATCGTTGAACTTATCGGGCAGTTGTAATTTCCATTGTCATATTCGAACTTTCAGCTCGTATTCCATTGTAATACGACACAATTCCACGTCCATTCTTATATCAAATAAACAAATTTCTTGTAACCGAATAAAATTAACTTTAAATCTGATCTCAAAGGGTTATAATTCGATCGATTGTCTGGTTATCGAATGAAACCTCGAAGTTGGTCGGTGAATTATTTATTCGGATTAGGGACTATCGGTGCAATACATTTTCGATTGACTTCGAGGAAATTGTAATGGAAAGGAAGACATATTTTTCTTTTCTTTTTTTTTTCATTGATATAATATAAACTCGATTACAATTTTAAAAAGAATGGAACGTGAAAAATGCTTTACATTGCTGTTCGAAAAAATTACTGCATTACGTCGACTTCGAGGTTTCGTGATATTCGTTCTTTTTACATGTCAATTTAATTTACCACGTATCGATAACGTTTTCTCTTTATGTTACTCTAGATAACGAACGGAATTTATTAATTTCATATCAGCCCTTTCAGATTTGTATATTAACAATTAACAAGGCACACGATCGAACGCAGTGAATCTGAAAGGGTTAAATGTCGCTCTTCTTTCCGTAAAAACATACAGGACAGCAGGTTCGAGGGACGGTTCGTTTTAAAAGTATAATTGCGATCAATTGATCTCGCGTAAGTAACGAAAAGCAATTGTGACGTCCGTCCACACACGATGTTAATTTCTTTTCACTACGATGCGTTTCACTGTCACTCGGTATATACGTACCTCGATGAACACATCGTTACACTTTATGTATCATTAAACAAGCCCACCAATTCATAAATAGTGGTATCGAGGATTATTCAAAATTGATTATCTCATCTTATTTTAACGCTCTAAAATGGTCTTCTATTTTCTTATGAGAAAATAGATTAATCACAGCTGCACGTACTGTCGTATGTAGGTAACATATGTAGGTATAATGTAAGGTAATAATTATTATAATTAGACTGTGGATATTTATCAAAATTCATATTTTTAGAAATACAACTGAAGAAGCGAAATCTACGTACAGATTTGTTTCACCCAGCCAAATGATTTTTTTTTATATTGTGCGCACTCCTGCACCTACAAATTTTCTACGAAATGCATAAAGATCCTCAGACGAGCTTTTGTCTTTTTATTGCGAGATAGTTAAAAGGGACGCAAGGTATGCGTCAACGTCAACTACGTAGCTTTCAGCGTAAAACGTGAAAGATAAGGACATTATGTAATCCGCTATCTATTTCAAGATAGAGAATATAATGTGAATTCAGGTATGATTATTGACCTTCCACATTCCACAATTGTATTTATTCCAAGTAGTGTTGAACATTTTCCTGCAATTTCACATTCAACCTTTGTATAGTATTTCCTTCTTATTTTTAACTTGTAAATTATGCGCTAACAATTTACCGGTAGAAAACCGGAGACTTTCTGTATATTTATCCATGGATTCACTTTACACAAAGTAAGATCTATGAGTTGAAAGTTTAGTTTATTGCGTTTGAAAATGTTATTAATAGAACTAATTCTTTTTTAATGTTACTGCAGTAAATATACACACATGGAAATGAATATTTGCTGAAGTCTTGATAGTAGTGAAAATAAGCGACTAGATCAATATGCTCTTTAACGTACAATAGCTAATACATTTGCCTCAACTTCAAACGCTACCATTCTATGAATGAAAGAATAAATATTATGTCTATGGAGGAGCGTTTAAAAACATCGCATTACTTTCTGTTTTCTGTTGCGGTCTCTAACAGAGTTAATAAGTAGAAATCATTCTCAAGTTGTATATATGTATATAGCTATCTCAATTTCAAACTTTATTTCATCTTCTTTATTCCTCTTTTTCCTTTGTTTCATATGTATTCTCATTAAACTAAAACTACTAGAAATAAACCTATTAAATAAAATTAATAGCTTGTGACAATCGATGTTTCTATGATTCTTTTCATATTTATTATTCTCATAATAATGTGCAAACAGGAGAATGCTTTAGACGCAATGTCATGTAACTTACCCAAAGTTTAGAATTATTATATCTTCTATTTAAAAAAACAAAAGTCATACTGTCATTTTCATTGAAGAGAAACCTGAAAGAAAAAAATGTCTCGTATATACCACGATTTATGAATTGATTTCACGCATTACGAAACATCCTTTCTTTAACAGATTGATACAATCGTGATACATTTTCCTTTTTACCCACGGCTACGAAAAATTTCTCTCTCTGGCTCCACGTGATCATACGTTGCCTCGTTTCCTGTTCTCGTTTAAGCCTTTGAAGCACCGTTGTCGAGGGGTGCTCCATAAAATAAAATAAAAAAAAAGGAAAAGAAAAGAATCGAAGGACCTCGTTGTTTATAACGAAGAACAGAGGTTACCGGCGCGGTGGCTGTATTCAATGATCGACGCTTCTTGCGAAAACTTTTATTCGTGATACAGTTGTTCGCTTAGAAACAAGGTAACTAATATCACACAGATGTTTTTTTTCTTGAATGCGTGCTTCAAAGGATTAATTACATGTTCGCTCGTTCGAGATGCGCTTGAATTATTCCGTATCAAAACGTCTTTTAACAGAAAAGAAAGAAAGAAACAGATATTAATTAAGATAAATGTCATGAAAAATTACTTTGAGACTTTCTCGATAAATTTTAATAATTTCAAGCATTACGATATTCAGATGATTCACATGACGACGAATCTATCTAGATGAAACTTCTAGTTAGAACGTTGTTGAAAGTTTTCTAATCCCATTTTCCGTTCTAAAATTTCTAGTTCCACGTTGTTTAAAAGAATATGCTTGTAGATGAAGGATATCGAACGACGTTACTTCACCGACATAATATTTGCCGTAAATGGAATTTTCTTGTCCGTGAAGCAAGAGCGAAATGATTCGATCGCGTCCGAGCGGGGCGAGCCCCGTGTGTTACGGAAAGTAAAATAGGAAATTGTGTGTGTGACATTGTAGGATGAAGAGAAAAAAGACAGCAGAAAATTCGAGAAAAATGATGAAATACCTAGCGAATTCGAGTGTTGCTTTTGTACTACGAAGGTATTTACGATCACTAACGTTCTTCCTTAGGCGGCACTACATACACCAATGGGCTGTCGAGAGAATTGGGACCAAGGGGACTAACATTCTTTCTTTCACTCTTCATATTTTTTTTTCTTTTTTTTTTTTCTTTTCTTTCTCTCGTCTCGTCTTGAAATCTGTATTATGTTACGATCTCTCTTTGCTGCTTTGTGCCTTCGCCAGCGATGTCTGATCGATAGAGAACACATACTATCGCGCGTGGTGGTAGTATACGTTTGTCCCCTGGCTTCTTATTTATCTGTCCGCTACTACTGTACGTTCTACTACAGCCGATGCACGGTTTTGTACGTATGTATAGTCCACTGGGTGTATGCACTGCCTCCCCCCTTTCACCTTCAACAGAGCACAACTTTTCCATTGACACGATACCAGTTCATTCAAAAGCTTTAGACGCAACCGTAGCTCCTGCACTAATTTGACTTGCGTGTAAACTCGCAATTTTGTAGGTCAAGGCACGGGCATCGTCATCGTGCTTCACGTCGGGAGAGAAATCACGCCACCGAACGAAACACGATGCCTTTGGCTCTGGCCGTACACCAACTCCTTTCACCTGATCCTAAATAGAAAATATTATAATCTGCCCTACGAACAAGTTTATCCAGCGAGCAACAGCTTGCTTAGCGATGCTGGGCGATCGCTTCGAGTCGAACAGCTTAAGCGATATAAAATCAAAGGGATGGAAAATTTATGTGATTTGAGAAAATCCTATCTCGAAGAACGTTTCATAAAAATTATTTCTATTACAGAGATTATTTGTCAATAGTTCTAAATGAAATTTACCTGACTCTTAAGATCGTACATGTACGTTAAATAATTAATTTTAAAATTACTTTTAGTTTGCCAGGGGAAATGTCAAATGCAGATATACTTTTTAAGCGTACGTAGCTTTTTAAGCTCGATTCAACGAATATTCGTCTCTGTGTAATCTTATACATATCATGAGTCTTTACTATAAATGGAAACGATAAGTATATTTAAAATTCTAGGAACCTGAACAATATTCAGGTTTACAGAGGGTTAAAAATGGATATTTGAAATTTGTCTTTGATTTGATTCATACACAAACTCATTTTAAGATACATGTACGACACGTACATACTTTTGAAACTGGGTACACTAATCGTTGGGCATATTATAAGTACTAGGTATCTGCGAATTAAAGTTTCTTTTTGTATTATCCTTACGAAGTAATTAATATTTCTCTGTTTCAAAAATAAAAAAAGAACAAACTTAAAGAGAAACATTATAAAAAAAATACAAATATTATTTTCTTCCAATAATTTAACAGTTCTAAATTATTCTCTAACAACGCTTGGAATCATTATTGCAATAACTTGCTAACAAGCCTTTTATGTAAATTTTAATTAATTTCTAATGTACATGTCCTACTAAGATTACCAATGCTGAGATTTTTATAAAAAATCATAGCATTTCTTTTTTTCTTTCTTTTTATTTCTTCTTCGATGATATGCTCTATCCAATTAACACCGCAACGAATTTTCTTCGTCTTTTCGTAACGTATCGTGAATTTTACTTTCTTGTTAGAATTTGAATAATTGCAAAACATTTCAAATTGCATCCTCCAATTATTCGCACATGCCTACTATATAGTATTTACTTAAACCGATCTATACTTTCTCTTTCTTTCTCTCCCATGGATAATTTCCTGCTTTCAAGTTTCAAACGAACATAAAGTTTGCACGCTAGTGTCGTGCATGAATCACGCTGGCAATCGTACGAGTAGGCTAGAACGAAAGAGAATTTACTCGTGTTCAAGCAATTTGCTTGCAGGCTGTTAACGATTCGGACAAATGTCTTGACACGAAACGCCGTGCTCCGACTGGAACACATTTCACTTCGAGTGCTTCCGTAACGAATATTCGCTACGACGTACCAACTTTACACGATACATTATTTCGTACTATTCACGATTTTCCGGTGATTTCGCAACCAGAGCAATAACGCGGTATGCAGCGTGTATGTAAATTATTTCCACGTTGCTGTATCCGCGTTCGACATTCACGTTCTTGTTATTTTAAGGAAGGATCCTCGCGTAACAAAAATAAAAGCATGTCGTATTTTGTGAATTTGTTTCAAACTAATTACTAGTCACACGAGACTAGACGTTCGTTTTTTAGATGGACAACTAGTCTCGAGGTATAAATCTAATTTTCTCTATTTCAATTCATTCTTATCGTTTACTAGCTTTTCAAACTGCCGACTGTTTAATAACTTTTTGAATTGGCGTGCGCGATAACTGAGAAAACAATTGATCGATCAATTTCAGGCGAAATTCATTCGCTTCGTTGTAGATTTCGCCTGCGATCGAATCTCAAATTTTTATTCCATTATTCACTCGTAACATTCTTTTTAAACTACGTGAATTCAACTTGTCCGATGTCCTTACTTCTAAACAGAAGCGTGTATCGATCAAATGAACGAGTCTTCTATTTCGTTTCTAAATTCTCGTTCGAAATTCCAACTAACTTCCTTGGAAATGTTCACCTCCTGGAAGCAGGATATTATTTCTTCAATGACATTTATCACACACGACGACTGGATGCCTTAAGCGAACGACATTGATTGACTTACCGGTCCCTTTCATTAGCTCATTGGCTGCAACAGACACGCATACAATAGACTTTCATTCACCTCATCATCGTGCCGTGGCATGATCAACTAAAATGGTATATACAACCTGATTAATTAGAGTACATCACGTAGGATCGTGTTTGTCGACGAGTTGCACTTTCATTTAGCAAATTATTAGTCACGATATCTTGCAAGGATCGCACGATGTTACTTACAATCTGTTGCTTCCTTTTTTTTTCTTTGCAACGCGACATAATGACAATGAAATGAGATACAATCGCTGAATACGTTGTATTCCTATACGTACGTGGTGTACGTGGTTGATTGATTGTACAGATATGTATTTTTCGATATATCTTTAAATCGTTGAACGATTACAGATCGTTGAATACAATTTGCAAGAGATTGATGTCTACATATTGTTAAGTGTCTATCGACCAACAATCGATCGAATAAAGAAAATTAATTTACGCGGAATGAATGAATGAGACATGACATTATTTAGAACGCATACTGTACAACATTTTTATGAATATTTTGTGAATATTCAATATGAATATATAAAACTTCTTGAAGCTTCACAACTACTGCAATGAGATAAGGCTATGATTATATATCGAAAATTGGATAATATATTTAGAGAAAATCGAAGAATTGAGAATACATAGAAGTTATAAAATATTTCATTTATGTTTCTGTTCATTCGTTAAACATACACCTCACAGAGATCGCAAGATTATTTGAACAGAAAATTTTCTGTACAATTAATAAATACACTGCGGATTTTTATATGAATTTATATTTTTATAGACGCAATTAAAGAAATAGAAGTTAAGTAGAGATTCGTTTTATTTGTTAAAAATTATAACAAGTATTCTATTATATCTTTGTACACATATTGTTATATGCTTTCTGCACATTTCTACGTATTCAAATTTTACAGAAACCCATAGAAATCAGCAGTCTATCGATAAGCTTCGATATCTAATGGAACCACGTTTGACACTAATTAGAAAATTAAAACAAACGTTTTACAATGCCAAATATGTTATACAATATTAAATATGTTTTACTAAATATACATATATTTATACGTTTAATTTCTTCTAACTTTTCTACGCGTTTCCAGATTGATTTCAAGTATTAAAGAAATTGCGACGTTATAATTACGACGGTCTTGTCTCATTATAGTGTGAATGAACTTTCAAGATATTTCGCGCAACACACGCGACATACTCGTAAAATTTGCGCACAGTAAGCGTTCAAACATTTCCGCGAGTACGCGCAAGTACGTAATCACTGTAGTTATAAAGAATCTGCATAAACGTTCGAATGCTTTCGCGAGCTACTGCAAATCGCTCAACGACGTTACAATCAAGCAACAATCGGGAAACGCTGTTTCAAACGATTGCATCCCATTCTCTGTGTCACTTAACGAAAAATAGGATTCGAAATTACACGAATAAAGAAAGTAACCTCATGTGAAACAAATGCGACAGCTGTGACAACGACGAATGCGATTCTGCAGCTGCTACACTTGGTCACGTAATGCTATTAAAATCTCGGCGACCAAGTTTTATTTGAACAAGCGAAGTTCGCGCGACAGAAAATCGCGTATGAATTTGCGCAATAGCTTCGATTTAATTAACGATGGTCCGAGACTCTGACATTGCTTTAATCTCAAACGAGATCATCGTTGCGCGAGCTGGTGGCCAAATAAAAGGCAATGCTCGAATTTCGTCAATAAATGATACTGTTACACGTATACAATCGTCACTTTCCAATTTCCAGAGCGTACAGTTTCCACTTCAAATTGACCACGTTTTTCCATCTCTCTCTCTCTCTCTCTCTCTCTCTTTTTCTCTAGTTGATCATTTTTCCAGTTTTCAATCTTTTCGCGGTAAACCCGGGTGAATCATTTCCAAAGAGAAAATTTGAACCATGGAATGTACGCTTTCTACGAACAACGATCTGTATATGGATCGTTCGAACCCGCTACACGATCTCAGTCAGAAACTACAAAAAGAGAAACCGAGGCGAAAGAAAAACAGAAAGAAAACATCGAAGAAACACAGAGTATTTCGTACAAAACGAAAGCTTAAAGATATCGTGTTACGGGTTCGGCAGTACACGCTTCTTTCACTTTTCATCTTTTCAGCATGCTGTTCTTCTTCTTCTTCTTTTTTTTTTCTTTCTTTCTTTCATTTTTTAGAAACAGAACTACTCAGACTAACAAAGCACGATAACAGCATATACAGATTTTGCAATGATTCTCTGAATGTACTATACTATTACGACTTGTTGCATCCATTAGGACAATTGTGGCAAGCTTTGGGAATACGACTAACTAAATTGCAAACGTTGTTTTTCTTAAGTTCCGCACCTTATTACAGGCCCACATGTATATGTACTTGTATATGTACCGTCTTCCTCTAATCTACTTAATGATCGTGCAAATGCGAAAATTCTGGACCGCATCAGGCGAGTATATAATACGGAAAGTAGAAAGGTCACGTTATACGTATAGATAGCGATTATTTTAGCCAGCACACGATACCAGTTTTCTTCCTTTTTCTCCATTAACTTTTAATACATGTATATACATACAGCACACGAAGAGACTACTTTTTTCAATTAAACGAGCGCGGCTATCGTCGTTAAACGGAGCCCGGAGCAATTCGTTTCACTCGTTCTTAGACTCTGATCAATTTAAACTAGTTTTTTAGCCGATAGAGCGATAGATTGATGGAGCCGGAGAGAAACGGTGCAAAGGGCTGTTCAAGCTACCTTCAAACGTTATTACCAAGACCTGCGAAAGAAAGACCTTTTCGTCGACTACGTTGTCGATTTAACGCTGCTGTAGTCCTTTGGATTTTTGCAGCTAGATTTCCCTCCTCTGTTTCGATAACGAGAGGAGCTTTTAATGCCTCGGAAAGAATTTTTACATAAAAGCGAAACGAGAAATTGTGCTATTCGATGGAACGTTTACTCTCAAACTTGGAGGATACCACAGCGAGTCAAGATTTCTGGCAAGATTAACGCGGAACATATTCCAAAAAGAAAGTCGACCGATATCAAACGAAGAATTTATCGGTATAAAAAGATTCGAAACTGTTATATTTATTTATAAAAATTATATTTATATCGTCCTATCGCGGTTTACTTTCGGTTACTTTCGATTTTGTATATTTTAAATGCACATATTTTTCAGCTATACGAGAAGACGGATTTGTTTTCCTTTTCTTTATGTGGATTTTAACGACGATACGGTGACACGTTTTATTTTAATTGTCCGATAATTTAATAATAATTTAATTTATTCCTGAATTACCATTTGCGAATTCCATCTTAATGTTGATACATAATATTGACGTTCTCAACAAACGAACATGTTCATATCGATCACATGTGTCACATCGGTGTAATCAGGTCGGTTATTGATTTCGTTGATTAGAAATAAATTAATATATTATTGTGGTATCGGATAATTGAAATGACAATGTTACCATATCGTTGAATTCATCCTTTTTCTCGAGTTTAAGGATATGATAGAGAAAGTGCCATTTAAAAGACTATAAAGTGACTCCAGTTTTTATTAAAAAAGAATAACGTTTGAAACTTTTTACGTCGATAGATTCTTCGTCGATTACCAATTTTGTTTGCAACATTTCGTGCTGTTGTCAAAATTAGCTCTTTTTTCATGGATCATTCTCTGTATATTTGATTGTTCTGACATTGTGGCAGATGTGCCGGAATGTTGATTCGTCAGAAAGCGCACCCACTTTAACTCTTTGTCTTAATTGCTAATTTTTATTGAGATAAAGTTCTCTGAAGTAAAGTACTCACTCTCATATTTGAATAATAAAAGATCATTTTCTTTTTAATGGGAAATGATCGAAAGAGCGCAACGACCATACAAAGAAACATTTTACCATTGTATGTTCACATTGTAATTATTTATCGATTAACGTAACAAATAATGTCGATATCATAATTAGCTGCATCGCGAATAATTATAATATTAACTCATTCTCGAATTTTGACGATAGGAAAACATTTTTTTTTAATGAAAAACTATGCAAAGAACGCAGCAGGGTTAAATCAACAATTATACAAAGAGGCGTACCGCCATTGTATATTCGCCTTATCGATCGTCTATTGACTAACATAATTAGCTGCTTCGCGAATAAGTATAATATCAACTCGCGCTTTAATAATAAAAGAATGACATTTTTTTTTTATCGAAAATAGAGGATGATCCAAAGAACGCAACAACGTTGAATCAACGATCGCACGAAGTTCCAAGTCTATTCACGTTACAACCATTTATCGACGAGTGACGCGCCGTTTAATGTTAAACTTTTAGGATCACAGCGATGTTGAAGGCGACGACGCTTGGCTATGCGGCGGTTCGTCTTCGACAAACCGAGACTTTTCACCTTGGTCGTGTTTCTAGGAATACAAAGAGTTCAGAGACGCGGAAGATATAATGCCACTGGCGACCAGCGACTTTCGTAATCCCATCTGCCAAGAGATGAAGTCGATGCGATCCGGAGGAATCATGTCGATGGAGCCGGTCGCGCATCAGCAGATCTTCGCCGTGGAAGCGAAACCGTCCCCGGCACAACCGGTGGATGTCCCCAGCTTTGGCAGAACGTACAACGAGCAGGGAAGCGTAGACAGCTCTGATACGTATGCCAGCTGTCAAACGCATCCGTCTCATTCGCAGGTATAGTATGGAATCGATTGGCCGCGAGAATCTGGCCAATTGAATTCGTGAATTCAATTCACTGAAATACAGTCGCTCGTACTAATAATATTCAGACACGTTACTGTCCTCGTATTTGTCGGTTCGTTAATAATAGAGAGGATGATTCAAACATAGCGTAGCTCGCTCTACGAGAATATCAACAATTTATCGTGGCTCGAAATCACCTAAATAGTTTCGTCCTAACGATAGCGTTTAATTAGATCATTAACGAACAATTTTAACAGAACACCCTGGTTCGTGTCACGCTAATAGTCGGACCACTTATGCGCGTTCTGCATTTATTTTGCGTAATTGCCTTGTATAATCAACGTCGAGTGAAGTTAACGCGGATGTTTTTATAATACACCAAGAAATTTAACGTGTCACGTAAAGAAAAGAATACTTTTTTTCATCAAAGACGTTTCCTACTGTTATTGTATTCTCGTTTCTTGCTGTATTTTATCGCAATTTATCGGAGAGAAAGGAACGAAAGTTATGGAGAAATTGTACGGTTACTTTACTTTTCTATTTAATGATAATGTTCCCCTTCTCGTCGTCGACATAACTTCGTTCTGTATAACTTCGATTAACGTAAATAGTATAAAACACTAAGTAAGAAGAAAGTGTTGTGACTGTTCTCTTAAAGTAGCGTAAATCTTCCTATATTCCCTGAATTCACGTAAACTTCCGTGACTTCTGCTTTTCTCCTCGGTTTATCCGTTCCTCTTTCCCTTTCCTCCTCTTCCTCCTTTCATTTTATTCTTCCGCTATATAAATTGCCTCTTCCGTTATATTTATCATTTTAGAAAACGTATATTCTTCAGATTCCCTCCATATGATATATTGAACCGCGATTGTATTGCTCAATTATATTAGCATCGATTGTAGCAGTTATCGTTGGAAAATATAAAGAGCAAACGTTGTCGTTAGGAAGAAAATGTTTGCGTATTTTCAAGCTACGATAAGTGATTCGTATTTTCGAAAAATAAGCAACGCGATACCTAAATCCGCTCTTATTAACGAAGCAGCAAATACAGAGATACTGCTGTGTCAGAATATTAAATACGAGTAACTGTACGTATCCGCGGTGTGTCACGTTATTTCTACCTTTTTTTTTTTTATTTATTTATTCTTCGTTTATTTTCCCGTATGTAATAAGATGATTAATGCTTGCACTTTTCCTACTTTTTTTTTCTTTTTTTTTCTGCTGCTTTTTTTATACTTTTCTTGTTACACGATTCTGCTTGAATTTCTAACCGTAATTAACGTATAACGTTGCTCCCCTCTTCGTCTCCGTGTATTATCGTACAATACGCGCAAAGTTATTATAACATCTTGCGCATATTGTTGCCTTACTGACTGTTTCATCGGCGAGAACGAATACTAATTACCATAGGTTTCTTCTGCTGGTCATTCGGCGGATAACAATAAGGTACAACGCTAACTATCACTTAACTCGAGAAATTGCCGAACGAGCTAGTTCTTATCGTAGTGCGGGCAATGCTGAAACTTTCGATTTAGAATACTTTTCTTTTTTTACCTTACGGTAGACGTTCTAACACTTTTGAATAAAAATTGTAAATAATTTATTTAGACGTGGCTTGAAAGATAGAATTAAAAAATTTGCTTCGAATGAAGGCAAGAGTAGTTTAGGATTTCCCTGAACCTAAAATGCCCACAATCTAGAGAAGGATTTGACTAGTTTTAGAGAAATATGCGAGTGAGCTTTTGAAAATGGAATGGCGACATAAATTTTCAATAAAATTCAGTTGAAGAAAATTGTTCTGCGAATGTATTTTATTGTTTAAGAAGATGTAAGGAACAACATTCCGAATTATTATGTCATTGCTTTCGTTATTTTATTATTAATTTCTTTAGTAAATATATATTTATTGGCATGTTTATATATTTACCGGTACCCTTTGCGAGCATTCTATTACGCTTTCTATATTTGATACGCACCCTTTGGACGTACGTTGAATCAATAATAATATTCCTATAAATAAAACATGCAAAAAGATGAAAGAACAATTGGATAAATTTTAAACCTATTGCATAATAAATTTGTTCGTTTTGAAATACATTTTTGATCAATTAACGAATATTTTAAAATACCAATTTTAAATGCCTGACACTGTCAATGATACAGAATATCTTATAGAAATCTATAGAGAAAATCTTATGCTAACTGCGCTGTTTCACAGGGCGATTTGACCGAAGAAGCAGACAGTAATCTGTACGTGAATCCACTGGAAGCTGCGGAGAAGTGTGGAAATAGAGTGAAAAAGTCGGCTTCCGGTGAAGTCGGACGTAACGTTGGCGACGCGTCACCGAGTGTTGAATCGTTAAAGGACGTTCGTCCCTTTAACGAGGGTAGCAGGGTTACGTTAAACGACACAGTGCCCAAGCATAGAAAAATTCGCATTCAGCAGGTACGCTCGTTATTTGCTTTTTCATCGATCCCCTTCCAATTGTCCATCTTTGCACGCGTATCTATGGAACATCCGTTAAACGCTGTTTATCCACTGAAAAGTGTGAAACCGCTTTAACTGTAAGGAATTTTCAGAAAAATTCTTAACACCTTCGCGTACGAGCTGTATCCTAATTATACGACGCTGAGTGAATAGTTATCAAAAATATGAAGTTTATTGGAACATTAATATAGACAGAGTGCGGTTTATATAAAATATTAAAAATTTAATTATTTTTCTAATTTATTTAAATTGATGGGCTACGAATTTTAGTTAGTTTTCTACTAAAAATTTCTTATCGTTTTGGTAATTCTGATCTATTCTATGGTTTATATTATTATTTATTCGTTGCTCTCATGGAATATATATCCATTTTGTAAAATTATATTGTCTTCATAGGTACAAGATTGTTTTATTTGTTGAATATTACGAGTACTATGTTTTCGGTTTATTTACATATTTTTGCCTGTTACGTGCGTTCTGTGTATTTTTGTGCCGTCAAATTTCCCATAAATCCACAGTCTGGTTGTACTATAAACGCGAAACAAAAACAAATTCGCTTTCCGTTTGATATACTGGTTGAACAAGGATAAAATTCGACAATCGATCTGATTTATTGCAGTTTGGCTAATGATATATCGGCTTGAAAAATCAACAAACATAGGGCAAGCAGATGCTATCTGAAATTTAATCCAATGTAATTTAATACAACATAGAAGAATGTAATTATTGCGGATAATTATTGACTCATCCTCGTAATTATTTATATACAATCGCACGTATTCGACGTCGTTCCTTCGTAACCATCGTTGTGTCTTCTTCACTCAATCTCGTTATTTTCATCTCCTTATAGCTTCTTTCTCCTATGTACCAAAATTTAGAAAGTCTCTGGATTTTGGTAAAACTGCAGAACCAAAAGTGGATGTGTTAGCAGCTAACAAGTTTAGAAAGGTATTCTAGTCCGAATAACTAGTTTTTCACTCGATCTTTAATGATACAATTATTAATAACATAGTTATCAAGGATGTGATTATTAACGTTGCAATTGTCGTGCTAATTAAGAACGTGCTAATATTAAAATATAATAGTTATAATTACAATTATTAAAATATTATTATTAAACTGACAATGAAATGGAAGCTTCTTTCTTTTTTTGTTTATTTCCATCATTTAACGTCGCATAAATCACTTCTATGGATTATTAGCGACACAAGGGCAACATTTACCATTTATTGTACAGTTTGGTATGTTTTAGGCAGCGTAGTAGGTTTTCAGTCGATCCATTGTCCTTTAAATTGTCTCTCAAGACGGCTCTTATGATGAATTGTTATCTATTTATGATGTGCCTTCTGCCATGAATGACGATGTTCTCCTCTTCGCAGATTAAAGGGTCTTTGTTTGAGAAGATATTGGTGAGTTTCGTGCAAGCTATTATCATTCTGGAGATTACGACATGGTCGTATGTCTTGGTAGATTACGAACAATGGTCGAATTCAGCTCTTGTACACGCTAATGTTATCTATTTAAATCTTGGATCTTGGAAAGCATTTTTTACTTGATACTACATTGCACAAATAGTCGACTCACATTTTCTGATAATAATCGTTCGTTCGAAATGTGAAGCACGAACAGGTGAACGTTATATCAGATTTCTAAATCCAATCTTTTTCAAGATTCTTTTGTCCTTAGTAGCGATGAAACAATTGCAAACGTTCATACGAATTTATTTTTCTATGGTCGTAGAGGAGATTGTAAGGTCATAAAGAAATTAAAACTAGACAGAAAGTTTCATCAATGAATATATCTAACTAAAATGTGTACTAAACCTGGAGGAGATTTAAATGTGTTGAGACAGTTAATTAAAATTTTATACCTAGATTTACAACAGTTAGTTAAAATTTAATATCTAAATCTGGAAGGTTTCGACTGTATAAATTTGTAATGGCTAATTAAAATTTTACGTCCGAAGCTGAGAGGAGAACGAGCGATCTATAAAATCTTTAATGGCTAATTAATATTTCATACTTAAACCTGCGAGAGAAACAAGTGATTCGTTTGAGAGAGGTCTTTGTACCCAAACAGAATTTCTACGCGTTTTAACTATTCAGTTATGAATAAATCATCCGGTGGTTATATTCGAACGACAGTATCTATAAATTGAGATACTCCTTATAGGTGGTTATGCAAATGAAGCGATTGAATCGAGAGTTCATCGAGAGTGTTGTGGCTATCGCCCGAACTAGAATCAATTGTCTTTATCCTTAAATATCCATAAGCCTGAAAATTCTATCAATTTCTTCTCATACTCCTAAGAATACGAGAATACTCATGGTTCTCAACTCAAACAAGGAGCTAGAACATTTGGATCTTTGTAACTTCCAGGGTAGAATACCTTTTTAACTTGTGCGAAAACTTGTGCGTTGCGTGGCTAATTGTTGAAAGTGTTGAGAAGAGCTCGTAAGAAAATTTATCGAAGAAAAATATCTTTAGACATAAAGATTCGTACGAAGGAAAGTTTTTAAGAAAATTTCTTAAGAGCAATTATTCTCGTGAATTACTAAAGTGAAACGATCGCGTGTACCTAAGTCCGTGTTGTACGTTCAGCAGAATTTCTAAGCGTAATTTAATTAACCATCGACTAATCGTGCATGATGAATATTGCATTTAATGTTTACTTTCTCTGTCACTGTGTGCGTCATCAAATTCTATTTCCGACCAATGAGACGAGTGTAAGGTTTTCGGTACGGTATTAATAATAATCAAACGATTTTCGATACGAACACTTACAGCCATCGGTTGTGAAACAGCATGATTTCCGTTATATCATAGTTTCAATGGTAGTTTTCTTTAGAGATATTCGTTTTGTTATTTTTATATGATTTCCAGTCACATCATAGGTCGCACGAAATATTCTGATTTTATTATTTTTCTACAGCTTTTTTATTTGATTTTCCTTTTATGATTCTTTTAAACTAACGACCTTTATAGGATAGAAAATTTCTCGATACCTAAACATACGCATACACACGCTTAGTTTTCCACTTAGTTTTCCCATCGCTATATCCATTCTAGTATCGTAGTTTAGCCAGTTCAGTGTGGCGAATATGTAGTTTCTTTATAGATTTAGCTTACTTCGATCTAAACATATTTATACGTATAATTATATAAATACTATATATATATATATATATATGATGTATTTATATAATTTATATACCGGATATTGGTTAATTTATTTATATATTAGATATTTATAGTCATCATTATATAATAAGATGACGATCAAAGATATAAAGTTATACACGTGATAAACTTTTATGAGACTACCGAACAGAAATAGAGGATGAAATAGCGCTTTAAAATTTGACGAATTTGAAAATATGAATATGTATCCTACTCTTTTTCTAAGTATTTTACATCTACGAAAAAGTATATTACATTGTTATAAGCAACATCATTCGTGTGTCATTTAGCCCTTTAATTATGAATTGCTACAGAAAAATCATTTGCTCGCAAAGTCTTGAAATCGCATAACTAAATTTGTATATGCTACAGATAATCTATATAATTTCGTCTGCTGTAGGTTTTACATCTCTTTCTTTTTAATTTGCATTATTTTCAACATTTTCCTCGTTTACCTGCACGGCTGCGCGTTTTTGCTCTAGCAAAATCGATGTGTTTAATTATTTCCTCGTCTTTGAATTTCATATTAGAACTTAATCATCAGGAGATTTCTATGCCTGCTAACTGTGTCATTAATCAGCTGTGATAACTGTGCAAACATATTCAAAGTTGATGTAAAGCATAATGACTTAGCAAAAACTTGACATCTTCTATAAAAGTTTCATTCAGACTCTTCAAGATATAATTTTCTTGTTAGCAAGCTGTTACACACCAATATACTAAACTTACCTAGGCTTGTCTAAAATTCACTGAACTTGTGCAGATCTTCGTTCGTCATAAAATTAAAACGATAAATGAAAATAAATAATATACAGTGGGATATATTAAAAAGGAAGTAATTGTTTCTAAACGTCTCCTCGTTGTAGCATCAGTTCGTTTTAACATAAATTGAAATACACGTGTGTACACATATATTCATCTCGTATATGTAGATGGGAAAATTTGAATGTAAAATGAAAGGTACTATGTAATATAAACATAAGTAGAAACATAATGTATAAGACTAATTTTCATACATTGTATTCATAGCAAAATTATTTAGTTTTCTCACCATGGCTAAAATTAGTTGTAAATAATCAAACGAAGTATTTTTGCTGTTATGTAGAAATAATTAATAGTCTAATAATCGAACAGGCAATAATGAAAATGTCGATGAACAATCCAATACTTCTCGTCACAAGTAGAAGCCTCTTACGTTGCTCTTAAAAAAGATTAACAGATTCATCGTCAATGTTTGATCTTTACCATGACAACAAAGGTGGAGCAAGTAATTGATAGTATCGCACGGCAATCGATAATATTTTTCCGCGTTCGTTATAGCATTTTGATTTTATTCATCCAAGCTATGTTAACTTGTTATACATCACTGTACCATTAATAATATTTTTACGTTAAAATACCATTATCAAAATACATATAGTTACGTATCGTTAGCATTTCCATTTTACTTCGAAAAAAGAAAAAAGAAAATGAAAAACTTGATTATCCCTGAAGGAAATAATTAAACCCTCAAAGCTTCGTATTATCAGATACCGATAGAATCTTTCCCTTTATCAATATTTTACTCGCCTCTCAAAAGCTTATCGTTATTAGTGATGAGCTCAAGTATGTACGTACACTAATGTACACACGTCGCAAGTAGGTTCGAATCAACTCGCCAAATAGATTCGAACTGTCTATAATTCTATTTCGACAAGAAAGAACGCTGCTATCAAATATTTCGAACCTAAACGCGACAGATTCGAAAACTCTATGAAAAAAAAGTACTTCGAGAAATAAAAGAAAATACTCGCAAGTAGAATCGAACATTGGTCGAACAAGTTGGAAACTTTACGAGCACTTTGCCGGAGATTCTCTCTCAAAATTCATAAGAAATTCTTCGACTTTATAAATCTACTTCAACATTTAATTCGAAAGATAATAAAAATAATAATTCGATCTCGCGATTCGATCGCTGCTCGTAGGAGGGTTCGATTCGTTTAAATATCGAAGCTACAAGTAGATTTTCGAAACTTACGACTACTTGTTCCGACGTTCGAGACCAACTTGAGAAGATCGAATGCACTTAGCAAGTACACCTTACGAGTAGATTGCGGATTTTTATGCAAATTCGTATTCTTTTAAAACCTAATTGAACGTCGCAGTAGAATCTCGATAAGAAATTGATTTATCTATCAAATATTGTAGAATCTGTTATACTTCTTTGTGTAATCGTGCATCTCGTGCAATTTTGCGCTTTCAAATTTTCTACGCAAGTGTAAAAATCTGCATTCTAATTACGAGTAGCGTTCCAATCCTATAAACCGATTACTGGATTTCATTCGGATTATAAATATGTATGTACACTACCATGCATACCTATTTAGCTATCTGACGCGGTAATATTTACTTCCATCGCCCATCAACTTATTTTTATCTTCGACTGTGTTTACGCTACTGTGCATAAGTATCTGGACACTTGATGCAATCCAATGAAAACGTTAATATTTTAAGTATATTCTCAATATTATCATAGAAGAACGTTTCTCTACTATTGATTACTGTCCTGCCTCTTGCCGTGACTCGGATCGAATGTTCAGCCAAATTGAAACTGAAACGAGGAATACGCCCGCGTCAATCAAAAGTTTCATATTCATCTGAAATGAATAGCTGAAATTTTATTATTATTTCAATCATTCCAACATCTCAACGTTGAACAGATACACTTAAAGTCACTTAACTTAGGTGTTCTCCTAGAAGCTTTTTTATTTATACTAATTAATATCGACTATTGTTTCTATCGATATCCACTGGCTAAGATAAGATCACGAACGAGGATTCGACCAAGCATAAATGTTACATATTTGCAATAACTTGGAAGCTACAATGCCAGATACTCGTGCATGGTACTGTATGTACGTGTTAGACTTGGTCCCATCGTTGATCGTTACGTCTCTCCCCATTTGTCATTAGTGGAAACCGTAAAAGTCCGCCACCACGTTTCGAAACGATCCTCGCCCCTGCACTAACCGCGATAATTAAAAGGCTGCGATTATTATTGCACGAGCTCTGACAGCGTATCATCACTGCTTTTTTCAGTTTCACGAACCGTCAAGATCGCAAACGGAGCACAGTTGAACGACTAGCCGAGGGCGATCGTACATTACCGAATGTGCCCTGGTGCTTGTCTGAGAAGGGTCTGCACAAATACACACGATACTGCACGTAATAGCCGTGCCGAAAGAAAAGACAGACGACACAGAGAAAGAAAGAAAGAAAGAAAGAAAGAAAGAAAGAGAGAGAGAAAGGGAGGGAGAGAGAGAGAGAGAAAGAGAGTGAGAAAAAGAGAGATTATCGTTTGGCCTGGCAGATTACCCAGAGGCGTGATTTATCTCGATTACAAAAGGCCACAGTTGCAGCGTAACCGACTTGCCGTACACTTTCAATCGAGGAAACATTCCCGGTATTATTTTGTCACACGAATCGCTAAAAATCCCCTTCATCCGACGATTAACCTGCTTGCCTTCTCACCCTGTCTCGATTAACTGCATTCATTAACGCACCTCTTGCACTCGAGTCTATTAACGGATTTATTACACGTGTCGTTCTTATTATGCGTTAATTAACTGCCACGAATAACCATTCGAAATGTCGAAATGGTATCTATCGGAGTTATCTGTAAGGAATAGACGAACTCGCATTAAAAACGAGAGACGACTCGTGTTCGCAGTTTTCAGTACATTGAAGCTCAAGGGTATAGCGTACGACAGCGTCGTTGACTTTTGTAATTTGCAGTTAGGTAATCTTGCACATAGCGCACGTACTATATACCGGTCTTTCACCTCGCAATAATTTGGGATGAGTCGTCCAAAGCGACAAAGAGACGATGACGAGTGTGGGATAGAAAGAAAGAAAAAAGAAAAGAAAAGACAAAAAGAAAAAAGACGTGCGAAAGGGAAAAGGATTTTTACTTTGTGATACCGTTAGCAATATTATCATTCCAATGGATATAATTGGAATAATTAATGGATATACTTCCAATGGACTGAAAACGTTAAACCGTAACGTTTGTAACATCGAAGTTTTTGCTTAACCGTGTGATGTTTCTGATATATTGACTCCCTAAATCATCAAGTTTTCACATACGAGAATGGAAATTTGTCACCGTCCAGGTTTCGCCCAGTCGCTTCTCGATTCCTCGATTCAATGTCGAGGAAGAACTTACGTACAATTACTTCTCACATAGGTGCACGTATCTTCTTTTTTTTTTTTCTTTTTTTTTAATCATCGTAGAATTTCATTGGTTGTTCATGGTTGATAATCTTCAACGTATAGTTGACTGATGGAAAGGTCGAGATTTGTGTATTATATGTATGTGTGTTACTAACGAAGAAGTTAGTTGCCTAGTAATGTCGCATATTAGTTACCCGGCGCGGCTGATTGCAGAGCGTAAGACCACGCGCGCAATTTATCAGCGACCAGGAAAGCATTGTGGCTCGTAGCATCACGAAAGAGGAAGCCATGGAGAACAATTACTATGGAGGACTACGAGGAGGCAAGCCATTTACCACGACCAACAGCAGCCTGGCCTCGGCTACGAGAATCATACATCATCATTTATTCGGCTCTGCCATTGGACCCAGGCATTACACAGGTAAGTGGTATGAACTTACTTCTTATTCTTATCTAAATGCTATCGTGAATAATTCTGTTCCAAGAATTCCATGATTCCGTGTCGAGAAAATTTGTCCTTGTCGTTCTTCGAACGTATACCATAATTTAGATATATTTTCAATTGCTAAATTTAAGATAATTTCCTAATGATTCTCGAATCCATCGAAGTTCGCACAACTATCGCAACACTTGTAAACGAGGGTGTATCGAACGTATCGTATCACGCTCGTTTCACGTTCGCTGGCTTTTAAAGATTATTCGAGTCGCGTCTACCTGTCGATTCACCCTTCTATTGATTTCCTTTATATTCTGGGTCAGCGCAATACTTGGAAGCACTGTATATGCAGGTCATCGAAGGCAAATTTCAGGAACGAACACCGACAGCAAGCTTTCCCTGTCCGCTGATTCGATAGACAGCGAGGGCGTGCCTTTCATAGACAGGCACCGGGTCTCCAAGTCGATACTCAAGAAGTCCGAGAGCAGCAATAATTACTACAGCAACGCCGGTGACTCGGACACCGAGAAGCTTATCACCGATAACGCGTCCACCATAAGCATGTGCGACAATGAGACGAGCACATGCGACGTTTTCGCCAATGTGAATGGAACGAGATTGAAACAGCCTGGCTCGCCGTTGCTTTCCAGACAGGTTCTCGAGTCGATCTTCCGCACGAACAATAACGTCGAGAGGGAGAACGAAGTGGATCAAAGCGAAGAAAGGAACTGTATTTCCAAGATGAGCAGATCGATATTCGACGAGGTCCTCGAAGGTACTTGTTTGCCTTTTTCTAGCCACTAGCTCGCCATTCAGCCAAGCTAATAGCAGATCAATTACAAGAGATTATCTACCACCAGTTTTACACTAGCCCTCAGAGATAGCGTAAATCCCGGACACTTGATTATTTTCAACGGAGTGTACAGAGCGTCCTCTTCGGCTGAAAGATCTTCGTTATTTCAAGCAATGAATGAAAGTACAGGGTGGCTCGTTGGTCGCCTTCTCGTCTAAAAGTTGTATAACTCTTATCTATCGCACGTTCTTTTTTAACTTTGGATCATCAAATTTTTGAATTTACATTCTAATATTTAAACAATGATAACGAGCAAAATTTCGTAACTTTATAATTCTGTCTGAATTACATTTCAATTTCTATTGTTGTTATATTCACGTATAGTAGAATGCTATGACGCTGTTAGATAGATTTTTCAAATCTAATAGGTGAGGGCAAAGTTAACATATAAATACGTAGAGCGTAAGATATTATGAATTATTTAACTTGATTATTTTAAAGAATTTAAAAGATTATATAAAATATTAATATCCGAAAGAATTTCGTGATTAATATAAAATTTTCTGATTGCTCTAAACTAACAAAACGGTGATCAAATGAAACAGTGATATTTAAAGATCGGTATGTCGATTGACAAATCGGTTGTCTCGTTCCCATACGATTTCTTGTAACTGAAAATCGGATACGAAAATATTTATAGCTCGTTCTATTAACGGAGACTGTTATAACAAAAGTCATTGTAGCTAACAGGTTAAAAGAAGAGTGGTTTTTAAAACTGCAACGGAATGTCTCGAAAAAGGTATATTTTATTCAGAAGAGCGCATCGAAGTTGTGAAACGAGCTTTTTATAGACTCCGTGGGTCTCTAAATTTTCGAATCGAATTTTCTTTAATGGAATCTGCTATCTTCTTCACAGGGATATAGAATGCACTTAAAAATGTACGTGTAATAATGGAATGAAAAATGAAATATTAATATACGTGCACCAAAGAGATGTACGTATGTACCAGAGAGATAAAATTCAAACTAAATTTGTTTCCACGTGAATTACGCTTAAAGTAACAGCAGTGTTTAACGCACAGGCTGCCTCGGTAACTCGATTTCTGTTGAAAACCGATATCTCTCTTACTTTTAACAATGCGAGCAAATGCTTTAAGAAATAAACTTGTTTCTCTGGTTTTAGTGTTGCTTCAATATCGAATTTGATTCAAAGCAATACATATACGATATTTAATAATAATAATAAACTTTCTTTTTTCGTAGTCATATTTTCCAAGATTTAAATATTTCCATAAGAAGTCGCAATCGAACCATTAAGACAACAGTTTCCACACGTCCACCCTATAGAAAGTTCCAAAAGTGACTGCTCCTCTTCCTATTTAATCAATAACTCCGGATATCCCGAATATTCTGTGCCTGCCAAGTGGCTTTAACGCCCTACGCTCTGGCTGTTAAATATTCGCAAG
The DNA here is from genome assembly GCF_024516045.1 of Bombus affinis. Taxonomy (NCBI): domain Eukaryota; kingdom Metazoa; phylum Arthropoda; class Insecta; order Hymenoptera; family Apidae; genus Bombus; species Bombus affinis. Next base: position 14,330,280 of record NC_066345.1, read on the forward strand.
AATATTGCTAACGTTTAATATATATCCAGAAAAAAAAGTAACTTCTCGTTAATGGCAACTGTCTTTGCTCTATTAATATGATATGCAACTAATTAAACTCGTTGCTTGTAAGTAGACTGCGGATGTTCATGCAAATTCATATTTTCACGAATGCAGATAAAGAAATGGAAGTTAAACGTAGATTTGTTTTGTTCTTTAAATATTTTATAACCAGTATCGTAATACTTTGAATATTTTGTTACATCTTTTAATATTATTCTATCCGTCTTTGTATATTTAAATTATATGCCTATAAATACATAAAGATTAACAGCCAGTTTATAAGGTTCCATCATCTTTAAATCGATCGATCTACTGACAAATACTAATTTCCATTCTACGTAATTACCAAATATAGCTTTTACTTTGTTTTGAAATCAATAAACATTATTCTAATAATACAAAAAGCTATGAACTCTAGCAAACGATATTTAGATAATTACATTCCACTATATTCTATTGGAAATTGCAATTAACTGATTGCGAGTCATTAGATTTTTAGATCGCTCCATCAGCAATTATTGCGTTCTTGGAATTGTAAATACTTTTCGCATATGATGTTTCCCGCATATCACGCTCCTCCACGATTATTAACTGACATAAGCTGATCCTCGATTGACATAACGATAAGATATCGCGTGACGTTAGATATAGAATGACGTTAGAATATATATATTGAAATCTTGATATCATGAATTATTATTGTTTCGATAATGTTCGCATAATAGAAAATATGGCTGTGTATGTAGAAATTGTAAAATATTTATTGGCTATATATCTAGTGAAAAGTTAATATACAGTGTGAACAATCACCTCAAGCTCGTAATAAGTATTAAAGATGATCCCACTGAATACTGACAACGAGACTTATTAATATCATAGATGATTGCCTGTCTATAAATATTTTCCAAGTATGATTATGTATAATATTTAATATCACAAAATATACAGGGTGATTGGTAACTGGTGGTACAAGCGGAAAGGGGGTGATTCTACGCGAAAAAAGAAATCGAAAATGTAGAATAAAAGTTTTTCGTTTGAGGCTTTGTTTTCGAGAAAATCGACTTTGAATTTTCGCTCGGTACGCGTGCACTTTATCACGTATCGTTATAACGAATCTCACTGTAGATCGTTGTCTCGATGGATATTATCGCAGTTTAAGTTTGTTTTTGCCGTAGCGGAAAAATACATAATGAAATAATATGAAGTAATCATAAAGTTTATTATTACAAAAATTGCTGAAAATGTTGCCCACTCTGCCGAACACATACTTCTGCTCTTCTAATTAAATTTCTATGAACACTTTCTAACGTATTCGATTGTTTTAAAGTATGAAAGGCTACAATAAAGTGCACGCGTACCCACCGAAAATTCAAAGTCGTTTTTCTCGAAAACAAAGCCTCAAATGAAAAATTTTTATTCTATATTTTCGACTTCTTTTTTCGCGTAGAATCACCCCCTTTCCGCTTGTACCACCAGTTACCAACCACCCTGTATAACGTGTCTTTGTACTGGATATCTCGTAACTCAAATATACATTCTCAGAATTGTTTAAAATTTTACCGATATAATCATGATGATAGTAGGACGATATAATGCTGATGAAATTGCAAAATGTTTCGTGTAACACACGTAATATGTTCATAGAAGGTGTCGACAAGTATAATTGAATACTTTCGTGAGCCACTGCAATTAATTGTTTATAAATAATTCCGAGTCATTTATGTCCACGCCTAATACTTCTTTTTCCTACTCTAAGCTTCCAAGAAAATCGAAAGAAATTCTACAATGCTTGTCGAAGTCTTTGTCTCCTTAATCGTAATAATTTTCATTTAACAAATTTTCAGAAGAGAAGTGCACGCAGGACGAGGCAATGACAGAGAATAAGAACAAAGAGGAGCGAAAGAAATCGAAAACGAGGATAGAGGAGCCGTCGAAGGACAGCCAGACGATGTTGATATGCTCATTACGTTCGCATAAAACGAAGAAATTAAGCATAGAGGAAAAACGAAAGGCCAAAACGGCCAGTCATAGTTGCAAAGGCACCGACACGAATTGTCTTCCTCAAGAACATCGTTTCTCGTCGTAGCGTAATTCTCCTTTGTGTAGCATCCTCCGTTCTGTGTCGCGTATACATATGTAGATACGAAACTGAATCACTCTGCGATCACATCAGTGTTTCTCTTTTAGTAACGCCATTAACTTCTGTAATAACATTCGCACGGTCGTGCATCTGCGTTTCGAATACGACGACGACGTCGACTTGGCCTGTCGTATAAATACGTCTAGGGAAAACGCGTAATAATCTTAAGAGAGTGATATACGTTCGATAATATGAAAAATAGAGACTAACGTAGATAATGTATAACACGAAGAAATACATATTTTCGAGAAAAAAGAAAGAAAAAAGTAGGAATGAGGGGGAGAGAATACACAATTTCAAAAAGTATATATATATACGCGTGAAGAAATATAATTGCGCCGAGGATGATATTCAAATGACAAAAATAAAACGGGAAATATGATAAAAATAAAAATAAAATATCGAAGAGGATAAGATGTCAGTTTGCATAGAATTAAAAGAAAGAAGCGAGGGAGAAGATGTTAATCAAAGCTTATTAAATGATACGATTGAAACAAGAGATACAAAAACAATGATGATAATTCTAATGATAATAGTAATAATAACGGTAATAGTAATAACGATAGCAAATAAGAAATCTTTAGGCCATATGCTTTTCCCTGTTCGCTGAAGAAAAACGAGAATTTAATGAGACATGTAATCTACATAGTCACACGACCCTGTTGTTTCCTCCTTTCGCCTAATATGGCTAAATTAGGGCAGCTTTGCGTGTCGCGCGAACAGTATATGCATTCGATGACATATAGCAATGAGAAAACACGCAACCGAACTACAAATAATGATAGTCGGGAGATTCGTCGTCCTTTTTTTTCTTTTTCTTTTTTTTTTTTTTTTTTTTTTTTTTTAAGAAACGAGTCGTTCTCGACTAAACTCCGCTAAAGTCTCTCAGTGTTGTTCGAAATGACACGAGTGTTCGTTCATCTGCTGAGTGTCTTATGTACAATTAGATAATAATATATCGTTGTAATATATAGGAGGCATTAGATACACGATGTGATATATGCCTCGTTGAAATCAAAACACGATATAGTAGGAAAAACGTGGAAACGTAGATCGTCGGAAAACTCGTTAATAACTGCCCTTTTTAAAGTTCCGATTTTCGCGTTTCTTTTCTATTGAATCGATTCTTGAAAGTTTCCTTACCATATCTTTTTAAAGAGAATATTATTGTTATTTGTATTTTAAGTACTTTGTGATAGTAGTTTACATAAATCAATTCACGTGTATGTATGTGTATATTTGTATGTATATTAGTTAAAAATATCTGCAGGGTGTTCTATTAATTTTAGCGTGTGGTATTTTTTTTTTTTTTTTTAGAGAATTATTGTGGATACGGATGTGAATTTATTTTTAAATTTCACGACATTGACCCTTGTAGATTGTGATATATGAGACTTCTAATCTATTATGTAGTGGAAAGGGTACAAATTTTGAAGTAAAACCACCATGTTTTACTTGAAAGAACATGTTTTACTTGAAATATGATACTTAATAATAACAAGTACTTTAAAAGTCACAGAGAATAATGCTAGTTTAAGTAAAGAAGTTATTGTATACCAATTGTAATATTATTTTCTTCGGCATCCAAAGTAACATCTAAAATAATTTCTATTAACTTCTGAGCCTAACTATTTATCGATATAATAATAAAAAGAACTTTGTTCCTTTGTAAGACAGTGCAGTATGAAATTGTTGAGCTTGAGTTAATATTAAACTCAACTTTATGTGTATCTTATAACGAATTTCACGTCTGATATGAATGAAATTATCGGAGAAAGCTCAACTCTTTGTAGTTTTTGAAACATACATTATTATTAAAAATATTGTTAGCATACAAACTTGAACAAGTGATGAAAATTTGCTCACTGCTGTATTTAAAACTTGGATGGCTCGCTGTGTAAATACTGTATATCCAAAAATAATACTTTCTTCATTGTATTTAGTGTATGTAGAGATATTTTCAAGATGCACCCCTGTCATTTTATGTTCCTAAAAATGATCAATGTTCAATTTACAATCAATCTTACAATAGTATGGATAAAGATAAATACGATGCAAAGGACACTTATTTAATGATAAGGTGCCATTGAATTTTTAAAATTGGTTTTCTCGAATACGCTAAAAATGAACAAACGATATTTATGCAGTAAACCATCAATTTTAATCCTGCTTTCTACCTACTTCTCCCTTGAGTTCTCGTCTCTACTGCTTAGATTATACACCAAGACCTCCTTATTCGATGAAATTGAAAAAGAAAAATACTCGTTTAGAGAACGTACAGTTTCGAGTAATAGTATAATCAGAAGATAACATGTAACCCGAAGTTACTGGAACATCCTGCGATACATTTGAAAATAAATCCACTTGCATCGAGGTTCAACCGAAGTTTTCCTATGTTCATTCTCGTTTAAATGACACGGAACTTCACTTCCAAAGAGTTGTATCTACCTGACCACGTTTTCCACGTAAAACACACACACACACACACTCACATATATATATATATATATATATATAAGTATATACTTTATATAACGCAAATATCGTAATGAAACCAGAAGCGCTTACGTGCACGACCATAAGTTCAGTTCGGTCGTTTTTAAGAGTTGAAGAAAAAGTGTACTTTTCGCGTATGTTATAGATGTTAAATCAAAAATGAAAAAAGAAATAAAAATGATGAAACGTGTTAACATGCTCATGTAGAGAATAGCCAGAGCGCAAGTATCGTCTGTGTTATATCCAGGTACCGATGTCTAGCCGCGGTAACAATCAAAGTATTCCAAGAAACTTTTACACCATCGTCATCGAACGCGACGAAAAGAAATTTTAAATCGATTGTCTTCGCCGAAAAATGAAGAACATCATGTAACATTGCAACGCGCATTATTTACGAGTGTAATTAGGACGCGTGCTCAAAAAGTTCGATCGCCTCTTTTTTCCTACCAACGGTGATCGTTCTCATTTTCGTTGCCTTTCGTTCTAACAGGGAGAAGCGAAATAAGCAAAAGATCTTCCGTTCGAATCTCGCTGTAATTTAGTCAAAGTAACAAAGACGCCGCGTTCTCCCCTCGAAAAAAAAAAAAAAAAAGAAAAATTCGGACGCCACTGTTTCGCTATAATTAGCGATCGTTCCGATCTTTATTTTCTTTTATCTTTTCGTTTATGCTTCCTTTAATTTTAATCGGGAGAAGCGAGACAAGTAAGAAACCTCCCGTTCGAATCTCACTGTAATTTGGTCAAAGAAAGAAAGACGTCCTCTCTTAGATTTTTAGACGAGCCGTCAGTAAAAATACATATCTCTATAATGGCATTTCTATTCATTGTTATCGTAGATGTAGGGAAACAAAGTAATTGTACAGTTGCAAGTTAGCGAGGGGGAAAAGGAAAAAAGGAAAGAATGGTTAATATTCCCCATAGACGCGTCTATTTGGGGATCTTTGTTATGCCGATGGTCCGAAGTTCACGCCTCGACTATTTTTTAATATATTTGTAATTGTTTTCGAATACGTATATGAAGATGCTTCTCATGAAAGGAGCATTTCAAATCATCCGAATAGATCCATCTGATTTCACATTTTTTCACGTGAAACTTTCGTCTTCGTTAAGAAATAACGTAAGCTATTCGAACCGTGATCTTTAGCGATAATAACTTGTATTACACGATGATCGTCGTACGTGTAATACGTAATATATTTACCGTTCCACATTGTTACCGCGATATATTTATTTATAAGAGAGAGAGAGAGAGAGAGAGAGATATGATCATCGTATCCGACTTTAAGGGATTTCTCGTTTTTTCTAAGAATTACAAACAAACTTTGTTTTATGTACTTGTTATTCGAAGTTGGATCTCGATAGCTTGTAATCGCTTGGAGTTTCTGAGTAAATCAATGTCTTCTGTGAATTAACATAGCTGGAAGTAGAAAGTTCCTAGGAAAGGTGTACAGAACGTGGATTTATTATTTATTGTTGTAATTATATCTTAGAAGAATTAGCATCGACATAGTACAAAAGGGAAGGCCACACCATAGACACGCGTGGCAACGAGACAAGTTGACCAGATTACAAAAAAGAGAAAAAGAAAAAAAAGAAATAGTATGAAAGAGACTTGAAACGGCTGCACAGTTGCGTAGATCTTGAGCGATATACGAGAGCAGTACGGCAAGAAAAAGACATTTTTCTTTTCTCCGTTTTTCACTTTACGTTTCACGTTTCGAAATTTCTAATACATCGTATTAAGGCTTAATTTAATGGAATAAGTCTGACGAACGAGGCGTAACGCTTTCGCAAATTGATATAAGATATTGTAAAACGTAAACAATGCAAGATAACTTTTTATCCACTTTTTTATCGAATAATCGAGGAATTATAAAGGTTCGATTAATATATATTTACAAGAGGGTAATACCGAAATTTCAAACATTTCCTAAATCGATAAACAATTTTTCGTCTACGCCTCAAGCCACAATATCGACAGATTAAGGTGTCTGTCTATTCGATCCATGAAACAGCTAACGATACCAATTGTACAGCACATAACAGTCAATTCTCAATTATACAATGCAGTTATATGAAAAATTCTTTATCATGATATCGACCTAAACATCGACGAGCGCAAAGTTAATCGGATTTAGTCGATCGGTCACGTACATTCTTTTATTTTCGAATCTCTAAGGCCTAGAGTCGCGTAGCTATAAGACGAGTAGTATGTAACAAAATAAATAAAGTTGTAATTTGCCAGTTTTTGTTCCTTACTTAGGAGTGTCTTTTTTATTAATCATATACCAACACCAACATGAAAATTCTGATCGTAAGAAGAAATCCGTAATCCCTATCCTTACTTCAATTTATTTATTAGTCTTATTGTTCATTTTTAAACCATCTGAGTTTATATTTTTTTTTCATTTTCTTTTGCGAAAAAAGAAATATATATATATACATATATATGCATGTATTTGTATATAATATAATATGTATGTACATTATGTATATGTAAATTACATCGAGGGCGATTATTGCTTATGCAAGGAAATTACTTTATTGCTTTCGCTATACAAGAACCGCGTATGTTCAACAGGGTGGGAACAAAGTATCGAGCAAGGGCCGAATACATTGCTATCTTTTGTTCTCGAAGAAGAGACGTTTCGATGGAAGCTTAACTCGAGGCCGGTGCTGGATTTACCGTCTCGGTTGTGGTGCTTTGCGAGTCGGATATCGGCTTCTCTTGTAGCTCCAGCCACGGTAATCGTTTTTGCAGTTCCAATCTATTCAAACAGTAACGAATATATTTTATTTCATCCTGTTCGTACATTTCAGAGATTCTTTCCTGCAGCTAACATCGAGACGTGATATAATATAATAAATGACCGAGGGAAGATTAGAAAATGAAAAGAATTTGCAAACAGAAAGATATACGAAAGCTATGATTTGCTAAAAGAGCTACTGAAATTATTATTTTATTTAAATTGTATAAAAAGAATTATAACATAGATGAATTATAATTTATATTATAGTTAATATCTAGATCTGAAATATTTATCTTCGTAGTTTCTTAAAAAAGTTTACCTGTATCTCGGATGGCTTATAGCGTATACGTATGGGTCCAAACAAGCAACACCTTTACATGTGCACGCAGGTATCATCGTGACACCGGGTGTTAACAGTGCTTTATTGCCAAACGCACCGATCATTGCCATCACGCCATACGGAGTCCATGAGAGGACGAATAGAAAGCAAATCGTAATGGCAGCCTTCGGATAAACACATAAATTAACCGATTACATTAAACGTTAAGCGAGTATAGTTAGTACAAAATTAAAATAGTATATAGTTACGACCCTCTAACGTCTACAACACAGCTAAACAAACATATGCGATTGTATATTTATAAAATAATTGACTATAGTTCAAACACGAAGATTTCTTCTCTGAATTTGTTCTTAAATATGATCAATATCAATCATTGGTATATAATAGAATGATCGCTATTGATTTGTAAAATCGATGAAACAAAACCACCTTTGCTCTTCCTAATCCCCTTTCTTCTTTCTTGTCTTCGCTTTTCTCTATTGTTTCTTTCGTCATATATAAAATTAACCTACAGTCAAAGATGAAATACACAAGTCCAGAAGCAGATACAACACAAGAGTCAACAACTACCACAACCCATTAGTCGCCCAACTACTGGACCAGATCCGCAGACTAAAAGGAAAATACCCTCTAGATTAAATCCTTAGTTTCTACTAGAACCAACAATATAAAACTATTATAATCCATGTCATCGTATCACGCCAAATTAAGTTACTGAAAATTCTCAACGAGAATTGATTGTAAATATTCTAATAAATAAAAAAAATATATATATATATAAAATTACATACATATGCATGTTTGAGCTATTTAAGTAAGGAAAGAAGAAATTTTGTTCGCAGAATTTTTTCGAATGGATACGATAAAATTCCCCTGAGCTTGCCAGACGACAAACAGTTTATATTAATCAGAATTCATAGAATAGGAGTTCGCTTATATTCTCCACTACCTGTTATTTTTCATTTATAGCCAAACCTCGCGTGATAATATTAATCCTCTTTTCCTTTTTCTACGTTTCACGTCGCATCGAATCTATCGATTATATTATAAACCAATTACGTAATATGGTCATATAACATTTAACTATTTTGATGGAACTTTACAGCAACCATGTTCGATTAATACTAGTCACAACGAAATTGTTAAAAGAACTGAACTGAAATTGTTAAAAGCATCGAAGAAAGTTATTTAAAAAATGTTCTACCTAACAAAAGAAATTGACAGAGAGTATAAACATTGTGGTGATATCGTTCGACACGTTGACTGCCACGATGGTCATCGGTGTCACCCACGTAACTAAAGTTTTTAAAATAATTAAAGCAAGATAGACTTCACGGACTAGAAAATTGTCCACCACGTGAATAATTTAGATAACGCTGTGAGTAAAAACCGTGCAAATACGATAATAATATCTTGGAAAAATTGAAAAATATAACGTAAACTCTCAGGCCATAATACACAAAAATTCACGTGGCAGTTAATGTGTTGATAAAAGAGAAACAAAGTAATGGCTTTATTTAAATACCTTTGCTATACGTATCTCAGCGCTTTGAGAATTTGTGTTCGCGTTACTCCGTAAACTGTCCACGTTCATCTTCTTTGCCTGTTCTCGAAGCGCTTTCTCGTGATTTACGACGTGGCTAACAATCTGAGAATAGTAGTAAATTATAAGCATCATTGGAATGCAGTAGGAGAAAGTAAATATGACAGCAACAAATGTTCGTATTTCATTAGTGTCGGTCAAATAGTCGAAACTGCAACTGGTAAGAAAGCCTTCCGGTACAAAACGTCCCCATACTCCCATTACAGGCATCAACGCCCATGGTATGGTGTACGTCCAAATTAGGACGATAAACAAAATCACTTGTCCACGAGATAGCTTGCCATCCAACGGTCTTGCAATTGTACTAGAAAGAAATTTTTTTATTTATTTATTTCAGAATAGAATGGAAGGGCACTCGAAATCGTTCTTTTCAAACGTGTAACATTTTCTACCTAACTAATTTATGTCAAATACTGGGAAATTAAAGTTCAACGATGGAGATGGAAAATAAGATCGTCGTGAAAATACAGATTATTCTGGTACGAACGTATGAAATAATCGGAGTGTAGATTTTTATGCAGTTATGGGTTGGTGCAGAGAGTCATATAGCGTACGGTAATTTATAAAACATACGTTGATCAAGGCTGTAAATAATTACTTTTCTATGCAATTACTGTAAAACCTTAATAACTTTTTTTTATTCTTGGCTCTCATTTGCTGCAGGTTCTATTGTAATTTTATAGATTGTAATATTTCCTGTTAGCGTCATGGGTATCCTAAAAGCTAGTCGCTAAATGAAATAAATATATATAATTTATGTAACAGAAACAAACGCACGTAATATGCCAAAGTTTATAAAATAGTCAAAGTATAATGTTCGTTATAGCGTTTAGTAGATAAAACAATTCACCACCTAAGTTTCCTTGTTTTCTTTTATATGAAACGTTTTAGAAGCGTCCAAAGTCTAGTTAACTTAGTTAACTTCTAACTAACTTCTTTGTTCTCTTATGAAGTTGTATACAGTATAGAACTAACGTACATTAGCAAGTTTATCAGTCAGATTTTGTTGGTCTAAAAGTAAATGAAGAATCATACCTATATCTGTCGTATGCTATAGCTGCATTCGTTATCGCGGCCCCAATTCCGCTTAGGGAACCGATGACCGCGAATATTTGACATCCTAAATGTCCCAGAGCAAAACCGGTGTTAAAAGAATTGTATATGAAGATAGGCGTCTTGATCATCATAAAGAAATCGCAAATCGCTAGATTCACAACGAACATATTCGAAGGCGTCCTTAATGATTTGGCACTTGAAAAAAAACGAGACTCGATTTAATTTACGCACTTTCACGAATTACAGTGATATAAATAATATCGCGCGTGTATTTCAACAGCGACACAGCTCGAACAAGCTTTTCAAGAGAGACGAAGAACTATTTGCAGGCTTACAAAACTATGTATCATTTACGTTCAACGTAATGTTGCTAAAAACATGAAACTCTGGGAAACAATGGTCAAATGATAAGAATGATTTTCGTAACTTCTTTTATCTTCGACCCTTGAAATTTCTCTTTGGCTTGACACTTTTCATGCTCTTCTAACGTAACATTGACTTATTTCCAACCGCGACACTTTTAAATAAACTACGGATTTTTATCCGTTTATGAGATATTTGAGGATACAGAAATGTACAAAATGAACATAATATGCAAAAGGTGGAGTACCTGTTATAAAGCTTGACGAGAGAAATGAACAGATGTCAATTCTCTAATTATCGTTAATAAAAATATGAAATTGCATAAAAATCCGTGATCTACTTACGAAATACATGTGCGATATTATAAGACTTTTATAATTAGATATTTAGATAATTAGATATTTTTACCGTAACGATGGCAAGAAATGTTATATGATAAAAGAACAATAATGATGAGACGATGAGTCTTATTGACAAAGAAAATAACTTACGCGCAAAATATCCATATTACCAAGCCATTGCCAAGTAAAGCAAGGAAAGTAAAAAGGATATACAAGAGGGCTAATAGATAATGAAGGGAGGGGTTCGGCTCGGGATGGACCAGCCAATGTTCCGGTATATGGACTAATTCTTCGGCAGGAACATTCCATCCCAGCAAACGTGGTGGTCCTGCTGGTAGGTATCTTGCCTCCCAATGAATAGTGTCGTTGGACATGTTGGTCACTCCGTCTGCCAGCCCCTCTCCTTGATACCGCTGATCAGGCAGCAGTTTTATACCATTTCTTCTACCCCCTCGAATCGACGAAACCTTAACCCGTTGGCTTTGCTGGCTTCGTATGAGGATCAGCCGGGGATTATCCCCTAGTTGCTCTGGGTCAGCAGGAATGTGTGTCGACGTCATAGAAGTTAGTCGTACTAATCGTCAATCGAAATTTCGATTTTATCATAGGTGGATGCTCCTTTGAACTTAACGCGTTATTCGTTTTGTATCGCGCCTTTCCCCCCCGCCCCTTTTTTTAGCGAATTATGAGCTTACTGTCTCCTCCGTTTCGTATCACTCTCGTACACGCTCTTTGGAAATCTCTTTATTATTTCAGATGGCTTGAGATGACTTTCATCGGTCTTTTAGCACACTTGTTGGTGTTATATTATTTTAATAAGGGATTTAGTAAATCAAAAAATGTTTTCCTTATTTTATAGTGTCCCATAAGTTACTATCCCATTTAAACGAATAAACGAAAGCCTAAGAAGATGAATTTCTTTTTCTTGATTTAGGGAGGAGATTTAATTAGAAATAATAAGATCAGTTCTTCGTAATTTAAAATTTATTCCTTAAAACCACTTTATTCTCTAAATTTATACGTGTATGTAGTAATACATTTTTATCAAGCATATAATGATTATAGTTAAGTGATCTTAAATTAATTTAATTACATATTTATTCATTTTAATACTTTCATACAAATATTGTGCTGTGTCGCAATTAAAAGATCACAATTAAAAACATTAAAATCATTTAATAGAAAGTCCTAATAGATTAAAATACTTTGTATTATACGAGATATAAATATAGTTTGTCTTTTTAAAATAAGTTACAATAATCTTTCAAGCTGCATAAAGTTTACAAAATACTGTAAAATTGTGTATGCTTTTGTACGTGTTTTATAGCTATACTCTGCCTTGTCTTTCTGCAGACTCGTCAGTTAAAGTATATGCTGGAAGATACGATGATGGATTATCAGGATCTTTTAATCGTGGATTCGGTACTGTTGTTGATTTTGTACCTAAACTCGTATATCCTTCGTCATATAATGGACAATAAGGTACATTGTGTTTCAACAAAAATTTCCACACTTGATCATACGACCACTTCAAGATCGGATTTACGCGAATTAGATTTGGCCAGGTTGAGTCAGTTGGCTTAAAGACCTCTAGATTTTGTGTGCCAGGATCACCTCTCCTCATTCCCATAAGGCTAGCTTTTAGATTTGTTTTTTCATTTAATAATGAACATAATGCATCTCGCAAAGGACATTTCTTCTTTATTAGCTCTAAACCGTAGTATTGAGCTGCTCTTTCTACAAACGAATCCACCTTAAAATATTTAAACATGTTTTAGATTATTGCAAAATATATATGTATACTAAAGATATATAAAAATATATAATTATGCTATTTAAAATATTTAGATTTATGATTACAAAATCATTTTTCAGGAACCTATATAATTTTAAAAGAAATAATAAGATATACAAGGCTTCGTTTTTGAGAAAATTGCGTATTTAACGAAATTCCATACTCGATTTTCTCGAAAGCGACGGCTTGTAGGATAAAAGAATTTAATGTCTTTTGCTTCTATTTGTGACTGAATTAGAATCTAATTTGAATCTTGTGGAAATCTAGATCTTTATTTTCAATAATATGATCTTATTCTTAAATAAGTTAGGATCATATTTAGTAATTTCTAATTTAAACTTACTTCTGGAAATGGTTCTGCTGTTACATATAAACATAATAATGACGAGATATTTTGTAATTTTGCAACACAGGCAGCTAGGTGTAAAACTACTGTGCAATCCTTCCCTCCATTAAAGCTTACAAAAACTTCTTCTGGCTTATACCTTAAAAATTTATATGTATGAGATAAAAATATGCTAAATTTACTTTTACTTATAGACACTTTTTTTCAATGTACATCACATTATTAAGTACTTAGTCTATAATACTCACGTCTTATAACACTGTTCTAAAATATCCACAGCATACTTTATATGTACTTCATTTTCAGTATCTTCAAGTACAGTTTTTGCATGATAATAACTAAATCCATTTTTTAGATTTCTAATTTTTTGTATTGGTAACGAGTACAAAAGTTTTCCTTTTGCTTCCAGAACATCCTCTTTTCTCCCCTCTAATGTAATTCTTGTAAAACATTCAGGTGTTCTTTGCGGATAACTACCAATATTAACTTTATCTTTCCAATATTCTGCATGTTCATCCAAAATTCTTACTATCGATAATTCGTTTAAATTAATATCTATTTCTTCAAAGTGTAAAGGAGTGTCTCCTTTTAATTGAGGTAGGATTACATCAACAGCTACCTCAAAATATATTGGAGAACCTGGCAGCATGTATACATTCTTTGCTTTTATGATAGCATATTTTTCTGAAAATGATTTTATATAATTAATTTTATTAATTACATTCTGTTATTTTATTTATATATAAATAAAGCATAATGCAAGCATAATACATAAACCATAGTACAAATCAGCACAATGTAGTATATTAACGTATGAACAATGTAATTTTTTTATATTTGCAATGATATAAAAATATTATTTTTTATTAATTACTGTTTTGGATGATAACATAAGAATTTTTTTATGTTAGACATAATTTACTCACTTGGTGAATAAATATGAATAAGCTCACAGGGTGTTGGTACAATAGTAAGGCGTTGAGTTTCTTTATCATTATTGTTAGGAAACAGATTTAAACAAATATCAACTAATTCCCTATTTTGTTCAAATTTCAATCCTAAACCTTTGGCTACTGCTTCGTATGTTACGTCATCATGTGTAGGTCCAACACCACCAGATGTAAATACAACAGAATATTCTTTTGAAGCTTCAAGTACGGTCTTCGCAATTTCATCTACCTAAGACAAAAGGCTATATTACACGTAGTGAGAATTTAGACTTTAATAAAAATATAGATATATGTACGCGACACATATTTACAAAAATTTATTATTACTAATTAAATTATTATTTATATTTTAATATCTTATTACTAATATACATTCAATATTTTAATAGAAAAAATATAAAATGAAAATTCATTACTTTTCTAATTTTATTATAGTTGGAAATAAAATAAACAAAATATATTGAACTATAATGCTTTAACATTTTTAAAGTGACAATTAAATATAATAAATAATTAACTAACTAAATAACTGTAGCTAAAATTTAATACAAAGATTCTAGTAAAGTAATACACACAACATCAGGAATCACTGTTATTTTTTGAAGTTTAATACCACAAGCACGTAATCTTTTTGCCAGATATGATGTATTTGTATCTATAATTTGGCCACGTAGAATTTCATCTCCTATTACAATCAAACCAGCAGTACAGACACTCTCCATCATGAATAGTTTCCTGTGCACATTAAAATACATTCACATAAGTAACTATGAAGAATATTGACTAGATTTTAAAAGTTCTTCTTTTAGTATTACGACAAAAATTAAATTATCATTAAATAAACAAAATTTCAGTATGCTATAATACTCCTTCACATATTTGTGCTTAGATAAGTAAGATAAAAATTGGGTGATAAGAAATAAGCTATTAGACTACTATGTTTGTATTTTCAATTATTTTTATTTGATACAAAATTATTCAATAAAATCTTACATTATATATTATGTACAATAATTTTGCTACAATGTATAAAACAAACAAATATTATTGAGCAATTTTATTAATGAAGTACATTATATTACATGAGTGTTCTAAATATGTATGTTTAACTAAGTTGTATGTTTATCAAATTTGCATTTTCTCCACCAAGGAAGTTGTTGCATCTGTTTGTATTGGTGCTGCATTCTGCACTTTCTTTCTTCCTCCTTGCTTTGCATTAGTTACTTTTATTTTTGGTTTGGACTGATATACTTCCTTACGTAATTCTTCAAGTTGTTTATCAATTTGTGCTGCTTTATCCTTATTTCCTTTACTTGCTTCATTTTTTTTCAAATCCAACTATTAAAATGAAGAAAACTCATATAATAAACTGTATATTATTATATACATATATTTGTCCATAAAGTACATCTATATATATATATATATATATATATATATATATATATATATATATGTAGTTTATTATCAATATTTAAATATATTATGGTTTATATTTTTTCTAAGAATTCACTTACCTTTTTTAAATTAGTTAACACTTTTTGTGCTTTCACCTTCAGCCTATTACCACGAACTGTTGCTACTTTAAACACATTTTTCTTCGTTTGCTTTTTTTGGAATCCTTTGTTCTTTCCCATTATTCTCTGTAATATTATCACTTGCAAGTACATCAAAATTATTTTCCATCTTTAATTTCTTCATTGCTGGCGCCTCGCCTTTTAATATATTTTCAGTTAATAAAAATGATACACGTATCATATCTTTATTTAAAGATACATTTCTGACAAAATGTAAATCAATTAAAGAATCAGGACTCAATTTACAACCAAGTTTCTGTTCTACCAACAATTGTCCCAGTTTACAAGCATCTTCTCCTTTATTTGTTTTTATAAAACAATATAAGTGAACAGTTGGTGGCCAACAACACATTTGCTTAATCTCATTTTCACTAAATGAATCAAAAAATACATCCAAGAATTCAACAGCAAGTGCTGGTAAATTCATTACTATATGTTCCATACCAACTTTATTAGTAGCTCGCCTGTTTAAAATATCAGCCTTAAAAATGGTTTTTAAAAAATCTCTACCATCTATATTAAAAGATTGTATATTTTTTTTAACTTTATTAATGATAATATTTTTCTGTAGCCATTTATATGATTCTGGATTTAAATCATTCGCAAATACTTTAATTCCTTTACGAGCAGCGGGAATAGCAAATGGTCCAACTCCAGCAAATACATCATATAGAACATCATTAGGTTTCATATATTTAACTATATTTTGATGTTCTGTACTTAATCGAGGATTCCAATAAACCTTAGAAAAATCTAATTCATATGTATGGCCATTCTCTTTTACTGTTGTAATAGTATTTTTATCGCCTGCAAGAATTTCCATAGTAAAATTTCTAAAAGTTGTATCAATGATATCTATTTTGTTCAAAACAGTTCGAACACTTGGAACCATATCAAGATAAACTTGGCCAATAAGAGCTTTATATGGTAAATGTGCATCACGCAGATTTAAATGCAAAATATGGCCAACTACGCTATATGAAGTTGGAACCTCAATTTCCTCAGGTAAAATACTCCTTAATATCTGATAAGATTGCCAGTTATCATATTTTAAAGTTATTTTTGTTGTTCCAAACTGTTCATACATTCCTAATAACTGATTCTTTTCACTTTCTACAAACTCTTCAATTGTTTTTATTAACTTGGGATCCAAATATATAATAGTTTCATTATCTGCACTTTGAACTGGTTTAAAGTTTCTTACTTTAAAGAGATATTTTTTTACAATAGGTATTATTTTTGATAGTGCTACACCACGAGTTTTCAAAAATGGTAATTCCACAGTAGTTGTAAATGCAGTACGGTCCAAACATTTCATTCCTCGTACTGATTCCAGAGGAACCAGCAAAGAAGACATTTTAGTATAAAAACGATATTGTATCCAACTGTATTGTTTGACTAATGTAGCTAAATACTGATGTTTAATCATTTATATGACTATATATAATCTCCCTATATTATGATGCCCTATAAAGAATTTCTAATTACCCTATTTGTTTCAATCTTTATCTTATATACTCCAAAAATATAGAGCAATATAAATAAAGTATCAATATATCCAAATATCGAATACAACTAACTACTAATGACAACTATTAAAATGTATAAATATTTTGCTATATATATTTCTACTATCATAATTATTTATAATAGCATATGTTTTTCAGCTATGCTATATGTATAGTAAGAATATAAACATTTTGATTTTTTATATAAGGCATGAATAAACATAATAATACGATGCTTTACAGAGATAATTTTTTCACAATACAAAATTCCAGTAAACTAAAATATTACTATCGTTATCCGAGAAAATCAGTTGAGTAAATATAAAAATAGTAACATCAAATAAACTATTCGACTAAATTATTATAAGATTCACAACATTTTTATATTATTAAGTTTTAAATCTATTTCTATAAACACATTATTTTAAAATATCAACGTATTTATACACATAAATAATTGCCTTTACAACGGATAAGATCAGATAAACACATATATTTTATAATAATTTATGAAAACGTAGAAAACAATTTATTCTTTATATAAATACTAATTGTATTATTTTAAAAAGTTGTTATTTACCTTTAAGTCTCTGTTTGACTTGTGGAGTTATTGTATTTTGAATTAAATAAAAATATGTTCCATTCATTAAATGAGGTTATCAATTACACGTTTTACTTGCACAATACGTGAATCAAATAATATGTGAAAATATACATATGGCTTATAAAAATAGAAAATATATTTACATTAAATACACTTATAAATTTTATAGCAATTATAAATTGTAATTTTAATTAAAAAATAAGAAATTGATGTAATTATAATTAGAGGAAATAAAATTAATTGATTAATTTTCATATATTACTTAGGAAATTGCTCCAATTTTAAAATTAAAAATTTACAAATAGGTATATTAATTTTATTTTTGATTCTATGTGATGAAATTTTTAAATGAATTTACACAAACATATATATATATGTATTCCATTAATGTTATTAAACTGTCATTATATTAATAGCAAAGAATAGGATAATCCCTACTCTTTGCTAACAGCATATGTTGTATATATGTATGTTTATTGCTAATATACATATATTTTTCTTTTTTTTTAGTCACAATAATTTATGAAATATAAATAATAAATGTACGTATATGCAATTAAATGAAATTAAATAATGGGTCTATGAAAGATTCGTTTTTATATACATAAATTAAATTTACATTTGAAGAGATTTGAAATATATACGAAGCTTAAAGTTATTATTAGAATTAGCATATAATTAGCATATACACGTGCATAATTTTACATTTAATTACTTACAAAATTAAGCGTATACTATTAAAAAAAAAAAAAAACAAGCTGAATTTAGTAAGTGATTAAATTTATATTCTATTGAGTAATAGAAATAATAAATAGAATTATTTAGTTACTTCTTCGTATTAAATCTACAAATAAATATATGTATATATAACTATTTTACATCTATACGATCGTATGTAGAATGAACTAATTCAAAATTATTTAAAAATTGCATTTGTTAATACATAATTGTGTGACTGACGATTTTGAGCGATCTGCGCTTTTATCTTTCATATGCATACATATAATTTGTATATAAATTATATTGTGATATAAATTATATTGTAAATATTATAAATATATAGAAGGTAATGATTGAAATTTGTAAAAGTCATAATTGTATTACAAATTACATATATTTATAATTTAATCATTTATAATGTATCACATTGTATAAAATATAAAATAAGCAATGAAAAAATACAATAAATTACTAAAAATGAGAAACTGTTATTTACAATAAAATTTATTTCTCTATATTGCTTAATTGTGCAAATATAAATATTTTCGTTAATATATAAATAAATATTGTTATGATTTACATATAGTTCTTAATAAATATTATTCATAAGTTAGATATCTCTACTGAAGTACAAACAATACTATAACATTTTCAAAATATACTGTACATAGTCATGCATATATTTACACTATAAAATATATTTTGAAATTTTGTACTAAATAAGATGTTTAATTGAAATTTATAGTCCAATAATTTGGTTTACATTATTTTTCGAGCTGCCTTGTAGTAAATAGTAATACTATACATATATAAAGTTATAAGTTAACTCATGAGTAAACTTATGATTTTTTGAGTGTCAAAAGTCTTCACTTAATTTTAGAATTTTTAGATAATGTCCACTTTATATTGATATAGCTGTAGCTCTAACAGCTGCACTTAATAGAGGATTTGGGTCTGGTTCTTCTGTTAAAATATTAACTTTTACCCATTCTCTTCGTTTATTACTCTGTCTTAATGCATCAATAACTGCTTGTACATATAAACCATCTTCAAAAGATGATGCAGAAAATACTGGTTCTTTTATCCAACCCTTTTTATCTTCAACAGATTGGAAAGCTTCTCTTAGTGCAGTGATCATTTTTCTTAATCCTTTGATATATGGTCTTGGAATAGAGTCAGCAATGGGAAATGATATATCTTGTAAATCATCTGTATCATGATATAATATTTCTTCTTGTCCATTACGACAACCATGCAAATCTCCACCACGTGCAAGAAGATGATTACCACCTCCACATATTAATACTTCTTGAGAAAGCTGCCCTTGTAAATGATTACTCAATGTTGCTGTTACCAATGTGCCACCACTTAATTCCATTTGGAAACTGCAGAAATCTGGTGATGTAACATGTCTAATTCCATTTATATGTTTTGTAGTTTGCGTGAAAGTCCGGACTACAGCATGTACTCTTGAAGCACGTTGACCAATTAAATGAAAAATTAGATCGATTACATGACTTCCAACTAAGGCTAAAATTCCTCCTCCCATTGTATCATCACACAACCAATCGTATCCTATAATAAGAAAGAAAACTGTATTTGACAAATATTTTAATAATTTGATATACAAAATATAGTACTCTAACCATTGTGTAATAAACTGCCCATATGTACTCTAACTTCTATTACATTTACAGGACCATTTAAATATCCTTCTTCTAAAGCTTTCTTCATGTGAACAAATGCTGGTAAAAATCTTAAACTATGATTAACAATACTTATTAAAGAAGGATAATATTGTGCAGCTCGCACCATTTTTAATGATTCGCTTTGACTTAAACCTGCAGGTTTATCACACACAACATGTTTTCCTATCCCTAATGCTTTTACCGCAATTTGTGCATGTAAGCTAGGAGAGCACATAATAAAAATCAAATCAACATCCTTCCTGAGGAGTACATCATCAATTCGACTAGTATGAAATGGTATTTCAAGATCTGTTGCAACTTCTGACACTTCTGCCAGTGTACGTCCCCATATAGCTTCAATTCTAAAGCCTTTCTCTCTTAGAAAGGGAATAATTACTCTAACAATACTTCCTGTACCAAAGACTCCAATCCCAGGTAATGTCATGCTGTATTGTTAATCTTCTCTGTATGTCTTTCTAACTTAAATTTTATTAAATATTAATAACAACAATATTTAATGGTCTCGACTGTAATTTTAAAGTAGCTTTGTTAACCTTTTGAGGTGTTATTTCTTGATAATATCTTTTATTTCTTAATTTAGCATATACAAGAAATTTGACAACCATTACAACAAAATGCAAACACACATCACACTATATGTTTCGTACTTTAAGGTTGGTATTTCATGTACCTATGTCCAATTTACAAATTTTATCTAGATGAGAGCGAAAATACAAATTGCATTACTGTAAATGATAGATGTAATCGTTCGGTATTAAATTATTAAAGAAAATTCACTTGTATAGTTACATACAGTACAGTTGTTGTATAGTTACATATAATTACATAGCAAACAAATATTTATAACATTGTTCAATTTTATTAGATACAATGATATCGTCACTGTTAAACCCGCGATCATATATACAGGCTTGGATATTCACTAGAGGAAAGCGTTTGCCAAGTGAAGCCAAAAAAGATCAACATGGCGACAAATGTAGGAAGCATTTCGCACATGTGTGTCACAGTACATGATGACATATTGACATATACCTGCCCCTCAATTTACGCGGCACTTTTTTATGCGAGTCTCTTTCTTATGCCGTAGATTTTATTATTTTATTTATTTATTTATTATTACTTAGTCTGTGCAAAAAATTGGAAAGTGCTATTATATACAATGATCTACACATTCAACGAGCCTCAAAATTTCGACAAGATTTAATGAAATGTTGTAGTAAATATTAGCAAATTTATGAAAACTTAGTAAAAGAAAAGACTGAGAACAAGTCATCCAAAAAAAATTAACAATAACAATGAGAATGATGTTGATCTTCTAAATATTTCAACTGATGAAGGTGATGTGTTTGTGCCAATTAAAAAGAAAAGGTTGAATTATAATAATGATAGTGACATTGAATAAAATTTACTTTTGTTTTCTAAACCGTCATTGTTTTTTATTTTCTTTTCCTTTTTCTTTTTTAACTATATGAAATAAATATGTGTTTCTAAAGCTTATATGTACTAGTTTTTATTTTCAATGTCTTTTCTTTTGTACTGACTTTATTTACATAATTTTTATTCATGTAACACAAATCCTACGTGAAATAGATACTCTGTGTAAATTGGACAGGTGCATCATACATATGTGTGTCAACACATGTGCATAGATAAGTCATATCACCACCGACGAGGTATAGAATAAATACGACATTCAATGCTTTTTCGCGTACCATGTTTTGGGAGTTACCTAATCCCCCATATCATTTTCATATCGCATACAACATTATCGATTTAGTACAGTAGTGGTTTTAATTGGAACCAATGGAACTAAATTTTCCTATAAAATTACAAAGAAGGTATAGGATAGCCTATACAAAAGTCCTCGAGAATGTGCAAACTCGAGCGTGCGTCAATTGATATTCTGTGTTTTATATGACATGCGTGACCAGTGGTGAAGATATCACGGCCATCCATGACCACGATTCACGGCAGAAATGAAAAGGGAGATGGTAAATGAACATAGAAGAAATTCAGCCAAAAATACGCTCCACAAATTACTGCCGAACTATACGCACGTTTCTTTCTCCTGCATTTGGTGAAAGAAACGAGCGTGTGCACTGATACCTTACTGATCAGTCCTTTAGCAGATCCTGGACGAAATAAATATTTTCACCTTGTTCTGCACGTCTTTTTTTCTCGCATCTACTTTGAATTCCTAGGATTTTGGACATGGTGACACCATTTAGCGGTAAGAAGGTTTATTACTTGTTAATACCACTGAATAGCCGATAGACGGAGCTACTGTGTAATTTTTGCCTGTTCATGACCAGTTTACATTATATGCATTTGTATCTTGTAACAATCTAATCGTGTAAGGGCGAAAACAAGAGGAGTAACAATAATTGTATTTCTAAATCGAATAATCATTTAGTTTTTTAGTTTATTGAGGAATTAGAGTAATCGAAAATTGTTACTGTACATTTTATAAATATAATACTTTTGTAAAATTCACAAAATATAAACATATTGTATAAATACAATTTTATTTATTTCACAATACAGTACTTAATTCTTGATATAACAATCCCATCAAAAAAGAAATCATGTCTACAAATGTCTCACATACAGAAAAAGAATTAGATTTAAGTAATGCTGGAAGAGGCGTGTGGCTTGTCAAAGTACCTAAATACATAGCGAATAAATGGGAGAAAGCACCTGGCAATATAGAAGTTGGCAAATTAAAGATAACTAAGTATGTTTCCAGTAATAGTATTTCAAAATCTCACTTTCACAAATATGCTAAATCTTGTATGTCTTATTAGAAATCCTGGTCAGAAAGCAGAAGTATCACTTAGATTGTCAGAAGCAGTCTTAGCTTTAAAAGAACCTGGAGAAGAAGAAATTCCAAAACAGCATAGATTAGATGTTACGACAGTAACGAAACAAATGTTAGGTGTATTCTCTCATGTTACACGTAAGTTATTGCAAAGAATTATTTGAGATATGTATATCAATGTGGTTGATAAATTCATATTTTTGACAGCTTCAAGTAGTTCAGATTCTATAGTTCCTGAAACTGAAAAGCTCTATATGGAAGGAAGGATTGTACAAAAATTAGAATGTCGTCCATATGGTAAAAATATCTTAAAATATTTCAAATACTTAAAGCTCTGTATAATTTACGCATTTATGTGTATTATTTTTAGCTGATAATTGTTACATGAAATTAAAATTACAAAGTATTAAAAGAGCTTCTGTACCACAAAGACAAGTTCAGCAATTAGATAGGGTAGTCCAGAATTTCAAACCTGTTTCTGATCACAAGCACAACGTAAGTACTTTAATGAAGCATTTAAAGTGTATTTGTATATGTATTATGTAAACAATCTTTGTTATCAATCATTTTATAGATTGAATATGCAGAGAAGAAGAAGGCAGAAGGTAAAAAGATGAGAGACGATAAAGATGCGGTATTGGACATGTTGTTTGCTGCATTTGAAAAACATCAATATTATAATATAAGAGATCTTGTAAAGATTACAAGGCAACCAATTGTAAATATATTTTTAATAATATTACATGAATATATTAATATATATTTATGGGTAACAGTATCAATATTAATTATTTATTCATTTATTTTATTCTATTAGGTGTATTTAAAGGAAATATTGAATGAAGTTTGTAATTATAATCTAAAAAACCCTCACAGAAATATGTGGGAATTAAAACCAGAATACCGGCATTATAAAGAGGAGGAGAAATCTGAAGGCAGTCAGAAAAAAGCTGATGAATCAGATGACGATTGAAATTAAAGGTATTTAAAGTGTTAGAATAAAATTTAAAATAAAGTATTTTACACTACTTGACATCTGAGGCTGTGCGAAATTAACTATGTTTGAACAAATTTTTTTAGATGTATATTTACATTGACTTTATTCCATTGTATCAATATAGGGGATATACATATTTAAGATTATATATCAAATTAATTGTCCGTTTATTTTTTTAATGTAAATGGTCGAAAAATGAATCAACCATGTTTTAATAAATATTACAATCTTTTTATTACGACAGGAGAAAATTGTAAATTTATAGAGCGTATATTTATACTTTATACAAGCAAAATGCATTGCATTATTTAAATAGGTAATTGTTACAAGATTTATAAATATTTCTAAAATTGTACATAAAAAATAACATATTGTATACGAACATTAAAATACTTAAAAAATAATATAATTAATTATTATCACTTCATTTATGATAAGTACGAACAAATATTTTTTTCCATAAATAAGGCATTATAGAATGATAATTATTAAATGTTGATTTCACTGATGGTTTAGTTGTTTAAATGTGCGTGTTTTACATAGTATACAAGCAAAACGAACTTATGTATGTAATAAGGATAGGAAAATACTAGTTGACATAAACTGACTAGAGTTGATTGCACATGGCCTTCTGTTATCGGAATGAATAGTAAAGTTATATTTACTATATTGTTGTAAATAATGCAATTATAAAATATGTGCTTTAAAATAAAAAAATAATATTTAGCTATATTACTGTATAAATTGGTATACCTTTCTTCAATTCGAAAAAAGTGAGGTAATAATTTTCTTTATCTATAAAAATAGTACTTAATACGAAAAATATCACTTAATAGTTAAAATGCATTATAATACATATTATGGCAGGAATTATAAATAATAAATGCTTCCAATAAAGACGTCCCTAGTTTTATGCACTCATAGTATAGTAATGAAAGCATCATACTCAGACATTAACTCTATTTTCTAGCATTTAATATAAACTATGGAATGCTTTACTCTGAAAAACATATTTCTATTAAGAAGAATGATATTGAGAACAATGTTCAATAATTTTTTAAATCTTTCGACTGTCCATAACTACTGATAAAATTTGAAGATCAACAGTTTTAGTTTTCAACTAAGAAGCATCCAAAAGTGCATTAATACTTTGTGCGTGCAAATTTACCGTTTTCTTTCATCACATTTCTTTCTAAGCATCCGATAATTCTTTAAACATTAACAAAGGCTTGAAACATCAACATTGGATGACATCCACATAAAACTTTAATTCCAACTTTTTCATCCGCTGGAATAAATACAACTGAACCCCGATAAAGAATCTTTGACGGTGAAATTTCACCCTTTCCATTTATGATTATTAAAACGCTCGCTGTACTTCTCGGAATTATATTATACGAAGCTCTTCCAGGAGGAATCTAAAAAAATAATACTTTTTATACATCTAATAATTGATGGAAAATCTTGTATAGAGGGACTTACTGTTATTTTAGCAACAGCAAAATCTACTACAGGTGGACGAAATACTTCGGTACATTCGTCCTCTCGAGAAGGTTGAAATCTTTTTGCAGAAATTGGTTCACAAATGTACCTTAACATTTCAACTAATGTTGGCACATCTTTTAATTTAGGAGTCAATCCTGCACGCACCACATTATCAGAGCATGCCATACATTCCACACAATCTATAAATATGGTTTCAAATTATGTTTATGCAAATCATATTAAATTTTAAAGATAACATAATATAAAACATAATGTAGAATGCTGACCACCAGAAAGATATGCATGTGGTTCATTTGGTCCAAGATATATAGCCTCACCAGGCTGCATAGTTATAAAATTAAAAAAATAAATGCCAAAACATCCTACATCTCCTGGATAATCTGAATACAGTCTTTCCAGTAAACTAGCATGTAAAGTTTGTCTTAATGATTCATCTGAAGGAAATCACCATTTTTATTTATGAAGAAGTAATTATAAATATTTTAAATAATAAAAATTACCCAAATTGGATAGTCTGTCAAGTAATTTTCTAAGTTGCAATGCAATTAATCCAGGATCACAAGTCATGAGACTATGAAAACATGTTTTCAAAGATTCTGTATTGTCTGCTTCACCTGTTGTCATAAATTTAAGTACTTTATCTTCTCCTATTACAGCACGTAATTCAGGTAAAATTTTTAAAAACTCTTTTATCTCTCTGATTGGACGGAAGCCACAAAGAGCCTCAAAAGGCGTTAATGCTATTGCAAGTTCTGGTTTATGATTTGCATCTTTGTAAATAGTGGGATGTTGTTGATTCAGTTTTCTTGCTTTTTCCTGTATTGAAATATGATATTTAACATTGAGTAATTGTATATGTACTTATATAGTATATACTAATATAATAATACTTATATATGTACATGCATATGTTATTATATATACCTTATCTGGATGTGCTTGGATAGATAATGCTTTATTCACAGATAACACTTTAAAAAGAAATGGCAAGTGATGACCAAATACTTTTTGAGCATCATTTCCTAACACATTAGTATTCTGTTTTATGTATTCTTCCAAAGATATATTTAAATCTTTCATATATGAAGGACCATTAGGATGAGTACCTATCCATAGTTCAGCATATGGTCTCTTTTCATCCAGTACAAAATCTGAATTAGAAGATTTTATTAAGGTTGCAACAATACTGTTAATACCATATCTTCCCCAGTCGTAAGTTTGTACTTTACATTTAAGCTCCATTCCAAAGATATTTCTGAAACATAAAACAGAAATTCATTGTCTATAGCTTTTATAAAAACACTTTTATACATCCTTCACATTATATTAAATTTGTTACACATAGTACATTAATAAAAAATATTGTCGAGTAAAAATTCTTTTTCTTTTTCCAATTTATGTTTCTTCAATAATATTATTACATATATTTTCTGTTAAAATATGTAAAAATATTGTATTTTAGAGGAAAGCATATGTTTATAACTCCACGTAGCATTACATAGAAACAATAGAGCGCGGACAACGTCAAGACTTCAATTATTTGACACCATCTGTACAAACTAAGCCTGATAAAAAAGGTGACACGTAAATACAATATTACCACTTCTTTTGATAAGTGTTGTCCACACTTTAATCGCGAGCAGAACGAACTTTTCCCACTCTGCCCTGGTCGTCAGGGAAACCGAGACGCTAATCTCGCATGTCCAGTGCGAATCTTCTGCGAATTTTATATGTTTAAACTGGAAAATTAAAGATATAAACGATTACTTTTATAATACACATAGAAAGATTCATTAGAAATAGTCTAATAAGATGTATATACGATTAAAAATAGCTTATGATAAACAGATAAAATTATTATTAAAAAATTGCATATGAATGCAAAATTTATAAAAGAAAAAACCGCGAGATTTGCCCCTCTATTATAAGTGTATACAAAATGTAATAGTATTAACTCGTATGTATATTTGTTTATAGAGAAGATTCAAGTCACTGAGGAACCCCACCCGCGATAACATTTGATACTTGATAATACCTGCAATATTTCATTTGCGTTTCTCTGTTATCATATTTACTGGAAAATACTCATTGCAATTTTCATTTTGTTACGTTATGCGTTCTGTATTGATTACATTGTTCTCTTAAAGTAAAATATTTTCTATTGAGATATATTTTCCTTTAGATTTTTAAAGTTATAGTTAGTTTATTAATATAATAATATAATTAATTTATTAATAAAATAAATTAATTTGTTTATGATTATTTATTACATTTTAAATAAAGATACGAAAGTTCATAACTATATAGAGTGCATTTGTAATGCTGTTATAATGTTCACAAATAACTAATTTAATAAAATAAAACGAAGAAAGTGTGAATCGAGTTAGCAATTCTTAATTATAATAATAATAAATAATTCTATGATTTTGTAGATTAAAATTTATCCAGTCTAATTCGCAACATTTCTATTATATTTTTCCGATATTTTTCCTATAATTATATTATGTACCTATATACTTTTCTAATCTTTTACTGAAAAAACATATATTAATTATACATATTACCCGATTTAATATTATACATGGAAATGAACATAAAGCAACAAAATATTATGCAGTGGAAACACCACTCTATATAATTTATATTTCATGGTAATTGGTAATCTGATTCAAGTGCGCTGTAAAATTTTCAACCTCAACCTCTTTCACGTATATCGTGTTCTGTGGCATTAAGCGTGCTGGGAAGGTAGTGCAAAAAATATTTTAATATTTTATAATAATATATAAAAAATATACAGCAAACTTTTAATAAATGTATTTAAATATTTGTTTCAGCATTAGCTTTCATTAAATAGTAAATATGGTGGCCCAAAAGAAACAGGTAAATATTTTCTCAATAACACACGTGTACTATTCTATTTTCGAAGCACATGTTAAAATTATTTTTTATTTCAAAATATTAGTATAATTAAAATATAATATAATAACGCATAGGTACAAAAAGTAAATTTATTAGTTTGCTTTTACATCGTTTTGATCCAACGAATTCTTTAATATAGGCAAGCAATTTTTTAATAGTATTGATGTTTTATAGAGGTTATAATTCTATTAAACATATATTTGTCCTTATTTGTTAACAGAAAAAGTCCCAGGAGGGTATTAACTCCAGATTGGCACTGGTTATGAAATCAGGGAAATATGTCTTGGGTTACAAGCAGACCTTGAAGTCCCTTCGGCAAGGGAAAGCAAAATTGGTCATCATAGCGAATAATGCTGCACCTCTAAGGTGAGACTGAGATGTAGTACTCCTTTAATAATTACAGAGCAATATTGATTTATATGCTCATAATGGGGGTCCTACGGAGTAGTCTCACGTCTCTGCTTGTAAGTGCAGAGACATCCTATATCTATTTTAACTTAAAAATTATAAGTGTTTATTTTGTTTGTTTAACAGAAAATCAGAGATAGAGTACTATGCTATGTTGGCGAAGACAGGTGTGCATCACTACATAGGAAATAATATAGAATTAGGTACTGCATGTGGAAAATACTTCCGTGTATGTACTCTTTCTATTACTGACCCTGGAAATTCTGATATTATAAAATCTATGCCTACTGGTGAACAATCATAAATATATTTTTATTTAATAAAATTTTAATAAAAACATATATTGTATTCGTCTGTTTTCATTTCCCTGCCCTTTAATTTCCATTATGATTGAAAATTGATGTTATTAAAGCTAATATTGAGAAACTTAAAATTTGGATTAAGAATTATATTTTATTAGTACGTGATGTCATGCAATAGTATGTAAGTTCTGATTCTTGTAGATGTCACTAGTCTCAACCAGATGCTTGTAAGCATCAATTTTTATATTTTATTCAAAAATTGTCATGCCGCTTTCTTATAATGAACACGTTAGTATTAAGTTATATTTTTTTAATAACCATTTTTTGGGTAGTTTACTGTGAAGAGCAATATTGTCCTATTGATAATCCGGAAGATTGTATTGAAAAAAAGGATAATATTTATAAGAAAGGTATTTATGTACAGAATGTTTGATGAATTTTGTTTAATACCTTTTTCATAAATTTCTTCTTTTAATAGATTTAAATAAGCAATATATTAAGTATTATAATGCAATTGAAGAAGCACAAAAGAATTACAAAATTTGTAATAATACTAACAATGGCTGTTACAAAGATATTATTATAAATGATTTAAAACCTTTCAAGAAGAAAGGTATAAGTAAGGATTTAATAAATATTGCAAAAACTAGGTAGGTATGATAATTGTACGTTACATAATAAATATTTTCTAAAATAAAATTTATATTTTTTATAGAGGAACTGTTTATCAAATAATACAAGGAAAATTGTATAGGCAAAAGGATTGTATGTTTCCTTCAAGATGTTCTGGAATAGAACATTTTCTTTTAAAACTTGCTCCTGGATTAACAGATATGGATTTAGTTATAAACGTAAGAGATTATCCTCAATCAAGTAAACATTTTGGAGGTCCATTACCTATTTTTTCGTTTAGTAAGGTAAACAAAATTTATTTTTTAGATCTATTTAGAACTTTTATGTTTTATTAATGAGAAATTTTTAATGTTGTGAAATATATTTCTAGACTCCAGAATACTATGATATTACATATCCAGCATGGGCGTTTTGGGAAGGTGGACCTGCAATTTCTTTGTATCCCCGTGGTCTTGGAAGATGGGATGAACACCGTGTATCTTTAGATAAAGCAAGTAAAAACACATTGTGGGAGGAAAAAGAAAATAAAGCATTCTTTCGAGGTTCTAGAACAAGTTCAGAACGTGATAATTTAATATTATTAAGTCGCAAGAAACCAAACTTAGTGGATGCTCAATATACAAAAAATCAAGCATGGAAATCTAATGAAGTAATAATTTTTAACTTCTATCTTCATATAATTATATGAATAAAATAATTTTGTATGTCATTGTAGGATACATTATATGCACCTCCTGCTTCTGAAGTTTCTCTGGAAGCTCATTGTAAATACAAGTACTTATTCAATTATCGAGGTGTTGCAGCATCATTTAGACATAAACATTTATTTTTGTGTCGGTCCTTAGTATTTCATGTTGGAGATGAGTGGACTGAATTTTATTATAATGCAATGATACCTTGGATACACTATATTCCTGTTTCCAAGGATGCTAATCAAACAGTATTAGAGTATGTTGCTGTTTACTTTTCATTGCTAACAGTAATGTCTTTTATATAATATTAATATTTTTATCTGCATTTACAGAGAATTAATACAGTTCGCAATAGATAATGACGAAACGTCAAAAAAGATTGCAGATCGCGGAAGAGATTTTATATGGAATAATTTAAAGTTATCTGATGTCACACAATCTTGGAAAAACCTTCTTAAGAAATATTCAAAACTTTTAACATATAAAACTACCTTAGATAAAAGCTTAATTAAAGTGGAGGGGAAGGAAAGGTCTTAATAAAATTTTTTTTAATATAGAGTACTTTATATATTTTTTTATTAAAATTTCTATTCTTTGATGTAAAGTATTAACTAATAAAAATAATTTGGTAATGATCAGATATTTTATTAACTTTTTAAAATAAGCGTTAGTTAAAACAAACGTATGTTTTCTTTATTGATACTGTACAATGTCAGGACATAGCACAATGTGGCAAGTTTCAATATGAATCATTTTGGTGCCCTGACAAAACATCCAATACGAACAAAGGCCTTGTACATTATATTGCATCAAATGTACGTTTTATTTGTATATTAAATATATTAAACATTTAATTGTTTCAAATACAATCATAATATAAAATTTTTATACGTATTTCTTTGAAAAAGCAATTTATTTAACAAGTATTAAAAAACTGTACAAGGCGTTTTGTGCTTTATTTTTCCTTAAATGCTAGGTCATTCTTAAGTACTTAATTATTTATTTGTAACAAAATTATGAAAACCTTTCTTAGAATGTAAAGAAACATGGTAATGTCATTAATTACTATAAAGATACACGTACACTATGATTTGTAAATACTGTTTATATTTTTATTGTAATATTTAATATTTTTTAAACTAATTTTTTCTAAATTTAAGCTAAACATTTAACTAATATACACAGAATAGTTATGTATTAAAAGGTATTTACAATACATAACGTACATGTATTTTATAAAGTGCATATACACACATTATACATAATTGCCTTTCATATCATTTTGGTTTTAAAGCACAATACAAATAATTATTCTTCTCAAAATAATAAAAATTGTTGTTTTCAAGATATTGCATTAAATCTCACATTCATAACATTATCATCAGGAATTAATATGTAACTATCATCAACATTATTTATTATAGTCCTATTATATCATAAAACAAAATATAGAAAGTTGTTTAGAGAAAATCTGTTGCATAAGTGAAAGAAAAGAAAATTATAGGGATTGCTGTTAATTAATCAACAATAGTAACAACAAATTAATAGAAACTTATAAAAGAAAGATGCAATTTACTATAATATTTTCAGAACATTTTAAGGCACTTGTACGGAAGATAAATATTTTTTTGATACAGTCATTTAACATGAGTACTATAGATGTTTTCATAACTTTCTTATTACACTTATTAATACAGCAAGTTACAAAGTCATTATTTTAAGGTTTTTAGATATTTTCAGAATTCTTTGCGTTGTTTCCTTACATTCTGAGAAGTATATATTTACATTCTTATAGGAAATAATGAAAACTCTATAATACTCATAATACTGTCAGTGAAGAAACCAATCGACTGTTATCTTTATTTGCTATTTGTCATGTTACAGCATATCTCAGTTCTTTTTTAAACCTATATGTACTGCATGGACGTGCAAAATAAGTGCCTTCAACATTAATGTTTATACAAATCACGATATACGAATAAAGAATAAATAGGCAGTGTAAAAGGTTTGATGACATAATATTGCATGTGACTTAAAATATTATGTATAAACATATGTTACATGTTGTTTTGTGTATTTTACATATATATAGCATGTTTTGTAAGATGCGTAGAAACGATCGATTAACAAAGTGTAAAATCTTATCACATCTTATAAAATATGCTGCGCAGAATACTTATTATCTAGAGTGAAGCAAACTTCTTTAAGCAACTATTGTAGATGCGCAACGTTGCTTCAATTGGAATGATTGTTCCATGAGAGATTAAAATATATAGTGACGAACAGAATCTCGCTTCAACACGTTCGTTGACCTAAAATAATTATCACCCACGATTCGTGAGCGCCGATTAGCACAATGCCATTTTTTGGCACAGTTTCCATTTTTCGTGTACGACACACTTTGAGTCTCACTTTCCCCATTTTAATGGTCCGTGTGATTAATTAACTATACTGGACTTCCCATCGTTGATAATCCCATTGCTTTATATGATCTCCAACAAATAAATCGTCCTTATCTTTTACGTAGTGGCAACAATTTTAGCGAAGATCATGGTCATCAAACTGAACGGAAGATACCACGATATCGACGTTGCCGTGGAAACGTTTCCCGCCGCAGAGTCCGCATCCTGATTGGAAGACGTGACTAGCTGCTCGTCCGTTTCGCCTGTCGAATTTTATAAAAATCGTAGAAGAGGATCTAATGCAAGCTAAGAGAATCATCGCTGATCGGATGGTTCACCGCATCGAACACGTTTTGCGCAGCTTTTTTTATTCGAAACAACAGAAGTCGAACGTAGGCTACGTAATTGCAGGCTGTTGTTGTTGTTTGGAACTTATAATATAAGGCGGCAATCGGCAATTTTCGGAACGGCTGTCCCTCCGCCTGTCTCGCAATCCCGATTTTACGATATTTTTCCCTTGAAAATTTGTTGTCCCATTTTGTTGCCTTCTAACCCGAGTTTACGACTCAACGAGAGATTCCTCGAACGAACAAGTTTTCATTCTCGTCCGTTCACTTTTTTCCGAACCCGCGCGATTCGGAGTGCAGATTGTTGTCCTCTGGAAAAGCGAGTTTTTCTCGGGTTAATGGGACTGTGACTGCTCGTCACCGTGCGTAAAACGCAATCCCCGTGTTCGTTCGCCTCGAAATTTTTCAGCATCATATGCTGTCGAATAGCCAATTTCGACAGTGCATTTTCTATTTATCAATAAGTTATCAATACATGAGATCGTTCATTAAGTTTCAAGATTTTTGTGCTTTTGGAAATTTATCCTTTTAAAAATTTGTATTTGAAAATTGTGGTATACTATCATTCAGGATTAACATCGGGGGAATAAATTGTAATTTGCACTTTTTGTGTTAAACAAAAACTGTGCTTTAACAAAAATCGAAGGTGTTGGAGAAATTATATAAAATGAAGAAATTCTGACAGCTGTAATAAATATAACTTAATTGAAAACATAAATCTTTTCATGGAAAGCTACTCACTCTGCTAATTATAAATTTTGTAATATTTATCTTTACTTATGTGAAGTAGTTATGCAATTTCCAAAAAAGGCAAATATAAATTTATCTAAAAAAGTTCATTAAAATTACTGATGCTATAACATTATAAATTTATTTTACGTTACATGATATTTATGAATATAGTAATATTTATAAAAAGTGAACGACTCTATCGTTTTATGCACAAAAATCTTTACGAATTAAGATAAATTAATTTTAAATTAATATTTACTTTTAACATATATATATCTTCTTTGCTTCAATAATATACTTTTTATATAGAATTTTAATCCTTCAAATTTCATTAAAAGAAGATATGGAAATCTTACATTTCTTATTCTTAATCTTATCTTTTAGAAAAAAGTATACTATAAGAATAAACATTATAGAATGCAGAGCGTTAAATATAGCAACTTCCACATAGACTTTACCAAAAGAAATCAACCCGAAGTTAAAAAATAAGGTTGGTGCAAAAGGAAACGA
The DNA here is from genome assembly GCF_024516045.1 of Bombus affinis. Taxonomy (NCBI): domain Eukaryota; kingdom Metazoa; phylum Arthropoda; class Insecta; order Hymenoptera; family Apidae; genus Bombus; species Bombus affinis. The sequence goes on from NC_066345.1 coordinate 14,364,889, forward strand.
GAATACAACATGCCCTATACCAAATGATTTCGTGTAAAACAAAATTATTAGAACTAAAAGCACAATACTCGTGCAGATACTTGTGTACGTGTATAAGAGATCAACAAAAGAACGTGCATGTGTGGTGTGTATCTGTGTGTAGAAATACGGAAAAAATTTCAAAGGAAAAAAGAAAAATGTATAGGAAATGGAAATAAGGATTCTTTGGCGGGAGAGCAGATTCATCTTTTAGTTACAGAGAGGGAAAGGAGGAGATACTGTCCTACGATAGATTAAGTTCCAAACAACGTAACCATCCTCCGTATAGTTTTATCATGCACTTGTTTGTTTTAAACGCTTGCGCAGATATTCGTGCTTTTATGTATGCGTGCGTATTAACACACGTATATTCTTATGTGTTCGTGCTGTGATACATCCTTCGCGAAAAATTCGTGCATTATTGACTGTATTATCATGCGACAAAGTGACTTAATTTCACAGGCCTGTCTACAGATGGAGCTCTTCACACTTTCTCTCACTTTGCGTTTAAAATTTCGCGCGTATACATTTCATGACAGCCATTATTATAGTAACAGAAATAAAACAGAGAGTGTTTTGGCGCCTAGAATTGATGTTGACAGGCCTGATTTAAGAGTTCGGTGAGTACTATTCTATCCGTAAAATTGTTTAAAGCTGTTGAAAGCAACATTAATAAATCGTTTTGCATAGCTTTTCATGTGTCTAGAAGCAATTGAAAACGGCGTTGCTACTGTTTCAAATAGTAAAACTGCTAAAAATGTTAGTGAAACAAAAAGATGTGCGAAAACAAGATATTCAATGAAAAAGAGAATGGTGTGAGTGTTAGGTAATGTGATACACCAATTGATTCAAGTTTGAATTGGAATAAGAATGTACGAGATATGAAATAAGTAAAAGAAGAAGACATATACAGAAGACATATACATGGATAAATGCACTGACGTGAATAAGCAACAAAATACTAATAGGAGAAAGAGAAATGTGACAAGTAGGGAAAGCTTAACATTGTAATATTTACTGTTTCCAGCAAACTGGGTCCGGTGACGGTGACAGACGATATTTCACGATATTTACCCCTTTTCCGGCATAAAGGTACTATTTTCTCTATTTCTTTTATTTGATGTTTTTAACGGATATATAAAACCTCATTTTTATCCGCCTGGCTAGTAAATACTCTGGGCTTCGGAAAGCACGCGGATATAATTCACGAAATGATTTTCTTATATAACAATTTGTTCAAAGTTTGGGACTTTAGGAAATGTATTCGTGCGTGGATAAAACTTTAGGATGTCTTCCGGTATCTTAATGAAGTTTATTAATTATTAGATTACATTTTTATTTGTTTGTTGTTTATTTAGAGGAAGTAATATTTAATCAATGTTGTTTTACTCTGATATTTAATGCAAATTTTATCAAATTTAATGAAATGTAATTGAATCTCGCGGAAATTTAAATAACTGTCAATTGTAGGGTTAACCCACAGTTTATAGAAGTCATCCTAAGTTTAAAGGAGTGAGACTAAATGATAATTTTGTACATTGATAGAAATAAAATAATTTAATTTTTGACAATAAAAATTGAACTTCCTGATTATAAAAAGATGTTTGTCATAACAAAAACTGATTTCTTTTAAAAATTTAGGATTCATAGTATTTTATTACATTTTGGAAATAAATTTTATTAGATTTGTGTTTTATAATTACTTTTTAATAAAATTACTGTTGCATTAATATTTATAAAAATCTTAAAGTAGCAATGTATATATTTCGTTATTGTTAAAACAATAACTAAAAAATGCTAGTATTTCTATCAGTGTGTAAATATGATTTAATGAAAAGTTAGTAAAAATGAATAATTTACGATGTATTAAAGCGATCTTACTTCTATTTGTTAGCAGATTAATCATATGTTGTATGTACCATGATGTCGCAGATCCAATGATATTGGGTTATACCAACTTGGATTATTATTCGATTTTAATGTTAGTACTACCACCATGAAATACCCAAATTAAAATGACCACCATATTCTTAAATATCATATTCATCGAAGAAGTTTGTGCAAATTTATGAACGTCGAAATATTCGTGTTCTAAACACGATAAATAAAAACTCAGCTGTTGAATAATGATTTATGTTATACTTTCGATAAAATATTTTTTCATTTTGAATTGTGAAACTGTGTTCGTTATACTTTATTGTATGCACAAATTTCTTCGATGATTAGAAGCCCTAAGTATGTAATAGCCAGGTGTTCGAGACACCAAACGCTGTATCCTCGTCTTTTCTGCTTTTATGTATTCACAGTTTAATTATCACAGCTTTAAGTCCATATATAGCAGTGATATAAGTTCGAAGTTTCAACTATCCACATCATAAATCTATTCATATTATCAACTATTTATATCCGGATCACAGTATAATTTTATCAATATTAATTTTGGAAAAATATCAAACTATGATAATTGTAAATTGGATACAACAAACGAAATATATTTACATTTTAATCTATTAAGAATATGTATAATAATATTTGAAACTTTTGTCAAATAAATATAATCTGAATTTTAATTTGGAAAGAAACTTTAAATAAATAGAAAACATAAAAAATATGGCGTTAATCTAATAATAATTAAGTAATATATTAGATATAATAATAGCAAAGTTTAAATGTACCAATCTGATCTATTGTTCAAAATTTTCTTTCTACGAATAAATAAGAGTTTATTATAATGTTTAAATTTCTACGTATATACATTTTCAGATAAGATAGTATCCTGATTATAATGAAGTGGATACTGTGAAACTTCTCTGTGACGAGGTAAGAATCTGGTTTGACTCGAATGAAGCTTTAGTACCTGCATCTAAAATGATGTCTCCGACCTCATCGTCGTCATTATCATGGTCACCATCATCGGGCGTGAGGATGCCAGCATGCGGAAATATATCTTCGGGATTTTCGTGAAGCCATTGGACATTACCTAACGTTCCCTTGTTGGCTGATCTGCAACCGAACCACCAATACGCCGTCGCTCTAGGGAATGCTGGCTCAGCAACATCCACCTACACAACGTTTAACATAGCTTAATCAAAGGTATTGTGCTTCTCTCGTTTTCAATTACTTATTTTATTTATATGGAATATTTTCTGCAACGTAGATCATGTGAGAAGTTTCTGAATAGAGAGGAAATATTTGAATATAAAGTTATGGAAATATGATTTTTATGATTTCTATGATTTCAGAACATTAAGTCGAAGACTATTGTACATTCACAATCTATTGGTGACATGAATTAATTTTCATAGTTCGAAACTGAAGATTTCAATAAAGAAATCATGCAGTCTTTGATATTGATGCTCTGTAAAAATTGTACAAAAATTAGTATGCTGTTTTTAAGTACTTACGGAAAAGGTTCTGTCATTGAATCGATAATAAGCATCTCCCTTGAAGAAATACGTGTAACCACGATAAACGATCGAGGCATCAAGATTATTTGGGATACCTTCCCAGTTTGAGATCAGTTTTGGATAGGTGTTCTTCACGGGTGGTTTTTGAGCAGGGTCAAATCTCCAGAATTTGGCGCCCTTGTAGAAGTAAATCTTGCCGTTTCCGGTCCAAACAGTCACAGTGTCGATATTATCTGGAATTCCTGTAAAACCTTCACTGATTTCCTTCGGGTAATCTCCGTCCATTCTCTTGCCTACGTATCTCCAATATTTCGAGCCCTGCACCAACATAATTTATTTTTAGCCCTACGATTTATTTATGGATTATTCCTTCCATATTTATTCATTTATATTCTTATTTTATTTTTATCCTGATGTGATCTTGAAACATATCTGTATCATTGTATGTATAATTTAGATGGTTAGACGCTTCTTGTACCTTGAAGAAATAAGTTTTTCCATTTTTGTATGTAAATGCAGCGTCTATGTTTCCTGGTAGTCCTTTCCATGAGTGTGAAATGAGCTTAGGATAGCCGACTGCTACACCATCCGCGGTTAATCTCCAGTAACGATCACCTGTAATTCAGATTATTATTTAGAGTGACAAAGCATCAAAAACTGGAACTTAAAAATTAGCTTTATTGCTATGTAGATTTCTCTCTCTCTCTCTTTCTCTTTCGTTTTTCTATATTCCTTTTTTTTGAAACAATTTCTGATTTACTTGTGTTTTTCTAAGTCTTACCATTGTTTCTAAAAATGAGACATGATATATCGTCATCGTTCTTTTGTCCCTCTTTGTATAGTTATCCTTTTTTTTTTTAGCACTAATTCGAATGAATACGTACCCTTGAACGCATACATATGCCCCTCTGCAGAATTGAACATCGTGTCGACTTTTGGATCCGTGCAGAGCTCGGAGTCTTCTTCGCTGGGTGGTGACGCAGTAGTGGTTCCATAATTCGGTCCAATTGGAACGCCACCACTACTTGCTGATTTTTTTCCATACAAAGCCTAAAGCAAAGTCATAAACACCACTATCATACATTTCTGGTTCCAAAATTTTCTTCATCGAGTTTTTTTTACAATGATGAGCACAAAAATAAAGGAAACCTTGATACCAAATTCAGTTTAATTTAGCTTGTGATTATTACTCGAAATAGGAATTTGGAATTTGAAAGTCATTCTATATTTATAGTGTTTTAAAGTACACGGGATGTGTTTTTAAATCCTATGTTATAGACAACAATACAGGATATTATATTACTGGAAAAAATAGAAATAAAGCTTTTCATAATACAGTTAACAATTTCCTTACAGCGAAAGCCATAAAACTTAGTCTTTGACTCAATTGAGTGTTATGATATTTACCTGGATACCCTGAATATCATCGTCATCTAACTGGAAATAAGGTTGGTAGCCGCGATAGAAGGGTGCCATTAGAGCAGCCTTAACGTCGCTATGACTCAATCCGAGGGAATGACCAAACTCGTGAGCGGCTACTTGGAAGAGATTCGTGCCACGAAAACTGTCGATGGTCCATTGCTCTGCATCATCAAAATGGGCATCACCACCGTATACTGGGAAATAAGCGTGAGCCAAAGTGCCACCAGGTCCGTCGAAAGGATCCCCGTCTCCGTGTTCACCTTTCTCAAATCTAATCTCAATGTGGACCTATATAGATAGAATGTTTATAGTAAATAGACTATTTTGATCTTTCTTGATGAGTTCTAATTTCAGTTTAGTAACAAAATTAGTTCCATTAGAAACGAAACTGGTTTGGTTATGAGTTCTTTCACAGCAGAAACGTAAGTGGATTGGAGCTTATTTATTAATGTTTGGAAGTAGTATAAGGAGTAGATTAACGTTGTTAGAAATATGAAAGCTGAGATGTATAAAATGTAAATCCTCAATTTAATTTAATCTGCTAATTGATCAAGCGTATCTTTAATGGCACATGTTATACCATTATATTTTAACGTATGGCTATATTTTATGGCGTTGGCCAAGTTGCAGTGACATTGAAATGCTACGAGTGAAATCACGGATGACTCCACGAAGAACAAGCAACTTAGTTAAAAGTATACCAAAGCTGCCATCAGTAACAACGTACGCATTGTTAGCGTCAGATTTTAGTTTCAAGTCTTTTAAAAGAGCGCTATTCTTTGTTCCTTCTTTTTTTCCTTACTCACGATCGTGAAAAACCTTGGTAAATATTATTCGACTCACCTGGCCCGACTTTTTTTGGATGAAAACGAGATCTGTATATTCAGACCATACTTTGAACGCCTTGTTCAGTTCGTCGTCGACTTTGTGCTGTGGCAAATTTCGTGGATACTTGCTGATCTTGTATGTCAGTTTCTTCACACGCCATCTTGAGCCTGTAACAAAGGAAGCAATAGTGACGATGCATTAAGGAATTCGAAAAATATTTGTCTTGTTACCAATGTGCAATTCAATAGCATCCTTCTATTTTTTTCTTAATCCTTACATTTTTCTGTTTTTCTTTTTCGAAGTCTTGTCATCTGTATTTTTTAAATTATCACAATCAAAATAATGTTATTATTGTTAAGTCATACGTTATTAATGTTAACAAATGCTCTATTTGACCTAGGGTTGTAAAATTGTAGAAGAAAAGATTTCTACTATTCACTAACATTGTTAATGGGTAAATTATTATGCAAAAGTGCTTCGATATCGGATTATTATCCTTTTTAATTGACTTTTTACAGTCGTATCAGTCGTTACAGTGAGAAAATTGTTAGCGATTCGGTTAATATCATAGGCTTAGTTTTATAACGTTTAGAGATGTCTTGAGATTTTTCGAAAATCGACTTGCTACGAAATACACGAGACATTCCATCAGCAGATTTATGACGACCTTCGATCATTTTAATTTTTACGAGCATCGTCTTGGCAAGTCTATAACTTCTTTTTATGTAACGATTGCTTCTATGTGTGGCAATCATTGCACTACCGTCTTATTTATTCCTTGTGCAACGATTTATTTTTAAACATAAGCATCCGCCACGAACGCATAGGGTTTTAGCACGAGAGGAGTCGTTGATACTGAATTCCCGAAAAGCTTCCGCGTTCTTATTCGTTTTCGGCATATCTAATCTACCGTACGAATCATCAAAACGTCGTTTCACAGTCCATTCGTTAGTAATCCAGCATTTTTCCTACCAAGTAAGCTGATTCACCCCTTAATCATCGTAATGTGTCTCAAAAACCAAAACATTCACCAAAGGAGAGGAACTTTGTACTTACTCACTCTATTTTCAGAGTCAGAAATATAATCGTTGCGAGAATAACTAATGCACTCGCGATTATTAAGAGAAGCTTATTATCGAACAGATCGCCTCGTCATCGCACTACCAATCTGTTATTTTCTACAAACGACGGATCCAACATCAAGGTTCTATGGACCAAGGTCAAATAGCGACATCTCCGTGATTAAAGAGCAAAACTCATCGAAGCTTATATCCTTCGTCATTTATATCTTTTTTTCTTTCTTTTATAATCTGTTCGTTCACCGAAACGAGTTTCTCTAATAATAACGTTCATAAATGGTCATATTTTGAAGTATTATACAATAAAATCTCGTGTATTTGGCAAGACCGAGGGACAAAACAGATTCGAACAGACTGGCATGGCAATGAATAGTTTCGATAACAGAAGTTTGCTAGCTTCCAATTTTTGTTTTTTTATTCATTCGGATAATAGTCGCAGCTGACGTTTGTAAAAATAAAGTCGAACGGTTGTTTCCACGGTACGTTTAATTGGACCTTGTTTAACGCAGAGGATTTATTTTCAGTACAAACTGATGATCACATATGAAGGCTACAAGAGAATAACTGCTCATAACAGTTTTAAAATTTAGGATTGTTATAAAAATTCTACTGATACAGAGTTAAACGTACATTTTTCTACTCTGTTAATATTTCAAAAATATCATTGCTTCCATCAGAATGTTCAAACGTTGTTTATCTCAACAGTTACATTTCTAGCTAAGATTCTACAGGATTTTGTCAACTATATGTTTCATTATATTTTCAATTTTGAACTATTCCTTTCTAATCACAAAGTAAAACAAAAATCAACAAGAATGTACTTATGTTTCTTTCCTGTGATTAAATTGATTTCAAATATCAATATACATATATAATCATCACAGTGGATATTTCATTACAGTGTTGATGAAGTTTGAAAATGTGTTGTACAACACCTACGACAGAGGACATAAAAGTTTTCTGCGATTGATTTTCAAATATTGTCGTACATCTGAAACTGAACATTAATTTGTATAAACACAGCGCAAGTATAGTCGAGGTTCCACTGTACTCGAGTATTCGGGTCGAACAGAATTGTTGATCCATATCGATCGTGATCACAGCTAGTGGGTCAAAACTAGGGAACCTGTTATGCGATTGAATTCCATAGGATGCACGCATCGGTGATCTTGTCGCCCGTGAGTTCACTGAAACGAGAAACGTTCGCGCGAGGTTCAAAGTCACGGTTAGGATCGATCGAATCTCAATGATTTCCCAAGCGAATTATATTTCTACAGGTCATGTGTCGGCATGATTGGACGAGCGAAACGGTGAATCAAGCGCCGGTCACTTTCTTCCGAGAAGAATCGGTCAATGAAAAGGAAACGGAATGCCTTATGGGTTGCAGTTAATTAGATATGTAGCTGGAGTCATGGTTTATGGGAAGGTTCACGCAAAGTCTGTGATCAGTGGTAGTTAGCGTGACTCGTGGTCAAAGGACAATTAGCATGACTTGGTGATAAATAGACTTAATAGACTGCGGATTTTTATGCGTTCGTGGGGGATTTAAAAGTGCGAAAGTGCACAGTATACGCGTAACACGCAGCGATATATAAAATTTCCAAAGTAGAAGACTCGTTATGGTATTACGTAATTACCTCCTAATAAAAATATGAATTTATATAAAAATCCGTCGTTTAGCTGCAAAGCCCAAGGAGTTCTGTTTGCTTGTGCGAAAATTGTGTTATTTTAACTGGCTATTTTAGAATGAAACGAGAGTACAGAATAGTAATCTTATAATAATATGCAATTCTATTGTGTGTAAATGTAATTCAATCATTTCAGCATCACATGCATAATAACGTTTTGAATTTTCAGAATTCATCTTCATCACTATTTTCCTTGTGGAGGGATTTTTTTAAATTGAACATTAAAATTTTGTTTAATTATTGGAGAATACACAGGATATTATAACACTTTGGCCAGTGATTTGGTTTTCCTTGAAAACTCGACGAGGTTGCCTATCCTAATTCTTACTGAAATTTTGTCTAGCTTCTGTATTTCATTTTGAGGAGATTAGCTAAATAATATGCAAATAGTTGGTAAAAGCAAGAAGGTAAGATATAACCATAATATTAGATATGAAAACGATTATAAGAATTTTTTCTTAAAAGATTGAATGACTTAAAATCTTGCTGATGCAATTTCTGATTGTAGTGACCTCATTTTTAATAGTAAACACTCGGATGTATAGCCTTCTCGGAAATGTATCTGGAACAATTTTGGTGTTTAAAAAATGCATTCGGAGCGCTCAACAAATAGCTGCTACACAGGCGTGTATAACCTGTTTAGGGTGAGTGATTTTACATTGAGAATAATGAGGCAGGAAGTTAAAAGTAAGACCAAATCACGAACAGATTCCGTCACTTGAATAATTGTTCAAATTTCTGTTAACTTCCAGTATTTGCAGTATTTCAGTATTTTTTTATAATCTTTTTCCCCATAGAAATTAATTGCTTAAATCATTCTCAGAATTTCAGTATTATTTTTTCTGTGATAAATTTTAAATGTAAAAAGGTTCAATAATATACAAATATTAATAAATATATTCCACAAGAATATAACGTTCTGCTTTGGATGTTTAATGTATTTTGGATTGTTCCAAATTTTGACATTTAATTTTGGAAGATGTTCTTGATAAATTAGATCCAACAATTACTGTTATTCAATTTTGATACTGATTTTATTATTAAAATATTGATGGTATTTTATTTTGACGACATCAAGTGCAACATGATAAGTCCTATGTAATTTTGTTACAACATCGATTGATTAGATAATCAAGAAATCAATCCAACGTTATGTCACAAACTCTGTTGAAAATATTCTAGTGGACTTTGATTTGATTAAATAGAGTGATTTTTATCGTTCGTTTTTCGTGAAAGAGAAATACGTTTTAATGTTCTAATTTCTTTTTTCAACAAATTAAAATTAATTATTTGCACTGAGTGTTTTGTACTTGTTTTCTTTTTATAACAGTGAAAGTACTAATTAAATGGATGATAAGAGTTTACAGTGTGACAATACTTGTTTTATCTTAAAATTAGAGTGCTATTTTTAACTTTATTTACCTTGAAGAGCGTATCGCTTCGATCTTCCAAAGCCAGGACCAACTTTGTCTTTAACACCACACCTCGGTAATGCCATTAGCTTAAATGTTTCATCGTCGAAGTCACCTGAAAAAAAATGATTTTTTTATCAATAATTGCAAGTTCGATAAAATAGAAATTAGTTACTCTTCTGTCGTACGAAATATCAAGAACGATATCTCATCGTATCTTTCTACGATTGCTTAAATTTTCCCAGTTTTGAGACAGATATAGGTACTAATTTCATTGTGATAATCAAATACTCTTCCATTTGAAACCATAACTTTATTATATGATTATAATATTTAATTTAATTCTAGTTGGAAGTCAGTTTCGATCTCCGAAATTCTCTCAAGCTTCGATATTTCCAAGGAAAACAACATTTTGTCATATATCAAACACACTTCCATTATTTGTTTCGCATCAAGGCTGCGTCGAATGTAGGTTCAGTTCAGATCGTAGGATTTGTAGCTACATATATCGATCGCTCGACCATGCACGTTCCGTGCTACCTATTTACGATCATTCGTTCGTATGTATGTGTTTTCTTGTATCATGGTGCATATGCATCAACGTGACGTAAACGCATATATGCATAGTACAGAGAGCATGCGAGGACGTTAAGCTACTCGTACGTTCCGAGCAAATCCGAAATAAACCTTAATCGAATCATGCTGTTCGATCGAGTCGATTAATCAATTACATTATTAATTATTGTAATATATGGAATATCCGATTTCACTCTATCAATCTCTTTTTTAATATTTCTATTTTTCTATAGCTATGATATATGTATATTGTTATAAAACTGGATATTCTTTATTTTATTTTTATCCGTACATAATCTTAATTTTGTAATATAAATATTGTAATTATTATAACGTAATATTTAATATGGCAATATAAATTCGTTACATTTTTATATTTATCACATAAATGGAGAACATGTTACAATCCTAATATCTCTATAAACGTATCAGTCTTTTTAGAATTTTGCGAAGCACGAACCATCAAAAATCAAACGTTTCATACGGCAGAATTTAATACAACAGGGACTATATCGAATTCGAGTAGTTAATATTCCTGACTTTAATCATGTTTAACAGATTACTTGTTTAATCAGGTTTGAAAACGCGATTCGATCAAGTGTGCGACGAGCTCTAGCTATCTCGTGTCACGTGTAAACAAGTCTCTACTTTGCATTGGGCACGCGACTGCAGGTTCTATGTACGTTTATTAATACTTCTCTGCGTAGAAATCGTGGTGTGTTAACTGGAAGATCCTGCAAATCGATGTGAATACAGTTACTAATGATCAAGTTGTTTATTTTGGTGTAAACGTGTCGAAGGAAGATCGAATATGTATCATTGGAACATTCTCCTTATTTCATCCAATATACTCTTCATTTCTTTTTGTTCTCAGTTCGGAGTCCTGCTTCTGATGATTTGATAAGATTGGATTACTTTGTTCGCTCCATTATAAAATTATACAAATATTTACAAGATTTTTGTAATAAATATATTGCAATTTCTCTGTAAATTTTCTAATTCGTTCCACGCTTTGTCAATACCATTATCATTCATTAGAATAAGAATGAAATTAGTACAAATAATTCACTCAGATTTGAAGAAGATAGAATAGAATTTATATTATGTTAATAAAAATTACAACAATCTAAAATTTATTTCCAAATATATCGTCCCATAAATCTTAAAATATTGATTGAGATAACCGACGACGAGAGAAAGATCGATTAAACAAGACAAATTGCTTTCGTCAAACACATCTCCAATTATCAAAAAGCAACAAAAGTCGCGTTTCTAAAATTTTCTCTTTTCTTCGCGACGTTTCGGTCTAATCGTTAATGGAGAGTACGTTTCTTTCCTGAGTCGTGCAAGAACACGAAAACACGCGATTACGTCGAACGCAAATCGATTTCACGCGAATTTTCTCGCTTCTATTGGACAACTTCTTACGAAATGTACTTAGCACTCGCTTCTTCCTTCTTCTAACGTATTTGTTACGTGTGCAGGACTTAATTTGCCGCGACTAATAAAAGGACAAGGCTGGCAATATCCAGCGAATATTTAGTAAGTAGGAAGTTCTGGATTCGTTGAACGCGTGCCAGAAGACCGCTGTCAATAAACACTGTTTCATCCCGCATAATACTCCCATTGGTAGCGTACAATTTAACAGTTAGATCATTCTTCCGTTCACCTTCGTGTTTTACTTTGTATTCGTCGAATGGATTTTTCAATGCTTGCTTTGTTAAAAGCGACCATTTCATTTTTTCCTATTTCCCAAGATATTCTCCTTTAATGAGAAAAAATTCATTTTAGAATTTTATTCGATTTAATTTCCTATTAAGAGTCAAATCATACGTGTAATTGCAAATGCGAGGAAAATGCAATAAAAGATGGTGAAAATTAATTAGTACGTTCTTTTTGTTCTTTTTCTTTTTTTCATTTGATTGAATTTCATTTGGAAATTCATTCCGATTTATTATCGACAGCTCATTCATATTTTACCTGCGCTATTTTTATTATCTCTTAACGTGTTTCTTTATGTAAACGCCAACGATTAGTTCGTCGATGTTGACGTTATAAAATCACGATTTTCTAGTTACATGTACGATTTCTTTTTAAATCTCGCTTTTTCTTGTTCCTGTTTCACAATAGAAATTTCTGCCGTTCTTATTGTCCAATCTAATTCATACGATTCGTTTTAAATCGAATCGATGCAATATCGCGGGTATTTGAGCTAAGTGAAATCCTTTCTCTGTGAAATATGACGTGACTTTTACCTGGATTTCGTAATAATCGATGAATTCGGTCACTTTTGCGTCACAAATTGCTCGTTCTGGTCAGAGATTCCATTATCTGATAAAAACTTTAGCAATCCTTGCTTGGGCAATTCGTCGAAAGAAATGTTTTCCGTCTTTTCTGTCGCAGGAAATCATTTGAAAAACGTATTTACATTGCGATCGTGATTATAAAATCTTTTGTTGTTGCGATATAATGTTAAATTAGCTGCAACTTCAAATATTTCACAGCACTCTGCTTTTATCTTTAGTGTCTCATTGTTCTGTGTCCGTTTTAATTACATTCATTATTTTAATTGCACTTGATTCAAGAATTTTAACGATGTCTAACAACACATCATGTAATAGTTAATATTATAGGCTACTTCAGAATGTAATCAGTTTACGTGCGTGTTGGTCGTAAAAAACGAAACACGATGACTGGTGTTTGAAAGGCATGCGCGTATTTATAAAAGGTGTTAATCAGAAGAATGTTTTTAAGTCAATTGTAATCGTAACGATCGTAAGCGTAGCTGATTTTTATGCAAAGCTGTAAATTGTCTTTTATACAACGTGGTAAATGTAGCAGGATAACGTTGCCTTGAATTTTATTTGATCGAGAAGTAACCCAATTTTGTTAGAAAAAATATATCGATATACGATAGACTCGATAGAAGAGATACTACTTTTTTAATGATCGAGAGACAGACATTGTTATCAAATAGTAATTTCTTTCGGTATAATATCATACCAGATATTATGTATTAAAATCATTAAATTTGATCCAACAAAAATCGATTCAAATCAGAGAACGGAGTCTAATTTCGAAGAATTAAAATCGCGATTATTGACTTCTAATCGTAATTAATATGAGAAAAAGGCCGGATGACATGGTCGCAGTCACATCATGTGAGTCACTTTTTAAGCGCCATTAATGAATCTGTTGCATTTCTCCGAACTCTGAGTCACACCGTTCAGCATCATCATCGATTATCCACAAGGAATCATCCCGTGACTTTACAACGCAAACTACTTACTTCCGATTCCTATACGAGCTTTTACAAAATTTTAAAAAATATATTTTTACAGTTATTGCGCGTATAATCGATTGATGTAAAAGAAGGATTTTCATCCTGTCAAGAAAGAAGAAATACAATTGTAATATAATGAAATTTCACTTGGAATATACACATGTCCTGTCCCAATTATTAAAATCGCTCTGTACAATGTAACTTCCTTGTCAGTCGAATATTTATCCTAGTCGCAATAATCAGCTATCACAAAATTCTTGTCCTATCAGTCTCTAGAAATCATCTATCTCAGATAACGATTTATCAGCGACGCACTCTCGCTTTTCTCGCGTTTACCCAGGCCAGCCATTGAAATTTTACCGGAAGCATTAATTTGTTTTCCTCGTCGTCGCGTTATTTGCCGACCAACGTTCTGTTAAGGCTCGAGCCTTGACAGTGATTGGTTCGAATTCGTTCGTTTTAATAGCCGGTGTCCGTTGAATGATTCTCATCGTCCACGCATATTGTCTGATGTTTATTCGTTCATTTTTTTATAATTTCTGCTACGGCAGCGGTTTCTTTTTTTTTCTTTTTTTATTTTTTCGCTCTTTTACCAACATCGATTTATGTCCGCAGGCTCGAATCGCGTGTTTTCAGAGAAGACGGATCGGCCAAAGTGGCGTCTGGTCTCTCAAGGTCTAGAAACGCTGAAAAATCCGCTCTTTATTCGGAGCCGGTCGAACAAGTACGTGGATATGTAAGTGTACATTTTGTCCGCTTGTTGCGAACCGAGAATGAATCGAGACGATTCTTAGAATGACAGGATGTTTCTTACCATTGGGCTAAACCATAATTTAAAGATAATAGGAGATAGAGCAGCGCTTTATTAGAGAAGATTAAGTGCTTTCGAATAATGTATCACGCAAGGTTTGATGAGAATTGACATTAATTTTGTTAAAAACACCTTTATGTTTTTAGCAATTGTAGAAAGATTGTATTTTTGTATTTTTGGCACGTTCATATAGAATGATAAAGTTTGATAATAAAATTAAATTAAATGGCGAATTATAGAATTAAATATAGAAAAATATTTTAGATTTAAATTGTTATGGTATTGTATTTGCAAAATTTTCTGCACTATGTGGATACCATTTGAAAATACTTTGTGTTCCAGTTTTCAGTGTATATAGGCTAATATGTGGGTAAATTGGCGTATTATCTTTTTACGAAATTATCATAATTTCAATGCTAGCTGTAGATTGCTGTACGTAGCCAATATACATGCTTTTGTGTATTTTTAAGGCAGTCTGTCATCTCTTTAAGATACGTAACTTCGTGGCTGTAATATGTACTTGCAAGTACATTGTATTTATATTATTTTTTGACTCTTTATAACAGAAAATATAATAAGTATAATTTTTAAGATACGGTAACGTATTTACAATTAGATCGATTAAAAATGTGGCTGCGATTGAACAAATAATACTAATCGACAACCATAGCTAATCAGTTATACTTTTTGTTTACTTTCTTTCAGTTTCATTCTTGTCTCATAAGATCAGTCAGATTTTTTTCAAAGTTAAACCACGATTATAATATACAAGAAAATTATGATATGAAACGTACAAAATATGCGATTTTTTATTAATTTTTAATACACGTTTGTTACCCGAATATTTCAAAGATTAATACAGTCACACGCACCTGCATTTTATTATCTGTACGAAGCCATGCCACTTTCTTGTGACGTCGCTTCTTATCTGCGGTCTTAATTACTCCACGGCTGATAATTGAAAGTATTTTTACTATTCAGCTCGCGGTAGAATAATAATTATTCGCGCGAACAAGCATGACGCGCGTGTCTTTTGACGTATAGGAAACTACTTTTTGGATCGAACTGTGAAATAATACATGGCGAGGCACACATCATTCGCATCTATTTCATTGCTTCTATCTAGCCAATTTACAGCTTGCTGCGAGGTTTTCTCTGAGTCAGAGCAAACAGTATAGTAATGTCAGAGGGACACCGAACAGATACCATCCACCGGCATGATTCATTCATTCGCGACAACTATTAAACTCAATTACGGTTTTAATATAGTACGATCGCAAGGACGTTTGTAAAAATTAATTGATAAGACTAAGACTGTTGCATTCGTACGATTAGAGTAGATCATTCGAGGTGTTTGGATAGAAGAAAGAAGCGCGTAGTGGAGTTTTGTCAGAATTTTGGCATACTCTGAATTTATCTCGAATTATTTGTAGACTTTTCGCTTGGAATAGTTTGGCATTATTTTCTTCTTTTATTTCATTGGAATTTTTCTTGAATTATTTAATCGGAATATTCTCGTCCCTATTATTTCCGTATAAGCTGTATCGAATTATTTTTGGATTGTTTGTTGCATTAATTTTGAATTATTCTTGAACTTTTCTGTCGGAATATTTTTGCATTCGTTCTTTAACATTCTGTTGGGATATTTATTCGATTATTCTTGTATTATTTCTTTCTGCAGTTTCATTGAATTATTTTTAGAATAGTTTACCGCAGCGTTCTTTCATTATATTCCTCCTATTCCACTGAAATATCCTTGGCTCATTCTATTTGACTATTCTTACACTTTTCTGCTATTCCATTGAATTATTTTTAGACTATTAGTCCGCTGTAGTCTTACATTAGTTTCCTATTATTCGCATTATTATCGCACTATTATTTTTAAATGGCTTCCTCGTTATTATACGACGGTCTGATGTCTTTCGTAAATTTTGACTGGACGTACCAGTAATTCTTACTGAGACTTTTCTCTAAGAGCAAAGGTATCTATCTTTCCTTGATATTTTGTTACTACGTTAATAAATACCTTATAAAAAATCGGAATACGAGACTCACCTGTAATATTTAATCCAGCAAAAGCTTGAAATTCCGAGATCGCTTTCGAGAGTGTATCCTGAGATATAATTCCACCACTTGTTGGATTGATAGGTTGTAAGTAGCCAAATTGAGACAGGTAGTTCTGCAACAGGTAAATAGATTCCATTCAATGGGCTTTCTTAAATAACGATTGCACATTCGTTTCATTGATATATGAAATTATAATTTTCGTTTTATATTACTGTTAATTCAAAAATTAAAGGATAATTTGATATTTCCACAATTATGCTGAAATTGGTGTTTCATATGTAGCTTTTTAATAGAGTAAAAATTATATGAAATAATAAGGCGATTCTTATTATCTCGTTTGATGGCCGGGCCGCTATATTTCGCACGTTGAAAAAATATAAATGGGACAGATGGTGATGTCGAGGGGATTGACCTGGCTGGTGATTCCATAGCGGCATGATACAGTTATCTAGCCACGATGAATAAAAGGAATTAATATTCCGGCGAATAAAACGCCGCGCGTGTAAGCACGCGTTTCCGTTTTCTTTATCTCCTATTCCTGACTGAATCATCGCTAATTTTCTGGACGTAAAATTGTCTCTTATTCTTGACTGAATCGCAGCAAATTTTCGTCAATCACTGATGCATAAGATCTGTTATCTTACGATTTCATTGACGATGAAGTTGCTCGTTGATTCTCACAACGAACGGATTTGTTGACTAAGAAATTGAGAATAAAATTCTGTAACATTTATCGTACATCGAGTAAAAGATAGAGAAACAAAAATGGATAGGTACTATCATTGGTTGTTATTCAGTATTTTATTTTTTGGAGTGTCCCTTGAAAGATGTTGGTCGAACGTTTTATAATTCTCGTCTCACCTAATAATATCCTGTAATTCATTTCCAATTTCTTTCGTGATCGACAAATCAGAGAAATACTTTTAGGAATGTCCTAAAAGTATTAAAAGCATGGTCCAAAAGTACATATATTTTGTACTTTGATATATTGTAGTAAGACAGCGATAAAAGGAACAAACCTGTAATTCGATTTGTAAGAAGTAGTAAGAAATATAATCTACGTTAGCGGATAAACGTCTTTACCAAGTAGTAATTATCTTTTAATAAGCAAAAACTACAGTGATTCAAGAAATTGCAAGCTACCGTATCGTTAAGAAGAAACTTTGTTCGCCTGGCATCAATTATCGAGAAATTCATTGTAAATAAATCTCTATCTACAACATCGGCATCTAATTTATTTATTAGGTACATACTATTTTACTTTTTCATTAAAATACACATCTTACCGAGAAGTATAGTATATTAGGATCGCTATCGTATCATTTAGCTCATCACAGAACCATAAATCGTTAAGTGACAATCATTACATGTAACATTCTAATGTCTGAAACATTTTAATAGTACAATTACGTGATAAATGCGGTATCGGTTGAAGTGGTTTTTAGAACCGCTCTGTGGTCCTTTTCATTGTTAGCGAAATGACACGCCAATAAATCGTGAAACGAGCATTAAATCGTAACCGTAGCCTCGGCTAGCTCCTCGTAAACGCAAAGTTATGCCGTGACTCACAATACGGTAACGGATAAAAGAGATATTCATTCGAATAATCGATGTGCACAGTCTGATCCAGAGAGAATTCTTGCTGCACTCGAACCTCCGTTGAGGATTCAGAATATGTACAGTTTGCATAAAAGGCGATGATTCATCGTCTAAACGAAATAACCTGCTTGTCTTTTTTAAATTCCAACTCGAGGATTTCGTTATTAATCCTTAATTAGAAATCTTTAGCAGGCAACCATACTTTCGAAAAGTAATTTTGGAAGAGAACTAACATTTTCCAAACCTTTTTTAATTCATTCTTATTAATTAATTAATTAATTTTAATTAATTACATTTAATTGTATATACGCGTGTGGTTTTTTAGCTTTTTGTAAATTCGTTTAATAAGCAAGAACTATAACTGGATAATATCGCATTGAAATATTGTGTCAAAATATCAGATTCGAACGATTCGTTCATCTATGACTCGTACCTGTATATCGTAGTTAGGATAGAGTTGATC
Source organism: Bombus affinis (assembly GCF_024516045.1). Taxonomy (NCBI): domain Eukaryota; kingdom Metazoa; phylum Arthropoda; class Insecta; order Hymenoptera; family Apidae; genus Bombus; species Bombus affinis. Next base: position 14,383,542 of record NC_066345.1, read on the forward strand.
GAGTAGTTCTTCGAATGGCTACAAAAATTTAATGTAAAATTTGTATTATAAGGCTGGATTATTCCATCCTTCGAGTATTATTTTTAACCTAATGCATTCCACCCTAAATACGTAGGATTCGAGCAGGATTCTGCGAAACACGCGCTTCAAGTGTATCTCGAGCTCCAGAGGATGCTTATGTTAATCAATTCTGCTCGTATAGATTTAGGTTTGATATAACTTACGTACATGAGATCGACGAAAATAAACATCGCGATTTGCATAGAGAAAAACGTATGTCTTATATATAATCGCTCTTCTACCAGATCAATGATATTATTATATCCTATAATTCATTATATCAACATGAAATGTCAGGGTGATCGATCAATAAATCCATTCACTCAAAAGACAAACAAGGGAACTCACTCGATAATCTCCATTGTTACAGTTTGGACATCCAAGAGGCAGGAGACGCCTATGGGGAAAAGACTCAACACTAGTCATCAAAAATTCTATCGCGGTGACTATCAAAATACTTCCACAGGATAAACTTGTTTTCTCATAACGAAAACCCACGACGACGAGGTAAATTCCATGGCTATAAAGATTACCACCGCTCGTTTCCATTCAGTGTCAATGATTCAAACCTGGATCACGCTTCCGCGTCTTACGAATCGCGTAATAAACTCGACGCGAGCTGGTTCCAGGAACGGTGTGATTTTTATGAATGAACGTAAGCGGAGTAAGCGTAGTTGCGAGAGCGTGTGTGTCACGCGTGAATGGGCCACTCCTTCCGACGCCCTCGTAACACAATCGTATAGTATAGACACCTCTGATCAGAAGTATTCGAACACAACTATCTACGTACTGTACATGATTTTTGCCTTTAAACGTACACGCGATATTATTTATGTAAATATCGTAGTTGCAAAGTTAATGACGCGGGGAAATGTTTAACGTAAAATAATAAGACGTTCGATTCGACGAGGGAAATTAAATAAATGTGTTAGAAAAACATACGTACGTTCTTTTATAAAAAATACAAAAGGTCGGTCGGTTTTCAACTTTGAAAAATGTTTAAATTAAAGTTGAAATATTTACATATGGAAATATCGAACTTCGTCACGACAAATCCTCTCTTAGTTTCAATGATTGGCGGTAGCACGTTAAGTAGGCGAAAGATCACGTGGAAGATAAACTAACGAGCAAGAATTGTACTTATTGACTTTTGAATATCTTTCTGCGAGTATCTGAATATCTTTGAACGGTAGTGTTCTTGTTGTAGACGCGTGTACGTGCCGAGAAGCTACCAATTCTGAATCATTCACGTCTCCCTTTTCCTCTTCCTTTTTCTTTGCGGATTTTGATCGTGACTCGAACACCAGGTAAAATCGTCGGTGGAATTCAAGGATTTGTATCGTCATTGAAGCGGCAAGTAATATTGCGTGGGCAGTGATAAAGACGATCGGTCTGGCGAATGATCGCGAACCCAGACACGTGTACGAATCAACGTGATCTAATTGATCTCGCGGAAGTTTAACATCGTGTCTCATGCCCGAACATCGGTTTTCTTAATGATGAAGACTCGTCGTTTTGTCCATTCATTAACGTACGTCTGACGTACTTAGATTGAAAACGCTTTTTGTAATTAACTGGAATATAATTGACTTTTTGTGAAGGAACTTGTAAGTAGAATGATCGTATATATTAAATTACATATTCCAGCAGAGAAAATTATAATCATGATCGAATAAATTACAACTAGACGTACACATGTTTTTCAGGTTGAAAATCTACCTCAACGAACAGCAGAATATCTTGTATAAGAAAATGATTTTCTACAGATTTTTACGGGTTTGTAATATAATTTTGTATTCTTCTATTGGTCTTTGTTGCTATTAGAGTTTGAGTTCGAAGCTTCTTAAATTAATAATTGTTTTCTCCAACAATACAAGTAGGCAGAGATACCAGAAAAAATGATTTATATTTCGAGATGTGTTGAAGTATTTGAAAATCCTTTTGATATGGAATATTTGAAAACTCCAGTTTTAAGTTGAGCTACTCAAGAGCAATTAATCACTGTTTGTTGCATTCGACATCACAGATAATATAGACATTTATTATCGATGAAACATCCTATATAATAATAATAATTTTGCACAAGATAAAGATAAATTGACCACAATGTCCCTTTCTGTTTTATGACGAACAAATTCTTCAAGGCAACGTGACGAATCGTGGGCGTGTTTAATCGCATTAGTACTCAAGCATTCTATTGTATCACCATAATTCTTCAATATCTCTTACGTACAAGATACGACGTTACTTTAACTCATACGTAAATTAGCAACTTTAAAAATCGTACTAAAAATATTACATTTTTATGTCTTTCAAGGACACACACACACACACAGACAATAACGTATTACAATTAACAATTTTTTCATAACAATTTCCTGTTCCTTTCACAAAGCATAACATCATTTAATTTACAACACTGAAACAACTCGTAAATAAACGTACCATGGCTTATCGCTCGCACCTCCGGCGACGAAAAGACACGAATTAGTTGCGAAGAAGATCGTAGATTAACGAAAAAAAAAAAAAAAAGATATACCGAAGACATTGTGGCGTAAATCACGATGACAGCATTGCAATTACATGTCACGTGCGATCATGTCCACGTGAAGCAAAATCGAAGGAAAAGAACGCGATTGCGCGATCTTCATGGTCGAAACGAGGAAGACAAGGAAGATTAAACGTTGTCTAGTTGCTCGAGAACATTTTTTCCGTCTCACGTAGCTCGTTTCTAAGAATCTCTTCTTACTATTAGAGTCATTTGCTTCCTCTTGGTGTCGAGAGGGTGGAATGCTTTAGGCACGAGCAAAGATCGGGACGGAAGGAGGTTTCATAGTATTCAGCAGCTGTAGAAGTTCGATCGATGCCTATTCGTCAAGGCTATGGGGTCTCATTGAAAAATAAACCTTCACAGAATTTTTCTAACGCGCTAATTTTGATGAAATATTCTTCTCCTTCTTTAAGATTGAAAGTGCAAAGGAGAGAGAGAGAGAGAGAGAGAGAGAGAGAGAGAGAGAGAGAGAGAGAGAGAGAGAGAGAGAGAGAGAGAGAGAGAAGAGGAAAATAGAGTTTTATAAGAAACACTATTATCAATCTTCAATGCTTTTAAAAGTTTTCACTAGAACGGAAGGAAACTGAAAGTAGTTATGACTTCAGAAAAATCATTAATAAGAAGGTCACTGTGGTGATCAATTCTCAGGTGTGAAATTAAATTTAATTTCCAACAATTTCTTATAAACGACACGTCATTTAGTATTTTGATAAAATATGAATTATTAATCCATGATAGTTTACTTCTAATTGTTTCAAGGTAGTTACAGTAATTGTAATTACTTCAACGTATTTGCACTGTATTTTCACCGTAGTAGTTAAGGATTGAACTTAATTTTACAGAAGTTAATTTCATACTTCTTCGAACTTATAAACAATACAAATTGCATAATATGTCTTTAAAAACGAACTTGCAGCTGCTTATCAAACACGTTACATAAAATAAGCAATGGTTTGAAATAACGTGAATTGTTAAGCTGTGATATCTCCTTTTGGGATTTATTTCTATTTGACAATTTTTTGCTCGAGGAAAGCTTCGACAATTGCCGATTATAAGCCACGTGGAACGTAATCGTGACATTTTCCTCTGAGTTGATAGGCGATCCTTGCAAATCTGCAAATCAATAATCGTCGCCGTTGACGTAATTACCTGTGGCCGGCTATTCGGTCGAAGCACGAGACGTTTTATGCCCCAGCTACCTTGAGAAACGCGCAGAAAACACGATAATACAATTTCAAATTACAGACCATGCTGTTCTTAGTTTAACGAACAGCCTTGGGAATTTTTGACGTCGTCGATTTCGCTGCTTTTAGCTTCTTGTTCTTTCAATACTTTCTCGTAAATTCAATATGCGATAATAGCAGCAATAAAAATGAATAAAACATGAAAACTATATGTCCATATATATTGTATATATTGTGTGAAATAAATGAAAGCCATTGTTCTATAAAAATTGTACAAAACGAGAATTATAATGTCGTATATGTGTGTTACTATCACTAAAGATAGTTGTTATTACTTCGTTTAACATTCTACAGGTGCGTAACCCTGTCTGGTACACAACATTCCCATGGAAATTCGTTCTATTGAAAATAATATCGTTTACGTTCGTTTCGCCTCTCGGTTCTTAACTTAATTCTCAATTCGAGTAAACAAATTTTCTCGACTCAGTCCCACCTACTCCCAAAACAAGATAAAAGGAACAAGTCCAACGCTTACTCCACATAAACCCAAACACACAAGATGATCGTCATATCTCGTTCACTTGTCAAAAAGTTGACATTTTGATTGGTAAAGTTATCAGGTCTGACGTGTGCCCCGTTTCCATGACCCAATTTCAAACTGGCGTGGATTTCGTGCCTCCACCACGACTCTTGTAATAATCGCTGTTTTCTCTTTCGTAATGATTCCATATCTATCCCGTCTATCTACCTTTAACATCGTCGTTATGCACGTGTCGCGGACGTAACGCATGGTAATAACGTCGCGCGAAATGGCGATAAGGAACAGGTAGGACGATCGATTTTACCAGGCTGGACACATTCGGTTGAAATTTGTTGCCGGATGGGAGAGATCGATTTTTAAAGCGGAATTCCTGCGTAGGCAACTCGCTTGATAAATTTAACGACGGGGCTGCCTAGGAACGAACTGGGTAACTGGGTCGACCGATGTATCAACCACGCCGACCTTTCGGATCAGAAGATAGACGCTAGACAAGCGTCTGAAAGGCCAAACGTGAATGTAAATCCGTGATTCTTGATCGTGAAAAACCCTGACTTTTAAGCATCTCCCCTAAAATCCTTCACGAAACGGATAGTAATCCAAGCAGAAAGGCGTAGATATTGCCGTGGATAGTGATTTTATCTTCTATATCCTTTCCATTCTTTTTAGCTGTCTTTCCTTTGAGCGCTCAACGGTTGGATAGATTCATCGAAGATTTCATTTTAGTAGAAGACGTCATCATGTCATCATATCAAGATAATTAACCAGTTAGCTGTTTTGGACGAGTATACTCGTCATCGCTTACGTTTTGCGATACATTTTAGATACACGTTTTTCAAAGAAGTCGCCGCAACTAACTGGTTAAGGGAATTTTGTGTTAGACGTTAAAGTAGACTGATAAAGGTCTGTGTTTTTACACGATGGCGCTTAAGGAAGGAAGTACATATTGCCGCGAACATTCGACTAATCCGCACAGTGATTACGAAAGGGAAGTCCAAGAACGTGCTTAATATTTTTCTAGTCGCGTTTAGTAATCTTCCTAATCGGTGTGCGCTTCTATATTATTACGCTATAAGCTTAAAATTACAAAAAAGGAAAATTACCAAGAAGCTATATATTTAAAAAGATTTTAGGGACGGCTAAGGATACTGGTAAAAATTCTATTTTAACGAAAGTTTTATTTCGATGTTAAACTAGCAAATGATTCGGTGATTTACGATGACAGAAATGCACGCTCAATTGCCGACGTAATTTCGCTTCTAACGCGATCTTTTGCAGAATCGAGGCCACGAGGCAGTGAAATGCCTCTTGATAGTTACGTTTGTCTACACGCGGCACCCTATCGTCGCTTCTTATCGCTGATAACAAGTTTCGTAAGGTGTGTGTGTGTGTGTTTCCAGTGAAAAGTAACATAATGCGCGCCACGATGGAAAAGAGCCAAAGCGAACGACGGAGACGCTTTTCGTGATTTTGCAGGTGTTATATACATATTTGTCCCGTGACGATTATGTGTAGCGTTTCATACAGAGGATGATTCACGATTTTAAAGAGCGCCGGATGCATGATTTTTCAAAATCTCGTACCATAGTTACGTGGAATTTGTTGAGATTTATTAGATGCTTTATGGACGTATTATAATCTTTACAAGCGTTCTACGCTTTAAATGCAAAAAAATCTTCCTTTTACGTATCTTTATGTATTTTCTGAACGCGTTTGAACGTTTCTTTTTTCGATTTTCTGGGTCTTCTCGTTAAGTTAGTCTCGTTAAGCAAATGCATTATATAAGGATTATGTGGAGAAGGTTTATTATCTTGCGATTAAAAGGATGTACTTTATGTTGAAAAGGAACACGTGTTTTTAGTACCTGTTGGTATAAAAGACGTAACGATGCCTATGATCTAACGACTTAATTTGTTTCTCTTGCATAGGGTAAAGTAGGGCAAAAGACAGTAAAGTAGAGTAAAATGATTCTGAGAATGATTTAGAATCGTCTTTTTTCTTTTTTCTTTAAAGAAACATTCTTTCGATTTGCAAGAAGAAAATTAGTTTCGTCGAACTTCATCCTTGTTTATTAAGAACAAATAATCTAAAAGTAGTGATCGTATATCGCGTTAAGAGCAAGATACGTAACTGAAGGTAACTAGGACATCGGTTTGTTTGAACTTGTCGTAGCAATATTCTATCGTGTACAATGTGATTTCGTCGCTAAAAAGTTCAACGTACATGAGCTTCGATTATTTCTCTAACTTTATAACGAAACATACTGTTTCTCTCTCTTTCTCTCTCTCCTTATATCGTTCTTTATATCGCTTGAAATATTCCCAGTTATGTGACTTATAAAGATTGATACGTATTATTTACAGTGCGTGTTCATTATTAGATTGATTTATCGACGTGCTCGTTACTTTTTCATTTCCCTTAGATGAATGGCTCGGTTAATGACATTGTTGCTGATTAACGCCTGTACATGGGAAAGAACAGATACGGGACTTTCCCTGATTTTCAGTTGGCGAGCGATCGATAGTATAAAAATCGAAGCATTCGAAGGTGTACGCAACACCTGCAAAACTATGTCGTTCTGTTATCGATCACGAAATAATCGAATTGCTTTTTATCTATTTTTCTGCCAATTTTTGAGCAAAACTATATCAACGATTCGCTGTATCTTCAAACTATCAAATCTTAGATCTTCAGCTTCTACGTAGAATATACCGTACTTCAACGTTTATCGTCGATTCCCGAAAAGAAGAGCGAACAAAGTTTTTGAATGATTTCCTATCTGCTTCGTTTTCGAGCTACGAAATCATCACCGTAGAGTGCAATAATATGTAAATGGAAAATAAATTCGTAAACCTGACAACAACAGAAACAAAAATAGATTCCGAGTTATTTTCTTCTTTATAGCTACACATAATTTTACATAAAATATACAGAGTAGTTGGTCGGGCAACCGTATTTAGCCAAAAACATTCAACGATTCGTTGAATTCCACATATCTGTCGTGACATACGAAATTCCCTCTTTCTCTTCCTTTTTCGAGTCCTTTTCCGAGAACAACGTCGCGTTTAACGGTGCAGCGAAGGCTCACGAAGGATCTGTTACTCGAGAAAAGACGAAGAAGTGCACAAGAGGTATCGAATAGCGACCCCGACCTTGAAGAGGTCTTTGTCAACGCAAACGGCATCAGTATTCAACGCCTTCGCATCTTCTGCTAGCCGCTCCTTGAATACAAAACCGATCTTCGATCGTCCAAACGTGGATCTTTATACTACAGAGCAATATATTTTCGTGTTAGTACTCTCGCGATTGCCTTTGTACTAACGTTTTTTTCCTTTATCACGACATCAACAATCGATGGATCTTTTATGCCATGTAATTCCGCCCAGTGATTCGTACGATTCATGTTTCAGACGTCTACTTTAATTCACTATACTTGATTCTCATTAGAATCGGCTAGCATTGTTCGAGATGAAGGTAGAAGAAAAATAGAAGTGGGTCGAGCTTAACGAAAGATTGGCTTCCGAATTTCTTTCTAAAACTGCAAGTTTATCAGTCATAAAGTTTAATCTTCTGATATAATCAATCGTTTAAGGATTCGTTGATCTACGCTCGGATTTTATTTAAACAGCATTCTTTTATCAGCGATACGAAACTAAGATTTTCCATCGAATTATGACGTATCATCGTCAGATAGTATCTCGCGTTATTGTAAACATCGTCACGTTGCCAGTGTGAGAAAAAGGCTAATTCGAACGATCGCGTTGTACCGCAGTGCGTAAGTGTATTTTTATGCGATATATTTTTGTTCATTTTATTTTATTTGTTCGTCATATTTTTTTTTCAACACAACTGTTAGTACGAATGATTTGACTCAACTCTCAACTGATATCGTCAGGTAATTTATAATAATTTGGATTCAGTTAGCGGAAATTGTACTACTATATAGGTTGCTGTTACTAGTTGAATAATTTATGTAGAGTTAGGATACTCCGAAGTTAACTGAAACTTAAATTTAAACGATACTTCGTACGTACAAGAATCTTCGCCAATATTGAGTTCAAAAAGGCGTGGCAAACAAAATTATAGCAGCGAAGATGTCGCTTGGTGTGTTCGTATCAAAGAGATTGGAATTGAAACGACATCGAGTCCTCCTTCGACATTGGCTTCTCACAAATTTTTGTACCTTCTTTCTTTTTCGATAAAAACCGCTGAAATCATCGAACATGCACAGTGCACAGGTGTTTGACCCTAACTGACCTTACTCGACCCAGGCAGGTGGCAGGTCAGGTAAGAGGTCAATTTAAAATCTTGCGTGCACCTGTTCGTGGAATAGTTTCGAGATAACAGATTTAGGAATAACCTCGAGGCAACCTGACGTTCGTTTTTCTTAATTCGCCGCCGTACACAATTGAAATGTATCGCATGGAAGATTGTTAAGAATCGAACAACGGCCACCGTGTGATTTTACGAGGTCATTTTGCGCGTTTTCTTATTAGAATTCAGAATCGTTGGCGCGATAAAAACGCGCGCTTCGCCGAAATTAGTTATGCTGAACGGTAGTGGAAGTTTTCGGTTCGTCCCGTTCCGCAAAGTATGACTGCTGTTAACCGTTACTATTTATCTTGCGAGATACGATACTCGGAATTTTAACGCGACTATTACATTTTCGTGTGTTCTTGAAAGATTATGACGCGACTGGCAATTAGGAAAGTGTAATTTCTTAAATTAGACGATACCGAGATCCAAAAGATGTTGACATTAGTAGATCTATATTTTGTAGAATTTAGATTTCCAAGGAATCTAGTTTCCAAGTATTTGCAAGAAAGATAATCGCGTTTGATTGTTAGCTTAATCCATTCCAACCATGAGATTTCATTTAGGATCGTTAATTTGTTCTCCGTTTATAAACGACGTGATAGAAAATTCCGTATGCCGTCGTATCGTAGTAAGTCGTGATCGTTCGGAACGTTTTAACCCGAAATATCCGTTTCCAATAATTTTTCAATTTTATCGTCGATCGAGAGCCAAGAAACGACTAATGTAACGCAATCGGGACAGTCGTGTCTCGTTACGATGATAATGTAAGATTTCAAAATGCTTCTTACGTGAATTTCTTCACACACAATAAACGTGTTTTGTGATAAGCGTTCGAGCGCTTTCTTCAGACATTGCATGCATAACTCCGCGGTTGCAGTTGAACGCGCAGATACCGCGACATTTCTTCCTCTTTTCTCCGTCAATATTGTTTGTATTTGAAAAGCATGGAGGTTGCTGACCTATGAACCGCGTTACGATACGAATGCCGTGTAGCAATCGGTGTTCTTCGTCCAGTGAAAAAAAAAAAAAAAAGGAAAAAATAGAGATCCGATAAAGCAACGTGAGTCACCGGTGTCGGTTTACAAAAAATCGCTGATTCAACCACTCCGGAAGTGTCGGTTGCTCGTATCACAAAGGAAACCGATCCAAACGCGTATCGAACCTTTATTTTCTTCTTGTTTCGTGAATTGCACGCGTATCGACGTACACCAATGTCAAGAGATGTAAATGTGGGTTGTCGAGGATGAGTCGGTGACATCATCGATGATATATCAGGTGAAATCATCGAAGATGTATCAGGTGAAATCGGATCAACATAAGGAACAGGGGATAATTAAACGTTTGTCAAAGCAAAGTCCTTCCTCTGATGGAGAATGCTTTTGCATCGATCATATGCGTTCTTTGTTCCGTGTCGCGATTAAATGGGAATGTTTTACTTTTGTGGAAGTTATAGTTACATTTAGAGCAGCTAAATGGTTTTCTTATGTAAATAGCGTGATCTTGTAAAGAGAAGTTAATTTATTCTACGTTTATGATCTATGCATGTAGGAGAGGCTTGGAGGAAAGATGATGTAAGTAATTAAGTCTTGCAAGATCTATAATTAGAGTAATCGATGCTGTATGTATTTTTCAAGTTCGCTATGGTGGTCAATTGCGTAACACACGTCTCACGTGTCACGTTGCGAAAGGTTACACGCATCTGTGAGAAAATCGCTGAGGTAGCTCCATTCAGAAATCGGATACTTGGTTTTGTCACGTGGATTCGTAGTTTAGAATTGTACAGAGCACGAGCATAGGTACGCATATTTTTAAGCGCGTACAGAGTGTGTACAGTGGCCGTAAATAAGATAACTAGAGAAATTGGTGGCAAGTTGTGGAATGCCGTCAGTCAAGAGTCAATAAAGCACGCAATTGATAACATTTTTCTTTTATAGTTGGCTTATTTATTTTCCAACGAAGAGCTTTTTTGTCAGGTTCCATATATATTTCGTTCTAATAAGTTTCAAACTTTTGCAATCGTATGGAAGTACTAGGAAGTTTAAAAGATAATTTATAATAAAAATATTAAATAATATTGAAACGCTATAATAAATACAATGGCCTGTCGATACCTTTTGTAGCCACTGTATGTAACTATGTTCTTTTCCTTCTCCACATAAACGAAATATCTCAAGTCTTAACTCATCTCTGTCGAATTCACGTTTGCTCGTGTTTGCTCACGTTGTTCGGTGCAATAGCCGCATTGGACATTTCTCTGACTGTGAGACGGTTTTGCGCAACGATGCGATTACAGTTCTGTATCTAATTAGTCGTTCGAGGCACGTCTGGTAATGATGAAGCGCGATTAGTAATTGTAATAAACCGTTGTCAGGAGCGGTGCTATCTTTGCATTGCATCGGCAATCATCTTCCGCGAAGCCTGATAAGACACGGAAGGCACTTTCGAACGAGCGACAGTCAGCCTCGCGTTGCCGATTTAGTCGATGCGTTTCTTGACATTCAACAACTCCAATCGATTAGTTTTATTAACGTCAATGTCGATTTTCATCGATTCATATTTCCTTGTATTGGGTTGGCAACTAAGTGATTGCGGATTTTGTCATTAGGTGGTACTGACAAAATCCGCAATCACTTAGTTGCCAACCCAATAGTTACATCGTCCGCAGACAAATTGTTTCTTCTTGCGAGAAATAAAGTTTCGCGCTTGAATTTCCTTCCTTTGAACGAAGCAAATAGTTTCGTATAAATCGTTTCAATTATTTCGGTGAATCTTCCTATCGTTAAAACCTTTTACAGAAGACCTTCGGGCTTCATTGAATTTAAAGAATATAACGTGACGATCGTATTCACGATGAAGAAATAATCTATTTTCAATTTGTAATGCTACTTCTATTATTCAAATCATCTCATAAATCATCCTTTGTTTTACTCACGATATCACCTCGTGCGTTAAACGGTATTCAAGATCGGACGAGCGATGAATTCGTAATTGCAATATACATTTCTATTTCTTTTTATCGACGCGATTGGAGACCAGATAAAACGGTATCACTTTGATTACTCATGGAAATACATCTTCCTTCGACTTTCTGAACAATCGATCTCTGAACTGTTCAATTTTACCAATGAAAGTAGAATCCCGATGAGACGTTAATTGGTATGCGTGGGTGTATTAGAAGAATATGATTAGGATTCAGGAGGCAAATTTTGAATTAAGCTCTTTCCTCTTCCTATTAGAGTGCATTTAAACAAAAGCGCTTAACTTCTAAAGTTGGAGAAGCATTCTTATAATCGATTTACATCCACGTTACAAATATCGAAGAATTTTAAAGATCTCTCTGAGAATAGATCTACTTGATTAATTTTCTCCGATACAAAATCTTCTCCAAGTTCTATACGCTTCGTTTTCACAAAATTGTCGTCCTCCATCGTGAGAATCAGCTTCGCGTCGAGTTCTTCCCTTCCCAAAGTACAAAATAAATTTAAATCGATTTCATTTGTTCCGATCGGAACTCCTTTGCACTTTCGCGGAATTTGATCTTTGATCACGTATCGTAAAGTGGAGGAGTTTAACGAAAGCACGACTGTACAGCCGCCTGTGACTAGACGAGTAGTCAAACCGTTCATCTAAATTTCCATTCACGAATATTTTTAAAGGCGTCGCTAATTGAGGTAATCGATTCGATTAAATCTCATCCTGGGGAAGAACACGCGTCTCATTCGAAAGACAGATGAAAAGAGAGAGTTGGATGCCATATGCACCAGACGGTAGAGATACGTAAAAGAGCGAACGATCGCTGGATCGAGCGGCGATGAGAATATCTATACGACGATGATTAATATTCTGATGACGGACTGATCGTGTCTCGACTGCGGATCGGCCACAACGAAGGCCAACGATTCGCTATCCTAAGTCGCGTGTATTTCCGTGTCGAGGCACATACATTATTTACCATTTCCTAGTATGATCCGTCAGCGAGAGAAAGAGACTCGAGAGAGAACCGATCACTTGGCACCTTGCCAAGTACCAAACCAAGTTTTTTCCCTTGGCCATCATCCCTTTCGGAAGAAGAAAGAAAAGACAAAGACCCTTGTTTCACACGGTTTATGTTCCTTCGGAAAGATTGTTGTGTTTTCACGAAGATAATTGAAATATGTTCGAATATGTGCTATAATAGCGTAACTAACTGGTTCTAGAATCTCATTCGTTACAATATCTTTTTATTTCAAGCAAAGTAATATAAAATTAATTAGTTGAATTTTCATACGCGTTAAATCACGAACGATTTTTCTTCGATCGAAAGTATGAGGAATCTGAGGCGAGACGTATTCTTTTTTTTTTAAATGTTCCGCATAATTAATATGTATTTTGCATCGCGTGTATGAATCCATAAATTCGCACAAAGTCGCTTGAAACAAAGTCGCATATGCCATTAATCACGAATATCACTAGTTTTTGATGCGGAGGTCTTTCGCGTGGTTAAAATGTTTTGTTGTATCTAATATTGGATGGCCGGAATCGAATTGCGCCTTTGTCTTTTTCAATTGCTGACTTGGCACGGGAATCTTGCCAAGTCATACATAGATCATTATCTTTGTACAGGGCGACTTTGTTTGCTCCAGGATTTGCCAATGATCACGGTTTCTGTATTGTGTTAATCTTTCGCGCCTAACGATATTATTTATTCGTACAGAGAAAAGTTGTATGAGATGTTAACTTAATTAAATATTACGGAAATGACGTCCGTATAAAATGAAATATTATTAATTAAACGAAATAATATAAAATTTATGATATGTGAATACGCGAGATAGAGTGAGATATTAATATTATAATACTTAAAGAAGCTCATTACCAAAGTATTTAAATTATTCCACCTTTTACCATCTCGTAATTCGTGATAATAATTTCATAATTGTTACACAAATCCTATTACACGGCCTCATTCACCCAGCCTCATAATTCTTCAGAAAAGGAAATTAATGACCACCATTTGCTTCATCATGGAGAATGATGAACGACTATTTTTCCTCTCGATAATTAAGTCATTACGGATTACGATGCCGCGTTTGAAACGCGTGTAAGGGTGTACCTCGTCTCTAAAATTCTCTGCTACAACACATGGGCGTTTAGAGTGAAACGGTGCTTTGTCATGCTGGTGCTTGTTTGACTTGGCTCATTGCCAAGAACATAAATTCGTGTCAATTATAGGCAAGATCGTAGTGCAAAGTATTATATCCCATGTGTCGAGTGATGTATCACGACTACATCGTTCTACTAGACAGCTATAATAATTATCGAATAAATTAGCGTAGGGCAATAGCATTTCTTCCTGGACAATCGATCATGTTTATCGTGTCGGTACGGTTTGAACACGCGGCAGGAAACTTGTTCTTTTAATCGAGACGATTTTATGATTCTTATATCGTATTGAACTATTGAATGAACTATGAATGATTAAAATCAGCTGTGTGCTTTAAAGCTAAATGAAGCGTGCACATGAAATTATAGAAAATGAATAAGCGTCTGATATTTTTTTGACAAATTGAGAAACGATCAAATAATTCCAAATGTACTTGAAAATATCCACTATCCTCCTTTGAAAGTACGTTATATACTAAAATAGAAAAGAACTTAGAAAAGAGGGATAAATGTTAAATATCTTTCGAACCATTAAAAAATATGCCAAATAATCCCGATAGTTCAATTGGAAAGATTCGTTGAAATTATCTTCCTCTAGGAATTAATTTAGGCAAAAGAGATCCCCTCGATAAATTTTCTGGAGTCACGTAAATATATCTGAATAAGGATATAAGAGAAGCCAAGGAATAAGTATAAGTACGCTGCGATATGTCTGATCGAAGTAAGTACGATTCTACTGCCTACGTTCCTGACTCTTACTACTTGCAACAACCGTTTAGCCTAGTTTTCACTCGCGACGCTGTTACTCGAGTGCAAGCAGAACTTGGTATTTGACATTATCGTTTCGATCGAGACATCGACAAAGCTTTACTCCTATTCGTTTTTCGACGGAATCGAATCAACAATCGTAAAACCGATATACATAATAAAGTCACGCGATAACGTTCTTTTCTATCGATCGTAAAGAACATAAAATTTATTTACACGCGATTACAGTTAATAAGCAGTAACACCTATTTAATATTTATTTAATTTTTCACGTAGAAATGTTTCTTTACCAACGTATGACAATAAAAATTGAGGACAGAATTTAACTGTACCGATATGTTCAATAACGTTATACTAACATTGTGAAACAGAACAAATAAACATTTCTGAATAATTATCGAGTTTTATTTGCAAACAAGTGTCCAGACACTTGTCAAAACGAAATCCCCTTCTGGTTTACGGATACACGCGTCGATTAACGCCGAACAAAGAGTCGATGGAACGTAATCGCAATCAAGGGTGTGAGATCGGTCTGGTTGCTCACGTGTCGCGAACCTTGAAGATAAAGCGGCCCATCGTTTGTATTTACCGGGACAGATAATTACGTCGTTATCGCGTACCGTGATTGCTTAAGAGGCTCGCGCGAAATCACCTCTTTACAGCCGCGATTTCAATGACCGTCGTTCGGCCAAGGTGCCATTATCAGACTTATCCGAGGCGATCTCTGCTATTCGGTTCAATTATGGCCCGAAACGCGAAGTTAAATAGGAAGAAACGTTCGTTAGGAAACTGAACGATTGGCATTGTTAGGAATTGTGAAATTTCCCATTGAAACGCGTATAATACTACCGTAGGCTTGTAGCCGATGCTGTTCAATGAATCGAAGGTCAGGAGCGAGTCATCGCGCGTAGCTGAACTTTGTCAGCGAATGTAGCCAAGTGACGTCACACTGTCCGACCTTATGTCATTATGTTCGCAAACCGGTCTCAATTTTTTTTCCTGCTTTATACGCCGCATACCTTTCAGAATACCACGAATAGACGAAATTACTTATGCGACATTCCTATCGTTTTATACTATCATTGTCCTCTATCTGATGAAGTTCTATCTTCGCAGTTATCGTCGATAAACTCGCGCGATTGGTAATTGTTATCGCTGGGATTCGATCTTAATAGAACAAACATTTGTGCAAGAGTTTAAGCGAGCATTATTAAAAATAAGAGAATAATTGTTGATCATTTTTGGAGAAGATATTCGTATCGATGATATCGGTGACAGATAAAGGAAGGTAAAGGTCAACAGTAATATCTCAAGTAATATTGGGATAGAGTTTGTTCTTAATAATAGATATTTAAGAGAAGTTTTTTTTTACTAATAACGTCGATAAGGTAATATAATATGATAAAATAGAATCGAAATGAATAATCAGTAACAGCAATAACGCAAAGTTGATGCAACATTTGACGATAATAAGAAAGGTTTAAGCGACATTTGTTACTAATGACACGAATAAGATAATATTAATATAAACGGTGTTAGTATGATACAATCAAATGAAAATCAATACTAATAATGCGAGTAATATGAAGTTGGAATTTATTTAATTTAACATTAACTTATAATATTCAAACGATAACTTTTACCAACGACTAATATGAAGCTAATACCGACGATACAAACAGAATAAAATTCGATATTAACATCGTTAAATGAATTATTTTCAAAACGAAGTTAAACACTAATAATAACGATAATTTACAATCCATCTAATGGAAAGAAACGTCGTAAGAAAGATAGAAATCAGTAACAAAGTACTGTCCTTCGATTTTGATTACTAGTAAAATGTAGGAAAGATTGTTTCATAGATCGAGCTGGTGTCATACTCGCGATATGCCTGGTGTTCATCGTAATCCGTATATCAGTGCCATAGAGATAAACGTTTCCTCTGGAATGTTATTCGCGTTGTCAAAAGAAAACGTGTACGCGACCATTACTCATTCACGTATGACACACACATATAGCACGCGCGCGACAGATTTCGCGCGAATCAATTTTCCCGTACGATTAACCGTTTCTATGCAGGTATTTCCCTCTGTACAGTCTCCGGCCGTTGGAACTTGTTGCGTTCGTTCGAAACGTTTCATTTTCCAGGAAGAACCATGAAAATACTTCCGACCGCACGGTGCACACCACACGAGAGGCGAATGATTGCACAACGTAATTTTACTCATCGATGTCCATTGTTGTCCGTTTCGATTCAATTCGTTGGAGCTTTTTACGATACTCGCGTAAATGCTAGATTTTGGTGTAGATTATTATAACGCTCCATTATTTATGACAGTCTACACTGACAGATTTTTGTCCAATTATTATTGAAATTTATAGAAATAAAATTGACTATTTTGAAAATTGATCGATTCGAATGAGAAATGAAAATCGTGCTATTTCACTGTGCTACTTTTTTTTATCGAATAATACTACGTTTCAGGTGATTAATTTTTTCTCAGATGGTTGCTAATGTTTTTTAAGATTCATAGATATATTTCGATCGAACAACGTTTTTCGATCGATTACTAGCGTTCTGACAGAATACCAGGTGTGCTTGACTAATTATTGATACTCAAATATGTCTATCATTCTTTCTGACTTCTGTCGTACTTCACAGTATCTTTTCGAAAGAGTTGGCGTTATCGGAATCGCAATTAGCCTACTTAGCATAGGGATAAACGGATATTGGGACTACAAAATGAAATTGACATTGCGATCGACAAAATACACTTGTCAGGTTTCTCTACAAAGTATTTTCCAATGATCGAAATTGAAAAAGATTATGCTCGAACGCTTACCATAGCTGCAGTCTGCGATACAGTCGACTTCTGTTCCTCGGTTTTAACGTGCGAAACGGCGAATAGAGTCGCCAAAAGGACACTTCCGACACACCTTTCCCATCCGAACATACGATTCCACCTGGCCATTCTGTTGCTTCGTCCAGTAACTTGCAAACTTTGAGAATTCCTCTGTCAAAATCTCTTCAGGCGCCAGGCGATCACCGTGAATCTCACAAAGTCCAAGATAAATGTCCCTTCACCCCGGTGTCACTGACTACACGCACGCGTTCGTTGGTCGTCTATGCCTCAGCTGATCGCAAGATGACGCGACCAATGATCCACGTGTCTTTTCGATCCTTCAAAATCTCCGATCTTCCTCTTCGAACTATCGTTCTCCTTCCCAAAAACAATTCCAGCTTCGCTCGATTGCCACTCGGTTGCCCGTGACGAGCGTGAATCTTATCGAAAATGGGTTGTCCTGGCGGGAAAACGTGCAGGATCGAGTTATTCCAGGTTGGAACGACTCGCCAGCAGGGTCAGTCTAAAACGTCGTTGCCACGACACTATCGATCTCGTGTGTTTCCCAAGCAGGTAGCTCGCCGGATACTCTTTACGAAGTCTCGCGAGTTTTCGTAGAGGCACGCACCTCGTCGAACGTGGTCGAGCAACGTCTCCTCGGTTTCTCGCGTCTGTCGCGTTGATCCGGGACCTATGATCATCGACGATCGACTGCAAGTTCTCGTTCGAGCTGTACTTCTTCTTGTACGCGTATCGGTGACGAGATTGATATCGAGGAAGAGGAGAAAATCTTTTTGAAAAATCACCAAGGACCGCACGCAAGAACGAAGAAGAACGAAAAGAGAAGAAGAGGCACGGAGAAAGGACGCGACCGTACGGGGAACTGGTACCGAAGTCTACCGCCACTCTGAATTACAATCAGTCTGCCACTGACTTTTATTGAGGCCTCCCACCACGCGGCTCGTGACTACCACCATCAACGCCAGCGGCAGCGTACAATGCTACGCGAGTGTGCTTTGCCTCTTGGTTCACTGTCAATCGACGTATCGCGCTCCTCCTGTCCTGCATTTCAGCTGTGCATTAGATTCGCCTGATTTTCGGTACAGTTCATTCTTCGTTCATTGTCGATCGACGTATCGCGCTCTTTTTGTCGTAGACTCAGCAGCTGTGCTTTGATTTTGAATATATTTGACTCTCGGTTTATTCGACGTATCGTGCTCCGTTTCTTTCGTTGATTGCTTTTTACTACGCTGCAAGAAGTATTCGAATGTTATCGTATTTATTATAAATTTCTATATTATAGATTTATGCATGTTATAGATCTCCTATCATTTTTAGTGGCATTTTCGTACGAGTACAGGATTCGATGCATATCAAATTTGAGAAAGAACGCATCGTTGTAATATATGCACGTACTAAAATACTCTTTGTAGCCTTTTGTAGCTGTATGTATTTGCCTCCTGATTCGCTATCAGTCCACGTATCGTTCTTGTTTTGTCTTGGATTGAACTGTGCATTGGTTTGGCTTGGTTTTCAATATACATATTTCGCGTTGCCACTGCACGTATTGTTCTTTCTTTCGCTGATTCGCTCGCATTAGCTCGATTTTTAGCACATTTCTCGTGGCAATATAGTAATAACGAGATAGGGAGAAAAAAAGGGTTGATAAAAGAATAGGTTTACTGGATGATAGGAGAAACGATAGGTGTTGTAGCATGGTTGGAAACATCTGTGTAATGGGCACGCATGATCGGCGTTTACAGGAATAGAGGAGTGGCTAGGAAATATCCTACGATCGAAACTGATTGAAATCAAACCGCGATGACGAGTTTACGTTGGGTCAGGGTTCAACGTGGGATTTTACACGCCTGGGATTGACGATGGTTTGAGTGTTTGAATCGATTACCAGTTTTTATTAAATTTTTATCGATATCACAATTAAGCGTTTTGCTAGAAAAAGCGGACATTTCTAAGGATTATTATTAAATATCGCCATGTACGATAATTTACCATTAGTATTTCAAAAATTATAAAGATGGTACCTTCTAATTTTGATATAATAATTCCAATTAATGTTATGTTTATTGTTTACTATGTATAGTATTATATGTTTCGTTATATGTTATACGTTTGAATTAAAATCCATAAATATAATTAAATTGATGTAGAATGGACACAGCCAGATTTCAAGTTACACTACTCAATTATTATACTGCGGACATTTGCACAATGTCATATTTATTGCGAACTAGAAAAAAAAAAAGAAAAATGGAATAATTTCTGAATAGAAATGAACTCTATCCATTAGAAATTGTAACGAGCTTAGATTTTCTGTAAATACATAAAAATTTGCAGTCTAGAAATTACAATGATTCCTCAACATTACCAATAGTAGAAATGTTTTACTTTAGCTTTGTACTTTATTCGATAAATTCTTAAACGAAACGACATTAGCTATTCAAACGCCACTAATTCTTCTCATATGTGAATAGAAATATCTTGAGAGGCATGCAGTTGCATTCTTCTGACCGGAAATGCCTTCAAAATAAAAGCGTACGCGAAACGTCTGATTCACCTGTGCTCGTTAAAGAGGAAAATCTGGCAAATGATGAAACTTTGATAAGTTTCGCGTTGAAGTTTCTCACGTTGATTCAGATTTTATTAAACATTTCAATTTTTACGATAATTTATATAATACCGGAAATTGATACAAACAACATTTTATTCCAATAAATACACGCATCAGCATATAGTTTCGAGTAGTTTCTAGTTTGTATAGGTTTTACTTTATCTATTTTATCTCGATTTTTATCTTCATCGATCGCAGTTTCCTCGGCGATACGTATTTCCGTATTCCACAATAGCACGAGGCACACACCATTGTCTCCTGATTTTTGTCACGACACGAAAGAAAAACGATTTTCCACCCGCAATCGCGTTACTCGATTATCCTTTGTTCCTCCTTTACTCCGTAACTACCGTGCAGTCTCTGATATAATCCTTTGACCACGTAAACCTCTCGACAGTTTGTCAGTTTATACCAGTTTTATTATTGCTGTTACGTGTGTGTCTGTTTTATTTGAATATTTAGCTACATCTCGTTAAGTTAATTTTTAAGCTTCTTAAATTATGTTTTTAATTTGCTTCAAATTTCACAATCGTTTATGCTGTTTCTTTGCCATAAATATATTTTTAGAAACGAGTCACTTCGTTGATATCTACAAATATTTCCAAGGAATGAAATTTAACTTTAAACGCGTTACTCCTCTCTTGAGATACAAATCTTCGAGAGGAATCTGATCTACGATCGTTCGTACCGCGTCAGTGAGATTCAATTTTCCAACATTTTGACAATTTTACACAGTGTTGCGATATCGCGCATCTTTGACACTGTTATTAACGTTGCTGCTACGGTTCGTCGATTATTTCTCTGCTGATATCCTCGTAATAATAAGTTCGATATAAATTTGGAAAGTTCGCAAACAACGACACTCGCGAAATAATGCGGTGATTCGAAGAAGATCGTCGTAGCCCTACGAAACGTACAATTTCCTTAAAAACTTACGTCGTCTCTTCCGTAAGTGCATCTAGCAATGCCACGCGTGCGTTACGCACATCGTGGTCATGAATAAATGATCCGACGATGCCGAAATAGCCGAAACGTTTCTGAAAATAATTTGCCAGGAAAACAATGTGATTTACTCGATTCGGTTACTTTACTTTACTCGATTCGGTTTCCTCAGACTTACGAGATCTTCCGAATCTCGCTTCTTTCCTTCCTCGTTTTTCTATTTACTCTGCTTATACGCTTCTTTCGTACAGGATCGAAGACCATAAATACAATTTGCACGGACCTTGTGAAACGTGGAGTTGTTGTAATTCCAGTCGAACGACCACGATTTTGCTTCGTCGCGTAATCTTCCACGCAAAACATTCCTTCTTCCCGGCGAGCATACTTTCGAAAACCTGTTTTTTTTTTAGAACCTCGATGCCGTTTGTGCCGATTTCAATATCGATGCCCACGACTTTTCGATCGAGACGATCAACCGTTCTTCGAACAATTCTTCGTAGGCTTAAGCTGTCGAGGAATATCGGTGCGCAACGTGTACTTGTTATTTTTTTTTCTAACATTAGAATCGAAAAACAGCTGTGATCAGATATAGAGAAAACGGCCAGGTACCTTCGTTCTACTTCTTGCTTCTTTTTATCTGCGCTGTTCGCATCGAATCGTCTCACGATACTTTTAATTTTCATCGACGATCGCACGATGAAAGAGAGAACATATTCCACTCTCAATCAAACACTTAAAGAGACCTTGTACTTTGAAGAGCGCATAATAATCGTACGCAGAGCGAAACAAAGAGCAATCGAATTTCATTATTCGAAGATACGAACAATGGACGCCGATGAATCCTGCGCGAATTTCATTGCTGCGTCTGATCGAGGAAGTGTCCACCCTATGGGGTCACGCGATACACTCACCCAGGTTGAGTCTGTGAATCACCCAGGATTTCGAGACTCTTTCTATTCCCAAGAATTTCTTCTGTAGAGCCGACGACCGCAAGACTCGATTCTGAGTCGGGTTTCTTGCACGAATTTCGAATGCAAATGAGCCGAAGTGACTAATCGCTAGACGAATCCGATTTAATTCGAATATCAATCGATTCGTACGTTAATTTTCTGCGGATTATATAAATTAATGGACGATGGGAAGCAACGACCAGTGGCGTTTTATATTAGGAATTGGTATATCATAAATTAAAATTATTTCAATTTATTAAAATTATTACGAGGGAAAGTGACGTGGAGGGAAAGATTCGTTCAGTTCGAGTGAGAAACGTCGAACTTCGATGAAGAAAATTGTTAAAATTTTGCTTTTGATTTTTGGAAAGATAATTTCATTCGTTAAATTGTTATTTGTAGTTAAGTTAAAAGTTATGCCTTAAATTGTATCCACCAGGGTAATCAATTTAATAACAAGCGTGCCTATTAGGAAGAGAAGGATTATAATAAATGATTATGGTGTTAGAAGTAATTCAGTCGAAAAGATGTAAAGCAATAGATATAAATTTTATGTGAACTGATCAAAGAAACCTATTTGCCTTGTTGGTTAAAAGTTATGTTTAGTCATTCGATGACTCATCTCGGAACATTATGATAATGAACGTAATGACGTTCGACTTTGACTAGATAAAATTCATATTAGCGAAAAATTTTCCATAATATAATAAAAGAATATCATAGGAAATATTCGCTACTTGAAGATAATAATTTGAAGATTGGTACGAAAGGAAAGAATTTTTCTGTATATATTTCACACGTGATAAAATTGCGAATTATTGTCGATTATCTATCGACTAAATTAATTTTGAGAAGGCTGTGATTCTCGTAAAATTGATTACCATACCTGCTGTGACTTATCAGTATATTTATTATACGTGCTGTTTTCTTTTCTAAAGATAATTTCATGGAACTGTTCGATATAAGAAAAATGTTGTCTTTTTTTCCTTTCTTTCTGGAAACGCGATGGAATGTATTCAAGACAAACGGGATGATTCTTCTCATAACGATAATACCGATATAACGAGTTATCGAACCGTTTCCCGTTCTATATTCTTTTAAACAAATTATAAGAGGAATTGCAGAAGTGCAATACGACGAATCGTAAAAGATAACATTTTTACAATTATCGGTAGATTGTCTACGAAACAAATATTCGTTTCGAATGATACGTACGTACTGCGATAAAAATTACTTACCTGTTAACGTTAGAATGTTTTAATTACTATTAATTCTATTTATTTTATATGTACGTTTAAATAACAGGTTCGGTCGTATCTTAGGCTACCTACGTCGGAAAAGATTCTAAAAGTCAATCTTTTACTTTGGCGCAATTAATTATTTATAGATATTAGAAGTCGTTAAAAAATAATAAATTAAAAGATTGATGTTTCGTTCGTGCAAATGAAAGATGAAGAAAACGCACACGCGTAAACACGCGAATCTCACATTTCAAAAATAAAGTTACCAATGCACGCTTTATCGAAGCAAAATTGCCCACAGCTCCCCGTCTCTTGATGTTCGATTTTTGGAAAACAAAACCAGGTCGGACCGTTTCCACTCGACGATGAATGAAAGTCTTTCCATTCGAGATATACGTGAGTGAAATACGAATTAATGAAAGCCGAAAGAAGAGGGCTATTTTGAATGAAAATAGGGGAGCGATCGGAGGTTGGAAAGAGAAACAAAGACGATGGCTAAAGATGATGGTTCCTCGCGGTTTTATTTCGACCGAAAGAGGAAAAGGACGTGCGCCTCTTTTTTCCTGACCCTGTGGCTGACCCGAAGATAGAATCGCCAGTTTGGAATGCATTTGCATTAATTCGGTCCTAAGCCTATTTAAATGCAGCAAAATCGAGTTTGTAATCCTATCTGGAACGTTTTGCAGAAAAAGGTTCCACGCACAAAGACCCAACCAGGCCATGGAAATTAGGGGGTGAATCGATTTCTGCGAATTCTAAGACTTGCTTTTAAAGGGAGCCTAGTAACATACTTGTAATACGTAGAATTCAAATAATAATTTAATTATTAACGATCACGGTTTATTAAAAATAACGTATAACGCGAGTTCTGATATATAATACGATGCAAACGATCGTCCCCATTAATAAATATACAGTGGCGTGAATAAATTATAAGCTCAACATCTCATTGTTTATAACATTACAGTAAAAATTGACAAAATCTTGTACGTAATTTATGATATTACAATATGATATTTTCTTCCGTTGAAATCGGGGCGAAACTAAATTTTCTCTTAAAATTCTGCTTTCTTTTTCTGTGAAAAAAAATAAATTCAATGTTCAGTTTTCATCCAATATTTAGTGATTTTTCTGTATTCTTGATTACTCTGTTAATTTGTTACGTACGCTATCCACTAATTGATTTATAGTTTCGTTTTGAATATCCACCCACGTAGATTTTACTATTTCTTCAAATTCAACCACGTTTTCTATAGGTGGCCTCTCCTGATCGTAAATTTTTCTCGCTAGAATTTCTCGCAGCTAGTCATCGTAATAATTCATTAGCACAATAGCGTTGTCTCGTTGAAAAATTGTCTTTTCGCCATCTATCTCCTTTGAAAGGCAATAGTTCTACATGCAACGTCTTCCAACATTCAACAAAGTTCAATCACAATTTATAAAGACAATTTCGCTTAACATATCCAGATACGATCGGATTTCGTCAGAAGTTGCTTGGAGATATCAAAGAAATAATGGCAAGAATTGGTTCGAGCTTATAATTATTCGCAACAACTGTATATCAAATAAATCGCAAATGCAATTGCCAAATTAACTTAATTAAAAAATCAATCAACGATCCGCTTGAAATTCACTCGACGATTTAGCGATAACATTACGAATAATATTCACGATCCTTTGTTTCGTTCGATTATTCAATTTGATTCACATCGTAGCGAGAAATCAGTGTGTTTCTAAAGAACCGATAAGTTGCACGAAGGAATTTATTATGGTGGTTTTATCGTGTTGCCGATGCGCCGGCACGTGCCCAGGCGCCACGATTCTTCATTTCTTCGTCGAGTCTCAGATACTTTCGTAGATTTTGAATACGTTTCTCGTGAAATCACTTTACTTTTTCCACCTCTTCTCTTATCCGTTCCTTGCACGGGACTGCTGTGAATCTCTTTTTGTCCGGCCAGTATTCGGAGAAGTCACGCGTGGCTGTGATAAAGAAAAAAAAAAAGAAGAAAATGAAAGATTACCAAGTTCCGAGCTTTGAGTGATCAATTCATTTAGATTGCGAATTTCCGAGAACATTTTTCTTGATAATTATCTCGCCTACCTATCGTTAACTGCGTTCGCAAATGAAAAATTGAATTCGAGCATGAAGCGGTTGCAATTCACCCCGTTGTATCGTAAGTGCTTTGCCGGGTAAAAGATGCGAGAACGACTGGTTTATCGCTACTGCTAGATGAAATCTACGCTCGTTAGTCTGCTCTTGCGAAGAAATGCACGGTGAAACGGTTCGTTTTGTTCTCGTTTGATCGTGTCGAGCGATCATTGCAATATGCTTGTATTATTTCGCCACTTTACGGCGAACAAGATATTTTCTTTCGAAGCAATTTTTACCTTCGTTTCCGTAATTTTACCCTGTAAATAACAATCAGCAGGTTATTACCGAGCAAAGTACGTTCTGTATTGAATTTTCCACGGAACATGTGCAATATTTATTCGAATAGGATCGCTATGATATAAATAATTTAGAAAATACTTGCAAATATTTGCGAATGAAAAACATTCGGAGAATATTCACGCAGGAAAATTCCAAATTGCATAGAACACTTGCATGAAAAATATTCCTTCTTTCTTAGAGCGTGCACAGTCTAACCGCGAGGAATTCGTGAGAAATAAAAGAACATCTCGATCATCAAGAGGCCCGTGAAAGGAGTCAGTTGGCCGCGCCTAAAAAATCATCTGGTCAACCGACTGTTTGCTTTCTCATTCCATTGTCACCGTCTAATTCTAATCGTCTATCGATGCTGTCGACTCAGCCCTCCTTTGTCGCTTCCTTTCTGCTTTTTTTACGTCTTGGTCAAGGTTATCTCGTGACAAGCCAAACTCGATGAAACGAAGGTGGTAGATTCCTTTTAAGGATGAAAAATGTTGCAACTGGTCCCATTAAGAAAGAACGAAGATATACATATGTAGATGATAGATTAGCTTAAAGCCAGCTTCGTCTACGACAACGTCGCCAAAGACTAGAGTAGTCTGTAAAGGAATCTTTAGCGTCGACTATAAGGATCGCATGATTTCAGCTCTATTCGATCGCTTTGGATCGTTCTATTGGATCGTTCTATTGGATCGTTCAGCTCTATTGGATCGTGCTTTATAAAAATTATCCAGATGAAGTGAATCGCCTCTTCGAGCCTCCCTTCCAATGGCAAATCTATGTGCTCGTTGACGGTGATTTTTCACAGTTTAAACTCGCGTGGAAAAATCGCGCGAATATATTCCAACTTCTTACGACGATATAGAATTTAACCGGAATTTTGGGAAAATCACTCTTCGTATACGCTGACGTAATATCCAAAAAGTCACAGTGATCGCGAAGAAGAACGTGGTTTGTACGCGGCAATGCGATTTGGCTAGCCCAACTTTTTTGATTCATTGTGTTCACACGGAACGTCTGTGACCGGACTGTCTGTTTTTTTTAATGAGTCAACATCCTTCCTTGTAGCAAACTCTGCGAACAATTTGCTCGCGGTTTCAATCGATACGACGTATCGGTCAGTCTATCACCTTTGTGGTATCGCTTTTGTGATTCATAGTGCGACCATTGAGCAATCAATGCGGTGGCTTCCTATTAATCTACATGCGAATTTATTTGCACTTGCTTTCCAATTGCTTCGTACATGTTATATGTGTATTGCCTTGTGTCTGTACTGGTATCCGATTGCACTCTGAAGAAACTCTCAAGTACTCCAAATTGCGCTTAAAAGAGCTAAATCATGATCGAACACGATTCAAGTAGAATGACAAAAGGAATCGTTCCGAATCCTATGAATACTACGGTTCCAAGTCGAACGTGAATTTTCCTCTCTAGTTCTTCTAAATAAAAAAAAAGAACAAATTCCTCGTAGAATCGAAATTTTTATTCTTCGCGCGACAGATGAGACTATTTATTCGTTCGCGGTCTCGGTTGCGGTGGAATTTCGTAGAAAGAGAGGGGAAACGAAAGCACGGGGAGTTTCCTTTCATGAGTCGCGCGCGAAACCGGAAGAATCGATGCCATAATCGTTGATGGATGAGCCGCTGATTCATCCATCATCGACGAGTGGAAGCTTCCCTCGTTCGTTTCTTCCTTTTTTTTTCTACCGTGCAACAAGTAACACGGTTTGATTATGCATCGGACACGAAGGTCGGCTTGTAACTCATAAGCTGGCCAATTGAACGAAATTTATCGCGCAAACGAGTCAGAATAGATTCGCCGAGTTCTGGGTCACTGATTTTCGCCAAAGAATTCGATAATTTCCGCGAATCGTGATTGGTGGAAATTTAAAAGGATAAGAGAGGGAAGCAAGATTAGATAAGTCGACACGACCTCAAGCATAGAATTAAATGTGAAATTAATTAGATGGAAAATCGAAGCCAAGTGAATTGTTTTATCGATTGTTCCGCTTTCATTTGCCAGGATATATCAAAGTACATATTCCCAGCATCGAAATATAAATCAGAAATTCTTTTCTATTCTTCTTGCTTCTTATTATCTTCCGAAGATTCGTCGAATTTAATCAATTCGACGAGTTCTCCGAGACTGTTCCTATTGCAAAGACGAACGAACGTAAAGAGAGAAGATTCTACTGCTCATCTTCCTATGTAGAAAGTTAAATAGCTAAAACTAATCGACGAATTGACCGTGACCTGCAGGAATATATTCCCTTACGGTAAATAGTCAGGAGATAGTACTCATTATAATTCATAATTCCTCGCTGACTGATTTCCATAACTCGTTAATTTGCCACAAAGGCGAGTCGTTCGGCGTAGACTAGGTCGACGCGACGAATCTACTGTTAGATTTTTGTCCACTATTCCCTTCGAAATGAACCTCGATATTTCTGAGAAAACGATCCTCTTTAAGGCAAATAGATTCGATCGGATATTCAAACGATTCTTATTAAAGATAGACCGATTCGCCGTTAGTATTCGACTTTTTCTCGAATCGTGTTTCGACAATCCATAGCTTACCCGTAACTACCCTCATTTTCGCTCGATATATCAGTCATTTTCAGACAGACGCGCATCAATTAAAAGCACACACGCTAGATACGTGCAGATTGTGGTCGTGCGATCGTCAGATCGACAGAGTTTAGTCGATTTTAGTCGAAGCTGACGTAGATCTAACGCAATATCGCTACGAGCTTGATAGTCTCTATTTAGCCTCATTAATTTTTTTTTCAAGACTGCACGCTATTGCAGTAGACTAGAATACGAGTAAAATGTTCACAACCATTCAAAGTTACGAGATAGACTCGTTTCGCACCTTATTTTTTGCAGTTACTATCATTCACCGTGTCATTTGTTCTTTATTTAAAAAAAAAAAAAACAATCTCGCCCGGAAATTATTATACTTAGCTCCTTCTTTCGTAATGTCGTAACACAGAAGAGACGCGATTTATCACGTCATCGGTTACTATTTTTCATTCGTGGGAAGCTAAAGTAGCGTGTTAGAAGTCACGGTGAAATATGGATCAAAAGTTATCGATGGAAAATAATTACCGTGTGTGCGCAGTGTGCAACTAAATATTGGATATCTCTCGAAATTTTCCTCCAGCATCAGCATCTTGTTTTCCTAGTAGGAGCTGCACCAAGCAGAAAAATTTATTTCAAGAAAATCACACTCAAGATATTTCCCATCGGCATCATCGGGAAACTGCGAGACTCGCGAACACGGGTCTATCGCAACGAGAAATCTAGTCTGCAGTCGCGACTGTTAAAGCAGGAAATCTGTTACAATTAAATAATTGGTCAGGCGATAGACACTGTACGGTTCACTTTACTCTATGGAAATTCCTAAGTCAGCGCTCAAGTTAACCCTCCGTGACAGTGGTTGTCAGACTGCGAACTAAAACTTTTAGTGTAAATATACGTAAATATACGGTGAGAAGGTAGAAAATATCCAAAGTATAGTACTCGTTATAATATTCAGTAAGAAAAGCAAAAGTTCTTGGAAAATTCGTATTTGCATGCGTATCCGCATTCTAGTCATGTAACTTGTAACTTGCATGGATATATTTTTTACATTCTTCTGTCTTACTCGTGAGTCATTAAATATCGTAGCATGTTATTAACATGTCGTTATGTCAAGATCGAGCGATTTGTTTATAACCCAAGTCTCGATGAAAATGTTGCGAATCGAGAAATTGTAATTAATTAGAATTCTCTCCTTTCGACGCAAATATAAACAGGCGAAACGATATTCTAATCTCATTGATAGTCTTGAACGTGATAGTGTTGTACGGTGTTCTTCGATGGAAGATTCACATCTTTTGATGTCGACAAGGAAAAATCAATTTACTCGTTTTGATGTCTAATTTCCACGTTGCTTCCGTGTTACGGTAAAAAAAAGAAAAAATGGAGTCGTTGCGTCTGATGTTACGTGTACGTTGCACGTAATTCTGCCCGATGACGATTAAAACGCGCTGATTACATTCGTTACGTGAAGTCGAATCGCCCTGCATCTGTAGGATTGTTTGCTACGAACTGCGAAAGATGACGAAGAACGATATGAATTATTTGTTTTCTGTCGTGGTATTGTTGCTAGAAATTGTTATGTTTTTCGATGAATTGCGAGGCAATTTCAGCGAGATTCTACGCAGTGGCGATTGCGGTGTAAAATGGAAGATTCAAAAATACGTAGGAACAGAAAGAAGAAAGAAATGAAAGGAAAAATTTGAGATAAAAATATATAAAGCGATTTAAATTAGATTTTTATTTATCTTCGAATATTATAGAATCTTAGAATTTATCCGACAGAAACCAAACATATAAAAGAAGAAGAGTTTCGATAATATCTATGGGATGATCGATCGATAGAAAAGTGCTTTTTAATAAAAATAGTACTTTCGTTCATATGTGACGAAATCATACAAAAAGAAAGTTTCATCGGCTGTTACACTGTTCAATTTTCATATCGTAGCTTCTGTTCAAAAACTAGCAGTGATGTCGCGTCGAAAATATCTGGGAACACGTTGTGAACATCCTGGAATATGTTTTGATAAAAACGGATCAACAAATGGAATGACATCATTTTGAAAAAAATTCTTTTCATCTGTAAGTTTCGAAAAAGAAACATTTTTATGAAGGAATACTATAAATTTCCAACGTTTTGACATTTCCTGTTAAAAATGTAAAACGATGTTCTTAAGACGCGTGGTACACCGAAAGAAAAAATATCTTTTTAGCGCAAGTTCCGAGAAAGATATTTACTTGACATATCGAAGGAGAGCAGTTCTTGAATGACGATGCAATTATATGAAAAAATCAATTTATTCGTACACACAGATACAAAAATCTTTCATTTCAATTATATACGTAGATTTAGGTATAAAGAAATATAATAATTCCAATCGGTTCCTGCGCGATAAATGCGCAGGAATAAAATAATCTTAAAGATATTTCTTTTCAAGATAGTTGGTGTCACTAGAACCCACAACGACGATCGAGCATGAAGATCGCTTAGTAATAGAGAATATGACTTATGGTTTCCTCTGTGTTCCTCAGAACCATAGAACCTTCGATGGTAACCTCTGAGAAAAAGAGCTGCATCAGCTTCATCCTCCTCTGCAATCAAAATTCATGAAAATTCCTCACCTCTTCGACTTTCTATTTTTCTTTGCCTCTCTTCATTTAAACGTCTCTTCATTATCATCGTCATCTGCGTCCTTCCTGATCGTGACATTTCGTCCAGACCAATAACAAATGATTCCTATGCAAGGATCGGCCGCGTAATTATGCGCAAGGTTTGCAGGATGCATCGTATTACCATTTCGATTGAAATGCATCGCGATGGATGATCCGTAAAGGCCAACATATCCAGTTGACGAGATCTACGCTGGCCTACAATGGCGAATTTCTACGATAAGAATGCAACTTGTCGCGTTGCATCGTCGAATAGCATCGGCGAAAATGCGTCAGCTTTTAGCATCGTCTCCCACGGCTACAACCCAGTGACTCACAACGCCAATAAGTTTCGTTCCTTCTCTTTCCTCTCCTTTGTCTTTTTCTTTTCTTTTCTCTATTTTCCCCCCTTTTTTTTAAAGTTCTTTCCTGTATCCATTTCCTTTCTTTTCCATCGGCCGTGGAAGATTTTATTTTTGCCGAATCGATGATACATCCAGAGAACTCGTCGAATCTGGATGCGTCGATCGCCGAAGAATCTAAAATGGCAAAGGGATGAACGATCGATCCTGCTGCGACAAAATGATCGATCACAGACCGAAATCACGTTGCATCGATCCTTACCGATCATTGGTTAAACACGAATCGGAGATATGGAGGTTGCTAATAATTTTGAATTGTTATTTTACAGCATCGGCTCCATGGCTTTCCATTAGCAAAGAAAATGAAGGAACTTTGACAGAGATTTATTTCGTTCTTTAAATACAGTGACGACTGTTTTATCTTGGATATTTTTGTACTTTTTTATACATTATGCAAATCCTGCGCATTTAAAATGCTCCGTAAATGCATAGAGACGTGTTCTCTGGGAAGACGTGTTCTATGCGCGAATGCGAGAAAATTACACACGGTACGAACATTATCATATTTGTTTCTGTAATCGTAAGGTAACGAATTATCATCGCTATTAGAGAAGTATCGGTGTAGACACCACATTCATCAGAGTGTCATCCTGCTCGTCGTCTCTTTGTTTCAGGAAATTTTTCTTCCGGTAAATATAGTGGATTGTCGGTGATTCACGCATTTAGCAAGTTAACCGTTTTAAATCGACTTCTCAGACGCGTTAATTGCCATAAATAATTCTTTTAAAACCATACGTATTGCGCAAAAGAAAAATCTCGACATTTCTCCAAATAATTCTTATATTTGCTTTGTGGCAATTGCAAAATTCACAGTTTCCTCGTGACAGTTTGGAAAAGATAACGAGTGCAAAATTATTACGGACAATTTTGTATGTACTCGGACAATACCACCCATTGATTCCTCCAACTGTATCTCTCAATTCGTTTGTAAAAGGAATAGGAAATGAGAAAAATGGACAGGGGACAAGGGAGAAATTGATGTACAAATAAGCGGAGAAATGGATAAATAGAGAAATGAGATGAAAGAACAAGGGTGAATGAATGATTGAAGACGTAATAGGAAAAGTGGGCATAAAGTGGGAGAAGATTGTCCGCAAATTGATGAAATCTTTCCAGGATACAATTTTTTCAAAATATCGCAACGAAGTATAACCACTTGTAATGTTTCGTTGAGCCTATAATAGCCGGTATTTTTTCCAAAAGCTAAGTGTTATCCCTAACGATACGATTATCTTGCTCCTAGTACAAGTTACTCGCTGGAATCTTAACTGCTCGTTTTCTAAGAAATTTCACACATTAATTAATCTGTCGCTGTACTATCTGAACCGATCTGATCATCAGGTTTTTTCCCCCGATGAAACAATTAAGTGATTTCAACTCTTAGAACATTCCATCCGTTTGATGAAGACAGGGGAAAATTTTTAAATCCGATACTCTGTTCATCGAATTCGTATTGCACGAACTGTCTTTATAATTAAAACTATGACAGCAATTATCACATAGAATTATAACATCTGTCGTGTTAAAATACCCGCTTCGAATAACCAAGTAACGTTAACATTAAATTTTCAATAAAAAACGAACCTATCGTACCTTTCTTGTTCGTCGATCACGGTGACAAGAAAAATGTAATTATCGATTAGTGGAAAGCTGAAGAAACACGAATGTATCACGTCTCTCCTCTGCGTATAATCTTCGAATCAACACGGTGGGGTAAAAATCTAACGATCCAATTTGTAAAGCAAATTCTCCCGAAAACTATGTTAAACGTAGCCTCGAAACCTACCTTAAAAGTAAAATTCCTTCGATCAAAATTATTTTAACATCGTTCGGCTGGATCAATCGGCGACAACACGTGCGATGCATGCGAGAACTCAACTACCAATTTGCTAATGGAAAACAAATATCGGGTGTGAGTGGGAAAAAGGCAGGTGGAAACACGGTTTCGAGGCATGGACGACCGTTCGATAAAGACGATCGTGCAGGCACGTGCCTGTACTCCGCTGGCTTCGTGAATTTATACGGCGAGCGGGATGACGGAAGTGGCTGGAACACCAAGAGTAGAAGATACGACTGGAGGAAGTCGTTCGACTCGCCTCGATCATGCAGACGCTCTCAATGTAGTCGTATCTACTCGGAATTCAACGTGCACGTCGTCCAGATGAATTAACGACCACCTCACCCTGAAGGCGAATCGATCTGGCAATTAGATTCGAAATTTCGAAAATCTCAGGACTCTGAGGCCT
Source organism: Bombus affinis (assembly GCF_024516045.1). Lineage (NCBI taxonomy): Eukaryota > Metazoa > Arthropoda > Insecta > Hymenoptera > Apidae > Bombus > Bombus affinis. The sequence goes on from NC_066345.1 coordinate 14,417,034, forward strand.
CCGTGTACTACGTGCCTCGATTCTCCAAGGTCGATATATGTATTCGTGATAATGGAACCAGCTGTGCCTGGAAAATTTCTGTTGGTAATTGCATTGCAGCATTGCATATTGAATTAATGTGTGAAGAGTAGAACGATCTTGATGCGATCCTTTTGCTGTTTCTTTTATGTCTCGTCTTTTTTCAATTACTTGAACGGGAAACGAAGTGTAGACATTTGTTTCTAGTTATCGTACACGTTAATATATTTGCATAAAGTCAAGTTTCGATGCGAAGAAAATATACACGATCCATGCTAAAAGGACAGGGAATGGAACGAAATACAACGTTCAGATCAGTCGGATTAATTTGGTTTTACAAGTGTTTCGCGTGTTATTAAATATTTCTATGATATGGTCGATTGAAGTTTCATTTTTAATACAAAAGCTCATAGGACGGTAGAATAAAATTATACAAAGCAACGAGCATAATCGTTGGAGGAAAATAGATTGGTATTCACGACATTGTGCAAAATTAACTTTACTTTTCAAATGACCAATGAAATTTTTATTTCAGCGTACGAAGTAAATACGTTTCTGTAATTTGCTAAGCAGATCATCGAATTCGAGGCTAAATGCTATTGATGGATAAAAGGAAGGAATGAAAATATCGCGATCGATGTAACGATTAAATCATCGATTGTTATTCAATATAACGGGAGAAGTTACTACAGCGATTTATTAAAATTCCGCCAAGTTGAATAAATGCAACTTTATCGCACATTCATTTGGTATTCCCTGTTCGTGTAGATCGACGTTTACAAGGCGATCAGGTGTAAAGCAATTGCAACGAGATCACGCTTTCTCGGATCGATGTTGACGCAATTTCTCACCGGCCATGTCTTTCTCCATTCAGAATTTCTAATTTTACGGTTCGCTTCTTATTTACTGATGCAACGATCGCGATCACACGCAATTAAACAAGTCGAATTTCAAATTCTTCGGAGTAGGACGAATAGGAAGTTACGGTTGGCGACTTTCTAAAATTCTACTTTCCATCGTCTCAAACGATTCACGTACAATATCGTACAATCTCGTTCGTAAGCCACCGAATATCGAAACGTAATTTCGATCGGTCCATTCGGACCAAAAGATTCATTTTTCAAGCGCTTCCTCGCATCCTTAAAAATAATGAGCGTCGCTGAAGTGCTCCGCATAATGAAAGATATATGCAACGACTTTGTCACTTTATTGTGCATGCGATTGGCAAACGATCGAACGATCGACAAGGTACACTAATATGAAGAGCTGATGATCGGTCGAGAACGAAGGTTTGCGAGTGTGCTGGCGGCATTTCGAAAAGCACACGAAGGGATTCCAGTAACACGACCGTCCTTGCTGGCCGGGAAATCGTCTGAATAATTCAACGTTCCATTCAGAAATCGTCTATGGCATATCTAATTTTTTATATGCAAACGCTAGGCTACGCGGAGGCCCTCTTAGTTTTCGCGTTCGAGATGAGTCGGCCAACGTTTCCTATCTTATTGTCTTTATCGCGATGGAAATATCAAAGCTTCGCCGTTCCATTAAAACGTTCGATCTAACGATATAATCAGATCGTTCCTTGGGCAAAATTTCGTGCTAAAGCGAAGCGAAATATTTAGCCAGGAAGAAGATTCTTCTGTATATTCCTGACATTTTGTTATTACTGCAGCTTTAGCTATATCCTTTATATTTACTAGCGATCTATCTATCCATCTACTTTCTACGAAAATTTCTGCAATTTCATACGATTAATTAGTTTGTAGAAACTTGCAAGCGTATAGTTTGCGCATAATTCATCTACCTGTCGGTATATAGATTAATAACGCGTCAAAATTTCTCATGAAATTCATCTATGGAGACGCTGTAACGATCGAACACCTACGCACATATAAGCTGCACGTGGCTGTAGATTTGTTCAATGTTGCAACGATACTAAACATACAACCCCACGCAAAAGCTATTTCTGAATCGAACGAAAATTCCTCTGTTTTAATTTTCCTGGAACACATTCCCTCCATAGTTCTCGTTTTACGCAAACTCTTATGTCTAAACCTGTAAACCGACCCTCAGAGTAAATCAATTTTTACTTGTTATCCATGCTATTCTTCGATCTATACGATCAGAAAGTATGAAACGTCGTAACAAAGGCGAATTTAACCCACTGTCAAACGTTTACAAAAGTGATCTCGCCACCGAACCTGGGTTAAGCAACCTACCACATGGTGCACGTGTGTCGATCATGTGAACGCGCTACGTTCGTTGAAACACAAACGAGGGAGGTCGTTCGCATAATCCTGTCCCTTTTCAAGCACGTTCGAATCGTGTGTCGAGCTCGCGGGTCGCTTGTGAGATTTGTATTTAACGCGTTGTTGAACGGAGTAACGATCGTCGAGGGAAACAACCGCCAGAAGATTCATGTTTTACACGCGCGTGGCAGAGGAATAGGTGTGCGCATTGAGAAAAATAAAACGACCGAAGAACACGCATTCCCGCATAAATGCATTCGGACGTGGCACGCCTCGCAGAGATGGTGCGCGATATATCGGAATGCGGCACGTTCATGGCCATTTTTCTTTCATCTGGCCCGCAGTCGTTACGTGGAAACGCAACGAAAATTCGAGGAACCACGCGGCTTCTGACTCGTAGTCGATAGAATTGATAATTCCTGTTTCGTAATAGTCCTCGTGTGGATATGACGCGGCTGCACGGTTCACAGTCTGTATCACTGTGTAGAGTCCTTTTGGCAGGATGTAGGACAAAGGATAAAAGGGTTTCTGGAGCCGATGATATTCGATCGTTCAGTCTATACCGGAGATGTCTTCGTGTAAACTTTCATCAGACAGTGAGATCTTCGATGCAAGGTACACGATATACGGTGGCTAGAGAAAGTATTGGCACGTGCGTTTAATCGATATACAAGCATTTTTTCGTTTCGAGTCTTATAAATTTCATCGAAAAATATAAGGAAAGATCGGTAACACATCCAAACCAGCTGGTCGCTGAAGCGAGCAAAACTCTCATAGAAAGAAGACTAAAAAGAAAACACCCCACTGATCTCATTAAAGAAATAAGATAGCCAAACTCGAAGATAGTATCCACATGTTATCTAGCAATTAAGTTAGGAAAATTTACGAAATGTCCAGCTGGACAAATTGTAAAGTACAAATTAAATAACAATAATAAAAAAAATTGCATCTTCGTAGTATACATATTTTATGAATTGATTATAAGGTATCAACAACATCTCTATCACGGTGATGGAAAACCCTCGGGGGTGTTCACATATGTCATAATTTGACAACTCACGTACTTATTCACCCGGCGATTACAAACGGAAATCAACGTTCCCTAACAATGTGCTGTCCTTTGACCACACGCGTATGACGAGAAGATTAAAAGGTTTGCTCTTGCGACTGATCGCAGGTGTTTCTACTTTTAAGCCAACTATTTCTAGAAATTACGATCTATGACGCGAAAGGAAATTCTTCCCGTCCAAGTTGAAAATTATCCAAGACAGATGGATAGATTAGATACTGATACGAGCATATTGATAAGAAGTTGCTGAGATTAAGAAAAATTGTCGCGGTGTAGTTTTAACAGGTAACGAACACAATTCGATTGAGAATTAATATTGGCAAAACAGGCTGACATATTTGCCATCGTGATCAACAAATACCATCGCGTCTCAAATAATAGATTTCGCTATCATTGACAAACAGTCTCTATAACTTTCAGTACACGTATTCCCATTCTAACACAAGTGCCATTCAATTTCCACAAGCGCTATCAAAATAATCCCCAACTCATTCAACAAGCTCTCTCAATGCAGCCAAACAACCACCAACCGATTAAGTAACCATTTCGAACCATCGTTTTACCATCAATCGAAGTCTCATCGTCGGTGATTTATGCATCCTGCGGACACGTCGCGTCGTTTAATCGGTATGGTGGCAAGAAGCAAACTTCTTCCCTTTGCATTTTGTTTTACGACGGGTCCCAACCGACACCACTACACGAACGATGTTAGGGTCACAGACTTAGTATCGTTGTATCGGTAATGGTTGTTTCACGTGTTCGTACAATGGCTAGCCATATATATACAGTGAGGAACAAAGATAGTGGAACAGGCTACAGACTTTCCTCGTAAAATCCTATATGGATTTCTGAAAAATACGAATATCTATACTTCATTTCTATATCTTTCGTAAAATACAACTTTCAAGGGTTGAGGACAGTTATGACATGGATCTCACTTTCCTAAGTATGTACATATATTATGGATGTGAGTTATAACGAATGCAAAGGGCCTCGGTGTGTAATTAATGAATTTTGCTATTTGAATTTGCTCACGCCTCTCGATAAAAAGAATGTTGATGTTTTGAGTGGTGCTAATTCAACGATCAGAATAGGGGTTGTATTAACGAAAATCTACCAGTATCCAGATATTTATGAGTAGACTATAGATTCTTACGCAATTTCATATTCTTGTTAACAATTAAGGGAAAGAATCTACATGAAGATATATTTCTCTTGCAAAAATAAAAATTGAGAAACGTAGAAAATTTTGAGTGATACAAATTCAATGATCAGGATAGGGGTTGTACTACAAAAAATCTATCAGTGTCCACCTACGAGTAATACCACGGATTCTTAACGGAATTTCATACTATCGTTAACGTAACTAGGTGAAGGAATCTACACGAAAGATTTATCTCGCTAACTGAATATTACAAATACCTCACTAAATTTCCCATAAATGCATACAAAATTCATAGTCCAATTACCAACGATAGCGTGGTCGGTGTATCATTCGCGAAGGGAAGAAGCGGAGGACGATGATTGCCCTGCTGGCCATGGGCAAGTTCACTGATCCCGGTGTGTCGCGTTCGAAACGTGCCACGCAGAGACACGCTGGATACAATATACACACGGTTCGTTCGTGGCCACGCTCTTGTCGAGAGAGGAAGAGAGAGAAAGAGAGAGAGAAAGAAGAAATAAAAGGCAAAGGAGAGAAGAGTGACTCGAACTCGCTCTTACACCGTGAACACGGCCATGACGTGAAAGCAAAGAGAAGGCGTGCGTTACATCCGAGCGCTACGTTCCCCTCGGTTGCTGAATGTCAATGCTTAGGGCGCTTCTTAGAATTCCGGCGAAAAATCGATGATCCCCAGCCTGGTCAGCCCGATAACGAAACTCTTGAGTCGCGATCGTTCACCTTCCTCGTCGTTGGGCAAAAAAGTTGCTCCTGCAGAAAGGATTCGAGACGAATTTCTCGAGCTTTTATTTTCGCTTGTGTCTTTCGTTTCGAATTCGTTGTTTGGGTCTGTGCGAAGTTGAGATTCATGGCGGGGAGCGGAGTTTAGAGGTAATTCGGAGCATGGTGGTGTTTGATGGCCTTTCTATCGGTGAGCCGTCGGAAATACGACCTTCAACTAGCGAAAGTGGTTGGATAAATTTCGTAGGGTGCCTGAGCTGATCAGTTGTTTGTTCGTAGGGTACTTTTTATGTTGGCCTCTCACAGGTCTTTCTGGTTGTTTGGTGTCTTCGAAGTTGATGTAAAAAAATGTCTATGAAATCTGAAATCTGTCATTTTCATAAGTTTGATGATTACAGTGTTAGAGAGTGTTTTTATAAAAATATAGACTGGTATAAAACTTCGTAGTCTGGTAAGTATTAGTATGAATACTTATACGTAATAACTAGTATATCAGAAAATATTGGTTTTTACAGATGAACGATAAGTTCGTCATAAATTGGCACGCGATATTACGCAGCTTCCATGATACAAATCCCTTTTATATCGCCTCACTGTTCAATGTCTGTCGCTTACGTCTATCAAAAGGTACTCTTGTTTTTGTAATAGCTACGCGTCCTTAAGCTTATTCAGGCTCTGACCATGCTAACGTTAATTTCGAATTAAATTTATATACGCGGAGATATAATTCAAAAATTATAAGCTTCTTAGAGGACAGGATATTTAAAACGTTTCCTCATTGTCAGAAAGGAAACGATATAAAATTCTCTTATGACAATGAACGTAATAGTATCACTTGGACAAAAATACATTACCTTTACTTCATTGTCATTGGAACATTAAAAATGTTGAATTATGCTACTTTTGCGTCTTTCTCATTTTTCATTTTAGTGACTTGTAGATCACTCCCAGTATAACTTTAACGATTATGAAAATCAGAGGTCTCTATACATACGTGCATTTATATATTCATAAGCTTTACTTTCTTGATGCATTTCAATCTTCCATCTATTAATTATTATTTATAAAACAATCATTTCGTTATATTCTCTATTAACAATATAAATATTCACATATTCTATATCTTTGTTCTACAATCATCCTACTTCCCCATAAACAATTTCCCTCGCTCTAACGATACTCTCTTTATACATTGGAATAATCATCGATATCCAGTTCAATCATTAAACTTTTTCATCCATTTTCCTTTCTCCAGCCAAACGCCTCTATCGTCCAAGCAAGCGAACAAACGTTTCAACACGTCTGCCGTGTATTTTCAACAAGACAAAGGAGACAAAAAACGCGCAACCAGTAATTAAGTCTGATTATGGAACACTGGCAATTAATATCCCTGGCAATTAAGCAAGATGTTTTCCGCGAAACAGCGCTCCCGTCGCTGCTCATACGCGTCTCTGCCATAAAATCAATCAGCGTGCACGTGCTACTAGCCTATAGCCTATATCCTACTAGCCTATATTTACAGTGACTAACAAAACTCATGTATTTACAGTGATTCACTTGACATTTGTCATAGAAAATTTGTACGATCGTATTATATGAATTATACGAAATATTTTGCAATTGAAGATTGCGCAGATGAGAAACACGATGGGCCACGTTCCTTATCTTTTACTGTAGTGCAGTTTTATCAATATAATCACGATAGACACATCTCGTTACCGGTTAATTGGTGCAATATATATTTACAAAAAGTTTCTATGAGTATTCAAATACTTTCATGAGCAACAGCGTGTCGACAACTATTTACGCCGACCAAGGTAAAGTTCGACGACGATGATTGTACGAGAATTTTACGCTTTACCATCGAGCAAACAACGGCTAAGAGGCAACTGTACAAGTGGCATATTAATTGCAGACATCTCATCGTGTCGCTCTATCGACGATGAAAAAAAGTTGCTCGAGTGCACTGGCTGTTTGCACTCCGTCCGACGAGAGATCTTTGTCGCGTCTCGGTTTTCTCGTGTAAGACGCACGATTCTTCTTGCACCGAAACAAAAAGGACCTTGGAATCCTGTGGCTTGGTGTCACCGACATTCCCACAGGAGTCATCCTATTATATTTAAATTGGGCGAGCGTGCCTCACGCCCATATGCGAGATTGCTCGTACACGCGAGCACATATGCGAACACGTGAGCGTATACACTACCGTCCATAAGTATTTGGACACCTGGTGCAATTCGATCAGAAAGGTTGATATGTTTGTTATGTTTTCGAAATTTACGATCAAACAACGTTTCTCTATCGTTAATTCTTTACCTCGTATCAGAGCTGGAATAAAATATACTCTGTAAAAATTTTAACTAAAGAAGAGTGTGTTGTATCTGCAAGGGTAGTTCCATATTTGTCTGTGATGAATGGCTGATACTTCACGAAGTCCATACAAACTATTAGAATGTGGTTGGAAAAACATATTTCAATTGCTTCAAGACCCTTAACATTGAACAGACGCGCTTGAAGTCACTTAACTCATAGTAGGATCAATTTTCATCCGTCTTCGTGATTGCTTTTTTATTTGCGTTCTGGAATATTTAAAGAATATTATGTTCTTTTTTATTTAATATTAACTACTTGTTATCATCAATGTCCACCAATTGATGATAACACGCTGCTATTAGAGATCAAATTTAGATTAATAGTTTTATTTAAGAAAAATAGAGTTCTATATGAAATAAAATTCTAATCTCACCTCTTCTAATTTTTTATATAAATGCTTGCAACAATTCGGAAATGTCAGAATTTAAAATACTTATGAATGGTAGTGTACACCTCAGGTCAGAGCCACCGGCAAGCCCACCTATGTGAATCTTCTTCGATTTTCTTTCTTTCTTTTTTCCTTCGCAGCACGGAGTCGACAAAGGATGCACTTTCATTTGTCACCGAGCGATCCATGATCGCCGGAAGTGCGGAACGCTCGTCGCGTTAATATTTATGCTAAGCAGCGTATAATCAACTAACTGAATTTTTGTTGGGCCCCGGGAGGAACGTCTGATTGCTGGGCCACCTTTTTTGGGGTGCGAATTAGTCGAAATTGTTGATAGACGAAATAGGAAATAGAACTACCTCGATAATTTTGTTGACAATGACTTTAATAAAAATTTGTTTGGATAAACGCTATATTGTTCGAAGAGGTCTAAAGGGATATCATTCACAAATTTGTACGTATGTTTTCCAGAATACGTATTTTTTATGCTTATTATATTTTGGCACTTCACCCTCGAGAGATCTGTAATTTATAGTCGATTGTTCAATTCTTGTATTAAATGACGAGCCTTGAAGGAAACAATGATTGAATACCAAACATATGGTGCGTAATAATGAAGTATTTACCTAAAGGCGGATGAAACATTCTATTTAAAATTCTATAGTCAATTCTTTAAAGAATTAAAAATTAAATTTACAGTTAATTAAAATTTTGTACGACTAGCTTAGTTTAATTAGAGTACATGGTTATATAATATAAAAATATAGAAAAACGGAGTGAGATAAAAGAGAAATATGTATATATATCCAACAACAATACACACAGGCAGAACATTAAATTATACTTTTATTATATTCATAAAAATTAAAATGTACACACCTTATTGTTTAAGTTCATACTCGTATTAGCTTCTATGCAAGTATCGCAGTATGTATAATATTTAACAATAGAGGTATAGGTACTCTCGAGACGAGACGAGCTTACGAAAAGAATACATGAAATTTTTTATTTTGTTATTTCCTTGGGGTGATACGGTATTTTGTAGCTTACTTCCGATAATTATTAATATTATTGACTGCTTATAAAATAATACTATTACACAATAAGTCATCTCTCGGTTTACGACACAGTTCCGGTGTGACTCCATTAAACTTATTTATTCGCTTCAGCCTTCACATGGCTCTACGAGATCGAAAAAAGTAGTATACGATACTCTGTCTCTGGCAATAAATGAGGGATACCGCGCGATTCCGCTACGAGTCCGCTACTAAATCAAACAAAGAATGATTAGCTCTTTTTCCTTTTTTTCGAAGAAATTACATGGAATATATCACCTACCTATACTTTTATTTATTTTTTTTTTTTTTTCGTTAATGTATCATATATTTTTTTGCTTTTTTTACTTATCTGTCTTCACCGCTAAGCACGTCGTGCCACTAGTGCGTACGCCTGCGATCGGATGTGTGTGTGCGTGTGTAATACGTAAGTGATTGCTGTGTGAGTAATAAAGGTTAAGAGGTGCTGCTCGAGATTGTCGCGAAATCGAAAGGAAACCTTCGCTTCGTAATAAAGGCTATAGTAATAAAAATGGGTCCATTTATGGTTAAGCGTGTAGGCTAACACGTGAAGATAGGTGCTGAAAAAATGAGGCGAGAATTTAGTCGATATATCTTGTGTGAGGTTTAAGTCAGATTAATGCTAAACAGACTGCAATATTGATGGCAATAACGCGAGTTTGCATCGAGCCACAACTAAACTTAACTTCCATACAAGCACGTTCGTCGATGTAACGCGATCTTGTTTCCTTTTTCTCGGCTCCTTTAATCGTGCTCAGTCATGTTGTGTTGTGTTCATGTCCACGGGTGAGCAAGTGTGAGAAATGATCACACGATGCTTTCTGAAAGCGTTCTCCGTACAACGGCCACTGTAGCACCAGTGCGCGCGAAAAAGGTACGATGCTAATTCGATCGCTAACTATAATCTAAGTAATGGAATTTGAATCTTTTCGTCATGACGACGTGTTAATTGTTCACTATATGTATGCGTAACACGAAATAAAAGTCGCCTAAGCGCCTCTGATTTATCTTACTTTTTATTTTACACTCCCGGCTTCGATCTTTACTTCGACCGCGTTCGCAAACACTTATATCAATTCCTTGAAAGTCGATCACATTATTCGCATATTTTTCCATAACTGGTCCTCTTCATTGGTAATTCTTCTATTATGACTGATTGAGGTTAGAATTTTGACGCTTGATCGATCGGTACTGTACTTCGATAATCGTTATTCGAGTCGATCTTTATCGACTGTCCCACTTAATCGTACTGGACTATCGCGTCGCGTCGCGTCGTTTTCTTTTGAAGTTCTTTATTTTTTCGTGAAAATTGATTTGGAAAGTTTTTGTAAGTTTAATGATTCGTGTTAAGTTTTAATTACTGATCGTATATTAGTGTGTTCTCGCGAACGTAGTCGAAGCAACGTATCGTTACAATATCAAGGCGATCTAAGTTCGATTGCTCGATGTTCTTTGCTATTTTGCATTTGATTTCTACCATTATCAGGTAATAATTATTATTTAAATTTCTGAAGAATTTATTATAGAGCTGGTTATTTTATTGATCGAATTTGGTTGAGTACTCTTTTCTACACTTCCAGGAAACTGTATTGTGTGAATTAATATTAATATTTTTATTAGAATATCATTTAAAACATATTCAAGGTACCTTATTCCTTTGATTTTTCATCTTTTTGCTTCTTTTAATTTTTGATTTTTCTTTGTTCATAATGTGTAGTACATCCTTTTCATTTAAATATCTTTTACTCTCCAAGTATAAAACTGGTGAAATGGAAACTTTTAATTATTGAACAAATTTGTTAAAACACAACCTATCGACCAACTTTATATCAATCTACTAACCTTATATAAGCAAGCATGCATTCGTATCGATGTTACGCTTGCTTTTTACGAAAATATCGAATGCAAGATTAATTCAAAGAATGTACAATGAAATTCTATAGACAGTGGTAAGTTTATTCACACACAGACTATTATTTATATTCATTTGCATATTTTGATTCAATCCATGTATTTTATCAATCCATTTATATTACACAGAGACAAATTTCTACAACTGTACATAGAATATTGACAGAAACGTTCCCATTTTGTTCTCGGCTCATGAATCTAAGGTTAAATGAATCGTGGAAGAGTAGAAAGAAGAATGATACAGCGGATCACTGCGATTAAAGTGAAAACATTCAGATAATTCGATCACGCGAACATGGTAATGGCAAAATGGCAGAACATCCCGCGAATCGTCCTTGCATCGTCCCATAGCCTTACATAAGACATCGTCCGAATAGATATCAGTTGAATGGGAACTGACTCTAAACGCGTTTTCTGCCTTTAATCACGCAATGCAAAAATAGGCTTTCCTATTTCCGGTTATCTAGTACCGGAGCGAGTGATACAGCGATCTACGGATCTACAAAGAATTCCCAAAATCCTTACAATCTAGTATCAATCGTTTTTTTTTTTTCTTATTAACTTTTCTCCTCCTACTCGTCCGAAGAGGAGTTCTACGTTATTACAGGGTGAATCCTCGATCAATCGGAATAAACGTACATGTATTCCATGTTCGTTTCTTTTCATGTGAATATTTTGATCGCTAGCGATCAAGTTGAATGGGACAATATTAATTATGCTATGATTTGTTCAATTAAAAGTTACTTTGTAATTATGTAATTAAATTTGTTTTTTATAATTGAAATGTTTACAATTTCTGATTATACATTTCAGTGATATAACTAGTATTTAATATTCGAATGACTCGGTATACTGATATTTAAGTATTCAAGAATCTTCATATTCTTGTATACCTCAGAATACACAGTACCAATATTAAATTACTTCAAATTTCTGATATTCGAAATACTTGTACTTGAACACCCAATACCGAATACTGATATTCACGTATTTAAAATACCAAGTACCGGTATTCAACACCGCTAGAATACAGGATAATGATATTCAAATACCAAAAGTTACCGATATTACCGGTATTCGAGTGCTTGGATTATTAAATACCAATATCCGAGTACCACAAAACATTGAATACCAAATATTTGAGTAATTTTAAATATCAATTGTTTAATATTTCAGAGGTGATAATATCATATATCATCAATGTGCCTAGTTCATTGCGTTAAGTACCGGTATTCAAATACATCAACGCGATCAACAGATATATCCAAGTATACTAGTATTAAATTCGTATAAAGTTATCGATTCAAATGTCTCATTGAAACAATAATTTTCAATAGCAATTGAAACAATAATTTACTCGATAGGAGACAATTTACCGTACAATTGTTCTCTATGGAGTAAATTAGAACAGGATACACACGTGGTTCCGAAGATCGAGGATTCGAGAAGGTACAATGAACGAAAATTGTACGGTCGACAATTCTATTTGGTCGCACCATGCTCGACGTACAGATTGATTCGATTTGCAATGTACAGAGTGTCGGTCTCGGTATCGCTAATACAATAACAACAATCAAAGGGATGATGGTGAGGAAAAATGGGGGTGGAGGGTGTCTGGAGTTATCGTGAAGCTGGTGCACATCGTAGCTACAATTTTCTTACAATACTGTGTCGATAAACGTCTAAATACCGGTGTGTGTGTCTGATGGCATCTTTTTTTCGTTTGCGCACATACCTCCTTTGTCTTTTGTTATTTGCTCTTTTTTTTTTTACACATTATATTAAAATATAACACCAATCTCGACTCGCTTACATTATACATGTACATATGTGAGTTCTTATTATTTTTTTTTTCTTTTGTTTCGTTTAATGTATTTAGCGATGATCGTTCGAACAGTCTCTCACCGTCAAGCGTTTTTAGAAGAGTTCCGAATTCAATATTAACATGCTCGCACTTCGCGTTTAATTGACGACACTGGAAAATGCAGGCTCCGCGGGTATAGCAATTAGGACTCTGTAGGAAAGTTTCTGGGCGATTAAGTGCAATTAAATATTATGTAGCAGTATAATTGATTTCCTTATATTAGTTTAGAGATCATGTTGCATTGTTTTATTATACTTTTATCGATTAAATATAAAATACTTTTTACTTGAATTATATTAATGAATGATAGAGTGGGAATTTTTTATTGTAATTTGTCGGCATATCTCTTTCCCAATTTTAAAAACGAGGGCTCTGAAACACTATTTTGACGGTTATCACCCATGAAAACAAATTTCGTATGTTCCTTCGCTGTATCAAATTATTTATTTTATTTATTTTTCATCCTTGATTTCGATAATTTAGCACATGGACCATTAAGAATTAAATGAATTTTAATTGATAAACTGTTGCCCGATGAAAAAGAGGCATGTTTTATATTCTCCCAATGAAAGCAATATAATTGATAAATACTTTGTACGTTACTACACAATATTTAATACACCGTAAAGACATTTTAAATAAGTTCCTGGTAGACGTGCTGTTAAATTCTTGCTAACTTTCTTGGGAGAAAAGAAGTCAAAAGTTTCCAATTTCATTTTTACTGCTATCCTTTAGCATTTCGACTATTTAGTAGACAGATGTTTGTCAGTTCTCTGAAATTTGGAAACGCGAATAATTTTACTCTAAGCCAATCATAAATCGTGTATTGGAGTACTTGTAATCAAAGTATTTAACAAGCCAAAGCACGAGAGTTGAGTTATTCAGATTATTATCAGAATTTGTAAACATTAATTTTTTCTCTAATTTATTACTCGTTAATATTCATCAATCACAGACGATAAACAAATAAAAGAGAATGTAAAAGATATAGAAATACGTAAGTTCCAAGCTATGATTTTACAGCAAGTTAAAAATTCCAATTTCGTCACATACTTCAAATTAACTTCAATTTTGATCAACATAGTCTTCATGATTATATTCTTCATAAACAAAAATATCCTCGAGTCTATTCCACAATTTAAAGTACAAAACGGACATATAATTTAGAGTACAGATTTAACTTATTAATTAAAAGTACTCAAATACCTCCTCGATCCACACTTCCCAAAAATGGTTTACATTTTTAAAATCCTCCGGCATAACACGTTCACCATTCTCTCGCGAAACTTTCCACAAATAACGAAGAAGATTTATTTTCTTTAATTGGAGCTTATGCCAGAGCGAACGTTGCGCTTTCTGAGAAGTCCAGCCAAAACGGCTAGCCTGATGGATGCGTAAAATGGTACCGTGCACAAGTCGCGCGTATGCAATCGGCAGCAGTGCGAGGGTAGAAAAACGAGGGAGCAGCGTAAAACAGCAAAAGATTAGTCTCACAGCCTTTTTATAGTTAGGAGAATCGATTAGATTACAGGGCGTTTTATTTTACGTCTTGTTACTTTTTTTTTTCTTTTCTTTAATACTCTGAAAAAAATGGACCCGTGCGACCCTTTGTTTCAACGTTGTTTATTTATTTTACTTGTTCGCGTCTACGTCTTCCTTCCTTCGTCTCTTTCTTTTCATCATTTTATTCGTCTCTTTCTCATTGATTTTCGTTTGGAACTTAGACCGTGTGTTGTGTGTGTTTGTCTGTGGCTGCAGCAGCTTTGCTCTCAGATGAAAGGGATAATGTTAAACTCGGAAGTCTTCCAGAGACATTCGTAAAACCGATTGGTCGAAAATATTATTCTAGGATCCGTTAGGGTACAAAGTATAGTTGTTGAACGATTATCATATTAGATAATTAATAACGATAAAAATGGACATTGTCTTATCGTGGGATGGAATAGGCTGTGTAAGCTCCGTCGATGCTAGATGCTCCACTGCGAGATATAATTGGAAATAAACAGACAAGATTAATAAAAAGGAAAAAAAACACAGAAAACGAAAGTAATCATATATGTACAATTTTTAGCTATTACAATAAAATTAGTTAATTATTAGAAAATATTTATAAGCAGACGATCGAACATTTTACAATGATTAGAAATTAAATTTTACTATGTTTCGATTCTATGTATGTATATATAATTTCTCATCGTAACGATAGCGGGGAAAAAGAATCTAAGAAAAAAGAAAAAAAGAACATAAAACGTGTAACGCGGTGTCTGAAACTTAAAACAGACTTTATTAATCCTATATGCCAGGTAGGCATGTAGCATCACTGTGACATTTGTGAGTCTTAATTTTCTTTCATCATTAATATTCTTGAATTACCAAAAAATGGACAGAGATACCTTCGCCCGCGGCGTTTCCCTTTCGTGTAAAATACGCGTTCGTATTTTTATCTTTACCATCTTTACTTCGTTTATTCTATTCGTTTATGATAACACGCGTGCACACGAAAGCAACAACCGGAAGTCTCTCGTCTTTTAATCGCCGTATGACCAAGGAAACGTCGCGTCGCAGGCGAGAGTTTATTATTTATATTCAATAAGTATTACATACAGTAATATATGTTCATTATTGATAGCGTTTAGTATTGTTCTAATTGGACAGAAGTTGTTGTTCTTGTTATGGTTATTTTTTTCTTTTTTTTCTCTTTTTTTTTTCTTTTTTTAAGTTGATGTTCACAATTTGGGCGAATTTTCTTTCTTTCTTTTTTCTTCTTTTTCTTTCGTTTCTTTACGTTTATATCTTAATCTTTATGATGATTAATTAGCTTCTTTCATTCGACGTTCATTTCTTCGTTACACGTTTAACCTTTTTTCCCCCCCTCTCCTTTCTTTCTATTTTCGCATCTTTCTTGTACTCCGCACGATCTATTTGATAAATTAAAAAAAATATGCGATACCGTCGTTTGATTTTTCTCTTATACGCGACACCTTTGACCATCTATCGCCGTTATATCTTCTCACAGTGCTTTACTTATCTCCTTCTTCTTCTTTTTCTTCTTCTTCTTTGCTCTTTTTTTATTTAATTCATTGTCGAACGAGAAATCAGTATCGTCATCGTCGTACTGAGCAAAAATCACGTTTGAAATGTATCAAATATATATACATATATGTATATTAGAGTCGTTTCGCGGTGAAAATTCAGCCAAGAATCAAGAAGAGTCAAGTGCAACGAATCGTGGACAATTCGCCACGACAAAGAATAGAGAAAGAAAGAAATAACGTCGAATCAACGCAGTTCCACGTGACGCTAATTCAAGATACGATCAAGCAAGCTCGTGTGTTTTTTTCATTTTCTTTAATTCGATCTCTACTATCTAAAACTTACGAATCTAGTATTGCGACCCTATGTGATCGTGTTGCACTCAGAGACGATTCACATTAGCCAGCGAATCGATTGTTGTGAATCAATGCCAGCATTGAGCAACAATTACTATGTAATTGATAATTAATGATTACAATTAATTGCCATTAACGATGAAAATTTCATTCAACTAAGTGTAATCACAATTAACGATTAAAATTGCTATTTAATCTTCGAACACTATAATGTAATATTGTATTCTCAATCGTCTTTTGTTATGAACATTTGTAAGAAACGTTGACTTTTTTATTATCCGTGTTCTGTGGTTCTTCTTGCACGATATTTTAGCAATTAATAATATTAGTGTACGATATTGCTAGTAAGATAAAGATCTTACGTTATGTAGACTTGTTTTTCTATGATTTTATGATATACCTTTATACAGAAACAGATAACTTGTAATTTGTAAAATTTCGCTTGTTTTATCAACAAATTAGTTGCTGTTACGCAAGAATAACTCGTGTCTAATTTGTTTCTTTGTTTTTTTAATTTGTAAAAGATTTTAATCGATCGATGACCAACACTGACAATCACTTACGACAGAGACGATAGCCAATGTGAATTTCTTTTTTCATCTTCAATTTATATCGTCATGCAACACGCACAGTTTCTTCCATACACTTTTGCGCCGTATAAATTAATTGCGTGTCATGTTCGCGTTAACAACGTAATGCTGGACAGAGGACAATAATTGTATGTTACAATAAAAAGGAACTTAACAGATTGCGCTAAAAAAATACAATATATATGAAACAATTGTATACATATAAAATCTTTAAATAATCTACGCAACGCGGTAAATTCGTGTCTCATGAAAAGAATTATCATCTTCACATTTATTTTAGTTTTTTGGCCGTCCCGTGTGATTTATTCCTCTGTTGGCTACATCTCCATTATTTCAAATTACCGGCCCGGCAATTTTGGAGAGTGTCTTTCATATTCTGTCTATTTATATATATATTCACTGGCAATTTCCATAAAATTGCCAAATTGTTATTTCTTTTTTTTTTATTTTAATTCATATGATTATTGTACATATTGTAATATATTTAATATTCGTATCGATATTTATTCTGTTTCTTTTTCTTTTCTTTTAAATGCAATCGGTGCTTAGAAATTATGGAATATTATTGTTTAAAACGAGCCTTGATTTACCACCAATGGTAGACGATTACGATCAAAATAACTGACTCTGTTTTTCCCTTTTTTCTTCAATTAGTGTTAAAAAATGTACAATTAATACGCGAACTTAATGATGCTTCCTCTTATATAAAAAGTAAATGGCTCATCATCCCAGTCGTTAAAATTAAAAGTTTTTTGTGGAATGCTTACAAATTATATATATATATATATATACTATATATATATTCGATTGAACATCGTTCGCTGACTTTCGATACGCAAAGACGAAACTTTTCTTCGTATCGATGTTTCTTGCGCTTTTTGTTTAATACTCATTCTCTCTCACTCTTTCTCTCTCTCCCTTTCGCGCTATACTCGCTCTCTCTCTCGCTCTCGCTATGCTACCGAAGATGCGAAGTAGTTATAGATACTATGCTTTCAGAACAGCATGTTCTGTTCGAGAAAAAAAAAGAACACCAGAAAAAAAGTTTCTTTGACAGAACGTCCCATGCTTTGTGTGATACACATTACAATGACCTAATATTTCAAGTAATATTTATAAGTATTAATTAATCCATAACTGCCCTAATGTCTAAGGGACTGAAACACTGCTGCTACACATATCATAGGCATGTAGCAATTAGGATATTTAGTGGCTTATTAGTAGAACGAAGTTACTGGTGAAGCGGCGTTGTGATCCGTTTACTTGCCCCGTGGAGAAGATCGCGTGCCAGTCGTTGAAAGGCCCTCCCCTCGGCTTCGACTTCGGTGTAAGGAATGTAAACCCTCACCTGGAGCATTCAATTGTATATTGGCATAAATTTATAATACTTCAAAGCACTCGAAAGGCGTAATATTTCTAAGTTTTAGCCAGGTTTGTATTAATTTAGCTACGTCATACAAGTTTATCTTCTCGTTTGCAGAGTTTATCTTCGAATTCAAAAGAAAGTAGGTAATTATTTTGTAGTAATTGCACATTAAGTTATTCTGTTATAGCTTTTTATATAAAATATTCTTCGTACCTCTGCTGACGCTTCGACGCATCGGTGCAGGTTGAGGGGCAGAGACATAGTTTCTAAGTGCTCGGCCACGTTTGTCCTGAATTAGTTTGTCCACTTTAACGAAGATACCGCATTTCGGTCGACACGTGAAGTACCTATGGCCATTCACAGCACCATCGTTTTTACCTGTAACAATAAAATTAATTTCCTCAACTACTTTTCTTTTTTTTTTTTTTTTATCTATTAAAAACGTTTTTTTATCGAATAGAAACGCGTAGATAATAAAAGCGACCGTTACCTGTCGGGGCATCGAGTTCAACTCCTATCCACGTTCCGGATGCAAACTCTGTTGGGCCAACGTACGCTATGACACCAGAATAGCTGTATGGGCGAACCAGCACCGATTCACCAACTATAACCCAATCCGGGAGCGGAGTTTCGACTCTACTTAAGTCGTGTCTCGATCCGAAAGCTGAACTCTTGTCGCTCACGTCGTCTATTCAATTTTTATAGAAACAGAGACGAAAGTTTATTAAAGATTCGTTAATAAACGCTAGCTACTTTGTTACTATCAATAATTATTTACCATCGATTCGTTCAGAGGAGCTGTTGTCACCGTTTTCATAGGGAATGTTAGGTTGCATTGATTGTTCGAGTCTTGCTGCTGCTTTGCTCTCTGAAACTTGTGGACGGACCATGGGGAATGAAGCCCTGTGCTGAGAACTCGTAGGCCTTCCTGTGCTAGTAGAAGCTTTCCTTCGACGTACGACCTGTAATCGTCAGATTAACATTATAAGATTAGTCGATTTAATTTGACATGTTAATCAATTCGACACGAATAATGTACGCGATACATATGTTCGTTCAATAGCATAAATATTACCTTTCCTGGTGGTAGCTTCGTGTGTACAACCGAGCTACCTTCCAGAGGGCTGTCTTCTCCAGAATTCGATGCCTGACTAATCTCCATGTCGCTTTTCCTTCTGTTGCTCAAACCCTGGCTTGGTATATCCTTCTTCTGACAATGAGTAGAACTTGTACGCGACACATTGGTATTTGCATCGCTATCGCTTTTCGTCGAAGAAACCGGACTGTCGATGTCTGCGTCCATGTAGGCACCTGTCTCGTCTAAGTTCTTTCTAGTATGCTCTGCGATATACAAAAGATCCATTTTACATATATGTTTGTATGTTTATAAAATTCAAACAGAATATTAAATCAATGGGCAAAGACATTATATACCAAATGTTTTATAAAAACTGATTTCAATTTCTCATAAATGCATAAAGATCTATCGATCTCAAGTCTTTAAGTAAATCTCAAATAAGTAAACCTGCAAACTCTTCTGTTCTCATTAAACTGTTAAACTTCGACTATTCTACTTCTTCCTCCCTTATTCTTCCCTTACTATACAATCTCTCAGCAACTATTTCACGCGACGCTCGTCTTAACACGCCTGTATACTTGAAGTATTTGCTCTTTCGAGAGCCATTCAACTAACCCTCGCCGCAAGTGTTCTCCATCACGTTCAAGTTGCCCAACGCGTTAGTCACTTCACCCATATATTCCTCCGGCGTTTCCTCCACCAGTGAGCTGTCCATTCTCTCTGGTTTCTTATAATCCAACAGGTTTCTGTATTCCAGGTCTGGTGTCTCGTCCACGCTGATAGATTTAACGGAGATGGAGTCCTCGGACGTGAGATTGGTCGTAGACACCGCTTGTGAACCGTAGCCGCTGCTGCTCATGCTTGGCGTGTTGATCTTCGTCGATTGAAGTTCGACAAGAGAATCCAGTGTGCGTGAAGAAGTTAGCGGTTTTACTGGTTTCGCCGGTGCCTGAACGTAATCGCGTGTGATTTGATTGTAACAAAGATGATATCGTGGAACTTAATAACTTTTTTTCTAATCGCGGACAAAGAGAAGAAACAATCGTACTTGATGTTTCTCGACGATTTGTTCATTTTTATACCTGTAATAGTATTTAATCGTATTTGTATTTTTTTATCGTTTCTTTTCACGGATTCAGATCTCTAGATACAGATACAATGTTTCTTCTCTAAACAAAGTTAACAATTTCACTGTCTGTGATAGATGATTTTCTAATGGTTAAGTTTTCTAAGAATTGCTTTTCGTTAAAGTGTCCCTTTTATAGAAACGCATTATACAATTATAAATCATTAAAAAATTAATTATTAGAATCGTTCGCCAACATATGAATAAAAACTTCGTGGTATCGTTCTTTCAAAAGAAAATAGAAATACCACAATTTTCGTTACGTTCATTGCAAGACCGTGTCTGACCAAAGACCATCCGTTTTCACTTTATGTGTATGCTCCACACGTTTTATCGTTCAACCGTGCAAGCTCAAACAACACATTGCTATATCTCTCAATCGATGTTTTTCCAAGTTCAAATTCGTCAAATTTTAAAACTGCATAGAAATTATTAAGATAAACGATAAGATATACGATATACGAATAATAAATAAAATATTTCTTTATGAAGATGATCGATTCTAGCAAAAATTTCAAAGCTTAACTAAAACTGTAGAAACTTCGAATTTAAGACTCGAAATTGTAATTTGTTATATATATAAGTGTTTTTTTTTTAAATAAAATACGAATATATCGATCACGTAACAAAGACAACGATTCAAGTATAAACTATTTCCAATGTATTTTCGAGATTTAAGAACGCGTACTACCTGGTACGAGTCATATTCCGAGTAATCAGCGTCGCTCTTCTCTTCGTCCTCGTCGTGTACGGGCGTCGACAACTGGTTGCCAGTGTTCGATGTTTCCTCGTGCAGAGTGGTCATTCGTAGACCCAATTTGCCACCGACCATATTCGGAGATGCTAAAAACGAACATTATCAAGTCAATAAAAGTCGCGTGTGATTATATCGCTGTTGCGAAGACCGTGAGAAATTGTAAAGAATATCAGGGCCGATCTGGCCACCGTGAGTAAAGAAAAATTGATTAAAGGTAAAGGGAAGAATCGATTGATTTGTGATTGCTCGTTTATTTAGATTTATTCCTTCTTTTGGGTTCCAACATATCAAACATCCATTTAATCGGGTTTATGATCACACTAAAAGGTGCCAGGTCGGTTCTGATACACATTTATCAGTGATTGCAATAATATCGAACAAAAGGAATGTGGTCCATGCTGTTCCTAAAGAAAAAAGAAACAAAAAAGAATGAAAAGGATAAACGGGTATATTCCACGTATTCGACGATTTGTTTTTCTAATTAAATTATCAATTATCTCTTATTCTTTATTCGCAAAGTGAGGCGCGTAATTGGAATTATTTCGATAATTTCGTGAGTAACGAGTAGATGGAGGGTTTTTTGTACTGTTGTCTTGTTGATGTTGCGTTCTGTACGTTTTCCATTTACAAATTTCCAGTAATTTGTATAAAAGTCTATAATTAGTATTTGTGTAATTATCAAAATGTTTTCGGTCACGTGTCTCATCCTATACGTTAACTTCGTGTATTGATAATGTTTGACTATTTCTCGTCTTCCACCTAACAGTATGTTTCTTCGTTCTATTTCTGATAAAACATGTGTATTTCTACGTGTCAGAATGATTCACGTGAGGCCAAATTTTGTACTCGAGTATCGAAGTAAGTGCTCGAAATGAAGATACTAGAAAGATTTGGAAGATCCAAGCACATAATACGTGGAATATAAGGCAGCCTGGAAGAAACGTAAAACAGAGGGTGAAAAAGGTACCGTATGGTAATCGAAAGCGATAAAACATCGAACACATACGGAGATTATGCACTGCGGCACAGTGAGGCTGCAGTCCCGATAAAGGACAATAACTACGGAGAAAAATGATAAATACCGAAGAAAAGAAGAAAAAGAAAACGAATCGTGATTCTTATCGATATCTATTATCGTAGTGCTACGTATAATAATCGAAATAAGGAGTAAGGAAACGAAACGATCTACTAATCACTACGAGAATGATCGAATGGACTCTTTCAAACTCGCCACATTGATTTAGAAAATCGACCATTTCAGAAATTCGTTAAATTCGACGAATATTAAGTTTTAATCCTTTCTCCAGTAAATTAGCTTCTAGAAAAATTCTAATACTTAGCAGTGCCCATCTACTGATACTATTGTTAGCTTCGTTGCCGAATGTGAAAGCTAAGAGTATGAAGTTCTACTTAATCACTGATGTATACGTTACTATTCTATTGTTGCAGTAGAAAGATAAGACGTTTGATAGAAAATATTGGAGAAAGGCTTAAATTGCATCAAAAATGAATAGAGGAAATTTCTTTCCTTAAAACATCTCCCAATTTATTTTCGAGCTGCGTTGAACCACTGGAAAATACCATTTCGATTCTTTCAGAGGTGAGGATCCATAGATCCCGCATTCGTACGAAAGATACGAAATTTCCGCGAGAATTTACACGAATAATTTGAAATAAAATCGATGAATTCTCGTGGCAATGCCAGTTCGAAAGAGCCATCAACAGCGAGTGTCACCTACACTTGGCAGAGGTGGATTGTTGCAGACGTGTCAATGAGTTGAGATTCAGGTTCAAATTCAGGAAGGTTGGTCTCGCTGAAAGGAGATAGACGTACTGATTACACGGCACTCGGTTTTTCTCGTCGATCGCTAAATACTACATTTTTGTTCTCCTCTTAATGGCGAGCCTTCGACAAAACCTTTCTTATTTTTCTTTCTTTCTGTTTGCAGGCTTGTCACGTGTGATCGATCATGCCTGTAGACTAGAAGACACTTGATACAATCAGGCAAACCAGATCAGCGTACGGTGTACACCTTTTGCGTCTCATATCGAAGATATTCGTGTCGACAGCAGTTATTACAGCCGCGTACAAATATTTGTAAAATTTAGTAGAAAATATTGCAGAGGTACAATCTAAAATCGTTTCTTCGTTGCTTTTTCATTTTGAAATTCTTTGTACACGTGAAACGATTTAACTCGCCATTCTTTAACCAATCCAAAATGCACCAATACGTTAATTAAAACTCGAAGTATATTTTTCCTAATCTTATTCGAGAAAATATTTGTTAGGAATCTTCTGAAATTCAAAATTATTTAGCACGATTAGAAATTTCAATTTATCCAGAGGATTCTATTTTAGAAATATCATTAACGAAGAGATTTGATCGTAATTTATGATCTCATATGCATCGTGGATTTGTCATAAAGTATGCTAACGATAGCATTTTATTAGTTTAAAGTCAAAAATGGTAATGATCTCGGGCTGTTCCCAATGCGGTATTTTCCTTGGATTTTTACTGTACAGTCGATAGTATTAAATATGTAGATTCTATCCTCCCGCAAAGCATGCTTCACTATGGCCGAAACAATAATCTCATGCAGTACTAAATTAATCTTAATTTTGCCCCCTACACCATTCTCAACTTGTCTGCTTGTATTTCTTCGCTTCGTTCGACTTTAAACTAATTCTTCCTGCGGATAAAGAAAATGGGTCTTTCGTCATAAAGAATAGTTGGATAAATTCTTCTTCCAAATACGAATAAATATTTATTCCCTTCTTTGAAATATATCTTCCCATTTTCTTAGTTACTTGTAAGTTTCTTCCTTCTTCTTCGCTTCAATGAAAAACAATTTAGTTGCTTTAATTAATTAAGACCAACGATATCATTTAATTAAGGAAATATTCATAATACAAAAAAGAAAGATCCAGAATTGTTTTTCACAAGCACGTCCACCTAAATCATTAATCAATAAATATTTATATATATATATGTACACATATATGATACAGTTACCCTACGTCTGTTTCTAAAATATCGCTTAATAGCACATTCACAGGTAGAGACAGTAAAAGTAGAACAACTTCACAAGCCATCTTATTCGTCTTTCTCAATTTGTTCTTTTTTACTCTTCGACTATAACTTGATCATGATAAGAAAAAAAAACATCTTATGCACGCTGGTTCACTCTTAAATTCAGTCTTAGAACATAGATACCAATCTCGATAACTCGTCGAACGTTACGAATTCTCTTTCTTATCTCAAACTTCGACGAGTCGTCGATAAAAAGAAGAAAAAGATTAAAAAAAAAAGTAAGAAAAAAGAAAAAGGATAAGAAAAACAGAACTATAGAAATCGTTTCTATTCTAGTAAAAAATTTTTGCGAAAGAATTGTTCAAATACCCATGCTTCTCGACTGCGATTCGTGATATAGTATAGTATAGATTATAGATAATTATAGTCGTGATATACAGTGCTAGTGAACATGATTTCTACGCATGGTGATCTCTGATAGATACTGCGATAGACACGAGAGAAGATCGTTCTTTCATCTTGCTTTTGCAATGCGTTGACGTGACTTTCGTTAAGCGTCGATCATGATCAGCAACGCAGACAAATCATCGTGTAAAAGATGTGAGCCAAAGAGAAACAATCCGCATGAACATAGACGAGCCGATATATGCTTGCTTAGAGGCACACAAGGTAACGCATTCGGCATGCAACAGTAAAATCGTGAAACTAAAACAGCATTCGCTCTCGTTGCAATGAAACAGCGTTCGATACATAGACACATAGACAGAGAAGGCATCAGCAATTTTCAGAACTAGAGTTTAGATCATTTGAAGCGAAATATTCGTAATACGATTTTTGTTGGAAATGACAACTTGAGTTCGTGCTCGCCATCTATATGCAGATGCGCTAGTTACAATAAATAGTAACTAGAAGATAGATACAATCTAGAGACAAGTTCTAGATACAATCGATAGATTTAATCGATAGGTTTAAGATGTCCTTTTGTTTTTATCCCTAGTCCATGTAAGAATGTGCAATAAAGGTTTTTCGGTTCAGAACGGTGTGACAGATTTATCCAAAGAATACAATAATAGCTATTATGATCTTACCTCTAAATACAGAAATAACAACAATTTATACTAACAAGAATATAATCTTATATAGAAAATGTAAAATCTTCGGGTTATCCATTTAATTGAAACGTTGAACACTGGTAAACAACTTTCTACCATAGTGTTAGTGAAATTAAACGATTACAGATACACGAAATATTGTTTATAAGTGTATTACAATACACATAATTTGATTTTAATGCTATGATAATAAGAGCTTTAAACAAATAAAAAATCATGAAAATCTTGTATTCTCTTTGATGATATGAATCACTTCTGGTTCTGAACATTGCTAGGATCACAAAAAAAAAAAAAAGAAAATAGAAGTGAAGCACCATCGACACAATATATACACATATATATATTTAAGGCGCACTGGAAGAACTAGAACAACAGACAGACTCAACCACTCACGAGACATATTTATATACTAAATCGTCACTGCCTGTTACGGCATCAATCAAATATCAATCAAGACTCCATTTTACCTGAGTTCAGAATGGAGCCTTGCGTGGGCCGAAATAGTTGTAGAAGTAGTAGACGTAGTGTTATAAACAGAGGAACAGAGATATAAGTTGCATATTATTGATATAATCGCTTGGACTCGTTCGTATTAATTTTGCTACAAAATTCTGCTGATTATCAATAAAGCTCGTTAATTAACGTTATCAAAGAGGCTCTGTAACAAGTGGTGGAGCTTTTTTTTGTAAATATCGCTGCTAACAAACGCTAAGGCGGATCTGAAGAAAAAAACAGTAGGTCGTTTTTCTTTTTACCATGCTCAACTCTCTTTAGGGCCGCCCCTCTCTCTCCCTCTCTCTCTCTCTCTCCCCCTTTCTTGCATGATATCATGGTTCATGTGATTTTTTTTTTTTTTTACTAGGAAAGCTTTAATAAACGTTGCTAAATAGTGGCAAAAATCGTGCGTAAAAGTTGAACATAGCGTGGTGACATAACAGTATGATAGAAGCTGTAAATAGAATAAATACGAAGTTCCAGTGTGTAGTGGTAATTCGCTAAGAGGGAGATCGATTTTACCAAACATCGTTAAGGAGAGTGATCGATCTGTTTGATCGTGTCTGTTCTAAGTGATTGAGCGATTTCCTTGTATGGTGTTCTTCTTTTTCATAGACAGAATTCGGTAGAATTTCATAGAATTTTTATTACTTGTAAATCTCATTTTTTTCTTTTTGATATTAGAAATATTAATTAATATTATTTAATATTAGAATTATTAGGACCGTCATCGTTTCCGAGAAATCTAGATCCTTCCGTACAATAATTTCCTAAAAGATAATATTTTCTGAAAATTTCCATTAAGATATTGCAATATTTTGATCTATCGTGAACACAAAGTGTGTCAAAAGGGTTGAAAATTGAGAGCACGCGTAACGCTTCTGTAAACGGATATAGAGAAAACTTTTTTTATTTTACAGATGGAAGCAAATTTGATTTTCAGTGGACACGATATAAGGAAACGCTAACGATGGATGACATGAAATCTCAATAATAAAAACGAACGAAAAAGGAAACGGATGAAATGAACATCTTCCATTATTCAGAAACAACATATCTAATACCAAAGGAGGACATAACAGTGGAATTTTAAGACAATCAAAAACAAGGGCAAATCTTAGAGTGACTATCATGGCAAGGTGGTATATTTATAAATATATATATATATGTATAATATATTAAGAAACATTGCATAAGCCACATTTCAGAAATGAATGAATAGACTTTTTTCGTTGAATATAATTCAAGAAAGCAAAAAATCAAGGCAACGAGAAGTGATCGTAAAACGTATGTCAATATATTATTCTAAGACTAAGGTCCTCAAAACACAGTGCTATTCAAATTTATCAAAGCGTTTAAATATTATTAATAATTCAAATTGTGATTTAAGCAAACTAAGATGTTGCATTCAATCAAATGATGGATTCGCATAAGATTATAAGTCATAAAGATATCCAAACAAAATTAGAAGAAAGAAAAAGGAAAAGAAAAAAGAGAGAGAGAAAAGAAACTAAAACGTCGAAAATTAAAATTCATTGGAACTTTTAATGTAAAGTAGCAATCCATTTAGCGTAAAATTCTGCGCTCAGGTAGCAAGCTCTGTCGTTGATCATAGAGCAGCGTTAATAACGAAACAAAATAATATTCGTTTGCTAAATTAGCTACGCCTTCATCAACATCATGGCAAAAACGCTTGCGTAGCAAAAGAACTCTCTTGCAAGAAATCTTGGGAATTACCTCTTTGTTGGCGTGCTTATGGTAACACCGTTGGAGATATTGTTAAAAGTTATTATGAACAATAGTAACATGTTAATTCTATTGCCATTACACAATCGTAGAATTAAGTGATATATGCAATCGATCGAATTAATAAAATGGATTACTACAAAATGAACGGTGAACTAATGAATGAGAAAATGAATTGTATGAGTGAATATTTTGTGTGAATAATAATAAAAAAAAAAAAGAATCCTTCGTTTGTCGTTTATATTAGCTTCTAACTTGAGTATCAAAATTTCATTTATCTTCTATGATTTCATAAATTATATATTCTTTCAAAATTGTTCATTGTTATCAACGTTAAACATCAAACATATAATTATTTTATACACTTTCAGTTGGATGTGCAATTAAGAAATCATAGAACGTATGATCGCTGAATTTGTTGTTTGGAAATGTTTCGTTGGAAAAATGTAATGAATAAAAATGAAAAGTTTGCTTACCGATTCCGAATGGTTTAGCTGGCGCAGAAACGAAGTTCTCATCGTTTCTGGTGTGACCCGTGGATGCACGTCGCGAATGAAGCAGCCCGTTCAACTCTGTGTTGAGATCAGTCACGCTTTCAGAACGCGTGACGTTCAAAGAGTCCATCGAGGTGTCGGATCTCATGATCTGCAAGTAGTCGGCGTATTACGTTACTTATCTCTATCTCAGGAGATACTGTATGATCTAACTATAGTTTGTCCAAAATCAATCAGCCGTTCAAGGCTTTTCTCCAATTATAAACATCACAAGCGACCCCTCCCTCTTTTACATTCTTCGACCATTTAAAAAATTAAAAAAGTTAATGAATACATTTCTTTTAAATATCATCTTCGTTAAGTGTACTGAGGTGTTTATATGGCCAAATGATTCTAGACAAACCGCGATAATTTAGAAAAAGTGACAGGATAGTGAATACAATGAAATTTTGAAACTAATGATACTAGAATGTCTAAAACTACTACTGGTTTGGACTGAAATAAGAAAACACTTGGATCTAAAAGTGGAACACAAAATACCAACTATAAGATAGAGATTAAAAAAGAAAAACAAATTAAACGAAAGCATACAGTGCGTCCGAGACGGCGGAGAGGCAGTAGTACCTGCGAGAAGTTGGGTACGCTTGCTGTCTTGCGCATAAGTGGTTGACCTTGTGCTTGCAGTAATTCTTTTACCGCGACGCTTTGTCGTAATCGGTCTAAAGTTAAGATACTTTCCACCGCAGAAACACCGCGTGTGTATTTTTCTATGCAAACATCAGACATGTGAGTTTAAATTATATTTTTATGTATGTTTGGTCTTGAGTGTACAAGATTTTACGTAAGTATTATCAAAGCTGACTTACCGATGTAAGTCTCGCCATCACATAAGCTATTGTCTTCGCCACTGGCAGCTATTTGTGCCAAACTCTCGCGATCTTCCAATTCTTCGCTAGCCTTTGGTATATTAGACACGACTTCGTAAGTGACTCCAGTTTGAGTTAAGCAGTCGGTACGAACGATTCTCTTGAAGATTCTGTCTGTGATACTTTGTCGTTTGTAGATGTTCAAGGCTAATCGTTTACGCAGCACAAGGTCCATCGGTGCCGGGTGTGAGAGGCGCACCGTTGTTTTCAAAATTAAAAAAACCCGCTCGTTTGCTAAAATATATTTATAAACAGAATTGAAGATTCCGAATATTATAAATTCTTGAACATCAGGTTTTTATTGTTGTATATCTTACCATCTGTGACTTTGTTCAGATGTATATTGTCGTGTATACTGGAATCCCAAGCAGCGATAGCGCACACATCTTTCTCTATGCGACGAATTATGGGTAAATTGTAGAATTTATTGCCATGTTCCTTTGGTAAGATGGAATTTAACCCGGTTACGGAGACTTCTTCTCCCGACTGATGTGTTGAAAGATCATCGGCTGTGAATATTCGATTATTAAGAAATCATTAAATGTGTATTGCTAAATATAAACGATTTTAGACAAATTGTGACAGTTTACAAAAAGATGAATAATTTTACACAAAATACATGTAGAATCTTTTTAACGTACCATTGAGATCAAGGAAGAGAACAGGTATGTGCGGTTCCATTCCTGGAGGGGGGTTCCAGTCAGCAGGAGCACCAGGAATACCTGACCCTGCTGCAGGGACTAACACTGCGTTTCTTTCTTCTGTGAGACTGACCCACTGATCCACGAGGCTTTGTTCTCGTTCAATATCTTGTTCAGTTTTATCTGTAATTATACATTGAAATTAATTATACAATATTAGTTATGTAATGATTTCAATAGAAGGTTGAAGTTTTTTCTATACGAAAAATATACCTTGTTTGTTAATGAGTTTCTGTATCTGTTGATCCAAGTATTGTCTCCTTCTCATTAAAGCTTCGCTCCACTTTTCCCTTAGTATACTTAAGTCTTCGTCCTGATAACTATCCAATGGAATCTGAAGACGATTCCTTACAGACACGCTACCAACTGCTATATTTAATATCGACTGACAAATTATGGGCAATGTTCCTGAATTTTGTACTGGTTTCACGCGAACTTGTATTCGTCGTTGCTGTCCTTGACGTAACTGATAAATACCTCCTAAAAAAATATGAATTACACGCTAAGCAATGAGCTATAACGTAACGATATTTTAATATATTTAAAAAAGACAAGTATACAATGTACCTGTCCATGTATCTTGTTTCACAACCACATCCACCGGTGAATATTCCCCTTGCTCATTTAGTTCCTGGATTTCGACCCACAATTCGATCTTCCGCGTTAGCTCTGACCATCGATCAGCCAGAGATCTAGCTTTTGCAAGTTGCTGCTCGACTTCCCAACCTGGTTTACTTCGCGAAAATCCGGCACTTCGGTGTCCCCAAACTTCTATGCTTAAGGCCCCTTCTGTATATGAAAATGTGTTTCTATGTATTTAAAAATTCCATATCTATACATATATCGTAATAGGATTAGTTATCGTATCACTGAGACATCAAATAATTTGATTCACCACTCACCGCTACAGTGTTCGATAAACTCCTCCGTTATGGGCACGGTAAAATCTTTCGTGTGATTAAACTTGAACACCAGAGAGTCTCTCTGCCCTATCTGGCAATTCGAAGTTAATTGTTCGGAATTGTCGATGGCTGGAACCACTATGGGGTCTGGATGTCCGCAGAACATATATTGACAAAATACAAAATGGCTCAGTGACAGAGGCAAACCAGTTGCTTGTTTGATGGTCACGCGACAAGTGATGAAGCTCGATCCGGAATAATCCTCAGGTTCTGACGAGGTCGAGTCATTCGACGATTCTGACGCTGCCTCGCAGATACGGTCCTGAGGAAAGTGACCAGATATGCGACTAATCTCGACCTGCAGTCGTCCAGCGACTTCTCCTTGTTGGCTGATAATTGGCGTGTGATAATCTAATCGAACGTCGTGAAACAGAACCTCTAAGAAAATATTCGCTACTCCAATGAGATTGTGATTCTCCTGGGACTCGTAGAATGGGTCTTGGGTCTTCCCGGGCACTTCATCCTAATTTAGAAATCGTTTAGATTTACATAGTTTCTCTAGTTACTGTTTAATGCATTGCTGACTGGCTATGAATATGCTCCTCATTCTCATTTTGGATAAAATAGCCAGTCAAAAATGTATTAAAAAAACTGGAATGAACTAAGTAGTATACCTTAATGGCAGGTAATCGTTGACAATTGTTGGGATCCTTTCTGTCCTCGTACATGTCCCGCATATCGACTAATTTGTTTTCTAATTTTTCCATGGACCACACCTGGCTGCCCATGTTTGTCCTTTTCACTAGAATCGCAGGCTCGCTGACGAAGGCGCCCCGCTGAAAAAATACACTCTGCATGTCGAAGAGTGTGAAAGCAGAATGAACAGAAATAAATAAACACAACTCAAAAGAAAATTAAATTAGTACAACGAAGAAGGTGTATATAAAAAAAAGATGATGAGAAAGATGATAAGAAGTATTAATAAAGTAACAAAATATTTATGCTGAAGTATTTGATGGATAAGTTGATATATAGGCATGCTGATATATTTCGATTAAATTTCTTAATTTTCACCTCTAATAATCTGAAAAGATCAGAAAAGGCAATTTCATTAGACTCCAAATTATCTAAAAGTTGTAAACACGAGTTTTAAGAATCCAGAGCCAAGCTCTGAAGATTCCTTAATTCCATTGCTTTAAAGATGTAATAAGAATCAATAAGAAACAGCACATGCGTTACCTTTCTATTTGGACTTAAATTGTTTGGCGGAATCTGTAAAGTGACGCTAAACTTCGTTTGCTTCCCCATCTCTTCCGCCAAGAAGTTTGCCTCCTGCACCAATGCGTTCGCCTTTAAGATGTCCGCTTTCAATTGACCTAAACTCCTTTTGAACATCTCGTCTCTTTCCTGGGCCCACTTCTCTACTCGCATTTGCGTAGTTGGCGTGCAAGCAGGAAGTTTACTACTTTGACTGCCCCGCAGGGGATCGTATGGTACGTAAGGGGAATAGGGTGTCGATGGAGACAAAATGTTGCGAAGTTGCTGAAACTGCCGCTCGTACTCTTGCCTCTGTTTCTCTAACGCGACCTAAATACAGGAATACATTGATGGTACTTGATAAGATAAAACTGGGAAGTAACAGTCAGCTGTGACAATTTCATTCAACATTGAGGAATATATATTCATATAACAAAATCTGATTCTGAACCTTCCCAAGTAAATATGGAATTTAGGACTATACAGTTAATTACGTTACTATTATATGGCATCTAACATAGTTACTTAGAACCGATTAAAGAAGTTAAACTAGAAAATTGGTAATTTTTTGTAAATCTCCAAATAGTTCTTCACTTTTCTTGAAAATATTGTTGGACTTGTGTCACTTTTGAAATAAATATGCGATATTCCCTATTGGATATGAGCAATATCTTTGAGTATCTCCGCCAAACATCATCAATCCCTAAGTATACCTGTTTATCTTCTTCGTGCTGCTTCTCGAGTCTAGCGATAGCTCTTTGAATAGGGTCGTTCGACAACTCGTTAAGCATCAGTTCTTCTCGTGCAAAAGTGTAATCAATATTCTGTGCCGGCGTCTGAGGCTCACTGTTGATCGCTATAAACAGAGGGGCATACATACATACAGACTCTCGGATGTCACACATCGATCTCAAAGAATTCAATCAGGCATATCCATTAAGCGTTACCTGTTGCACTTCTGGGACAATTCACCCGGAAGAAATGATGATTTCCCCAGACGATCCTGTCACCGTGTAACAACGGCGTTTTCTCTACTACCTGAGTGCCGTTCACGAAACACCTAGCACCGTTTAATGGCGTCATATAGAGGCCAGTTTCCTCTATCGTGATGACACAGTGTTCAGGCAGAATACCAAGACCGTGCAGCTGAATGTCTTGCTCTGTCTTTGCCGAACGTCCTCCAACCAGAGTCCTTTCCTAATTATTAACACAACGAGCTCAATATTTTGTATCACGTATTTTATACTTTATACTGTACATTTTTTATGTATTATGTTACATATACAGAGTGTTCTAGTAATTATGATACAATTGGCAAACGTAGTGATTCTATGTGTAAAATATTATTTGGCAACTATCTAATTTGAGAAACGCCGAATATCTCCAGTTTTGTAAGATTAGTACAATTTACTGGGATAAATTCGTATTACATAATAAAGAGAAATGATATTTTTATGACCAAATTGTACGCTACTAATATATCAACGATTTTCATAATCAATATTTTATTAAAAATGAAAGGGGGCGTCTTAATTATTCGGAAGTAATTAAGAATTTTTATGTACCTTCAGATAATAAACTAGCAGCTCGTTCAAGCTAGGGTCGTCGTTTAGATTTACGAGATAATACTTGTTCTTTTCCACTTGGATACCAGAGGCTTGAACACTGATTCCCATTTTTTCTAAGGCCTGTTGCCTCTCGTGTTGCAGCCTCTCGGTTTTCACCAGTTTTTCCTCCCACGTTTGCGACATTTCCTTCATTAATCGTTCCGATTCCGACAGCTTCTCCGTTATGTCTGTGCGTTGCTGGCCCACTATCGACCCTTGTCCCTAGAATTTTCCGGAAGAAGAGAATCCTAAGTTTAGTAGAGCGCAGAAGTAATTATTTATCGAGTAACTTCTACGAATGCAGTTGTTTGTTAAATCCGGAATGAATTTTAATGGAGCTACGAAGTACGAAGTTGGAGGAATCGGTTTAAGATTATTTCCTCTATCTAGTTTATTAAATTCCCAATAATTTATAACTATGTTGTACATTATTTACGCTTCTTTTAAAAATAAATCTGCTCGATTCAACGAGTTTCATAACTTCGTTGGAATCTCGTCTCTCGTTGAAATATCACATTATTCGTATTTAAGGGAATTAATCTGCGTCGTTTTGTTTGACGCTTTCCTTGTAATTTTCTTCGCGAAATGTGAAACTTCGACGGGAAGTTTCTAATACGGCTAATTGTAAGAAACTTCTTCAAGTTTTTATCGACCAACTCTAATAGCCATGTTTGTCTGTCCGGTCTAACGCATAATTAATATAACGATGTTAACGAGTCTTAATCATCTTACAGTTGCATGTAATAGCATCTCTTTCAACGCCTCCACTTCCTGCCTTAATTCCCGAATGATTCTTGCATTTGGATCCTCGTTGACCACCGCGTGATTAACGATTCTCTTGGCTCTGTCCGCGTATCGCAGGGTTGAAAGCGTTTCCTCGTAATTATCCGCGGCAGGAGATATAGTGGCTACCATTACGGTCTTACTGTTCCCGCCAAGGTTATCCTATAATTAAAAGTACAGCATGGTTATAAATGAAAGAAGTTGCTTTTAAAATTAATTAAATCTCGGTGATCGCAAAACTTTGTTTTCTTAATTATTTCACTTTATTTTAATTCTACAACTTTTCCATACTACGTTCTATCGTTCACAGAGACTAATTTATTTATTTATTTATTTATTTATTTTTTTTTAGATACAGTTATAGTCTACTTTGTAATTATTAACGAACCTCTTCATATTGAATGTTATATTCCAAAAAAGAAAAAAAGAAACCCATCAAAAAGTATCACCCTCACCACCCCTTTACATTAGCAATTTTGTGTTAATTCGTTCTTTACCGTTCTGATATATATTTCCCATTCTGCACCTAACAATTAGCAAGCTGGTCGCGTCTAACATTCCAAATATATCAAACGATACCTTCAACAGCCACGTCAGAACGGAGTCCCTGTACGGCACGAACTTGTCCTTATTCTTATTATTTCCGGAATTTTGATCCGCCAGCTTCGAAATGACTAGACCCAACGTCGTTAGGGATCTGCAAACATTCGTCTCTCTTATATCGCACGATCTATCGCGTCTCTGGTATATTTCCAGGCCACAGGCGCAAACACTTCTAGCCTTATTAACAAGGTAGAAGATGGTAAATATTTAATCACAAGCAACGTTTTCTAACAGCGTTCGACGATTAGCTCTATCGCGCCAACAAAAGGAAACTTTACTTGTTTATGTTGCTTCCTTCTTTAAGCCTATCGCCCACTGCTCCAGTTTTCACAGCCCTTTCGCTCCCTGCCAAGTCCACCAGGCTCATCCGCGAGACCTTTTCACCGCTGACGCCGCTCTTCGAGTCCGTCAACGTCTGCGTCAGGATGACGGAGAATACAGCGTGCGACCGTGAACTCTCGGAATTCATGTTCGTCGCAGCTACCGTCCTCGACTTGTTCCCCTCCGCCATCAGGTTGTCGATGTCCTGCGAAATCATCGTAGTAACTCGTGACGCCAATTTGACTTTTCTCTTGTTACCGCTCGAATCGCACACGCGATATGCAGCTTCGAGCGGCTTCAACATATCATCCGGTCGTTGATAGATTACTCGGCTGACTTGACTGACTTGGTGAAAGGTGATTTCTGGGCTCGGGTTACCGGCGAACGGATGGCTGGCATGGAAAAGTTGGGAAATTAAGGCGATTCTGTTGGGAAATTCAGTCGATTCGGCAGGAATGCTGGATTTAACGATCGCAACGATTCGGTAGCTGGCGAGCGTGACGTAACGAGCAGATTCTTGGGTATTCCGAGAACCGGAAAACCGATTTGACATTCTCCGACTTTCGTGTTCGCCAAGTTTTACGAGGGAACCATTTCCATCCGTTTCTCGAATTTTACGTATCCACCGTTTCTTCGAAGCTCCAAAGCCTTTCTCTGTCTTCTTTCTACGATTATCCTGAGATGGAAAAGCTGGATATAAAAGAAAGAGGAAGATATCTGGACTTTCCAACGATTTCCAGTACGTCTATCGGAATACGAGATATTCTTACACGCGTCTTTTCCAAGATCGTCTTGTAATTTTGAAAATCAGAGAGGAAATTGGAAAATTCCAATCTTTCGGTGTAATCCCGACAGATACGGCAAATAGTTCCCGTTAATTTGTAGAAACGTAGAGAACTGGCCGAGACACGGTG
Organism: Bombus affinis; assembly: GCF_024516045.1. Taxonomy (NCBI): domain Eukaryota; kingdom Metazoa; phylum Arthropoda; class Insecta; order Hymenoptera; family Apidae; genus Bombus; species Bombus affinis. The sequence goes on from NC_066345.1 coordinate 14,453,081, forward strand.
ACGCGAAATATAAACGAAGCGCGATGAAACACGAAGGAAGAAGCTGCTAGGTAAACGTTTCCTAAGTTTCCCCTTAAAAGCTGCAGCATCGAACGACTGTGCGCGCGGTTTCTATGGAAAAGGAGATCGCATCGAAACGATACAAAGGAAAGCCGAAAAACGTGACACGATAGTATCGTAGTTCACAGTCGATGAAGCAAATTGAAACTTATCACGCGTTACTGGTATGCACGAAACGTGTTTGTTGCATAAAAGAGGTAACCACTAGCTTCGCATACATGTAAAACGACCTGATTTTACTTTCTGAAAGGATCGTGTATCGTTATACACCTTCGTTCGTTTAATGTTCGTCGGTCGGTCGGTCGAGCGATCGGTAAAAGTCATTGGATCGGTGGTAATCGCGACAGTTCAATCAACTTCATCAACTTAGAAAATAAACCGACGTACGTACGATTTTCAACGTTCTTCGGAAACGAATACCAATTTCATAATGGACATCAAAGAGATTCATATTAATTTCGTAAAACGACACCACGCTTTTGTTCATAATATTCGGTTGCTTTTCGCGAGAACGCGAAATCATTAATTTCGAAAGCTATAAAGTTCACCGTTTCGCCATTTAATTGCAGATGATAGTACATTATTGCGGGAATTAAATCGTCGAAGCACCGCAATGACGGATATCGATCATAACAGTTTCAGTTTTGGCAATATGCCAGTTACACGCGAAACAAGCGATAAATAACAGCGGTGCGATTTGCCGTATCGTAGAAAAACCGGACAAGCGTGTTGCCAGTCTTCGTTTATCGATAAATAACCTGACCGAAAAGAATATTTAGAATAAACAAGATATATCGTACGAAAGAATACGACGGTATAATTTATACGTAATTTATATACACGAGTATCTCGCCTATGTTGCGAGTAAAACGAGTAATATTAAATATCTCGGTATATTGAACGATGCAAAGAGTGTGATAAGAGGAAAACGACGTTTACAATTTTCATGTAATTTTAATAATTTGATTGTCATTCGAACGAAAGGAAGTTTGAAAGAAAAAGAATGCGAATTTTATATTTTTTTAGAATTTTAGAATTTTAGAATTTTATATTTAAATAGATATAATAGGTTTAACAAATATGAAAAAATGTGAAAAACGTTTAACGCAAAAGTTATCACAACACTCGCAGTGTAGGAAATTCTCAATTTTACTTTCTTCGCTACTTTACTTACCAGGAGTTTCAGCCACTTACTAACTTAATATTTCAATGCTTTATGCGCACACAAAAGGAATGATTAAAAGGACGAGACGAATATCGATAAATCTTCCCTTACCTGAAAGGATGTGACGGCGAGTTGACTAAGTCCATCCACGTACGGGCCCAGGACATTGTGTTCCCTGACTTTCAGCGACTGTTTGTTCGGCTTTGGATCGAGCAGATCGTGCACCTTCTCGTTGTAGATCTCCATATAGGAGACCTCGACTTTGTAAGTAAGCTCCGAGCTCTGTTGCTTCGCGATCATGTCGAAGAGGTTGTCGCACAGCCGTGGTATGATACCTTTGTTCTCGCCGCTTCCCATCATCGTGTACGATTTCCCGGACCCTTTACAAAATTAGCTTTCTTATTAAGTTCGATCAATTGTTACAGAAATACAGACCATCGGATCGATCGTATTTGTTAGCTTGACCGAAAAGTTTCTTTCGTTTTATAAGGAAATAATAGACGCGCAATATTTCTTTGTTTATTGAATTATTCACAAACATAATAATAGAAATAGAACAAAATGGATTATGTTTAATTCAATAAAATAATATAAAACAGAAATTGTTGTTTATTTATTATCACCTTACGAAACGAAAGAAACTTTTCGGACAACCTAATGTATAAACCTGTGGAAAAATTTGTTAAATTTTTTATTAATGTTTTAATTTAATATATCATTTATTATTTATTTATTATAATATTACAATTGTATTTTTATTAATATTATATCAATTCTTTTCATTTCGACAGATGTTTGACGAGAGAATTTGCCAAAGTAACGTAATTGAAAATTAAGATTAAAATCGAAGCTGAATCTTTTCTCCCGAAATTTGTGACTTGTATGAGACGCGTACATCGATCTTGAAAATCCTGTTGTTTCTCGTTATTATACACAGACTCAGAGTTAATGAAACGGGCTAAAAGGATTGTCTTTGCGAGAAGTTATATCTCGGCGATAAAACGACTACACCTTGATGAGATAAGAGACATCCCGTAATTTTTGCCAGGCTTTATGACTTCTTCTTTGGAAATGTTTAGCCACAGGGCGAGTTATGTAAATGAAGTAATTGAGCGAGGGTTGCCGTTTAGATGTTATCAGGACCGAGCGGAGGATGGACTAATGGACCGTTTCAAACGCAGGACATGAACCTGATGAACCATAGCAAAATTTTAATAATTCCTGGTCTACAAAATTGCGACCAAAGTCAGAGTTCAAATCGAAGCACGTTAGTAATAGAATTTATTTTAGTCGGGCTACGACTATCATCCACTCAGACTGTAACTCGATTTCGTAAAGTTTTATAGATGAAACGTGTTCCAACTCAAATCCTATCGAAAAATCGCAAGACGATGGATCGCGCAAACCAAGGCAGATCACCCTTCCTGTGAACTCAATTAATTTTCAATTACGCGTATTCAAATTTCCACGTCGAGCAAATTTTCCTGCCCATCGTTAACGTCCAAGTCTCCTTTTAATTGCAATCAGTTCCAAGGAAACTGACGCTGCCCCGATCTCCGACAAACCACCCTTCCATGGACAGAAACCATAATCGATATTCTCGACGATTCTCATAATGCAAACATATTTTTTCGCTCCATCATTAACTTGTAAATCTTCCTTTAAATCCTCGGCTCTCGAAGAAACCTGCAAGACCGCGACGATCAACAGCCAACCATCCTCCAACAGGCTTAACCCCCAATTGACACCATTGTTTCCTCGAACGTTAACAGGTTTAAGTTCGCATTCTCATCTACAACTTCTCATAAGACGTACAAGCATTCTATCCTGCTATAATCCCTTGAGACGATGAGCAGAGGAGAGGTGCAATCCGATTGATCGATGACAAGCGAGCAGCTAAGTGCGAGAAGACGCGAGAGTCTTTAGAAGTGCGTAATCTTGTTCCTTTTTTCTTCTTTTTTTTTTTCTTGTTCACCCTCCTTTTTAACATCGCGGCAGTGATTGAACGTCGAGAGAAGTTCAACATTCGTCGTCGTCGTCATCGCTCACGCTAGGGCCAATGCCTCTCCCTTTCGAGGAGAGGCATTGCTATCGTAACTATGCGAATATCTATTGCATTTATAGGAAATTTAAATATGGAAAAATGTACAGAGTACGCGTGGCATGGAAAAATATACGGAACATCCTGAGCGAAGCTATTCGTTATAAGCAGCGGATAATGTGGATCTATTATGCGCTAGAGGGGAACCTAAAATTGTAAAAAATACACGCAATACGTAAAAATGATAGGCACAAAGTATGCAAAGTGCAGCGTTGCGTATTATAATATTCAGAAGGTGAAACGAGTTTCTACTTTCTTCCTGGATATCGAGAAGGCTAAAACTTATTCGACAAGGTCTGGCGCGAGGGACTACCGCGAGTAATTAAAAATCATTGTCCGAGGCAAATTCATCGCTTGCTTAAATCGTACGCGAACGATGGAAAGATTTATGCTAAGAGTCAAAGACGCATACTGGAAAATTAGGGCGATTGAGTTAAAGCAGGAGGAAAATCTTCGGAGAAAGCTTCTAGGACCAATTCTGTACACGCTATACTGTGACATAAACCGCACAAAATGGCAAAAGAGCAGCGACTATAACGCTGCAAGATCGCATCTGAAAAGTAGAAAAATGATTATAACTCGAAATGACGAAAGCATTATGTTCCCACTTCGCGAAGGACATCGAGTATCGAGCTGAACGACATAGTCATCCCTCAAACTAAACGGGTCAAGTAGACGGGGCAGCGTTTGGACCCCAAACTCGCAAATGGAAAGATGGTGCGAAAAAGGTGATAAAAGATACAAAGATCAGGAGGTAATGAACGTTAACAATCAGAAAATCAAAAGTCCGAATAGAAAATAAATTAGCGATATAAGAAACAATTATCAGACCCGTACGAACCTATGGAACAGTCCTACGGGGATTAGCAGCAACGAGCTACGTCGCCAGATACTCGCAACAGTAGTCAATTCATCGTGATATATCACGAAGGAAGATCCAAGGAATGATCTAAAAATAGCAACGATTCAAGGGGAAATTCAGAGAAACGTAATAAAGGAGCTGCGCAACGTTCTAATCGACTAGTCCTGGAACGTAAAAAGGCCAGGTTGAACGAAGGTTAAAGAAGAAGCATCCTACTGACTTGTTATGGAACTCCCATGGGATACGTGTTGCATTAGCAAGATGAAATCCTACCGAGGATAGTCAGCCAAGTGCTAATTCATAGCTGGAAGAATTCTCCGAATGTCCAATCAAACAAATTCTAAAGAGAAATAACCGAAATAAAAAAAAAGGACATTTCCACTTCGGTTCCATTTGGTTAATTCACTTTAAAAGCAGAAGGAAAAAGAAAAAAGGGGCCAATGTCTCTGTAAGGCGAACCTTGCTCGTACTGCCCACGTTTTATCGGCGTCGACCCCTCTAATTGTGTTATTCGTCGCGCAAAAGCGGATGACGGTGATCGTGTTCACGGGGTGGAACCATGTTCTCGCCTTATCGGCAGAAATAAAACGTTAGATGAAAACGGTGAACGTGGATGTCGAACGACGTAGAAAATCAGTATAACAGGCGTTTCTTTCGCTTGGTGCCTCATTTGGTCGTAGATTAGGACCTTTTCTATCATGTTTTTCCTTCCATTATCTTCCACATTTTCGTTCTTTATCCTTGCCTTCTATTTCTGTTCCTCGCGTTCCTTCTCTCATTTTTCCTTCGTTTCCCCTTTTTCTGCTCGTTTTCACTATTGGTCGTTCTTCCTCTGCATTGTACATTTCACGCTGCTTTGCTTTCTTTCGACCTTTTTCGCTTCTTTTCTCATGTTCGAGCGTTTAGAGCGCAGTTTCCAGCATATATAGTTTATAGATGCTGATAAACGACGTTTTAAGGAAAAAAAGTTTGCGCGATATACACTGTCATTTACAAGTTGTGTATAGTTTCGCTTCAGGCCGGCGTATATCGATAATTTGAAAAGGTTGTTTGCTTTTTATCTAATCTCCGTGAAACACAAATTGAGTGAAGTTTTCCGCAAACGCTAAGTTCTAAAGCTGTACTCTTTATAATGGACGACGTATATTTTTATTATCGTGAATTTTTCCATTATGCTTTCCACGCTACTTAAGTTTAGAAATGTTCCTTTTTTTTTATCTTTACTTATTTAGTCCTCCTCTGAAGGCTACTAGCGACTACAGTCCTGTACAATAGACCTTTACAAACACATAACACATGTCAGTTGTATAGCAAATATCGTTACCTTTCCTGTCATTAGATTAATTGAAAAATGTTTACGTCTCTTAGAAACCAGACTCGTTTTATTTCTTCCCTCGTCGTCTTGAGGCTTCTTCGAATATTGCGTTGCGTCTTGAAATTCAGCGAATCTCTTCAGCCAAGTTTCAATTATTAACCGTGACAACCAAACTATAGTTCACGCCGGTGAATAAATTTCCGCTATCACACGGTATTCGCTATTATTTCTCTCTGTCTTTCAATTGGCCGCATTATTTCCTTAATCCTTAACCCGCGCGCTTTTAAGCGCATGGCCTGCCTCTAATCGACGCTGCCTCTCTCCGTACTATTCTCTGTCGGATTTAAACGCAGCATAAAAACCAGCTTGCTTTTCGTCTCTCGTGGAAAAAGGACGTTTAAAAATGTTCAGAATCAAAATTTACGTCGAGCGAATAAATTCATTGCTCGTTGAAGATGTATGAATCATTGAGATCACAATCGACTCTTGGCTTTTTCTTGTTTGTCCTTTTCAGCAGGAAATTTGCCGAGCGGAATTTTCAATGAAAAATTCGCGTTAAAGCGAAGAAGGAAAGTCGTGGCGGAAAAATCTACAGGCTGCACGCGATACGGAAAATCAGACAAAAATATGCGAAACAACGCACTCGTTGCGATATTTAGCAGACTCGAACAAATTTCTATTTAGACACTTATTTCTCTAATTACGTTCGCGAGAACATAAAATCGCACGAACGTCCGTAGTCTCGTTAGCATCACGCTGCATTCGCTATGCAACGAACGGTAAATAATCAGATTCTTGCCGATTAATGACGATCTCGTCGGAACGGAGAGACTTAAAGACCACAGCGAAGCGACAAATCCGTAATGCGACACGCTTGTGCAATGTTAATGAAACCAGAATCTGATCAAAGTAAGTACGTGGAAACGTTCCACGTGAAGGGAGTTTAATCAGCTACGTGTTACGTTGGGTGTGGCTGTCTGAAGGACCGTGAAATCAAGGTCGAAATGTTAAACGCCTATAACCTGTCACGTTATTTGTTACTAGTTTCTAAATTATCTACGATATAATCGAAATTCGTTCGATTCCAACGAAGAAAATAATACACCGTATACGCGAACATCGATGAAATACGTCCATATCCGAAAAGGAAAAATCCGCAACTGGGAAACATTAGGTTGTCTGAAAAGTTTCTTTCGTTTCATGAGGAAATAATAGACACACAACGTTTTTTCTTTTATATTATTTATATTATTATGCATTTTGTTCTGTTGAGATGAACACCGCGACATTTCACAGACTTGGTTTCACGTTTGTACGAAGGTGCATCGTTGTATGAAACACGTTTAAGGAAGAAAGACACTTTTCGGACAAGCTAATGTTATGTTGGGATAACAAACCTTTCGGTATTTTGAAAATGAATGTTCAAATAGGAGTGGCTATACCGTAGCAGGTATTTAAATAATAAAATCGCGCAGACACGGCTCCTAACAATATAAAATATCTATATTAGATTCCTTGGAAAGTTTCTCTCGTTTCTTCTATTACTATAAAATGGATCCAACGTAATTCGATAAATTAATATAAAAGAAAAAAATGTGCCGCATCTGAAATTTCCTTATAGAAGACAAGGAACTTCTACGACGATCTAATATTTCGAAACTGCAAAGAAATTTCGAACGTTGCTACGTAAAGTTCGAATTAAGTTTAAAATTAGTTACACCGTCGCGTGTAACTTAGCCACGGATTCGAATTCCTTCTGGCAAATCTACGTTACAGGAAAGCTAGCAGATTATCTAAACATCGTATTAGGTAACATTAGGAAGCAAGAAGTTAGCTTTGCCTCGGGTTAGGTTCAGTTAAATCTATCACTATCTGATGCAACCTATAAATCCCAATTCCCTCCACTAAATCTATGTCGCCTCGCAGGAGAATCCGCTAGATTCCGTCAGATATCGCTAACGCAGATCACCAATGACAGGTACAAGGTACGAGGATTTATGTTTGCACGTAGAGTTTCATTTAGCAAAGCTCAACTCGATCTTTGTATAGTAAAATATATATTCCGTTACGCTGGTTCTATTGTTAATCGGTATATTGATGGTATGTTGTCTCACCGGTTTGACCATAGGCGAAAATGCAGGCGTTGTAACCTTGGAACGCATTGTCCAAAATGTCGCGACCCAGGGCGTCGAACACCACATCTTGATTCGCGAAGTTTTCCACGGCCGGGTCCAGGGAATAGAAACAATGATCGAACGCGAAGGTTTTCGGCTTGCTCCTGTAAAAACACGAAAAGGCATGCCATTCGTTAGCACATTTCGTAAAAACTTATTACGAACGTGAAATTAAGCTGATATTTTTGAATCAACGTCGTCTCAACTGAGAACCACGAGATAGAAACGTTCACCGAAAGCTCAAACGTATGATCGTTGTTTTATGTTTTAGGGGAAGAATGATGGAGCGAAGAAACAGAAGAAAGAAGAAAATGGTGATGCGGAGGTAGAAGAGGAAGTCGAGGAGGAAGAAGAAGAAGTTGATGGAGATGGCTAAGAAGTTGATGAAGATGATAACAAACCAGGAGGGGAAGAAAGGAAACGGGAATATTTATATGTGGAATTAGTATTTATCTATTAGAGTAATTATTTTCATTTGTCCAGTGTTTTTAATCAAATTTAGAATTAAAATCTCTGATAGAGATTAAATTTCCATTTTAAAGATACGGATAAACCGATAAAATTCAGTCGTTCTTTTACTAAAAATTCAAGCAAAATAACTTTATTTCTCACGCTTTATCGATTATATAATATAGCCACATTATATATTATAATTTATTAGATTATTTCATCGCTTTATTTCATTACTAATTATTTAGTATATACATAAGAAGATACATTTTATAGTCAAAATATCTGTACAGTAAAATTTTGGAAATTGAATATGTATCATAGTATTTGTTCATAAATGTCAAATAGAAAGTCCCCGGGAGGTTTCTAAAGAAACAATGACATTATTCCGATAATTACACATATTTCTCAGTATCATATCTGTCATCGATTTACGAGCTCCTGGGACTTGGTCGATGAAAAAGTTAGTTGCGTGTCGAGGGCTGATTTGTAACCCTTTCCGATGCCAGAAACGTTTTCGGTATTAAATCCCGACGTTTCCCTCCGGGAATGAAACCGTACGTGAGCCGAGAGCGGAATCGCGTTTACGACACATTACTTTTCAACGTATTTTACCAATAATATTTGAATAATCAAGAGTAATGGCGAGCAACTCGATTCTCGTTAATTACGAACGACGTTTCATTTAAAAAATTAAAAAAAAAGAAAATTCTCTTCCCACGAACGATCGAACAATTCGATCGTTGTACCTTTAATTTTAATTACTCGATAAAATGTCCCCAAACGCTTCGATTATTAATTAATACTTATTATTAACCGTGCTGATATCCTCGAATTTTTATATGCTAATCTACATTGCAAGATATATATATATTTTCGTAGAAAATAAGGAAAATTTTCAATACCTTAAGAAAATGTTCAACGTAAAATTGAAACGGCAAATCGAACGTATCAATGACAGTTCTTTCACGTTTTGCTCAAACTTGAGATACCTTTTGATATTAAAAAGATAAGAAAGAAGCTCGAAAGAAGGCAGCATATTAAAATACTATACCAATAGCGAGAGAATTACAATTAACCATTTTACAATTGTTTTCGACCTAATCTGTCAAAATGCACGATCTTCTCTAACGCAATTGTTTCTCGGTCGTAGTATAGCAACATAATTTTCTGTAACTCTGCAATTTTCCATATTTTACCTTCGTCTTATTTTATTAAATTCCTGTACTCCCGATACATTGTACGAGGTCGAGTGCATTTTTCGAAAAAAATTGAGGAAGTGGAAAATGTATTTCAATGAGTGTATTTCATGAAAGACATTTCAACGTGAACTTTTTATTCATAAACAACGCACGATTTACATTTTAGGATATTCCTTTGTTTCGTTCGATTGAAATTTCGATAAGGGATGCAATCGCAAAATTGCTAATGCGTAATCATTTGGAGTTCATTTCCTGCGATCTACGGTTTCCTCGAACAGTCGTCGCATCAGTGGAATCAAAAACAAACGATATGGAAATTAAGCAGCGGTAGTTTGCTTTCTCAGCTCTTATCAACAAACGAAAGCAAATTACATTACACAAAGCATACACTTTAAACGATTAAAATTTAATCGGCTCAACGATTCACTAATTTCGAACGTAGTGTTCAGGATCGTTTCTGACGCAGAAGGAAGACACTGGCCTGGCTAATTCTCAAAGGAAAAGAAGGAAACTGTTCGTATATTGAGTCCAGGTCTACTTAAACACATTGCAGAGAAGTGGACAAACCAAGTAGAGCGTATCAGTATTTTTCGATCGATGGACACGCGGACGCTTCAACATCTCGAAACAAAGGAAGATGGACTCGCGCCACTTTCAAAATCAACGGTCCATGTTCTACTTTTACTAGTTTTTGATACGCAAAGTAGGTGTGAAACGCAAAGCAGGAAGCGAAAAGTAACAAGTGTTTCTATAAATGTTGGATTGGCAACTAAGTGATTGCGGATTTTGTCAATGCCGCCTAATGACAAAATCCGCAATCACTTAGTTGCCAACACGATACATTTATTGGTAGAAAAATTGGTTAAAATGTTTTGTAAAAGTTAGTTTAAAATAATTGGCTAATTGTCTCGTACAGGCTTGCGCATTTTGGATGATCAGCTGTGCCCATTTCTTGTATTGTCACGAGTGTTAAGAAACGTTTCAGAGGTAACAAGGATAAAAGCAAGTCGTTTTTATGATTTTTTCCCTCGACTAACTGCTGACTCTACGAGTCTAGACGTTTCTGACGCGTAAGTAAATGGCGTTGAAGCGCAAAAGCGTTGAAGTAACTCTTTTTATTTCACTTCTCCTTATCGTTTGTTGCACACGATACGAGCCCAGCGATCATCTTTTATAATGTAACCATCGTTGGCGTACAGTATGGCATCTGTCACAGCTATCAGAACGCAGAAGCAAAGAGATTTTTCTTAACGTTAGATACTTTACGCTGACATCGCACCTGCTTTTTCCAACAAATCCGCAACATCTTCTCTGACAGATAAATAGAGCGTACGTTGTTTAAAAAGAATATTAGAAAATAATCGAATAGAAATTCGAGCTTCAATCTCCCAGGACAGATTTGCAACCAAGCGAATGAGTTTTGTTCGAAATTGATGGAGCAATTAATTTTTCAATTATCGCGCACGTCGGTTTAAAAAAGTTATTGAACGTTGCGCTTAAAAAAGTTAATAAACGATAAAAAGAATCGAAATATAACAAAACAAAATTTACGTTTGTACCTCGAGACTATATATACGTCCCAGGAAAACGTCTAGTTCCGTGTAACTGGTAGTTACGAGTAAAAGAAAAATTCATGAAATTCGCTGGCTTTTGTCGTCGTCACACGAGAATCCACCCACTTCCCCTCCAAGGGGCTAATCCCGAACGAGCAGACATAACGAAGAGAATTGTGTCGCTTCGAGGTTAACAGAGATTCTTCGTTGTACGTGACGGAATAACTAGAGAAAAGGCATTTTCCATCGCGCAGGAAATACGAAGGTTCGTTCCATTGGAAATGAAAACGATTTCCTCTTGTCCTGGATATATCAGAGCCACGACCCCTGTTTCAACGTCAAAAGGCTCCAGAAGTCGTTGAAAACGAGCGTCGTTCCACGCATCGGCCGGCTATCGATTTCCTGTCGCATTTTCTCCACGAGTAATCAGTTTCCATCGGTTTTTCCTGTCCCGAGAAGAAAAAAAGAAAGAAAAAAAAAAAAACTGGAACGCTTCGACTTGCAGGCCACACCGAGTCATTACGGGGCTTGTGATTTCGGATAAAATCGTTCGTCGAGGACGGATCGCAAAGACATCCTCTTCGAGACTGGCCAGAATCATTATCGACGGCCATCCACGCGAAACTTTGCCGATGTTTGCCTTTTACTTTGAAATTCCGAATAATCTTGCAGGCTGCGCAAGAAGATCTCCTTCTTCTACTCTTTCTAAGAAGCATCCGGCTCAGTCCGATGCGCATTCTATCTTCCAATTTGCGTGAAAGCTTTCGGATCGAAGCATAAAACGCATATTTTATGTATATTGCTAAATTTTTCTGAAGATTTCTAACTAAGAAGTTTCCTTGTAACTATTCGCTCTTGCCTCTCCTTTCCTCCTTCTAGGAACGTGTATGGTCGATTCCAATACAAGAGTTTACTAAAGCCTTTGCTCGCTTCGTCCAAAATAATTACACCTTCTTGTATTTTACGTTAACGTAATTATTAACAATCGTAATTTCTCTTGATGCGTTACACCAACCGTTAAAAATACAATAAATGCAATTTCAAAGCTTTCCTATATCATATACGTAGTATATATATTTAAATGTCGAATTATATTTCATTATATTATAATTATTCTCCTATACTCCGTACTATTGTTACATACATTCATTTTACATAATAATTTCAATCGAAACGCGATATTTTGCTGCAGTAGAAAACGCAGAAGCGTTTTACGATGTAATGGAAAACAAAAATTCTTAACAATCGTAATTTCTCTTGATGCGTTACACCAACCGTTAAAAATACAATAAATGCAATTTCAAAGCTTTCCTATATCATATACGTAGTATATATATTTAAATGTCGAATTATATTTCATTATATTATAATTATTCTCCTATACTCCGTACTATTGTTACGTACATTCATTTTACATAATAATTTCCATCGAAACGCGATATTTTGCTGCAGTAGAAAACGCAGAAGCGTTATACGATGTAATGGAAAACAAACTTGTAGAGTAATTATTCCTTGAAACTTTTGTCTCACTTACTACTGTACCATATTTCGTTTCTTATGGCACGATATAATTTCACTTCTTTTAATTACGATGCAAACAAGCGTACAGGTAAAAGGTACGACGAGTTATTAATTAGTTGGCAAGGTATGACGACACAAAGCTTTAGACGGGAGCATGTCAGCGATGGCGAAAAAATTGCCCGTGTAAACCGGGGTCAATATCGATCCACGCCCCTATTAAGTCCGCTCGACGACTCGCCGGAAACCTTTTGCGTTTGCTATATTCCTCTTCGTGTTTACCCGCCTCGTATTCCGCGATTTTTGCCTGGCCGTGTGTAAACTTTCGACTGGAACGTGTCCCACTAATTGTGTTTGCCTTTAATGCGGCTACTTTGAAATTGGAACGCCAACTGCCACGCAGAATGTCGAAACACCTGGGATATAACATCGCAGAGACTTTCTTCTTCACGAGCAGTAGGCGGCCTTACGCGTACCGTGCGATAACTCAACACACGAAAACTATCGTTTAACAGAGATAATCGCGTGTCTCGTATCGTAATAACATCGACAGAGATAATGCTGAAGCAACGAAGCTAATAATTAACGATAACAATGAATATTTATAATATAATTACAGAATATAATTACCGAAATAATCTATAGAATTTGTTCGTATATTTTCTACGATATCTTTTTCGTATCCTTTTCATATCATATATATTTTATTTGTTTATTCATTCTGTTGAGAATTGTGAATCTTAGGCACCGAAATAAATGTATAGGAATATTCATATTGCACGTAGAAATGATATGAAAATAGTTTCATATTTATTTAATACGTGATTTACAAGATATTCGTAGATACCCATTGCACGTGTCTCGGCATTCTTTTTGTCTCGTCATCTTTTTACCATTATGCGTACCGAACAGTTGTATTATTTTGTTCTACGAGACGCTACGCATATATGTGTGTCACTACTACGCGGCTGATCCAATGTAGCACACAAAATTACATATATCTCAATACACTGTTTATTTCGTTTTCTTATGCGCAGTATCTATGGTAAAGAATGGTTTGTTGAAATAAACAAAACCTTGTTATGAAATGCCGCTATCAACTATTACCAAGGCGCCACGATGGTTACCCGTGACCACCAATAAGATAAACATGAATTTATTAATACTTTGTCATATGTTTTGATTAATAAAAATACTCCCGTGGCGTCCTGAGCGAAACATGTGATTTCGGCGTAGCAGTCAAAGTGTTTAATAGACAATGCTATGTTATCTATATAGCGATATCGAATACGAGTTAACTGTATATTTAATTAATGTAAACCGTGTACGTATTACGCGAACAATGTTTGAAATTTCCACATTTATAGCGATATAGGTACACCCTGATTATGCCAGCTTACCGCGTTACGTCAACATCGAAACATAAAATACCAGAAGGTCGTTATTGTTAGGGTATTTGCAACAAAGCTCATAGCAGAAATCATGATTTTCACATTGTTCTTGTCGCTCCGCTTTCAGTTACATCGCAGCTTACAACAACGGCTATTAATACGTGGACGTGAAACGTAGGATTTATGGTAACGAGGTCTAACAATATCGCCACGAGCTCTTCAGTATTTAAACTAAATGAACGTTTGCCTGAGTTACCTCTCGACCTTATAATTTGGCAAACGACGTGCAACGACGACGGTGCGAGTTCCCAGAGCCGTAGTTCTTACTCGATATCTCCACGAAATTTCGAGAAATCTAAGCTGTCTGAGCATAAACGCGGTTAAAAGTGACTTCTTCGGCAAGTTTTCACGAGGTCGATGGACGACGAGGCGATAATCAACGTCGTATCCGTTTTGGAAACGATCGAATCGATTTCAGAGTTCGTAAGCTGGACTCGCCTAAACGACGATCGTTCTTCGTCCCACGAATACGATAAAACTTTTTCCATCGGCCTGTAAACGTGCCAGGAGACGAGTGTCTGCCCTCCACTCTGCCAACTAGAATCGCCGATCTCGTTGCAAGCTGTAGCCATTTAACGACCCCTCGAATCCGAACAACGATTCTGCATCGACACGGCTAGTTTGCATAACCGCGTGGATGGACGAGCGTCTGCATGTCCACTGGACGATTAGAAAATCGTTGCGATAGACAACTTTCCCAACGACTAAGGATAAAGCTGCAGAGGAGGCTCGCTTAAATGGGGTTGTTGGGGAGAGCCAATTTCGACTGCATCGTTCTCGAGTATATGGCACACTAGTTTTGAAATAATAGTTTTACGATATCCGAGATACGTTGATTCTTCGCAGTAATTATTCAGGCTAGTGGTCTTACGTAATCGTATCGATTCTCCTATTTCGTGAATAAGCGAAATAAAGAATCGTGTTTTTTAAATAAATTGCATAAAAACATCTATTCCAATACTTTCTTTTCTATATCTCTTACCGCACACACAAAACAGCTTAAATACATACAAATAACAAATAAATGAATAAATTTTCGAAACAAAAAGCTGCTCTTTATTTTGCAATGCTACAACTGTCTTTCTCAATATTTTTCTCCTCCATGTGTTTTTCACAAAGGCTCGCTAAATTCCAACTTCTCTCTCTCAATACACACACACATACAGTACAGTCCACCTACGTTTGTATCACTGTCTACATTACACATATAAAACATAGCCAGGTTTAATGCGAAAATATAGAACATATCGAAAGCATAATATTTGCAACGTACAACGTACCATTCCCTTGCATTCTGTCCATAAAAATACGAATTTGCGTACGTATCCTCCAGGACGCTCATCAACCGCTACAACCACCCACTCTATGTTAATTCTTTTAATCGAAGCTTCGCATTAAGCATTCTCTATCGCGCGATCTAAAAATACCGCGTCCATCAAACGAGACGTTCTCAATCCCTGATAACACATACACACACACCAATTACAACATGACATTCGTCCTGAAGTCTATCAAAAATTACGATCTCCCGCTACATCCACCCTTCGTCAAAAAAGAAAAAGAGAAACACCCTCTCACAACACACCATTCCATGTACAGCACGCACAACACGGAAACAAACCTGCCCTTTTTCCCTTCCGAGAGTCCTCTGCGAAGCAAACTCTTGTCCGTCGTTAACAACGCGACGAGGACAACGCCTGGTCGTTCACCTCCTCCGGAGAATCGTGTCGAAAGCAAAGAAAGAAAAAATGGCGGGGATCGTGGAAACAACACTTGGCACACGCGAATTGGGCCGACACCGCGTCACAGAAACAGACGGCGAGATTCGTTTTCGCGTTTTGTAGCACGTTACGGGGACACGGTGTGCAAAAGGCGACGTAGGCCGCTCGATAGTCCCTGTTTTAATCGAGAGCCGAGCCTCTCGAGCTGGCCGGCTGGCCATCGCGTGACAAAATCCCTTTCGACGTGCATCTACCGGGTGTACAGGAAATGCCGCATCTTCTCGATGGAAAATTTTACGAGCCAGAACGCCAGCTATCGTCCATGGATCGCGGAACATTTGCGGTCGAATGGGAACTTGTAGAATAAGGGTCAGTTTGGTGCGATTGGCACAGTTCGAGAAAAGGATAGTCTTGGTATTAGGCTGTCCGAAAAGTTTCTTTTATAAGGAAATAATAGACGCACAATGTTTTTTGTTTTATTATATTGAATTATGCACAAGCACATTGATAGAAATACAACGAAATGGATCACATATCTAATTCAATAAAATAATATAAAACAGAAATTGTTGTTCATCTATAATCACTTTATGGAACGAAAGAAACTTTTCGGACAACCTAATACTTACGCGACAGAGCGTTTTCAGCTATGCGGTTGATATACAGCCGACGTGAAAGTCTGAACGTTGGTAACTGATCATCTATTTATAATTATAAGATTCTTGTCAAATAAAGTAACGTTTTAAAAGTAAAATTACACAGCGAAATTATTATAATAAGACGATATTTTAATATTTCAAGCCCTTTAAACTTTCGTTCCTTCGTATTGTACTGTACGTTTCGGTGGTACGATTGGCGGACACGCGAACTTCCGTGTAACAAGAAACATACATGTCATACGTGTTACAGATGTACAGGCGTTAATAAGATGTTGATAAGAAATGAATTCCCTTTTTCTAAGGTCATGGTGCTATTTATATATATATATATATATATCCACATACAAAAGATTAAACAAAATAATGGAAACATGTTACACGTATATACGTCATATATGTATTTATATGACATATAACAGCTGTTTCCATTATCTTATATTAGGTTGTCCGAACCTAAAATATATTTATACATTTGTATAATTTGTATTGTAACATTTATACAAACATGAAACCTAATCTGTCGAACGTTGTGATCTCTACTTTGATAGAACAAAATGGATCATACGTAAATCGATAAAATAATCTAAAACGGAAAATGTTGTGCATCTATTACTTTCTCATAAAGCGAAAGAAACTTTTCGGACGACCTAATAGAATGTTATCTACTATTTAATACGTAAAATAATACATATTTTGTTGTACATACGCAATCATACATATTGTATATACATAATTTATTACATAAATACATAATAATATTACACAAATTAATTACATAATTTATTATTTAATAACAGGAAATCCTGTTATATGTCATATACGTACGCGATGTATAAGGTCTTTCTATTCCATTATTTTGTTCCACCCTTGTACACAGCTATATATAGATACACGACCTTCCAAAAACTGAATACATTTTTTATTAACGCCTTTTATACATACGTGGAAATACAGGCTCCTTGGTATACATGTAGGTGAGCTGTAACGACCTTCGACACGCAAACCTCTGCGGTGGTCAGACCGTCAGTAGTAGAGGTATACAGGTGGTCAGGCAATGGAACTGGGTTATAACGGTTGGCATAAATGCTCGAGTTCGGGGCTGACGTTTAGCGAACTACGATTCGGAGATTCGGTATTACAGCTTGGATTTTTACGGCCGTTCCTATTCTCTGGCAAACTTTCCAAGTGGTTCAGAAATTTATTTTTAGAATATCTTCGTCGAAGTAGGTGAAAGAGGATAATTTATTTTCTACACAGTAACACGGTAGACTTTTGTTCGCTGGTTTGTTATAGATAACGATAATTGTACGTTCGGCGTAGAGCTACTGACAAATGATTACCATTTAAATAAATTAACCAACAAATACATTAACCGTACTGAAAAATTGTTTAATATTTCGAAATCCTCGTTTATTCTCGAACGTCGAAATAACTAACAATTTCTCGATGTAAAATGAAATTGAATTCTATTTTCGTTGAAGTCTCTTCCATGACTCTTTGGAATTATCGAATATTGGATGGAAATTGTCTGTAGCCTAGGAAAACGTTAACTAGAATTGTATATTAATCTACGCTACGATTTTTATTTAAAAAAGGAACCACTGACTGCGCTTTGTCGAGGCATAAAATTGAACGGGAGAAATTGCCGATCATGTTACGTTTAATACGCTTTACATTTGGAGGCGTGTAGAAGCAAGGAAATAGCCGATCTTCAAGGGATTTCTCTCTTCAAACGTTCGACGTTTCCAACGTTTGCACAGTCTTCAAAATAAATAGTCGGGAAAGTGATCGAAGCTTCGAGTAACTATAACGTGCACCAAGTTTCCAACCTGTGATCGTAACTGCAAATATATACTCACACATATACGATGTCATCCGCAGGATAGTAGAGACGAAGAAAAGCGTCGAAGAAAAGAAAAACAAGTTGGATGGTGTAAAATCAAATTTGATATGTAAATTTCTGCCAGCAAGAAGGTCAGTTTTAAAATACAATACAAGCGTCCATAATAGTTTTCACCTATTCTACAGGATATTTAACAATTTTAAACTACACAGTCTCGCCATAAAATTAGCGTATTATACGATAAGAAGACTAAAAGGGTTGTTTAACACCAGAATTATTAAACCAGTTAAAACGATCGATACGAGATCTCTGGTATTTCCAACACCGATAAAATGTACGTGTTCGTAACAATATCATCATCGTTAATTTCCATTTCATTCGAACAAAAGTATAATCGCTTGTACATCTTCGTCTTCGCGTGTATCGCTTTAATAACTCTATTTATTTAAATTAATTCGATATTTATATAAAATTCCAGCTCGTTCGAACGTAGGATCGCAGGAAAAATAATGCAACAATTTTCACGCAACGTAAGAAATGTTATAAGCTTAAAATTTAATAAATTCAACGCTATCGTCCAATACTTGCCGCTGTACTTTCCCATGTAGAAGCATTAATTTTCCAAATCATCTACAATGGCATTTCATTGCACGCGGCAACAATAGGAGGCTTTTCTTTTACATTTCGTACAGACAAGCGAGATATATCGGACTAAGACCGCTGAATCGCACCTCTGAAACGAATCATTCACGATCGAAGCAAGGCTGCACGAGTCTCGAGGGGAAGGATGCAGATCGGTGAAAGCAGAAGGGACAGCGCTGCAGGCGGCGGATGTTCACGGGGAACACTGAATCAGGCCTTTAACGAAGGTAAACTTAATTAAGGTAGTTGTCGCTGGTACAGCACAGGCTGCGTGGGTCGAGCCAATAAATCGAGGATTTCGCTTCATAGTAATATACCGATGCGACGCATTGACCAGTCGGCCAGGGGAACTTGAAATTCACTCTGCTCTGCCAACCGTTTCACGTCTAATCGTTTCATTTCAATGTCACTGTACATTCACTCCTTTAGTTGGCAATTACGTTAAAAATATCTGTAAGTGGGTTTACAGTGGCTACAAAAAGTATTTTCTTTTATGTTATTTATTATTTGTTTATTTATTGCCGCGTCGATCGATGCTCTTTGAAAAGCTCTTCGTTATTCCTGACGACTTTCGTCGGTCTTTTAGTGCACCTGTATCTGTTACATTGTCTCAATAAACGATTTAAGCGGACAAAAATGTTTTTTCCTTATTATGTGTTAAAATGTTTCTCGTTTCTCCTTTTAGTAATAGTTCCAATGTTAATTAATTAACGACGCGTCTATAAGTAATTGTATTATTTGTTTATTATTTATTATTACTTGGTCCGTACCTTTTGGCTTTGGACGAGCTTTCGGTTTTACATTTCGTTTACCTATTACGCTTTTTTACATTCTATCAGTCTCTATAAGCAATTATATAGATACTTATCGCTCACATTGTACACGTTTTTCGTATAGGTACACCACGTAAAATAATCAATTCTGAAATATTTATAACGCTTGTACGTTGCTAGTCGCACGACCAATGACGGTATAAAATGGCATCGCGAAATTTCTTGGATGAACCAGGTTCGACGAAAGGAAGCTTAAAAAAGCTTTACTCAGTCACGTGAAACTTGTTAGTATATAAGAGCCAGGATATTGTTTAGTTCCGGTAAAACAAGCCTGTATAACGTGATGCTAATACGTGTAGATTGAAATTTGATAATAAAATTTAACCGCTTATAAAACTTGAACAACTATATACACGGAGAAAGAAAAATGAAATATCATACTACATAATTCTACGTAATTTATGTAATCCATCTTATCCTATTTTCTGAAAAAAAAAGAAAAAAAAAGATTTGAGAGAATTCTAACATTAACATAATGTCGTGGTTAGCGTGGTATTACGGTTAAATTATAATACGATTTGAGTATAAATTCTCTGAAGAGTACCTTGAACATAAATATTCTTAACATTTCTTATTATGTTAATTTCGCGTTCCGATCTTTTTTTAACATATCAAGGATATATTTCTATATTTTGCTCATACTTGGTCCCTATTTTTACATAATTTGCCAAGGACGCTCACGCTATTTTCTTCGCACAGAACACAATTGCACGGCGCGTGGAAGCGAGAATCGCCTGTTAATCGCAAATTGTCGCGTGATTCGGGAGAATACGAAAAGCGCAACGATTTCTTTTCCTTTTTTTTTTTTTTTTAATACGAAACATCAGATAATACGTACCACGGGCAGAAATTGAAACGATCGTGCAGAAAAAGTCACAATTTGTAGCACGAGAAACGTTTTCACAGTCGTAAATAAAAATTTCAAGATTCTTGGTTAAATCGCGATCGTATTGTTTTATGACCAGTCGCGGACTGACTGCGACAGACGGAACGATAATAATGTCCCTGAAAAATGTTTCCATCGACCGACGTCATGGTCACGATACCAACTTCCACGTTCATCCCTTATTCATAAGAATTTGAAACATTAAAAACCGACTGCTGTTTGTTTCGTTTTACGGTATGACGTCGGCTAGACCAGACGAAACATCTTCGAACTCGTCGTTTATTTTACATGGCGTTTCTTTGGAAGTTAGAGCGGCCATTCTCGTGCCGCATTCCTCGTAAGAGACGTTGGCAATTGCCACGAGGGAATATCGTCGTTTGCGCGTCGAAAAATTATTTATGAAACGATGAAGCGATTTTTAAACGAGATCCACTCGAATCAAAAATGTATAATAGAAAAGCGAAGGAAAGTTTTTAGTTCAAAGAAAATAGCAATCTTTGATTTGTCTCGGTTTTTATTTATTATTGTTAGAACTACTTGGGATTATAAATTTTTATCAGAAACTGAATATCGGGTTTGAGTCATTTCTACAGAGAAATATGACGTCGCCGCTTCTTGCAACGAACCACAGAAATTATCCTATGTGGATGGTTATGTTTTTCAATAAATAAATATTGCGGCAAATTAATTATTAACGATGGCGATAAAATAATCGTTTTTTAATTATTATCAAGCTGTTTAAACATCTAATTCTCGACTCTGAACCAATGTGAATAATTCAAAAAGGATATAAACAGTTTAGTGAGATTGTTATTTATTCAAAGCTGTTTTGCAACTTTCGTTTCGTCGTTTATTTATTCATCGCTCGCTTATGAACGCGAAACTACGATTAAACAATTTTAGAAAACGACTTCTTGTATTTCCATTTAAACTATCTCTCGTTGTTTCGTTCAGAGTTCATTCATTCAGCGAGATGTGAAACTTGATTCTTACGAAGTATTGATTACTCTGAACGCAGAAAGTCGTGGGAAATTATTACGTTTTTCCAACAGAGAATTTTTCTATGTTCTTTAGTAGTTTCGTCGTATTTTCGAGCTGTTAGTTTTGGTAATTTTGGAAGCTGCGTGGCTGCCGATTTTTTTTTTTTTTTTTTTTTTTTTTTATGCTAAGAATACGTGACACGGGAAACTGTACAAAATTCGTCTCGTGCAATTTCCTTTGAAATTTATTTTCCCACACGTACGTGTACGCCGTTTGCTTTAAACGACAGCAAAATACAAGTTCGTTCGTCGAATACGAAATTACGAAAATAATTTTCCATTGATTCCAGCAATTATCTCGATGAACAGTTTTTAAAACGTTTCTCGGAAACGTAACGAAGCTGCAAAATTAATTTGATATTACGTATCTGTTCATTGCGCTCCTGTATCTTTCATTGGCACCGCCGTTGTATCGAAATCGAACGACCTTTTTTTTTTTTATCACAATTGTCGGTTTCGAGATTTCTTGAAAAACTTGTTAAAAATAATTACTCAGAGTTGCCTCGACTCGACTCGTGACCCGACGAAATTAAACGGAAGATTGTGAATATTTCGGCCCAAGGCGGAAATAAAGTAGTTGCACGAATAGTTGGTTATACGAGCGCGTCATAAGAGGAACGCAATGAATATTTTTGCGAGAGATGGTTCGGTTGTAAATGCGGCGCACGCGATGAAATATAAAACGAACGAGCGACGTAAACGCTGCACAATGCCGTGTCTCGCGACCAACTGCTTTCGCAATTTTGCTCTGATTAATTGTTACGCCAGCAAAACGATCCTGTCTATCTTATCACGAGCAATATCGGTTAATTTCTCCTGTAAGCAGATAATCGCGTATTTTCTCCAAAGCCACGGTCTTTCTAAAATTATTACGTCGTTCATCCGAAGAATGATTAAAAATTATCATACTCGTGACCAGGCTTGTCGATGGTCAAGGACGCAGTTTCATTTCTCTATACCCTAGGCGCAACTTTGTCACGAGACTCGATCAAGTTGGAAAGTCAATGTGAAGAGCGAGAGGATCTCGCATCTAACGCAACTTACGCAAAAGTCTCGCATCGATGGCTCTGCTCGTCATCTTCTAGATCCTAAATAATTTCTTCTAAACAATATTGCGGCATCTTCTAAATTCTTCGCTTTCTACGAAACAGCACCTGAAAAGGAAGCTCTTTATCGCCAACAACTGCCATACGTTCGGTAATAATGCAAAGTCACAAAAGTAATCGCGTTGTTTGAGAAGCAGGAACGCGCACGTTGCTCTCGCTCAATCAGTTTAGCTGTTGCGATCTCCTTGAAAACCGCGTACCTAAGCTGTGTCGCTAAAGGTAAGGGACGACGACGACGACTATACTCGTGAAACGCGGTGTACGCGTGTTGTAACAAGGAATTCAATTGTAAACAAACGACTGTTTTATCCGTGAATTTTATTACTACGATGTACTGCAATCAATAAATTACAATTTAAACTACAAATTGTAACCTTCTTTTACGTATAACGAGTATATGAGTTGCAGGGAGAAAATACTACCATTTCCTCATGACGAGTGTACTCGCGAAAAACAACCAACTGGTTAATTGCTCGTGCCAGGACGCAAGGGAACCGCGTGCACTTGCGATTGGTTATACGAACAAATAATACAAACGAGACACGGGAAATAGTTTTGTGTATCTTTCGTTGATGTGTATCTCGTTACCGTCAGGTTCCATCGTTAACGAAAACACCAGCGGAGAAGGGTATCGGGGAAATGGCACTTGGCGAACTCGAAAACACTCGACGAAACGTATTTGTTCTGTTTGTCGTAGAATTCCGTGCCGAAATGGAAATATCGGTCGCGGATATCGATACTTTATCGTGGAATAGGATAACTCGTTAAACGGCTCGTTCTTCAACTAGAAACTCTTGTAATCGCCAAGTCGAAATTTAATAGAAAGGAATTGCCTTGCACGAGAATTTTGCAAACGTAGACGCGCGATAGAATTTATTTTCGATAAAAAAGGAAACGCCGAATTCTTAAAATCGTGTTCGAGGGATCGAGGATCGAAACATTTCGAGTTCGTTCCTATTAAGAAGTCGAGAAAATTAGTGAGAATCTCAGCGAAACTATCACATTTTAGTGACACGCAATATTTAATTAATTCTATTGAGTCAGCTTTCTATCGTTCGTTTATTTATTAAAATTCTTTCATGTTCGAGTATTCCGATTATTTTCCATTAAAAATCTCCAGATCGAAGTTACGTTAATCTTCCACTGGTTTCGGTAGAACGCACATTGAAATTTCTTCGACTTTCGATTTTTATAAACTCGTTGTGAAAAGCTTCTCGATTAACCTCGACTAAGCCAAGCAAAATCCCGTCGAATCCAAATTATCTCGCATCGATCGTCGACAAGAGAAACAGCAACTCATTCGAACGCTACCGACGTAGCAAAATTAATCTGCCGCATAACGCTTACGAGCTAGTTTGAGATTTACGAGATTTTACAGCTCGCCAAATTACAGAGATCGCTGTTATCATCGACAACGGCTGTTGTATTACGTTGTTCGCTTGTCTTTATACCTAAACGTCTGGAAGACGTGAGAAGCTTCTTTGAAAATATGAGAAAACGACGATAAAAGGACGCCGTGTGCAGCTGAAATCTACTCTGGACGCAAGGCACGTTAATTGAACGGTCAATTATGGCACGGTAATTAAATCATCAGAGATCGCTGGCTGATCTCGCCTTTCGTATCTCATTTGTAAATTTGCTCGCCGGATAGAAATAACCGGTAATTTAATCGATAAACCGAGGATAAGCGTGGACCTTCTTCCTCTCCTTTTTTATTTTTTCCTTTTTTTTTTCAAAAATACGATCATAGACGTGAGGAGAAAGAGCGAGATATTTTTCTTTGTAAAACATTTTCCTAGTTAATTCTACCTTTTCTCTCTTCGTCGTCCCTCTCGTCTGTTTCTGTTTGGCGTGGCAAAGAACGTGGATTGGAAAAAAGACGACGATTTTTACAAAAGCGATTCGATCACGATGTTTAATCTAATTTCGTTCTTCACAGAGACTGAACCCGTTTGTGAAAGTGTTTGAGGAAGATGTTTCGCGTTGCTTTGTCATAGCTGTGATACGCGGAACACGGTGGTACGTATATCGCGTATGTTCTTAAACGTAAATAAGCAAGACGTACGCGAAACATGTAAAAAATACGCAGCTTTGTAACGAATATATTTCGCGTGAACATACTTTACGTATTACTCGATTAATATAAACGTACAAATATCTTTCGGAAGGTATAGGTACAAATTACTTGCACATTTATTTAAAACAAAGATAAACTACGTAGCGATGTTTTCTTTTCGAATTAATCGGTTGAATTGCCCGGTGCTCTTTTAAAGGCCAAAGGTTACCAACATTTTTCAAATATCTCGAGATCTTCGAACAGCGTGAAAACCAAGCAGTTTAACCATCAGTTAACTATTATTGCGACCTTTTTGAAAAGTCTATTCTCAACATATATACATGTCGGAGATGAAAGAATACCGGAACCATCCCTTTGGAACTTTGGAAAGATCCCTTAATACTGTAATCTAGATTCCACCATAGCCGTGATTAAGAAATTGTCGTCATTCGATCTGACTGTATTTATTTGAGATTTACGATAGTGAGCTCGGGTTCGAGGCGACAACTGGTCGCCGAACGTAGCCGCGGTAAAGGGATGAACGTTTTGTCTAACTCTATAGCTCTCCCTAAAAGAAATAGTTGGGACGGTGCACAAGAGTAAACATTTCAATTGGGATTTCTGTTCCGTGGCTCGCCACACGCAGACTTTGTTCTTCGGATAAGATGATTGCTAAATGTCAACGCATCTTCACAGCATATGTTTAGCTGGCCGAGGACCCGTTATGAATCTTAAGTTTCAGTTATGTAAAGTCCTTCAAACAGACAAATAGTCTTTGTCCCAACTACGGGAAGATAAGAGAAATCTATCCTTTTACAAACGACGCTTCCCGCTAGCAACTTTCCCCCAAGGGCGGCTAGCATCCTTCTCTAACCACCAACATGGAAATTGACCAATTAACAGTAACGTCGATTTCCCTCACCCTTCGAACGAAGACTTTTCTCTACGAATCCGATGATCTCGTGCCCTCACACACACATCATAGTTTTCCTTGACAGCGTCACCGTGACGGAGAGACACTCTCTTGTACAATCTCAATCACGATTAAAGTAACTTTCATATACGTAGTGATTGCTCTGTGCATTAACCTCGAGTACAGCTTAGACGCTAACGAAGAGTAAAGTTCGTCATCGCGTTGACCGCGGATTCGTTATTGAGCCTAGGATCATTGTCATTAGCTTCTCGAGTATCTAATTATCGCGATTACTTGTCAAATTCTATCATAATCATATTTGCACTAGTAAATATCTCCTTTATTACACAACGATAACGTCTAATCCAAATGGGGATTCGTTTCACGCCCTTAACCCGAACCCTAATCTTAACGAGATTAACCCTTAATCTTAATCTCAACCCTATATACATATTCCCAATTTTATTAACGACAGAGCAAATTTCATTTCTTCATAACGAGTATACTCGTGAAAAACAGCTAACTAGTTAAACCAAACATCTACGCTTGATTAAACACAAACACGTCGCGAAATAATTTGCACGCCCCTCGAGAAACATTTGGAAAAAATGACTCCTCGAACTATAATGAAAAAAGAAAAAAAAGAAAAACTACATTCGATAATACCGATACCCTTTTTCTCTCGAACATAACACTGGATTTTAGGAACGCTTCATTAAAGTGTGATCAATCACGAATTATGTTTGAAAATGGCAATCTGTCGTCTGATTTACGCACAGCTTTCTCGTCTGCTTTGACTCACATTTCCTGAACTTTGGCCACAGGCCAGTCACTTGGTCTGTGTCGCGATTAAACTAAATGTTAATATATATATATATGTTACCGTTAATCACGTAAAAGAATTACGTTATTCTGAAATATACAAAGAAATTAAATGAATCTTGTATAGTGAGGTGGGATAAAAATTTATTTTTAGCCTACCTCCCCATAGGAGATTCCTTTAGTTTCATAACACTTTTTTATTTATTTTTTATTTTTATCTGCTTTACAGTAGAAAATGCGTTTTTTCATAACACTGGATTTTAAGAACGAATCCATTAAAGTATGATCAATCACCAATTACATTTGAAAATGGCAATTATATTCGATATCATTCTAGTTGAGGTGAATAGCCCGTGATAGTTGCGGCCTAATATGTATAAAATATCTATATGTTACCGTTAATCACGTAAAAAACAATCACGTTATTATGAAATATATAAAGAAATTAAATGTATCTTCATTAATAAGACAGATCAAAATTTTGTATTCTGTTCTGAATCCGGGTCCCGAACGTTCGTAACCTAAGGTGCTAACCACTGCGTTGCAGCCGTTCAACAGTAGTTGGTGTCGTCCGGTGATATTTGTTGTTCAGCCACGTTTTTGAGAAACGTACCTCGATTTCTTAATTCTACTAACGACAGGGCAAACTGTTGTTATCAGAATGGGAAATATCTTCGTTTCTTCATAACGAATATACTCGTCAAAAACAGCTAACTGGTTAAACCAAACATCTACGCTTGATTAAACACAAACACGTCGCGAAATAATTTGCACGCCCCTCGAGAAACATTTGGAAAAAATGACTCCTCCAACTATAATGAAAAAAGAAAAAAAAGAAAAACTACATTCGATAATACCGATACCCTTTTTCTCTCGAACATAACACTGGATTTTAGGAACGCTTCATTAAAGTGTGATCAATCACGAATTATGTTTGAAAATGGCAATCTGTCGTCTGATTTACGCACAGCTTTCTCGTCTGCTTTGACTCACATTTCCTGAACTTTGGCCACAGGCCAGTCACTTGACACGTGTCTGTGTCGCGATTAAACTAAATGTTAATATATATATATATGTTACCGTTAATCACGTAAAAGAATTACGTTATTCTGAAATATACAAAGAAATTAAATGAATCTTGTATAGTGAGGTGGGATAAAAATTTATTTTTAGCCTACCTCCCCATAGGAGATTCCTTTAGTTTCATAACACTTTTTTATTTATTTTTTATTTTTATCTGCTTTACAGTAGAAAATTCGTTTTTTCATAACACTGGATTTTAAGAACGAATCCATTAAAGTATGATCAATCACCAATTACATTTGAAAATGGCAATTATATTAGATATCATTCTAGTTGAGGTGAATAGCCCGTGATAGTTGCGGCCTAATATGTATAAAATAGCTATATGTTACCGTTAATCACGTAAAAAAGAATCACGTTATTATGAAATATATAAAGAAATTAAATGTATCTTCATTAATAAGACAGATCAAAATTTTGTATTCTGTTCTGAATCCGGGTCCCGAACGTTCGTAACCTAAGGTGCTAACCACTGCGTTGCAGCCGTTCAACAGTAGTTGGTGTCGTCCGGTGATATTTGTTGTTGAACCACGTTTTTGAGAAACGTACCTCAGTTTCTTAATTTTACTAACGACAGGGCAAACTGTTGTTATCAGAACGGGAAATATCTTCGTTTCTTCATAACGAATATACTCGTCAAAAACAGCTAACTGGTTAAATCAAACATCTACTCCTCCTCCTCCGACTCCTCGAACTATAATGAAAAAGAAAAAAGAAAAACTACACCTGATAATACCGATACCCTTTTTCTCTCGAACAAACAAAATCCCACTAACGGAAGATTAATCCCCTTTTGCCCGCGTGCCGCTCTTTTTACAATACTTCGTTGTCCTATTTATCCATACAATCGAACCATTTTGTTATTGTCCAGCGTTGCATTCCCTGACACGCACAGAGAATAAACCCGCAGAGCGGAGTTTAAACGCAATTAACGCCGTCGTTTACGCATACCGATAGCGGAGAAAGCTGCGGTAGAACGTGGCCATAAATGAGCTTGTTTCAATGGCGAATACAGGGCGAACATAGCCAGCCATTGACCACCTTTCCGCGACGACCAAAGGGTTCGATCCCCCGAACGGCCATTTTTAATTACTGCTCTTGGACCTTGGCAGCGCGTTTCCAATGGAAACAGAAACGGCGACGCGTAACAGGTAGCTGTAGATTCTAAATAACAGCTGCGTCCGCGATTGCGAATCGATCGCGTGAAGATGCGTTTAGACCAAACGAGCGAGAGTTTGTGTCCGTTTAACGAGGACGACGAGCAATCTGTCGATGAACTCATTAACAGATTAATTTGGCATAAACAGCTTCTTCGTGGCGAGGCTGCGGATTTAAGAATCGCAGCGTTTATGGGACGTTTAACCTTCGCACGAGGTTTCCGATTATGGGGAAAAATATTTTTGGGCGCCCATAGAGACGATGATAACGAGGAGGAGGAAAGAGCGAAGAAAAACTGTGTCAATATTTTTATTTATATCGTGCGCGTACGTTTTGTAATATTATCCGGCGTTGATTCGTTTTATCGAACGTCTGCGAGTTATTGAGGGGAATCCTGATCCGCAAATCGTCTCTCCTCTTAAATCGTAGAATCCCGTTAAAGCTATCGCAGCTTTATAGAAACTTGTGAAAAGATTTCCTCTTAATTGGGTTACTATCCAACGTTATTAAAACAAGAAATTCGAACCAATTGCCCTGGTGCCATAATCAAGATGATTAAATTAATCAAAGTGATGAGATGGTGCACTATACTCAGCTGAATAAATATCATCTTATTAATGCGTTCTTCTTATCCTTCAGTCGTAAGATATATAAACAATTGAATTACCTTAATTACCCACTAATCATACAGACAAATAAACTGGAAGACGATTAATTAGTGGAGCACCGTTATCGACAAATTACTTCGATAAATGTGTCAAAAAATTGCTCGGTATACTCGAATACCAAAATAAATGTATTTTCAGCGTCGTATTCTTGTTTCCCGCATCGATTACTTGCTTCAACTCTGATTGTTCCACGAATAGCGTTGTAAATATTCATTTGTTCGCTTGATTCCACGCTAATCGAAGCTTCTTCCACTTCCAATGTGAAGATAAAACGTAGACAGAGAAATCTTACGCGACAAATAAACCCCGAAGTGACTTTTATTCTACAAAGAAGCGAAGAAAAGACGGAAGAAACATTAAACGAATTCCTCGTCACTGTTTCCACACAAGGCAAATCCGCTCGTCTCTCGAATTAATTGCCAGCCATCGATTCTCTTTATCTCGGAAACACTCTTCGCGAATTAATATTCTCTCGCCGATCGATCACGCTCGTAAGGCGAAAGGAAAGAAGAGAACTGCGAAATGCAGAGCGAGAAGAAATCACAAAGGAATTACATTTTTGAGGGATCGTTGTTATTCGTTACATTTTTTCTTTTTCTTTTTTTTAAATAAGCGGTAGAATTCCAAGCGAAAGAGATTGCCAGGAGAATAAAAAGGAATCAACGAGGAAAATACGCTCGTTTAAGCTCGACGGTTGTCCTGTTGGAATAGAAAAATTCCTCCCCTTCGAAAGGAGAAGGCGGTTCGTGAGGCGAATTCATTAAATTTCGCGGCGTACGCACACCATTGGAATACCAAATCGCCGGTGGAACATGCGTTTTCAAAGAATAATATAATTCGCATCGCGACATTATAATTGCGCGATACTGGAAACTCTGGCTACGGAAAAACTTCTGCTCTCCGCTGGCGTTAGCGATTTTTTCATTTCTGCATCCCCACTCGTGGCGATTAGGTTTTACTTACAGGAAGACAAAGTGAGCTTGAAAGCTGTAAAAGTATAATTTTATTTGAGATTTCGTACTCGAGTAAAGAACGTATACACGCAAGATTATTGTTTATCTGTTATCTGGAAGCTTTTGAATTTGACACTACTGCAATTTTTTTTTAATAACAACGGATAAATGATCTATGGTACTCAAGATCAAATATTTCTTTACTTTTATCATGTGAATTCTTTCGTGTATTTTAATATAATAATCGGTTGTCATTATGGGTCCTAGCGATCCACATTTTTACTTTGCAAAGAAATATCTTCATAATTCGCACGTACAGTTTACTATTAAATTGAAGCGTTTCTTATAATATCTGATGATCGCGCGAACGTTAAGAAGTTACAACATCTTTTCATAAAAATGATCGTTTTTAAAATTTGCAGTGAAAAAGATTTTTTTGCAATTATGTCATTTCGTTTGTTAATCAGTTTTTATCGAAACGTATTCTAGGACGTTCGAACAATATTGCCAAATTTCTTCGATTCGATATCACTGCTATTTTTTGAACAGCAGCTACTTGAAGATTAAAGAGGATCTCGGTGGTCCAGTGTGACAAGCGTGACAACCGTGTGTTAAAATAGCTCCCTCTGACATCGATATTATACGCGTATTAAGGGCGAAAAAGGTATTTCTTTAAGAGTTCTCATCCCACGAACAATTTGAAAAGTTTCCTTTTAAAAAGCTATCGAAAGAAAATACTGCAACTTCCTTTGCAAAACTCGACAATTTATTTTCCAACTAATCTTAACCAACATCCGCTATTTCGTGTGAAGCAAGAAATCGTGAACATCCTGCGACATCTAACAATATATCAAACAAATGTATCTCTACGCGACTTCAATGAATCACGAACAATTGCACCTGGCCGCCTACTCTCTATCGATTTTCTATAAACACAGCTCCGGATCACCGATAGGAACAAACGGCCAAATAAACACAAACGTTGGACAATGAGTTAGGAAACCCTTTGAAAATATTCTAACAATAGCTCGTTTGCATAGACGCGATAAAACGTGGTCTCACGAAAGCCGGAGCTAGAGGAAGAGCTTTTGTAAGACGTTCTCAAAGACTCGCCAGTTCACATCTCATCCGCCTGTTCCTTTTTCCTGTTTCTTTCGTCTAATTCCTGGCTGAAAAGCACGATGCGCGAGACGTTTCCCTTTGCCTTCGTGAGAAACGTCGCGGCAAGCTCTGTGTCAAGCACCCGATCTCTCCTTTACCGTAAAGAAGCTTCTGGCCTCGAGCCAGCCTTCTCTCCTCTTCGACTAATACGTACTTGTTACTATTAGTCGACAGATGCCTCGTGATTCGCTACGGAAGAATCTCGTTCATTTGATCGAGTTAACACCGGGACTCAATTATTCAAACGAGTCAATTCCGAGACTCAGCAAACCGAGCAAGTTAACGCTGAGACTCGACTACGCGGTGAAGTTAGCGCCGAGGCTCGATCGCGCGTACAAGTTGATGCTGAGAGTCAATTAGTCGAGCAGGATAATTCTGAGATTCAATTATCCGTACAAGTTAATGCTGAGACTCAATTATCCGGACAAGTTAATGGTGAGACTCAATCCGGACAAGTTAATGCTGAGACTCAATTATCCGGACAAGTTAATGCTGAGACTCAATTATCCGGACAAGTTAATGCTGAGACTCAATTATCCGGGCAAGTTAATGCTGAGACTCAATTATCCGGGCAAGTTAATGCTGAGACTCAATTATCCGGGCAAGTTAATGCTGAGACTCAATTATCCGGACAAGTTAATGGTGAGACTCAATCCGGACAAGTTAATGCTGAGACTCAATTATCCGGATAAGTTAATGCTGAGACTCAATTATCCTAACTTACGCAATGTCGTAATACGTACGAACATTTGTTCTTCTGGCAAGTATATCGACACAAAACCATTTGTTGCTAACGAAATCATTCGTTTTTAGTGAAAATAAATTCCAAGTACCGAAGAAGGTACAGTCGAAATCCTGATAATTGTTCTATTAATTAACGTATCGGGTTGAAAGGAAAGTTCGTTCCCTTTTTACGGCCAAACTGAAGTACGTATTTATATATAATAAGTACATTGTTTTCGATCGCAATATATGCGCCAATCCTTTCGATCATTTTTCGCCATCTTCGTGGTAACCTTGCTATTCCATTAGCGTAACATCTCTGAGTCGCGTCTGAGCCTTCTGAGAGAAAGAAACGATCCTATTCGTTTTTGCAGTCTTCCGAAGAAGATGAATTCTTATTGTTGAGGTAGTTTCCGAAGCAGCGGAACAAATGATAGTCTGAGCGTGCAGGGTAGGGAGAATATGGTAAATGAAGTAGAAGATCTCGTTCAAGAAGCATCAATTTTTGTCGAGGGCGCGACGATTGATACACTCAGCCTTGTGTTGTCTTACTGAACTATGTTTGAACTTGTGCCAGGCCAACGGAAAACAAGTGCTTCCAAAAATGTTGGTATTAAGCTCTACAGTTATTTTGGAAGTAATCAACAACGTCAATTAAATTGAGGTTAATAGCCATTGTTTAAACTCATCTCGCTGCGAAAAACAGAACCAACTTTCTCCTCAACGCAATATTTGTGATTTTAAGTTACTTGTACGTTGAAAATGATAGTAAATCAGAAATAAAATCTTCTTCCAAATAAAACCGATCTTAACTGTGTTACTTTAAATGATTTGATGTATAACAATTCAGCAGTTTTATTATTATGGAATATCTTTTCAAATACCTACGACGATCCTTCGCAAGTAGTCAAATAAGCGACACCCGAATATGGGTTACGTGGCCCGATCAGAAACTTTGCTGACACCCGAATACGGGTGTCGTGGCAGTCAGCGTGTTAACAGTACTACTAAAATACTTTGCCATAGACCTGGGTACCACTAAAACACTTTGCCATAGACCTCGGTGCCACTAAAACACTTTGCCATAGACCTCGGTACCACTAAGATACTTTGAGAATTTTAGAACCACCTAGGGACCGAAAAAGGCAGAAAAATATAAAACATAATGGAAATCTAGGGCTTGAAAATTATTATACAATCTGTTTAAAGATTCAAAATAGGAAGGCTATAATTATGGTGGTTTAGTTTACCAAACCAAGGGTCACTTTAACAGTACCATTAAGGTACTTTGCCATAGACCTCGGTCTCATTGGCCGAGCAATGGTCATAATATCATCGAATGATAGATTTCTATTATGATTAATACTTTTTCTTTTAGCTCTAGGTGGTTCCATTAATCCTTTTATGATTAACGACGCGGCAAGTGGAAGCACCATAATTATAGCCTGCCTATTTTGAATCTTTAAACACATTGTAATTTTCAAATCATAGTTTTAAAGAGAATACGATCCGCAAGTAGCTGTATCAAGCAGAAGCAGTAAGCTACTCACGGGAATAATTCCAACTTGCTGTGAGCATGAGTAACGAGACGCAGCGTCCAATTTCTCGCGATAATAACAAGATCCTCGCGAGGATCAGCGAATTCTCGTGTGGTTTTCGCGTAGCCAAGCAACCTGGTATTCGCTAATCCCGTAGATGGTTGGCGACGTTTCAAATGCGTTGCTGGATCAGCGATACGCCATGGAATCGTCGCCAAAACTCCATGCCATTTGCCTCGTATCGACACGATTCATCACGTCACGATAATCCCACACGTGCCACTTCGAATTTTAATTCACAATTTATTTAAGCCGTCATTTCTAGGTATTTCTGATACAAACAGAGTCACGTGCTTGAACAGATATTTCTGCATCTCCAATGCGAATAAAAATCGACGCGTCCCTTTGAAAATGTAAAACGAACCATTGTTTACCGGCCAGGAAAATTCACACTTAACTTCGTACGTAACCAAACAATCAAAAATTGGAAATCTAAAACGTAAAACAACGATTAAAGGAGAAAATTCGTAGAAATAAGCAAATATCCAATCAAATATTCCATATTCCTTCAAACACGCGTACTATACACGCCTACGCTTAAAAAAAAGATAACGTCTCCACGATAAATCACTATCTTTCATTGTTAAAAAAAAAGAAAAAAGAAAAACCATGATTGTCAAACGACGCAAAATTCCTTCTCCGCTAACAATAATTAAATATTAATTTCGTTTAACTGTCGAATTTGGAAAACTCGATTAAAACCGAGACGCAATTTTAGGGAAGCAATTGCCTTCCATCGCCTCTTAACGCGTTCCCCGTGACGTGAAATCGACGACGCAGAAAAATAAAAGAATCGTTCGACTGGCCGGCATTCGGAGGGACTTGGAAAATTAAATCGGAAACAATTCGGCCGAAAATCGTTCGGCTGTTCCCGACGACACCCACGGTAGCCGAGAATTCAATAAAACGCCCGGCAAAGGTCGGAGGTCAGTCGCAGTTAACTCTACGTCTGCGAGGTGCAGCGACGTGCAAAAGCCTCGATTTATGGCTACCGTCTCGACTCTTCGTCCTCTATAGATCTATGATCCATGCACAGAGGATAGAGCACGAGCTTTCACCGTGACGATTCGACGTTGCACGGTAAATTGAATTCGACGTGGAGTGAAAGATAACTTGACGTGCACCTCACCTGACCTCAAGCGACCGGCAACCCCTGGGATCATTAAGGGGGTGTCCTGAATTAGAATGTTTTAAAACACTCATGTTCATCGAGAAGAAAAATATATAATAATTTAATTCCTTTTGATTTTTCGTTTCAGTCAGAAATTACGAGGTGCATCCTGATAAACGTTTGCATCCATCAAAGTCTCGCGCGAACCAATACGAATGGCTTTATTGTGCCATCGAATTCAGATTAAATAGTCGTAAAAACAGCATGAAAAATCTGAAATTTACGGTGATAAGTCTTCCTTTCGGAAAAATGAGCTACGACGAAATTTCGATGTTTTGGAATGTTCGATCTCCTTCGTCGGATCTGTTCCTCGTTTTCGACCAGGTTTTGCGAGCGGCTGATTTCTAGATAATTTTGTAGGGATTTGAAAGTGGAAGATGGGAAACACGAGAAATTGATTTTTCAAGTTATTAAATTTATTATTGAAATTTATTAACTATATAGATAGTTATTGATTGGAAGAAACGCAACGAGTCGCAACTTGCTTAGAATCATTGATAATCGCGAATTACCGAGCAACGATACGAGGGATAATTAATACTGAGGATAATTAATTTCATTGAAAACAACCGCGCGGAGATTTATATATGTAATTTGCGAAATTGAACAGAGTAGAATCTCGGAGAATTATTAAACTGACACGCCTCAAGGCGTATACAGTGGTTATTTCGAAATGTTTCGTTATACCTGGTGAAACGATACGATGCGTTTAAGGATTGAAAGAGCGATCAAAGGAATTTGAATATTTTATTGTTTCGAGCATTTTCTTATTTTCTCGATTACTTCACAAGATCGCAGATACTTTTCTATAAACGTTGATTCGAAGCAAAGAGAAGAAAAATTCAAGCTTTCCTCGCGTGCGTACGTATACTAATTTGCATTAGCATTACCCTACTCTACCATTCGCTGAGATATATTCACGAGATATTTATCTTGCTGCAAACGAAAGCTTTTTGCTACGTTAAATTCTCGCTATTTACCTTCGTTTCCTTCTTTTTTTTTTTTTTAATTATTATTTTTTCAAATGGAAAATCACACACGAGAAAAATTTGACTCGTTTCTTCCGAATCGAATATTTCGACAAAATGGTCCAGCTTTTCTATAAATTCGATGGTTCATGGTCGGTTTTAATAATTCATAAGTCAACGATCTACTAACAGAGACTCGAACGGAAGTTCATCTCCTCGCGACAGTCTATTCTCATGAGACCAGACGATATTTAATCCAGATATACCACGAGCACGCGACTAGCTATTCTCGTTGCTCAACAATGTTCTTGGACGTGTTCCAATTTAATTAGCTCGTAATTCGCGAAGATGTCGAAGTTGCACGGAAGATGGAGCGTTTACGAGCTATTGGCCACCATCCATAGCAGCCATCTTATCAGCAATACTCGATATCTAATACATCGGTTTCCTCTTCAAGCTGATCGATGATCTTATTCTCCGATGTATTGCAGTGACCTATTCGAGAAATTGATATTCCGTGGAATATTTTAGACAAAGACTAACAGTTACGTGGGAACTTAATGGGTCTTAGAGTAAGTACAACTAATGATGTTTCAATTTGACAAGCAGTACTCGATACAACGAACTGATTACAATATCATTACAATATCATCTTATTATCACACTCGGCTCTCAACTTCATGATTCATACTCTCCGGCTCCACCACTCACACTCTCCGGCTTCTGCACTCACTGTCTCTGACTTGTCAACTAACACTCTGTACGATTTCTCCGCTAACTCTGTCTCTACACTTCCTAACAAGGACACAGTCAGATACCTGAGCATGATTCCGGACAGGAGATTAACATGAAAACAACACATCACAGACAAATCGAGGCAACTCAGGAACAAACTCAAAAAATTTTATTGGCTCATTGATCGCCGCTCCACCAACCTAAGCACGCAGAACAAAATTATCGATCCCCATTATGGACGAGAGAATTTCTTTTTGGTTGCTCATAACCATCATATTGTACATGAGACGATACTTTTTCTTGTGGATAGCAGTTATTTGTGATATAATTTTTCTTTAGATATATCCATCGATGACCATCGTCGATGAGAGCATTTTTATCGGTTACCGATAATCGTTATCCTTGACGAAATTTTTGTTTTTAAATAATAAAAACTGCTCGTTTCAGGTTATACAAAATTTTACTGGGAAAGAGGGTATAATATCTGCCGCGCGTAATTATCCTGAAATTTGACGGTGAATGGTACTTTGAAAAGGGTGAAAAGTTCTCTCTAGGTCGCGAGTTCTGTATCCGGGCTCATCGGCCTCCCGGAACTGTTAAAAACTAATTTCTGCCTTGCCCTTTTTTCTATGGATGCGACGTTTATCAGGATGGACTCTGGCTGTGTCCGCGTAACTTGTTTCTATCCCGACATTCTGACGGGTCTCGGTGCTCATTCAATTTGTTTTCTTTTCCCTTGTTTCTTCTCAGTTTCTTCTTTCTCCAGCTCGTTTCCTTCTCTACTTCGTCCGAGACCGTTTCTTTTCTTTTCTCGCTCCCTTTTTTTTTTTTTTTTTTTTTTTAAGGACGTTGTGGGAAGTAATCTTCGTCGTTGCTATCTGTTCGGAGAAATTTAAGGTTTGCATTGTCGGGTTAATTTGTCGGGAGAAAATAACGAGCCTCGCTGAGAAATCTGACCTGATTTAACGAGGATTCATTTTTCAATAGTAATTAATCCATCATATTGGTCGAATCTATAAATTGGAAAACGTATATTCCGCGAATTTGTTCTACTTTTCATGAATACACAGAGATTCGCTGTTTACACACTCAGGTTAGTGTAACAAGTTAGCAAGAACAAAATAGAAGCGAGCAATTTGAGAAGTTTACAAGACGTAATTAAGAAATTAATAATGAACGCATACGGGTGTATATTAACAGAAATTCAAGATAAGTACCAACTATATAGACATTTTGTGGATAAGAATTCTCAACAAACGAGATACACAATATTTGTGGTTAACGTCTTTCGATTAACGATTCCTTAATTGTTTCAACAACCGTATCTCGCTGTTGATAGTCGAATAAATATTTTTTCGTGCATATTTTTCTCACTCGAACCTCCTCCCAATTATCATAAGCGTCAAGCGCTTTATTCGTTATCCCATGGATAAGGTTAATTTATTATTAATAAAATAAATTTTGCGTTCGCCATCGTGCTGAAAGCAACTATGCAAAACAATGTTAGGTGTACGTAGATTTCGGACGACCTAATAATTAACGACCTAATAATTAGTATTCTTGCGATTTGTACGTTTATTTCAAGTATTTAGTATAAACGTAAGAAGTAAGAAACGTAAGTAAGAGAGCTCAAACGTAAGCGAGAGCGTGTTGAACATCAGGATAACTTTCTGGAGACACCTGGTGCTTATATTCTAAGTGTCCATGGTGTGGATTTTCCTCGATGGTTCCTGTAAAGTGGCGATCTGTGTCTGTTCAATTCCGTGACTTTCCAACGATAGCCTGTCGCTGAATTCTCATCTGGTGTCGAAGTTTATGACACGTCGTTTGCTACTCAACGGACTCGTTGAGCGCGCAAGAAGCTGACTAAGTTGCGGAGGTGGTCCGAGTCGTAGACTGTACAATGTGGAAATATCGTAAACTGAGGCTAATCCGATATCCTCGACAACGAGTGATCGTGTCAATAAATGATAAAAATAAAATATAGGCAAATGAAAAAACTAATATTCTTCTTATCCATATTTATCGCTATTTCGATAGAAACTGTGTTTCTTTAATAGGAGAAACAAGCATACAAAAGGTATTTGTATAAATTATACGCTTAAGCTAAATAAATAAAAAAGAATTGAATTCTCGTACAGATAATAACAAAAGAAAAAAAAGGAAGAAAATATGCATTTACCTTGGACAACATCGAAATACGAAAACAAACAAAACCGATAAACAAACGTTCAACCAAACGAAACGATCAAATAGAGGGGAAAAAAGCTGCGATGCGAGAAAAATATAATGCACGTATATGGAAAATCTAGTCTAATCTATAGACTGCGAATATCAATGCAATCTTATTCATCTTTACGAACGTAATTCAAAATACACGATGATCTAAATAGATCTTTATTACATCTAAATTTATTTGATTTTTTTAATTTGAAAATTAAATCTAGATAGATATCTGTTTCACCTATTAAATATCACGGTGAGCACTATACTTAAAATAATCTACGCGTTTCTTCTTATTATACGAACTACATGAATTTTCAGAATCTTCGATTATCCAAAGATGCGTGAACATCCGCAACATGCGAATCTACCAGTTCCTTTCACCGAAATCGAATTACAAAATTGAAACGAGAAGAAGCTGCATAGAAATAGCACCTATTCACGTGCCTTTTCACGTCGCATCCCTTTTCCCTTCTGTAATATTCAACCACCGCCGGTCATCCCATATCCTCCGATGAAAATCCTTTAATATCGTGGGATTGAGGACGTGGCTTAGGCTGTGGCCGGCCGACTAGGCGGAATAACCGTGAACCGGTTGATTCGCACATTCGCACGTGCAACGATGGCAACTTTTATCTGGCGATAAGCGAGACTTTTCATTAAAAGCAGGCCTAAAGAGCTCACGGCCGTTAAACTGCACAGGATTTAACAACGCTCGCTCGTAAAACTTAGCCTTTGCAGGGCGGTCTATTTGATTTACGCGAGTACGAGAAGAGGAAGAGACGAGACGGATTCTGTAAACGCGGCATTCCGCACGATTGTTGGCGAGGGATGCGTGAATTTCGTGTTATTTTATACTTTTGCTCGATATTCGCGTTTCTTTTACATCGAAGATAATAAAATAACAGTTGTTTAAAGAAGAAGAAACATTTACTTCTTCCTTTTTTGGCAAGAGTCATTGGATTAGGAATTATTATTTATAATTTCCATTTAAATGGAAGATAGTTACAGATAAATCTTGGAGGAATTAAAAGATTGACAAATATTAATCTTTGATCGTTTTGGTTACGAATAATCGTTGTTATCAGTGATTAAAACTTTCGTTTAGCTATCGTTAGTAAACGTTATCGATCGCGCGAATTTAATTTCGTTTAGCAGCAAGAAATGGTCATCGGTAACGAAAATGAAATTCGGTCCATCGATAATAGTTGCTGGGAGGAAAAAAAGTTCTTGCTTTTTGTATTGATTACTGGTAACCAAAAATGAAATATCCAGCATCGATAATTCGTAACGAAAATAAAATTGCCGTCATCGATAACCGGCAATCAACAAAATTTCAATCGCCTACAGTGTTTATTCGTAAGGAGAATTTCTTAATTATAAGCTACAATAAATTTTACGTCAAAATTCTACAAATTTGTCTTACGACACGTACGATTTCTCATTTTTATCTCTATTTGCCATTTATATTTTTTCACCGTATCTGGCATTGTCGTTGCGAAACGACGTATGGAAGTTTCCTTCATTTTTGTTTTCATTCGATTTCTCTGTCTTTCCTTCAATTCCACTGCAAACGTAACTTCGTTACACCGCTGAAACCTCCCTCGAACTGTAACTTTACACGAAAAAGAACTACCTCTCTCCGATGACAAACCTGGAAGAAGACTCGCGAAGCCAAAAATCTGCGCCGTAAATTCAACGACCAAGAGACATTCGAATTAACTAACCAGCTGTTTAAAGGGCTGCTTAAACATCCCTTGAAGACCAGAATCTATCTACGCTAAAAGCCTGGCACCGCGCGTCTCAACGTCCTTTAAAATTCCCCAAACGAAAGGAACAAGAAATACCTTTTTCAGAAACTTCCATCAGCCCGCTATCTAACTTCGATTTCCGCCGCAGGTCTTCTCCTTTTTTTTATTTTTATCTCTTTTCAGTCGTCTATCAGCGCAAAAGCCTGAGCCCCGAGAAGTTCGGCTCTGCTCCGTTTCGAGCCGCGCCGCGCGTAATTAACCCAGATTCTTAATTAGCGTAGGCAGCATCGTGACCCGGTGAGTTTTTCGAGCCTGAAAACCTGCGAGATACGATTATGCGCGCGTTCGCGTGTCCCGTGCGTTTAACGCGTTCGCCTTGTCAAAGAACGCATGATTACTGTGGAAATCGAGCCACTCTGGTGGAAATTCGCCGGTTCTCCTCGACATAACGGCAAGAAAAATGGGAGAAGAAAATTAGGACGTCCAGTAAACAGAAATCTTTTCAACCGAATATCCTTCACTTTTAGATTGAACAATCATC
Organism: Bombus affinis; assembly: GCF_024516045.1. Taxonomy (NCBI): domain Eukaryota; kingdom Metazoa; phylum Arthropoda; class Insecta; order Hymenoptera; family Apidae; genus Bombus; species Bombus affinis. The sequence continues at coordinate 14,494,186 of NC_066345.1, forward strand.
TTCACGGTTGTGAACGGTTTTCGTATCTTTTGGGGAACGCAGTTGCTTCTGGAAAATAGGGGATGGCGTAATCGACGACTGAACGAGGTATAAATCCCCCCTCTGGAAACAGACACTGATAAGTGTTGTAACCATAGCGTTGTAAAATAAAAAATTGCCCTTTCGCAGCGAAGGGGTTGGACGTTCCAAGAGACTAAATTTATGGGATGAACTGGTGGCGTAGCGACTCGAATTTCCAGCATCCACGGGCGAAACGGGAAATTTCATTTAGCCACAGTTGCCAGATAAATCGGCCAGGACGCACGACTGGATGATCCCTGGATCCGGTGAACCGATGTCGAAATTCAAGAACACGAATTTTGCTCAAGAGCCATGAATTTCCACAAATCCTACACTAGGCCGATCATCCAAAGCCCTTTGAAATTTTCCAACGATCTTCCTAGACGGCAAAAAGTGGTCGTAAATCGCCTAAACTTTGTTATGGTTTCCACCTTCTTCATCTTCTTCTTTTTTTTTTTTGGAATTGTGCGAATCTCCAATTTTTCATGGAATTACAATCCCGCGGCAAACGACAAGGAAAACCGTGAAAGGATTCGGCGGATAAACAGAAAATCAGACGCACGCTGGCAAACTTCCATTTTAGTTTGGACGAAAGAGTTGCTTTGTAAGAAACGAAAGAAATATTTCAGACCTTTTTATTTCTTTTTCATTCTTTGCCATTTCAAATATTACGTGTTTTTGAGCTGGCGAAAAATACATTAGAAAAATGTACATATTTGCTCGATACGTTACATCGATGGTACACAGATACGATAAACACGAACAGATTGAAATTTTGATTCGTTGGTGCAATGCTATAAATTATTAATATAAATAATATCAGCTCGACAAGTGAGCGGAGGTTGAAATTTCTTTTCCATTTCGCCGCCTACGACGTCTATTTGCTTATTTTAGTGACAGTTGCTTTTTACGCGACATTGTCGAGAATTTACAACTTGCACTAAGCAAGTGAAAGTATAAATTGCATGGAAATATGGCCTAGTAAAAGGGAGCAACGATAGAAGCGATTTCCAATAAATTTAATCGCAGTGTTCATGAAACAGCTGAAAGTCATCGATCAACGGGCTTCGAGTTTTAATAGGAAAAGTTACGAGATGCGCAAGCTCGCCGTGAAAAAACCAGCTTTCCATGGAAAGTAAATTGCGCGCGTGCAATTTGAAACTATCATTTTAAAGAGATTCAAAACGATTATTAAAATTCATCGACATATATCCTACACGATGTACCCGATCTTCCGACGAAAAGAAGATCAAACATTTCCTCGACGAGGAAATTAGCGTATTGATTCTCGTCGAATTGCTAGTTTTAGCGTTGCGAGGTAATATGACGCGTCTTTAACGCGTCAAGTTTCTCTAGCGAGCAAAGTTAAGTCTGAAACGAGTGTTATTCTACCGTTTAGCGTAATCGACGACGCCTCTGTTAATCCCGGCGTCTAATTAAGTCGAAATAAAGAGGCGACACAACGATAACGATAATTGTCACGAGAGCGAGGATCAATATTCCCTGTTGAATTCTGAAAGCGCGTGAAACCAGCCATTTATCTCATTTCCAACGACTTTTACGACGATTGCCCGATCTACGTACACACGTAGTTTCGCGAAAGTATTCGCAACTCCTCCATTCGGGAATATATCTTGTGTGCTGTAGGAAACATTTTGAAATTTTGAAATTATATCGATAAAGATTGAAACAAACGCCTGAGTAGAGTCTCTATCTACTTTCAAGCTACGACCAAAAGTTTCTAAAGAAAGGGACGAAAAAAAGGGAAGTCGTTTAGCTAAATTTATTTTTCCGTTCAATTTCATCGAAAAGAATCGTCGACCAACGAACGATGTCTCTCCTTTATCCGACAGAAGGTTCATTTGACGAAAATATACGCGCCTTCCAATGTTTCGTAAACGTCGCTATAAATTTCCAAAGCAACTTCGCGGAGGGTACTTCCTATCTGGCGAAATAAGAAGTCAAAATTGATCCCGTGATAAAATAAAAAATCTGTCAGCAAGTAGCTTGTCAGAGGTCCATTCGCTGTAAAACTCGAAACTTCTCGATGACTTCTCGATTTTGTATCGCGCTACGTATCGTATAAAGTAAATCGTATTGTCCGTGCGAGAGAAGAAAATGATACAAATCTGAATGGATGGAGTAATTTGCCACAAGGATTCTACCTTTTCCATTGTTTCTCAAATTCCGTCGTCTATAGTAAGTAATAGGAAACCAAAAGGTGTCCATCCTTCCGGCCACGTTCCCGTACGAAATTCTTTTCACCAGATCGCACACATAAATCTTCCAATCCAAATCTAAATCCCGTACACCTGGCGATACGTTTCGTTTAAACTACTTTCCTTCCATTTGACCATATCAAACCGCGATATCTCTGACAACAAAATAGCCTCTCAAATAAAACCATTGGCGGTAAAGGGGGAGGGAAAAAAAGGAAAAGAAGACGAACGGTGTATCGGGCAAAGCACAGGGAAAATCGTATTTTTCGTTTCCCACGAAGGCTGGATCTTTCAGCGAAAATCCGATAAGAGGGACGGCGTGATCGATAGAACGCGACTATGCACCACTATTTTTGCGTAGCCTATGCGATAGTGTGCATTAGTATGCGGTTATGCGGTCATCCGAGCGTACTGCAGCCACACGGTGCACGGACATTCGTGTATCGATCTCGTTTCGGTGAAAATAGAACGAAACGCAGGCTGACACGCGGCCCTGTCCGCCCCCTTTTTTCCCCTCCAATCCGTGTTTATCCGATGCCAGTTAACAGTTTTCCACATTTTTCTCCGGCAAAGAAACTCGTAACATTTTTGCGATTTTCTGTAACGCATTCTGACACGCCGACCTGTGCACCTCTTTTTTCTTTCTCTTCCCAATACGCGTTTACCAAGGGCCAATAGTTTTTACTTCTTTGAGTGAAAAAATTCGTCCACGCTGATCTTGGAAAGTGGAACAGATAAATATCTTTGTACTTGATAAGATGGTAATTTTCATATTAATTTGATGTTCATTTTTATATTGTAAAGTGTTCGTTCATTGTTACGATAGCTTGTTAAATGGATAAGAAAGTTGTAAATATTTTACAGCCCAATTTGCAGATTTCTGTATAATTTCGTACACCTTCTTTTAGAAGTCTTAGAAAATTAAAAGTAAATGTTACTTTGTTACTCGATAAGCTCTCTATCCTCTGTCTGTCTCTCTTAAATTTTGAGCCACGTTCAAACAATTTTTGCAAGCTGATAGAACGAGTTTCGCATGACTATTGACGTAAATCAACGATTCATATAGTGAAATATATTGAACAGTGCTTCAGTAAATAATAAAACATATTATCGCTCTGCATTCTAACGATTTCAATTAATAACAGCAACAGCTGCTTCTGATTATTATCGACTCATTATTAATTCATCGTTCATTTCTGCCGTTTCGTCCAACTCAAATATTCTTGTTAAATACAAATTGAACAAAATGTCTGCATACTCCTGAACAATACTACTACCAGTACCGGCACTGTTACTATTACCGTCACTAGCGAACATACGTTTGCTTTTGTCCCTAGAAATTGCTCGCGGTGTAATATAATGCCGTGTCACGATTTTCTATATAACACGAAATATGGAACAGCTCCAAGTTTCCAGATTACACGGTGTCGGAATTGATATGTAATATTTCCGCTATCGATCCGCTATGGGGAAGGGGAGAGAGAAAGAGAGAGACAAACAAACACGACACATCGAGAATGATTCCTATTCTAATTTCGTGACGTGTCATCGCGACGAACAGAAGGACAGTAACAACCGCTGTCCTTGGCCCTTCATGGAAATTCACACCATCCGAATCACTCGGCAGCCGCGATTTAATGGGTCACGTTTCGCGCACGAAATGTCAAGTATCCTGCCGACAGCGATAGCCTAACATATATTACGGTTATTTCGTTAGTTTCCAACTAGAAGAAAATAGATGGGCCGTCGTGAAACGGGACTTGCAAACCCTGTCAAAATGAATCTTTCTTTTGTTAATGAGCGTAATAATAAAGTTGAGTTTCTGCAGCAGAAAATGCGAAGCATCGAGATTAGAAAGAAGTAGGTTGAACATAAAAATCGGATCCTATGTGCCGACAAGTCTCGGCTGCTGGCAATGAACAAACTCGCGATCTTCCTAGAAATAACTTTCCGACGCATCGTTCCATTAGTCTCGAAAGGGTTAACATAGATTGAACGTAGGAAGGTAGATTAGGTAGATTGCTTAATTTTTCACGAGATCCTCCAACATCGCACGAGCTGCAGTTCTGATAGAATCTCGCAAGATTTGCAAGAATCAAGTTAAGGATCTTCTTCGATTTTAGCGACTTGTTATAAACATACCTCTTATGTGTTATAAATTTGTATTAATATATTTGTATGTTATAAATTTCGAATTAAAATTGAATTGAATTTCTCCCGCTACAAAAATCCGTTCTTTCTCTAAACATCTCCAAACGTCTGTGATCTTACGCCTGCAAACAACGTGCACAAAAGAGTTTCTACGCCACGAACTACCCATCTATAAACCAGTACATTTGCCCGATTTCTCGAGCCAGCTACCCTAGATAGCATCTTGTAGCGGAAGTCACACTATCCTCCATCGAAATCGTAAGATCGCAGATGGATCGAGTCCACTAGATCGAACCTTAGGGACACGAGATATTTTTCTTCTCGCAGGACCATCCTCCACACAGGCACACGCAAATACAAACAAACGCACACACACATCCAAAGAAGCGGTAAAGAGGCTGACCCACATCGCGACTGAATTTCGTTGAAATTTCTCCTTCGAATAAATTTCCTGCGCCACGACGAGGGTGGCTCGCGCATGGTCTCCAGTAGGCACCGCTTATCACCGCTTCCTGCACGAGAATCCGGGTCGTTCTACTTTCGAGAACGACGCGATACCCCGTAAAAGCGTTGAAATAGACAGCAACTGCACCCCTATCTGCAACGCTTCGAGGCATTGAATTTTAACGACGAATGAATTATCGCGCATCGAGGAGGACTGATCCGATGATCCAAAATACTTCCGGTCGCGGCGAGATCTTCGCAGAGAAGAAGTCGAGCTTCACCGTGGATTTTCAAGGGTCGTCAGGCAACTTGCAGCAGCTGTTCAGATTATATCGTGAATTCGAGCGTCGTTTAATCGGGTTCGCAGCTTGTTTTGGCAAATACGAACAGATGAGACGGGAAGACGGTTTATTCGCGAGAGCGAGAAGGTTTTACGAGCGTTGCGAGCTTGTAATTATTTCAGGTGCGGAGGAAGTTAATCTCCACGCAATATCCACTTGGTAACAAATTCGGTTCCAAAATCCAGGAACCACAAATGGGAAGAGAAAACGATCAATCGATATATTCGGATTGGCTTTCGCTTATGAAATACCAACGAAACGATTGTATTAGGTTGTCAGAAAACTATCTTTCATTTTATAAGGGAATGATAGAATAGAAGAATAATAATTGCGTTTAACGTTATAACAGCGACTGTATTTAACGCGAATGGAACACGATTCCATCCTGCAGACCCAGCTATGTAGCCATAACCCAAAAACACGTTTAGTTGGTCCAAATGAATCCCTGGAGCCGCGCGAACCAGACGTAAACTGTTTCCAGGCGAACTACTGCGAGTTCCACGAACTTGTACACGAAGCAAGGTTCGCTGACGAACGCCAGCACAGGTTAAGTGGAATCTCTGAAATTGCTTTTGCCCCTGTTCCTCGTGTACACTGTACACTGTGCGCTGTACACGTTGCCACGAAGCAAGCGTTTCAGGGCGATTTTTCCAGCGCAGAGTGCGAATGCGTGTAAACGGTGATCGAGAGGCTCGCGAAAGCTCGCTAGCGGATATATCGAAGTCTGCTGCGAGTCGGAGACGACGGAGATCGGTTTAACGTACGGTTTGTGAACTCTCGTCAAACCTCTAGCCAGTTTCTTCAACCTAACGGAACACGTTGCAATTTAATATTCCATCGGTATACCGGTTCGTTTCTCAGCGGTAATTTTAGACAGTTTTTCGTTTCTTCCATGCTTCCCTTTGAATTTTTCTTCGCTTAAAAAGATCAAGACAACTCGTGGCGATAAAAGAAGAAACCATGGGATGATATTGCAGAAGCCAGAAAGTGTATTCGTAAATTTCGCTGGATCTTTTTTAAACCTGAGAAACTAGGAAAAATTGCATGGATTTAAGATCGCAAAGGAGTATACGGAAGACGTGAAGCTTAAAGACGGAGGGTTCATATTCTGACAATTATTTTATTTACTGGAATTTTGTTCCCTTTCATAGTTAAGATGCTGGCGTTGAAGAGAATCATTTTTCGCATTAACGCGTTTGTTATCACGCGTCATATGTCGTTTGCGACGCGTCAGTCTTAGATAGGAAACGAGAGATATACGTACACGCACACACAATGTTCGTATATGAGAGGAATTGCATTTTAATTTTCGGCAAGATAGCTAAACGAACGCTTATCTCTACGTTCGGCACAGACGTTTCTCTATAGCACACAAATGACAAAAATATCGCGCGAAATTATTAAAATCCAAACATGACACGTGACGTTTGGACTTTTCCATAAACAACGATAACGAACATGTTATAACGAGACGCCGATAATGTCATTGCAATTCGATATTCTGTCTTTTTTTTCTTCTATCTTGCCCTTTATTTTTTTCCTTTTCTTTCGACGACTGAAGGAGACGGTTGTTCGCATCCGATATTTCATTGCACGATTGCGTCAATCCGTTCTCGATGAGTCTATCCTGAACTTTCTAATTTTTTAGAACGTGACCAGACTGGCCTGTTAAATGGAAAACGACCATTTGGTTTGCCCGCGCCGAAGAAACATAGAGAAAACGAGGCAGAAACTGTCGTACATCGTATTGCAACAATTGGACAATGATTGATCGTCTCGGCTTAATAAATACCGTGATTTCACCGTCAGGCTAATTTCTCAAACCTCGTGTCTGCGATATGCTTCTTAGCTTCCAGGTTACAGAAACCTACCAAGGTTTCCCTTTCGTCGTTTATCGCGCGAGATCCTACGTTAATTGCCTACAGTTTTATGTTAAAGTCTTCTAATAATCTCCCATTTTATTAACACGAGAACAAAGGGGACAGAGTTGAAAATTCGAGGATTGGTAACAGTTTCGTGCAACGCGCTCATCTTTCGAAACTTACAGAAACTTACAGACTACGCAGTTTTTTCGCTATGCAAATCTGCGAATGGACGACGGTAACCAACATTTTCACCAGGTGGTGTTCGACGAACACCCGATGAAAGACTTGGTAGAACTGGCTGCTTTGGAGGGACCTTAACGTAACCGAAAGGCGACAGCTATGATTCAGAACGCAGCGCTGTACGACGAAGCGTTTTCGCGAAACAAAGCCGAGAAACTTAATGGTGTTAAGGGCTTATTCGAGCTCGTCACCGACAATTATCGTCCACGGCTAAGAATAGAGACCTGGAAACTTTGCGACAACTTCTGCTGAAACAACGACCGGCCACGAGGATAAGCCGGGGAAGCTAGCAGCAGCTTTGACCTCTTTCGGAGATAACAGAGGGGACGAACTTTCGTACGGATTTAGAAATTTCAGTATATTAACAGCGAGAAAGAAAAAATATTGTAACAGTGGAACAATTATTTCCCCGGTGTCCAACTTGGTTCGTTCGAGGGGATAAAGATCGAGGAAATTGTCAATCTAAATTTGAATATCTAAGAACGCCATATATTTGTTTGGCCGCTAGATTATGCGAATTTTCAACGTGAGTAATTTCCACGACATTTTCACTTGCTCTAATTATTCAGTTCATGCTCTGATACGCGTAATAGCAATATCCATAACAGAATAAAAAGTAGACTACGTTACTGCCAGACATTCTGTCCGGATAACAGAGTATTTGGATGGAGAAATTGACAGGGATACGCGTGTATTATCGTCGCACGCGTTTCAAGTCGACGCTGTATGATGCAGTTTACGATATAAAATTCCGCTCGTTGATAATTTATTAACTGGTAGACGCGTTAACGTTGATGAGTCTGATAGACGTGAAACGTCCGTTTCTATCGTTTAAGTATATAATTAAATAAATTAGAAAAATAACGAAAATACAGAACGTCTGAATAAAAAGAAGCAGAAAATAAATGAAAAAGAATATCGCGCGTACTCGTTGAAATTGCTGACCCAGTAAAAGAACGTAATAAGAAGCCGCACACAGGGGGGAAGGTCGTGAAAAACACTCTCTCAATCGACGAGAGTTTCATTTCCTCCGCAACGTCGCGCAGCTTCCGCTTGCGTGCACGCGCGCGAGCAAACTTTCATCCGTTACAATGCAAATTGCAGTTCGTCAACTCCTGCAGATGCGGACGAAAATAGAGAGGCAAGAGGAAGCGTCACTTTCGTAGCTGCAAGAGCAAAAAGGAAAAACGAGTATCATCGCGTTTAATCTTCGCGAGGATCTGAAAAGCATGCGCGAGCGAGCGCTTACACACACACTTGCGCGAATTTAAAGATCCTTTTGATATTTTTAAGTATAAGTTTCGTATGCATATAGGTGTGCGTGTACATGAAACGTTCGTTGTAACAGTCGTTAGGATTCTCGAGTCGCTTCCGGTAGTTTATCGAAGAGGATGTCGCGAGTAAAAGTTGGCCGGTTCCTTTTCGCGGATAATAAAAGCGTAAACACACTGCACTAGTTATGAATATTACTCGATATGAGTAACTTTTTAATTGATCGGCTGGGATTAGGTAATGGCAATTATAAATTGAATCTGATGAACAAGACGTAACAGTCTACTTTCATTAATATCAAAAATGTACATTATAGTTTAGAAAAATAGAGATTTGGAACAATGTCTACAGTTTCGCACTTTAATTATGCTCGTTGAACTAAGCTTTCATAATTAGACAATGGACAAAATATTTTCTCCATTTTTCCTTAGCTTTTTCCCTATTGCTTCCACTCTACGTGGCATACTGTCTATTAAATTATTCATCATTTTTGGTTAGATATTATAACGTTCCTTTTGTATTCTGTTTCACAACTCCTGAATCCTTCTCCTTTTTCTTTTTTATTTTTTCACGCGGAGAAACTTTCATAGGCACCACGCGTCCTAGGGAGTGGAGCGTAAGATAATGCCAGATTCTTATCGATGAAAACCCTCGCGATAGCCATCTCTAACGCATAAAGAGGGGCCTGGACCCTAAAATGCATACATCACAAGCCCCCTCTCGTTTACTCGTTCACGGAGGGAAATGGGTGAACTCGTAAACCCCTAAAGCTTCTACTTTGCCAGATTTTATTCACGACGAACCACAAATTGTCCATCGGATATCGTATTTTTTATACTGGCCACATCATCACAGAAAACTTCTGATTTTCGAGCCAGGTTTTTCCTACTTTTGCAGTATGTTTCGGGTCACCGTTCATCGAGTGCAATAGAATTAACAACAGAACAGAAATTGTTCTTATTGTCTTGCTTAAGTGGCTTCATCGTGGATTAAGCATGTCAAACAATTCGCAAACCGAAGGATGACTACGCAAGAGTGTTGAACAGTTGACTGTGAGATAGTCAACGATCAGTTTTCGTTGACAGTTTCAATTCTCAGACATTTATTCGCTGTTGTATCCATTTTGACGAAACCTGCGAAACTATAAACATTGTCCCAAATGCCTATTTTTAAAAAATATTCTCTATATTATGATAATATATGACATTAATCCTTTGCACTCGACATCAGTTTTTATCTCAGGAGCTCCTTTCAGTGCCTACTGAATTGGATCCTGGAAATTGTTTCAAGATATATCATACACATAAAAATCACAAGATACAACAGTAGTGTAAATAAAACTGGTATTTCAGTGAATTTCATTCTTCCTTTATTTATTTAAATTGTCTTATTTTCTAGTTAAAGTAAATTTCGGATAAAACACTTGAAGGCGTTGAGAGCTTTCGATAAAGAAATTGAAATAAAATTTAAGGTGCAAAAGGTTAATGAAACCAGACTGCTACGTTTTGTTAATCAGACTCGCCTTGTATTTATTATTACCGAATCCTAATCGTTCAATTAAAAAATTACTCGTATCATCGCTTTTTGCGTAAAACTAGCCGAATATGTTTACGGAGTATGTTTGCTCGTCACTGTACGTCGATATAGGAACGAAGCTGGACAACTTTCCATAAGCATATTCCATTGTTTTACATGGCTTCTATACGTAAACGGCTATTGCGATTTCCACGACTCTCCTACGTTCGTAAACACCGGAACCATAAGCCCGACTTGAGTTTACTCTTTGCACCGTAACGTAATCCGTAATACCGTTGATACTATATCAGTGATTCGGTGATATACTGATCGGAATCCGAATTCGAATCATTGTATTGATATTCAGTAGAAATTTCGTCTCGATCGTCATTTTACAACAAAGGAATAACATGCTGATACACATCATGTTCATCGTCACCGAATCAATTACATATATAAGAAGAGAATAATTATGTACATAAGATGAAAACAATTAGTTTAGGAAACAATAATTCGATCTAAATTATTACAAATGAAGTTGCTGATAGATGTCGCCAGTTGCGACGATACGCGTTTGAGACGATAGGCAGTTCTCATCATATACTCAGTTTTCAACCGGAAAAGGCGGTAACCATCATTGCCTGTGCGTTCATTATATTAAAATCGCGTCTTTGTCGAAAGATAATATCGTTAAACGAGGTATTAATTAAATTTTATTACGCTTGTTACATCTATAATTTAAGATTATTGACAGAAGGATAAAAAGACAAAGGAGGAAGGTAAAAATGAGTAACGACGACGACTATATATTTATATTGGACCGTATAAATGGCCCCGAGAAAATTTTACTACATCGATCAGGATATACAGTAAGTATAAAATGTTCTCCTCTTCTACTATACAAGTAGCAAAGTACATACTTGTAAAATAATGTTTGCTTCAAAATTTGATCAGTAGACTGCGAATGTTTATGTATTTTTGAATGATCGAAGGACACACAAGTGTGCAAATTATACATAATCCGTACAAATATATTAAATGTCCAATGTGTTTAGTAATTGGAACGAATCTTTCATTTATGTTCTACTATTTTATTTACGTGTTCATGGACGTTCAGTATTTACGAATAAATAAAATATTGCTAGTATGAGAAACAAATAATAAGGACGTTTCACGTGTATAAAACATTGTGTCTTTTGTATGTTTCCAGTATACTTGTGGTAGAGCCAAGGAAAATGATATAGTATGCCGTAGTTCGAGAGCATCGAATTACCACTGTACGTTTTTTTATAACAAAAATGAATTATATGTTACAGATTTAAAGGTACATATATCCGTAATGAAATCAATCCACTAGAATAATATATTTTCATAATATCGAATGAAAGATTTGATGATGTTACATTATCCGTAGAGCGCTCATGGCATATTTATAAACGACGTTCATCAACAGCCCTTTCAGACAATTAAATTATATTTGAACGATGTTATTGGCATTGGATGTCCCGCTATTTCAAATCTAATCATAAATAATGATATTTATGCGTACAAATTACGTGCATATCAAGTAAGACTTAATTAATTATATCGTCGGATTATTTATCATCGCGCGATATCTTTTTTTGAAATATTTCTCGAGCAAGATCCTTACACTTATCGCGATAATTTTAACAGCCGATATGCGAGGAGGATGGTAAGAGCGTCAGCGCGCCTTCGGGAACTAGTTCATCGAATAATGAAGAAACAGCTAATGATATGGCAGCAGCTGACAGCGTACATAAACGTAAACAAGAACACTTCAATTCCGATTTCACATTGTCAAATAAAATCCCCAAGCTCCGAGATCAAAAACGTGTGCCAGGAAACGATGATTTTTTAAAGCAGTTGAACGTTATACAAGGTATTATCGCATTTTTATTTAGGCCGCAAGAAAAGGAAGAAATAATGGAATTTTGGTTTTATTTCAGGAAAAGATACAGAAAAAAGCAAAGCATGCGATAAATTAAATGTAGAGAGGCGTATAGATAAGAACTTGCCTACGTGCAGTAAAAATTGGCCAGATGAATCTGCAAGATTTCCAAAATCTGAAAAACTTTCGAAAGCGCACTTAAGCGGTGAAAAAAAGACAGAACGGCAAGAACAGTTGAAATCGGAGCGACATTTGCACGCAACGGAGCAAAATAATCGTCAAGTACCTAGCAAATGGGTCGATTCTTTTTTTCTTAATGTAGCGTTACTCAAAGCTCTTTCTGCGGAAGAGTTGAAAATATTAGAGGCTAACATAATGATGCAACTGAAAAAGATGAAGGAACAAAAACCAGCAGCTTTGGAAAATAAGCACAAAGAGAAACATATCTTTCCTGAACCGAAAGTGAATGTAACGACAAAGTCTGGAAACGGTATCTATCTCGAGCAGACGATCGCTGGATCCGGAAAGAAATTTGCAACAGAGGAGCCTACAGCTTCGTCTAGTCGCATTGCAGCAGCAAATAATACTTCGTCAAATGCAAAAACGAATTAAAGTGAAAAAAAGTTTCTAAAGTAATGGCAACGGATTCATATAAAAAAATTCTATAATAAATTATTATCCCTGGAGCGTTTGAATATATAATTTATAACTTGATAAGGATTGAGAAGAAAATCACATACTTAAAAAATTCAAAAACGAACTTATTACTTATTATTATATACTCAAAATTATTACAAACTATCGGATATAAGATAAAATCAAAGAAACGAATGATCCGGTAAATGAAACAATAATTTATCCAATAATAAAGATCATCGTGATAAATGTAAATTACAAAAGCAAAGGAAAAGAAAATACGAAACGTAAGGTTGAAAATTTGAAGAATATAAAAGTTACATAAACGTGCGTGGTTTCGAAAGGCGTGCAAATTTACCCACGTTTTCCATTTTCAACGAGATATCCTCGTTACCTCGACGGTGACGGAAGAGGCTACAAGTGACATAATACCTAACTCTTTAGAATTACACCGATACAAAGGGACAAAGTGATACAAACATGCTTCTTCCGGCAATTGTCCCCTACTACGATCATTATACCGTACTACGTGACTGGATTTACGATCGATCTTCCAGTCCGTGCTACGAATCGATACGAAATGATACACGATAACGCGACCCTCCTTTTCTACTTCGACAACTTCGACAAACTACCTGGAAAATAAATCATCTACTTTTACAAATCTATTACGAACGCAAACTTCAAGCCAATGGAAAAAGGAATATTCATCGAATAAGAAAAAATCACAAGTTATACGCACAGTAGAATGTAATTAAAAGGTAATAAAATTGATTATCGAATAGTTGCGAATTCTAGCGTTTTCTTACAGATAATTCATATTTCATGAAGAATGTCAATTAGTACGAGTTTCGATTAGAACGATCTATTTCTCGACGACTACGAGTATGAAAACGCATATATTCTGACCCAGATTTCCACGAGTTTTCCACGCAACGAGGGTTTCTCGAGGACACAATGACTCAGGACAAGTTCGAATTCCCAGAAAATTGTCAGATCCTGGGCCGTGGGACAGCACAGCCTACCTCGAGTTTCCATTTTCACTCTACCGTGAAATTAATTCGATCCAGCCATTTTCCTGCCGCCTTCCGTATACAGAGGACATACACGAGGAAAAGAGTCGATTAAACAGGCACACTTTGTTGGTTGATGAATTTCGAAACGTATCCAAACGTGTTTCAATAGCCATTGATTAGTTCTTTCTCTCTATAGCGATTACTCAACACGAATGTTATTTCCATCGTTATTTCGATCCCTTTTATGCGAATCACTGTTTCATTACGAAAAATAGTCGATCGTACCGCCCTGTACATATCAAACGATCGAATTGTGAAGTTTATACTACGCACATTTAACAGACGTATGAAATTCGATGTTTTCAAGCTTGAAATATTTTTGTTCGCCGTGTAAATTAATTCTGTGCTCGCATAAACAAAATGTGAATTTTCTCTACAGAGGCTCGTGGTTTCATCGACACATTGTCAATAACATTGGGAAATTTCAAGAGGAAAGTTTATTTAATGAGCGAGGTCATGCGCTAGATGATTACTATAAGGCGACACTAACTAGTCCCGGACAACGACAGCACAGTGGTTAGCGTTAGTCCTGTTTTTGCGACCAGGCTTTCAGGACAGAAATGGAAATATCGTACATAAGCACAGCGTAACAGCGGCTTAACTTTAAGTTACAAAAGTAATCTTAAAAAAAAAAAATGTAATATTGCATGGCTATGTCGTACCGTCGCCTATCGGTACTTTTGCCTGAACCACCCCACAACCAGAATTCAGCGTTTATTCTGGAAAATACAAATATGTAATCTGGTAATAATAAACAAATAAAAAAAAAAGCAGTGGTTAGCGCCTAAGGTTACAAACATGAGGACCCGGGTTCGAATCCCGGCGACCACCATAGTCCCGATTTTTCTTCTACGATACATAAATGAGAAGAAAAGCGGCCAGTACCCCAGCAGCAGAACCTATACAGGGCTGCTCCTCATCTCCAGCGGAAAACCAGAGTAGCGTATCACCCATAAACCAACACCTAACTCTATCTCCAATCGCCACACTTAGACAGCCGCAACTATCACGGGTTATCACCTCAACTAGAACGATATGGAATATAATTGCCATTTTGAAATGTAATTGGTGATCACACTTTAATAGATCGTTCCTATAAAATCCGGTGTTGTGAAACTAAAGGAATCTGCTATGGGGAGATGGGATAAAAATAAATTTTTATCCTATCTCACTATAGAAGATTCATTTAATTTCTTTGTATATTTCGTAATAACGTGAGTTTTTTACGTAATTAACGGTAACATATGCATATATTATACATATTAGGCCGCAATTATCATGGCCTATTTACCTCAACTAGGAAGATATCGAATATAATTGCCATTTTCAAATGTAATTGGTGATTGATCGCAGTTTAATAGATCATTTTTAAAATCCAATGTTATGAAACTAAACGAATTTTCTATCGTAAGGCAGATAAAAATAAAGAATAAATAAAAAATATTATAAAACTAGACGAATTTCCTATGGGGAAGTACGTTAAAAATAAATTGTTATCCTACTTCACTATAGGAGATTTATTTAATTTCTTTGTATATTTCATAATAATATGATTTTTTACGTGATTAACGGTATAAATATATACACGTAGTATCGTGGACAAAAGGCCTAAGATATCAGTCGAACCATAAACAATATCGCAAGAGCCGAAGCATCGTCGGGTCCATCAATGTGGCGTCGATCCTTCAAGTAAATAGTTTCGTAGAAAAGGTCTACGTGACCCTGGCTACGGGCCTTCGCGTGGTGGAGCTAAGAAAAGACAAAGGGATGCCAGCCCAGGGGGTATTAGTTAGTTGGGAAATCGGACAGTGTTAGTTGAGAAGCGAGAGTGAGCTAGTGCAGAAGCCTGAGTATGAAATATAGTGTGAATCAGGAAGTTGAGAGCCGAGTATGATAATAAGACGTACGACAATATTGTAATCAGTTCGTTGTTTTGAATATTATCTGTTAAACCAAAACATCATTATCTGTCCTTCCTCTAAGACTCATTTAAGATACTACAATATTGCCGTACTAAAATGAAATAAATCGAAAAAGATGCAGCGGCGAAATTGACGACTAACTCGTTTTGTCCTTGATAAATTTGTGGCTAAATCAAGGATCTCTAAAACCAAATAACACAGATTAACATAAAATAAAATAGAGAAAGAATAAAAATTAATTTAACCAAGGAAAGGAAGGAAAAATAAAAGTTAATTTAACCAAATTGAGAGAAGAAAAACTACGACGTCTGTCGTATCACTTCGGAACGACAATGAAATCAAAAAATTCTCACTGTTATACCGCCGTGCCTTGCATTAAGGCGTCAAGCTGATACGCGGCTATCGGTCGCAGAATGTTTGATTAACGCGTCCAAAAGCATCAATCCACGATAAAAACGTGCCAGCGAGGATAAAGAACCCGATGATTTTTTCGTTCACCGAACCGTACCACCAGTAATTACCCTCTAACTACGGTGAAGATCGTGAAAGTGGAGCTCGTCAGCCCGCCCATTCGTCTCTCTCCTTCCTTTTCCTTCGATAATTAACGTTCAGCAGTGTCGTCTGTGTTTTAAGGCCTTCTCGTTAATTTATCACGCTTTCCTTGCGAAAAGGGCCACCGTTATTCCACGAATCTCCCGATTATTTTCGCGAAATTTTGCCGATCGGGACGATCGTAGGAGTGGAGCATCGTAGTCTGTTCGAGGAAAGAGAAAATTTGGAGCAACGAAAACTAGTGGACTGTAAAAAATATCAGAATTGGGAGGAGAAGAAGAAGTTGAAACGTGCGTGTGCCGTGGGATGTGAAGAAAGAGAAATATCTAAGAAACGTTTGAAAAATACTTCAAAAGTTAGAAAACCGATTTACGGAGACTTAAGAAGAATTAAATTGAAACGATTTTAACGGCAGAATATTAAGCTTTCGTCGCGTTAATTCTGCACTTTTGGAAAATTTTCAAATTACGCCCGAGAAACAAGGAACTGTAGTAATACACAGTTTCTTAAAAAAAAAAAAAAAGTACAGAGTGAATTAAAAAATTTATCGCGAAATTTAAAAACTTCCGATATTAAAAGTTATTAGAATGGTTATTGAGAAAGTTACGAGCTATTTGCTGCATGGCTATAGAAACACGTCCACAATAGCTGCCATTATGACAAAGCAGTTTTAAATAACTGGAAGCGCAGGAAAAATTGCTAGAGACTTGCGTGAATCGTTAGTTTAACTCAATGAAACAGCAATGTTAATCGCTTACGTGAAACAGGAAAGAAACGGCTAATGATTCTTTCGTATAAAGTACAAAATTCTGATCCCTATCGATCATCTTATTATTTAAGCTAGCATTTTCATTTATTCCAAATAAACAACGTTGCAAACCATCGTTCATAAATGTTAAGTAATTATTATTCGTATCTATCATGACATCATTCGGGCATCGTGTTAATAATTTAACTATTTGAATTATCATTATTAACAGTTATTCCAAATGATTAAAGTCAACATATTTAATATGGATATTTCTATTACGACTAGTGAATAACAATTACGTATTTTGTTATAGTATACGTAATATATATTATTATTATTTATTATAATACATTATGAATTATGTAATTTATAAAAACAATTATGTGATTATTTAAATTGCTATTACCAGATTGCGAATGTTCATGTATTCATGGGTAATTTAAATACGCAGATATGCAAGAACTGTACGTAATATGGAAAAATATGCAAAATATCAAAGTAAAATACGAGTATTACGATGTTTGAAAAATAAAAAAAAAAAAAATAGATGTACGTTCGTGTTCCATTTCTCTAACCGCGTTCGTAAAGGTGTAAAAAAAAAAAAAGAAAGAAAGAAAAGAAGAGGTATGAATTAAAGAAACTCGATCGATCGTTGATTTTATCATTCTGTTCGTTTTTTAGTAGACCCATTCTATTCGATGCAAATCGACAAAAAGTCAAGGTCCTGTCCGACGCAATTTTCCGATATTTATCACGGTAATTTGCGATAAACATCGCTGACGCGAGCATCGAGCATTGTGCTCGAGTCAATTTCCTACGGCGGAAGCGATAATTTCGTTTCGAATTATCGACACAAAGGGGTGACACGATTAAATACGAGACAACGAGCTGCTGTGGAAGGAGCATGGTGTGCGTATGCGAGAGAAATGCAATTTAAGACAATGAGAGAATCAAGGCGGGGAAAATAGTTAAAGAATGGTGTAATATTCAGCAAAGAAGAACTAACAAATATTTCGACAAGTATGCGACTGTATAATAATTGTTATTTCAAATGGAGATCTTTTGAAATACTTTGAAATATTCTTAAAATAATTACAAAATAGTCGAAAAATGATTGAACGATATCTTTATGTATCGGTCGGAAAATAAATTAAAGAACTTAATTGCTCAGATAATTCGACGATGTTTGCTTTTGAATAACGCGGGAACTCTAACAAATTTGAAGATCTCGAAACATTTTCATAGAAGGTCTCGTGACCTCGTTTCCTTATTTTTCGAACTGGAAAGGATGCAATGCAGAATCCACTAGGAAGTCACTCTGTGATCAGTCCCAAGAGTGTTCGAAATTCACCAGAAGAATCTGTATTCGTTGAACCGAGACGTACGCTTTCTGTCTGCACGCTCGACGAATTTCTTGTAACGTTGAAGACACGCCACGATTCGCTCATCTTGCTCGTTTTGTGTCAAATTTTTATCTCGATGACGCAATATGAAATGCAGACTGCCAGCTTTCAGGAAAATTCATATTTTCGAGAATATAATTAAAAAAACTAGAACAGCCCGCGGTGGAAAATCGTTTGAATTAGCATGTATTAGAGAAAACGCTATAGTTTGGATACTTTATGCACCTTCTCGTATCATGACCATTCTGGGCAATTTAGCATCATCATATTTCCTATAGCTGCATCAAAATTCGCAGTCCGCGTCGCACAGTACCGAACTGTTTGAAACATTTTGAAACTTCACCCTTCCGTGTAACCACAAATGGCAACCAAATAAAATTCTAATTATCCTCTTACGATATATTAGCTTGTCCCAGAAGTTTCTCTCGTTTTATAAGGATTTTGTAATAAGTGCACGGCATTTTCTGTTTGATATTATTTTATTGAACTATGTACGATCCACTTTGTTCTATTAGAACATCATACATAATTCAATAAAATAATATAAAACAAAAGATGTTGTAAATCTATTACAAAATCCTTATAAAACGAAAGATACATTTGGGACAATCTAATACAATTCGTAATAAACTTTCTCTCTGCAACACTTTTCAAAAAATCTGTTCTTGCCTCTGGTTTATAAAACGTGCCACTGTCTCTCGTTTATTTAGTTCCTCTGCTGCTTCTGAATCTGTTATCGCTTTTTCTCCAGCTTCAGTCTTGGTACAAGTACTATCACAAAAGATCTTTGCCGTATAACGAGGGCACACGCCCGTCTATCGCTGCAAATACACAAACAGAAGTCGTGAAAAGGATTCTACGTAAATTTTCTAATCCTACACCTCGATTAAGCCAACTTGTTTTACCAACCGGTCGTATTAATTGCCAGAGGCGATGTTTGAAAAAGCGACATTAACAAATTAACGGGGAAGCTAGCCAAATGCCACGTGTTCGGAATACTTGAAAAAGAAACAAACCGCAACCGGTCGTATCCTCTGGCCTTTATGTATCTCTGAAACTACGGCGGTTGCCACGAAAACTATGCTGGCCATTTGTACGTATAATTAATCCCGCGTTTCTACCTCTGGCAGCTGTAAATGCTTTTGCTTCGTAGCAGAAACTGTCCCACTGGTTCAATGGAAGCGTCCCTCGCAAACGCAATAGCAGCGCAGAAACTCTCGTGTCTCGTAGCTCTTTGTCTCTTGGATACGTTGATTTTACCAAAAACGACCTGTTGAGAGTATTTTAGGAAATCGCTCTCCCGTTCGCGGATTATTCTAACCGCTTTAACGCTACAACTGCCACGAAGTTATTCGAACGAATAATTTCTAATCTTTTTTCTAGACTTTCCGTAGATTCGCGTACAACGACGATTTTTGTTCGCAATTTATCTCGTGAAATGGTGTCATCGTGCCATAGAGGACCATAAGAATTAGGAGAATCAATTAGTTTCGTTGGCATTTTTCTCCTTATCAAAATCGCACTCCCTCAAAGAGTTTTCCACGCAGCGGAGGTTTCTCGAGGACGCAATGACTCAGGACAAGTTCGAATTCCCAGAAAATTGTCAGATCCTGGGTCGTGGGACAGCACAGCCTACCTCGAGTTTCCATTTTCACTCTACCGTGAAATTAATTCGATCCAGCCATTTTCCTGCCGCCTTCCGTATACAGAGGACATACACGAGGAAAAGAGTCGATTAAACAGGCACACTTTGTTGGTTGATGAATTTCGAAACGTATCCAAACGTGTTTCAATAGCCATTGATTAGTTCTTTCTCTCTATAGCGATTACTCAACACGAATATTATTTCCATCGTTATTTCGATCCCTTTTATGCGAATCACTGTTTCATTACGAAAAATAGTCGATCGTACCGCCCTGTACATATCAAACGATCGAATTGTGAAGTTTATACTACGCACATTTAACAGACGTATGAAATTCGATGTTTTCAAGCTTGAAATATTTTTGTTCGCCGTGTAAATTAATTCTGTGCTCGCATAAACAAAATGTGAATTTTCTCTACAGAGGCTCGTGGTTTCATCGACACATTGTCAATAACATTGGGAAATTTCAAGTGGAAAGTTTATTTAATGAGCGAAGTCATCCGCTAGATGATTACTATGTGGCGGCACTCGACAGCAAATACCATCGCTCGACACTAACTAGCCTCGGAAGACGGCAGCGCAGTGGTTAGCGCTGCCTAATAGGCTAGCGAACTGTCCTGTTTTTGCGTCCAGGCTTTCAGGACATAAATTAAAATATCGTACATAAGCACAGCGCAACAGCGGCTTAATTTTATCTTATTCAACATTAACAATCTTAAAAAAAAAAAAGAGAAAAGAATGTAATAATGCATGGCTACGTCGTACCGTCGCGTATCATGTAAAATCATGTAAAAAAAATATGTAAAAAACCTGGAATTAATAAACAAAGCTAAAAAAAAAAAAGTGGTTAGCGCTTAAAGTTACAAACTTGAGAACCCGGGTTCGAATCCCGGCGATCACCATAGTTCCCGATTTTTCTTCTACGATACATAAATGAAAAGAAAACCAGCTTAGTACCCCAAGAGCAGAACCTATACAGGGCTGCTCCTCATCACCAGCGGAAAACCAGAGTATAGCGCATCACCTACAAACCAAACACCTAACTCTATCTCCAGCCGTCATACTACACAGCCGCAACTATCACGGGTTATCGCCTCAACTTAGAACGATATGGAATATAATTGCCATTTTGAAATGTAATTGGTGATCACACTTTAATAGATCGTTCCTAAAATCCAGTGTTGTGAAACTAAACAAATGTTGAGGAGGTAAAAATAAATTTCTGAAATACAAAATTGTGTTTATCGACGAATAAAATGATCGAATTACCGATAAAAGGCCACAAACATTCGCAGGGAACAAAAGCTTGGAATATAATTCACAGAGCTTTTGTAGCTTTGTACCTATACACATCGTGCAGGTGTCGTCTAAATAACCCAACAAATATCAGTCGCCGGAATTTGCAAATAAGAAACGAGAAAAAGAAATAGAAAAGACAGGATGCTAGACAAAACACCGCGTCTAACTTGGTCATCTCGTTTTTCGGAAGTAACGTTTACAAAGGACCAACAAAGCCCAGCGTGTTTCTAATTAAAGATTCTCAAAAGAAAATTGCTTTAGGTACTCGTACAAGCGGAAAAACAACAAGAACGTTTCCGTAACGAGGCCTGTGTGCCTTCGACTATTAAATAACCATTAATCCGGGTATAAAAGTTTGCAACGGCGCGATCGGCAGAGCTTAACCTTTCCAACGGGGTGTCACGAACCTTCGTTAAACTTTTATCCATCTTTTTCCTCTCTCCCTTTCTCTTTATTTTTTAGTCATTTACTATCGGATATCGATCGGAGAATGGAAATGAGCGCTGGTATTAAAAAGGTTTGGAAGATGCTTTCGAGGAAGTGTGGATGCTCGAGAGATCGTGAGAGGCCGATCGCACGAGTTTAGATTCCGTTTCTTTGGAAGACTTTTTCATTGAAATGGGATAACGTTGAATAAATGGAGAAGAAAGTTCTTGACGAAAGGTTTGAATTATTAGTCGATTCGATTCTGTATCAGAGACGCAGAAAATTCTACTGGGTTAATAAAAGATCGATAAAAAGACGAGGAATAACGTCGGGACGCATGGAAATTAGTTTTATCAAATTGGTGAATTTTTTCTTTTTTATTGAGGAACTGTATATACGATTTTGCGTTTACGATTTTGTAGAGAAAAAAAGGAAATTTCATCGATTTAATATCAAATGTTGCATATTAAATATCGTGCGACGGTGTATCGGAAATTTAATAGGTCATGGTGAGTTAATATCGCATATTTCGTTCTATTTCGCATCGTTTATCCCTTTTGTACCTGTTTCCTCCTGAGGAATAAAATGGAAAATGAAAAGGGCTATAAATTTTAGTTACGTGTGTTATATCTCACTGCATTTACGTGTATTTATGTAACTTTTTAATTTGCGAAGCTCGTACGAGCCATAGAAATATAGAAACGTCGGGATGAAATTCATTGGAAATATTGAAATAACAACAAAGGGATATCATATCTATAAAGTTCGAATTATTATTACATTTCTATTACGATGGAGTCTGGGCTATCCGAGTCCTGTTTAATCAAAGTTCCGTATTATCCGTACAGCTTCCAACTTTATTATTACTTTGTCTCTTTCGAAATTTTAACGCGAGAACTACGAAAGTGTAAATAGTCAGGTATTGCGAAAACGATCGATCAAACTTTCACCTGATTAGGTAATTAATGAAACTTAAATACACGCACGACATTAAATTATCAAAATGTTTTTTTTTCTATCATTTTATTAAACGATTTACGAAGACCACGGTATTATCCAAGTTTTTCATTGTCCGATTATTCGATTATCGAGATTCTGTTTTATATACAGTGATGAGCAAAATCGTAAATACACTCCTCCAGTTGTATAATAAAAGAGAAGAACATATGCTTCATCTGCTAGAATTGTTTTGCGAATATTAATACGTTCCATTCTTAAATTCTTTCCTTTTTCCTCCTTTCTACTGATAGCCTTAGAATGTATATAAATGTGCTAAGGTTAATAAAGCTTAGTGTTGCAAAACGAGGTATTAATTAAGTTTTAGAATGTATATAAATGTGCTAAGGTTAATAAAGCTTAGTGTTTCAAAACGAGGTATTAATTAAGTTTTATTAACCTTAGCACATTTATATACATTCTAAGGCTATCAGTAGAAAGCGCGAAAGACAAAAGAATTTAAGAATGGAACGTATCAACCCCTTCCCGTACTTTAGCGAGTCAGACTCGCGATGAAGATTTTGGCCCAATATCGCGAGTTTCATATTCATATTTGGCCCAAGTATCTGGTCGCGAGTCAGACTCGCGATATTCATGTTTGGGCCAGAATCTTCATTGCGAGTCTGACTCGCTAAAGTACGGGAAGGGGTTAATATTCCCAAAACAATTCTAGTAGACGAATCATATGTTCTTCTCTTTTATGATACAAATGGAGTGTGTTTACGCTTTTTCTCAGACAAACTCGTGTTTTTAACACAATAAACACACATGTATCATTGATAATTAACACCTTCTCCGGTTGTTAATTCCATGTGTGCGGATGTGCGAGCTTAAACATCCCAATCCGCTACACACATAGGAGCTTCGATTTAAAATAATTTAAATTATTATGATTTTTTTTAATTGGCTGTTATGGCACTGTTTACATCATTCACTTATCATACACATAATTTATTCGATGGATATGTCCATGACATGTACCCGTATATTAATCCTAATATACATAATATTTTACAAAAATATGGATTTGGAGCAAAGTCTATAATCTCGCGCTTTAATTATACTCGTTGAACTAAGTTTTCAAAATTAATATCAAGAGGGGGCTCTGGACCCGAAAATGCATACATCACAAGTTCCCTCTCGTTTACTCGTTCACGGAGGAGGGTGGGTAAACTCCTGAACCCATAAAGCTTATGCTTTGCCAGCTTTTTTCACAATGGACCACTTCATTACGGAAAACTTTTGACTTTCGAGCCAGGTTTTTCCTACTTTTGCAGTGTATTTAGGGTCACCGTTCATCGAGTGCAATAGAATTAACAACAGAACAGAAACTGTTCTTATTGTCTTGTTTAAGTGGCTTCATCGTGGATTAAGCGTGTCAAACAATTCGCAAACCGAAGGATGACTACGCAAGAGTGTTGAACAGTTGACTGTGAGATAGTCAACGATCAGTGTTCGTTGACAGTTTCAATTCTCAAACATTTATTCGCGGTTCTATTTTTGAAAAATATTCCGTATATCGTATATATTAACGACATTAGACTGTTGCGTTTTATTAATCAGATTCATCTAGTTCTATTATTAAAAAACTATTCGTGTTATCCCTTTTCGCGTAAAGCTAGCGTAGTACGTTTACGCTTTTGCTCGTCGCTTTATTTCGCTCTGTCATTGCGTGCCGCGAAGAGATAAAATTCATCGGAGATTCACAGATTTCAAAATACATTACGATATTTCCACGCGTTGCAATTATTCCCGGGATCGAAGATCCCAATGCTGCGACGATTTAAACTTTCTTTCCGCGGTTTTCAAACGAACACCGTCGTATCTAATGGGTTGACTCGGCGAGGAAGAGAAGGGCCACGACGATCGCAGGAATATTGCGCGATATAATCGATTTCTGGTCGACCAGTCGTGCAGCCTGCGCGTCTGATTGCGAATTGACGATAATGGAAATGATAATCGATGTTCGACGCGGATGTTCGCCCCGCCATTCGGCACAAACGGCAAAGGCGAAACGAATCGTCGAATGGGCGCAAATAAATCCGGTAAATTTGCTCGACGACCGTTTTTCTTTTCTTTTTTTTCTTCTTCGCTCTTTTTCTAGGTAACGAGCTTGGTTGTAGAATTGATTTGCCAACTGTTACCGTCGATCTTCGTTAAACGATTACGTGAACCGTACAAGGGAAAATCCTGTAGAACGTAGAGTCAAAACGTTTAGAAAAATACGCGTAAAAACGATTTTGCCGCGAACGAACCAATGCTCGATCTGGTCGCTGCATACTCGATAAATCAACCTGATCATTCGCGGCAAAAGGCCAACGACCTTGCTATATTAATAACCCTTTTCATCTTCGCGTTTGAACTATACAAGAAGTATATTATGAATGTTCACACTGAAATTACCGTCAAGCGTTCGATCCTCTGTTTCGTCCTATCCGTAATGCTTTTAAACGAATTATTCGAGCGCGAGATGTCCCTCTGGAACACACGAGAGCGGCGCTCGGGCCAGCGGACAATCGACGAGACCCAGTTTTCGCGGGCAATTACGTCTACGGAATTCGAGTTTGTGAATTCTCGCGGCGTAAACCGATCAGAAGGCTACAGCGCACGATTCTCATAGAAACGAAGCGATTTGGATGCTGCGTTGCGACTCTATGAAACGTGTATCCACGGAGAATAATCAGACAATCGAATCTGGTCGGTTAATTCTGGTCGCAGCACTTCTTTTCGTAGACCGTCGTTTGTTGCGTAAGAATTTCACGATATCGAAGGGTGGAAATTTTAGACGATCGTTTATCAAGAACCATCGAGTTCCAAGTGCACTCTCGTTATCTTATTTCATCCCTTAACTACGTCAGGTGTTGATTGGTTTCTTTTAAAATTTGTTAGCGGTTTGTTCGTAGTGCAAGCGCGTGATTCAGATGCGTATTATAAAAAAGGAAACACGGTAAAATTTTGAAGCTAGTTTCACATCTGTCGTTCGATTGATCAATGACTGAGCGAATAAAATTCGATATAAAATCAGAGAAGCTGATCCGAAGAATGCGTCGCTCCTTTCTTAGCCTTTCTTCTACCGATTACGGATAAGAAAAATGAAAGTAAATGAGTTCAGGCAACACGACTTCGACTATAATAAAACAAGATATGTAACTATAACAGGAAGATTTTAAGGAAAATCTAACGATATATCAGACTACTTAGATGATTAAATAGAAGATACTATTATTAGAAGAATCATAGTAAAGCAATATTATATCGTAAAAATATTATACAAAAATACGAGAAGCAGAATGTAGCCTGCGGTTAATATTTTCCCGTAAACATTTGCTGCAAACACTGCAAATCCGCAAAATAACAAATGTGTTAATAAAATACTAGTCGTCGTTACATCATCGAACATCAACCGATCGGCGCATAGCTAAAAATCACATCCTTCTGTTAATTAATTCAACTTAACGATCCAGTTAGACGAAACAGATACTTCGATCGTACATAACGATTTATAAATGATCTTTAAAAAAAAACCACACGCCCTTAAAATACTTCCTTCGTTACTATTTCAAGAGAATATATATATATTATAGCTGTGTGTTCTTCAAACACGCCCCATTTTTTCACCCTTTACATTACGGTCTTCCTTTTCTTTTCGAGTTTGCCTCTTAACACCGTTTCCAACTTTCACGAGAGAAAGTCGGTGGAAGGGCCGGCAGCCCAATCACCACGATGAATAATTAATTTCTCTAATATCCCTTACCAGTGGAAAAACTCGACACGATTAATTATACATACGAGGGAAGTTTCAAAGGGGAGAAGCAAATTTAGGGTGAAACTCGTGAACACGAAGCACCTTTGAAACATTAATCCGAAACTCTTCGCAGCTGCTACGATATTCTTAGGCTCGAGCGTCGATGTTGTTGAGTTTCGTCGAACCGATCGTGAATTTCTTCATTTCCGTGGAACAAGTTTCTAATTATTTGGAAATTTTCTACGTACAGCGGTTCGCGATATATTTTTGTTTGACGTTTAAACGAACTATACTCGATGTACCGTATTCGATTCGAGACCACGTTTATATTCCATTTTTATCTACATTTGTGGCCAATTGTTCGTTATAATTTCATTTTTCCATTGAAATATCCGACCTACCATTCGTAGAAGTGAACTAAAAACAAAAAGGATAGAACAAAGCTGAATGCTTCACGATCAACCTTTAAACAATCGAGCACTAAATGAAAAACGAAACGAATCCAAACGAATACCAAAATCGAAATTAAAAAGGATACACGTCGATTGAACTTTTCCGATCACCATGTTCAATTTTCATCCGCAAAGTACAATTTCAGCGAAAAATAAACGAACCTAAATATCGAAATTAGAACACAGCCGAGTAATTAAAAACCCAATGAAAGATTTACAATTGAATTCTTCGACTACCTCCGCGAAATTCAACTACAAACTAAGCTAATCGAAATTAAGAAAACTATACTAAGATCGTTAAAATAATAACCGGAGGGCTGGTTTACACGCACCATTATAAATCAAGCCGCAACACCAAAAGAGAGATACGATCCACTAAAAACGAGGCTTAATTCACAAGCCTATTCTCCTCCTGACCCACGCCAATATCGACAGACACAAAATCAAATTCGTATTTTTGAGAATATAATTAAAAAAAAAAAAGAAAAAAGCACTCGATAGAAAAGAAACGAAAAATATAATTACAAGCCTATAGACTCGGTAGAAACTTGTTTTACCTACCAAGTATTATTATAGAACGCTATATCTTTATTTTTATTTTACGTACCTTCGTTTCTTTTTACTTTTATTTATATTTTATATGGTGCTTTCATATTGCGCGCGTTCCGCGCAATTCTCCACTTTCACATTCCCTACAGAAGCATAAAAATTCGCAGTCTGGCTACAATAAATAAAACGGTTTGTAAATACTTTTTCCAGCCACCGTAGTAGTACGCTTCGAGGGCTAAAACTCGTCGATCTTCCTTTCTGCTGTTTTTCTATTTCACAGCAATTCTGCCCCGGTTCGTAAAGGGGATGGCGTCGAGGTTTAACGGGAAATTTATTGCGACCGCGTGTGCAATACTCGGTACGTGATGAAAATTTATGCACACCGGCGATAATACATAATGCAAGGAATATAAGAATTGTTCGAACACGGTTGGATCTTATCCAGAGAGCGAACAAGTCAGAAAGAACAGAGATATTGGAAAAATTTCGGCAAACGATTTCGATGATTTTTGCAAGACGATGTGGCACACGTGTTTGTAAGAACGTACGTCTGCCAGTGGATTATGGACTGTTCTGTAATGTATTATCACGCTCGCCAATCGCTTTACACGTGTATCGGTGCATTTCGGACAGTGTGTGTAATGAGATATTGCACGGTTTGTGTAATTTGTTCCACGAAACGTTGTTTCTCCGAAATGTGCATTTGGCGAGTTGATACCAGAAATTCAATCTCGTCTTCCTGTTAATTGTCGACCATAGAATTTCGTGGCATTTGCCCTCCAGAGATTCCCTATTAATCTGTATATTATTTGTTAGATTTGCCGTTTGTAGATTCGCTGCCAATTCGCGCATTATTTACCGTGAAATTATAAAACTCAGACTTGCAGCTCCTAACTTTCAAATCCGTTGTTAGTTGGTAAAATTATTAGGTAAAAAGGTACCGAATTAATATCGAGCAGAAGAATTGTTCTATGTTGTTTGATTTTGGTTCATCTTTGATTTAGGGAGAAATCTATTAAGGACGGGACGAGATAGTCGTTCATTTTGCGTATAGAAAAACTTATTTATAACGTGATATAAAGATTGTCGTAAACGCTGCGTACTTAAGTAGAAAGTAACAAAAGTAAAGAACGAGCGAAGTGGATGAAAGGAAAAAGAAGTTAAACGGGGAAAGAGACCCGTCGACGTGGAATCGCGCGAGGCGTGATCAAAAGAATCTAATTACAGTTTCATGGTTGTCACGGGAAAGTGCGTTTTTTTTTTTGGTCGAAGTTGTTCAGGGAAATTCGTTTATCTTCTCAGCGAGCAGAGAATCGCGAGCTAACGACTTTCAGCTCGTGTCGACGATATTCGAGCGATAATTAAAGCTGATCTCCCTCGCTCGCTATCATCGCGCTACGCGTCTAATGGCTGTTCCTCGTTTCCAATATTCACGCTGAAATCTCATACGCGCGATATTTTATTTGCCGACGAACGCGACCGAGTACCGGTGAAGATTGCTCGGCAATTCACGGGAGGAATCTTCGCGAGATCTTCCGTCTATTCGTGTCAATTGGATCGCGTTATACAGAGAAGAGCCGGAGTCTACGAAAATGAAAAATCTCACAGATACGACCGTATAATTGGATTTCCACGTTGAATCCAGACACACTGTAGAACTTCATTTATCTCAACAAGATTTTAACCTGAACACGACAGATAGATAGATTTTCTAAATCGAAGATTTCGTTCTTTTACACTCGGATGAAAATGTTAGCTATCGTTTACGAAAATAACGATTAGAGTAAAGCGATAGGTGGAAGTTGAATTAAAAGAAACGAAAGCCGCGGTGCATTATATTCGCGCATTATTCTTCGCGACAAATTCTTCAAATACTTGGTTGAAATTTATCTCGGAAAAACGACCATCCTCCTTCTGTTCAGACCAATCGAAATTATCAAACTCTCATCTTTCTCGGTTTCGCCTCTTTGCTAGATTGGTCCAATGACCCAACACCCTGTCGCGTCTAACGCTGTTTTATTCTCGTTGGATAAAAACCCTTGGGACGAAGGAGTTTGCTCGATCGTTCTAGGCAAACGAACGCCACGACCCATTCGAATCCCTTAAGACCTTAGCTTGCTGTACAATCACACGATGACGTAGTTTTGTGGTGAAAAAACAGGCGTTTCTATGCTTGGCCTTGTTAACTTTTTTCACGTTAAATCCTCTCTGTGATGGAAATTCTACCACGTGAACTATTTCTCGTTTAGTATGGCATCCATCATGATGATGATAGATAGTAACAAATTCGAGAGATTCGATTAACTGGAAGATATTCGGAATAATATAAAATTCACTGTGTGGGCTATCGATTCCCAAGTTCGTACACGTATGTTGGACCTTAGTCGAGAAAAGGATTAATTTAAGCATTCGCAGGTTGATAGATAGATAGGTATCCGAGCGAAGTTTCGATTTCTTTATCAGCTTTGTGACCCAATTTACCTCTGTTCGAGTTCCATGTCTCGTGGAAGGTACATAAGGACAGTAAATATTTTTTATTCTACACGTTAGTATATATATATATATATATACTCACATAGAAAATAAAAGATATTTACTATCCTTTTTATATATGTATACTTTCTATATTAACGAACGTGAAAGTAATAAACATTAAATTGCTTGTCTCGATCGATGAATTTGGAAGAGTTAGAAAAAAGTGGATTAAATAATTTCGCCTGTCCGAGAGCTACAGCACTTTTTATACGCCAAATTACACGATTGAGATACAAAAGTTCTGATAAAAAGAAAAAAGAAAAAACAATGGTAAAATCGCGTCGCCCGTAGTCAGTCTATCCTGCTACGTACGTACATCTTTTTCGATAGCAATCGCGAAAATAAACAAGGACACTTCTGAAATCCACTCAATTTCAACGTCGATCGATAGTCGTACAGTTTCGACGATTGGAAATACAATTGAAAAAATAACGTACTCTTCAGCTGGATATAACGATAGTTTTAGCTGCGCAGGAAATCTGCAAGAAAAAAGAAAGAGGAGGAAGAAAGAAAGGATTGACTCGTACTGATCGTTATAATCGATATGGATAATGGGGAAAGCGACGAGTTTCAGAATCGGGGAATTTCGATTGAACAGGATTCGATGTCCGCGTTTCGAATCCAATTCCCGATAACCTCGAAATTCATAGCGAAATTGAATCTGAAAACGACAATCGGACACGCGATTAATCCTTATTCGATGACTCCCCTGTCGCCGTTTCAACGAATTAACACGACCAGTTAATTAAGCCCGCCTCACGGTATTACGAAACAGCTGTTTTGCATTTCTGGCTGCGAGCCATTCGTTCGTTATCCATCGCGATTCGTCGTTTGTCACGTTACACCTGCGATGCATTATGCTAAAAAAACGTCATCGTTTCCTCTTATTTATATCTGAGGTGGGTAGCACGTGTGACGTGTTGAAGAAACAGATATTTAAACAGTGTATTCGAATACAGCTACATATCGATCTATCGATATTATTGGTAGGCTGCGGATTTTTACGCGTTTACAGGAAATTCGAAGACGAACGATTAGACGAAGGAGTAAACAGAATGTTACGTATTATTCAAGGATCGATGGTGACTCTTATCTAAAATAATCGCTGAATGATTCGATAGCGGAGATCGCAGAGAGTTACAGAACTTCCTAACAGGTTCTACAGGTCCTATTTAACGCATCGACCGTGGAACTCTTAGAAAACATTTCTCACGTTGTAAGTTCTAGCGAGGACGTATAGAGAAAAGTTGTTGAAAGTAAAAGTTTTACTTTCAATGGAACTTGTAAATTATAAAAATAGACATTCTTCCGCAACAGATATTTTCTTCGTCGATGTTCAACAAATTCTCCATTATTCTAACAAATGCTTGTTTTAATTAAATTATTCAATGGTATTAAACGATTATCACGGTTGAACTAAATTATGCTAAATAATAAGAAGGTTAATAATAATAATAGTAACAGTAGTAAAGTACCCTTTGGTATCCCTCTTTCAGTTTGTTTACCTACTTATCGTGATTTTCACGACTAATACATCATATTCTGCATTATCGTTTCATTCTTTCTGCTTTATGAGCAAACATGTATTATTCAAACTTGACATTCGCCACTGGTATTCATAAAGATATCCAATGAATTATTGCTCTAACATGCACATTATCTGCAATATTGAACGCGTTTCGAAATGTCTAATAAATTAGCATACATATATTAATGGGATAGAAGCATTCCATTAAAAGAAGAAAACGATACGAAAATCGCTACGAAATGTTTCGTGACATATAAAATATGCTACAAAGATAAAAGGCATTCTAGAAAATAAATGTAAATACAAATGCTTCTCTCCCCCCCCCCTTTTTTTATGTCACTGTACAATACCAGATTATGCTAAGAATTTTAAGCGGGAATGCAGGTATATTTTGTACTTTATTCTCTCGATCCGATTGTTCGTTATACGCTTTCACGGGCTTGTTTTGAATCGTCGAAATTACATTGGGAAATCGTGTTCCGAATTTTATTCCGTATATACGGTATTTTCCCGTTTTCCTCGGCGTGTTATTTCGCGTGGAAATTGAGCTACTCCCACGCAGCGACGCCTACATGTTATATTCGATTAACTGAATGAACTGGTCAAGGCATAATTTATACGGCCTATAGGGGAACAGGTTTGAAAATTTATCGAACAACGAGCGTGTACGTTCCGTTTAATCGATATATCTCCATAGTATAGAAATCGAGATAGAAAAATTATATCGGAATCGTCGAATAATTACGATAACATAATTGTGCTCCGTTGAGAATATGAATTTTATTTATTTGAATTTAAATATCGTATATGATGTTTAGTAATAACAGACAGTTGAAATACATTTTTTAAAAGATTAAGTCTTTCTTCGCGCTTCATTCTACATACACGTTGTTGAAATTAGACTTGAAAAATAGCAACAATAGAAAATGGAAATGCAATGTTAAACGTTGCATATATAAGAGGTAAATTTTGGTTCGAAATGGCTTGATTCCTTCGTTAAATATTAATTATTAATATAATAATTTGCGTTGTACCACGATGCCAAAACTTGTACAACACATTAACGTAAAATGCATATAAACCAAGGATTCTAACTAATATGAAAAGCAATTAATAATTAATAATAAAATATAGAATGATTTATCGAAGAAAGCTTACGAAATCAATTAAGTTAACGACTATAATAATCGTACGTGAATTTAACAGTTTCGTTAAATAATAACAACCATAGGATAATTGTTTCGATGTAAAAATATCTTCCTCTTGAAGCAAGAATTTCAAAATGATATTTCGGACGAGTAAAGATAATTTCCTGAACGTACAATCTTCTATGTATTTTCAGATCATTTCAAATTACAAATTTACTTTGCACCAAGTATGAAGATCACAAAAATCGCAACCGTCTCTTTTATGGGTTTCCAGATGAAAAATACGAAGGCGAAATAAAGGACTCGCACTGGAAGAGCAAAAGCTTAATTAAGAACGGTAATTAAGGGGCTTTATCAATCGTTGAAGTTAAATTCGCTGTAACGCTAGCTATGATCCAGCAACGATCCAAGCTCCCGCGATCCTCAAAGCGAGGCAAATTGAATTATTCTCGAACGAATCGAAAATTTGCCGCTTTTTTTCTTTTTCTTTTTTTCCTCGCAAGATAAAACTCTGAACGAACTATTATTATTCGGTTTATTTCCCCTATCTTTTATTTTCCTCTTTCGAATAAAGATAGGGAAATCTCTTTTCGAGTGAATCGTGCCATTGAAACATTTAATAATCGTGAGAAACGAAACGAGGGAAACGTGAAATAGCTTTCTCATTGTCGCTTCAGTGGGTCGGTAAATTGTGATTCATTCTGTTTGGAAATCGCGAAAAACAGCCGCCTGTCGGCAGATTTGCCACCGGTCGACTTCCAAAGAAAAATTTCCCTTGCGCGTATATTTCCATGAAATTTCCGTATACGCGTGTAGCTAGTATTCTTCACAATCTGTTGTTTAAGTTTTCATTGTAGGTCAAGATAAGAAAAAGAAAAAGATGTGACTTTTTTCGCGATTCCAGCCGATCGCAATTTTTTCAAACCTCTTCTACGCGTTATCCAATAACCTACTGCTTCTAACTTCCCGCAAAAGCTCAAGCAGTTCGGTGCAATTTGAACAGAGTTGTTCTCTTTACAGCCACAAAGGTGTACGAGTACCTTCGTTCGTTACGTGTAAATATGGAAATTGATTGGCGCATGTATATTCTCTGCTTCAGTTTCGCTTTAACAGAATAAGCCAGCTGTGGCAAGAACCAAAGAACCAACAGCGAAGAAACATTGTTTTGAATCGTCGTTCCATCGTAACGTTGAAAATATAATAAAAACACCAATGTTCTAATTAAACTGCATCAAGCGTTCAAATACTTGCGCACAATAGCGTAGCTGTGTATCAGATAGCAACATATCGATTAAATAACAAATCTTAGCTGTTCCTCCTTAACATCCTGTTCAACATCCGACTAAGACCAGCGTATTCTGTCGTTTCATCTTGTATTTAAATTTCGTGCACAGAAATCCAACATACAAGTTGGTGATAAAAGCGATACGAACTTGTCCAACGCTCGATACAAACTACGCTAGAAACGCGCTACCTACATCTACGTCATCTACGTCGGTTTTTCATCCATCTTTCACTGATCACCAAAGAAATAAAAAATAAAAAATTCGCCAGCAAAAGCGTAAAGACAGAATCAGCCGTTTGCAAAGAAAACTCCTCGTCACGATCTCTGCTCGAATCGAAGTGACGATTCAGTCTACCGATTATTTCGTGGTATTCGCGTGTGGTACTTTTACAGGGTGGCTCTTACAGAAGATTTTCCCGGCCATTCGACGGCCGTATCGATACGTCATTTCCCCAGGGTTTAGCGCCGGTTTAATCTCGAAGCGAAGAAAGCTTCGTGGAAGACCGCGTTTCGTTTCAGCTTCAAGGTGCAGGACCCACCTTGTTCGACATATTGAAAACGCCCACCTGCCACTGGCTGCCAGCGGCCTTCCCTACCTGCTAAATTAACGTCAAGCCTTGCTGATATTTAGGCCAACGACGAGAGATCCTGTACGCTCGTGTCCTCCAGCGTTCGTTATCAATCTCGCAGCTTTATACTGTCACCGATAAAAGAGGAGCTCAGTATCATGCAGCCGATATTTCGATATAATATTAGGTTGTTCCGAAAATGTCTTTCATTATCCGCACGCAGCTGCTTTCTCTGAGAATGTTCATACAAACGCGAAACTTAGTCTGTCAAATATTGTGGTCTTTGTCTCGACAGAACGAAATGGATCATAATTCGATAAAATAATAGAGAATAAGAAATGTTGTGCATCGATTATTTCTTTATAAAACGAAAGGGACAACCTAATAGGTCTCTGGCAAACAAAACATCGATAATTCTCTTTGCGATCTTTACGAACACTTTTTACGCGCGTATTACGTCTGTTTAAAAAATTTACAAAATTTCATAGAGCGCCGTAGCGACGTTCGATCGTCAGGATTGTGGCTATTAGAACAAATTTTTAGGCATTTTGAAAATGTATATCGCCGATCGTAAAAGTACGTACCAGGGCGTGTAATCGTTACACATGTTGGAAAGACAAATTTTACGTTATTTACGTGGTACATGGTTACGTTAGTACAAGACAGACACGAAAGCAAAGGAAATAACAGATTTATGATACTAGATTGACCAGGCGCTAAAATTTCGTTTTAAATTGTGCCTTCGTTCCAACATCGTTATTTACTTTGTTCGCCCAATATTATAGAAATTCTTAAGTTAACAAACACCGAGAAATTGATTAATCAGATAATACTGGAATTTACAGAAAGGTAGACGAACGAAAGGAATGATAATACAATTCTGATTCTGAACGAAATTTTCAAGCCGTTCCATGTTCGACTCATCTACGACCCGTCGATACCGAAGCACAGCCGAATACCCGGCGCAATTCTTCTAGCAATGGACAAGCACCAACATTGCCTGCAGATGGTTTGGGTACGTGTTTTGGCAACTGTCGACGTATTTCGTAGACAACAATGTCTGTCGGTGTAGACGAGGCTTGAACAAAGTTCGTCTTGCATAGAAACTATTCTACCGACCGAATCTAAGTTTCTCCAACTAGAAATCTAATAGGAAAGCGTATTCGTACGGTAACCTGGAAAACGGGAGAAGAATGACGCGTGTCGGTATCGTAAACCTAGCCTAACCTTAATTATTCGTAACAAATGGCGAGAATCGTTGGCGCGTCCCGAACGGATCAAAGTTGGATTGAGAACGATCGGCCAGCCGGTATGAAACCTTACGATCATCTCAGACCGGTCAGGCCGAAAAAGACAAGAAAATATGAAGCACGATGGGAATTTATCATTTGATATGATTTGATTTATGATATCGTTCCGAGAGATCTATGGCAAAGTACCTTAGTGGTATTTCTTAGAATAAGCAACACAACGATGGAAGAGGCGATGGGCCGATGTTGGTTGGTTGCTCTTTGGAACGGTACGCGCGATTTAGATCGAAAGATCGCGGTCGAAACTCGTCGAATCTGGAAACGCAATTGGAAACTGATTAAACAGCGAGCGATTCGTTTCTACCTAGAGTGCATCGAAATTCGATAAAGACAGCATTCCTCGGACGACGAAACGAACGTTCTCGTCTAAACGACGTCGTGAAATAAACGTTGGTCGTTTCGCGTGTTTGCTTTCGATTAAACCACGGTCGGGTATTGGTTGTTCTTGGACGTTCGCCGACCAGAAGAATTGACAATAGTTGGACCAGCTTATATTTTACAATATTTAGACGCGTTTACGATTGTCTGTTGGAATACTTTCGACGATCTTTGCGAAATATACAACGTGTTTTATTGAAACGAACAGATCAATGTTAAATGATTAAAGATATTATACAGTGCTGGGCATAAATAGATGTTAGAACACTTTCTCGTATTTAAGCAGGGCCGAAGCGAGGCAGGTTCAGCGCGTTCGCCGCGTTTTGAGGAGCCCCGCGGTCATCGATAAGCCAAGAGAGATTTTCATTTCTGGCTATTCTGTCGATAGAAAGTGAAGTAGCAAGTTTAATGATGTTTCGAAAGATTTGGCGTCGAAGAAAGGGAGAAAAATTATTTAATATTATTATCGGACTGTATTATTATTTATTCATCTTTGGAATAAATATCAACATTTGGAATAAATAATTGCTCGTAAAATTTAAGTATAGCATTATGAATGTATGTTTAAGGAGAAAGCCATGCCGGCTCTGTATTTAACGCCTTAACGTACAATTATATTTTGCCGACCTAATCGATCGAAAATGTAGGATTTTCTTTGTAACGGGGTTGCCTTTTTCTTGTATAATAATACGCACGTGTTTCTTTGTAATTCCAACGTTATATGTCTCGGAAACGATGAAAACTAAACATAAGAAGGAAAACGAAGGGAAACAAATGGTCTCATAAATACGATAACGCGATTGTGTTTATTAGCACGGGAAATAGTAGTAGGTTGGCCGTGTTTCAAACCGGTATGAACGCCGACCGATTGATACAAATATCGAATATCATTTAATACGAATTCGTATGCTTCTCAGTACTTCCATTCTCTTAGCTATGTAGTGTTATACCTAGCACAGAGCGTTAATTCCTGACTTTTCAACGATAGATACATACAACCGCTTCTGCAGTCGTATTAACAACAATTAATGTCAGAAAGAAGGCCGAGAAAAAAAAGTGGTTTTTAGTAAATCTCCAGATTTTTCCAACGATCTATCGCTTCGTCATTGGAGAAGGAGAAAATATGGGATCACGTAAAAGAAGGAAACAGCAGTTATCGAGTGGCGTAGATGTGAGATTCAGATAATAAGCAATAGTTACGAGTTGATTAATATTCAATATGAAACGCAAAACGCGTCAACTTAAATTTACGGTGTACGTGCTTTCAACCTCACCCTATATACCCCATTCCCCTGTAACCTGGAGAAATCAATACACCGATCAAATCTCCCTATTGTAGCCAAAATTCAAGATCCGAAGTTACCAGCAATATCTTGCTGAAATTCCCAATTTCTCTCGCTATACGAAGACTGGAGCGCAACTTTCGCCTCGATAATAGGGAAAGTTGGATTAAGGGTGTCGAGTTGCAGCGGATCTTGAGGCGCGTCCTCGAATTCCCTAGGAAATCGGTGAAACGAAGCTCGCTTTAACGATACCATCGTCAGCTGAGACGGTGTCACATGGCGAGCAAAGGCAAGACGAATTCTGTTACAAGGAAACGAGGCTCTAACAAGCGCAATATGTAGAACAGGGTGGTGAAATATTGGCTGCTGGAACTCCGGACAAGAACAGGCAGAAAAGCATTCCTAGACGCAATTTCCTCACCCACGCTAAACAATGTTACGCGCGTAGTATGATATTATGTAACTTATGGGGTTGGAAGGCTAACGTCGGCTGGCGAATTTAGGGACTTTGCGAACGGGGGTGGAAAGATTTGTGGGCATGGCGCGCGCGTTGAAAGCGGAGAATGATCGAATAAATGCGAACGTATGATAATGCGAGAAATTTGCCTGCTCTTCTGAAGTAGAATTTAAATAAATATTGTAAAGTGGAGAGAAAGAGAGAGAGAGAGAGAGAAGTTTGGAAGTTTGGAAATTCGATATTCCGTGTGATGGTGAATTAGAAAGTTCGTCAGTTTGGGAATTAAGAAGCTCGAAAGATTGAAGGTTCAAGTATCTACGATCTGTATGATTTAATAATTTGCCATTCGCAAGTTGGGAAATTTTCAAGTACGCACAACTTGCAGATTGGAAAATTTGCTAACTCGATATCTTGAGAAGTTGAAGATTCGGGAACCGAGGGTTTGAAAATTGACAATTTTCGAGGATGTTCGACATTTGGAATTTCGAAAGAACTGAACGCTCCAGCAGTTGGATAGATGACATTTCGAAAAGTTCCAAGATCGAAGATTTACAAGCTCGCGGGCTTAAAACATTGAAAATCGGGATATTAGAAAATTTGAAGCTTCAGATTGGTCTGAAATTTGGCCAACATAACGACGACAATCGTGTCTCGTCGTAGTGCTAACGCGTTAACGTATTCACGAAGAACTACACGTCTGCAAGTGTTCCAACACTTTCGTCAGCCATCGTAATATAACAGCTCTTCCGTTTCACTGTTCCCATACGAATATTAACAAAGTTTAGTCGATGAATACCGGTACACACTGTACATTCAGATTTATATTTCATACACTTGTCTCGTTTACACTGCCTGTATAGCGTTCGAAGCTTCATTTCGCGTTTCCATCCAACTCTCCTGCCGATGCCAAACCTTCTCCACTCTCTTTTCCCTCCGACCGAACACGCGACGCAAGGGAAATTTCTCCGCGGAGGGTTTGAAAAGGTCGTGATTCATTTTTAACAGCTAACCAGAGGATCTCTCGATTGCGATTCTTCTCGCCCTTCTTTTTCGTTATTGAAGCTTGGAGAGTTTGTGGTTCTTTGGGTAGGATATCCTTCTTCTTCTAATCTTTTTATGGGGGTTGCAGAAGGTCCCTCGTCTTGGAGTCTTTTATCTGATATTTCACGTCATTATTTTTGAGTACGCAGCTTGCATCCCCGAGAATGGTTCGAAGATATAGGGTACATTGAGAGAAGCGTAACAATCTTCTTTTGTTTTTCTTTTGAGATAGGAATCATCGTTATACAGTGGAAGGATTTTGAGTAATTTTTGAATATTCTGGATTTTTTTAATTTACAAGAATTTTGTCTGGTTTTTTGGGTACGATATCTTTCTTCCTTAATCTTTTTATGGAGGTTGCAGAAGGTTCCTCGTCTTGGAATCTTTTATCTGATATTTCACGTCATTATTTTTGGATCCCCAAGAATGGTTCGAAGATATAGGATACATTGAGAGAAGCGTAACAATCTTCTTTTGTTTTTCTTTTGAGATAGAAATCATCGCTATACAGTGGAAGGATTTTGAGTAATTTTTGAATATTCTGGATTTTTTAAATTTACAAGAATTTTGTCTGGTTGTTTGGGTACGATATCTTTCTTCCTTAATCTTTTTATGGAGGTTGCAGAAGGTTCCTCGTCTTGGAATCTTTTATCTGATATTTCACGTCATTATTTTTGGATCCCCGAGAATGGTTCGAAGATATAGGGTACATTGATAGAAGCGTAACAATCTTTTTTTATTTTTCTTTTGAGATAAGAATCATCGCTATATACAGTGGAAGGATTTTGAGTAATTTTTGAATATTCCGGAATTTTTTAATTTACAAGAATTTTGTCTGGTTTTTTGGGTACGATATCTTTCTTCCTTAATCTTTTTATGGAAGTTGCAGAAGGTTCCTCGTCTTGGAATCTTTTATCTGATATTTCACGTCATTATTTTTGGATCCCCGAGAATGGTTCGAAGATATAGGGTACATTGATAGAAGCGTAACAATCTTTTTTTATTTTTCTTTTGAGATAGGAATCATCGCTATATACAGTGGAAGGATTTTGAGTAATTTTTGAATATTCCGGAATTTTTTAATTTACAAGAATTTTGTCGGCCCTCGAATTGTGAAAGTTCCGAAGTTTTAAATTTTCAAATTATTAAGCACGTACAATAACGTGCAAGAATTTCCAGCGGGATAGATTTTTCATTTTATATTTGTTATACAGCTATATAACAATTGCATAATAATATTCTCTTACCCAAGATTCTTTCGAATATCGTTTCTCGAATATAAAATTGAAGACTCGTTCTGGCCAGAAAATTTGTCCACGCCACTCTACATTTACACAACGCTATTCGCTCGATTATATCTCGATTGTGCAAAGAGTT
Organism: Bombus affinis; assembly: GCF_024516045.1. Lineage (NCBI taxonomy): Eukaryota > Metazoa > Arthropoda > Insecta > Hymenoptera > Apidae > Bombus > Bombus affinis. The sequence goes on from NC_066345.1 coordinate 14,534,565, forward strand.
CCTCATCTTCGAGTCGTTACTTGATGTTCCATTTTATTCTCTCATTGTTTTTGAATAGGCAACTTGCGTTTCTAAAAATAGTTTGGAGTCTATAGCGTACACAAAGAGAACGTGTTATACTCGCGTCTTTTAAAAATACGAATATTTCGAACACCTTACGTCAAGGCTGAACGAATTGAACGAGAACGTGACTTACAGAGCTACGTAAATCAATCTCAGTTTGCATGGAAAATTAATAAAGATATATATAAAACATGACAAAGTTCGGTTATTGAACCTGGTACACGCTGCATACATAAATAAGTATACACAGGTGCAGAGGTTGCAAATCGGGAGCATAAAGAGCCAGCAGAATTGAGATTCAATCTTAAACCACCCTTTTCTATCGTTCCTTCGGTGCTTTTCAAAGCGACCAACCCCATTTTCGAGGGCAACATTTTCCCATGACGCCTTTTAAGAATCGAAAACAAAGGTTCGCTCGGCACGATATCTCCAGCTTAGCTTTCGTCGATCGAATGCGGAGGCGAGAACGAAATAAAAGGGACGAGAGACTGAAGTTGATGGATAGAAAATGAGGAGGACAGACAGTTGTTCGTTAGGAAGAATGGATGTGACGAATAAAAAGTTGTCCGAGGTTGCCTCGTCGCGATGCAACGGTTAACGATTCGGAATACAATTTTTGAATAGAATTTTTCTACTCGGTAATCTTCTTTATCGATCGTTGTGTATTTAACCAGGCAAACATTCAACAGTATCCATTCTGATTGTTCATTTTCTAAATACAACTTGGTTCGGCTTTCGAATTTTAAAAAGACGATACGCAGTATTAGCGTCATCGAGTATTTCAATTGAAAGAAACGTTCGCGCCACGTATTGACCACATTTACATCCTGACAACGTCATTTCTCTATTCTCGTTTCATCTCTTCTTTTGTTCGCGAAATTGAAATAAATATTTCATGGAGTAGAATTATTTTATTTATATTTATTAAAAGAGTTACCGAATAATATTCATCGCGAGCGAATATCGACAAAATTCCAGCTTAAAATACTCTGTTGTTCGTGAAAGAATAAACGTCAGAAAAATAACGACTTTTGACCTACTTTCAGCTGAATGCTACCTTAAACAAGATATCGATGTCAAGATAGATTGAAAATTGAAGCTGTCTCCATTGTCTCTGAAACATTGGCTTGCGCGCATAAGCTACACGTGGGTGTTCGTGACGAACAGAGTGACTTACATTTTATACCGCGATAGGTGGTCGAAGTAGAGTAGTCGAGAAACCGTAAGCGAGCAAACGTGATTTACAATCGTAAGTTGACTTACTCACCGTTGAGAACGCTTTCTTCTCTTAATAGTAACGATGAATCTTTCTAATTCTTTCCACCAATTGCCATATACCTCGCCTTCTTTATTTATAGATACCATCAAGAGAAATTGCTCCATCAGCATTTTTCGTTGTCTTTTAACCAACGGTTGCTCGCATTGTCAAATACTTGAATAGATACGAAAGATTCTCACTCTTTGTGAATAAATTAAGGTTCTTGCAGGTTCTGGCATCTCTTGCAGGTGAACTTAGACGGAGAGGTCTGATATCGTTCGCGAATCGTATAATAAAATCACGGAAAACGGTTTGATAACGTAAAATGTATGTACTGTACGAGTGTATAGGAATCCGTTAATTAATTATTTAGTCGACTGAAAGTTTCATTAACTGCTTTCACAGCACCTGACTATTTTCTTACTCCCTTATCTTTCGTGTCAGAATTTCGATAGAAAGCAAGTTACGCTAAAGTTTAAAACAGTTCGATTAATGTCGACTAAACGTAATTCGGATAACCGAGATTTCGATGCACCGTTACTTGAATTTTATTCGAGTATAATTTCGATGTTAAAATTAAAATAAAGAAAAGTGAGAAAAGTTATAATATACCTATATGTGTATATATATATATATATAGAGAGAGATAGATAGAAATACATAACTTTTCTCTCTTTTGTCCATTTTATATATATTCTCTTGTTTATATGTATAATTTATATTATTTATATTTACAATTATATATATATATAAACAAAAGAATATTCATCACACGAACTACAGATCAGTCTGATCTGCTCCAACGCGATGCAAACTCTCTTTTAAGCTAATCTTCCCTCAATTTACACGATCCATTTCCTCATCGTAACACGCTCAAGTACGGTTCAAACGTTTCTGTTGGTCTAAAAAAAGAAATCATCTGCTGCGCTCGAGATGCCGAAAAGCTCTAACGAAAGAAGACAATGGGACGGTGACAGAGGTTGGCCCCGCTCTTCCATTCCTTTATCTCTTCGACATAGGGGAAAGAGCAGGAATAATGGTGGCCCAGTATGCAAAGAGGGGTTGGAAACAAAAGGCGGCCAAGATGCAGCGGGAAATGGAAACGGGCGAATCAAAGGGAGACACAGATGAGGAAGACGAAGAAGCGAGAATTTCCCTCGCGACTGTAGTTTCCTCACTACCGTTCCAGCTTTTTCTTCGTCTTCCTGCCGCTTGTGCTCCAGTTTTTCCAGTTCTCGCCCCATCCGACACACTTGACACGCGTGTTAAGTGCACAAACCCTCTTCGCCCTCCTCTGACCATGTGTCACAAGTACACGAAAAATACTATCGCACACCGCTTCAAAATGAAGTCATCGATCCTCCAGCAGAGTGGAGACTCGAAAGAAACATTTCTAATTAGTTTTGCCCGCCTTTGCGTCGATTACCATCGAAACGATCGACGATACAGTCGTCTAATGAGTTCTTGTTAGAGCGAGTTATTATACGCTCTTATTATATTTTATTATATTGGCGATAAAAAGCATTCGCACGTAATTCTATTTATCGTATCATTGGCATGTTGTTTCATTAAGGCCAAGTGAAAATTAAATTACGTAGTATTTAGTAACGATTTCGAGTGGTAATTAACGCGAATAAAAGTTGACATTAATTTTACCAACAACGTTTGCGTGTTCTACATTCGATAATAAACGCCAAAAGACAAATGAAGCTGAAATCCTTCGATAGCTACGGTAGTTGCAGCGTCAAGATAAAAGCTTTTGGGAGGATCCAAGTCTCGCGAAATAACACATTTAATTCGCATGTTTCAACGATGATTGGAATACGATATAAAATCCAGAATTAAGGGTTCTCCATCTATGCATTTTCTTTTTGTAAATATACTCTTCTCGGTTTAAAATAGAGATTCTGTAGAACCTTGAACGCTTGATGGAACAATTGGTTCGACTATCGATTTTTGTAGATCGAAGGTACATCAAGTTTTTAAGTGGTTAAATCCACGTATGGCTAATACAGTGGCTAGAAAAGGTAATCGCGCGTAGCTTTATTTTCCAGCGAAGCTCTTTTCCTATCAGATTCTACGTCCCAATTTCGTGCTATCGAAATAAAAATTCGAAGCTTTTCCTATGTTCACAAGTAACAAATATATTCTAAATCCTGTATCAGAGAGAAAAAGCTAGCGATAAAGCTTTTCGTGACGCAATTAATCGAGTTTACGAATGAGCGTCTGCCTGTTCACGCGTTCGCCATCTTCGCCGACAAAACACGACCTAGATACGGCGTATCAATTAAAAAACCATAAAGCTGCGAAGAAAACTTTCGCAATAATTCATCCAGACCGCACAAGCCAACTTTCCGACTATGGAGCGCTACGTTTAGTATTAAAATGATACGTTAGCGTGCATTGATGGTAATGAAAATCCAATCAACGATGAACACGTTGAAATTAAAAGAAAAACGAACGATTTATCTCCTCCAACGATATCAAGCATGAAAATCGCTTTAATATACTGTTATGAAGACAAATGGCTCGCATATTTCACGATCGCGTTCTCCGACAAAAACCAACCGCGCAAAGGACAGATAAAACAAAAGAAAAGGGAAAAGGAGAAGAAAAGGGGGGAAAGAGAGAAGAAAATTTATCGAACGGTAATGCTAAACCTTAAAATATCGACGAGTGACGAAATCTTTGGTCGAACAAGAAAGCTCTCGGATAGTCTAGGAAATCTTTTAAAACAATGCTCGTAAAGGAGCACACGAGCACCGTGAAACGTTATTTCCGCCGAAAGGGTTCGTGACTGGCTTTTATTGACCCATGGGAATATCTCGTCCTCGGAGCATCGAATCACGCTGCCGTGAAACGAATCGGCGTTGTAGCTGAATAAACTGTTGCAGTCTCTTTTACGTGCCAAACGATAGCCGACTTTTTCTCTCGTTGTCGCAACGAGGCGGTACGTTTTTACCGGTGATATCTGATAAAAGCGACGTATCGAAAGCTGTTTCGACTCGATCTGGCGATATTTCCTGGCCGAATGTGGCGAGGAATGTTGCACGATATTTCCAAGGATCGCCTAGAGTGACACATAGGGCGTATAACGTTGCTGTTGTGTTTGAAAAAAAATTAGAACAGTCGGTGATCTCGTGAAATATAACGATTGATCTAGACCCAAACTTATATCCGAAAGGCAATTTGAAATTTAGATTAAAACGGTCATCCACTGTCTGACTATTAATAAATCAAATCGTGTCGATTAATCTTAAATCATGGTGGCGCGATAGTAATACATCTACACGTGTCTAGATCAGTCAACACTGTAAATGCTTGGTGGATCGCGTGTTCGACAACGTCCCTGGTGATCCATTAGATACAATACCAACACAAAGTGTCTCTACCTCATTAAATCCGTACAGGGGAAGGAAGGAGCCTAACGAGGATTGGATGCAATAATTAAACTTCTACCTTCATCAGAATCCTGACCTACCACATAGGAATATTTATAGACAAGAAGAACTCCGCATACAGAGAGTAATCTCTTGCAACATAAGGTTCATATCGGTACCTTGTAGACGAATATATGTAGAATTATTTAAATTGATCCGAGGTGTTTCCAATATCGATACGTTTTTTCTTATTTATTAGTTTATTAGGTTTAAGATAGGAAAATAGCCTATCGTGAATTATTGTAATGTAATTTACTTCGCTAGATATATAGATAGGCTCAAACACAGTTGCGCTCAATTTCATTGAAGAATAAAAATCGAGATTCGACGTATATATTTTGATATTCGAACGAGCAACGAATAAAGAAAAAACAACGATAAACAAGAATCTGCCGCGAGCATTATTTACCTGTAAATGAAGTTTGAAGATCCTTCTTCACCACCGAGAAGACCTTTTCGAAAAGTAAAATCTCTCGTGATATTTCAATATCAAAGAATAAGAAGCAAGGAGAGCTTTTTTCCTAAAAATTCTCTATCTCTTGGATCACGAGAGACATAGTGTTTTTAGACCTATGCAGTAATGGCATATAAACTATCGATCTTCTTAAAGTAGGTACAATTCGTAATTGGCCTGATATATTGGGTTGGCAACTAAGTGACTTTGTCATTAGGTGATATTGACAAAATCCACAATAACTTAGTTGCCAACCCAATAAAACTTCATAGTCAACTATGACATCGCGTATCATAACAATTATGAATTGCAGCTAGTTATACAAAATATAAATTTAAGGAGATTATACGAGGTATGGTCGAAAAATTCGAATAATTGTTTTTTTACAATGACACGTGTTTATTCCTCAATATTTATATTCTCCTGCCCAAAGCAATGGTCGTTAAAAATAATACAATTTTGTTTTTCCCAGTCCTCAAAACATTTTTGGAATTCACTTTGCCTTATGCTTCTTAGATCGCTCAGCATTTTTGTTTTATATCTTCAATGCTTTGAAATTGTCGCAGCTCGAAAGTTGGTAGCTTTTCTCATTCTTGGAAATAGAAAGAAGTTGTACGGTGCCATATCTGGTGAATACAGGGATTGAGAAATCATATTGTCTATTTGCCAGAAAGTTTCTAAAGAGCAACGAGCAGGTTATTCCACAAAATCGCCGAATGTTCGGTGCTAGAACCGACTTAATAGACAAGCAAATCTGAAGTAATCGAACAATCTAAAGAAATAAACCGAAGTGGGTTACCAACAAGTGGATCGACAAGATAAAACAATCGTTTACTCAATCGGGAAAAGAACTTTTTCATCAAACCCCGTACTCTTATTGTTGGAAAGATGTAAAGGATATTAAAGCAATTAAACTAATCAAAATTCTCACTGATGAATGTGTGAGAAATAACAGAACATTGCTGCCATTAAATATCAATGAAATATCAAGCTTCTCCCCGTACAAAATTCCAAAATTCCCAACTTCCTAACGTTTTGAGACGTCGACGTTCAAAGATCAGCGAAAGAGCCTCGGAAGTTCGAAAATATCTAAATACCGCAACGTGCAAACTTCCACGTTCTCGATTCTTCAATCCTATAGTTTGGCAGCTGAAAAATTCCAAATTCGCAAAGTATTCGCCAAGTTCGTCGAACGATGAAAATTCAAAAGTTTCACACGATATGTTGCAAGACCTACGTGCCACCCAATCTGCCAAGAAACTGTCAAAAATCTTCCGCCATATACGTAGCTAACAAAACCTGATCGCACGGAAATCTCGAAAAAGTCGAAAGCTCGAAAGTGAGCAAACCGCCGCGACAGTCGCGTTTCTCTTTCATTGAACGAGAAACGAGCGCGCGTATCTGGCATCGCGTAGTTAAATTCACTCGGCTCGCACTCCGCAATTCGTTCCTCGATATCCGTATTTGCATTCGAGCGGAAGACGATCGCGCTGCGAAGAAATCCGCCCCAATCGACCACAGTGTTTTCGCCCGATGATCCGTCTCTTCGCTGTGGAATCGAAATCCCGCGTCCTCCAAACGCCTGAGATTTGGCCAATGGCCGTAGAGAAAATTTCAGGGTTGAAGCACGTGTGTTAGCCACACGGCCCGTGAAACGTGTCCGAGGACAGGATGTCGTAAAAGAATCCTGGGATTTGCTACAAAAACTGACGACTTCCACAGGATGAGAAAATTTACTATTTCATTGCCTACGGATTTTCCATCCTCAATTAGGAAGAAAACTCTCTCTTCCGAGCACCTCAGAACCCTATAAAAAGAAAAAGGAGCAGAAGCTAGTGATAATCCAACCCAGTCAGTGATGCGTCATAATAAACAGTCGTTCGCGATAGTCGCTGATAGTCGCATTAGTCTGTCAGACAGATAGACGACACGGTTAGTCGTCATCGCTTAAGCGCAACGTGCAGCGTTACCGTCTAAAACGATACACGCGCAACATTGATATAAACATTGTTAAAGTTATACACCGGAGTAATTTGATATTACCCAACACGTCCTTTCCACCTTACGCGGTCCACCATCGGCGCGCTGCGCCATCAAAATGCAAGCACCTTAGAGCCTGAGTAAAGAAGAAGATTCGACGATGCAGTCAGCATAATAGATAGTCAATAGCAGTTTGCAACAGTTGCTGATAGTCGCATGGTTAGTTCATGGGATAGCTAATAATACTTAGATCATACGAAGTTTGTATCACTTCTGTATCGTCATCGCTTAAGCACGTTGTGCGTTGTTACCCGCTAGAGTGATACATCCATAACGTTAAAATGAACATTGTTAAAGTTATACACCGGAGTAATTCGATATTACCCAACACGTCCTTTCCACCTTACGCGGTCCACCATCGGCGCGCTGCACCATCAAAATGCACGCACCTTAGAGCCTGAGTAAACAAGAAGATTCGACGATGCAGTTAGCCTGAAAGCAAATTTGCTGTTCGTGGCCGACCGAATGGAGAATTTCGCATGCAGTGAATGGGAAACAGCGTGAACGAGTCGCTTCTATTCCAGGACGTGGTAATGGCTTGTGTCGAAGGAACCTTACGATCGGGGGATGCGTGTGCTTCTCGCTGCGAAGAAAATCGTGGTGAGATAGGAGAGTACAATTTAGGATTCTTGCACGTGGTATCCCAGTAATTACCATACAATTTCAGTTTGCGACAATTTTATGTGCAAAGAGAAAAGAGAAAGAGAGAGAGATGCAGGTTATCTGTGTGGAATCAAATATTGTCGTATAACGTTTTGTCTTTTGGGGGAGTCGAGCCTTGAAAATTACTGGCCGCCGAGAAATATTGGAACACACAAAACAAAAATGAGAAAATGGAGAATAGGAGAGAATTTGAGAAGAAAGTTGAAGAGCATGAAATAACGAGGAAAAAAGAAAAGATAGTGGAAATTACAGGGGAGGGAAGTTAAAGCAGTAACAGGCAGAATAAGAAATGAAAAAACGAACGATGCAGTGGGTGGGAAAGAAACGACTACGAAATGGAATACGTGGTAGATATAGTAGAAAGAGAATGAATGATTACAAATGAAGAGTATTAAGGAAGTGACAGGCAGAGTAAGAAACGATGCGAGTGGGTAAAAAAAAGAAAGAACGACCGCGAAATGGAAGATACAGCAGATGGAAAGAGAATGGGTGATTAGAGAAGAGGAAAATTAAAGAAGTAACAGGCGGAGTAAGAAATGCAAACACAAACGACGCAAATGGTAAAAAAAACAACGACTAGATGAAAGAAATAGTAGATGGAAAGAGAATGGATGGTCGGAGAGGAGGAAGATTAAAGAAGTAACAGACAGGGTAAGAAACGGAAAAACAAACGACGCAAAGGGTTAAAAAAAAAAAAAAAGAAAAAGAGAAACAACCACTACGAAATGGAAGAAATAATAGATGGAAAGAGAATGGATGGTGAGAGAAGAGGAAAATTAAGAGGAAGAGAAGTGGATTGGAGCTTTGTCCTTCGGTCCTTGGGACTTTCGTCCTCGACCCGAGAAAAGCCCGCATTAGATGTCCTTTCCAGCCCCGGGCTTCCCACCCTCGCCATTATACCTTGCCTAGTGGCCTGCTTTTCTGCCGCAAACCTCGCTCGTACCCCTTTTGCCACGGCCACCGCCACGCTAGTAACGAAGGCAAGAAACGCAAGAGCGAAATATAGCAAGAGAAGGAGAGAAGAGAAGAGTAGACGAACGAGAAGGAAGGAATAAGTGAGTTAGTGAATAATTAACACTAGAACCTTGCACGAGGTCGTTTTCTCACTGAGCACTTGCTTTTCTTTTCTTTCTCGTTATTCCGGTACTTCTTTAGTCTTTGCGACTTTCATAATTTTTTTTTCAAGTTTTATATCCTTTCTGGAATATCTGTGTTCGAGATTTCGTAGTTGTACAAAGAATACGACGTTCAAATGTATTAGGACTTCGGGACATTTGCTGGTTCTTTTTAGAGGACGCGTTAATCGATGTGGATCGTTGCAGAAGCAATCAATGGGTCAATCGGTGTTGTAATTTTTTCATCGACATTTTATAAATTCCAAATTATATAGATTGGTTCTTCTATTTATGTCGTACATGTGTTCTTTTCGTTTATTCGCTCTAATCGTTGCTAGTTTTAGCGCTGAGCAATAAAACACGTGAAGTTTACAAGTAGCGGGTTTCAGAAAATAGAGATAATCGTTGGGAAGTTGTTATCCCGAGTGCGATAAGTATGTGAGTTGGAACAACAGATAATCCTAGAATAACATTCCTTTAATGCCCCTGGCAACAGTTCAGCCACTTACTTATATTTCTTTTAGCGGTACAATTGAGTTTTCGTTCGTCGTCGAGGGGTTGATTCGACACTCAACCAGCGCAACGAGATCATCGCTTCTCCTTTCGGACCATCGTACCCGATAGATCATACCAGTTGTTTCCTACGTAACAGCTCTGAACGCTTTATCTCGAATTTGGCTAGCAGATTTTGAGCGAAATTGAGAGAAAATTCATTTTCTCGAAAAATATAAATTACCATAAAAGGCCATAAATCATAATTTACAGCGGCGATCAAGATACACCGACGATGAAGATGATACTGACAACGTTATTCGTCAGAAGATTCTATCTAATCTTGAAATTTAGGAGATTTACGTGGCTACAGAACGTTCGGGCGATAAACGTCAAATTAAACACGGAAAGGAAATTTTTTAAATATTTCAAACTTTCCAAGTATACCTCCAAAGCGGAAGAAATTATTCTAACTTTTTCCAAACGATATCTCATACTAACCGAATGACGAGCAAATACATTACGATTTTTACGACACAGTCCGAAAGCAAAAATTTCTCTCTCATCCCTCGCAAGGAGGAAAGATAGAAAAGGGCCCGTCACGTTTTAGTATTCTGCATGGCAAGAAGAATCTGCACGGAAATGAAATCGCATAATGAAGACGGACAGACATGCACGACAATGGCGGCGAATAGCAAGCGGTTCAATTTCCAAGTTGCTACGTACAGAGAGAAGTTGCCGGTGCGTTTCAAAAGCGACAACTTTCTCCGATCATAAAGCCGTGAAAGTCTAGATTCATTGTTAATATCCATGCATCGACTGGTACAAGACGTTTAGTTTCTCTGGAGTAGCTGCTTGAAAATTAGTTTCTATTGTGTTCAATTTTATTGTATTACTTATTGTTTAATAGCCAGTCGTATGAATGTATTGTTTTCTTTTTTTATTGACATTAGCGTTAATTCCATCGTGTAATTACGAAGCAAATTGTATAGGGATAGCGTAATTTTGAAATACCCTGTAATACCATATTATTAGCGTAATTCTTCTCGGCTTATACAGATTGTACGATTAGATTATCATTTTATTTCTTCAGTTTCTCCACCTTTTTTTTTTTAATTTTTTAAATTGAACGTTTCAAATTTCGCGCACAGAAAGTATAAAAACTAGAAGAGATGCACAGTCAGAAAATTGTCAAGTGAGCATTTGAAATAATTTCAAACACGAGAGATTCGAGAACTATCGATTCTCCATAGTCGAGTTTGAAGATTCGAAATATACGAATATATAAAATTTCGACCATCGAAGGGTTGAAAATCGAAAATTCCGAAACTAGAATACAAACTATTAAGAATACTTCAAAAACTAGAATACTTCCAAAGATGTAAAATCCCGAGATCGCAGGATCTTCGATTTCAAACGTTCGGAAACAAACGAAATTCTGCGAGTCGAGAGCCGCGAAATTTTACTCTACCAGTCAATCTGCCAAGCTGTCGCGAATTCAAAGCTCGTCGAACAGTTCGTTGAAAGCCGATTGTCGCTCAAACAGTCCGGTCACGAAACACCTCGTTAATTGTACAACATCCTGACGCGTTAATTTTCACTGTCGTCAGTTTGTCGCAACGTACGAGAGAGATATACGTCATCGTTTATAAATAACGTAGAACACGATACCTGACCATTCATTCGCGATATCCCCCGTTCTCTTGTCTCTGACTGGCCAGTGATCGTTGCTCCCTCAAGGTCGCTATCGATACGACTTCTCCGTACTCAGGATGACATCCTTTTGAACGTCATCGTCCTATTACGTTCCTGTCACTCCATCGCGATGTTTATTAAAGAAGATGAATAACCTTTCATCGATTACGCGTTCAACGAGACGATAGGCGACTTTTATCGTAGAGGAAATGGTATTTAGCATGTCTAATTAGTTGATTTCGATCAGATTTCCATATATTTCTCTCTTGCTTTTCAAATTTCCTTCCTTTTCTCCGCTATTGAAATTTGGAGTCTCTCTTTATTTCGATTTTGATCCGTCTTCCTTCTATCATTCGCAAGTCTATTTCTTAGCTTATTAAGTTAGCTGTTGCAACGACCTGTTTGATAACTTTGAAAATTGTGTACCTAAGGTGTGTCAGGAAAAGTAGTAGATATAAGTAACGACTGCGTTAGTTTTTAATTTTATCAACGATAGGAAATTATCCAACACAAAATATCGCCATTTCTTCGTAGCCAGAGTACTCGTTGGAAATAGCTAATTGATTAAACGCTGGAAACCTTACGCGAGCTTTATTTCAGTTGCGTAAAGCGTAAGTATCGTATTGTTCGCGCTTTATCGTTAATAGGACCATTTTAAAATAAATTCGGGAATAGATCGGATGTAGAAAAATACATATCGTTGGGTATAGCAGATGTTTCATATTTGAGAAATATAAAATTTTCATATTATCTAACGTAGAATTTTTATATATAGTATAAATACCGTGGATTATTTGTACGCAAAAAATTTTTATATTCTTTCACGTGTAAATAATTTACCTTTTACACGAGTAATATTTTTACATACCATATAAATATTAATCGTTTGTACGTATCTCGAGAGTATTAAAGATGTTGTACGAATAAAATGCTTTTATTTATAGCGTATAAGACACACATTTCGTTCGAATAGTCCAATTACTTCTATCGATTTTCGATTATCCGTGGACGCTAAAACGCGACACGAATCTCGTCATCGTGGACTAACGACGTATATTAAACGAAGGAGAACTCCAGCAATATTCCTCTTGCTGATATTACCTCCTACCGAAGCTCGCGACTTCTGCAAACAATTGATACGTAATACGAAATTTTCACCGCGACGTAATCTCGTGAAACATCAAACATCGTCGTTGTTACACCGAATATTCTGACGTAACGAAACCGTGAGATCCATTTAGAACCAAGTTTCTTTGCTGACGGTGTGTTAGAGAAAACTTTCCACAACGTCGAGCTTGCAACTTCTTCCTAGGAACTTCCTTTGGCGAAATATTAATCCATTTTATATCAACGTCTCGTTGGATACTCGCTGATCTTGTTGCGAGCAACATTACGTTCAATGTTTCTTTCGAAAAGAAAAATCTAATACGTCAACTTACAATTAGTTAGATTATGGAGTTAAGTTTCCCATGGACGTAAATAATCTTGTTCGAGTTTAGATCAGTATCGTTGGATTAAGTATCGATCAAATGTTTTAGTATCTTCGTTCAATATGTACAAAGGTCGCCAACGAAATTTATAATATTCGTGGATTTCCCTGTAATATTATCGCTAGTCGCTGTAACACTATCGATATTCGCTGTAACACTATCAGTGCTCAAATTATCGTGGCTTGCGCGTGATTTAGTCGATATCGGTGTTCTACTAGAGCACTGTCAATATCAGCGTCTTCCTATAATACAGGCATTATAGACATGCTTGTACTGTACATTGTCAATATCAGGTTCTTGCAATAGCACGATCATTGTCGATGTAGTTGCCATACTATATATTAGACTTCTAATCTAATCAAGCTTCGTGTAATAATCGATTCAATCGATCAAGAGAGAATTTTACAGTCAAAAACTTGGAGCAACGATGACTTTAATACGATCGTATCAAATTTTATATTCTTTTCTCTTATATATAATTTTATTTTGAGGGCAAAATTACGATGCAAAAAGGCAATTTAGAAATAAACAGGGAACTTCGACCTTTCATCGATCGAAATCGAAAAAGTTCTAGAGATAGGATCGTTTCTAAAAGAAGAAAAAAGAAATTGTGCTACAGAGGAGCAATAAATTCAAGTAAAAAGCGCGCTGTATAATCCCTTGAAGCTTTTTAAAAATTCAGACATATTTATGCAGCAAGCTAGCGTTAATAAATCAAACAGGAATGCAAACACCGTTGGAAATTGTAAGAGGCTGCAATCTACGATAGACCACTATGGACTGTTCAAATTTTCCGTTTACACCTACTCGTATTTCTCTACAAAGTGTCGCAGCAACTCTCTGTAACTCGAGATTCATAAAATCATGTCAAACTTTAAACTTCTTAGTTTATATTACCTTAACAGCTACATTTGTTCTACGTTTGTAGTTTATAAATTAATATTAAAGTTGAGAATTGTCGTAGTTTAGCTATTGTTGCTCGTGACACGGATATATTGGATTCTGTCGTGAAATGCGATATGTTCTTACGTGACAGATTTTAAATTAGTACTTTAATATATACAGTTATTTATCGAGTAAATTAAAATACGCAAATTTTCTCTATTATTGCTTGACACTTTACATCTATCGTCTGGTACAGTTTCGTACAATGGTACACTTTCCATCGAATTTTCGAAATTATACTAAATTCAGGAATATTCAATTCTGCCAGTATTTCCTGTCGAGAGCATTGGAAATATTTAACAAGTTGCTCCCTCGATTCCTAAAATACACATATTGCAAAATTATCCACCAACCAATGTAAAACCTCTTTTCGTTCAACGATCATCGATAACAATTTACATCTATCAGTTACCAAAGTTCGCTGGACTAGCCAACTTGATCAAACCCTTCGTCACAACACTAGCAGCTATTATTCGATAATCCTGAAATTGCTCGCTAAACAACCTTCCCTAAATCAGCAATGATAATACCCATTTGCTGCTATCATTTATCAATGACAATTTGACGTCTATCAATTACAAGACTTCGTCAAAGTCTATCGCAACTACGCTTAATCAAATAGCAACCAGTACGACGTACGGTAGCCAAAAATGATTCAGTGAAGAACTGCCCCGACATCATCGGTCATTTCTTTTTCGTCCGACATCCATCGATAACAATTTACATCTATCAATTATCAAACTTCTCTCGTTCCAAAACTTCGTCAAACCGCGTCACGAACGCTTCGACGTCGCACACTACCAGCCATTAGCCAACTCTCGGTAAATCCTCTAAATTGCCTAAACCACTACAGACTGCCTAGAATCATCAGTCATCAGCAGGCGCACGCCTCTCGCCTAATATCCGTCGACGTCGCTTACGGTAGACGACGCGACCGCCCTTTGCATTTCTATTTGCACGACGCAAACGTCGCTGGAAACTAATAACGTGGCTAATCCCGGCCGGTTCGCCGAGAAGAAACAAAATGTCAACGGTAAAACGGTTGGCGAAAACGTTTTGGCACGAGAACCCTCCTATCGGTGCGTTTTATTGCCAGAAACGATTCTCGTCGCGAAACACGCGTCCTCGTCATCTTGGATTTTATGGCCACGGTGCCGCTACGATTTACGACGACTATCAGCTCGCTGGCCCGCGCAATAAAAGTCTCAGATATTGGCAACACGCTACCGTTCTTACGTACGAGTTCATTATTTCCGTCTGCAGCGCGTATATTCGTCGTTACGAACTGAATAATATCGCAGTCCGGGACGGAAATAAGTGGACAGGTGATGAAAATGCACGTCTAAATGAAGTTTCCTTAAATACAACTTGTTTACACAAAATTCCACGTTTCGATTATTTATTGGATAATAATCCGTGTGCTATAAAGATATATAGCGGCGGTGCTGGTCCAATTAAAGTTCATCGATACCTACTTTTCACTATCTGTGCATTTGTATTTGTTCTCGACTGTACGTGCAAGTGTTTCCTTGAAGATTATGCTTTAATATACACTTCGCATACTTTTTCTGCTCGCTGGATTATTTACGATCTGTCCACTAAGAAGGCAACGGGAAATCTCGCACAGATAAAGTTGACACGTAGGTGTACTTGATCGAAACGTTAATATCTTGCTCGTATTAATTAAAAAATCTACACGTACACTTAACTGGTACCGCGACCTATCGAAATCTTTCACCTTTTCTTTTCTCTGGTAGCTCGTATTCGGTAGAAAATTTACGATCTACAAAGCAGGTCATCTTTTGTCTTGTACGCGAACCACAGAGAGCGTTATACCGAGCATCCTCGCGGACGTTTGTATCTGCAACTTTACTACCTACTTAAAAGTTTCGCCAACTGTAGCGAAAACACGCGCTCCACGGTTCGTCCCACTTCTCGGCGATTCTTCAAAATCGAAGCTGACGTCGGGCCCATGAATCTTTACGGAAACGTACGGAGAGTCGAAGAGGTAGAAACTCTTGGACAGGTTGCAAGCCAAGGGTTTATTAATATGAAACGTTTAGCCAAGTACCATGGCGTGTAAACGCCATTTATCTTTCCTGATCTGGATCCTTCGCCTTGAACGCGTTTCCATTCCAACAACTACTGTCTACGATTTAGTATATTCGTTCTGTAAAGTACGTCAAAGAGTTCACGGACTTCGATTCGACGATCGATACTAGGGAAATCAAGTTAGCACGGGGAACCTGTTTCGCTCAAAAAACTCTATAAGAGTCGAATTTTGTTCGTTCCTTTCTGCCGCGCTGCAAAAGCAGCTCTGCAGGTCGAAATATAAATTTCCCTCAAATCGAATTATTCTTTTCGCTATCTATTTTATCTCTGTAACTGAAATTCAGAGAAGCTCGGTCTCGCTGCAAGTAGAATTTCCAGAAGTTAGCGTGTATCGTGCCTGCCTTTATTACACGGAAACAATGTACATATTGTCCCTGGTCGTGTCTTTGCTTCTCCCGTGTAAACTGACTGCTTCTCGTCAGTCGCGTGACAAGCGTACACGGTTAGTATAGTTCGTACCGTTGAATTCACGCGTCCTTTACGTCTTCGAATCATCTGGGAACCGAACCCACGTACAATAAAGCCGAATTTTCGTTCGTTAAACCTCTCTCAGTCGAAACTTCGTTAAGTGGAAATCTCCATAATTAAGAGAGTGAAACTCTTCCCTTGAGATTCGAGTTACCGAAGTTCTAGCGGAATTAGTGGGGTCAGTCTTTCGTTGAGTTCGTAGGTGACTCGATATTTTCAGAAATTCCTCCTTCTAATCTTCTTCGCGTTCCGAAGTTGACTAGTTCCGAAGATTCTAGATGTTCTAGATTCTGCTCTCTAGATATAAATTCTATGTTAATTCAATAGCATAAAGATTCATATCAAATATATAAATATGGCACTTTCGTTAGAGAAAGGAACGCCTCGTAGGAACCACAACGCGATTGCTCACGGTTAATTATCCTACGTGTTAATTGCTTGCGGCGTAGGAGGACGGTCGTGAGTAGGCGTGTGCGCGCGCGCGCGCGACCGCTAAACACGTTTACCGCCGCCCCGTGACTTTAGATATGATAAACTATCAGCTAGAAAAACAGCTAGCATAATTACTAGTCCATGCGGCTGCTCGTTCATTAGTGCGAGACCTTGCATCGTAACGAGTTACCACCGATCGGATCAAGTTCAATACTATCTCTGCTATTTTATTCTACGTTGGTGTGACCAGTTGAAAAGAATTTAAGGATCGTCGCTGTTGCTTTTATATTGATCTATGCAGATGATTATACGCGTCGATATAACGTAGGAAATAATCGACTCGTTTGCATTCCTGTACTTCGTGCTCCGTTAGGAAAAACTTCACTCTCACTCTCATCTCCATTGACACGCTCATTTTCCTGTCGCGTTCTCAACGTTCCAACTTTTTTACGTATTTTCTTGATTCCAAGAAATTCGTCTCGCCTCTCTGTCGTCGATCGTTGCGATCGTTTCACCTTTTTCACGTATCTTTTTCATTCGAAGTAAATCATTATGTTACGATTGCTCTCCTTAGGATTACTTTTAAAAATCATTATATCGACATAGCTATGGGAATATTATGCGATATGATCGACTTTCCTATAAAATTCGTTCGCTTCCATGGCGCTATCGTATTTACGATGATTGTTTGGGAATGATCGATTACGTACGTGGAGGGCAGCTTTCATTGCTGTCGTTTTATTGTTCTTAACGCCATCGACGTGATACTGTTAACGGGGCCACCGAATGATTTGTACAGATATTCATAAATTATGGAACGTTCGGTCTATCCGCGTCGATGTTTCGGATCTGGCACGTGCCGAGGATAATCGAGCCGAGGATAAAATTTTCTCAAGTGGGTCAGCGTGTCGAAGCTCCAGGCTTTCGATTCCTGTTCTCGCATCGAAGGTTTTCATATGTTAATCATTCGTCCCTGACGTTTTCAATAGACGAATGTCCCTTTGAGTCCGAAATTATTTTTGTATAAGCTGTATACATTGACACATATTATAGTCAACATTGTATAATATATATGTTAACGTTATATAAGCTGTGTATGTGTCTTTACTTTCGTATAATTCGTAAAGATTGGCATATTACGAACCTTATCATTGTAATATTCTATGTGTTTAACAAATAATAATTATTAGAATATTTTTAATTTTTCAACCAATCTTCTTCGTATTTTCATTAGCCTTCCAATTAAAATTACAAAAGAATTATTGAAAAAGAAGATGGATTGGTATACAAGCTTTTCATAAATATGTTACATTTTAATTATTTTAATTAGACCAATAGTTAATTAGACCAAACATGGTAATTCGATACAAACGATTGCAACTTCCATTAGATATGCGTCTTAACTTTAAAGTAGCTCGTTCTAAGTATATATTTACACGAAAAGGCATATACACTTATATGTATATCATTGATAATGGTGTTATAAATAAAGCAGGTGGAGAGATAAGAAGGTAGCAGATGAAATTCATCGGACACAAATAATATTTGTACGCTAGTGTACAATATAACCATTGTTCTGTTCGTACAATGACGTTAGCCAACTATTCTCATTTATGTACTTTCTGAAGTTATTTTTATTGCAAAAGTACGTGCGACCTTCGGGCAAATTATCTTCCAGTTTCTATATTCAGAGCGCGATACTTCATTTTCAAGTGGAATACGCTGATTTCACCTAATGCTCCATTTGAAATATTCAAAATATTCGGTCCTAATACTCGAGCAACGAAAGAAATCTCCATTTAAATTTCAGAATTTCATTTCGTAAATAAAATATTTAATAGTAATTGCCTTATCTTTCAATTTCTGTTGCACAAACGCCTTTTATTTTTATCTGAAAACTACTTATATAATTTTAAAGTGAAAATAAAACTCATTCATACAGCAATTTGAAACGACGAATGAACTTCGCTCCTATTCAACGAACAGCTAAATCGCATCCTTTATACGCGTCTCATCCGATTTCCCTACGAATTTTCTCACGAACAAGAGGAAGAAATCTATGCGCGATTACGATCCTGCGCCTCGTCGTGAGGCATCCAGGCAAAAAATACACTGCGAAGATCAGAAAAATTGCGCAGCCTCGCCTACGCCGACATTTTATGACAAAGCAAAACAAGGAAATCGTCCGTGACACAGATGGATTCATAGAACTTGGTGAACGAGTTTAGAGGCTAATCGATGACACAGGGCACATTTCAATCCGAGCGTCCTCCGGCTTCCAATCGGCTCGATCGTTAATAAAACGGTAAATTGCATCTTGACGGACAGTTAACACCCGTTCTCGATATCCGACCTGATTTCTCGACACCATGGAAACGACAGACACTTGAGTTTCGGCTGTCGTTCGAACAAATTTCAGCCAATTTTTATATCTCTTTTCCTTTTTTTTTTTTTATTATTCTACAATTCTTCTTTTTCTTCTATTTTTATTCTTCTTCTTTATTATTCTCCTATTCTAGAATCACTAGGAAAATTATCGAACTTTTCGCTATAATATTTGTTACTTTTAAAACATCAAGATCATCGATCACTGAACTAGGAATAACCAAGCAATTTGAGAACAGGTATTCTTGCAACGAAGAGACTAATAACACCAAAACTGTGCAACTTTTATCCAAAACATTTTCCGATATAACATGGAAAACAATTTAGCCGAAACTCTCGGATGGTACTCGGCCTGTAGAATATCTACATAAGAATAATCTACACAAGAACAAAGTATAGATCGTACAAAGTACAGTCAGAAGAATATTTTTGTCGATTCATTAACATACTATTCCGATTCAGTCACCACTTTTCAGTCTCCAATCTCGTCGTTCCTCGAGCTATTCAGAATTCTTATCAATTAGAGGTCTAACAGCCAATCACTTTCCTGGCAGTTTCCTTCCACGGAACGCTGGTAATCGGTTTCACTTTCGTTTCTCTAGGAAAAACGTACGCGTTTAAGGCTCGGCTACCAATTTTGTTTTCACCTGGTTCCCCGGCAGTTTCGCAACAGTTACACAATGGATCGCGATCATCGAGGAAATATGACGCGGAAAATGGGCCAAGTGTCAAAAGAAATCTTATCTTGCTGTTTCAGCGGAGAAGACACATCTCGTTCTCTCGTTTCGTCGCGTTTCGCGTACCTTTTGCTCGTCTTCGTTGCGTTCGTTGTTCCAATTATTCCGCGCGATTGTTCCACTTGCGCAAAACGTGTTTCGAACTGGATGTTTGCGCGCGATAAAAATCTTTCTTCTCGGTCGGAACAAATTCGTACATTCTGAGTCATTTCTATACACGTGTGGGCACGATTGTTGCTCTTTCTTTTAAAATGTTACCAAACTCTTTTACGTAATCATAGGCGTTTTGTAACGAGCTGAACGAGACGATGTTCGGGTTTTACACGAGGCGTCGAGAATTGCAAAACTCGATAGTAAGGTTACGATTTACTTAACTCGACGTAATTTCACGAAATTTGGAAATTACACGCTGCTGTATCCAGGCTCTCTTGGTTACCACTCGCAATCGTATCGTCGTTATCTTGTCTTATATCTCGTTACTCCGCCGTCGCTGTTACATGTTAACACACGTAAATAAACAATAGGAAACAGGCGATAAAAAGGTTTCGTAGTAACTCGTTTTCGATCTTCAAGTTTATGTATTCATTTTCGTGACGTTTAGAATCTCCACAAAAATGTTCGTTCTGTACGAAAGATTCCGTATAATGCGCGATGGATCGTCGTGAAAGAAAGAAAGAAGGAAGAAAGCAGGCAGCAACGATACATCTCGGAAATTGCTTTCTAACAAATAGGCCATTAAGGCCACGTTGATGATTATGTCGTTGTTCTTAACTGAAGCAGCCGATATGACGGTAAGTAGCCATCGTAAAATAATTACTGGATGGTCACTATCCACGTAAATGTCCTTGCCTGTCATCCATATAAAGTAACAGTAGCTTGATATACTGCTCGTACTATACGTAGAGTCATTCTTTGTAAGCTTATACGTTGAAACGATCGTTTATCATGGAAATTATTCCATCTATCAAGATAGAAAAAATTTCCGCCCAATTATCAGATCACGTTCCATCATCGTAAGCCATAAACCAATGCCAGAAATCTGGCTACATAAATTACAAAAACGCGAAACTAGAGATATACAGGAGCATCCAGCGAACAAAAGGCAACATCACCGCTAATCCATATTTACACGCAGCAACGCTGACTAACTATGGCCACCAGCCATTGAAACCTCGCTGTGTACGCACCGCGCAGGCTGTAGCAATAAATAATCGGTCTTTGTTGAAAACGCCGTGCTGTTCTCGCGCATTTTTCCACGGCGGCCAGTACGGTGCAACAGCATCGGACTTCACAAAGCCCCTTTCCGGATACGATCTCGTTCGATGTATGGTCTCGTTGTGACTCGTGACTCATACGACTTCTCATACGCTTCTGACGCTCCATACAAAACCGTACATGAGCTTTTTACATGACGTCGCTCTGCCCCTTGCTATCTTGCCAACTAACGCGTATACAGAGCATTCCGCGATTTTCCATTTAAAACATGGCCAGCGTACTGTAGAAGAAAAGACGAGACGCTACTTCGCGTGACAAAATGTTCGCAAGTTAAAGGGTACAACTTTCCAACTGCAGAGATTCGTAACCCATTTGTATCATGGCCCTACTTCAGAGGACCGGGCCCTATCACCACGCGCGATCGGTTCAATAAATGACATGCGAATTCTTTATGGAGTTTATCGAAAATTTATTGTTCAAAACGATTGGTAGACAATGTTACTTCGCAAACATCGCATCTTACATTCTTTATAACAGAGGAAGAAAATAAAAATCACTTATTTAAAAAGAAAATTATTTAGATTAAAATGGAAATAAATAAAAGCAGTCGTCCGATTGCGTAATAATCCGCGCTTGGATACAAATGGGTTAAGAACGGACCTAATTCCTTGACAAAATGATAAAATCGGCTATCCGACAGTTATCCGGCCGATAACACGCGACGATCGATGGCTCGGTAACTCGAATCTGTACAAGTCGAAGATCCCGTGCCACTGTGCAGCGAGAACGTTCTATCGGTCGAAAGAAAACTCCGACTATTTGCCACGCGTCCAGATGCATTTTATTTGACGCTCGTAGCTCGAGCTTAGAGTAGCCAGACTTTTACAACAAGTCTAAATTCACCTTTATAAGTGGAACTTCTATCGTTGCTGCTTCTGCAACACGAAGCGTGTGTCTGTGTGCAACGATAGGATCTAAAACAGTTTCGAATCACTTCGAATCTGTATCAGTGCAGATGATGACAATTTCGAATCACTTGCAACAGGATTCGAAGCTTACCACTCTTGAGAGTTTTGACTCAGTTTTGAATCTTAATAAGCCTGGAATCTTCCAAGTGTCTCGATTCTCGCTCATCTTGGAAGCCTTGAAAGTTTAGTCTTCTCGGAAGCCCGGATCGTGCCTTGTCGTGAAAATGACGGTCGACGAATTCATCGAGCCGCTCCTTCGTCTTTGTTTATGTCTCAATAAGATAAGCCGCATAGAGCCATAGTCTTTAGAGCTCGCACCATGGCCTAAGCATCGCTTCCACTCTCAAACTGTCGAGCTCGAAGAGTATCGAATATGCCGCATCAACGCTTCCAAGATGATCAATCCTTGAGAGACATGAAATACCCGACGAATCTATTAAGAATCAACAGCGATCAAGACTCTCAAGAGTCTTAAAATTCGAATCAGATTCAACGCGATTCGAATTTGCCATATATGTATATTCATTCGAAGCGATTCGAAAGTGTTTCAGATTCCATCGATGGCTATGTGTCGCGAGGCGTCAGAAACCAATCAGTGCACGTATCGTCTGTCTTTAAACCGTTAAGATTATCCCAAATCACGTAAGACGCAAGAATGAACGTAAGACGATAAAAGCCGTGTTCCTACTTCGTCGTGTTTCGACCACGCGCACATCCATAGAAGCTGATCCTTTTTCCTGAGTCGAACGCGTAATTTCATAATTAAAAAAACGCGTTTCATAAAACGAGTTCTACGAAGAAGCTTGGAAGTTCTACGAAGACACCAACATCTGAAAAGCTGAACCTTCGTACAAGTTTCGTTTGTTAAACTTGGTAAACTCGTTTGGTAAACTCTTTTACTCGGAAATTTCGATAGGTCTGAACCTAATAATTCGAAGATTTTCGCTCTTCTCTCGAGCTTGGAGTTACCGATGCTCGACAGTATCATGATGATTCGTGCGACTATAAACACACGAATTAGAAAAGATACGTACGACGAACTTTGTTTCAGGGCACGCTGAATTTCCCGCATTCTTTTCGTACCATATGGTAGTTTTTGACAGGCAAAATCCAAAGGTACTAGGTTTTAAGACGCGGTATAATATTATTACCGTAATATATAAACTGTAGAAATATATAGAAAATGTATATAGTATGCAAACTACCATACAACGTCTCAGTCTTATTTTCGCTTATGCATCACACCGAATAATGTTTCTATGGAACATCGTGACATCCTGTGCACGGGTTTTCCTGTAAGTACAGACACACGTGTAAGACACGTTTACAACAGCTTGACGAAACGAAATTACGAGGCTGGAGACGCATCTTCTGTGTGGCTCTCGTGCTTGAAAATATCCGCCACGCTCAAGTACCTTCCACGACGCCATCGAGGCCAAACGAGCACCCTCGTTCCCGAATATCCGACGTTTTTCGCCTCTTCTCGTCCCCCAGCGCCAGTTTCATCCACGGGATACTACGGACGAACTATAGTTTTGCGGATACGATAAAGATTCCGTGCGTTGAGTGGTTGGCTTTGGTGCTCGGAGATAGGTGCAAAAGGGCGTGCCAAGAAATGTTACGCGTTTTATGACGTTGAGTCATCGAGATGGAAAAAGTAATGGACGTATATAGGACAACGTTACGCGGGCACGTTTTCACAGATATTGTTGGACGTCGTGATCTATTCCTCGATCGACATCACAGTGGTGTTAACGCAACGTGATCGTAACGCGTCATATCGCGCAAGGTTTTGTATGTTTAGTTAATCCGGGAATTTTCGCAGCTTGAAAATACAGTCAGTGTAAAATGTATATTCGCACGGTACTCAAATTACAAAATTGCAAAATTATCAAAAAGCAGGAAATATATACATATTCTTACGAATCTGCGAAATTATTTTCAAGGAAAACAGTGAAAAGAAAGAAGTGAAAAGAAGACGAAGAGCGCGATAGCTATTCCTATTGTGAAAATGTTGATAAACATCCAGCGAAAAAAAATAAAAATATATATGTAATAAATACTCGTATCTTTACATAGGTCAAAACGTATACAGTACACGAAACGAAAAAAGGTCGACCTTCATTAAAGAAAGCAATAACATCCCGTAAATCTCTAAGGAAACAGTGTCAAACATTGTCGGTCGGCTTTTTCTTCTATCGATCAGGATTTTCCAAGTTCCAGTAACAAGATCCAATTAAATGACGCGTCTTATGCTACCGACGAGTAATCTTCCGCGAATTACATGAAGAAATACCGAGGGAATTCTACTTGCAGAAAATAAGAAGTGGAATTAAGAAAAAAAGAAAAGAAACCTAGCAACCAGGTGAAAACGAGCAGAAAGTTGTAACGACCTCGCGTGATAGAGGAAGAAAGAGAGAAGATAAATCAATAAACGAATGAAACCGTACATGAGAACCGTCCAGGAAGAGCGTGCGGCTAAGTCCTGGCGAAAGAAACCGGAAGAGAGGAGAAGAAGGGCCGGCAAACAAGCGTATTTGAAAAAATAGAACCACAGCCACTGTTTCAAAAGGATTGCTCCCCGTGGCGAAATAGTTCTTGCAGTCATTGTTCTTTTCCTCGAAAGAACAGACTCTTTTCAAAGGAAAACGTCCCTTTCACACGTAAACGAAACGCCTCTAGCGTGTAATCAAAATGTCTCTTGCATCGTTTTTCCGCGAGAAAAGAAAAAAAAAAAGGATATAAGGTAGTGGAAAATTGGCTGTATCGCTTCTTCGTTAATTTTTGGATTTTTGGAAATATAGTAGAAAATTTCTCGAAACGAATGCTGGTCATTTTATTGAATTATGTATGATCCATTCTGTTCCAATAGAGCAACTAAATAAAATAATATAAAAGGGAAAATGTCGTGCATCTACTGTTTCCTTATAAAATGAAAGAAACTTTTGGCACAACCTAATAGAAAGTTTCTATTTATAATACCAAAATACATATGTTTCTCGTATCTATCACAATGATTAACAAAGATTAACCGAATAACAAAATTTCATCGTCCGTGTTACCAGAAATCAAAAATTTGTCATTTATGACATACTAAAATGCGAGTGTTGAAATAAGTGTCTGAATAAATAATAAAAATCATCCAGGTAACAAAAGTTTTTGGATGAAACGATCGTCGAATATCTTTCACTATCCATCGTTCAAAAGAATGTGATTTGTTATTTATCAAAGAATGTGTCAACCTAATTCTGCGATAGATGCGAAGATCGAATTTGTTTCGATATAATCTCATGGATTTCCATAGTAGTTACGATGTTCGCGTACCATGGATGTTCCAGCAACGATGTTATCTGCCTACGTCGATAAGACTGTACGATCTAATTATCTGACAAATGGCGCCGGTACGCGCCGGTATCGCAGTTTCTTCTTATCTGCATCGATGCTGTGGCTGTCGCCTACAAACCCATAATAATCGCCAGTACGATGAATTTTATTTCTTGGTGCGCGATCTAACGTTCTTTGAGCTTTCGGTTTTACGTGCAGCTATAATTTCTCTATTTTACGCCAGTTCCTCTTATCTTCTTGTTTCGTAAAGCAAAATTAATAATTTTCAGGCTTCACAATTCTCAACTTATCCCATCTCGTCAAAGTATCGCGCTCATCTACCAAACGTGCACGATAAGACGAGACACTAAGAAGATATTGAAGGATTTTCAGCTTGAAAAAAATCTTTCAAACTGTGCGAACGTAAAATGCGAATTTTATACTTCTTTTTCCTTTCGACGAAAACGTCGTACATGCAAAGAAGTTCGGTTTCGGACAAATTATTACGACAGTAGCAAGTTTCTTTTTAAAGCAACTAAGCTAAAAAATTTTCTAAACGCACTCGCCGTATCTCTCGTACAAATAGTAGCGAATTTCTTTGCTCTAATCGACGAGGTGCCTCGATTATTAACACAGTATAGATAAAGCAGCATCTTATCGTTCCTTAAACAAAAAGGAAACTCCTAACACATCGTAACAATAATTCAAAAGCAGATTGCATACTGCTCGATAATTGCCTAGCACGATGCAGTATCAAGCAGGCTCTGATAAGTTTGAATTATGTACGTCGCGGACAAACTAAAATGCGGAATAAATTAGGAACTTCGATCCTATTATTGTATCTTTTTAATCCAGAAATTTTCCATAAACGTGTAAATAACCAGAATCTGGTTTATGGAAAATTTTTGGATGGATATATATATATCCAGCAATCCGAAATCCATATATTATAGTATATATATTATATATATATTATATATATTATAGTATATTATAGAATATATATATATATATTCTCATATAGAATTGATCATTGCTGGATTCCGGTTATTTACACGTTTATGGAAAATTTCTGGATGGATATATATATATATACATATATACATATTGGCGTTGAATCCGCATCATAAGACGAACAATAATCGTTAAATTATTCAACGATTCGCGTGTATCCATCATTCTCAACCACTATTATTCGCTGTTCCATCGCATAAACTTCCGAATTTCATGTATTTGCGTTGAACGGATAAGGAGGAGCAAGTTTTTCAGCGCGATTACTCGAAAGATAAGAACTTTCGAATGTATCTCATTGGAATTTCATGAGACAGTTACTATCTTATCGTGGAGGAACTCGACCAACCGACGTGAATTCGATGGATCACGAAACTTCGACAAAAGATTAAGAAAGAAAAAGATGCTCGCCGAGGGAAAGTCAGAATTATGCGGAAAAATTTGAAGGACTCGGACAAGAACGACCCTCGTCTATATTTTTCCTTCTCTCGGGAGAGCAAGAGGAATATTCCAGCGTCTTTGCTACGTCTACCGAGTGTCTTTGCATTCTCTTAAACGAAATATTTATCATATTACACGTCGAAATTCCCGCTCTATTGTGTTCGCGTTTTGGTCTCCAAATTTTTATTCCGAATTGTTCTATAGTATAAATAGTATTTTGCAACAATCTTTAGAACAATTACAACTATTCGAAATAACTTTTAAAAGTCCGAGTTTCGAAGAACGAGAGGCCGGTCGAAGATTCAGTTTTCTGGGTTTGTTCCAACAACCTCGCCACGTTTAATAGTTGTTTCTTCGAAACGACGTATTACAACTTGAAACAACAACGAAAAGATTCGAGATTTATGAAATATAAGGTTAACTTCATACAGACTTTACATCTTTTGGCAGATAGAGTCCGATACTTTGGTAAATGTAAACCGAAACGAGAAATATACCCGCGTTATTTCGAGTTTCACTTAAATTCGACGTTTTTCATTACGAGCCAGATAATTTTGGAAAAATATTTCTCATGAAATCACTCACCGTTCGATCTTGTCCATCGTGGTGGGATGCTGCAAGATGGTTTGCTGTCCGGACATCTCGACGACGCATTGTGTACCGAGTTCCAGCTCTGGAAAAATGGAACAACCAGTTAATTCGAAGTGAGCAGAAATTGCGAGCGTCATTTGAATTTCAAACAAGTAGCACGTGATAAGAGAAAAGGTGATTGGCGGTGAAAGAAAATTTAGGAAACTCTGTTTCGAGAAGCGAAACGAGGAGTCAATAGACAAATTTAAATATCGTCAATCGTTGCGCGATTGTATAATGACTGAATGACAGTATTTGAATTACGAACACGGTTTGCTATATTTATAATATATAATTATTCTTAAAAATAAAAGTATATGTATATACACGGTTTTATATAAGTAATAATATATAATAAACAAATAGTGCACGTTACATATTTAGTTTTGGTAGTGCAATTAATTAAAATAAAAATACGCAACGTGTTAAATTTTGGGCAAAGTTCTAATTAAATTCACGTCTACGTAGACACGCTGTAGATTGAAACGATTCAGTCTACTCGAATAATGGAAATTCATTATCGACTTTCTCTTCTATTAATAACTTGCCATCCGAACAATAGGCGTTAATATGTTCATAGAATGTAATCAGAGGATGTTCGATCGATTTATCCAAAACGTTTCGTAACTATCGTGATAACACGGTGATCATGTATAATTAATCGTTATACGAGAACGTTTCATTATGGAAGATATATCGTATTCTATAATATCACAAATTAATCGAATAAGAAATGCTTCTGATTGGAGTAAATAACGATTTAATCGGATTAATGATCTTCGTGATAGATAAAAGATCGTGGAGAAATTCCTTGAAGAACAAATGAATCGATTAATTTAGCATCACATACACAGATATATTTAACAATTGGTAAATTAATAAAAATCTGTTTCCTATCGTTGTTGCGCCGTCCTTTCAAGCCTATATTTTCTATCTAACGAACATTAATAACGTTGCACGAGGCGTGTTTATGACGTTCCTGATGCATAATTAAATATCCACAGCATGCTCAAGGGGATTTATATAATTAGAAACCTCCGACAAGTTGAACAGAGCCTGAACATTATTCAACATACAAGTTGCGATTGGCTATGAAATTTAGTGAGGTCATTATGAGATCTCGAAAAATGGTAGATACTTTTCAAAAGTACCACGTGTCTAGAATTCCAATTGACTTCGATGCTGAGTCAAAAATTATACGCTGCATTCACAATTCCATAAAACATACGAAATTTGTAGTTTCTACGATTGATAAAAATTTGTCGTAGAAACGGAATAAATTTCACGGTCGAAGTAAAATAAAAAGGCAATAATCATAAAACGTCCGAGCTACGATAACCAAGTCGTGGAAATTTTTCGAAATTTAAATAACATTGTTCAAACTTTATACGCGATACTTTGCAGGACCACAACATTCGCATAATCTATTCCTCTAAAGCGGAGATTGTTGTTTGAAGTTGTTCCATACACGCGTGGCGAAGTACGAGAGAGTATGGAAATAAGGAGAAACAGATCGTATGTAGTCAGACGCGCAGTGAACGCAAAAACTACTTTCACACGATGATACATATTCTTCGATTGATTTATTTCTTTTAGTTGGATATCGTCTCTGCTTTTCGCGGTATACGCGTTTTCTCGTTATATTAAACGCCTTTTAGCCGTGTTACTTGTGCTATGTGCACAAAAAAGTGCGTAAACCTGTTTCAATTCCTCGCGCGATTGCCTCAATTATTTCTTCCACGGATACTTTTCCGATCTTTGCGAAATGTAGTAGCATACACCTACGTTAAATATCTTGCAGCTTCTCTGTAACTAATAATTCATTTTTCATATTGGTTTCCAGATTTTACCGATTACAGCGCTAACGAAATTCCAAAATAAGTTCCTCATAAGACATAATATATTCGTAAAAGGTTTCTGTAAGTAATCCAATACTTTCGTGAGCTACTGTATATAAATACCAAACGCAAATACCAAGTTTCTAAATTACAAATATCCACTGTAAGCTAAATTCGATAATAACAAAAAGCTGCATCTTAATCCTTCGCCTCGAGGCTGATGCTATACCTGTTTATATATGTATATATATATATATATATATATATACAGCATGAGTCAGAATATGTGGGAAGTATGGCAGGAGCTGATTCAGCGCACCAAAGCAAGAAGAAAAGTTCGTACAAACATATATCCGATATGAGTTTTCGAGTAATGGCCTGTTTTTGTGTTGTAATAATCGCTTGTCTATCTTCAAAGAAATTGCTCCAAGTGATCCAGCCGCAACAGAAACGCGAATGTATCGCGTCGTAGAACTTGTTCGAACAGCTTACGCGAATTTCCTCGCAGCTTTGGTCTTTCACGAAGAGTTTCAACGCGGTCAACTGGCTTTTTACGAGCGATAGATTTTAAATAAACCATCCTAATTGATAATCGAATGAGAATCTCTAGAGAGCGCAGAAATAAGATCAACACAGCCCATCCGTTCGTCAGACAATCGTTGACTGCCAACAAGGGAGCGACACACGCCGATTTTGATGAAACTTCGCTTAAGTTTCCGTTATATCTGTCCGAAAAATTTAGTCGAAATTTGTTGAAACAAATCTTGTAACGTATCCTGAAGTTCATAGATCTGTGCGAAAGGTTTTTTGAAAAATCCATTTATTCGTTTAATTTTCGTAAGACGAGGATTTCTTCGACAAGTCTCTCGCACAGATTTACGAATCCCCCGAGAAACTATATATTTCGATCGTTTTCTTTTCGTATCTTTCGCCATAGTTTTACGATTTACATAGTACGACCGGTTCGGATAAAAAGTTTCAGATAGTTGGAGCTGCCTTAAAATAAAGAACGACCATGAACGAATTACGTCTAAATTCTTAGGTAGTTCTAAGGAACGCTTGTGCAAAGTTTCATCGAAATCGACGCGTATCGGTCACCTCGACTCCCTCGCGTATAACGTATAGAGCATCGTAAAGTAAGCTGTAACTGGAAAATAAGGTCATTCGGGGCGTACCATATGTTTATAGCAACTTTTCTTCTTGTTTTAGTGCGCCGAAACAGCACCTTTGTCGTACTTGCCACGTGTTTCGACTCACTCTGTGTACGTATGTACCTACGACCAACGTGAAACAGAGCGAATAAGAAAACATGAAAGCCATACAACGCGTAATGTACAATGTGTGTTCCTGTTTGGTAGGTCGTAATGTTCGTTACATCTACAGCCGGGCGTAATCGTATCACGCGACAACGATTCGCGAGTAAACATTCGCGCTCGAGTTATTCGAACAAACTGGCTGGTCGGTTCGATCGATCGCGTCTCGGGATGCGAAACTTTCGTGGGATCTACGTATTAGAGGTTTGCGGTAAAA
Organism: Bombus affinis; assembly: GCF_024516045.1. Lineage (NCBI taxonomy): Eukaryota > Metazoa > Arthropoda > Insecta > Hymenoptera > Apidae > Bombus > Bombus affinis. The sequence continues at coordinate 14,565,311 of NC_066345.1, forward strand.
CTTTTTTTCCGAGGAAAAACCGTATTCGTGTAAGTCGTTGCGATCGCCAGGAAATCCAGCGATTTCCAAGCGACCGCCTTTATGCCCCGTAAGACCTTTTTCTTCGTTTCTTTTATCTTCTTCTACCGTTTCTCCGACTATTCCGGATGCCGCGGATGTTCGGCTTCTCGATTTTTATGTATCAGATTGTGCCAAAAGTTTCTTTTCCTTTTATAGATGTATTTTTTGCTTTATATTATTTTATTGAACGATCCATTTTGTTTTATTGGAAAATGTGCATCTGGTGTTTCCTTCCAAAAACGAAAGAAACTTTTGGCACAATATCATAAATAATTCCGCGAGGATGAAATTTCTCGAGGTCCTCGAACCTTGCGACAGTCGAGATTCGATAATTGTTAAAGTTTATCGACGAGCGTGGAAAACTTGAAACCTTAGCACGAAATTTGTGCATCGCTTTATAGACTCCTAGGTTCATAGGTTTCTATAATCAGGTTTCTGTGCCACGCTTGTGTTTTCCACTCTCTTCCATCGTTTAATATTTCAAACATTAACTAAGTCAAATACGTACATTATTCATCGCTATCGATTATAGACAGCCACTGGGAATGATCTACGTACTATGTATGCGACAGTTGAATCTCAAAGACGTGCACAGTCTCGTAAAAGTTTCAAAAGTATACGTACCATATGTGCTATAATCGAAAGAACTATCTCCTCAAATTAAATTTCCTAATGGAAGTGTTGAAATGTTGTAAATCTTATTAAAAAAAAATTCTATCTTCGTTGCCTGTCCATCCATTTTATCAATTACTTCGTATAAAGCGTGTAAAAATATGTAACAAGTTGATTCTCTGGATTAAACGCAAATTAAAAATTAAATTAAAAGACAGTAAGAAAAAGGAAAAGAAATACAATTCGAACGAGTAGACCTTACAGCCACGTAAACCAAGAGGAACCCCTACGAAGGAAGAACAGAAACTAGGAAAAAAGGAAAGAAAGAAAAGGGACGAAACTGAAGAGAATGTAGCGACAGACGGGTCTCGGATGATCGATACGATTACTCAAAGCGACAGAAGAGAAAAGCAGAGAAGCGTAAAAGCCAGAAGGGGAACGATGCATGAGGAAGCCATGCATGAGACAACGTCTTATGACAGCCACGAGTCATAACGCTCGTAACATTCAACTGCACGCGCATACGTAATCGCGTAAGGCGGCAAATCCATACTAAACGACCCACCATTCTTCTCTCGCTTTACCGTTGGCGTTATTCAAACGCGTCCCGGCGACTAGAACCGCCGCGATCGGATCGATACACCGTGTACCGTGTGTTCATTCATGACTCGATGCGTTCAATACCACGGGATATCGTTTTTCCTCCCTTCGTTACGAGCCAGCCCTTTGCACAGGCTTTTCTCTTTCAGAACGCGCGGCGATGATGGTAAATGACGCGAACCGGGAAGGTTTTTACGGTCGTTTGAAACTTGACAAATGGAAAATTAAGTTCTTCGCCTGTGCGAGCGTCTGCGCGGCGCTCGCCAAAGCAAGTGAAATTTCAACACTTTTACGCCCACGTGTCACGGGTCACAAAGCGTTTTCAGATTTATAGACACCACTTGAACGAACGCACCGTCATTAAATGGACAATTTATTTCATTTCATTGATTAGCGATACGTTAATGATTCATTAAAGCGATCTGAAAATGTATTTATAGAAGTTACGAGATATTCAGTGGAAACGTGTATCGAGTAGGCAACTGGAACTGACGATGAATATACCGATATGAATAGTCATCGATAATCATCGAGTGTATCAAGCTGATTTGCCTCGATAGTGGCGAAGTTTACAAAATGTAATCCTTAGGGGAGAGTGTTTAAACGCAGACGATAAAACCTTTTCCTTGCGATCTCTTTGTTAAATCAGTTAATTAACTAGATTAATTTAACTAGGTTAATTAAATAACGATTAACTAGATCAGTTGAATTGCAACTGTTTGGTTGCAATTGTTCAAGGTGGACGAGATTAAAAATTTATAATATAAACGTTTAGTATAAACGTAAGGATATGAAACGTAAGTAAGAGAGTTTACGTGTAGGTGTTAGTCTACGGGGTGGGTTTTCGTTTCCGGTGAGGTGGAGATCTGTGTCTGTCCAACTGTCGTAGATGTCTCGTAAGTAGTGCGTCTTGCGCGTATCTGGTCGAGGATGCGTAACGTAACATCCCGCTGGCGACATTATTCGATAGTCTGTCGTCGAGTTCTCATCTGATGTCCGAGTTTATGACACGTCGTTTGCTATCGAGCGGATCTTATCGAGCGCCTAAGATGCTAATTTAGTCGTCGACGTAGTCCGAGTTGTAGACTGTATAATGTGCAATGTTGAAAATTCCAAATTCTGAAAAATAGCAGATGTGCTATGCGTATCGTAGAATGAGGGTAATCTTCTATCCTCGACAGTTAAAAAATTTACGTATGAGATCTTCGTGGATCGTTTGAACGACGTTACAAGACTGATTTAACGCAAGACATGACACTATTCGCAAAAGCACAGTTACAACCTTCCACTTGTAGCGTCACAAAAATAACGAAGAGCAGCCAGTGGTGTGAAACTAAGGGCAGCTTGGTGGCCGAATAAATAATACACCGTTCTACGCGATAAAACGTAGAAACACAAGGTAGACGTTCTAATCTATAAAAGCAAATTCGAAATTTTCCGAGTGTTGCCACTATCAGAACAAAGCAGCGATACGATAAGTATCAAGCATAATCTCTCTGAATATCGAGGTTTATTAACATAACAGAGATAATTGACCGTTTATATATGTTCATGATCTCTGGAAAATACACTTGCGCTAAATATTTTACAACTTCTTCGTATATTACATCGTCCATTTATAATCCATTTTCTTCCAATAGATAATATAGTACAACATAATATGATATTCGATAAAACAATATTAAACAAAAGATATCGCGCATCTATTATTTCCTTAGAAAACGAAAGAAGCCTTTGGGACGATCAGATATTTTCAAACTCTACCAACATAATTTTATTAATAATAAATTCATCATAGTCTCGTTACAGTATTAACGAAATTTCAAGATACTTCGTACAATTATAAAAGAATACAAGCGTTGGAATACTTTTACAAGCGAATGCTCGCCCGTTACGTTGTATTGGCTTGGCAACTAATTAATTGCGGATTTTATCAATACCACTTAACGATTAAATCCGCAATCGCTTAGTTGCCAAGCCAATACCACCAACAGAATGATATTTCTAGAAACGCGAACAAGGAAGATTTACGTATGCAGCCTCGACAGATAGGAACCCTTCACATCACTCGATCATACAAATCCAAACCTTCAGATGAAAAGCTGAGGCAACTGGATCTATAACGATACTACGCCCACCACGTCCATTGACATTTCCGTCCGTATTCATTGACGCGAGGTTCACGCACGATCACGCGCGCGCGCGGTGTCGCGCGACGATTTATCGAGCGTGTCCACGCATAGCGATACCCGTCTTGGAACTTCTAATTGCCTTTGTGTCATAGGAGAAACGTGTCGTCGTGTCGATCGTGCCGATCCGGTGGAAAGAACACCGATAGACGATCGACTATTCTAATCAACGTTGAATTCGATATGCAAATTGTTAAAATAAACGGGAATACCCGGTATTGCGTGGAATAAATCCATGTGTTTAATTTTTGTGCTGGGTTTTGCCAACTTTTGCCAGTCGCTAGTTTGCTGCGATTCGTTCACTTCGAGTCGGCCGTAATCTTTTCGATATTTTAATTAAACGACAGTTTCCAAAGATTTGGCAATTCTTCTCTATTTTTCTGCAAGTTCGATATTACGAAGATTTGTTACCAGGATATTTCATAATTTCAGCTTTCGCGCGCTAATGAGTTTTACTCGTATAGTCGGTAAATAACAAGTAACTACAATACGTAAGATATCTGGGAATTTTCCTGGAAATAGCGTCAGCATATTCTACGAGTGGATTTAAGAAGAAATAAACGTGACGCACGTATTGCTCGGAAACGTTTCGTCGATCGAATCGTCGAATGGATTAATTCGTACTGGCGATAGGTCGAAATTAATATAATAAAACCTGATTACACTTTGAATAGAACGTGGAAAGGAGAATAGCTGAATTATAAAATTTTGAGATGGTAATGATCAGTTATTTCATCGCGTGATATATAGAAAAGAGGATATGTGCAGATATTTGAACGATGAAAACTTTGTCGAGGATTTTTCATTTAATTTTACGAGATAAAAATGAATCACAGGAAATTTTCCACGAATGTCATTCGAGTTTCTCTCTTGCTAAGAATGATCAATGTTCTATTATATAATGTTTCATTAAGATTCGTTTCTTTGCAAGGAGAAAAAGAGAGGGCGTGGGGGGGGGGGGGGGGAAAGAGAAGGAAACAGAATGGGGTAAAAGATTATTCTGCTTTATCTATATCAAATATTTTACTTAATCTCGATTTTATTTTATCATTGATATACTTTTCTTTCTAGGGCTTCTTGCGCAATAATTTATCAATTAATAACGTTAACGAGTTCACAATTTACAAGCTGATTCTTTTTTTTTCTTTGAGAAGGAAGATTATAAATTTCTGCTTTATTATTTGAAAATTTTGATTTGAAAATTTTGATTTGAAAATTTTGATTTGAAAATTTTGATTTGAAAATTTGAAATTGAAAATTTTGATTTGAAAATTTTGATTTGAAAATTTTGATTTGAAAATTTTGATTTGAAAATTGTGATTTGAAAATTGTGATTTGAAAATTTTGATTTGTAAATTTTGATTTGAAAATTTGAAATTGAAAATTTTGATTTGAAAATTTTGATTTGAAAATTTTGATTTGAAAATTTTGATTTGAAAATTTGAAATTGAAAATTTTGATTTGAAAATTTTGATTTGAAAATTTGAAATTGAAAATTTGAAATTGAAAATTTTGATTTGAAAATTTTGATTTGAAAATTTTGATTTGAAAATTTTGATTTGAAAATATTTAATGATTTGTAATTTGTTAAAATTATTAGTGGAATTTCGCTTGATTTATTACCAAACCTGTTACCGCTATACTGTGTCTGTAAAATTTCATCGATCGCAAGTGGCAATATTTATTAACTCAGTAAGAATCTTTCAACTATATCTTTCCACACAAATACGATCGAATTTTCTATTGAAGGAGGGGAATTACAAATTTCATTGTCAGATGCGTTTCTTTCTCGGAACAAATCCCAGCGAAGAAAGCAAGACGATTTCGAAGAAACGAAAATTATATGAAATTAAATTAGTTAAATTGCTTGTTCCCTTTATTTTTACATCTCGTTGACCGGTTCCGGTTTAACAAAATCGCTTACGTTCTTTAACCTTGCGATCCCATTGTCGGTCGATGGAAGCAAAAAGAAAAGAAAAGAAAAGGGGAAACAAGGGAGGCAAAGAAACAAAGAATTTCAACGTTTCAGGAAACTACGAACAAAGACCAAAGAACCTTCCACGGACTCTAATTAACTGAAGGGAGAACACGTTGTTTCTCTGTCGCTCGTTTCTCCTTCAAGATCGAAGCAAGGCATCGAGGCAAAGAAGAAACTAATCGTCAAGCAACTAATGAAAATTGAACGAGGCAACGGATGGAACGTATTAATTGTCTTTTGGCGACACGATCCGCCCCCGTTTCCCAACAAAACGTTCTTGATCTCGATTTAGGGTAATCGGAACGATCGTTGAAAATGCAATTGTATCGCTGCATCGACCGTTGGTCACGATCATCGTCGTCGAGAGATTTGCATTTTAAATTCCGAATGATGGAATAATCGTTGTATAGCATCGATCGGCTAAGACAGTTTAATCGAACTAAATTGCCAGATCGATCTGTGATTAGCAGGCTGCGGATGTTTATGCAGATTCGTAGCTTGATCAACGTGATTTGAAAAGTGATATCTCGAACGTAATGCGTACTGGTAGAGATACATTGGTAGACGTGTGTGCCATAGTGAGACAGATGACGTCGTGTCGTCCGAAGTAGACTAAGACGCGTGATAGAGGAAATAAGGCAAAATGATATCGGCAGAGCCACCGTCCGAAGACGTACATAGTAGCATGAGTCACGTAATTTTACTTTATGCTCTTGTTTAAATAGTTCAGTCACCTTGAGCGATGAGATTCGATTTTGAAAGCCACTCTTATAAAAAAAAAGAAAAAATAAAAAGGAGAAAAATCACCTACAGAAGTAGAAACATATCTTGCGATATTTCTTAAATACTGCTATTTTCACTACAATGATTAGCATTACGCTAAATGATTAGAAAAAATAATTGATCAATGCCTAACTATATTATGATAATTAACGATGAAACCTGATTTTCCCCTTTTATCTTGTACTTTACATGTAAGAATTAAAACAAACTTTGCCGCTGACCTTTACTTAGACGCTATTATTATATACTTGCTCATACTCGGAATGTTTATGTTGTCGGTACAGTTGTGGCAGGATAATATTCCTGGTATAATATTCGTGAGATGAAAACGGTAGGAAAATTCTACCACCATCCTCGAAAGAGTTAAGAGTCAACATCCTTGGGAAACAGTGGGAACAAAGTGAGAGAAAAATGTTCTTTATTGGTCGGCAAAGAGTGACCTTCCACCTGATCGAACGTCTCGAGATTTTCCTCGCGCCGTGGAAATCTGGTCTCAAGCGGACCACGAGAGCATCTTGAACAAACATTATTTTTATTTTCTCTGAATTCAGCTGCTGAGTCAGGTAGACAGGTGTTCGAAGCTGGTCTCTTGGCATACGTTGGAAATTGCTCTCGACATTCGACGCTAAAAGTTCGGAAAAGAACGTTCAAGGAGAAACTTCGAAAACATTTTGAAACTTTCTAAACGTAAATATTAATCACAGAGCGAAGAAAATGGCAAAAGGTTAATCTATATTATATTCAAGGATATTAGTGTATTTTGAAATGTACTTTAACATCTGCTTGAGTCATAAACAGTAAAAACCTGTACGACGATATTCCTTTTTAATTAATTCATCCGCTGCAGAGAATCCCCAACAAAAACCACCGCATCAATTTCTCCTCTATGCTAATGCATTTTAAAACTTAAACAAACACGCATAAATGAATAATAAGAGGGAAGAAGACGCGACTAATTCGACGCTCGAATTTCATATATTCAAATGAAGGCCTCCTATTGTAATATCAATTTTATCGCTTTTCGTCCTAATTTTCCATCGTATAATACGTAACTGCGATAATAAAGGATAAAGTCAACGTAGATCCTTTCGTTCGTAATTTTATAATTAGATTACGCACACTGCGATAAATAGACAGTGTTAGTAGGTGTATGTATTAGTACGTGTCTGAACGATACTGTCGTAACATACTCTCGAAACGTAAATGTATTAGGTTGCCCGAAAAGTAACTTTCTTTTACAGACACGTCTTTTACAACGACGCATCTTCGTACAAACACGAAACCTAATTTGTCGAACGTTGTGATCTTTATTTTGATAGAACAAAATGGATCGTACGTAATTCGATAAAATAATATAAAAGGAAAAATGTCGTGCATCCATTATTTCCTTATAAAACGAAAGAAACTTTCCGGACGACCTAATATAAGGGTAAAATGAACTCGCTAGTTGCAAAGGGCACGTGCACGCGCGTTACGGTGAAATTGCAGCTTTTCTTTTGAAAAAAACACGCTTGCCCCTCGTTTAAACAGCGTTGCTGGCTGTGTGTGCAAGTTGTGCACATAGAAGCGAAACTGATGGTGTATATTGTGTACATTGGAAACAAAGTTCGTTGTTTCGAAGTTTATTATTTAAAATAGGAACTTATTTAAAGAAACTAGAAGTTTTACTTCCTGATTAACACTAGAACTACCGATAGTTAACACGAAGCTATTTCTACCAAAATTATTCAAAATGACTGGTCTTTAAAAAATACGTAATAATAGAATATTTTTATATTTATCGATTTATTACTTTCTTTAGAAGAAGCAATTCCACGTTATGTAGTACGTTTTTGTTTTTATTAATCCATCTGGGATCATGATCCCTAAACGAGATGGTGACAAATTTATAAAATTGTAGAACCAGCCATTTTGACTGGTATTAGTATAAGTAGCCTTGATACAAAATTATTTTCAGTTTGAATAGATAAAAAACAAAATAAAATTCATTATATTATTCCTTTAGTCATCGTTGCACAAGTCATTACATCATTGCGGAAAAATATATAACATGAAGTAGGAATTTTAAAATAAAATTGTAAAACCAGTCAATTTGATTGGTTCCAGTGTTAAAGTACGTACGATGGGAAATTCTGTTAACGATAATAACAAAAATTATTTTTATTTTTAATCTTCCTTTCCTTGGTGATAGATTTTTGATCGCTTTAAAGATGTATTATCGTAGAAATTGCAGAGAAAAATTTGTTACACCAAAGATATGGTACAGCAAAGAAATATTGTTCCTTTCTCATATGAAAAGTTACCTCTATATCTCAAAGGAAGCTTTCGTAATTTTCCTGCGGATTTAGGGCAAATTTTCGAATCTCCAACTTCCTCCCCGCTTTAGAAAACCTGTTTGCGATTTATTCCTAAGTTTCTCGCGAATAAATATAAATTTCCATTAAACAATCCTAAATAGACGTTAAATAAATCTATCGCGCGTCTACAGTTGGAATTCTAATAGACTCGTTCTTTAAAAAACATGATTATAATTACACCAAATGTACATACCTTATTTCTAATGGAATGCTCGAATGAAATAGTTGAAACTATCCTGACGAGGATATCCTGTGATGGTCTGGTGATAAGGGCAGTCTCGCAAATACAGAAAAGATTTCTTTATTAACAATACGATAATTCTACCAACACTGTGAACGTGATAATCACCGAAAGAGGCGTGTAAACTATAACAGCGGAATCCTATGGTGTTTGGACGATTAACGATTGAGAAATAACTAACAAAGGCGACGACCACGTATTTATACACTGTTCTCCTTCCACGTTTCGAACAAACAAGCAAAAAGTAGAAAAGAAAGAAAGAAAGAAGATCCCAAGGAAGAACGTTCTGTAATCGCGACGATCAATAACAACGCTACCGATTCCTTTGACCTTTTAACGTTTGTTATAATATTAAAACAAAGCTATAGCGACGTACACAAATATTCAGAATCCATAAAAATCAAAGAATCTTTCAAAGTATCTATAGTAGCTGGAGGATAATAAAGAAAAAGTCTCTTTATCTTTCCTTCCGCGATGCTGTTACAGCAGTCCAAGTTAAACATTTATCAATTAACGAGGTAGAATCGACGAGGACAAACATCGCGATGCTCTTTAATACGCAGGCGAACATTTATCATGGAAAACTCGACATGCTACAAAACCAGATGGTATCTGTTGCACGAAGCACGCCAGTTTTATTTAAGGTGCTGAGTTTCGCATCATGAGCAAACGTACAATTTCGTATACGTCTGCGAACGTTCTTTATTTGGAGAGCGTTACGACCACAAATTAAACACTGTCTATGCGATAAAACGTGCGCGTTACATTGTATTAAGCGAGACACGTTGTACATCGTTAAGAGCGTTTTATTTATTTCTCATATAATTTATTACCGATGCAATCATACGCAGAGGAAGCTGCAGAGGTTTCGACCTCCACCGTGCGGAAAAATTGTGAAAAGGATATTAAAAGATACTATTAGGTTGTCCGAAGAGTTTCTTTCTTTCGCAAACGTGTCTTTTACAACAGGTGCAAACGTGAAACCAAGTCTGTGAAACGTCGCGGTGTTTATCTCAACAGAATAAAATGGATCGTACGTAATTCGACAAAATAATATAAAAGAAAAAACATTTGCGTCTATTATTTCCTCATAAAACGAAAGAAACTTTGCGGACGACCTAATACAAAGAAATGAGAACTTCAGACGTTGAGATCGATGAAAGCGCGATCGTTCGTCTCGCGTAGCAATTCGATGTTTCTCGTATGAATTTCAAGACGCGCGTATCTACGATTCTGATATAACAATTTCGATTTCGAGTAAATATTAAAAAGTATTTAAAAATAAAAGAGAAACTAAAATTTGGAAAATCTGTTCACGGCAAATGCATCTATTTATTCGATATACGTAGCTACGTATGTTCCATATTTTTCGTAGTAATCTTGAGAATTATCGACCGATTCCGAATTCGCGTAACAATTTCAATTCCAAAGGGATATTAAATTATCGGTACCAGGACGAGCGTTCCAGTAAGACGCTTGTCAGGTTAATGAAATAATTTTGCTTAACTGGTTCCGCTGCACCGATGACAAGTTAATAAGGAACAGCTACAAACTTTCTTACATTCGAACGAGTTTCAATGGTTTCCATGTTTGCGTCGCTGCAAAGCGAGAAACGCGATCGTTTGACATCTAAAGGCGCGTTTGGAGTTTAAATTTTAGATGAAACGAGCAAAAACATAGAGCGCGGGTATACTTCTCATTACTTTCGCCAGCAACTTTACAATGAAACTACTAATAATAAACCATCTTCTTCTCGAGTTTTCAGGATTTTCAAGAGATTCTCGATACCCTAACAAAACTTTTTTCGCCCTTAATTTTTCATCTTCGCTACCTTTAGTGGCGTAAGAACATCTTCAACTGAAATCATCCTCTTGAAAACGAATATCGTCTGTACGAAGCATCACTGTGAAAATTCTAACGACATTCTAGCCATCGTACGAAAAAATTCATGTCGTTTATGAATATTCCACGCTCCGCAACCAACTCGTAACAATTCCGGAAATTCTGCAAAGCTCCAGACGACAGAAAAATTCCAACGATGGCAGATCAATTTTTAATTAAACGCCGAGTCCTCGACCTTGATTCATCGAGGTGCATTAAACATGCTACTTACGTAAATCAAAACTCTTTCGCTTCCTCTCCCATCCCCCACCCCCCCTCTCTCTCTCTCTCGTTTGCAATTTTTCGATGAAAAATTCACCAAGCCTCGTTCAGTATCTTTTCAACGAGCAACATCGTTCCCTTCGACCTTTGCAACCGTTTCAAACGAAAAATACGATTGTTTAGGAAAGCGAGTTTCTTTCAGATTTGCCACCTCGAACTTTTTAACGAGCCAAAATTCTGTGGCGGCACTCGACAAGCCAAATACCACCACTCGACACTAACTAGTGTCGGAAGACGGCAGCAAAAGTGGTTAACGTCTTAGGTTGCGAACGTTCGGAACCCGGGTTCGAATCCCGGCGACCGGAGTTCCGATTTTACTTCCACGCACCAAAAAAAAGGAGGAAAAATCAGCAGTACCCCGGCAGCGACAACATCTACAGCCCCCAGTGACAATTACAGCGGACTTAGGCCCAACTACTACACTATCTCACGCACGTCCAATATATATACAATTATAACTCACGGCCACCTCAATTCCAAAACGATGGCAAGGGAAGATCGCTATCGAGAAGCTTCAAATGAAAAAGCCTCTGACCGATGGTTCGATAGAAAATGAACTCGTCAGGTTTCAAGATGAAAGGAGCTGCTTGAATAGATGCTACGCCACTAATTTACTCGCAAGGATCCTGAGTATCGAGCGTATCAATCGCTGGCTTTGTTTCCTCTCTTTCAAAATTACGTTTTTCTATACAGACCGTGAGAAATTGCGCGGAGACGAGGAAAAATTGTCTCTGTTTTCGCAATTGGCTGAGGAATGCGGCACCTTCTTATCTTTGCCTTATAGAACCGTTTAAATTGCAATAAAAATAATTAATCTTGTGTTCCTCCTAATTTACTCTAGATACTTTTATTATAATGTATCTATATATGTGTGTGTGTGCGTGAAACAGAAAGAAATTGTCTGTGGTTTATGAAAATATTACGTAAATGACCATGGAAAGGATACGATAATTTTAATAGAAAATAAAATCACCTTGCAATTCAAACTCTGTGATTCAATTCGAGGGAAAAATTAATTGACAAATCACAGATAAATTAAGTAGGAAATCTTCGTTTAGTATTTATCAAAGAAGAATATATCGTATAAGTATACCATTGATCATATCTCGATGAATATCTTAATCTCGTTCATCCGATACTTCAATCGCGCAAATAATTTGAAATTATTTATTACATTGGAAGAAGCAAAGCCTGAATTCGTAAATTCTCCAAACAGATGTGACCCGTTTATTCGTTCTACGTGCTACGATATAAGAACGAATCCTAAATTCGTAAATTCATGTACTCGCGAGACAAAGCTACATCGTTTATTCACACTCTACTTCCCGCCTTACCAACCTCGGAAAACAAATTCCAACGATGAAAAAACGCTTGCACTTTACCTTCCGTAAGAGAACGACTCTTAAGTCAGAGCAAAACCGCGACGTAAATTATAGATAATTGCAGGCAGCAATAGTAAATAATTGTTTGGAAATTCGGTGCATTCGCCGCGGATTCGTTACGATATTTTCCGCGTCCGTGAACCACGTGCTGCGCTAATGGAACTCGTTCGCTCGTTTCACTTTCTCTAAACAACAAGAGAAAACCGGGTCTAACAAACGCGTTCTCCGGGCAACCTTTCTTTCGTGACGCTAAAAAGTCCACAGGACAGCGAAAAACGGAAAATGATAAATGAAAATGAAATTTCTCGGTCGGAAATTTTACATGCCAGTTCGATATTTTTAATTCGCGAGCGAGTTCCGCTTAACTCGTCGACGATCGTCGATGCAAACGGGTCAAGGTGGCGTGAGAACAAGCAGCATGAAAAACGATTTAATAGAAAAGCTCGGGAGGAAAAAAGCTCTTGATCTGTTCCGTTTTTCAACGATTCGAACGCTTCGATTCGGAATAATCGTCGAAGGGAAATCCTTGAAATTTAATGTACCGATTTAGAAATTGTTCTCTCTCTGGCTCTTTTCTCGCGTCCGTTTATTCGTAAAACGTTTCACATTATCGGAATAACAATGACAGATGTTCGATGAACAAAGTTACAAATACAGCAGAGAAGAGCGGGTTTATAAAAAGAAAGATATGAAATTTCGGGAGTGGAGAAAGAAGCGAGATAAATAGTAATTAAGAAAGGAAGTAAAAATTAAGCAAAACTTATTACAGTAGCGTTACTAGCGGAGCTTTAATCCTCGTGTGGCAAATAAATCGCGAACATCGACTCGCAGTCTCCGCTTTCAATTTCTACGATTTCTATCCTGGCAATAACAGTCTGCTAAAATATAAAATTCAAACGCAGCAGTATAACGCAGAATACAGAATTTCCCCACGTCTCGAACAATATTTTCCAGCCGAATAAAATAAAAATTATTTAGAATCGTATCGATTTCTCGCACAGCTGCACGTTTGCCAAATCGTACCGAACAATAACTCGGCTCGTCATAAGTTTCCATTCGCGTGGAAACAACGCGGGTTCAAAGTAGGTTGGAAAAATTTCGGCTAATAGCAGAAAATAGCGCAAAAAAAAACATAATGAAAACTAATTTTGCAAAAATTAAGCAAGAAAGAAACGTGTCGATAATTACTTTCTTACTGAATTATTATTCTTTTCCCTCGTTATTTTTCAAAACAATGATTTAACCAACTAGCGTTGTAACGTTTCTCACAAAACACTTTTAGGGGATTCATGAAATCGTATCGCTGACACAAAATATTCCACGCGCAAGAGGATAGCGACCACATTTTCCGCGAACGTGTGTATACGCATTTTCCGTGTTTCCTATGCGAATAATAAACCAGCAGAGCAAATAGTTTCCAGCATGCAGAGAACATGGTATTAAATTCCATACGCTGCCATACGAACAACAGGAATACCGTATCTATCAAACTGATTGTTTGAGAAATGAAATAAAATAGAGAATGGAATAAAAAAATTTCGTAATACTTCGTTAAAATTAACTTTCTATCTATTTCCTATTTGAACTGCATATTTCCATATAACGTTTCCATAGAAACGTTCGATCGATTCGAAAATTGGAGAATAACCGACAACGAATAAACAACGATATTTAACGCTTTACAAATTAACAACGTAAGAGAGAGTCGTACGGCATCGACTAAAATTAATTCTGCCTTTTTTCACCGGATACTAACGCTCTTATTTCAGTAGAAAAATGAATATAACAATTCTCTGTAACATATTCGGTGGCAACCAAGTGATTGCGGATTTTGTCATTAGGTGGTAATGAAAAAGTCGGCAATCACTTAGTTGCCAACACAATATCTCGAGACCATATCGTTTATTTCCATTGCTTTCGCTGTTCCGACGCAAAAAATGTACACATTGACATACCGAGTGTTGAAAGTTTTTTTCCTCGAAGGGAACTGATATTTTGTTTCTCGGACAAACACATGACCTTCTCTATTGGATTAAGTGACTGCGAATGTTGTCATTACCACCTAGAGACAATCACTTAGTTTCCAACCGAATAAAAAAGATCATGTGCTTATTCGAGAGACAAAATATCAATTCTCTTCGACTAAGATAACTTTTAACGTTCGAAATGTCAACGTGTACGCAAAACAACAACAAGCACAACCTACGCGTTGGAACAACGAAAACAATGGAAATAAACGATATGGCTATTACGTGTATTATATGTAGTTCACTAAGCGTAATTACCTGTTCGAATTTTGCAATTTCCTTTGTATATTATGCGCGTTATAATCTGAAACTTTCTCGCGCGTTTGTCGTATAGCAGCGACCAAGCAACCGTCCACCAACACGGACTAAATTTTTTCTATCTGTAAATTCAATCTGTTGGTAGCTGAAGGTAAATTGGAAGATGTTCGTTTAATCTTCCTTCTACGTTTTAGCGCACAGAGATGTCTGAAATTCCAAAGCAGGAAAAAGAAAAATGTGCAGAGGAGAACACGAATGCGGCTTTCAAGTTACCCTGCGAAAATAAAATGACCCAGAGACAGGCCACCGAAGCTTTCTGTGTTCCAAAAACGGAGAATGCGAGACTGAGCGCACGTCGAAACGCGCGGACCAAGAAAATATGAATTACTTTACTCGCGATGTACGTAAAAGTAAGATTTAAATAGAAACGTTTATCTCAACGCTTAAATATCTTTTTTTTTAATTATTAATCATTTAGACCGAAAAGAAATTTTCCTACGCAAATTGGAACATCTTTATTCTCGCAAATTATTGACTCTTACCGTCGGATGTGAGAAAATAAATTTCCCTCCTCTTTCCAAGTTTCATTTGTATTAGAAACTTCTTTCTAAATGTTCATTCTTATTGTAGCCTACCCAAAGCGCATATAACGTAACACAAAGAGCTTAGAGCGATCGGTACGACGTTAAAACAATTTTGGATTGGCAACTAAGTGATTGCGGATTTTGTCATTACAACCAATAATAAAATCCGCAATCACTTAGTTGCCAACCCAATAACAGCGCAATGTCCCTAGACGATTCTACGATCCGTGACTTTATGTCAGTTCGTTTCACGCTGCCACAATTCTGTCTCCTATCTTTTCTCACGCGAACGTTTCTTCTCCGTGACAATACACCGAACCATCGTGAAAACCGATAACACATGAAAAATACACGATTGGGTCTGGTCACGAATCGAACGCCGACTAGTCCCCATCCCATGGTCGTCATCATAGTTTCATCCAAAACCATAGCGTCAAACCGGTATACGGTTAATCGATAGAAAATGATCGTTCATGCAGATAATTAAGAAGAGATGACAGAACGATGATAGGACGACACGAATCACGATATTCCGATCGGTCAAGTGATAAAGGCCAGTTTGCTGTGTAGCTCGATAAATATCCGATCGACAACGCGCACCAACCTGCTACGTGTTACAACCCCTTGACAAAAGCTCGAGGTAGGGTAACGAGAGAGGGTAGAACCGTGGATCGATAACGCGACGAAGATGGTGTCTGCGAACAGGGATCAACGAATCGTGCGGTTATTACCGTCCAGGTACGACGTATGAGTTTCGTCGAACGTATTTCAGCAAAATAATGGCTTTTTTGAAACTCGTTCGATCAACCGATCGAGTAATTTTTGAAAATATGTACAGTCACTCGTGGAAAGTGTATACATGACGTACGATCCTATAGGAAGCTTTTATGAACATTATTACGTAAGCTATACGCGTTTGAAAGATTTCGAAGTTTTGTTAACATCGCGAGGAAACTCGACTGTCTTAAGAAATTTGCAAATATATATGGAAATTGGATTAACCAATTAGCTGTTGCTTTGAAAACTTTGAAAAGCGCGTAGCTATTGAATTGGCAACTAAGTGATTGTGGATTTTGTCATTAAATGGTATAACTTAGTTGCCAACCGAATAGAACGCGCGGCAAACAGTAAGCGATGACGAGTATACTCGTCAAAAGCAGCTAACTGGTTAACTTAACCAGTAGAAATATATTACAGAAAGGACACTTTTTTAAAAGTTACACCGAAATTTGGGATTTGCAATTATTTAAACGATTTAAAATAGAAGTAAGAAATTTTGTACGAAACATTTGATGCTTTTTAAATTGAATACAATCGTACAATGTGTGTGACGAAGATTGAGGAACAAGAAACAGAGAATATATCGTTCACCTTGTATCTCTGCTATATTCTTCGTTCTATAAGATCGATAGGTAAAAGCGGAATACGATTTTGAACGTTTCGATGGGGGAACTGATTTCGCGAAAATTCATTCCTTAACGATTTATAAGAATTTTCGAGGAAATCGCCTCTCGAAACGCTTCGAGCCTGCTTCGTTTGTATTTTTGGAACGCACGAATCGCTACCAGGGAATATTTGCTTCCATCTTGAGTTCAAGTGATGCGTTATTTTTTAACGCCACTCGAGGCGATCCTGTCGTTGGGCAGATGCATACGACGTTAAAAAAGAAAAAAAAAAGCCAGTTACATGCGCTTCTTCTGAACAGATCTTAAATTTTCCGACGTATTCGTGTTTCTAATTTTAAATATCATATCCGGCTCTTATTTCTTATTCCTCGTTCAGCCGTAAAAAAATAGGATCGCGTACGGTTAAACATTTATCGAGTTGGCAACTAAGTGATTGCGGATTTTGTCATTAGGTGGTATTGACAAAATCTGCAATCACTTAGTTGCCAAGCCAATAGTAAGTACACGCGTATATTATTTTCGTACAGAGATGTACGAGCATAATTAAATTAATATCGAAAATACATTGCAATGGAATGCTTTGCATCGTTGTCAGACTGTGGATTTTTATGCAAATACATATTTTTGAGAATTTAATTGAGAAAACAGAATCTACGTAGACAATTGTTTCATTCATTAACACTACAACTATCGATAATTAACACGAAGCTATTTCTACCAAAACCAATGAAAATGACTGGTCTTTAAAAAATACGTAATGATAGAATATTTTCATATTCATCGATTTATTACCTTTTTACAGAAGCAACTCCATGTTATATAGTAGATTTTTGGTTTTATTAATCCATCTGGGACCATGATCCCTAAACGAGATGATGAAAAATTTATAAAATTGTAAAGTCAGTCATTTTGACTGGTGTGATATTTCTAGTTTTAGCATCTAGCGATCGATCCGGAATTTTCCTGATAACTGATATCATCATATCGAATGATACGCAGTAAAAATTGGAAAAACGCGTGGCAAGTTGTACGAAACGAGGAAACTGGTTAATTGGAGTTCGATAAACGGATTGCAGGATCCTTTTACGCTTTGACAAGTACCAGTCATTTTGATTGGTATTGGTGTAAGTAGCCTTGATACAAAATTATCTTCAGCTTGAATACATAAAAAAACAAGGTAAAATTCATTATATTATTCTTTTAGTTATCGTTGCGGAAGTCATTGCATCATTGCGGAAAAAGATATAACACGAAGTAGGAATTTGAAAATAAAATTGACTGGTTTGGTAGTTCTAGTGTTAAATATCACAGATATTTTATACTTTGGATATTTTATATGGTTTCTGTGCATTTATGCAGATTTCCTATAACGCATAAAAATTCGCGGTCTAATTAACTATACGTTGATTAAATTGAAAACCTAAACGAAACGACAGATGTTTAGATTTACATGGTAAAGAATCGATGATCAATTTATCCATATGAATCGATATGTGTCCATTGGAATTTAAATACTTGATAGGAAATTTCTCTTACGTCACTTGTTTTGCAACGTGATTGATCGAAGTTTCTTATTTGTTCTCCAAGTTGCCGCAACGACTAAATATAGTTTGTTCCTTACGATAATAGCTTTCTTATCGGACAATAAATTCTGCTCGAATTATTTTCTCTTTCTGTAATTCGAAATATCGGTAAATCAGAATTTCATCGACGCTGTCCTCCTTCATCGAGAAACCCTAACAATCTAGTCTCGGAAAACATCACAAGTTTATTTTTAATTTATTTATTTAATTCTTAAATTTTTTTCGTCAAAATTTCTTTTCTCCTTTTTACCAAAATTTAACTACCTGACCTGTAATGTATATTTTAAAAAATTCCCGGTATTACGTTTCCTCGTAGTCCTAAGATTGGACAAAATTTTCTAACATCTACCAATTACCTGGTATCGATCTGTTTCAAAAGAAAACATAGAAATAAGTATGATATTTCAAGCAATTAATTTTTTCCTACACATGACTTCTCCAAAGAATTATATTCTTTCGCCTATTATATCACGTTTTATATGAAATAGACAGCGTCGTCGATCGTCCAAGTCAGCGAGATACGAGCGGAGCAATCTCTGATAACGTTTATCAACGACATGAAATTCCATTTTTCTTTCTTCTTTTCTGATTCTATCTTCGCGACGAACTTAACAGCCACGTATCTTCCGCTGTAAGTTCGACTCGAAGAGAAGAATCTTCACAGCGTTTTCCACGGCAACCGAAATGAATTTTTGTATGCAAATGGGGGACTCGGTTTCAAACGTAAAGATTCCAAGCGTACGTATTCGCGCGACCAAGGATTGAAGTTGTAAAGACAGGACAGAAAGTTTCCCAGCAAAACTGGAAGAGCTTGAAAGAACTTCAAGGAGCAAAGTTCTTAACCGACTTCTATCTTTTAATATCATTTTCGTACGTTTTAATTTTTACACCGTCCTCTTCCCTGCCATTTCATTTCAACGCGAGATATTCGAAAATTACGCTGATTGAATACATAAAATCGCATGCATCGCGGCAAATCAACAAACCCTGTGGAATTTTCGTTTTAAAATATTATTCATCGGATCGTGGAACTTGGCATCGTTATATTCGGCATCACGTTCCATTTGCATGCGAAAATTCATTACGCTATCACGTTCGTAAACATTTGTCGTATTTCATTAAACATACTAGGCTGTCCGAAAAGTTTCTTTCGTTTTATAAGGAAATAATAGACGCACGATGTTTTTTATTTTATATTAGTTTATCGAATTATGCAGGAACGTAATAATAGAAACATAACGAAATGGATGATACCTGATTCAATAAAATAATATAAAAGAGAAACTGTTCGTCTATTTTCATCTTACGAAACGAAAGAAACTTTCCGGACAACCCAGTAGATCCCATGAAACTTTACGATATGACGCTATTTTAAGGTAAACGTCCTACTACGTTTTATATGGAATATTTATATTTGAAATTGTTTGTTTTATCACACGGTCGAAAATCGATATTACTTTTCTATCCGCTGAACGAGCTTGTTTCATGCGAGTTGATATAAAATATCCCGTACGATCACAGTCCTAAAGGATTACATCCTTTTCGCCTGGTACAGCAATTGGTAACACGAGGCTCGCATTTCCAATAAAATTCCCGCGAAACATTTTTTAAAACAAACAAATATTTTTTAAAGTAGCTTTAAAACACTTTGACTGCCACGTTGGTCTAACTTCTTACAATTGTAAAAATTGAACGAAAATTCACAGTTAGGGCATTTTGAATATAACCGATAAATAGAAGACACTTCGAGATAAGAATCTTGCCATTTCAACCGAATGTTTCGTCGAAATTATAAAAATAATTATAATACTGTTTACTAAGATCTTCTACACGTTTCGACAATATATTCTGCACGTTTTGCTTACGACGAAATTACGAATGCGAATGGTTCGTTGAAATAAACGAAGCCTTGTTGTAATATGTCGCTATCGACTGTTACCAAGACGCCACAGTGGTCACCCGTGACCACCAATAAGATAAACCGTCCATTGAAGAAGAATATTGTCTTACATCATCAATTTATTATTATTTTGCCATTAAACGCTTTGAATAATAAAAATACTCCCCTGGCGTGCTGAGCGAAAAATGTGATTTCAACGTGGCAGTCAAAGTGTTAAAAGATGGTCGTACGTAACGTACTTAACGTCGTAAGTAGAATTTTATATTAATCAAATAGAACAAATGTATAAAATGGAATAATTAAATAAATTTCAAAAACAGTACGTTCAATTATAACAGATATAATTGTTGAGAATCGTGTGGATCTTAATTGGCGAAATAAAAGTAAAGGAACATTAAGACTACACTTGGAATTTATATTAAAATAGTTTTAGATTTATTTAATAAACGATTTCCACGATCTTCGTCGATATACATTTGCACGCGTCTCAGCATTTCCTTTGTCTCACCATCTTCCATACCACACTGCCAACGGAACAGTTACATTCGTCTGTTTTTAGAGACGCCATGCACACACGTACTTCCACACAATCGTATTCACATACGTGTGTCACTACTACGCGGCCAATCTAATCTAACACACAAAATTATACGTATCTCGATAAAAATAAACATTGCGTGTACTATAAGCTTATAAATTAAAATTTAAATTAAAAAATTAAGATAAGCTATCCTTCGTCATGAACTAACAATTTGCCACGTCCTTTTTACTGAAAAGATGGCCGACTATTGGCCCAACTTATATCACGTTGACTGTGTCACGACCGGCACACTTCGAGTCCGATGGACTGATGACGGAGATAAAGTTGTGGCAACAATGTATATCGCCGAAGTGCCTAATGAGCCATCGATATCCCAACGGTCCTTCCTCCGAATGTTCTAGAAAAAGGCGTACGTGGCAACGGTCCCGGACGCCTAACAAACGCGTGGATAGTGGGGATATTGAGGGGTGACAAAGAAAAAAGAAACAGATCCAATCGAAAGTCAAATTGTATGAGCTTCAGTCTTGGAAAGTCACGGCTGCAGTTCAGAACCAAATCGTAATTAGTGTAAACCAAGTGTTCAAAAATAAATTCTCTTTTTATTTTTTTATATTTTATTTTTCTTTTCATCCGAGATTTCCTTTTTTTTTTCTTTTTTATTTTACGTGACAACTGCCACGCGTGTTTTCACTGAAATCTCCGTCAGGCGCAGTACCAAGCGTTCCCTGCTAGGTACTTCCATCGATATTTTAATAATGCGAGTAAATAATTCTTTTAATAAACCATTTTCGTATTACTTTTATAGCAATTCAATAGTTTTATTGTTTCCTCTAGAATATCTTTTCAAATACCTACGAGGATCCTTCGCAGGTAATCAAATAAACGTCACTCGAATACGGGTGACGCGGCCCTACCGGAAACTTTACTGTCACCCGAATACGGGTGTCGTGGCAGTCAACGTGATATAGGTTGGTAAGCAAGTGCACAAGTAACAGTGTAAGCCAGAAGGAACAGAATGAAAAATTGCACGATGCCGCAAACCAGGCGGTCAGTAAATCTGCCAGTTGGCCGTATGGCATGATGAATAACTGGAAAACGTCATAACCGTATGTCATCGGTAAACGGGAATATCATAAATCGATTGATTTCGACCTCGACCAGAGAATTTTGGTGTCTAGCTATTTTACACGTACAGATATAGCTGTGCTTATAAATATCACGACAAATTACTGGTCTCACACGAAACGTGATAATTGATTCAGATTATTGGAGAAACGATTAATCGGGTCAGCTCTGTCTTTCCATTCGTACGTACCTTCTATTCGAATATAAACGACAGTGTGCAAACACGATAAGTAACATTTACTTTCTTCCATCTTTTATAAAAGAAAATTTTTTAATTCAACCTGCTATCAACCATACAGTACCATATCATCTAAAGAACTTGCTCGTTTGATCAGGAATTAAATATGTATTTTTACTATCTTATATCATATTGATGAATGTACGTCATTTTATTGATCTCGAGAGACAACACACATTGTCTACCATATAACTACATTGTTGCTTAAAAAATTGTTTTATTTAATTTAGCAACTAAATATGTATCCTTGCTATCTGTATCATATTCTTGTCATTTAGTTAGCTTCATACGAAACTTTCTGCATTTATCGTCTATCGCGGAAAGGCAATATTATCTTTAGTCACAGTCGGTTGCTTCTCTTTTCAACGAATTGTAAATCATATCAAAATATCTTCTCTCTCGGTCACCGAATGATATAGAAATACGAAAATCAACAATTATACACACAATATCATATCTTTCCCGAGTGGTCTTTTGATTATCTATGCTTTGTCGTCGAGTATTTTACAAAAACCGTAAAAAATCTCGCCAGGAAGTGTACGAACTCGTACTTTGCCAATGTCGCAAAAATTCACAGAACATTCTGTACAAACGTACCGGATGCTTTTATTTAACCGCGCCACGTTTCTCCAGTCATTCTCCAGCGAATTATACTTTTCTAACATCGAGAAATATTGGGTTGGCAACTAAGTGATTGCGGATTTTGCCATTAGGTGGTATTGACATGATCCGCAATCACTTAGTTGCCGATCCAATATGTTCACAGTTCGGACAAAGTATGAAAAGAAATCTGATTGGCGTGCACAATCTTCCCTTTCAATTTTGCGTTGCAAATATCACACGATCTGTTTATTCGCCAAAGAAGCGAGAAGCAAAACTCGAATGTAGAAATCAAAATTCATGTTCGATTATAAAAGTGGAAATACCATGTACATAAAAGTTTGTTGTAGTATACAGATTTTTATCAAGACAAATCTCCTAATTTCTCTCTGTACGTTGCAATAAAAATAAACGTAATTCGCCACTAGTAAACCTTAAATAGAAGAAAGAAGAAATAACAAAAAGAAGAGAGAGAGAGAAGACTGAAATATAAAAATTTTAGAAACGTAGCTAAGTTAAGGTCTGTCTATCCGTAGAGGCTCAACATCTGCACATTAGTCACAGAGAATCGACGTTTACGGACTCGAGAACTCCAAGATCCGCGTCAGCGTACAAGGAATCGGTAGCTTTGAACTCGCGGAAACCTCCCGCGGAATCCTTGGCCCAGATATTCGGCACGTGATCGAACGCCTGGTCAGCGTTTGCACGTAATCGACTAACCCCCGTTATAGGATAAGAAAACGATGACACAGAAGTAGTGGATCGTGATAGAGAATCGTTCCGCAACCTCGTCGTTCTTCCTGGAATGTGCCAATCGAATCGATTCGATCCCATTCAGTACGATCTTGCCGTTCGATTCGATTTACTCTTGTCAACCTTTGATACAAGACGCTCGAACCAAGCATATTGAATGTCTAAAACGATCGACGATATCGCGTTCCGGCACCCCATTCGATGTACTGCGTCTTCTTTTCATCCTTTTTGAGAATTCGAAACAACATGGAAGACCGTTCGATTGGATCCTTCCCGCGTTACATTTCTTTCCTTCGAGAACTATGCTTGCGATCAAATAACCGACGAAATATGAGGAAAGAATTTGTTATCAATACGACTGGATTATGGCGCGCTTTAAACAGCGCGAGATATGTGCAACTGCCAACGTTAATATTCGCACACGATATTGCCTTTATATTTGTTGGTTTGTATAAGAAGGGACGATTTAAATATGTTATTAAATATGTGTTAAATATGTTGTGTAATGTTACTTGTTTGACGAGAATATGAATCATTTATTCTAGCTTGAAAATAGGTGAACAGTTGGTTCCTGACGATGACGATTTAATTTAACGTAAGCAATTGTAACAGATGTAATATTCGAAATTAGTAACAAGTCAGAGAAAATTAGCAACGAGTGGCCGAGAAGGCAGAGAGGAGCGATCGTTACTCTTCGCTCGAACGTTTCCTCTCGATTTATTTTTATTTCCTTAATTATTCGATGACGGTGAGTAATTATCGGGGAGAGTGCACTTCTCCCTGAATAGCGGTGCCTGTTGATAATCCGCGCTATTAGAGGCCAGCCTCTATGTACTAACACGTCATCGATCTTTTTCCCCCTGTGTTCGTGGCTCCATTTCGATGGATAGAACTGATTCGAGATCTCTATCCTACAGATGTAGTCGATTCGAAATGAAAAACGACCTTCTGTCCGTGTTTTAACCTTTCAAACTCCTATATTAATCAATCGAATCCTATTACGTTCGCACGTTTAGCACGTTTCCGACCCTATCGTATTCAAAAATCTCTCGATCGATATCACGTTAAAAAAATTTATCATTTCGATCTTATTTCAAATCACACTAAAAACATATAAAAAATATATATATTACCCGAGATAAATAAACTTCACCTCGCGTAATATTTTTAAAAGCATGTTCAATGTAAAATTGAAAAGAAAAATCGTACGTACCAATAACACTTTTCCGTATTTTGTCCACACTGAAGGTATTTTTTAAGGTTAAAAAAGTATAATCGATGGAGAGAACGATCGAAAGAACAGAGTTAACCTAGCAGCGGTCCGCGCGTAAAAGTCACGGACAATGGTAATGGCGACGCTTTAACGGCGTGTCCACGATCAACGTGCGTGTTAACGATATGTCGATTCCGAGGTAAACCGTATTACGTCAAAACACTGACAAACGCACGCATATCATGCTGCTCCGTCAACGGATTGGAGAACATTCTTCAAAGGACAAGAGACGAAGGAAATAAAAGTAAAAAAGATTCTATACGTATGGGCCGGTCACAGGTTAAATTGGTTAACTTCACGGAACAAAAAGCAGAGAAAATTAATGAAAATTATACAAGACAAGTATCGATCAAGCGCTTCGGCATTAAGCCGATTTATAAAATTTTAAAAAGCAGAGTTGAGACTCAAAAATCGAATACGCGCGAAAAAGAAATTTTCCTTTATGTATTGAAAGCGACAAGGTGACACGTAAACGTCATCGTTACGTTATCATTCCACCTGTGCGCTCGTTGCTGCATTCACGATCGTTATCGAATATCGTTTCAACTGTTTACAAGTACACACACACACACGTACACGCATCGTGAAATCAAGTATAATAAGCAGACTGCGGATTTTTATGGTCCTGTGGAAAATTTAAAAGTGCAAAAAATATACAAAATGCATGTAAATAAAATACAGAAGACATTCAAAGTGAAACATTTATTATAATTTTTTAGTAGGTGAAATAAATCTTCATGCAGATTTTATTATTTTAGTGATGTTGATAAAAATATGAAGCTGCATAAAAATACGCAATCTAGTAACAGGACATTCGAGAAATCGATGAAAAATGAAAAAATCTTAGCGCAAGATACTTGAAACGTACGATTTTGTTATCGAGTCGTTGTGATAGCGCGAAATCTAATCGAGATAGCCATTGCGACCAGTCGAACTCGTAAGAATCACTCGTCCGATCGATCGAAATTCGACGTCGGAAGGCCAACACGAGTAACGTCACTTTTAGTCACATGTTTGTTCTTTGTCACGCGGTTTTACCGTGCGACAACTGACGGCCAACGATTTCATGTTTTCTTTTTAGACAAACGCGAATAATAAAGAAACACGCGAATCATCCATTCATTCATAATTATTTTCTATTCTAGCAAGTTCGAGTTCAAGAACTTTAACTTCATTATTTTATGATATGTTTAGATACTACGTTAGTCAGCATTAGATATTTGCTACTGCAATACTATGTCAACTGTGAAATACACAAATTACGCGTAACTGTAATTATGTAATTCTCGATATGACGAAACGGAACAAAAATTCTATATATTACAAGTACAATCTGTCATGCTACATAGAATAGGCATTTATATGATATTACAAAATAAGATTCGCATAATTGAACTAATAAATATTTGACAAGTTACGAGTTACGAGTATCAATAAATTCCTTTGCATAACAGCACCAAATTTGACAATTTAATTGCCCTTATTCGATATAAATTTAAATTGTGGAAATTTGGTGCAAGAGAAGTCTATAATCTAGAGAACTTGTCACTTGTCACTTGTCAATTCACCATATGATATTATTAATTAGTAAATTATTGTGCAAGGGGGTCCCAGATGTCAATCCAAGCATCGAGATGAAAGGAGAGGCAACGATCCCTGAAACGGTCCGTGACTTTCTGTGCTTTGTATAAAGGAGCGACAGAGATTCAACTAGTAAACACTAGAGAAGTGGGTCTCGTAGACTGAGCTCTCCTCTTCATCTCATGCACGCTTTTTAACCAGGCGTAAAGTATCGATACGGGCGCGAGATAAAGTAACGTGAGACACGATAAATAGATGCAGTATAGCGTAGCAGGTGAAAAACACGTTCGTATCGTTGAGACGATAGAAAGAAAAAAACAAAAAATGTCACTGTCAAAACGTACTCCGACCGTAAATACCAAAGGTCGATTTCGAAATCATTAACCGGATAAATACAATGATCCAACGTGAATCAAAATTGGCAAGTGATAGAATGATTATTAAAGAGACATGGTAAAATAATGATACTTTATTTTCAGATGTACGTACCTCTGCGATTGAACGGCCGAACCCGAACGGCAACCTTTATTTTATCCGTAGCCATGATTTCACACCGGTAACGCGCACTGTATATCCCGATCACAAGGAACTACTCGATGCTTTTGTTGTACACAAATACGATATTCACACGATCTTCATAGCGCTACATTATTCTCAACCCATACCGCGAACTTTTCATTCTTTCAAACGGCACTACGTCTCACCGAGCCCATGACACACTTCGCCATATTGCTTGAAGCTCGTCGTGCGCCAGACGACAGTCGTCCTATCGAGTGAACGTGCTTCCGAGAACTGCCGCTAGGAACGCTCGCGAGCCGAAAGTCCTATGACGTCACGTGTTCTGAGCCATCTGTCATCTGGTGACCGAATATGAAACTAAAGGACAGCAAATTATTCGATCGATGGAGAAAGGTTACACGGCAACAAATCACCGCGCGATTTGAAACGTTCGTATATTTTTACACAGTAAAATGTACACATACGATAAAGTTCTATGACAATACTTATGAAAAACTTATAAAGTTTATATAATATATACAAAATTATAAGAGTTATTGCTTTGCATATTACGATAATATCGTTGCCTAATGTTCTTACAATATTTAAATATGAGTTACGAGTATTCCGGCTTCTAAACTAAATAACTCTATTATATACAATCACGAAAATCAATAACGAATTATTTTTTGGTACTCATTATGGTAATTGTCAGACACAAAACATGATTCATCATTCGAAATACAAAAAGAATAAAAAACTATATCTTATATCTTTTTACAGCAACAAATTTCAAATTCAATTCGGTTTATCACTATCGTAATGATATTATAGATATATCGATTTATCAAAAACATAACAATATTATCAATAACCTTATCGATAGCAGCAGCTCTATTTTTTATACCACAAGTCGAAGCATAAAAGCACGTAAATAAAGACACGTGATCAACATCTAGGGGAAAAAGGATTAAATTCACTATCTTGAGATATTAAATAGAAAAATATTTTTCTAAACATTAACCTCTTAAGTATACAAATCGAATACGTTCATCAAGTTTACAAATTCAATTTAAACATTTCCTATAATGATACGAAGTAGTCCCTAAAGATTATACTTCACTAGCAATTATCAGCCAATAGCTGATATACATAGTATACGAAATATACACACATTATTACATGTATTTCTTTGACAATTTTTGGCGGTAAACCAATTTATTTTTAGATAATTATGCACTGATTCGCTTTTAAATAATTATTCAACAACATAATAATCAGTTTGTGTTTAATATTGTAGGTATCTTATCAATCTGAGGTGTTATCAATGATTATTAAATTTACCAAAGTAATAAGCTGTTCTTCAGAACATCCATCATACCCTGTATCTAATCTTCTGCAACATCGTTCAAATTCCTCATGGCGTTGCGCAAAACCAGGAGAAATGCTTGCAACTGTTATTTTTCAACTGGCAGAATCATCTTGTATCACAGGTTTAGACATTGGCAATTATCGTAGTTGCGTAGTAGTTGTTACTGCTTCTACAGCATCAGAACCTGACACATGGCTTCCGATTGTGAACCATCAATTCTTAACACATGATGAAGCTGCAAATGGCAAATTTAGAGATCAAGTACAGATATTTACAAAAAAAGACCTAAATCCGGACACAATAAAAATAAAGTTTGATCGTGTAAAAGTAACTTGCATGCAGTCAGCGAATTTAAAAGAATTATTTGGACTGTCCTTCATTGAATTAAAAACAGAAGTTGTACTTGATCTGGGATTAGATATTTTTGGAAGATTCAAATTGAAAAATCCTGAGGAAAATAACATTGATGACATTAAAGAAAGGTATATGAAAATGATTGGCCACAAGAAAACAGATTATAAGGCTGAATTGCTTGCAAAAGTTAAAGAAACAGGTATGAGTAATTTTTCTAAGCGACAAGAAGAGGATAGAGAACCAATGAAAAGGCCATTATTGCAAAAGTTGGAAGCTGGCAAAACAGAAGAAGTATTTGGGACTAGGAACAAAGATTCTGATAGTTCAACTTCAATGAATGATACTAAACATAAAAATGAAAAAGTTAGAAATGATAAACCAGTAGTAAGAACTCCATTTGGTGATGTTGTATCTTCAACTTCAGTTAAAGAAAATAAAAATGATATAAAGAAAAATGACAGCCAAGAAAATAGTACAATTTCAAGAAAACGTACTTTATCTCCTGAACAAAGTTCCTCAAAACAGAATAAAAGAAAACAAAATTGTTCTCAATGCCAAGATGAAAACAAACTATGTAATAACTGTGGAAAGTTACCAAAACCTAAGACAATAATTACACCTAAAAAACCTGTGAAAGAACCAAAAAAATCATTTTCAAAGCTTTTTGAAGATGTATCATTTTCACTTAGTGGATATGTTAATCCACAGAGAGATGAAATTAGGAAAAAAGCTCTTCAAATGGGTGCAAGATATATTGCTGATCCTAACACAACTAATAAAAGATGCACTCATTTAATCTGTGCCTTTAAGAATACACCCAAGTATCAACAATTAAAGGGCCACTCTAAAGTTGTCTCACACACCTTTGTTGAAAAATGTTTTAGTGAAAAGATAAGGTAAGATAGCACAAAACTATAACAAATAAATAAATAAATAAATTAATACTACATAGTAAATAACCTTTTTCTAGATTTCCTTGGAGACGATATGCCCTAGATACCAAAGACAGTGCTGAACCAGAAAGTGAAGAAGAGATTTTAAGTAGTTCATCTCCACTCAATGCATTTGAAGAGGATACGGATTCAGATTCTTATTACTGAGATCAATATTTTTATATTTTTTATGTGTTGAAAATAAGTGCTGGTACAGAACTCAATATATATGTACATAATAAATATAATTATTTAATATATTAGTTCTTATACAAAATTCGCTTGTTACTAATATTACAATTATTACTGTAATAATAACGAATTTTGTTTATTACACATGCTCCGTTACCAATTAAAATTAAAATAGATATGTTCATGTAATTGAGTGTTTTAACAAAAGAGATACGTTCCTTGGATATCATAACAAGAATTTAAATTTAGAAATATTTTCAAAGATTCAATTGTTTGGCGGTAATGCGCATTATCGCAAAATCATATCAACTAAAACTAAAAAAATCATGATTTGAATACACAAAATTTTTGGCGATATATTGCGATGATTTAAAATACAATTTAACTTTTTTTAAATTAATAATGGATGATCATTGAAACGTTATACCGGTTCCGGAAAATAAATCGTCAATTGCATTCAAACACCAATGGCGTAAACTTATAAACTTCAAAACTCGTCTGTCACTCAGATACCAAAATGGGTGATACAAGGAATGTCTTTGGCTTTGAACTTATACAAGAAATATATAATAGCCAGATTACAAAAAAGGAAGATGTTTTAATATTATTCGTTCATTGGTATCTTATAAAATATGGATTCAGATGTATTGGAATCGGCGATTCTGTAAGTTGTTAAAGAACAGTGCTTTATAAAATATTGCGCAATTCTAATGCTTTATGTTGTAATATTTTTTTTGCAAATTTATTCGTATAATTAAGAAAGAAGGTACATATATAAGTTCTTATTGAAATTTTGTAGTGCATAACCTGTACTAATCTCCATTTCGGCATGTCCAGTGTAATAAATGATTTATAATACGATTTTAATGTAGGTACAAATATTGTCATTGTATAAGCTTGAAGATGTAGTGAAGTGCAGTGAAACTTCTATCCCAGCACTATTATAATATATATAAAAATTGTAGGAATAGAGTAATCTTCTAGTGATAATTACAAAAGGTTTTATTTTTTTTGTATCAGAAAGCATTTGAACCAACAGAAAAAGGATCACAGTTACTTCCAGAAGGATGGAACACACGTCCAAATTATGCATTACGTTATATAAAGGACAGCAAATTGTTCATATTTCATGGTATAAAGTCTGATGAAGATTTACTTATAAATTTGTTGGTAATTTAAATTACATAATATGTTACACGTTATAAGGCAATCTGTCTTATCTACAATGACAAAATAATAACTGTAAATATTTTATTTTGCAGAAAGTCGATGATCAAAATGTGTCCAATGTTCAATTTCCAATTAATCAGACTGTAAATGAACTTCATGGAGCTTTAGAATCTGTAATACCTTCATATCAAAATGTTATAAATGTAATTCAGGAAGATCTTATACATGCATTGATTCCTGGCAATATGGTCGTAAATTCTACTCAAACAAGCTCTACAAATGATCGATCAAGAGACAATCCATTAAGGGTAGGAGAGCCGACATGTCCACCGTCTGCATCATATCCATGGTAATATTCGCATCGATTCATAAGAAAACTATGAGTAATTTTATATAAAAAGAAATGTCTGTTATCATCTTTGTATAATAAAGGCTGACAGGGAGATAAAAAGAGAAGAATCGATGCGATTTTAATATATTAAATTTACAAATAACATGTTTGAAACATCTTTACAGAATTTTCATAATTCCGATGATATAAATCTGGACGACTTGTCATCAATTTTTGAATTTTAAATCTTTACCGTTTAATTTCAAGCATGAAAAAGCAATCCTCTTGAGAATTAAAAATCTTACATTTTACGAATACAATTGATCCTGCAAACGTGATTGGTATAAACATTTTTATTTTCTCCATGACATGCCTAAAATAATTATACTCTCTTTGCAATACTACAGGAACATTATGTAAAGCAAACAATAACTTTATGCCAATATTTTATGTTGGAACCTTGTTAAAATATTTGTTTAAAATTTTAAAGGAACCGTGATGCTGATCCTTTAAGAGTAGGCGCTGCAGATTTAAATCCATTTGCCCAGGGTAGTGGTATGATTTTTGATCCATTTTCATCACAACGTAATCGTATGAACCCATCTAGACCTGGTTTAGGAGTTCCTGGTAGACTACCACCGTAAGTAAATAATAAAGAAATATAAAAGATATGTTTTTATTTGTATTAACACTGCCGTTTTCGTTATTATCTTATTATAGAGGTGCAGTACCACCATTTGCAAAATTTGATCCTTTTGGCCCGCCAGACATTAATCAACCAAGACCACGTCGTGATCCAGACAACGACCATTTACCTCCACCAGGATACGACGATATGTTTATGTAAAACAGCAGAACAAAATGTAAGAAATAAAACAAGTATACTTACCTAAACCATAGTTTCGTGCAGATTATTATATTAATATACTTCTAATTTTATAAAAAAGAAAGAAAAAAAAAATTGTAGTATAACAAGTTATTTGAAATAAACGATTTTCATTCGCTTGCAAAAGAAAAGTTGTAGTGAAACATTTTATTTTGCAACGCATCAGACATATAAATGATACATCACAAAATGTTTCTTCACAAAACGACTTCCATTCTTTTTTATTTCATTACTGATGTTTTACAATATAACAAAATTTTTCATTTAATTTAATTAATGTCTTTAATACAGCATTAGGTAGGAAATTACATTAATAAATCAAATATACAATAATCATAATTTTTGTTTAAATTGCGCTAACTCGTTAAATTTATTTTTTGCATAATCGATTCGAAAGGAGTGACTGTTCTTACTTCATTACGTCGGTTCAAAATAGAGGATTTCTTTGCTACCTAAGTTGTTCCTGTTCTGTATTATTTATATGAATTGAAACACTATTATTTTTTTATATTTTTGTTAACGTAAAATAGAGTCATCATATGAAACGAATGTTCATGATCGCCGTTTATAAAATAGCAGCGATTAAACGAAACATTTCGTGCATTTTATGGGTCATTTTTCATTTTCTGAATAATAAAATAAAATTTGACACAGCGTTTCGATTCAATTCTTCGAGAACAAAATCTTTCTTTCCTTCTTCTATTAATACTCTGTGAATACGCGATATAACAAATATTCAGATCAAAATATATTCCTAAATACAATTTTAAATAAGATCTGTGAATACCAATTGACTATTCGATTTAACTGTGGATTATAATTCTGACCAACCCTGAAAAAGATCTTTAAATATCATTTTCATAGATACCACGTTCTGCGATAAGTCCAATCGTTTGATATCCTTTCTAATTTTCTCCTTTTTTTTCGCAAAAAATGTATCACAGATAAAATATCTTCATTCATAAACGTAACTACTTCAGACAGTGAAGTATAACCGCTTGAAGAAGTGAATCGATTTGCAAAATTAAATTTCACATGACAAAAATTTGATGGTAACTTCTACGATGAATTGCTAGTAGGTATACCTAATTAAAATATCAATATCTTACTTAAAAGAAAAAAAGAAGTTCATTGTAAAGAAAAGAAAAATTAAGAACATTTCACCGATCGTCATCAATTGTTAACAATAAACCTAAGGAAATAGAGAAAAGAAAAATTGAATAATTAGAAAATTATTCATTTTCGGATCTAAGACTCGATAATTTTCTTTTTTTTACGAATGTCCCTCGTCCCATCCTCTGGTAAAAAATATTGCAGTTTTTTTAACATTACAAAAAAGTAGCTGTACCAGGTTCAAATTTCATTTCGAGTCTGCGATTACGGTGAATGTACAGTGGTTATACAATGGTACTTAAAAGTTATGCACAAAAAGGACGAATATATCTTATCAATGGCATATCGTGCAATTAAATTCATTATTTAGTTAACAGTTCCGTACAAAAATTTCATCTGGTTTTCTTACACGCTAATTACCAAAAACTGGGACAGGAAAAAATACAAACATAGACTACGATAGTTCGTCAGCATATCGCGCAACCTTCGCTATAAGCACGAGAAACGATTATGAACGCAATTCATGTATCATAATTATATACAGAAACGTACATTCACGTTAAATCTGCAGACACATGAAATGATCTAAATATTACATTCATTAGTTTAGGAGCGAATTTTTTTTCTATCTTCTGAACACAGTTTAGTGTGGCGTACAGCATCACCGACAATTTTACCAAAATTGCGATTACGATTACAATATATGCTCCACACAAAATGCGTATGCAGCCTTTTAAAATTTATCGAATAAAAGTGGGTGTTTTTTTAAAAATTTTGGTGAAATTGCCGTTAAGCTACGATAAAAGTGATATATAACTCTGGAGTGATTTTTTTTCTTCACTTTGTTTCGTAATATTCGTTATTTCAAGTTAACGCAGATTTCAAGTTCAGTAAGAGTTAAGAACACTCATCAATTCGGCATGCCATTGGAAATGCAACGCAATGTTCCTTTTGTTTGTTATATTTTCAAAATTAATGCTTGATCGTTTAAAAAATTTGCTAATTTTTGTGCAAATCGTTTTTTCATACAAAGCTCGAAAATTTATTCATGTGTGATAAATATATGGAAATGCGTATTGCAATTTTTATATTGATTGTTACTAATGTATACCAAATTTGATAATATAAGATAGAAAACAATATTTAAAGAATATTTACATCACAGCGTTCACTCATGTTTCTTCTTGCTTGTGTTATATGCAAAACATCTGCAGAAAATATGTACTTAATTACAATCTTAAAGTAAATATGTTGAATTGCTTAAAACATTTATTTATTCCTTTCATTTAATTATTATGGAAAACGTAAGTTATTTTCTTATTGCACTAACTCTTTAAATAACTAAATTTGACGACGGTTGGGTACAGTTGCAGTACCAAAGGAACCACATTTTACTACAAATCATACTAATCCAAAGGTGTCTATCCCAACCATCCTTAAAGTATCTTGTATAAATAACATATTAACTAATGTTCACAAATTAATTAGTAACATTGTGTATTTTATTCCATTGGATCAAGTAAATGCAGCCTTCTAAAATACTTGTATACAATAATCCGAAAGTGACATACCAAGTATTATCATAAAACACATAAGTTGATTACATTTTTTGTTTATTCATTATACAAACGATCAGATCCATTCGAATTTTATTATTATTCATACCATGTTCAGAAGGCTTTTTCTTTTCTGTAATATTTTATATTAATTTAGTATCTATTAATTTAGTATCAAAAATAAATACAAAAATTTCGTAAAAGAAGAGTGCAAATAATGATACACAATTTATTTTACTCTTGAATCGCTTCATTTATGCTGGAGAATCAGACGGTGCAAAATATACTATTAAAATTGTTTCATAAGTACAGTTGCATTTCCATTGATAGGCCTTTCAGAACTGAGTTGATACAGTATGTCTCTTGTTATCAGGCGCGAAAACCTATACAATTAGGTATACCAATCAGTATGAATTAGTAACTTTTCAAAGAAATCGTTTCATCTATTGGATGCAGCAGGAGTTCTTTTGTCCATTCTTGAGCTTCAGCCGAGATTTGGGACGATACTTTTCAAGATAGGCCAGCTGCTTTGAGTTGATAGCGCCTCGTCTTTTACTGCAAAAGTAAACAACATTTGTATCTACTTCATATATAAAGAAATTGCATAAAGATAAATCAAAATGAATATATACTTACTCCCTAATTAACGCAACTGCATCTTCATACTTAAGTCCCAGTTCAATAAGGGCAAGTGCAACTAAGACTGGTGCCCTACCAAGTCCTGCGACACAATGTACTGCTACACATGCATCAGGAGACTCGCGAAATCGATTTTTTAGAAGCTCAAACCATTCATCAATGACCTACGATCAAAATTATGTCATTAAAATCAAATAAATTATATTGTGTGGTTACTTTCAGAATACTATTAAAATAATGTTTACTTCATTTGGTGGAAATGTGCCATCATCAAATACCAAGTCTATAACATTGATCCCTTCTGTTTTAAGTTCCTCAACTTTGTACGTTGGTTCACAGACCCTCACTACTTCTTTAACATTGTGCTTTTTCAGTTCCTGTTAGAAAAACAATGTTTATTATATCATATTACGGTTTATTAATATTTGTGTGTGAACAAAAGTGAAAAACGTACTTGAATAAAAGTATGAATGGTCTGATCATTGGGCCGATCAGTAATAAGGAACTTCATGTTTTTGTATTCGATCTCGGCGGGTTCTGGTCTGATATCCTTCACCCTCATGTTGCTCATTTCCTTCTTGGACAACAAGTGGTGTAAAACTCCTACTTCTTTTATGCTTCTAAATTTTATGTTTTTAATAATTTTGTACGACACTGTTTCTCTTTATTTTTGCAATGTGCCACACTATATGAAGCAACAAAGGCTGAATTTGACAACTTAGCCCATAGATGTCAGTCTTATAAAGTTGTTTTTCATTTAACTAATTGAATACTTTGTTATTTTTTTACAGAGGACAGAACAATGGGTTCACATGTAGACCTCAAGGAGGGTTGTTAAGGTGCAAATTTCGCTGAAAAGGTGAGGGCTACGTTACATTAGGCGTTGTTGATATGCGATCGATTCCCACTTGGGATCCTTGACTACGATTCGGAAGATTATCTGAAAAGAGATCACTGTGACAACCCTTGCATGATCCACCTTATATATAACAAAAGTCACTGACTTTGATGCTTACCTATTTGGCACTGGCTGCGCCTGGATCAGGTGCGCTCAGTAACTACAATGCTTGCATTTAATATTGTAAATTAACAATTGATTCTATTTAATTCTTCTATGTTTTGCGTGATGACTAGCTGATGATTTTCTGACTTCAAGGCAATGATCCCAATATTAAAAAATTTTTCTTTGCCTGATTAAGATGTTCTTTCCTTGTTTCTTTTTTAATAGTACCTAGCAGATTCTAGGGTATTTGGACGTGTCTCTCTATTTGTGTTGAGCCTGGCAGTATTCTGCGCTATCCAGCTGAAACTCCATGTATGTGAGGATGCACTCACCAGGAAACTGTAACATAAACACGATTTTCATAATTATATTATATATTAACAATTATAAAGAAATATATTTTTGATTTTTCTACTTGAATTTTTCTTGAAGAACTATTGCTTTTATACAATATTTGGTCCGTGTAAAATGAATGAAGGTTAGGTCCAGAAGACAAAACGTGACGTACGCATTTTTCAAAAAATAATAAACGCAAAATGATATATTTATAAAAGTAATGGAGATTCTACGTCAGGTCATTGTAAGATATTTTCGATTTGTTTCTAACAAGGAAGCGATTACAAGTTGTGAATGTTCGACACGTGCCAAATCTTGCGCCAATTTTCATAAGTATCCGCACACGTAATAAATATTCTTTAAAATCCTCACCCAAAAAAACCGAAACAATTGTCGTAATACTTTGTCACGATAATTCATTACGAATATGCAGCAGACCAAATTCTATCACTGAAAAAAAGTTTGCTCGACTACACAAATTCCAGGGGATCTGCGTTGCCATAATGACATTAGTCGACATCTCGAAGCTCGAATAAAATCGATTAGAGGTAAAGCTTGTATGCAAAACCAGGATACGATGTATATATGCATATTGTGACTATGACGCATCTTAGAAAATTCTATTCATCTATGTTTTGTTAATTAATCAATATTCCAATTCAAAAATGCCAAACTAGTAGCAAGAGAATACTCGCGAAAAATACAAAGTTTAATTTTTATTCCGTATTTTTCTCAAATTTGTATTATAAAAGTAGTAAGGAAAGTTATCTTTCGTGTTTCGTAAAAATTTCGATTACGAAACGAAATTACGTTTATACGATTTCTTCAATTAGTTGATAATTATTTGCAAATGGTAACATGGAAAAATATTGCATACAATTAAAAAATTGAAAGAAAGGTGAATATAAAAATTATTACGAAATATATGGATTATATGGTATGAATTGTGATTAGGTCATTTAGTTACAATTTAATTATAAGCAACGGAAACGGATATGTTCACAAGGAAACAGTAAACTTAATGTCGCGTTAAAATCTTTTAAATTTATCGGTGGCGCTAGTTGCGCGTGATCTTGTTGAATGTGTTGAATTCAAAAGATTTCGAGTAGCGCCGAAGAAAGAAGACTTTTCTCCTTATCTTTGGCACGAAAGTTTTGCGTAGATGCCAAGCGAAACAGACAGTTTAATTTCGAAGAAGTACTTCCGTCATTTTGTGCATCTGGTTTCGAGGATTTGTACTGTTCGCAAATAGAAATGTCTAGGTCAACATTCCGAGGACGCGTTCATTAATCGAATTCACGCTGTTCGAATTTAATTTGAAGTATTTTACGTTAATGGTTTTTAATCAAAATTCTTAACTCAAATATGAACGCATGCAGAAAGAGATATGTTCTACCATATTTGCTTCTTACGAATTACTTTTACTAATAATCGAAGACGTGAAATTTTTTTCTCTAAAAAGCAACATTAAAAAGTTTGTCTTTCAAACCTTCTTGCTGTAATTACTTTTCATCAAGCGAAGGTAAGTACGGAGGTATGTACCGAAGTATTGAAACACAATAATATATTTTAATACGATCGACACTTCTGTATCACAACTTAAGGCGATATTTATAATTTATAATTTACACTTTGAACGTTTTTTTCCCACGAGAGCAAGGTTATTTACTCGAATGAGTTACGTATCGACGCCAATCGTCGGTATCGCGCAATGAAAATACGTTCGACTGACAGTCGCCTCTTTACGGACGTTTGTGAATTTGAAACGCACATCGAACAAATATAGGCGCCGATACTTCGGGGTATACGACGAATAGCGCGGCGCGTCGTTCCGTCAGGATGTCGAGACGATTTACGAAATCGTCTTTTTACGTAACGAAAGCTTCCGAAGCAGAAGACGCCGGCAACATCTCAAACTACGATGACGGATAGGAAAAAGTGAGAGCGCTCGGATCGACGTACCGGAATAACCAGAATAATTGGCAGCCGGTACACGAACAGCCACCAACGCGACTCCACGCTTCGCAATGCGCTCGCTTCAAGGTCGAATCCATCTTGCCAACCCTATACGTCTATTATTCAATTTACGCCGGCCCTTTCGACGTTCCCAATTGATAATGAAAAGGTAACCATTCTTACGTCAACTTTGATTGAATGAATGAATGAAATTTGTAACAATTTCACCTCTAGATGAATTGATTTAAGACAATATACGTGATAGAAATCAGGGAGCCTTAACGGATAATGTAATGTTAGAATTTTTTAAATATTCAGGTAAGGATAATGACGCCGAAATGAAATAAATGAAAAGAAATAATACTACAATAAATAATCTTTTAATTAATAATGGAAATAGTGGTAAGATGAAATAAATGAAACGGAAAGATCTATCGTAGGGTCTCTTTAGACTTCTTGCGACTATAATACATATTTATGCGATATTACAATTATCTCTCTAGAGTAATTTTAACCATTTTTTATGTACATATCTTAGAAAACATAATTATTCAAATTTTCTGCTAAATATCTTTGATTTTCATTGCCTAATTCATAAATATTTATGAATTCTTGAATCAATATGCGGTTTCATTAATTGCATGAATAAGTTTCCATTATATTAATCGGATTATGTTAATATTGCATTAATCGAATTGTAACTAATTGGATTTTAATTTATTTATATAAATTAATCTGCCTCGTCTATTAATCCAGGACTTACATACACAAATCTCCGGAGAACATGAACAGAATATGATCAATCACGAAATATTTAAGAAATATTAGAATGTTTCAGTCTCGTAAGAAACGAAAAAGGTAAATCAATTTCTCGATTTGAAAAGATTTATCGGTGGCCATTCGAGTTTTAATAATATTCTAAAGATTTTTGTACGCTTTATATCATTATTATATAATGTCAGTAATTAATGTTGAAATATTTTCCTTCCATTTACTATGTTATTTTTACAAAAGTAAATATAAAAGGTGAATTTAAAAAGGTAAAACGTGTCGATGAATGAGATATGTATAGAGGTCGCCACGTATACGTGGTTTTACCGTTAGCACCTTCGGTGGAGCGTCGCGTCGGTGGAAAAAAAAGATTCACTGAAATCAACCTAGAAACCTACTTCAGCGCGGAACACGTTAGCCCTAGTGAAAACGAACACGCCGTGCGGGCACCGTTCATCTTTTTGCACTCGTATATCGCAATCCGAGACAAGTGAAACTCGCCATCGTTGTGCATTCCCCTCCCCCCATTTCGATGTATGCACTTACTTTAATCCCGGAACTATAATAAATCTTGCATCGAGAAATCGTTTGCGATTCGCGAGTCTTCTTTCTTTTGACATTTTCACTGCTTAACCTTTTAATGGTCAAGCCTTTAACCCTCCATAGATAAGCGTTAAGAACAGAATTAACATCGAATATCTTGTTTTATTAATTCAATACAGATTATTATAATCATATATAATCCAGTGATGCTATTTTAGGTTAAGGTGCAAATACTTGACGCGTAAGAACGTACGGCCGACCTAACCTCACTCTTGTACTGCTTAAGAGCAGTTTAGGTTAATGACCTAGAAATGAGATTAAATTGGATAAAAAGCAACTTCTTGGCCTCTTGCAGATACAGAAACTCGAACAATCTGTTTTCCAGAGGAAAACCGTTCCGCGACACAAAGAGCGGAAAATATTTATTTGCAAAACGTCCCTCTCGTTTTCATTGGCTATATAATATTTTACCCGATAAAATTCTGGAAGTATCTAGACACAAGGCAAGACGGGACATATTATCGCGGGAAAGCAATATGTAAGTTCAATGAGGCGTGCAGAATGGATACAGGTGTTCCCTGTTTGAGAAAGATAAGTCACACGGACACGACCGAAT
This sequence comes from Bombus affinis, assembly GCF_024516045.1. Taxonomy (NCBI): domain Eukaryota; kingdom Metazoa; phylum Arthropoda; class Insecta; order Hymenoptera; family Apidae; genus Bombus; species Bombus affinis. Next base: position 14,605,813 of record NC_066345.1, read on the forward strand.
TATTATACACGAGCGTATAAATTACGTTGGAACTGAAATGAAGAAACTACGCTGAGAAATGCAATCCTGTTGCGTTATTTTAGACACTGTCGGTCCAATTGTATTTTTCTAAGGTTAAAGAATATCTCGAGTCTGATCGATTCGCGCGATTTCTCAATGTTTCGGTTTTACGTTGACTGTTTTCTTAGGACGTCACTTGACTCGAACTGTTCAATTAATCAATTCCATAAAATCTTTTGTTGTCACAGCTGCATAAGATTTAATAAATTTAATAATTCAATTAGATGTAATTCTTCGGCGATAAGTAAAAGATGCGTTCATAGAACATACTGAATATTGGATGTTTAAAAAGTTGAAATAGATTTATCAGGCAAAGCTGAAGCATTCTTTCGCTTTCCTGTAAGAAAACAAACACGAACAAATGTTTCTATTACGGATCCTCTCTTTTTGAGATGTATACTTCCCCATCGCTTCTTTGTAACTCTAACTTTGACAAGTTAGCCCCGCCACGATATTCTACGGGCTTAGAATGCGGAATAGTAAAAGAATTAAGAGAATGAAAAATTCGTCTTTTTAAAATTGACAGAGCCGAATCGTTAAAAGTTCAATGGAAATCAAGCGAACATATTCAATGTTCACGTTTCTATTTTCCACTAAGTAGAGTAATTCAATCGGCCACGAATATACTAGCTACTATGTTGCGGGCTTACTTTGCGATTACATAGAATAGCCCACCCTTCCTGGAAGCGGAATTCTTTTTCCGCTTATCAACGCGGTCGTGATCCGATAGAAATCGATGAGCGATAAGAACTTCCGTTTTGGAGCGAAATCGCCAGCAAAGTGGACTTTGCGTAGATACACTGAGATTGTAATTCGTCGTGGAAGCTCTCTTTTTAAACGATTTCTTCTGCATACGCTCCTGGAAATACTTCAACGTTTACGTCTATGTTGTATGTGTTGTATGTATGAGATATTCTAGAATTTCTTTAATACGTTAACGAGACACCGCTGTCACGATTATATTGGTAAAATTTCGTAGAAATGTGAAAACGTATACAGAAATTACAAGATATCTGTTGTAAACGTATATTCAGTGAAAACGTGGAATATCTATCTGAAATGCATATGTAAGAAGTGTCGCCGAGATGGAGTGCCAGAGACTCCGCAGGTGCAATCTTCCTTACTCTCTTCCATTCCGTTTGTAACTGAATAGCTTTGTATTTCTTCTACCTTTCGACGTCAGATACTACGATACACGCATTCACGCAAATACACCAAAATGTGTACTAAAAATAATCCCGTGTATACTCGCTATAAACAAACGAAGCTCTTCTTCAAAAAGTTTCGTCATTACCAAGTGATAGCAATTGTCCGTAAAATAGGAACCGCAAGGCGATCCGAATTCTTAGAACGATTAATCACTCCGACCAATTTGCTGTTTCGTCGTTGGTTGGCGTCTAAGTCTCGAACGTCAGCCAACAATGTCCTAAGGTAAAAGAGAACTTTCATTTCGACGCGAAATCGAATTTATCTCACACTCGGAACGTTCGTATATTTCAGCCACGGCTGGAACTCGTGCAATTTTCCTACCATAAAGTTGCACGCATCTCTTTATTGGTAATTGATAAGAAACGCGTTAAAGCAACGGTTACGTCATGCAAGCGAATGGAAACTATTGGACAAGAATAAAATTGTTATTGCAACTCGATCTTATCGCATCAGGCATCGGGGAAAGAGAACATTCTCACGAACAAAATGAATATTTCCAATTCGATCCGTACACGCACGTTATATCGTCATTTGCCACTTGGAAAATTTGAACATTTATCTCGCGTCAAGATCCTACGGGCATAAAGAGGAAACCACGCGAAACAAACGTATTTCAGGCTACGGTGTCGGATTGTAATCAGTTCGTTTCTTTCCACCGATGTTTCATTCGTAATTGCGTTAGCGGTCGATGCAATTTCCAACTTCGAACACTGTTTGCCCTCGTGCATCTCGTTTCTGAGCCTTCGTAGTCCCCTAAGCGCCGTAAAAAAAGAGAAGTATAACAAAATGTAAAGGTATTATCGTAAGGACGCTTAAGAGATTCTCGAAGAATTTTAAAAACTAATTAAAATACGTACACATGTCACAGGTGAAAAACTCTACGATTCTTTGTTACGGATATAAATATTTCGTTCTTTTCTATATATTATGTGTATTGTTCTTTTTCGAATGTTAATTTTTACGAATACGCGCGTGTTTCTGAATGTATCTTCAACAATACATCATGAACGATTTAGGAGCCGACATACTTGGAATGCACAAGCGGGCAAGACAAAGGACTGGCGTAATAAATTTCCATCAAGCGCATAGTCGTTTGCGAAATTGCGGGACAGGGGAAAATTTCTGCGAATCGCCGCGCCGAATTCTTTTTTATCAACCACGAGCCATTGTTGGTTGATCGATCGCGAACAAACATATAACGTCGATCCATCATCGTATTTTCTCGGCGATAATACGAAACGGCCAACTGAAAACACGTGACAAAATGTGAAGAACGGGTTCGTAGAAACTTTTTTGCCAAAGAGCCATTGCAGTTTTGTGGAATTTTCAATTCGGGTCGGTTATCTTTGCTCGCTTCGATAGACTCATCAATTTCGTTCGATGATATGCACATATCGATTCTTGAGTCAATGATGATCATTTCGAACCTTTTTAATTTGTATTTAAATCGGTTTACAGTGGCGGCCAGAGGACAATTCATGTAATTTTACGAAACGGGCTCATAACAAACTTAACAAGAGCAACAAATAAATGCGAAACATCGTTAATATAAAAATTATTAAAATCCATAGCGCGTTAATTTTAAACGTTCTTTTATCCGCTATAGCTCAATTTAGGTTTTATATCTCTTTTATATTATTTATCTTCTCCATTCGTAATTTACGGTTCAACGTAATTCGACGCAAACGTTGCTTCTCATAAAACACCGAGCTTACGAATCTCCCATCCTCAAAACCTAAAATCCACAACCTTAAAACCTATATCTATTGGCATTTAATGTTCCATATATTTTTGCATATTACGCGCGCCCTATTCGTTTTTGCATCTTCGAATTTTCGATTAAAAAATCCACCATCCACAGTGGTGGACAGTGTTAATCCGTAAATTGAAAGAGCTCCGTAGAAATGGAGATTCTACACGAAAACTTTTCCTCGTGGCGCGTCTGGGAAACAGGCGATTTCGTACTTGGTTGAGGCATGTTTGTTCGTGCCTCTTAATTAAACTCATCGGTTAAGCGCAAGACAAATGCGTAAATTCGAGCCGAATTCAATGATGGTACGGCAAATAGAATTTTATTTACCGTTTGCCGTGCTTAAGCTGTCAGTACGCGTTGCACTTTATCTGGCTGTCAGCGTTTTCACTGTACCACGATATTTTAAGCCCAAGCAGCCAACTATAAATATAGGTGTACTCGACCGGCCGCCTGTTTACCATTTAAGTTTCGCTTCAAACGTCAACATTCCACCTCGTTTTCGTCCCGTCCTGCAATTCACCATTAACGAATTCGTTAACTCGTAAAGAAGCTTCGATGTTTTGGCTCTTCTCTCGCGCTACGAAGCACGGTCGGGCCATTTTTACTCAACCACATATACATAGCGAATCGAAGATATTAAAAGAATATTACGTTCCGTAAAATTCCTCCAACATATTACGAATCGATCGTATTCGTTCATCGAGTTTGTTGGAAAATCGTACGATAACCGGCATGAAAGATAATTAACGCAGTTTCCGTTTAAGCTCATCGCGCTACTAGTCTCGAGGCAGCGTGAACAAGCCATCTTCCTCAGGAAAAAAAAGTGGCCATGTCGCAGTCGATTCCGAAATTGGCAGTAGAACTATTTGGCAGAGAGCACGAACAGCGAGCGCACATATAAAGAAAAATATCTCCGTTGTTATGTCACACGATAATTCGCGCAGTTGACATCGTACGTGCATCGTGGACGAATGGCAAGGACATTGTCCACGTGATGGAACGGTAATCGACGAAATGGCACAATTAATTACAGCTTTAGCTTACACTACGTTTAACCCCTTACGTGGTCACAGTCCGTAACTGTCATGGACAAATCGACGATGTTTGCGCGTCATGTCAATTCCTGACTGTTACGAATTCTAGCGCAGACCGATTTGTCGCATGACGAATATAAGTAAACTGAATGTAGTTGTTGGCCTTCTATCGCCGTAGAATTATTTTGCATATTAGATCTCAGAGTCGAGAAGAATTTATGAAAATGATCCGCGAGGTCTTCTAAAAAAAAAGTTTTATCCGAGTATTTTCAGATTATTTTAGTATAACGAGTTGAGAAAATAGATATAGAAAATCTGATTTCGTTGCGTTATATGTCTCGTTTTAGCATATAAATTACATTAAAAATGTAAAAGAGAAAAATAAAGTGTAAAAATATTTGAAAATGTGATGTTGTTCTGCCGCGCAACACATCTGCACGCCATCCCGCGCGGTTTGTCAGCCAACGGTCTACGCGCCGTCTTTCGAATCCTCCATAGGCCTAAGGACCCACCATAAAATTGAAATCCAAACTGCATTGTTCGCACACATGGTTTAAGTCAATCTGCTGCCCGAAAAGACTTTCTAATTCTAGAAGTGTTTTCGGCCGGTTTTTTAGAAGGGTCCTTGGGTTTATTACGTGCTCTTAAGAATTACGGAGAAAACGGGTAGTAGCCTAACTAAAAAAGCGGAGATTTACCTAACGGAAAATCTGAGTCTCCCCATAAACAATGTCGCCTAGGACCCAAGTTGGTAGGAGGCTTCTACCTCCTCTCTTCCTTCCTAACATTGGTCATAACCAATCGGCATCGCGGATCATTGCCCTCACTTTCCTAACTAAAAATGTAAGCAATGAATCCGCGTTCTTCGTTCAAAGGGCACACTCATACCGAGCTTTCCTCCGTATTCACATTAGAATAAAACTTCAGAGTTCCAACGTCTCTCACGGTGACTAGAGTTCCTGCATTCCCTATAACTCTCACCGTTCCTATATCTCTCAGAGTTTCCTACAACTCTCAAAGTTTCTTTTTTTTTTTTTAATTTATTTATTGAAATTCACAATTTGTCCAATTTGGACATTTGGTGGAATTTTTTAACAGTTAAATTAGCACGTTGGTGGCTACCCCCAGCGGGGTACCATCCTCGTGTTTGCTAGATTATGTCCTTTATAAGGTCTGCTGGGTGCTTCCTTTTTAGTCTTCTGTCCATGTTTATGGTTTTGTACGTTTCCGCAGCTAGCCGGTTTAGGTGTGTTGCTATTCTTGATTTGTATTTTTCCGAGTATCTGCGAATTTCTTCCTTGACCGTTGGGATTCCCAGGTCCCTCCGTATGTCTTCGTTTCTGACGTACCAAGGTTCGTTTACTACTGTTCTAAGGATTTTAGCCTGTATTACCTCTATTTTGTTTATATGGCTCATTGCTGCCGCCCCCCACTCTCCGTCCTGCACTCTCAAGTGTCTACACAGCCTAGAGTCTCCTATGGCTCTCACAGTATCCTGAAGTCCGACAGCTCCTACAGCTCTCACGGGCCTAAAGCTCCTATAGCTCTAACTCTCTCATCTAAGAATAATCCTTCTCTTCGTTATCTGTATCTTAACCAACGGCGTTACTACTTTGTGTGATTGTATAAAGTGTTGGAAGTATATATTTTTTATAACTCTGTGAATCACAGTGTTATACCACAACAACTACCCCTATTATCCTAACCGAAATACGGGGATCGAACTATTCGTGGTGTCGATTATTCTAATCGTAGCGGGAATTTACGACTGCCGTTGACGCGTATTCTAACGACCGCGTCTCCCCGCGATAGCTCGAAAATACAGATGTAAAACGTTTATCGTGTTATTGGGCACATAAGGCCAATTAACGTTTCAGTTAGAAATCAATGACACGAATAAATGGAAAGTTCGTGTAACATAATATGTTCGTAAGAAATTAGCTATAAGAAACCAACGTTATTAGTATTATTATAAATGAAATTTGCGATAGAATTCGTACGGGCAATTTTATGCGATAATTTCACGACACTCTCTTTTAATGGATAGCGGCGAACCGAAAGGGAAGATATTTCTTTTGAAAATGTGAAATAAAATTTCTCTTTCGAACAGGCTTTTGTTTCCGGCGAAATTAATTTACAGAACAATGAACGTTTACTCTGTACCGTTAAGATTGCACCACAAACATCATTATTATTCATAGTAATTTCACAATCAACGTAATAATTGTAGTTTTCCCATTAACTATTTATTTATAACAAGACTGGATATTCGTGGAAATATAAACGTTTGTGAATACTATTAAATAAACCAAACAGGGAGAAATTAATTTCGCCTATTTTGCGTGTTAGATCGAAATAGCATTACAATTTTAATTACAATAACAATCCTGATATAATCGTATTTATAATTGTATATTTATATTTATTATATTCGTAACAAATATATGGTCTCTACTTAGGTACTTTTACGGCAAAAGCTAAATAAATTTTTAATACGTTGCATTGTTGAAATTTCTTTAGAATATTTTGAAGTTGCGAATACTATGAATTCACTCGTTACGCAAAATTTCCTCATAATCTGAATGCTATTTAGCAATTGAAAATACTCGAGGAAACTGGCGAATAAAGAACCAAATAAATGATGAGATAATTTCAAAGCAACTTGCTTTCGTTCTTTGTTTTACTGTTTGAGTTTTATGCTTTTAGGATATACGTATCGCGTGTCACACTAAGACTATTCTGTGGTGAATCCACCTGTTGATGCATTTAAACGATGAGAAGATTGATTGTAAAATTAGAATAAAATGCTTCGCATAATAATAGATATTAATATGGCAATAGCGTTAACGTTTTAAGCTCAGTTATTCAGAATAGCATGACAATATTCATAAAACAATATTACGACAACCGATTGTTCGTGATATCGACGTATCGTCCACGATATTACAGCAAAGACCAACAAAATTACCAGATTACATATTTAATATACTCGAAAGCGGTCAAGTTATCTAAGAAGGAAACGTTTAATGCAAAAATTGCATGTATTAAAAAATTTAAAAATACAAAAGTTCCATAGAATATTTCAAGTAACTGAAATACCTAGTCGCTGTAACATTTAGCAGACTAAATAAATTTCTACGATGCAGTCAGAAAATACCGACAGAAAAGAAAAGAAGAAGAAGAGAAACGGGAATTCACGATTACTTGTAAAATCGTTGTAGAAAGAAACAGAGGAGAAAACGCCGATGCACGATCATCGATTCGAATTTGCTGTTGCTACGAGATACGAAACCCGGGGCGACTTTCCACAATTTTGCGCCGATTCTCGTTCGAGAAAGTCACCGTTGCAGAACGGCTCTCGATCGTACGCTAAACAAGGAAATTCATTGTTAATTATCGCGACGTGGCAGCCGGTGCGCGAGTCTCTACTGTACGCGAGAGCGTGTAACAATAAACGCGAGACAAGAGAAATCGCGGGTCAAGAGTCATCGCGCGTATCATCTATCGCCGGCGAGTTTATCAGGCAATAAGAAAGAAAACAGCGATCGTCTATTATGGAAAGGAAATTTTCTGCCGGTTCAATGGGAGAGCGAATTATTTGAAACGCGGATGCGATACTGTGCTTCGATAGCTCTATTAGCGCGGAGAACATGTTGCTGTTGCGAACGAGATCTCACGACTAGAACGCAGCTCTTTATACATTTGCGAGAGATTTGAGAGTGTAAAGAGGAAAAAGAGAAAAAAAAGGAAACAAGAAGCGTATAACGTAAATAAATGAACTTTGCAGAAGTACGTAAAACATGGCAAGTATGGTGCTCGTTATAATAAAATAGGTAAAGTCATATTCTCCGCCCTAGGCTTCATTTTCTTTAATTATATCCATTCGTAGAAGCATGAATTTGCACAAGTTTCTGCAGTTTACTTATGAGAAAAGTAAATGCTACTCCATTATCACGTTTCGATGTTATTATTCTCTGCTCTGTACGATATAAGTTGCAAAATATTCGTCAAATATGTACCCATTAAGATTCCTAATATTAGCGACGTAAGAATCGTAACAAAGAGGTTAGAATATCGTGGAAACGCGTATTTCTCTCGAATCGTGTTCGTGACCATGAGAAAGCGTTACGTTAGACTTGCAAAAAATCGTAAATGCACGGCACGCTGACAAAATATTGGCTTGGAGGTTTCGGTTTCACCTTTGCGATCGTACAGATAAGCTCGATGAGAGAACGACGATCGTAAAAATGTCGAAGCGGAGACACCAGCGCGACAACAGAGTTAGATTAACTCTCCAAGTGCTCGGTCTATCGGCGCCTTTCCCCACTTCTCTCTTTCTTTTTTTTTTCAAGATATGCATTGTACTCTATAGCGTTTTGCTGGTGCGAAAAATAAACGAGTTCGCCGCGTATATCAAGATAGTGTGCGAGATCCAAGATTAGAATCGAGTAGAAGGTTAATCACAGCGAGAAAAGCGAAATTAAGTCTTCCAGTTTTCGATATTCGCTTCAGAAGAAAGATAACCGAGGATAATTTTAAAAGAACGTTAGTTACTATCGATTAAGATAGAACTTGGCGGAAAAAATAAAGCAAAGATATTAGCGACATTAAGCAACGCGATAGAAATAGAATATAATCGGACGACAAGTATATCTAGTCATTACAGATTCTTGGAAGCACTTGCTAGTAAAGCTTGGAACAAATCTATCAGAGATGAGTCACTTCGCTGATAAAAGTACATAATCTCTATTCCAGAAATAATTATTTATTACGTACGAAATATGCGCGACTTTATCTGTTTGAACAGTTGATTCATTCACGTAAATGTAATTGAGTAGACGATACACCAACGAAATAAAAAATCGATCAAATCAATCGAATTCGAAGATCATTTCGGCGATAAACTTAGAAATTTGTATCTCACCGTCTGATCGAGTTTCATCAAATTGTAAAACCTTGAACTTTTATTACACTGCGTTACAACCGAATTTATTCGACAATTTAATTTGTTCTTAATACACTGTGAAATATATCGGCAAAATTATTCGAATGTGGAAGCAGAGTTATATCTCTAAATTAAATTTCGCACGTTTGAACCAGAGAACTCGTTACTATACAAGGAAACAATTGTGCTTCCTTCTCGTAATGTGATAACGATTTCCCAAAATTTCACAGATCAGGAGCAATTTATCACAAACGAATGGCATATTTTAGGTTTGCTAAAATCACCCGAGCAAATGTCCCAAAAATTATCGCAGCGTGTCTGGTTTCAATTCTCAAAAAATATCTCGAAATACGAGAACGCCGAAACTTGAACCCGGCACGAGGTCAGCGCTTAAAATTACATACACCGTGAGTAATCTCTCAACTTTGTACGGATCAAACTTGCCGCGCCTCTCGCGCTTTGCAAACTTGTTGCACGTACGAACTGCACTTTAAGCACCAAACGCGTTCACCGAATCGTTCTAACTTTGGCAAATCTGCAACTTTCCAAATATTTACTTTCGAAAATATAACCGATTTTCCAATCAAAGGCGTGCGTTTTGAAAAAACGAGACGATTTTTCGAATTATCCGCTTGATGCAATTTTTTTTTTTTTTTTTATCAGAAAGCTCGAAACAACAGCATTAGTCATAGAGCTTGCACGATAAACTTTGTTAAGACGCTGAGAGAAAAACAACAATTTCCTTTCCCAACACAGCAAGGGTTGCCGCCGCATTATGTTTGCGAAACTTCGATCAATCAATCGATTCACGTTCCAGGAACTTCCTAATCTATCGGAAATCGATTATTAGGTCTGATAAAGTTACAATATTCTCGAAAGATAGAACAGCGACGTGTTCCGGGGGAACGCGCATTTCAACGTGGTGCACATGATCCTGACATTTGGAACGCGCTATATTTATTCGGAAAGCACGTGTTTACCGATCTTCCCCCGTCTTCGTGCTTCGATACTTATAAATATACCAAGACCGTCGCGAGCTTTGTCGCCTTTGTAGCTGGCTACGATAGTCGAGATTTTTAGCGTGACAATATAAAAAGCACGATCTTCTCGCCCTCTCGTTTCATTCTCTCCGTTTTTTCTTTACCCTCGTTTCTCTCTCTCTCTCTCTCTCTCTCTCTCTCTCTCTCTCTCTCTCTCTCTCTCTCTCTATCTCTGGCGTGCGCGTAAATTCGCTTTTAAAGTATTCGCGGAAATTCATGAACGAAGAGCGTTGAACCGATGCACGAGAATTTGCATTGACCTTTATTGCCTCTTTTGAGCGTACCAGGGATGAAACATTTTTTCTCCTCTCGCTTCTTTCTGCACTCTGGCTTTTTCAGGAAATAACTCGGCGATACTATCGTAATAAATATTTCTATAATGTCAAACATTACCAGCTTTTAATATTACGCCATGTGTACTTTGTACGGTGTGTTTTTCACGGCAGAGGGATTTTCAAACGTTCATGGAACCTCAGTGTACAAGGTGAAATACGAAATACGTTTTCACAGTTTTCTCTAAACGGTTAACAATTATTGTAAAATCGATCGGATATCGATCCAGAATAATGTTATTCGATCAGCTTCTTTCCTTCTTTTTTACGATACGAATATACCGTTTCGTATTACTTCGTGTATTTTTGAAATATTTGATAATATTTGTCTATCGTCGAACGATGCAATTCGAATGAAATATTCTGTACCCGCTTATTATTCATCGATTAATTAAAAATATTCGGCAGGTAATCGTGAACATGCGGAATCTGTTTACGCGAATGATACGATCAGAAATACAACGTTGAAAAGCGAATAACAAATTGAAACAGTGAAATCGAAACTCTGTTCTGTCTTTTTCACTGAACTTCACCGAATAATCATTCAAATGGTTGTTGTTTTTCGGAAAGTCGATACAAATCGAACGGAACACCTCGCAAACCAAAGAAAAAGCTCGCACGAACGATTCCAGCGATAAGAATCTTCGTCTAAGCAACAGTTACGTAATTCTAGCACGTTTGATCGAAGTTGTTTGGCGGTTCTACAACTGGGAAATTATGTCATCGGACAACGCGACACACCGGAAGCGGACGAGAAACTACGCGAACCAGTTTGCGGTGGTAGATAATTCGAGGAATCTGAATTGATCGATCGAGTGGCAATATTTTCACGACGATTTATTAAGTTTCCAAGACCACGCGGTAACCGTGTGTCGTCGATTAAAATGACAAATTCTAAGAAAACGTGTAAAGATATATCGAAAGGAAAGGATTTCGCCAAACTTTCCATTTCTTCGGACTCGCGACGTTAATTTATGAGAGTAATCTCGTTTTCTATTTTATAATATATTTTTCATTTATTAGGTTGTCCAAAAAGTTTCCAAGTTTGTGCAAAATGTTATTTGTTTTATATTGTTTTGTCGAATTATACGATCCATTTTGTTCTATTGAGATAAACACCGAGACATCACGTTTCAGGTTTCACGTTTGTACGAAGGTACATTGTTGTAAAAAACACGTTTGCGAGAAAAAAGACATTTTTCGAACAACCTAATATATTTCATACGATGCTGTCGTCTAGAAATATTTATTAACGAACTGCTAAAAATTGTTAGTTGCAAACAAACTGTAGGGAAAATTGTTTTATCCGCGTTTACACGCAGAAGAATTTTACTGCTCAATGATATCGCGTTATTGTGAGAATAAGAAATATATTATTAGCTGTTACACATTATCACGATGGAAATCTCATTCTGTAAACAATCTAGTGTTAATAATCGTGGCAAACGATAATTCTTCTATTTTCCTTCTTTAGTATTGAAGTTCTATCGCTTAATTACCACGTTTAAATTACGTTTGTCTGACTTTATCGAGTCCTGAAACAAAGAAGATATATTTTGAGGGGGAATGCCATTCGCGATACGCGTGGATGCGATTTTCTTTGATGGTAGCCTCTTAGGTGAAACCGGCGAATAATCTTCGTTAAAATTCTATGTAATAAAATACGAGAAATCAAACGATTAACCCGGAGTAAATATAAAACAGCAGCGCCGATATAATTAGCCAAATTCGAGCGTGCTGCGTGAATTTTCAAACTCTGTTTCCTCGACAACGATAGGACAAATTCCACTCTAGATTTTCCATTTATCTTCTCACGCAGACTCGCCTCCTTTCCACTTGTATATCGCCGGTTCAGCGACACCCTGTATATTTCCAACGACATTTCTTCACCGTTAGGAATGGCAGCTATTTGTTGTATAACTGTTTCTTTCCAACTATTTTCAACTACTTTCTCCTTGGCACCTTTACTCGACCACTAGATCACTAGGTCTGATTAGGTCATCGGATTACTGCCGGTAGACTGCTAGAATCTAAGTTACGCGACTGTAGTCGCTTTTCTTAGTCTGTTAAATTTGTGCAATTTTCTTTTTATGGATCAGCTTCGTCTAATCTCTTCGAAAGACTCGAGTTAGAGATCTCAACATTTTCCAGCTATGTCTACTTTCTTTAGAAGAATCGAACTGCATGATACGAGTAACGCGAGATTTGATTGTAGCCATCGTCGGAATTATTCGCCTGCCACTTGATTAATTTGTTCAAGTCTGAACGTTTGATCGAACTTGAAGTACAAACGAACGAATTAACGCTCAATTAAATGGCTCGTTCGACGGTTGTATTTTTTACACAGCAATTGACAGATGCGACGCTTTACGTTGTAAATGTCCGACTGAAAATGCATCTAGGATACACGTTAATTTTTCTGTTCTCCCAGCCACTTGCCGAGTACCCGAGTACCCAGCAAGTCGCATAGTAACAGCTCTAATTTCTACGTAACCGAGTGTGTTCTCGGTCTGTTGCTTCAAGGTGGCCTCGTCGTTTCCGCCCCGAGATGCACTAAACGCGGCTCTGTACAAGGAGCCTTTAATGTAATTGGATTTTACATCGTATAATGCTTTTTCGATTCTTCCTTCCCTTTTATTTTCCCCCTCGAAACGGTGGATCTGGAAACGCAGAGAACTCGCAGGCAAATCGAAGAATTCGAGCGATATAATAAAATTCAAGGGTAAACGAACAAACGAACGAAAGGAATAATTTACAGTTTGCCAGATGGGATTAGTTTATGAGCTAAACGATTTAATAAAATTCTCGCGTCGCGGATCCAGCATCTAATCCGTGATGTATAATTCAAAGGAACATCTTTTTCAGTTTAATTAGGTCTTGCGAGAAATTCGAGTGACATTGGCGAGACGTTGCACGATTCTTTTATTATATTTATCTTTATGAAGCCTATGTGACAAGATAATTTCTCTATCCTTCTTACGTGCAGCCTGGCTGAGTCACACGATTGTGACAAGTCGCGAATTCCTTGTTTGGTCGAAATTCCGTGGAAAACACGGCAGAGGAAAGAATTTAATTGTGTAACGTGATTAGAGTGCTTCCTGTGACGTCATCCGTGCTCCACTGCAGTCTAAATAATGTAACTGTATGTTTCGCTTTGAAATGAAAATTCTTCTTTCCTGGCGAAATTGAAATCTGTGTCAAAATATTTCTAGCTTTTCGCCAGTCTATTCCTGCGCTCACACGTGCTTGTCAAGTACGTACATCAATTCCACGCTCTCCGATTTATTCATAGTTTCTCCGCTAATTACATTAAATCCAAATATTTTATGCTAATTTCATGGAAATCGCCATCCGCGATTACGTAATCTCGTCGAATTTAGATAATAGACTTCTGACAGAGACTGACAAGTGTACGACGTTCAACTATAAATAAATAAGAGTTGAATTTCGTTAAAAAAAAAATATACGCGTCTTATCTAATCTCTTCGCCAATCTGCGAATAGATTGAAATTCAAATAGAGTTGGAAAACCACGAACAATTTAATCTATTTCCTGGGGTACAATATATTACCAAGGAGTACACGAATATCTAGAAAAATAGTCGAAAAGTGCGAATTGAAATAAATAATATCAAGATATATGTATGTTATTCAGGCAGATTAAATATTCGAGACATTAACCCTGAATTGGTATCGTCGGGTCGTAAGGTCGGCCACAAGAGTTTGCGTAAACTTATTTAATTTTAGAGTATTCCATTTCAATTCATATTCCGCGATTAATATTATCGATACGCTTATCGCGCAAGATATAGAATACGAATCAAAATTATATACCTTAAAGCTAATCAGTTTACTATTGTAGTCACTCGTAACTCGACAACATCGGTCGTAAGTTAATTTTGAAGCGATCGTAACAACATCAAAGTAATAATACGATCTATACGATACCGTTATTATAAAACTTTCATTATCGTAATTTTTATTATTAATTACTATTATTATAATATGCTTCTAAAATACCGAGGTTTATTTATAAAACATTCGCTTGCCTGGCTGTTAGCGGGAAGAAGAGAAAGAAGAAGAGAAAGCAAAGATTAAAGGGAATCGATATTCTTTACAAGCTTACGTGATGTAAACGCATGTTTATATAGCAAAAAGGTGGTTACGAGCGCCTTATGACGCGAACCAGCATTAAAAAAAGAGTTGCAAACGCTATAAAACCATCGATACGAGAAGACGGAGTACGTTCCTCGCTTCGGATGTGTTCGCTCAAGTCGTATTTTCAATAATGGAGCGTCTAATCCCTTTCAAGTGCACGTTATCTATGAAATCCGATACATTTATCCACGGTTTCCAAGAATATATCCTTCGTCAGCGACTTACTTTCTCTAGTATGTGTGTCGAAAAGAAAAAAAAAAAAAATAATAAATAAATAAATAAATAAAAAAGAATCGAAAAACGAGGAGTTAGGTTCCAAACGTAAATTGTTTTTTAAACATAAATTTCTTCCTCGACTATAATGTTACTTGTAAACGACGAAAGAAATTTAGGCGATGTTTCCTCCTTTTCGAGTTTCTAAATTTGTCGAGTCTCAAGTTTTCAAGTTTCCAAGTTGTAAAAAACGAACAACTTGTCGTAGCGTTAAATTTGTTGGAATTTTCGTGTTCTCCGAAATTCTTCCCCAGGTCGCCGAATTCCCGATCTCTCGCAATTTAAATCTCAATGTATTTAATTCGAAAATGTTTTTGATAATATCTCTATATAACTGTATATATGATCGGAAAGCACGTAAGATTTAAACAGGAACACACACATGCAACAGACCGTCGTCGGGGAGTTGCGTAAGGCAATTTAATCGTGTAGAGTGTAGATAATACCTTATAGATGGCTTGCTTGTAACATACGCGAACAAATAAACACGTAATTCGATCGGTATAACAAGCCCGATAATAACAAGAAACGTTTACTTTTCGCGTTGATCGGATGGCCGCCGTCACGTCGGAACTTCGCAGCGAATATGTTAAAAGTCGAGCAAAACTTCTAACATTTACGAAGGCATTGACCCATTTCGAAAACATTTTATCCAAGATTCAACAGAACCTGATCTAAATTAACCTTCTGCTCAAATTCGAGAGATTCGTTTAATAAGGGGAAACACAGTCTCTATAAATTTGCATAAAACGTGATCTAAACTCTCACCAACTCGACCTTCAAGTTATTAATACCAACGAATAAAATCTGATAAAGGGTTACTTACATACAGCACGAATTGAGATTTTAGCTATTGAAGTTAATGACAATTTTGAAATTCAATATAGTAGACAGATAGATGATGCCGGTATATTAAAAAATTTAAATAATTACCAAGCAATTTTTATATTTTTTATTGTTCGCACAGAGATGCAAAAACCGCATAAACGATTCTCCATACTAAACTGCATGAAAATCTAGTAATTGTTTATTATAAACGAATAGTCTGCAATTTTTTTTCGAAACTTCCCGTTTATGAAATATCTGTATATTTTGCAATGCACTTTTTAGGTGCATCATACTTCGCTATCGATAAAAAGAATCGCGCAACAGCTTCGCAACTTGCAACGTTCTAACATCTTCAGAATTTCCGATCGCGTTAATATCCATAGAAATTCCCGTTAATATATTCCAATTATTTCGTATATATCGTGAGATTCTCAGTTTCTTTCAAACAAGTTTGGAAGTCCAATTCTACGTCCATATTTGTGAAACGATACGTATGGATTAGACGACGATGCTTAAGTAGCGAGCCTTTACGGGTCACGCGTAAGTTCAACGTGCCTAGAGAAAAACTTGTCGATAAAAATAGTAGAAATGCCGCGCCGGAACGATTGTGCCTCGATGCTGGACCAATTCGTGGTCCGATCGATCGATAAACGAGCCCCTCGAAAGCCAAATTGATTAATCCCACCATTTATAAAGTTATTAAATTCGCATTGTCCGGGTACAGAAATTAGCGCTCGATATTGCAAAAGGAAATGCTTATTTTCGTAAATTTATCATAAAGGAATAGCGTAAAAAATAAAATAAGATAGAAGCGAATATCCAACATCTATTTTAAGGAAACTGCATATATTTCAAAACAAAGATACTTTCTACCTTGAAACAATTTTACGCTGTTCCTGTGATTTCTTTAAACGTGAAAGTGACACAAGCAAAATGATCATTTTCTATACAATCTTGACTCGGTCGTATAAGAGGTTAAACGACGCGAACTTTTGAAATTCTTTCGATATATAGATAATACCGAGCGCGATTTGAAACAGAGCCACTAAAAGTTGCAATAAATTACGTTCGTTCGTCCGATCATTCGTTAGACGTAGTACGCCAGAAGAGGAAAAAGTCGCGTGACGGAATTGACTTTGTGTCGTAATGCATTTCCATTTACACACAGATCGCTTAATAATCGTTGCTTGCCAACGCTTACGCTAATGAGTGCTCGCAATGCCAAGGAATGCGTGCGACCTGTTTGCCGTTTACGAGCCGTGAATGAGCCATCGAATATGTATATCATTTGCTACGTAAAAGCGTGATACGATATGAGAAAAATCGAGCTTTCAAGAAACTTATGCTGGAACGAGAATATTGGAAGCAGAAAATTATCAAGTACCTGCTCCTTTTCTTCCTCTAGTTAGTTTTAGTTAGTACGACAGGCGTATTTCGACAAATTATTAACTAATTAATTGATAAATAAGGAAAGTCGAGTTCTTGGGAAACTTTTGTTTGAACTAAAAAATTCCAAGAAACGAAATTAATCAAATCGTGTTTTTCCTTTACGCTTCACTTGCAGCGACGATAAATACGTTTTAACGATACGTCTAGCTAAACTATAGATGCATGTATTTTCGGTAGAATTGCCTTTCAGTTTTTAGTGTATTACGTTTTCTTTATAAAAATAGAAAAAAAGCGAAATACGTTTCCATTGTAAAATCATAGGATTTTATTTTCATACGAACACTTGTATCGACTATACATAATTCGATGGAGATATCTGACCACGTGACATTTCTGGCATCGGAAAACGAAAGAAAAAGTGTAACCAAGAGAAACGTACCTTAAGGTCATCTGACAATAGGACAAGCCTGGTCACGGTAAGCAGCTGTATCCCAGTCCTGTGAGACGCGGCTTTGCACGTTGCGCGATTGTGTGTTCGACAAAACAGCGCGAAGATGCACGCCGGTAGTCACATCTTATACACACACTGTGTAAATGCACGCTATGTGTTGTACACGATTTCACTTCGCAATAATTCCGTAGCAGGAACAGGTCGTAAAAACACGCCTTTCTCTCTCTCACTCCAGAGAATATGATACGTTCGATGAACTTCCACCAACTTTACGAGATATGTATTACTATATGTATATTATATATATACACACTTATATGTACACGGCTTACAATCACTTAACTGATCTTGAGATTTTAAGATTTACGCGTAGGAGGTTGGCCAACGGGGTCAACCAGCGACAAGACGAATAACTATCGGATTTATTAACTGGATATTTGGTGAATAGTCGTAGACGATGTTATAAGAGAACCGGGAGGCCCTGTAAACTCACGGACAACTCGGATGTTCGCGTCGAGACGGTCGAAACGAATCTGGGCCAGCAGTAGCGCGCCGATGAAAATAGCACAGTGCCGAGACAGCTCTGCCCTCTTTATGCAGACACCCCACTCTTTAACTCGTCGCGCGCGCTCTTTTCCCCACCACCGCGACCGTGACGCTTCAAGCTGACCGACCAATCACGATGCTGCATTCCTCCGTGACGTCATTCCCCGGAGAAGTGGTTGTACGGAACGAAGCGCGAACACGAACAATACGAACTACCTGTAGTGTCAGCTTCGCTCGATATTATTTATCGTTACCGTTAAAAGATGCAAATATGCACAGAATGCGCGCAATACGCGAAAGTATATCGAGTATTCGAAGTATAATACAGCGCTTTCTTTTTTCTATCTAACAAACCTTACGTCATAAAACGAATTTAAACGAGGTAATCGTTTTGGCGCCATTATGGTTATTACAGAAAACTGCAAGGCACACGCGGTTGAAATTATCTCTCAAACAATGGAATAACTGAGAATGTCGACATACAAATGTCACGAAGATTTCACCCATAGATAAAAGACGTGCTTGTACGTGTGAATCTTTCCTTTGATTTGCAGTAAGAGATCCGACGTTGCATCATCTTGTAATATATGGCAGTTTACTGTTTCGCTGATTGAATATGATTCTTTCGATAATAGTATCCATTAAGAAACACTTTCGTACATTTTCTAGGTACAGGAACGCTTTGGCGATTTAATCATTTAAAAATGCAGCAAAAATGAAAATTTAGATTTGCAGGAAGGCGACGTAATACGTAAAGAAATAATTAGAAGGTAAATAGTTGGCACATCTTATAAATTTCGTAGCAACTTCTTCGACAAAGTGATATTTGAGAAATAAATAAATATAAGGTAGATTAAATGTCGCAATTATTTAGAAATGATTTACTTAAAGAAATCTAAATTAAGATGCTTTACGTATAAAACAAACAAATTCCTGTTTATTTCACTTTTATCTTTCTGCGATCATATTTACTGAATTAAAAGACGTTTAAGCATTAAATCTAATATGAATTATTACGTATGTATGCTATAGGTGCCGACTCTATTAGAATTCATTGGCGACGGTACGTCCCGAGAATATTTATTCTAACCGATATAATCTATTTCAACTTAGCTGTTCACATTACCGGATTAAGATCGGAGCCTCATGTATCGATAATATATCTGAGCAATTAAAATTATACATATACATATATCGAAACTAATAACAATTCAATTTGATTGCTCAAACCGTTTGAAAAATATTAAGCAAACGTGCAACCTTTGTTCAAAAGAGATATTTATATTTCGATAAGTTATATGTCATTTTATATTTAATTTTGTCATTCTGCTTTCACTTATCTTGAAATTTAATGTATTTCTAAAAAAAGTCGAGTTCTTCTTAAATATTTTAGATATTTACTGTCAGTGTTTAATCATTTTCAGCCACGGTATTTAAATTCCATTAAAAAAGTTTTTCCTACAAAATTTTTGATTAATGTTCAACGACCAGAAACGATTCTCCATTTAATTCCACTAAAAGTTACAATTTACATATAGTAGATTAATTGATTAATTAAGAACCTGCATTTCGACCGATGAAATGAACTAATGGATGGGAATTCAGAACGGAGAGTAAAAAATTTCAAAACAGAGAATCAATAGAATAATTCGATTTTCCGCTTTAAACGTTATTTTATATTTAATATTCTGGTAGGTTTATTTGGCCGAAAATGGCACGAAAAATCGTCGAACAAAAGGCACGTGCGATATGCTCGACGTACGATTGATCGCACGGAAGATCACAGAACAGGACATTTGTCGCGGAGCGATAGATAAAAGAAGAACTCAAGTACGAACAAGGCTGTACGTTGATCGTCTACGCTCTGTGCTCTACAAGATAATGGAGTAAATAAGCGATTGTCTGCGACTCTCGATGCTTTTGACATTGATAATGACAGAAATCACTTAATAAATACTATCGAGAGTATTTAATTGCTGTATCATAATGAAACGTTATTTGAACTATCAACATTTTATTATTTCGCAGAAATTCTTGCTTCACCTTTTATGTCTTTAAGAGCAAGCTTTTATGTCTTCAAGAACAATTCTTTCATGATTAAACAAGGGTAATTTTTATTTTTATATTTATTTATATTTCATTCACCATTAAGAACAATGTCATAGACAGGATGATCAGATAAGATTATCGGGAATATTTTAAGTAAAAAATGAGCTACACGGATATTAACTGCAAGCTAAACTCTTAAAATCATTTAGTTTAGTTTCCACGAGTCTCTTTTCCACCGAAGGATCAGTGAAATAAACGTTTTGCACGTTCGACTCGTGACTCTTAAATTCTTCCGTACTTCCGCGAACCAACGAAATTCGCAATAACGACGCGACAATTCTAAGCAAGCTGCTCCACTTGAAATAGAACGACTCGCGCCGTGTCCTAATCGCCTGGTGACGCGTCGGTTGACACCGAAATATACGATTTCCTGTGATTGGATATAATTTATTAGCGATAGTTTCCAATTCATAAATAATGTCACGTGCATCTCTGTTAATTCAGATGGAAACAGGAACGCGACAGGCGCAGTCGTGCTAGTCGTAAATATTAAATATACCTGGTAACATGATGGAGGAGTTGCTACCATCGAGCGTGTAGGACGTTGCACGCAAATGTGCTAAGATCATTTAAATGTCAAGAATTCAAAATTCCTTTTATCGATACGTACGATATACAGATAGTAGTTCTTTCATAATATATTTTGTTGCGTTCGTTCTATTTTCGTCTCATCCTTTATGGCCGATTAATTAATAGGACTAATTGGCATGTACATTTTCGAAGAGGCAACTATCATTCAGACAATTCGTTTATTGAATTTCGTGTACGTTTTAGAAGTATATCCATTTTACATATTAATAAACAAACTGTTTATTTCGTATTTATTGAAATTCTTCTCCATATACTTAGTTTAATGTCTTCGTATATTGATAAATAAATAATCGATTGATTTTATACCCATAGAGTGTATAAAGCATAGATAGATGATCATGTATTAAATTAAATTAAATTTGATCATGTATTACACGTTTCCCTATTCTGCTACCAAGTAGCTTCACGTATGCGAGAATTATAATAAATATTTATCAACATATCACTGTATGTACTATTTCTTATATTACGTCTTTGCATCATCATATTAATAATCGTCTAATTGTTAAGAAATGATTCTCCCATCTCATCGCTCATTTCTTTTTTCCTTTTTATAAAAAGGATTAAAAACGAAGGAGAGACGCGGCGAAAAGCAAACAATCGACGAAGAAATTCAACGACGACGAAGCGTTATAAAAGCATAGAAGCCGGACGCGAGAGATCGCGTTTTCCAGCTGTCGACTTTTCCAACAAATCGCTATACGATCGACGAACCCTTATCTTCTCGCTACCGTTTGATCCACACTTTCCGCTACGTGCACCGTAATTCCATTTCGCTGTGCATTTTGACCACAAGCGGCAGTTCACGATTATGCACAGACAGGATTGTGTACTAAGCCCCGCGAGTCGGATTTGTTTGCCAGATTCATCGATATCTGGAGCTTACGTTGCTTGCGATGCGATTCGGAAGGACGATTTGAAATTCGAACGTATTTATTTATATTTGTGCGTGTTTTGCACAAATATCCTGCAATTTTTTTTTGTTTTTTTTTTTTTTTTTTTTGATAGGTTACTATGCCCCCCCCCTTTGCTGTCGTAATTTATTGGTGGCCAAAGAAAGTACAAGAAACGCAGTTATTCGGATGTTTACGATTACCCTCTATATTAACAGCGAAAAATTCCCTCGTTTTAGCAAGGGATTTAGAAATTGGAAAATTAGTCGTCGGGGACGAATCAGGATATTCCAATAATAAATCTGTTCTTCATCGCTGCTATAACAGTCTTACGTATCGTGACGGCCCTATCATAAACCATAATCCACCAGTCATTTGCCATTTCTGCAATATATTTACTCGGACCCGTAATAATCCCAAGAAACAATTCTAAACTTAAAACTCTTATTCTCCTGCAAGGTTCTTAATCCCTGTAAATTGTCAACTGGAAGCGCTCCTCAGGTAACGTACTTAAGCAGTTATTGCTCATTGAGGTAACGCATGGTAAAAACCCATGTTACACGTACAATATTATATTCTCTTCCAAAATGCTATAGTAAAAATGAATTTATTTTATTTCGATATAGATGATGTAGCGTACCATTATGATGATATCGCGAAAATAACATTTTTGACTAATTTAACCGTTTTAGTGTCAGGGATTTTTAAGAATTCGTGTCAGATCGTGTCACGATAGCGCTTCGTTCATTTATTTCCGAGAAATAACGATCGACGCGATCGCGCTGCTCTTTTTTTCGTGTATGCAAGTGCATAAGATATTTACGATTATTTGAAAAAAAAGTAATTACGAGAGAAAGCTCCGATATGACTCGCGACGAGCTACATTCGAAACCGAGCGAATTGACGTTGCGAATGTTTAACGATTTAAACACCGAATGTCTAAATTCGAGATAATATCAATACCTTTCTTGATAGCGTCGTTTCATTTTCTTACAAGATGCGCAAATCTATTTATAATTTATAATTAATATAATTACAAAGCAGCGTCTCGATTGCGAAATGTACGTCCTATGTTTGCAAATAGGGAGCACGTTTTTCCTTAATCGTTTAAGGAAGGAACGAGAAGATCTTGAATGTTAAAAATGCACGTCACTTGCAGAGATAACTAAAAAGAAGTGTGCAACGTACCAAAGATACATAAGCGAAGAGTACTGGGCTAATATGTGGTTTTCTATTGTAGTGACATAAGCGATCTGTTCATCTTTATTTGTCAAATATTATAGAACAAACAGAAACCATATTTACATCATTGGTCGACGATCGTTCGACGGGGAAACGTACGAAAGATAAGACAGCTCCGCGCTAAGTAGCGATAATCTTCCGCGTCCTACAGGCAAGCCATACAACATGTACGTGGATACGTCCAATTTTCCAGAACACCGTTTCGTTTCGATAAATACAAAGAAAGAAGAGAATAGCTTTTTTTTCGTTCAGCCAACAAAATCCGCAGGTGATCGAAACACCGCGCAACGTGACGAAAAGTTTTCAACCGGCCGTGATTCCCCTCGACCGAGAGAATCCGACAGATAAAACGATAAATCCACCGTCCACGTTATCGTCATCTCTGCACTTGTGATGTTACGCGTAATTAGTCTGCCACAGCGCGACCCGATAAGCTGAAATTTCGTTGAACGATTCGATCCTACGACGATCGAGCTGCGATAAAACGTACGAATCGACAGAACGGCGACTCGTATCGCGATCGCAAATCATTTGGATTCGCGCCGGTGTTCTTATCGTTAGATAAGACGAACAGAAGAGCGAAGCAACTTTGTTTCCTTTCCCCAAATAAAAATTTCCTTCGGGTGTTTCGTGGAGACGCGAGCCGAATTAGGGGAATTTTCCAAGATGAAATAATTCCGAAGGAAGATAGAAATCGGAAGATAGTGCGAAAGGAATGTCGTTAACCGAGAATCTTGTGGATCGAATCGCAGCGTAGAAAAATTGTCGGCGTTGATGTTCGGTCGACGACAACGTTCGATTAATTTTTTTATCTACGAATTGGGTCAAACAAAGAGCGAACGAGATCACGATGCATATTCGTCTCTGTCGATCGGCGCTTATTCAAGTTCGATCGAATGGATAATTGGAGCACAATTCGAGAATCTTGAGACGTACGGATAGAAAGCTTCACCTTGAAAAGACGTCGAGTGTTCATACTGTGTACGTGTGCCTGAAATGCCTGAAATCAAGCGATATTCGATGCAATGGAATTCCAACGAGCAAGATATATTTCAATTTCAATCATACGCGTGGATAACCAGAGCTGGTGGAAATTCAGATGCAGGAAATTTACGAATATCCGCGGGGGACTTTCACTTTCTACAAACTTTTCAATAGAGCCACGCCATTCCGATGCAGATCGATTCAACTACTTATGCATACATAGAGTACCTTGGTCGTTCCCCTGTGGGATAACTCGCAACTCTAATCGCAATGAAAATCATTATTTTTTGTATGCTGCAGCAAAGGAGGATCGATCGTTACGAAGCTCGCTATTATTCGTAACAAAAGCATTCGAAAATAGTAGAGCCGAATATTTTGAAGGAAAATTGGATTTTATGAAATTTCTTCTACATTCGAAAGCAACTAGACGTAAGGATACGATTGCCTGAAATGCTTCTGACAATAATTTCGTGAAGTCTTCTGTGCAATGAATACGACACGATGGAATCGATAATTTAATAATAATAGGATATAATTGTTCGAATAATAGAATTTAATTTTTCTTAAATATCTATCGATTCTTAAGATAGATTCTAGTTGTTCGATCGCCTCGCGGGGAAACGTGTTCGCGGTAGAACGCGCCAACGAGAGTCGTAAATTCTCGTTACGATACGATGATCGACGCCTCGAATCAGAGCATCCCCTGTTTCGATTAAGATAACGGGATGATTGAATGATTGATTAAATATATAATTTATAATAAATTTAAACATCGTTCCAATTGAACTATTGAATTAAAAATACATCAGAAAGAGATAAAATACAATAAAGATTTTATGAATCATTGATTGATTTTATGATTCGTACGTAGATACTCGGGCAGCGTTTATCGTCTATTGTTTATTTGTCCCAGTCGGACCGGAGAAGATAACGCGTCACGAAAATGGTAAATTTATAAAATAGTTGAAATTTTGAAAAATCTTCTTAAGGGTATATTATTGAATGTCTAAACTTTGGAAATATGAGAAAAAAATTTTCCGTTGTTTCACATTTATAGACTATAACACATCTTTAAGACGAAAAGTGAATAGCAAGTTGAAATGTACTTTATTCGAAGAGATGTCGAAAAGTTCCACCAGAATGAACAATAACCCTAAGAAATTTGTCGATTCGATGTCTCGTTATAATGAGAATGCCTTAACGGTAAAGCGAAAATTTTATGTCAATTACTTAGGATTATTGCGGGTAGTCCTAACTATTGAACAGCTGGTGACCGAGGGATGGATTTAACAGACACCAGTCAAACAACGACTAAACGGTAGTTTTGCCTGTGTTCGTTTAATGAGACGATGGGAAGCGAAGAAAATTTAATTTTGAAACTTATTTTAAATGAGATTTTCTATGATTATTTTTTTCAGAGAAATATTTTTTCTTCCCTTAGAATATCTTTAGTATTTTGTTTCTCTTTCTGTCTTTGGAGACGCGTTTTCCTTTTTTTTTTTTGTTGCTATTTTATCAGTTGTTGTTTACTTGGAATTATTCCCAATTAATTACGCTACTTTTTCTGCTTTTATAAAGTACAGTATATAATAAAGTACACCAATTTAGTGGTGTTAAAATTAATTAACAAGTTACACTATCAGTTGTAAGCAAATAAAGTTATAATCGAACGATATCAGTAAAAAAATATTAAAATGCATTATGAATTTTTAATTTCACTTTCAAGCCGTGTTGTTTATCCTTAGTCATTTTTAATATTTCTAATTTTACCTATATTTTTGTATACTTGTAATTTCATCTTTTCTATAAACAATATGCGAAATCGTCAAACAAATTACCATTACGGTAAAATATAATTAACCATTTAAATAATTTGTTGATTGCTTTAATACATGTATAATACAATAGAATAAACAGAATGGAAAGTTTCCTTTCCTTTTATCCCGATGTAAATAACATAATTTCGAGAAAGGTAACTACCTTCTGTACCTAATCCGCTCGTACGGTACTCGAATTGCTGCACGAAATAAAGATTTGTTAATGAATTCATCGACCTTCGTACTTGCCATTGTATCTCTGAATTGTCTACAGCTTGAAAAATTAATCTCCAACAATATTCTTATACGGAATTTCGATTTTACAATAAAAATGTAAAATATCGAAAACATCGAACAGTCCTATTTATTTTATTTTACCGATAAAACTCGTTCATTGTACGACTCGCTCGTTATAAAACCTTTCGCTCTAACAGCCCCCTCCGTGTATGCTTCGTAGCGATTCGCTTCCCATTCCAACGATCGTTTCTTCGTTAAACCGAGATTTTAATAACGGGCGGCTTTGATGAACATTTATAAAAACGAATAATAGATAAAACTATAGGCGTAAACCGTTCAAAGACTTACGTGTCGTATTACAGCATCGGCAATTCAAAAAAATCTCGACGATCGGAAAACGGCGATCATTCAGCGCGAACGTAATCGCTGCGGCACGCGATTGACACGATAGAGCGAGAAACAGCTGATCGCGCTAAGGTGAATACGCGTGTCGCGGCGTAAAATTACCAACGCCAGCGAAACGAGAGGCTGAAACCCGCCGAACGAGAAACCCGAAGCAATCGGAACGTTAAAATAGAAGGCGACACGTGAATTACCATGCTTCCTCGCGTAATTTCTCGCTCTCGACGCGAACAAAGGTCAGGGTTGCCGAATGGATGCACCCCGGTGACCGTAGTTTTTCCACGAAGCCGATGAAAAACGCGGCCCCCGAGGTCGAGCCGCGCCAGTTCTCCAGCCATCGATCTGCCTCTTTTTCTCGCGAGTTCGTAACAGGTGAGCGTTAATCACGCGACGAGGAATCCCCGAGATGGAGGAAAGACGATGCAATTAACACATCGCGTTAATGAAGTTATCCTTCGCAAGTAGCAGACATTTCTACGTATATTTGATCAAAATTCTTATTTACACTGACGTTGAACGACACGTTGGTGGTAAATTGCGCGAGACGAAGGAACGTAACCTGGAGAAAAATGTTCATGCAATAGGAATAGAATAAGATATATCGATATATAAAATTGTAAATAATATAAAATGTATATATTTCACGTTTAATTCATTGGCAATGTTTCGCATATTTTCCAATTTCCACTAGTCTCGCAACGTTTTTACGCGTCTGCTATCGCCGCTATTTTTATGTTTGTTTAAACGGCCGAGCTGATAAAGAAACGCTCGAATGGGAAATAGGAATACGTGTAAACATTTTTGTCAGCCGCTGTACGATATTTGTATAGGGCAAAGGGTAGATGCAAGTAGAGACAAGTACGAGATACAGAGAACACAAAGAGTACGTGGAATAATTTTCAGAGAATAGTTTAACGGCATAAATATTTATTGGTCATTGTTTCGGTTGGAAATAAGTAAATATTGAATCGCTGGGAAAGTTCGTCCCGATTTTTAAGGAATTTAATAAAATAATAAATTTTACTCAATGACTCTCCAACGGGCAGACTCCTTTAAACGCTGAGAAACGTTACCAGAAGTATCTTACCATCCGGCAATAAAATATGTAAATTAAAAAAATCCAAGAAATACGGTTTTTATTAAAAAATATACTAAAAAGAAGAGTAACCTCGTAGATACGGTTGAAATTTGCACGGGGCTGTTTCTCCGTACGGCGGAGTTTACACAGAGATACAGCACTGCAATATGTAACGGATAATGCTGTTCTCTGCGCAAGCACATTGGATGATAATGATAATTTATCTTAAAGGTACGATGCATATGCTTGAACTTTAATAATTAATAATACGATCGAGTGTGATACGTTTTAAAGCACGGTAAGACACATAGATCCATGTCACGATTTTCACGCTCATAGCTTTTCAAATTGCCCTTCGTTTTCTATTTTCTAGCGACAATTTTGGGTTAAAGATTGGAAAATATTGTAAGGATGTGGATCGGCATGTTAAAACAAGCATCTAATAACGGTATATTTATTTTAACGAAAAGCAACAACTGACGTACCAAAAACGGATTATATATTCTGCCTGTATACATTGTTAACACAGTTATAAAATATTGCACCGGCAACGAAGTACAAGAAAAGTGTAAAACAAGATGGATGAAAAGGTGTGTTCAATTGCCATGTTGCCAAATAAATTGAAGGCTTCGGGTCCCGTAGTTTTGCAGGTATATAAAAGGGCGTCCGATTCCTGGCATAGTCAGATCATCGTCTGCCGTTGACACGTAAACTAGTCAGATTGGTATAGCCGAATACTGAAATTCGAAATCTCTTCGAAGACTTGCGGAACATGGAGATCTTACAACGTACAAACGAGCGGTTCCAAGAAGGTGCTACTGTCCGAGTGGTTCGAGTGGAATCGCTTACCACCATGTGGGTTCGCTTGGATAGATGGCCGAAGCTAACACAAACGCTTAATTTGGAGATGTTGGAGCGTCCCTTGAAGTACTTGCCAGATGCGAAGACCTTGACGACAGGCATGCTTGTCGCCGTGCTAGTCAAATTTGAAAGTTCTACTTTCTGGGACAGAGCTATACTTTTACAACAAACGGCGACGGGTTACACCACCTTCTTGATCGACTGGGGGATAGAAACACACCAAAGCCTCAGTTTCATCCGCTTGCTACCAGAGAAATTTGCATCGATGGCACCATGGGCCAAGAAGATCCGCCTGCTAGGCGTGCGGGACCAAGCGGAGCAAGCGCTGAAACACCATACGGCGAAACTTGCCATGTTAAAACGGACAGGATGCCTGATGGACATCAACCCTTCTTCGGGAGAAGAATTAACCGCGAGGTTGCTGTTAGACTGG
The DNA here is from genome assembly GCF_024516045.1 of Bombus affinis. Classification (NCBI taxonomy): domain Eukaryota; kingdom Metazoa; phylum Arthropoda; class Insecta; order Hymenoptera; family Apidae; genus Bombus; species Bombus affinis. The sequence goes on from NC_066345.1 coordinate 14,634,477, forward strand.
GATTCGGGAGAATCGCCCAGAGACATAGGAGCACATTGGTTGGAACTGGGATACCTCGATCCCCAATAATCTTGCCAGACTCTTTTTTCTGTGTATAATAATTCTTGTATATATGGTTTTGTATGTGTGATTTTGTATACATGACGGTATCTACAGTTTTATGTGGATATTTATATTTTTCTATATTTATTAGTACTAGTATTAGATTTTGTATTCTTAATCAAGACTGTTAGTGAATAAAAACTAATGAAAGCTTAAAAACTTGTACATTTTTTCTTATCCTTTCTTCCCATTCACACGACAAGTCCTACGATATTAAATTTAATGATTAGCTGGACAAATTGTAAAGTGCAAATTAAATAAAAAAAAGAACAAAAAAAAAAAAAATAATAAAAAAAAGAAAAAAGAAAAGAAAAAGAAATTAAATTTAAGATATCTTTTAAACTAATTAATCATTTTTCGAATTAAGCACTTGTATACTCTTCTTTAGAGAATTAAAATGCATCGAATCGCGTCTAAAAAAAATGTATCGTATCATTTACAAAAACAAAGACACCACCCTCGAGTCTCGGAGGTGCATTCACCTAGAAAAGAACTGCGTCCATGGCCAGACAGCTATTTGAAACACTTTTTCCCAATAATGTACAGTTTGTATTCTATGAGATTATTTATAGTAATTCCATGTTACTTTTATACCATATTATTTTATATTTAGATATTCGTTATAAATTCTGCAAAATTTAAAATGTGCAATATAAAGCCATTAAATCTGGATTTCGAGTAACGAAGAAGTTTCTTTCCATTGTTATCGAGTAGTTAATTGTTTGTGACAAATAAATTTAAACAGATTCATGATGCTTTTCCAACGACGATTCACGTAATTTCTCTGTTTACTGAATAATATGTTAGTTTTGGTCATCTGAACAGATACCATTAGTAACCCAACTACTGGACACGACGGACCAGATCCGCAGACTAAAAAGAAAATACCCTCTAGATTAAATTTCTACTAGAACCAACAATATAAAACTATTATAATCCATGTCATTGTATCACGCCAAATTAAGTTACTGAAAATTCTCAACGAGAATTGATTGTAAATATTCTAATAAATAAAAAAAAAAAAAAATTTGAACAGATATGAAGCCACTATTGCGAGACGGTGTTTGTTCGGAAAGGTTTCTGAGTAAATTCATTTATTGCCTGTGTCAATCGGATTTAACGGAGACGTCTAAGCGAACTTGTTGTTGCATTTAGGAAATGAAGCAACGCAATTGAAGGTCGTTATAAATGCGACATATACGTTTGAAACTCGCGAGAGATTGAGCCTCATTGTTCAAAGAAATAAAGATGCGAAAAATAGTTTATAGAAAGAAACATAATGATTTTAGAGAAAAAAATTTCGATTGATTGTGCTTTAATAAAAATGATAAAATTCTGGTATAAGAAGAACGTAGGTATAGCTGCGGAGTGGGGGAAGGCGATTCTCTGACGATTAAGAGGTAAAAATGGAAGAATATTTGACTGAAATAACCAATCCAAAATGGAAAGCTTTTTGAAAGTATCAGAATGCTGAAAATCTTGGAATTAAAATAATCCGCGAGCTGGCCATGTTTTTATTTTTGGTGATAAAGTAAAAAATAAAAAATGAAATAAATAAAGTTCAACGATCGAACAATAACCTATTGTGTAATTACAGCTTAACGCGTACAGCTTTCCCTGTATCTCATTATTACATTCAATTGCATAATGATATCTGGTTAAGAAAATTAGCTCTTTCCCTGTATTGTGTATTTTCTAATAGAAATCATTTTTAAGAAAATTTGTTTAATCCGTACGTTTTATTTTTTATTTTTTTTTAGTCTTAATAGCTGTTGTCGTAGTTGTCACATAAAAAAAGTATTTTTTCAAACTTCACCTCGGCTAAACCAACAATTATCTGCGATAGAAAATTGTCAAGTTTTTGAAATTATATCGCACTGAGATTGGAAATAATAAGCATGCGCTTCAAATGTCAGCTTTTTACAGCTGTACGAAAAACAAATGTTATTTCGCTTCGATAGTTTCACGCAGGCAAACGGTAAATAAGCTAAATAAAAACCGTCAAAAATATGGCAACGTATTGCTATCTTCATTGTCTGCGATAAATTTTAACGCAGCTGGTTTTCTTTACAGACAAAGGAGAATGTTTTTCTATTATTAGCGATTAACAGAAAAAACAATTTTTCTCCGAGAAGCTGTTGTGATTGCGCTAATTTACGCGATTTTATAATTATTCAATGGACATCGAGTGGCTATTCTATCTTCATTAATATGCCGATAATTCTTGATAAAAATGGTTATGAGATGAAGTAATATCTCTTCGAGGATTAATCACGGTAAATTAATGATTAATGATAATTACACAACTGTATCTACTGTACGAGTAAAATCTAGCGATATTCTGTCGTTTCTCGAATGATATAAATGTACAACAATGTAATATAAATGATAAATATTTTGTCGAAATGTCAGGACAAAAATAGGCTTCCACTTACGAAATATGTACATAATCTTCTCTCATAATATTTTCTTTGCTCGCTACATATCTTCCTTTTATCAATAAAGCGGAACTCTTATTAATCGTTGCATCATATTAAATTGACGTTTCCACGTCATATTAAACTGATTTAACTTTCTCAGGTATTTTATATTTATACAATAACAACTTTATACCCTGTGCGTTTGTACGTGTGTGTTTGCACAACCTTAGATGTTTCTAGCTACCTTGCTACTACTACGTTTGATGGCGAACTTTTTTACACAAGGATAGTATATTTAAAGTTCGTTGATTACACTTAAAATATTCTGCATAGCAAAAGCGCTGACAGACGTCTCTTCAACAACTTTACGTCGTGCAGAAAAAACTTATTTATACCGTATATAAAATGTCTCCGCGCATAGCCAACAACTTTCGTTATAAACATTTCTCCGTGTACCGAATGGTTTAGGAGACGTTCCGATGTTTTTCAGCGAAACAGGCACAGCGTATAAGAACAACAAAAATAATAATATCGTCCAGCGAATATGAAGAAAGACCGCAATCGCAAAAAAAAAGAAAGAAATAATTGCAACTTGATTGAACGAATCCGATCCAAAGTTGGTCGTCGTGGCTCCTACGACGTAAAATACCGAATTATCGATCGTCGTGTCGTCACGAAAATTCGATATCGCGGATAACAACGTAAAAATGATCGAAACAGGAAACAGTTTCGTAAGATGGATAAAAAATCGACGATTCGAGGGATTCGTGTCGGACCGTATTGGCATCTCGTCGAGCGAACGAAACACTGTGTGTACGTCGATGCGACTCGGTAGCCTTGAAATTTCAACAACTGCAACGCGATTGAAATTGTAGAATGGCACCGGTTCAAGGACCAGATGGAGACTTTTCACGATTACGGGCCGCTCGTTCTCGCAAATCGATGCGTCAAGTGGAAGGTGACGATTTTCTCAGTTTGTTGCGAGCACACCGCGCTTTCTTTATACCAAACAGACATCAACTACGATAAAATTACGTAGTCCACGGTATAAAATATAATCTTGTAAATATACCGTTTCTTAAAATAGAACGATTCTGTGGTACGAAATCTTGAAAATTGCCGTTTCGTTCATATTTTCTAGCTTAATTTAACGACTGCCTGACCATTCGCAAGTGTTCGAGTACTTTGGTTACTTTATAGTAACAGGTGCTGATAGCAGGGTTTCTCGTACAACAAATTCGTTCTATGGTCCATTGGAATTACGATAAGTATGCATACAAACGTATAAGAATAGATATTGAGAGAAGGTAATTTATGTTTTGCCAAATTTCAATCGAGTTCCTATCGATCGGTCAAACAGTGGCAAATAATAAAATTGAGTACAGTTGTTTCTCATACACCATGTTCGTTTCATGGTTCGTTGGAATTACGGTAAGTATGCATACAAACGTATAAGAATAGATATTGAGAGAAGGTAATCTATGTTTTGCCAAATTTCAATCGAGTTCCTATCGGTCGGTCAAACAGTGGCAAATAATAAAATTGAGTACAGTTGTTTCTCATACAGCATGTTCGTTCTATGGTTCCTTGGAATTGCGGCAAGTATACGTACAAACGTATATGAATAGACATTGAGAGAAGGTAATCTATGTTTTGCTAAATTTCAATCGAGTTTCTATCGGTCGGTCAAACAGTGGCAAATAATAAAATTGAGTACAGTTGTTTCTCATACACCAAGTTCGTTCTATGGTTCCTTGGAATTACGGTAAGTATGCATACAAACGTATACGAATAGACATTGAGAGAAGGTAATCTATGTTTTGCTAAATTTCAATCGAGTTTCTATCGGTCGGTCAAACAGTGACAAATAATAAAATTGAGTACAGTTGTTTGTCTAAATCTTCGAGAACAAGTTGCATCGTAGAGTAAAGATTAATGGAATAATAATCTCTTTCCTCGCGATTCGACGACGATCAGACGATCGTAACATAGATATTGAGGCTAACGAAATCGCAAACTTCCATACGGTTGAAATATGTATTTCACGTATGAGGCTAATTTATTGGAGAAAACTACTGCACCAACCATAAACCACGTAGTTTATCGTCCATTTGTAAATAGCTACGCCGCGAACGTTGTATTTCGAAAATATAGTATCAGTCAAATATTTGGAAGGTAAAGATACTGTACACGGGCAAATTTCCTGCGTGCGTCTGTGCGAAAATTATAATCTTCATAGAACGTATTTTAATACTTCAAAGACACGATATCCGTTATCAACAACGTGGAGTAAGATAAGTTTGCATTCAACGACGATATAAATTTATCGTTAATCGTAAATTACAATAAAACGGCGGTGATAATCTACTTCGTACAACACCGATTCGCGGTGGGAAACGTTGAGGGATGGCTGAGAGGATTTAACTTTAACACCCTGATGTTACAGATTAAGTTAGAGAAGACTGAATCGTGGCATCAAACGAAGTAAATGTTACCCATTGTTCCGTGATTTCGAAATGTCAGACGCGTATAGAAGATCGGTCTACGACCCGAAATTTTCCACGATATAATTTATTTTCACGATACTTTTGGTATTCTTAATAAACGCAGTTTAATATTTAGTTCCTATCTATTGCTCGCACATTTTACGCGTATTAATTCGATTAACTTGTATCAACGTTTAATTAGATCGTCCGAAAAGTTTCTTTCGTTTCATAAGGAAATAACGGATGCACAACAATTTTCCTTTTATATTATTTTATCGAATTACGCACGATCCATTTTCCTCTATCAAGATAAAGATCGCAACGTTTGACAGATTATGTTTCATGTTTGTACAAAGATGCATCGTTGTAAAAGACGTGTCTGTAAAAGAAAGACGCTTCTCGGACAACCTAATACTTTCTATTATTCCCATGTTTCATACGTCGAGCAATTTATTACCGCGCGTAAAAATTTAATTACTCCGGAAAAATCGTTTTCTCCATGTACGAATCACACTGCAGACCTTGTCAGACACCATCCTACACGTAATATAAATCCCACCTACGAAACACCCCCGTACAAGCCTACACATCCTCTTCCCACAGCCTATTGCACGCATTCATTACAGAGAACTTCTTTGAACCGTAAAATATCAATTGCCCCTTATCATCATCGTGCTCTGTAGCGAAGAATACCGAAAGGGATAAATCTGAACGAGTAGCGTTCCACATAGTCGAACGCGTTTCACCCTCGAAAATTTCTCGGTCTATCGACTCTCCGCGTTCGTAAATCTCCGATTTATCTGAAAATTTGCCGTACGAATCGCAGAGTGGATGTCGAAGCGCGCGCGCCTTCTACGCGCGCTCATTTATAATACGCGTTAATCGCCAGTATATCGTCGATTTACGTAATTTCTCACGAATTACGCTGGATTGATTCGTACTTTGGTGAATTGCATTGTTAAACAAAGAAAAGATAAGATACAGTCGCCTTAACGCTTTACCGACCGTTAACAAGGTATTGAGAGCAAGGTATCTTAGTACTAAATGACAAATTACTGCTCAAATAATGAGAAAGATTGGCGGCGACGAAAAGCCGATTAATAGGTTATCGGTCGGTAAACATCGGTGATACAAGCCGATTAACAGGCTACCGGTCGGTAAGCATCGGCGACAAAAAGCCGATTAGTAGACTACCGGTCGGTAAGCGTTGGTGACAAAAAGCCGACTAATAGGCTACCGGTCGGTAAGCGTCGGTAACAAAAGACCGATCTATCGGTAGGTAAAGTGTTAAGTAGGAAGAAAGGAAGCGAGGGAAGAACTTTGAACACGTTAAGATTGAAATTGCGAACTGCGGGTAAAAATTAGCGGGAAACGAAACGCATTCAGGAATTATACGTTCGCGAGAGTGCGAATCACGAAGGGTTTTAGGGAGACTCGCCTACGCTTAGCACGCACGAAGACAACCCCTTTCCAGATTGCGCGCTGTTGCATAGCGTTGCATAAGATTGCATAGTTTCGTGTGACGACCGCATTGCGCAGGTTCGACGCATTCCTAGGAAACACGCGGGTCTAGTTTGAACCTATCGAGGACGTGTCTTCCTGCGGAATTTCATTCGCGCGTCTCCGACATGTTTCATCGTCCTCCGGCGCAACCAAGTTCGACGGTGTTCCTTGGATGCTGGCACGCGAATCGAGCCGAGTTTCGGACGTTGCATGTGATTTTTTTTACTCGTATCTCGCACTTTTAGTGGCCCTCGTGCGTTCATATTGTATCGCACAGTAGCATAAAGAATAACGTAGTAGATAGTAGGACACCCTGTATAAAGCCGAACTCGCGAAACAGAGACGTAACGGTCCGATAACTATTACGCACGGGTGGCAGCTATTTTCGGACACACAGTTTGCAAAGAAATAGTCTATTGATAGCTTGAATGAAAATCCTGCTCGATAATTTAATTCGGGTTATTTGCATGTTCTCTGGCCTTCGAGCAACACTTTCTAGAAAATTCAGTCTGCGTACAACAGACAAAGATTTCTACGAAGCTCGTGAAGTTTCTGCGATGTTGCTTTCGTACCACGACTTTTTCGTTCGTGAAATTCTTCTGCTTTTTTCCTTTTCTTTTTTTTTTTCCTGAATGGGAGAGAAATGCTAGGGGCTTAACGAATGTTTAATTTTGAAGCGGTTTACTCAACTTTGAACAATTACCAAATCAAACTCCATCTCAGAAGACAAATACGAAACATCATTCCGAATGTAGAAATTTCAACTTCGAACACTTATTAAGCTATTATCGGAAGAGAAGGTAAATTTGAATAAGTAACTGACGATCGAAAATGAATGGATAGATAAAATATATTAGAAGCCATAAATTTTTATCTCTTCCACTCGGGGCAAATTTCATTTCGGTTTATAACTCGCGTTAGAGTTCTGGAACGTTCAACGTGGCGCGTCGTATCACGAACTATCGGAATTGTTTCAAATTTCTTCCGAATTTCACATTTTTCCTTTTTTCAAACTAATGGAATAAGCTCTCTCGTAAAAAAAGACAAAATATATATATTTAAAAATAATAGATAAATTTTCTAAAACACAGTTTTCGAAAAACATAGATAATAATATAATTCGTTCGTAAATATCGCAGTTGTTTTATGTACTTTAATGTATGCAAAGAAAAATATTTTTTATTCGAAGGAAATAATTCAGGTTTAAAAGCTGTGGCAAATCGTTCAAAATTTCGCAAAATAACACCGAGCAGAATCGTGAAAACAAATATTTTCAAAGTACAAAATTTGCAAAAAAAAAAAAAAAAAGAGAAAAAGAGACACTTTTTTACGAAGGCGATTGTTGTTCGAAGTAAAGTTAAACAGTTCACCTTGCACGTGTGAAAGCGCGATAGAAGCTTAGATCAACGTTGTCCTTGATCAAATTCTATTCAAAAGCGACCTTTCATTTGGAAATTTTCATCGAAGGAACCAATTTAACTCGTGCAACGAAACCCTAGCTAAACCAAATAAATCGCTGGGTCGTGTCGAATTACCTTGTATCGGAGATTTATAAATAGTTCTTTCGAAGGGATTAGAGAAGCTACTTGATGTGTGAAAACAACCGCGAAAAGCTGTCGGCTCGAAAAAACTTTTTCAATAATCGGATAACTCTGTCTTTTTCTAGGTGAACGAGTTTGAGAACATGGAAACGTTGAAAAATAAATATTTTCGAATAAGTTTTCTCATAATTTTGTCTAATCGTCGCCTTTCGATATACAAATAACGAACTCTCTCGCACTCTCACTGAGAGTGATCCATTGAGAAATACGAAACAGCGGGAAGATCGAATATCATTCAGAATTAACAGAGTTTCGCAAACTCCTTATCTATACACATTCAATGAAACTGAACATGCACCAAAGACGAGAAGAAAATACGCGATACTACAAAGCTGAAGAAATAAATCAAACGAAATATTGAATTTTGTTAAAAGCAATTTTAATCGCAGACTCAACTCACTAAACAAGCGTGGCTATTAAAAACTGAAAACTATATACAACGCAATCACTCGGGGAAAAAAAAAGAAGAAAAGCCAGCGAAATCATCCTCGTCGCAAAAATCCATCCATTGCGAACCAATCTCAAACTATTGGGTTGGCGACTAAGTGATTGCGGATTTTGTCATTCGGTGGTAATAACAAAACCCGCAATCGCTTAGTTGCCAACCCAATACCTAACCTCTTCTTTCATACAGCGCTCACGACGACTAATACGTTGAAAAACCGTTGCAGAAAAATGTTCATAATAAAAGGGAGCTTTTACCTGATCTAATAAATCGAAACAAAAAAGAAGAAAGTCTTCGGCAAGAAGCTTACTAAAAATCCTGGAAAAAGCAATCGATATAGTGTTCACCGCAGCGATCGACCCACCTCAAAGAATCCGCAAAAGCTCGAATCCCTCTCTTTCGTCATCGATGAAACGTATAGGAAACGTCGGTGTCGAGTTGCCGCTCTCTCAAAAGAAACAATTATCGCAAGCTTCCGCAGAACCCATTACCCACTCGAGCAGCCGAGCGAGTGTCGGTGAAAGCGCGCACCGTTGAAACAAAAATGCTCGGCGGATCGAAGAACGATGACGTCACGCTTGACTAGCGCTTCGGGTGGGTAGTTGTGGCCATCGTGTGGGGGTGGGCCACTGTGACGTCGAATCGATGACGTCAGACGCGGGTCATGACGTCACGAATCTCGCTGGGTTTACAGCTAAAGCGCTGTCAGAGCTTGAATTCGTGCCCACGCGTCTGTGGCTGCATTTGGTGGGGATGAAGGGGAATTAAGGGGAGCGTGGGGGAATGGGCGAATTTTGGACGCCACCCCTGGCTGTTTCACCCTCTCGTTTCGCGAGCTTGCCGGCGCACCCTCGTCGCCACAGCTCTTCCAGACGGCGAAAGGGGGATTGAACGAGCACAGGGCGACGAACCGCGGCCATTAGGCCATGTTCACAGCGGCGGAGCTTACGTTGTAAGCGTTTCGCGCACGCTACGGACGTGCAGGTGCGTTCTTGGGAGATTTAAAATTCCGAAAATCTACAGGATGCCGTACAACGGTTGGAAATGCGTGAAATATTTAACGTGAAACATTTATTAACGCGTCCAGTTATAAGCGACGTCCGCTTTAATTACGTACAGGGTGTGACCGAATAACATAGAAAGCGGGATTCACAAAGGCGTTGCGAGAGAACGAGGAGAACACGTAGTAAGAAAGTTTTTCGCGCGAGACTCAGTTTTCGAGATATTGAAGCTTGAAAATTTGCCAAGTACACTTGAACTTGACCAATTATCGACTGGATACGAGCAAACGGCGATTGTAGCATGTTATTCCGGATGCGAAAATAACCAAGAATCGTAAAATAGAGTTTCTCCGTTTAAGGCTTCGTTTTCAAGAAAACAGAGCTCCAACACGCGTAGTTCTTAGTAAATTGTATTCTATGTTTGTCCTCTATTTGGTCACAGGGAATCGCCTCTCGCTTGCTTGATATATTATTCCGTCGCAGCCTGTGTATTCGTACAAAAAATAAAAATTCACGAACATTCTCGGTTATTTTATTCATAAATAAATCCATAGATCTATTAATCCATTTCCATGGCGCGTGCCTCGCAATGTAATATATACCAAACGCAGCAAAATTTGTTTTCAGTTCGTTGAACGAAGGTAGGTAATTCGTTTGAATTTTCAAAACGATACGAATTTGTTCGAATTTTGTACGAGTCGAACAGGTGTTCCGGTACTCGTTTTCTGATATTATCTGCCGATGCAAATTTACCTTAAACCGTAACGTATATCGCAAAATACTTTGAACAACGTACTATCGAGTAGAATGTTTTAATGGAATTACGGATAGATTGTTTGTCGTGTACGTACTACGCTTTAATGCCAAAGTTGGTAAATGCCGCGCGCGTGGAATCTGATTTCTCGTGACATTTCGTCGTGCATCATCGAGCGAAAAAGGCGTATCAACGGAACAATGCGCCTTGTTCTCCACCCGCGGGCCACGCTTTCTCAACCGACAAGACACTTTGTATTACTTTTGTCCAGGGGATTTCAACTATGCAAACGACCTGCTGCGGTCTCTCTGCGACAATCTCGCGTATTCATTCGTTTAGCTCGACGTGTACTATCGTCGCCACATTATTCTTCCGACTACTTGCTCCACTTTCAATCTGCAATTTATTTCCGCGTAGCGTTAAGGAGGAAATGGCAATACGTTTCGTGTATCGAAATTTGTGGAAACTCGTCATCTCGTAAAGCTTCGACGTTTGAAATTTTCATTATGGCACGTTCGGTTGAAAATTGTTGGAATATTTTTAAATATGCAACTTAGAACGTTCGAAAATCTTTCTCGTTTAAGACACACGAAATTTTGCAAAAATAAAACTTGTCGATTTGCAACGTTCGAATTTGCGATTTCCAGTTTCAAAAAAATATGGAACAATTTTTTTAGCTTTGCTTTTATATCCACGGAAGCTTAACACTTTTATCAAAAAATATTACGCGCCCTATCCCGGTACTTAACACGGTTTTTGAAATAAATTTACGAACGTATGTAGCACGTTTTGTTTTATTTTCACTGTAGAACGTTCAGTCGCGATTGCTATCTTCTAGGTAGTTTGCATTAGGCTAAAACAAGTATTTCGAGTCAAAGACGAATCTCGGATCATTATTATTTTGTTAATTTATTTGGACAGCAGACTTTTAACACAAAGAATCCTTTTAATCCTTTTCTTATGACTATATCCAACAAAAAAAAAAAAAGAAGAAAGACTGTAAAATAACATTATAAAAATACGTAAACTAAGTGCTTTAATAGATCGCACATAGTTGTACTATATACCGTCCTTTATTTAAATCTTTCTATTATTACAATTAAAAAAAAGACAAGTACTAGCTTCCATCGGTAAAAACGCTCAATTTCACCTATTTTACGTCTCCTACAAAAACAATTATTAAAAGAAGAGGAAACCTTTTTTTTGCTTGAACGAAGGAAACTGAATAGAAAATTCGAAGTTGTTTCTTAAGTAGCTAAAATATGTATGAAACACGTTTCATCAAATAAACTATAAGAAGAATATTACACAGAAGTATCAAGAGTAGAGAGAACATTTTTAAATAGAAAATTTGAATATCTTCTGTTAAATCGTACCTGAAACGTTTGAGCGCTGATTTACGAGACACAGAAAATTATTGTACAATTTCTCCGCAATTACTTTGCAATTTACCTTCGCTGTATAGCGAATTTCTCGCGCGACTCTTACGAATAAAATAAATCAAGTTGGAAGGATGAAAAAATAATGGGAAATTACGCGCAAAATACTGGCCGAAGTAACAAGAAATTGCAAAGGCAACTTCGAAAAAATACCGTTCCCGACATTTTCCCGTTTTCCAATTTACAAACTCGACTCGTTCCGCGGCTTCCCGACCATTCGCGTTCCCACCAATAGAAAATTCAATCGCCGATAAAACACGCCTTGCCCCGATTATTCTCGAAACGTTTCGCGTACGTTTTACCGGCACTGCATTTCCAGTCAGCTCGGCGCGTTACAACGTTACAGCGAAAGAAGTCACGGCAACGGAGGGGTTTCAGGTGCTCGTAAAATCGATATCGCAACTAGGACACTAGGTTATTCGGCGAACGATGATAAGGGGGCTACCTTCGGCCGAATGATCACCGCTGATAACGCAGACAAGCATTGTGAAAGAGAAGGGTGGGAATAACTGGTCGGGGCGATGCAGCCAAGAATAGACGCGGCCGTGAAAGAAGGGGAACAAACGAAATTCCCGGAAGTAAACGAAAGAGCGACAAATCGCGCGGAAATTAACACGCGTTCTCTGCGACGCCGATTTCTACGAACTTCTTTCGTTTGCTTCGCGTGGCTTGCGTCACGCGTTAGGGATATTAATTATTTTTCCTGTGAAGTGCGACTCGCAGCGTGCGTAGGATGATTTTAGCGATTAAACCGTGCATTTCCACGAGAATTTGTATATTTTTGCGAAGCTACTTGACGATAGCCGTGCCAGCCCCTGGCGAACGACCGGTTTCAAAATTTAGCTGAAAATTCTACTATATTTAAATTTTAACTTTATGTACGTTCTCGTAATATCCGACCAATCGATTTCTCAATTTTCGTTAATTTACACAAAGTTAGACGAACAATGAACGCGCAGTTTTAAATACAATTCCGAAACCGGTCGTTTGACCGGGTCTGGCAAGGTTCCTGTTAACCGGTTAACTGCGCTCCGCGTGTATACTCGTTCTACCTCGTATTTATTTACGCGCTCCATGACCTAGCCCCATGACAGATTTCCGAAACTAACCTCCGCGGTTAAATGGTTAAACGAATACGAGATTCCAGCGATTTACTTCGCCAGCTGATTGTTATGACGATTAACGCTGAGTTTTAGATAAGAGATTTGCATGTAGCTGTTTAGTATCAACAATGACACACGATTTAACCCTTTGCGGATTACCGCCGCATATATGCGTTCTGCGTAAGCCATCAATTTGGCCGAGCAACTTGTATATGCGTTTGGCGAAAACAACTGATACAGCCGAATGACTCATATGTGTGTCCCAGGTAAACGCTACGAGCGAGAAACTTATTGGCTTGGCAACTAAGTGATTGCGGCTTTTGTCAATACCACCTAATGGCAAAACCCGCAATCGCTTAGTTGCCAAGCCAATATATACGCATTCGACCGATAGAACCAAAAGGCTCATATGTGTGCGATTTTATTTATTCTGTGAAGAATCTGTGCATGTACATACGTCTAGAATTTAACATTTATGAAGGAAAAGCGTGTCTAAGCAAAAATGTGGCTGGCAATTTTAAATGACAGCAACTCGATCCCATGGTACGACTTGGACTTCGAACCCTCTCGTCCGCAAAGGATTTCCTTTGTTTTTTTTTTCTTTATTTGGAAGAATTTTACAAGCAATTCTCATTGAGAATTATAAGTAAATTATTCCGACGTACTATATCGTACTATATCATATATAATAGGTGATTATCGTATGTTTGATTCCAGCTGAATCCAATGTTTAAATCTACCGCAAAGAAGTGTAAATTTCAGAGGAGAGACAGACATTAGTGTCGGTGTAAGCGGCACAAGTACGTAGAACCGATGGAATTATAAATATGTCGTTTTGCAGGATAAAAATAGAAGTCTAACGTAGATCTTCTGTTCGATAAATGAAAATTTGAAATTGTTCGAGTCGTGTCGCTATCGGTGTAACAAGTAGCGATACATTGCGCGTATTTTGTACCTGTCTTCGTGTCGTCGTGCGTATGTGTTCGCGATAATTTTGAATTACCTACGAATGGATAAACATCCGAGATCTAGCGAAGATTAGATTGCGGATTTTTCGAACTTGCAAAAGTGTACGCAAAGTGTACGCAATAAGCAAAGATATGCAAAATAGAAACAGAGTACTTTTTGTAACGCGTAATTGGTAAAACAATGTTCCTTCTTCTTCAATGACACGTAACAGTTGAAAGCTAAATCGAATAGAGGAGCAAATTTTGGCAGATACAATATAGATAATTTCGAACACTTTCGAAAGTATTTCAGTAAAAATGCGTTTATCGCGTCAGATAATTGTAATCGGAATCCTTGAAAAATTCGACTTATCAACAAGTAAACGATCATTATTATCTGTAATCTGCACAAATCGATGAACCTACGTGGAAGTTACGAAAATTCTTGATCCTAAAATAAACGATCCAACGTGTTATTAAAATGGACAAGATTACGTCTTATGGAACACTAAATTCTTTTGCTCTTATCGTTGAAATTACCCTCGATGATAATAAACGTTTTGCTGCGCGTATTGTACGAAATTTTAACGATAAACGACAAGGAAAAACCTAAACGAAACAATAAGAAAATTACAATAAGCGAATTAACGAAAATCGTTTCGACTTTGTCAGTTAGCCATTGCGTTAGCTATTTACTTTGTAAAATATTTATTTATCCTTCGAGACTCAGGTTTAGAGACTGAAAGGGAAGCAGCTCCAAGTTTCTATCAATATCTCGTTGATTCGAAAGGAAGAAAGTTTTAATTCCTAAGAAATTCACGCGTTTCGAATTGATCGTAAGCACAAAGCCTTAGCTACAAGTCGTTAAATACCATTAGCAAGCGTTTAAAACACGGTAAAGCTGGCAACAGAAGAGCCAAGTGTTAAAATAGCAGCTGCACCATCTTTACATAAGGTTATGCTTGTACCATTAGCATTAGTTTCAGCACTTAACCCCATAATGCCGGTGTATAGCAAGCGGCGCATTATCAGATCTTAAGCGTTCCAAGATTCATTGCCGCGGGCCATAAATTCAACGTATAAACCGCTAAAAACGATGGCTTTTCGCGCGGAACCTTTGGCCAGATTCACGTTCTTATAATAGAAATCCCATCAAAAATTCTATGAAAAATAGAGGCAATCTATCAAAAATGCCTTAAATCCACGCCGACGATTTCTTGAAATCCTTCTTCTATACAACATCTACAGGCCATAGTTCGAGTGTTTACTCAAGCTATCGCGCACAATATTTCCCCCTTAATCCAAACGATGTTATAACGATACATTAGACAGTCTTATCTTTGACACTCGAAATTACCAATTGACAGAGTCACATTTTTCTGAAATTCTCCGAGATACGCTATTTCCAGCTACGTACGAGATCAACTTTTTCAGACGAAGATACTCCTTACGACGATTATTTATGCTTTCACAAGTGACAGTTTTCGACGATAATGAAAATCTAATCTATTCTTCTCCTTACACATTCCTCAATTTGAATACGAAACGTTTAACCCCTTGGCCTATAACCACGAGTCTGACTCATGGTAAAGAATTTGTGCCATAAACGGAACCCACGAGTCTAAATAATAAATTGTTTTTGTTAACTGATCAATTGATCATGATTACGCCCTAGACGTCTTAACGCATTTGCAAGCGCGGATTAATCCGCGCGCTGCGACCGCTTTTTATTTCAGTCGCTGAGTATTCTTCAGATGCGAGAGTTCACGTTTGACCCGTTTGTCAGCATCTCGCCTATATCAGTTTATTGTATCGACCATTTTAAAGAATTCCACGAGAAATGATATGATTTAATTTCTTATTTCTTATTTTTTTTTTAAATAAATAATTTTTTCTTTTTTCCTCTGTTATAAAGAACGTAAACATTTGCGAAGTAACATTGTCTACCAATCGTTTTGAACAGTAAATTTTCTATAAACTCCATGAAGAATTCGCATGTCATTTACTGCACTTACGACCGACCGCGAGCGGTGATAGGAACCAGTCGTCTAAAGTAGAGCCATGATGCAAATGGGTTAAAAACACTGTTTGTCCTCAAACGTTGTTTATTATTTTACAATTCCTTTTGTAGCGCGCGGCTGAACGGATGAATGGAACGGCGCGCGACCGAACTTCTTGCTTGCTATGGCTCGCGCGATCGGCAGATAGCGTGCAGGCCAAGAGGTTAACGATCCCAAAATTTTTAAGCTGCTGTATGTTATAATACGTGCTGCTGTATGTATGTTGCTTTTATATACGTTTTTATATAGGCGTGTTGCTTTTATTTGGAAACATTTAAATACATCGGAGATTATGGACGATGTTCAAAAGACGACGATGTCCAAAAGATGTTCGAAAGAAACGTACGATTTCGAAGTGGACATGTCACGCCATGTATTTAGATTTTGAAAAGCCGTGTGAAGGTCAGAGTTATGTTTTTAAGCGGCAAGCGTACTTTTTTATTTTCTATGTACTTTTATGCGTGTAATAGACATCAAGACATTTGTCAAGCACCCGTTACTTGCATCTTTCAATGTCAATTTTGTACATCATCGTACATTTTACTGATCGGGCAAGTTCGTCCAATTTTTCCACGGACGTGCTAAAAATTTGTTACCAAAAATGTCAAAAGTACGCGTCAGACGATAACGTCGCAGACACTGAAATACGTGAAACAGGAATTCTTAACCGGTTAGCTGTTGCGACCTGGTTGAAATCTTTGAGAAGCGTGCACCGTAAAATGTGTCGCGAAAAGTACGCGACGACGAGTATACTCGTCAGACAGAGAGTATGCGCGGCTGTTATAATACGGATTTAAGTTGTAACGAGATTTTATTTTCTAATTTTATTAGCGATTAGTCGTGACAGAAAATATCGCCATTTCTTCGTGACGAGTATACTCGTCGCGCGTGAAAAGTAGCTGCAATTGGCTGTTTAAATTGCAATTGTAACGAAAACCAAAATACGTAAATCTTAAGATGTTTCGAATATTCGTAGGCGGAAGGACGAGATAAAACGAACGAATGAGAAAAATAAACTGCATAGAGTGTGAACTCAAAGTAGTTGGTTTTTTCTCTCTAACACATTTTACGTACACGCTTTTCAAAGAGCTCGCAACAGCAGCTAAACTGGTTAAGTGCGTCCGGATGAAACTGACACGCTGTACATTCCAGTCTCTGTTATTATCTTCAAATTTCAAAGAACGGACCTTATGAAAAATGCGAAAAGACAAAGCTTCGAATATCAATTACGCGGCGTCGTTTTCAGCCCTTTTGAAAGGAGTGTCGTGTCGCAGCCACCGTTTCGCGGATTAACGAAACGCACGTACCAGCTACGAGATAATTGTTTTGCAGCGTGTTGTATAGCGAGAAGGAGAATCAACCCTCCCTAAATTCGAGCGGTAACAGCATTAGCGTCCCGCGACTAGCACCCCCCCCGCCCTTCCAATCGAACCCGACGCGAACCCCACAGACAGTAGCGATCGTTAAGCAAGGTCAGTGACATCGGTCGTCCACCCGTCTACCGTCGAATATCTTTTTCATCCAGCTATACACGACGATCTTGACGCGTCCTGCCTAGAACGCTACATTTGTCTGGCTGTGTATGTAGATAAAAAAAAGAAGATAAAAAAGAAAGAAGCGGTGAAAGCAAGAAAATTATATTCTGTCTATATCTTCTTTTCTTCTCTCTCTCTCTCTCTCTTCCTTTCTTTTTTTTTTTATTTGTTTACGAATTCTTTGCTCCGGTTGATGACAAAAATAGACGAGTTAATTTGTTTTCAGAGCGATTGATATTTACAACTTTATCCGTATGCGTATTATTTACCATAGTCGACAAAGTACAAATCAAAGAATGAGTTAGGGTGATTAAACAATCTGTCGGAGGAACGATCGATCTAATTAACTTTCATTTATATTCTTCTCTTCGTTAATTTTTAAATACAGCCATTTTCTTTTTTTTTAATACAGAAAGAAGTTTCTGAATAAGCAACGACCTAACGAACGGAATAATTCTTAATAGAATTTCAAAATATTGCGATAAATTTTACGATAAGTTAAGAGCACGATAACAAATTTGAGTTTGTGGTCGTATGTTTAAAATTCTTTGATAAGGAACGTTTCCAACGATTTTCCCATTAATATATTAATTGTCGAGAAGAGTGAGCGGAAATTCCAACATTGAAACACTGCAATTATTGCGTTTCTCGTAGATTTACCTGTACCTCTAAAATTTGCAGCAAGGTATCGTACAGAGGTGCAAAGTAAAAGAGCATACACAGGTGCACGCGCTAATTATCGTTACCTGAAGCAACGCGCAAGTCTATCAGCGATTGAACAGTAAAAAATAAGAGATATTTCTGCATGTCCGCCCTAAGATACGCCGATTAGTATCCATCATCGATGAAAGTGATCGCTTACCTGAAATCAGAAAATAGTTTCATTAAAAATATGATCTGAGAACCGTGAAATCTTCATTTTATTTTATTTTATTTTATTGTTTATTTTCCTATCACGCTAATCCCACTAACGTGTTTTTTACGTTCAACGTTATACCGCTTTCCCAACAAAATATTAGGTCGTGCGAAAAGTTTCTTTCGTTTTATAAGGAAGTAATGGATGCACAACATTTTTCCTTTTATATTATGTTATCGAATTACGTACGATCCATTTTCCTCTATCAAGATAAAGATCGCAACGTTTGACAGATTAGGTTTCATGTTTGTATAAAAATGCATCGTTGTAAAAGACGTGTCCGTAAAAGAAAAACACTTTTCGGACAACCTAATATCCGCGATGTGTACGCGGCTCAACTACGGAACAACCGTAGAACCACGCTCTGTTGTTGATTCAACTTCGACCAAAACGCACTGTACACTCTTATTCGAGCTTCCCACAAGCAATTAACGAAATTGACAAAAAGCAGAGTCGATCAATTTGACTTCCGACAGGCTCGTACGTAAACCTTCCACGTCTGCAAGCTAATTTCTCCGCTGAAGAAAATTTCCCGCTGCAACGACCGATAATAACACCATTGTGAAAGTATCAGTGAAGGACTTTTTAAAAACAACTACCAATATGCCCGTACGTCGTAAACCCAGCCGCTTTACCATCAGCTCTCTATGTTTTTCCTGTCTTTCGATCTTCTTTCGATGCAGCGGGATCCGCGCGAATCATCGGATGAAAACTATCGAACGTGTCTTGCAGGCACAATTGCGAACCGGTGCAAACTTCATGACCGCCCATTTAATGGTCGTACATCGGTCGATTCATAAACTACAAATACGAGACATCGTATCGGCATTAAAAGTGACGCTGTTAAACGAGACGGACCGGTTAAAAATACGAAACCAGTTCGACAGGTTTTCGAAACCGCGATCGTGGCGAATTTCACACTGGCCCGACAAAACGCTTCGTCCAGAACCCGAAACGTTATCGATCGGCTTAGGAAACGAGCAGCGGCGTTAATTAACAAATTAGCAAGGCGGACGATGTTAAGGGCGCGTGCCGGACGACCTAGGACAAGCTGCCACGGTATAACGCAGTTCGTCGGCATCGTTGCGTTTAAATTCGCAAACCTACGATTTGGAGGATTTTCCTGCAACATCGACAATGGTCTTTCGTTGTAATACGAACGCGAGACAGTCGAGACCAAAACGGAAGAAAAAAGTCTCGGTCTTAGAGGTAAATTTCAAGACGAGAAATCGTCCGTAAGAAATCGTATCAAGTTTCTACACGTCTCCGTGATTATCGCTAATTCGTGTTTACCAAACGATTTCGCCAAGGACTCAGAAATAGAAAGATTATTTTTCCATTCTGACCCATGGAATTCGCGTATCGTTAGGACTTTTTCAACTTGGAATCACGTACGAGATACGCTTACAGATCCGTTTCGAAGTTCGACGATATAGTCGCGATAATCGAGTCTCGTTACGCCGCTAATGGGACTTGTAAATCTTCCGTACAACGCTATGATTTCTATGATACAAACGTGTTCGGCTATTGCAACTGTATCAGCGTTTCGCGACGAACTTATTGCCATATTATACAACTTAGGTATTGGATTGGCAACTAAGTGATTGCGGATTTTGTCGATACCACCTAATGAGAAAATCCGCGATCGCTTAGTTGCCAAGCCAATACTCGGTAGTACAAACCTTTGCCGCCCTTCCGCTTATTTTTATTCTCCTATTTTTATTTCTTCCCTTTTTTCATTTGGTTTATTTTCGGAATGAATTACCGATTGTGTTTCCTTTTAATATCGGTGGCGCTCGAACGTCGAACAACGTGATGTCTACACGTGTATCGATCAAGTTAATTATAAACCGCGGCCTTTTAGCATCCGTTATTTTCGTGTAATTGCGGCGCAGCATCGTGGCCGATCCGATCGAGCAGAAACATCGAATTAATTTTGTTGCGTTCGAGGTTATTCGCGGATCACGCTCCGTCTCGTGAAAGTAAGTGCACGCCGATCGGGTTGTGTAAGACGAACCGCGACTCTGTGGTTATCGATCGATTCTAAAAATTGTAACACGTGTTGTAATTAGCGACAACTGACAAACTTTCTTCCTTTCCCATGGCTTGTCCGTGCGTGCGTGCGTCCGTGTCTGTGTGTGCGAACGACTGACTTTTTTAGCCGGTTAAGCGAAGAAAGAAGCGTCGAAGCGTGCAATGAAACTTGATGGCAAAATTAATGTTCGGGATACTGCGTTCTTGTTTCGAAAGTGATACAACCCGGAACGTGTAAATATATATTTATGTAACGTGTATCTTTCAACATAGTAATATATAACACGTTGCTTCGTTAATTAAAGTCAGTAAGAAGAGTAATTAAATGGTTCATAAAGCAAAACTGAAACTCCGTTTGTCCGCATACTGGATCGTTTAAGCTCGTGCAATTTTTCTTCTTAGGTTTTTGTGTTCCAAAAAATCCCCAAAAATTTCTGCTCTTCCAAGAATCGTCTACAATCATCAGAATCGATCTAGAACATCATCCGATAGATTTTATCGTCACGCGTTACCTTAATCCTCTTTCTATGCGAAACAAAGTTCGAACAAAACTGCGGGGAAAATGAAAAATTAGATAAAATTGCCGATCGAAAACGTCTCAGTGTTACCAGTACGTCGCTTCTATTTATAATTTAGAACTTCGAAGAATATTAAAGTACTTCTCCATAAAAATGCGAAGAAAAGAAGAAAAGAAAAGGAAGGCATAATAGAATTTTTCGAGTCGCGTCGCTTTTGTTTCGTAACTTTATTTCGATCGCGTTTCGCGAAAGGCAGAGGCGACGGTAATTTTCGAGTTTTCGCGTGCGATCATCTTGAACCGATCAAGCATGTAACTGCATCAAAATTTATTTATGCGCACCGAGGGAACAACGCACGATGTTCACGTCTTCCTGTGTTCCTCGTCTCGTCAGAGAAGTTGCCGCCAGGGAGTCGTGCAATTATCCCTTTCGCGTAAATATGAATGGCCATTCCAGCGGCTAATTGTATGGGTTTGTCAGGAATCCTTATCGATGAATTCGCCGATAACACCGTCTTGCACAAGTTGCAAACCGATAGTGTTAATGAATTTATAAGTTGGAAACCGCGGCTGTACAACTTCTTCGTAAATAGCGAACACAGCGTCGTACTGAAACCTAATTAACCAGTTAACTGCGTTCGACGTGTATACTCGTCGTTGCTTGATTTTACCTGCGCACCCCGTAAGGGACTTTCGAAATTAAATTACGCGGTTAACAGGTTAAACGTCGAGAATGCCGCACATTGGATTTTATTCTATCGGATCGATTTCCTGGCTATCATCGGCGATCAAATTGATAAGCAACTAATTCGCTTATATAATCGGAAAGAATTTCTGGAAACGATGGCAACTTACGCGAACCGTGATCGAACGGCCATTGCGAGAAAGGGAGGATAACGATTGTGCAACGTGGATAATTATCATGGACGTGGTAATTCTTGCTAATTACATCGATAGAACGCAAAACGCGCGATAGTAATCCGCGACAGATGCTGGCGGAAACGACCTCTCACGATAATTTAAACGATTTCGCATTACATCACGCGTTATTGCTTCGAACCTCTAAACAGCTGTTCAGGTATCTGATTGCTATATGGCAACAATGAAGAAATTTTTACTCTGTTTAGTAAATCAACGACGTTTGTCATTTTCTTGTAGAATCCGCTCGAACCAAACAACTTGAATCTTTTATTTTTATTCGGAAGAATTTTACGATCAATTCTCATTGAGAATTAGAAGTAAACTATTCAACTTGAATAATAAGCGTTTATCGTATGTTTGATTCTGGTTGAATCTAATGCTTAAATCCAAAGGGTAATGTCTTTTTAACCTGCGGATCTGATCCGTCGTGCCAGGTAATTACGATACAACTTCGATTAAATTTAAATCGAACGTTGGTAGATTATATGTAACATATAATCTACATATAGATTATATGGAATGTATATATCGTATGTTATATATAACGGTAATAATAAAAGTATTTGAAGCGAGTATCTCGAGTATCGTTTCTTTTGAATTCTACGAGACGAACAAGCGTTGTGAATATTTTTGCGCAGTAATATATCCGTTGCATGCGGCTCGATTATACTGCAGATGTTCCCACCGTTGCTAGGCTAATTATGCATCATTAATGGATTAATTACTCTGACTAATTATTCGCGTAAAACAGCGGAATTTTTTATTGACGTATCGAGAAGAACATATTCGCGTGGAAGAGACATTACGTACAGAGACATTACATACTCCAATCCCCGCATTACATCAAACTCCTGATATATCCAAAGGAAAAATCAAGTTACCTTTACAAACCAAAAACATATCTCAGAAAAAACAAAGCAACTAAAGGAAAAACTAAGAAAATCCTATTGGCTCACGGGCCGACGCTCCAAACTAAACATACAGAACAAAATAACCCTCTACAAGGCCGTAATAAAACCTGTCTGGACCTACGGAATCCAACTACGGGGAACAGCAAGTAACTCCAACATTGAAATACTCCAACGCTTCCAATCGAAAACGCTAAGATCCCTATTAAATGCACCCTGGTATGTTACCAACGAAACAATCCACCGTGACCTCAAGATACCTACAGTCAAAGATGAAATACACAAGTCCAGAAGCAGATATAACACAAGAGTCAACAACCACCACAACCCACTAGTCACCCAACTACTGGACACTACGGACTAGATCCGCAGACTAAAAAGAAAATACCCATTAGATTAAATCCTTAGTTCTACTAGAACCAACAATATAAAGCTATTATAATCCATGTCATTGTATCACGCCAAATTAAGTTACTGAAAATTCTCAACGAGAATTGATTGTAAATATTCTAATAAATAAAAAAAAACAAAAAACCTTTACAAACAAAGTAACTACAAACGTCCCATAGAACGAATCAAACAATTAGTGCAACGAAGAAGCTTCGTACATAGGCAAATGCGTTGCTACATCGCACTGGGCGAGCAATTATTCGAAAACTTTCACTCAATCCGAATTTCAGGTATGTCGAAACGTTTCAAATCCCGAGAGGATCTCGCGTTACGACCAGAAAACGTTTTTATCTCGTGGTACCCTATCGAGCATATTATTTTCCCAGAATTCGACCGTTCTGCCTTCGCTCGTCAAACGGAATTCAAAGAGGAAAAAAGAAAAAATAAAAAAAAAAAAAAAAAGGAAAGAAGAGAAAGGTAGAGAAAAAGAAGGAAACGGGAGAATAGAAAGAAAAGGGAAAAAAGAAAGGAAAATGGGAACGAACCGAGGGAAAGGATGACGAAAAAGAAGGAACAAAAAGGAATGGGGAAAAAAGGAACGAAAGAACAACGATGGTCGCCAGCGCACGCACGGCACCCTATTTTTTGCAGACATCGTCTGGATCGAAGAAGCCATCTGAGCAAGGGTCAGAAAACCTCTGGTCACCGACCTTAATTTTCGTCTCGTCTCGTCTCGTCTCGTCTCGATGAAATCTCAGTCGGTAAGGTCACGACCAACAACCTTCTCCTCTTGCACGATTCGACCGATATTATTCATGAAATTTCGCGAATCGCCGGAGTATTTTGTTTCTCGCCTGTGCCCGTCGAATAAGCTTTTGCAAAGACCGCGATAAATAATAACGAGCAGACTATACCGCATTCGATGGTATACGACGAGGAAAACAGAGGCGAACATTCTTTCTAGCTAACGGCGAGATCGAAATATCTTGGACCGTCAGTGAAAGAAGAAAAATTATAGAAAATAATTGAATTTTGATATTTACGAACTCTGAAATTTCTGAAATTTCCAGGCATTTTTTTTTTATATTTCTTCTTACGCTCTTCATATTTCTTTTTTCTTTTTCAATACCCAAACGAAGACACAGCATTTATTCTAACGTCTGCTCGTTTGATATAAATATATAAGAGAAACTAGATGGAAAAGTTTTTGAACAGCTCGGTGATTCGTGACTTGTTGGATTTTTATCGGTAGCTGGATCAAAGGGTTTGTCGGCTTTATCGCCGATGAAAACAAAGCTGTTTGTATCCGTGAAACATCATCCACGCGGTCTGGTTGTGTCTGGCCGTAAGAAAAGCAACCGAGGGTGGCCTACTGAACAAGTCTGTTTATCGAGTTGATTGAATCATGGCAACGTTCTATGATACTGTTGGCGACGCGAGTTTCAAGAGTTCTTCGAACGTATATATATATATATATATATATATATATATATATATATATATATAGCAAGCTTCGTGATTCAATGAGGTCGTAAAACTGTTCGTGGTTGTACGATATACATGTACATCGGATCTGAAACCAATTTTTATGGAATAACGTAAAACGTTGCTACACAGTGGCACGCGAAAATATCTGAACGTTTGTAAAATCCTTTCGTGAATATATTACGCGCGCTATGTAAAATATTATTTAATACCATTATTTATTATTTCTCCATCAAAGCACGCTTCTACGGATCTGAATATTCTCGGATTTAGACAATTCAACCTTTTTCTTTTTCTTTTATTTCGAAGAATTTTACAATCAATTCTCATTGAGAATTATAATAAATTTATTATTTTTATAATTAATTTATAAATAAAATTATTCCGGCGTGCTACTATGTCGTGTATAATTCAACCTAACGTAGGTATATTTGCGAGACGCAACCCGAGCCCATCAGTAACCGTTGCAGCCAGGATTTTTATGCGTTTATGGGATTATTCACATTAACCTTCCTAAGCCCGGTCAAACGACTAATTTCAAAATTTCACTTAAAATTATCCCTTCATTCAACTTTCTATAAATTCTTATATTATCTGATCAATCAATTTCTCAATTCTCCTTCAAAATTTAATTAAAAATTTTTTTTTTATTTATTCATTTACATTCCCGATTTGTCCAATTCGGACATTAGGTCGAATTTTTTAGCAGTTATGTTAATATGTTGGTGGCTACCCCCAGCGGGGTATCCTTCGTGATAATTTAAAATTATCCCTTCGTTCTTAGTTCTTTTGTTCGTCCAACTTTCTGTAAATTCTTATATCGTCTGATCAACCAATTTCTGAATTTTCGTTATAATGTAAGAATTTACATAAAGTTAGATGAAGAACGAAAGAGACGACAACGAACGTACGATTTTAAATTAAATTTTGAAACCGGCCGTTTAACCACCGGGTTTGGTAAGGTCAGGGTTAAAAGCGGGAAAATCCATACCGAGAGAGAGTGCACGCGATATAGAAGAGTCGTGTAACAACGAGAGTGGAGTGCACTCGTGATAATTCCTAGCATGCGAAGCAAATTGCTAAGTAAGCTCCCATTTCTTTCTAGTTCTTTTCATAAAAATACGAAATTGCATATGGTCGATGCAATTGCTCTTGGTAAAAATATGAAATTGCCCGCAAGTGTATGTAATCTTCGACACCTGACCGATTTTACCCCGTTACGTTTCTTCGCCTGCACCTTCCACGTGTTCTATACGTCGGCATATTCGTGTAAGTACTTCGAATAGGGCACGATGTAACATAAATCGATTGCACGAGTCCATAGGTTCGCTTGGTAGCTTATGCAGATCGCTTTACAGGCGCACTCACGTTGCGTTTCGCTGCACCACGAGGAGCACTGACCCTCTTGTCAGATTGTGGCCACGAAAAGAAAACTATGTACACGCGTATCTTCCACGTGCAGCTGAGACGCACATTTCATTTTATCATCTTCCGTTCCTCTTTCGTTCCTTTTTCTTTTCTTTTTTTTTTGGATCGATGGTATTATTATTAGTGGACTTTGGATTTCATGCAATAATTCGAGACACCCTGGTATGTCAGAAACGAGGGATGTCATACGGAGAGACCTGGAAATCCCAACGGTCAAGGAAGCAATCAGCAGCAACGCGGAAAGATACAAGACAAGAATTTATTAGAATATTTACAATCAATTCTCGTTGAGAATTTTCAATAACTTCATTTGGCGCGATACAATGACATGGCTTATAATAGTTTTATATTGTTGGTTCCAGTAGAATCTAAGGATTTGATCTAGAGGGTATTTTCTTTCTAGAGGGCAAGAATAGCAACACACCCAAACCGGCTAGCAGCGAAAACGTTCAAAACCATAAACATGGATAGAAGGCTAAAAAGGAAGCACCCAGCAGACCTCACAAAGGATATGACCTAGCAAACGCGAGAATGGTACCTCGCTGGGGGTAGCCACCTACATGTTAATATAACTGCTAAAAAATTCTACCAAACGTCCAAATTGGACAAATTGTGAATATAAATAATAAATAAATAAATAAACAATTCGAGAACTGTACGAGCGGATTATGCACAGCAGATGGTTACTTTTCTCGAGATTATGTTATTTTAGGTTCGAATAAAGAAAAGGAAATTTTCCTTCAGGTTTATCGAGTACGTAGGAAACTACCATTGATTCCAAGTTTTATAACAGCTTTTAATCTCATTTAATTTCATGGATTTAGAACCCTCGGAAGCTACTCGAAATAATTAATAAAGACAAAATATTTTTCCGAGAAAACTGACCATCGAAAATCCTATCAACGGATTAGGACATTTCCTTCGCCTTCCATCGTCTCGTTGAACGAATACAGGCGAAACTTTGTCAATGATTCACTGATTTTTGTCAAATCCAGGAGGTAGCCACCTACATGTTAATATAACTGCTAAAAAATTCTACCAAATGTCCAAATTGGACAAATTGTGAATACAAATAATAAATAAAAAAAAAAAGAATCCATCCCTCGGCCACCAGCTGTACAACATACGTAGGACGATCCGCAATAATTCTAAGAAACTGCCATAAATCTAGCATTTTCGCTTTACTCTCAAGACCGTTACCTGCTATGAGACATCCTACAGGTTAAGAAATCTCTTAGGGTTATTGTTAATTCAGATAAAGCTGGGAAAGCGAAAGAATTTTACCCATTTTCGACCGTCTCTATGTCATCCCCACCAACAAAGTACATCTCAACTTGTTAATCACTTCTCGTCTGAATTTGTTCTCTCCAAAAATGTATATTCTTGGAGAAAAAGCTTTTGGAAATAAATTATATATTTTAAATTACAAATTATAATTATCTTAACCGGGATGGGGTGATTCGTGGCGTCGATCACGATTCTTATTATTACTTACGATTCTCGTTGGCGCGTTACACTGCATTTTAATAAACTGAAAGCCGCAAAAATTAGAGCAAACGATAAACTGGCAAATAATGACGAAACACTTGTCAGAGAGAAATAATCGTCGAATCGTAAATACACAAGAACGTGGTATGCAAAGCGACCGAATAAGTTAAAAAGAAAAAGGAATTCCGATTCTCTAAAACTAGAATCTCCTCGAACTTTTCGTAAATCTCGCAGCGAACATTCCGAGTGGATAAAATCGCACCGGTATTTTCCCAACGAACAATCTGAAAGCTGTAAATTCTATTTATTTCGCACAGATACGATATTATTCTTCGGACGAAGAGAATCGCGTGTTCCAATTTTTCACCGACGATTACCACGTAAACGTGTCACTAGCGACAGAGGCGATAAAGAATCCTGAAATGGAAACTAATTAGAGCGTCGCGAAACAGCAACGAGTTTCTTTGGTGGAACAGGTCCGGAAGGAATAAAAAGGAGAAACGGAGAAATACGCGATGCATAGAGGACACGTAACACTGTTAACTTTATGGCACAGCGGCGCCAGGCTTCGAACGTCAAGGCCGATTAATGTCTCGGCAATTCGAAGTATATAATTCCAAAGAAATTCCATGTGCCAGGCTGTTTATTAACCGGCTCGTTCACTCGTTCGTCAACGGTCAGTTGCTTTTTGGCTATGACGAGCTTCATAATGTTCGTCTGAATATTTTTCACTCGCTGTCCTGTCCATCCTCAGGCTGTCGTACGCGAAACGATCGATTTGACAGATGCGTGATATTTTTCAACATATAATACTAGTGCTTTTATCGCAAATACCGTGCATATATCAGGTAGAAAATAATCACGTAAGCTTGTGAAATCGTTCAAATGGGTATATTTATGGGTATAAAATTGTTTCAAATTCAACGAGTGACTGAAAGTGTTGTTAAGTAACACCCGTTAAATAGAAAGCGATCGACTTCAGGAACGCCTAAAGTTATTTAAAATTCAGTGACTAAACGTGGTCGTGCCAAACCCAATTAACTAGAAATAGCGTATTTAAATATTTCAAAGATCTGTACCTGCAGCGTTAATAAATTAAGTGACTCACCCTATGTATCGGCATCCGAATTGAGAGCAAGCGCAATATTGTACAGGATGAACCACGCGACTAGGACGAGCTGTAGCTCCGATTTCGTCGAGGACAGAGAAAAGTCGAATGCTTCGACAAAATCTATGTTCGTAGGTATTTAATTACTCTATTGGGTTGGCAACCAAGCGATTGCGGATTTTGTCGTTAGGTGGTATCGGCAAAATCCGCAATCACTTAGTTGCCAACGTAATAGTACGTACCGGGAAAATGCAATTTTGCTACTTTTCTAAATAGAACTCGACAATTTGTTTATCAATTTCTAAAAAAGGAAAAATATCGAGATATTTTGCTCGAAAATTGCTTCTTAATTTGAAAGACGTTCGATTCGACGTAACTGTAATTTAATAAAATTCCGCAAATGAGGAGGAAGGAGAAACGCGTTTACATTTTCCGTCTGGTTCGTACGTTGAACTTGGCGAGTCTACGATTTTTCTCCATCCCCGACGAAATCGGAGCTACAGTCCGCCGCAGTTGCGTGGTTCAGCCGCGTAAACAGAAAACAAAACCGCGTAACTTTCGTTTCGAAAATGAAAGGTACTGTAGAAAAGAAACAATTGGGAATTAGAATAGAATTTCAAAACGCAACTACAAACGAAAGAATGTCTTTTTATGCTGGAAGAATCACTCGAAACACGGTGATTAGAACGATTCAACGTATCTGAGATAAACAATACGTGATATGTAACGTTATAACAATAATGACGTAAGTATGGTCACGCCTGTATTCCTTTATCGCGACGAAACACGAGACCCAAGATATAACATGTTAAAATTAAATGGTTAGCCACAAATACGCCTGTGGACGTAACGAAGTTGATTGTAATTAGTCTAACGGTATAATTAGGCCAGATCGTAATTGGTAATATCGTGGTCAAACAGAGTTGGGTTAGTAGATACTGTTGTAATTAGCTAGATATTAGTGGCGAAGATCGTACGAGTTACCCCCTCTGTTTATCTAAAACTTTTAGCTTTCCACGTTTTATCGTAATTCGAACAATCGATAGATCGTTGCGCGACGATTAAATCGCGGATATCTCTGCATCCGTGGATAATCCGAATAATTTATAAAACAAAAAAAAATATATATACAGAAAGATAGGGAAAATATCGAAAGTAAATTATTTGCTACGAATTTACCAGATAAAACAAATGTCTGTTTAAATTCTGTTTCGTTGGTTTCGCTCGTAAACAGCATAAAATTGCATCGAATATTACGTAACTGTAGCGTATATTGTGCAATTTTTCAGTGCACAATAATGTTTATAAAATTGTATCTTTATTGTATACGCGGGACAAAGCAGAAAAAATCAAAGATATCGTAGTATCAAGCAGGAAACCCTGCGAGTTGAAGCCTACGGTTTCAAGAACAATTGCGGTAACAACGATAAGAGCAACAGTTACACTGAAACAACTTCAATGGCACCGTTGCCAACTTCGCTTGATTTAACGGCGTTTATTTACCAGAAAATATCTAAAGAGAGAGAGAGAGAGAGAGAAAGAGAGAGATCAAGTGACACGGTTTTTTACAGAATCTACTAACCCAGAAAAAAAGGTGGACGCCTCTCGTACGAACACGAAGCTGAAATGTTTTTCCCTTTTTTTCCTTCCTCGTCTTTTTTTTCCACGACAAACTGTACAGTTTCATGAAGAGCTTGGCGAAACGGAAGTGAGCAGTCGGTTGCCTGGGGTGCGCTACGACGACGCGATGTGTGTCTTTGCAGAGGGTGTACTCGAGAAAGAAACAGCTGTCGAGTGACACTTAAAAGGGTTATGCGCGAAGAAAATTTTCTTTTTTTCGTTGCTAGAAGACGTCAGCACGTAAGAAAATGAGACTTGGAGCTCTACGTAGGATTTGCGAATGGGCGACTCGAGCTTGAAGGTTTCGAGCGATTTTAAAAATTTGATATCGATAGTGAAATATGAAATATTATTACGTATAATTGGTCAAAACGAAGCTTATCGTATCCGTGGCTTGGTGCAACAACCACCTATCAATGTCTGCATTCGCAAGGTTGAGATACTAGCGCTTTTAAAGATACGTTAGTTGACTCACGTTCGAATAATTTCTGACGCAGAAACTTCTGCCGTCTCGAATTTCTTTTCCAATACGAAAAAAAAAAAGAATCACAGCTTACGCTGTCTCTGTGTGCCTTACATTGACTGTGGTATATTTCGCGGGAAGTTTATCTCGTGGAAAATTTCCACACTGACGTACACAGATGCCGTTTCATAGTCGTTTCTAGATAGAACTGGAAATCGTCGTTTTTAACGTAGATTCTACGGCTATGCGTTTGCGAGTTAGTTTTGCAAAAATACGTTATTGGCATTTCTATACTAATTACTACCCTTGACACGTATTACTATGCACGGATCACGTCATAAAATATACCGTTATCATATTTTTGAATATATTGAATATTTTACCGTTTCTGCGTGGGATAAGTTTGCAACGACTGCACAATTTGCGCGTTCTTCATTTGCAAGCGTTTCGTCGCATACCATTTCAAGAAACTTTGTACATTCGTTCTGCGAATTCTGTCATACGATCGGTTAATAGAATAAACAAATAAAATAAAATAAAATAAAATCACGACGTCCTACTGTTCCTCCATTCACCCTCGTAAATTTCACAACGTCTATATAAATAAACGCCGGGAAGTACGCGATAAACATTGAAAATATCGAAGGATATATTCTGGAAACTTTTTTCAAGAGACGTTTCTAAGAGATTAATAACCGCGTTGCATGTATTAAATCATGTGAAATTTATGGTACTATATTTAACGTTTTACCCTTTGCTGCAGTCTCGGGCAGCATCGCGAAAGAGTCAATTACATCGTCCGAACTACAGTTGCACAACATCGATTTACCGCAAGAAGCTGGACCATGATCGAACCACCTAACCTAACGTTCCACTATTAATCAAACCCGATGCTTCTCTGTCCACGGAGGAACCCGTAGGATCCTCGACTAAAACCGATTCTTTCTGAGAAAACGAATCAGACTACCCTTCGTTTCTCGTGTATCGAGAAAAACGTCGTGGCTTCGCTGCTGTGCGGCTGGAAGGGACGAGGAGAGAGGAAAAACAGACCGAAATTAAATCATAATACACGATTTTAACGAAGAACGTGACGAAAAACGAGGGAACGTTGTTCTTGAGGATATTCGAAGGAAAAATTGCTGTCGTACGGATGTGCGCGCGCGTGTCTGTTTAGTCTGTTTGAAAACACCGTTGGAAAAGAAGAGCACGAGGTCGAGTCACGATTAAGCCCGCGGATCCGTCTAGTCGAGATAGTAATTCAACTCTCACACGTGGCACCGGTAAAAAGGAGAACCGTCTAGGGGAGTAATCTTGGTGGACGATACGGAGGGTGGTAGTCGTCGGTCCACGTCAGAAAGACGAGACAAGAGCAGCAGACAGGACCAGAGATAGTCTCGTAGTTCGTTCGTACGCTCGCGTTACGGTGAACAACACATACGTGCGCGTTTTCGTCGCGATATTTTAGCTTCTTTGTTCCTACGATTATTCCTTGCTTGTGCTCTTTCAACAAAATTTCTTGCATAGTTTGACAAACAACTTTGCTGTATCGTGGTAGAATTTATAGCGAATACGATAGTTGACTCACTTTTTCCGCTACCTACGACTTTCGTTCGTGTAACGAGCCATTACACGACGATTCAACGAAACATTCATCGTGACAAATTCAACGAATATCGTGGCGAAATTTTAGTCAGCTTAAATAAACGTTCGCGAATCGAGTCCGCCGTACGCTATCGTAGTGCGTCGCGCTCGTGAATATTGCATCCTATTTCGATCGCGCGAAATAAGAATCATCGCAAATTTTTCTGTTCCTAATTTATCGACCGATTAAAATCGCATTTTTTGAAAGCAGGTAAAAAAATGTGCAGATAGCTGGTTTTGATTGATAGAGCGCACGCACAAGGACGACCCGTGTTTTATCGTACGATACGCGATTGTAGCTAATGAGCAATGCGAATGGTGTTCTCGTATTAGCTTAAGCATTATGCGTTAGCCACTCCTTGCTTCCTGTTCCGATCGTTCACCGTTATGTAATGTAATGCAATTTACATAACAGGAAACGGTAAACCAGGGCCTAATCCAGCGAATTGTAGGCATTATTGGACACTGTTATCGGGTAACGAGGTTGATCGATCCGCGACAAGAATTCGCGTAAAGTGCAATGAATTAGCTTTACTTACGAAACATCGGGTTTCATCAAAGTACTTAGTTAGATGAATGAGTATCGGGGAATATTCACGACGATCGCGAGTCGATGAAACGCGAGAAACTACGGCACGTGTCGATTATACGGAAAAGTTATTCGAAAAGAATTCGATTAAAAGCTTGATCGACATAGAGGTGAAAGTACGTTTAAACATTGGAATCGAATGGAAGCGAGAGAGAAACGATGGAATACGTTCTCACGAATTTAGGAATAATAGAAACGAACGTTCTAATTTTCTCGCGCTTCTCGAAATAAAAATGTTTTATTTTACGAAAGTTCTTACTTGATCTTATTCGCTTTGTCCGTCTATTAAGCCTGCAAAGCACTGATCGAGCTTTTCGCAGTGCAATTATTTCGTAGCAATCGATCAACAGCCTTGACACGCATCTGCCTCGTTTTATGCTTTACTGGCTTCGCAAGGATTCAGATAAAAAAGTTACTCTACAATAAAAATTGATAACAAAAGAGGATTAATATAGGAATTTTATTTTCTACGATTTTCCATAGCAAGGAATTTTTAATTTCGCGAAGAGAAGTTGTCGGAAAGAGTTTCGGACTAATTCATAATGCAGAGGAGATAAAGTATCAAAATAAAAATTTTCCTATTTATACAAGAAAACTGTAATATATATATATATAAAATTCCATCTATCCGATACGAGAGGTTATGGGAGTTTCGTATATGTTGAATTTAAAAAGCGGTCTTCCATAAAACACATGAAATACAACGTGTTTTTCACCACTCCAATAATTGTCAATCACTAAACTACGAATCGGATATCGACGAAGAGCCGAGTTTAAACTCGGCAAATCAAATTCGTTCGAAATATTTCTCTTCGCCGCTAAAACATAAACTAGCGACGACCAAAGAGAAACAAAGGAGCAAATAGAAAAAGAGGAAAAAAGGGAGAAGAAAAGAAACCCTTCGATCCAACGAGTCGTACCGCTTATCTCTTTGAAGAAAACTTGCAAAGGATCGGTTTAACGTCTTAGGTACGATTGAATTTTGTGCGCGGATGTTTCTTTGATTACGCGTAAAGCATGCAGCACCGCAATATGCGACGGATAATGCTGTTCTCTACGCAAGCACATTGGATAATTAAATGATAATTTTTCTTAAAGGCATGACGCATTTGAACTTTAATAATTTACTTCAATAATTAATAATATAATTGAATGTGATACATTTTAAAGCATGATAAGACACATAGATCCACGTCAGGATTTTCACACTCATAGCGAGCTACAGCTTTTCAAATTGCTCTTCGTTTTCTATTTCCTAGCGACATTTTTAGTTTAAAGATTGTGAAATATTGTAAGAATGCGGATCGGCATGTTAAAAAGTGCATATAATAACGGCATATTTATTTTAACGATAGGCAACAACTGATATCTGACACTGGCGTATCAAAAACAGACTATATATTCTGCCTGTATACGTTGTTAACACTGTTATAAAATATTGCGAGGAAAAGAAAAGCGAGAAACAAGACGAATGAAAAAATTTGTTTAGTTCAAATGGTGGCCGCAAAACTACCGAGGTCGCCACTGTAACTATGTAACCATATAAAAAGGGGTTCGATACCCGGCGGAGCCAGACCATCGTCAGACGTAGACACGTAAACTACGCAGACCAGTACAGTCAAATATTGAAATTCGAAATTTTTTCGAAGACTTGCTGAACATGGAGATCTTACAACGTACGAACGATCGGTTCCGAGAAGGCGTCCCTGTCCAGGTGGTACGAGTCGAATCACTTACCACCATATGGGTCCGCTTGGTTGGATGGCCCAAGATAACTCAAACGCTCAATTCGGAGATGCTGCAGCAACCCACGAAGAACTTGCCAAAGGCAAAACGTTTGAAGCCAGGCATGCTCGTCGCCGTGCTGGCAAATTTTGAAAGTGCTACTTTCTGGGACAGAGCTATACTGTTACGACAAACGGCGACGGGTTACACCACCCTCTTGATCGACTGGGGGATAGAAACCCACCAAACCCTCAGTTCGATCCGTTTGCTGCCACGCAAATTTGCATCGATGGCACCATGGGCCAAGAAGATCCGCCTGCCAGGCGTGCAAGACCAAGCGGAGCAAGCGCTGAAACACCGCGTGGCGCAAGTTACAATGTTGAAACGGACAGGATGCCTGACGAACATCAACCCTTCTTCGGGAGAAGAATTGACCGCGAGGTTGCTGTTAGACTGGGAGTCGGGAGAATCGCCCAGAGACATGGCAGCACATTGGTTGAAACTGGGATACCTCGATCCCCAATAATCTTGCCAGACTCTCTTTTTCTGTATATAATAATTTTTGTATATATGGTTTTGTATGTATGATTTTGTATATATGACGGTATCTACAGTTTTATGTGGATATTTATATTTTTCTATATTTATTAGTACCAGTATTAGATTTTGTATTCTTAATCAAGACTGTTAGTGAATAAAAACTAATGAAAGCTTAAAAACTTGTACATTTTTTCTTATCCTTTCTTCCCATTCACACGACAAGTCCTATAATATTAAATTTAATGATCAGCTGGACAAATTGTAAAGTACAAATTAAATAAAAAAAATAAAAAAAAGAAAAAAAAGAAAAAAGAAAAGAAAAAGAAATTAAATTTAAGATATCTTTTAAACTAATCATTTTTCGAATTAAGTACTTGTATACTCTTCTGTAGAGAATTAAAACCTGCATCGAATCGCGTTTAAAAAAATGTATCGTATCATTTACAAAAACAAAGGACACCACCCTCGAGTCTCGGAGGTGCATTCACCTAGAAAAGAACTGCGACCATGGCCAAGATAGCTCTCTCGAAATAGGACAAATTCTATCTGAAACCCTTCTTCCGAATAACGTACAGCCTGTATTTTACGAGATTATTTATCGTAATTTCATGTCATTTTTATACTACATTATTTTATATTTTATTAGATAATTCTATAAAAAATTATGCAAATTTTTCATTTCATATTTTGTATATTATAGCGATCCGAGCCTGTTTCCAAATTGTAGCAAATTATTCTTCGTTTTCTATTTTCTAGCGATACTTTTAGATTAAAGATTGTGAAATATTGCAAGAATGCGGATCGGCATGTTAAAAACAGCATCTAACAATGGCATATTTATTTTAACGCAAAGCAATAATTGATATCTGAGTAATGTATCAACGATAAAGAGTATATATTCTGCCTGTATATATTGTTAACACTGTTATAGAACATTCAGAAGAAATTCAAAATATTCAAAAGAAATAGATCCGTTAGTTCAAACGGTGAGCGAATGAGTCAGTAGAGTAAGCCATTATAATGGCGCGTCGTACCTAAGAAGTCAAAGTTGCGGTATACCAACTATTTTTCGATCGTGAATATTTTCGTCCTTTTTCCCTTCTATCGTTCCTTTTCCTTTTTTCTTTTTTTTTTTTTTTTTTTACGAATCGTGAGTTTTGCAGGGAAAGCTAGAAGTCACTGTACAAACGGGGTTGCGAGTGACGCGTACGATCGATCGACATTCACTCGATTGTTTCGCGAGTGTTTTCTAAACGTTCCCTTTGTTCCTCATCTCCGGCCATTGTTCTTTGTTGCCGGTACATAGGCGCTCGTTACGCGCGCGAATAAAACGCGCGCTGTGTTTACTTGCTCGTTCGCGCGTGTTGCGTATTTTCCCCCACCGCCCCCACCCTGCGTATGAAACGAAAATCCGCGAAAGTCTTTTGGGAAAAAAGGAACGAGGAAAAAAATCGATAGCGTAAATTTTGATTAGGTTAGGATTCTGTCGAGATCGAATTCATGTTGAATTGGACGTCACGGTTATACTTTTAATATAGTTTAGTATTATATATACTTTAGTATTGGTATTGTTATCGTGTTATTTTAAGCGTACACGTCTATGAAGAATATATTTCTTCGTACAAATAAATTATCGTAGAAACGTTATTTTATAAATAAAAATAAAATGAAAATAGAATAAGAATGTAATAATATATATTTAATATAGATGCTTCTGCGGTTGAAGAATTTTGCGTAAGATCGATCGTTTGATAAATCGATATTTCCGGTAGGCAGAGACTGATATTCCTCTACTTCCTTCCGAGTATGATTAACATTTACAATTTTCTACAAAATTCACTCTGGATATTTGCGACGGCATTTAAATAATAACGTTCGTTGTTTAACAATAATTATCCGTTGTTTAATAATAATATTTGTGGAAATTAATTTTGACGTCGATATCCCTTCTAACAAATATCGAGCTTCGTATTTGAATTACCATCGAGTTAAACCGATCGATTCCATCGAGAGTAATTATTTGATCTACAAAAAAAAGATTTTTCTTAATTTAATTCGGAATAATTTTAAGAAAAACCGTCCCAAAAACACGAGATTCGTTATTAGCTATGCTATAGTCAACTATAATTTTCCTCCCAATAAGAACAAGCTCTCGTAAGATAAATAAAACACCAATATTATAATAATCCTATCTTTACGAACGATCTCTCTCGTTTTCGCTCTTCCATCTCCTTCGCCAATTTTACTCCCAACGCGTGTTAAAGAATCTTCGCGTACACTTTGGGACGAAAAAACCAAGAAGAAACGAAAGAGAGAGATCGCGGCTTGAAACTTCGGCGATCCTAAAGATCTAAAAGCCCGCGCGACCTACAAGATCGAAGGAGTTTCGCCGAAACAAAGTTGTTCCATCCGCAAACAGCTGTCACCGTACAATCCAATTCCGCGACACGTTCTTCCATCTGTCTCCCGTTTCAACGAGTCACCACCCACGTATTTTCCCCGCCATTTCCCACCCCTGGAAACCAGTCCGCTTCTTCGGACAAAGAAAATATACACCTCTTGCTTAGCGACGCGCGAGGTCCGTTCGGCGAACAAAGAGTGGCTCGCCGCCGCTCTAAGGATCCAATCACACGTGCTAAATTTAATAAGCATTACACAGGTGAAATACGAGCACGCACGTAATTCGATGTCCCCGCGTAAACTAGATGCGCACGTGGTCTTGTAAAGCGAGACGTCAAGGTGATAACGAGATTTCTATTCAGAAAAATCGTGCACCGCGTTACCCGACCGGGATGAATTCCCTGAACGTCCGACATATTCCGATGAGAGTGCAAGGATATTGATATCGATCCTTCGTCATGGTTCTCGTCATTCTTTCCGTTCAATTTTCAACTCGTACACGTCTTCGATAAACCTTGCCACTGACGATGTACAGGCTGAGTTAGAAATGCGTGTCGATAGTCGAAGGGGTGAAAACGCTTAAGGCGTTAAAATAAGTTAAAAAGAAAAAAAGAAAAAGGACGTCGAACGAACCATACGATCTACTTGCATTTTCATCTTCCTACATTTACATACGTGAATTTCAGTTATCGCGAGAACCAAGATTAAATTTTATTTTACCTTTTGCAATTAATTTCATTCAAGTGCACAGCCAATTCTGTCTCTGTATCACTACCTAGATCTCTACGATATCGGAGATACTCGTTTTAATTAATTTGGAAAGTTTCGTCAAGTGCGAACAGATAATATATTTCACGTGAGCTATTGCTGATTCGCGATCAGATAAATCGCAACGACCGTCGTTATTGCACACTGAAAGCTTCGATATATCGTCATGTGGTTTATATTTTATTTAAGACTAACCGAATCTCCATGTGATGTATATTTGCTATTGCATCGTTTAATATGTTTCACGTTATATTCGCCAAATGTTAAGAAACGTTTGTAACACGGTGTGAACTGTTTTTGTGATTTCTCGTTGCGATCTCGCGTCTTCGGAACGTCGCAAATTTGTTCGATCTGCCACGGTTGAACAAAAACGAAGACACGATCGAAATAAAAAAAATTGCTAGTAAAAATAAAAATAAAAATAACGTATTATTTCCTTCTGTCTTTCAACAGCTGTTTGGACGAACGAAGAAAGTTTTTCACGTGGCTTCTGCGAGCAGTTTGATGAAGTATAATATACCATTGTCACGAAAGAACATGATATTCTGACTCATGACATTCTGTATTGCACGATGTTAATTCACTTTATGCAACCTCGCGAAACCTTCTACCGAATAGTAGAATGTTAGCCGATATAAAAACGACGAGCATTACCTGAATTCAATTTTCAGCATGTGATAATGAATTGACAATGAAACGCGCGATGTAAAATTCGCCGAGAGGCGAGGGAAAAGCGTTTCGATTGGAAAACCATTCGTCAAGACTTTTTTGTGCGTCAGGCGCTAAATATAAAAAATTCGCACCTTATCTAATCGCTATAGACATATTAATAGATAATGAAACCTGATTATGCATAATAACGTTTAAATGCTATGTTTGCCCGAGTATTTCCTGTATCGTATCGTGGAAGAGTTAGTCAAACTTTGTATTACTATAATTTACGGCCTCGTGGTATCTCTTCTACCAAGTATAATATGTATATTGGATCGTGATATACCAAGTATACAATCATTTTTATAGTGTACGCTAATTTGATGTATACATAGTACAGTCAGAAGCGTGCGGTAATTTTAAAGCATTTCTTTCTTTTAAAGCATTCAATAAATATCGCCGTCTTTGTAGATATACGACTGTACACCAATTTTCAAGCTAGAAATCAGTACATTTTTTTACTACATATATAATTTCAATTTTCACGTTACATTGTATGAGGAATAATGTATTTTCGTATTTTTAGAATTGAAGCAAAACTGGACTTGCGAAGGACCAAATATATACACAATATGTTATAATATTTACCGATCTTAACGCTAATTGTTAACGTTATATCGCTAAGCTATTCGATATAACAACGAATTCCGTACGACGAGTCAAAAACATATGTTCGTCGAGAAATCCATACGATTGCTAATAGTCTAAAAAAAGCGAAGAAAAAAAGAAAGTTCTCTATCGATACTGTATCTTACTACCGTCTACTTACTGTATTTTCCCTTGTGATCCTTAATTTACCGTTTCTCTGTTTCAAAAGTAACATGTCGACCCTCTTCCCGAGTTTGGAAAATTTTTCCTAAGATTACATTTCCGCCCATTTTTCTTAAAAAAGAAAGGCACACTTGTTTCTGAATTCAAGCAGCTTCTTCGCCAACGCGCTGTATCACTTCGGATGACTAACGTAGCAGGCGGTTTTTCTAGTAAAACTCGCTTTACAGCAAACAAGTTCTCGTCTATCACGGCTGACTAATGGCACGTTCTTTTTTTAAAGGGAACCCGTTCACCTGGGCATGAGTAATTTCTGACCGACATATCGCGCATCGATATCTTCGTTTTCCCATTTTATCAATTATATCGTTTTGTCGGACACGACTGATTCAAGGGAACATGGAAAATCTATCATCGAGGCAACAGTTTTTCTTCGATAGATGAACAAGCTCGCGCTCCATCTACATCTATTTACAGGGTTAATTACGAGAAAGTTGATACTACGATCTATCTATTGGGTTGGCAATTGCTTTGTCATTACCACCTAATGACAAAAGCCGCGATCACTTAGTTGCCAACACAATACACATTCATCAAATTTTCCTCAGAGAGATAAGTTCGACACGCTAATATTTTCTACGCTGCTGTCTTTCCTTTATTTTTCTTCGATTAGACGAACGAGCTCACGTTCCATCTACATCTATTCACAGGGTTAATTAGGAGAAAGTTGATACTACGATCTATCTATTGGGTTGGCAACTAAGTGATTGCGGCGTTTGTCATTACCACCTAATGACAAACGCAATATACACTGTAAATCAAATTTTCGTCAGCGAGATAAGTTCGACACGATAATATTTTCTACGCTGCTGTCTTTTGCTTACGATTCTAACGGTACAGGTCAATCTCGTCTCTTTTCACGTGCCTTTACCCGTGGTAAATTCCCAACAGTATGTTCAAGGTCTAACACTCGATTCTAGATCACGCTTTATTTTTAATATAATACTGTAGTATCGTGGAAAAACCCTGAGGAAAATCCCGATGAACTATAGGTAGAAAACGAAAGTGTTGACGGACTGGAAAGCATGAGAAATCGCGAAGGATGGGCCTTTAGGATAATGAGCAAATTGAAAAAGGCGTAGGTCACCAACAGCCGTACCTGTAACAGGAATATCGAAAACTCTGCTGCAAGCACTTGGTGCAGACAATGATCAATAGTCAATAGTTGCAGTGGAAGTTATTCATAAGCTGCGAATAACTACGGGTTAATCGTTATTCATAAGCTGTCGAGTCGTTATGAGTTGCGAGTTGTACGTTGAGTAGTTAAACAAATTTAATAGCTTTAATCGTATCACATTACTACATTAAGTTCAAATTAAATAGTCATAGTTCTCTGTTTCAATTACGATAAATAAATCTAATATTATGATATATTAATATTATAATTACATATCCACGCACACGTCTATATTTAGCTGATATTGTTTCGATCCAGCTATCACCGTCCTATTGTATTTTATCAAAATATAATTGTCCCGATCGATCCGTTTAATACGATTATCGACTCAGAAATTTTTCAAAGAAATAATACCAAGTTTCGAGCGACCATCGTTTAACCAGAGATTTAATCGAGTCACGATAATTCTAACTTTAGTACAATTCCAACAAACAATACGCCGGTTATAAATATTTAAAACGCACGAGGCATCGTAACCTACGCCAAGAGAATAACCGAGTCGAATTCTAAAGATAAACCGACTAAAAAAAAAAGGAAAGAAAAAAGAAAGAAGTGCATCTTTTTTCCATCCTACGTAAACCGACGAGAAACTTCTGAAAGTGGAAACTTTTTCGAGGTGCCTGGTAAGAGCGCGTTTATCTGTAACTCGTTGACGCCAGCCACAATATCATCTCATTAGCATACGCTAAGACGGATAAGAAATATCACGGCTTGGACAGGTTGAAAAGTTTGAGGAAAACGCGTAGCATCGTTTCGGAAACGGAAGAAAGAAGTTTGGCGAAAGATTCGCTGCGGCAATTTCAAGATGATTAATGTTCTACCTGTTCGCTTATTAACACAGAGGATTGTATAATGATTGATGGACCGTACGCTGGATTTGCTGGTGGGAAAGTAAATGTTTAGTTTGCGATTGTTACCGTTGATAAACGCGCGTAATCAACCGTATCAAGTGGAGCGAGAATTTTAATCTCTGTTTTGATGCCGATTGCCAGAAACGATCGAGAGTCAACAGCTTTCTCTGTGCTCTGCTTTTTTCTAACCGCTTTTCAAGCGCACGCCAACGAATTTCGCGTGGTTGCATTCTCAATTCGACGCAGCTACGTACTTCGAGTCTTACTTTGGATAAACCATGACTTTCTCCCCGTTTACCTGTTCCACTTGCTGCAGGTAGATAACGACATACCGAGAGCAAAAGAGGTACAGATACATCCAGCTGAAACCTTGAGTAGCCATTGTGACCATTTCTACCCTTCGTTCACAGGCAGGTTCACAGACTGCTTTAAACACCAACGACTTTGAAATACGATTCCGGCAAACCGGTCAGTTCGTGATCGATTTCACGAGCGATTTAAACGAACACGCGTTCGAACCCCGATCACGAATAAACAACCTAGCTAACCACGAACGATTTTGTTAGGTCGCGCGAAGAAAGGCAGCAGAGTTGCTAAAAATAGAAGGCAAATATAGAAAATTCAAATGACTCGAGAAGACATCTACGAAAGACGTGCAAATGATAGGAGACCGTTTGCAGCGAGGAAAAATTTGCACACGGAACGTTTGTCTCTATGTTCCATGCACGGTCCGTGGGAGTGGATGACGTCATTCATTTTTCCCCCCCTGACAACACGGTACACCATGGCTGGTAATTTACGGGAACGAGAATAACGTTCATCGAACGGTTTCAATGCGAGGATGCCCTGCGAGCGATTCGCGTTGCAACTTTACCAATTTGTATACCAAGTTGTGCCTATCTCAACGCGCTTATACAGGGTGTCTGGTTCGTACCGAACCTTGAGAATATTTTTGCACTCATCGATCGTTCGATACACCATGTTTCGAGACAAGGAAATAAATGTAACGATAAGTACGAACGTTCGATGTAAAGCTTGTTTGAAATCGTCAATTTGTCGAAGGTCGAACGACTGAATCTTTAAGCAGTACACGTGTAATCCATTTAGATGGATCAGAAAGATCGAAATCGTACAGCTCGATGTGATTCTTCGGTAGACGAGTGTGCGGTCATTGACAGAATTCGTGTCAAAAAATTTCATATCGTATCTTGTAACACGCGGTGTACATGTATATGTATATGCTTGTAATCGTAGAATATTATCCTGCACACTTATAATTATCTCGAGAACATAATGAAAAAGGAACAATAGGCTATAGTCGGAAATTCTTGACGATCTTCGCTATAGTTATTACCGGACGAGACTTCCGGTTGTACGCCGTGTCCACGAGGAATTATGGAGATATATTGCATTTCAGTTAGTTCCTTCGTGGGTCAAACGACACGATAGGAGAAATATATTCGTATTTTTCTTAAACAAATTCAATCGTTTTAATTTCCTTTTAAGGAAGAGAAGATCAAAGATACAGATAAAGATTGGGGAAAATGTATCTTCTCTTTTCCAACGAATTCTTATCATTATTGGTA
This sequence comes from Bombus affinis, assembly GCF_024516045.1. NCBI lineage: Eukaryota > Metazoa > Arthropoda > Insecta > Hymenoptera > Apidae > Bombus > Bombus affinis. The sequence goes on from NC_066345.1 coordinate 14,677,967, forward strand.
GAATATTTCTATTATTGATAAAAAAAGAATTAAAAGATCAAAAAATGGAGACTTTTATCGTTAAAAATTGTTTATTATTAAATAGAGAAGAAGAACGAGGATATCGGGGAATCGAAGCTTCGACGAAACGCCCTGTACGACGAAGGTAAAGCTAAAATTAAATTTCGAAGAAGTTCTTGGGAAAAAGCAAACTTGCCTTTATTGACGAAATCGATTTGTCATTGGACATTTAACAAAGCCGTGGAATTAGCACCGGATTACTCGAATAAATTCGATTTAGACAAACTCGGTGTATCGATGACTGAATGGTAAACGCATTGAAAGTAATCGAACCTCTGAAAGCTTCGCGATGCCTGACAGAAAACCTATTCGATGCACATCGTGCAATAAAACCTTGTTTACTATATATCGGTTGATTTAACAGAAGTACTATCCATTGTTGTCTAAAATATCATTCTTTGATATACACGAAATATCATGCTTGCGAAACCAATATTAGATATTCTATTAAATATCCTGTGCGTGTATGATGGTATTCAGTTGGTCTTGTCGACAAACAATTGATATTAATAGGACCGAAAGCGAAGAAATTTACGATAACATTATAGGAGAATATTATGTACAATAACATAAAGTATTTATTGGAAAGTTATAATATTGAACTTCAAATTAAAAGATATGTGTATATTTGAATTCTAAATTTCGTAGGATTTGCTCCATTTTACTGTTATTAGGAACGGTAATTTTGAAACAAAGAAGCGGAGAATAATTTATTAAGCAATTTGAATCTGTTTTAAAATATATTATCATTCCTAATATATTTCTGGTATCGTGAAATTCTGATAAAAGATCAACGAGCAACGCATAAGCTACGTCTGGCTGACCGTTTTATATAGACACAGAGTATACGATCCATGAATCGTCCATTCATGGCGGAAACCGCCCATAGTCATTTGACAATTACAGTGATCATATTATGACTTTAAGTGACACGTGTGTGACATACAGGCAATAACAATTGCTAAGCAAGATAACGATGGGACATTAATAGGAAGATGAAAGCAGAAAATAAATGCATAATCTGTTCTTCCTCCTTTATTGCAATTAAAACAATTTGTTATTGAAAGATCTTTGGTTTAAACATACGAATGACCTTAAAAGCCAATGGATGGCCTTAAAATGGTGCAGTATAGAAAATACGTACTCACAAAACAGTACGTTGGTAAGAATAATAAACAAAAAATAATAAAATCTGTTGTATAAATATAGTTACTTGTTTTTTCGTAGTACGAAGATTCGTTAATATCGCTTTAATTATTCCAACAATGAAAAAACATATATATCTTTTATTTATTTGTGAAATAATCAAAGAATCAACATGGAAAGTAATTTTGTAATAGTTTAAAAATTGTGATCTACGAATGAATTAATTTTCACGTGCATATTCATTTATATACATGCATTTTAAGAACGTAAATATTTAATCTGCGAACTACTTAAAATAACTCAAATAATTTTTATTTTAAAATGTTACGTTATATTCCATCGGATTAAAGACAACACAAATACGTAACCTCTCTTAATCATATATACTTTTATTATGAAATAACCACGATTAACCTTGATACATCAATCACAGTGACCCTGGAATAAATTACCATCCATTTAAAAAATGTATCTCTTTAATACCAACAATTTTCTCTAACCTATTTTTATATCGTTAAAAAGAAGGAGAGAAGAAGGTTAGGATCACGCTATGTTATCTAACAAATATCCAATCAGACCACAATCTAAAAATATGAAACACGAATTATACACAGAAAAGAGAGAAATATCGACAAAAAAATACTATTCGACAATTATTTCATGACGCTCGTCGATAAACTGTTCGAAACAACTGCAAATTAATAAATTGTCAAGCGGCTGGGAGATGCACGCATGACCTTGCGTTATTTGACGTCAGTCGAAGTCTGTGGAACGCGTGACGGATCATAAATATATTCTAATTTATTAACACGATTGCAGAACGTGAACCAAGCATTTTTCAATACGTTACATTATTTTTACAACACAAATATTACGTAACATTTACACCAGATATTAAATAAGTTTACTGTATATGGAATTCAAAATTCAATGGATTATCATTGACAATAAAGAAGAAACGGGAAACAGTCGCAATTCCGTTTTCACGACATCGATACAACGTGAGTCGACATGTGTACAATGAACGACGTAGAGTTACGACGTTGATCACACGATAACTTCAAAGCTGTCGATACTACTACATTTGCGTTTGTAAATGGCCGGATACTGTTAACTTCAAACATATAATGTTAGAATTCTAGAATTCATTAACGTTAGAATTACACGAATAGGCGAAACAATATACGATTTATCTGAATTTAAAAATATAATTTTTACATATTATCATTCAATTTACAAAATTTTATAGATTTGTAATACAGCGTATCTGAGGGAATTTCAACGATTTTTGTAATAATACTTAACACTGAACCTACCGACACTTCGTGTATAACCTATTCCTATCGTGTTCGGTTAAAATGGACTTGAATAAAATTACACTTTTATTTATATAGTGATATATCTCATTCGACCTTGCTGCATTTTTTACAAATTATCTTACTATCAAATGTACATTTGTCGCATAAATATTTTCATAATTTTCTAACCTTTATAATTTTCTACTTGACAAGTTTTTTTGTAGTAATGACCCAGAACTTGTTGATAGTTTTATTGCATGACTTTCTTCCAGCGATTCTTTATACAAAAGTAATATATGCACCAGGTTTATGATAATTTTGTGAATTCTCTATAAATCGGCTCCATACTGTAGGTACCATTGCAGATCTTTTGGTTCGTAAACGTTGGCTTCTTTCGCCCTTGAATTTTGAATTTCGTTTCGAAAAAAATTTTTTTCAAACGGCCGCCATTTTGTGAAAAAAATTTTTTTTGTCTTTTCCAAGGTTCATGCTATAGCAGCATTTATACTAATTAAAAATCCGTTCGCCTTTTTTGTTTCAAATGACCAGAAATGGTTGAAATCATGCACGCCAGGATACCCTCTTTTTTTGGACCACTCACTTTGCCAGCTCATAACTTTGTGAATTTTGAGTTTCTCTTTTTCGGTTAATTTTTTATGTAATCTTAAAATATCAATAAACAAATGATAAAAAAATGGATAGTAAAAATATTTTTTGTTTCGTTTGTACAGAGCTTCAAAAACCGGCCGAAATTCATGCCTCTAGACTAGAATACCCCCTTAAAATGCCTTTTCTTTAAAAAGCATTCGACCAGCGTAGTAACTTCCGGCGAAGTTACTACGAGTTACCAAAAGTAACGAATCAGTTGCAATTCTGAGAACAGTGACTGCCTTCATGCAACTCAAAACTAAATTCGCTACTGTATTCCCAATATAACTACGAAATGAATTATAAAAATACGTGCGAAACTTCATCCTACAGATACGTATCGTATTACATTCGTCTCTTTTTCGAAGTAGCTGCACGCACAAATCTGAACTTAACAGTAGATGGCGAGCGAAATTCGAGGGTTATTTCGAGCGAAAGTAAACAACGATTCACACTTAAAAACATTAAGACGACAGGTAATACATCTTAAACTGGAATATCACTCGATTCGATTTTTTTAAGAGAAGGGTGTGTGCTTACGATCGATTATCGCGTGGATCGCTGCTGGTCAACATGTACGCGAGGCAAAACAGAAGCACGCGTGCCCCTGGCGTGCGATCCGCGTGTCACACGAGCGTGCCTTCGTTCGCAACCGACCTCGGCCTGTCACTCGGACTTGGCCAACTGAACGTGTGTTTACAAAGAGAACTCGTGCTACAGAAAAAATACAGGTCTGGCCGATCTTGCTTAACCCTGTTACATTCTTTCAGTCATTTTCAACTCAATTTCAGGTTTCCAACTTTAAGAAATATTTCAACTTCGAACGATATGAGAAGATTCTTATATTGGTTTCTTACTTGTATATATTCGCAAGGAATTTGTTATTAATAGATTGCGAATTTTTATCCAAAATTCATATCTTTGAGAATATAATTAAAACAGAAGAACACCCATAGAAAATTGTTTTACCAACTGTTATAGAAAGTGTTATACTTTGAATATTTTATATATTTTCGTATTGCATGTAGCTATGTAAATTCTGTGGAATTTTTCACTTTCAAATTTCCTATAAATGCATAAATATCCGCAGTAATTAAATTAGAAATCATGTAGCAATTTTTAACGTTTCGATTCTACACTAAACATCCTTTTAAAGCAGCACCATTCTTCGTTTGCTAAAACGGGAACAGAATTGAAATATAAAAATTCTATGACCATAGTAGGGTTAAAGCCAGCGTGCTTCGGCGCATGGCATGCAATGTCCTCCACAACTGAAATTACTCTAGAAATACGACGCTGTTGAATAATACACTGAAGCAATTTCTCTTAGCAGGTAAATATGAAATAGATACTTGGAGAAAATTTGACGAATTTCGTATTTTCCCTATCTGAAAATTCGTTATAACAAGACATATTCTTTTCAAGCGGGCATTCATGAAGAAATGCTTTCGTAACGAGGGGACATAAATACTACATAAACGACGACGAAACAACTTCCTTAGAAAGTACTTGGAGGAAATTTCAGCAAATTTTTCTCTATATGAGAATTCGATATAGAATACATGTATCCTCTTCAGGCATGATTTCATGGACAGTTTGTTTCGAAACGAAGGTACACAAGTACTATATAGACGATACTGTTGAACAATTCCTCCACGTAACTTCTCTCGATAAGTAACTACTTAGAGGAAATTTTAAAAACTTCGATATTTCTCTATCTAAGAATTCGATATAACAAGACGTATTGTCGTCAGGCGTGCTTTCATAGAGAGATTATTTCGAAACGAAGGAACACGGATACTACATATATAGAGTCAGGCAGGCAGACTACGGTGGTGGCGAGTTTCGATGGGACGCCAGAGTTCGTCGTCCGCGCAACACACGTATTTCGATGCGTGTAAAAGAGCGTGGATAGAGGGTCGGGCGAATCGTGCACGTAGACAGAGACGCGCGCGCGCACTCACACGCAAAACGAAGCATCGTTACGCGAATGTAATATATAGGATATACGAAGGGAAGCACGCAGCCAAACGAGGGACACACGCGCGCGTACACGGCGCCCGTAAATCCAGCGATCGACTTTTTGCTACGAGGAAGACATCGAGGCGTACACGCGAAAAACCAACCGCGAAATCGAGTTGAAATCTTTGTTCGAATAATCATAGCCATTAGAGACTCACCTGAATCGCCATACACATTGAATATGGAAGGTACGGTGGGGCGTTCGTTAGCGAAAACGCGACTCCGTAGGTGACAGAACACACCAAACACTCACGTACGTCCACACGCTATCAAAGCCTGTGAACAACTGACGGAAGTGAACGAAGAAGGTCGTTAGGTGGCTACATCGATCCTCTCGCGAGATTTGTTCGAGTATTGAGTGGCGCCATATTCAAATGTCAGCTACGTGGTTACAAATTTATCGCATAATGACTAAATGAATCGTTTGACAAAATTAAAATAAATCGACACTAACTCTAGTTTCAATAAAAATTCGATCGCTTAATTATAAAAAGGTCGGTATTCGCTAGAATTCTAATAAATTATCAATCAACAAATTAACGAACTAAAATACATACACTGTGTAGCCAATTAGAGATATAAATACGCTGGTTTAACAGTTTTCAAAACATTTATTCATTGTAAATACATTGTTTGTGCCTTACTTCTGAAAGAAGAAAAAAAAAAACTGTTAAGTTTCGACGAACGGAGGAAAAGACAATGTCCCGATAATAATATCTACATTATCATCTTTTCGTCTCCTGATAAAACGCAAAACGAAAATTACACGAACCCTTGTACGACTCACAATCTGTATTTGTTCCATATGTAAGGAAGAGATTCGGTGTTCGATATTAAAACAGAATGTTCACCTGAAGAAAAAACGGCTTTCTTCGACCGCGCACGCACGATATATTCTCTATCGTAAGGGGTTTAAAATTATATATATTTATATATAATACTCGAGGAAACGATAAATCATTTTTGACAATACGAGATTTTGTTCTTATGTCTAACATTATCTTCATATATTTATTTATAATATATATAATATATCTTTGTCTCTGCAAATTCACGGTCATTCTTCATCACCATTGATTTCCTTTTGCCACTTGTACCATCGTCAGAGCGTTCCTTATGAATTACGTTTTTTTTTTTTTTAATCTTTCGTTTTTTAAGGCAATGTTATTTCAAGTGTTCTTTCTTTTTTACACCGTTTCGCAAATTACGAAATCGGTCGCGTCTAAATCGTTCTCTGCATTATGATCGGTATATCAAAATGACTGCTTTCTGTTGCTTCGTTTTTCCTCTGTTTCCTAGGGTGGCCGAATGCATTCATTTATGTAATTTTATTCGCTTGCTACGCGACTAAATTTAAGCAACCTTTGCTGCGTGACACAAGAATTTCTATAATATATAATAATCGTAACAAAGTAACGTATGGTATGTGTGTAGGGGTGTTCGTGTGCGATATGTACCTATGCATGTGTGTATGAAATGGCATGGCATTAACACGTATCAAACTGTTGGAATCCGACTGAAATGCTTTCGAAAGTCACTGACGCTTTATCGAACAAACTCTCTGTTTCCATCTTCCTGAACCATCTTTCTCTCTCGCAATTGTAATATCGATTATCTTCATTTACCAGTTTTGCTACTTCGTCTCGAAATACAGCCCCATCGAGATATCAATTGGCTGCTCAAGGTCACTTTTCCTACCATCCTACAGCCAATTTTTCTTACTGTGATCTCATTAACTTACTCTATGACATTAATTATGTGTGACGATTGTATGTGTAAATAAAGTGTACTTTAATTTTAATATTGAATTTTTATTTTTTAATAATCAAGTAAAATATGAACAAGTAAGAAAAGGTAACCGAATATAATAAAAAGAACATAATATAACTTTTTTCTACAAGATGATATAACAATATAATTTGACAGTTTTATCGAGACATTTTTATTAGTATGTTTTGTAAATATGATCTTCCTAATACCAACAATTGCACGAAGTATTCTAGATAAATAAGGAGGGAAACGTGAGTTTCAAGTACAAGAATAAGCCAAGGGGATGAAAAGAACAAGTGTAGAGTGTACGGACATGGAACAGTGTAATAAAATAAACTATCTACTACATAATTTTTCTCGATGACCTTCAACAGCCGATCAACTTCACACATGCTATAACATACGGCGACGCTCGAGGCTTAACTTTTCCATTCGCTGTTATGCTCGTAGAAAAGATTTCATTAATTGTATATACCATATAATATTGAACAAAATCTGTTCTGCGAGCTCTACGAACATAAATTATTGACACTCCATCCATTCATCGCACGCATTTCGAGATATTTCTTAACTTTTTCATTGTTGCGAAACATTCGAAACTACGTATACGTTCTTAAATTTCATTCTTCTATGAGCTTTTATAATTATAATACCTAATCTCTGAATCTCATAATTTACGAAGCTTTGCCTTCGTATTCTCATCTCCGCATTCGCAAGCAAACACTTATTGCTTTTTATTTCTTTGCCTCTATCTTTTCACAAACCTTAGCTAGAGCTTTCGACTCACAGTCACGTATCACCATTCAAGAACCGTTCGACCAAAGAAAAGAAGAGAATGAACTAAAAAAAAAAAAAAAAAAAAGAAAGAAAAGAAAGAAAGAAACGAAAAAAAACGTCCTTGTATCGTTCTGCTTATACATTATGGTCCCTACAAAAAATACATTACATCTATAAGCAGTTTATATTAATCATTGTAATAGTCAATATCTATGTACACAATATTTCTTCTTTAATTTATTAATTCTTGTCGCTATGTTAGAACTTTCTACCTAATACTTAAAACGCTTTCTCCATATGACATTTTTTTTACCTTCAACGCTTTCCTTTTAGTTTCAATTAATAATGTATATTAGCTTGTGGGAATGTGTTAAATACAGCAAATACAGTACGACCGAATAGATAAAAAAAAAAAAAAAAAAAAAATAAACATACACGCTAAATTAAACTATGAGTATACTAGCGGTAGACAGTAAAAAGCCCAGCGATATAATTACAGTAATCATGATAATACTAATAATATTAGTAATAATAATAACAATATCGATATGACATTGCAAAAATTAATCTGACAACGAGTTAGCTGTACGATTAAAAATATTGGAACGGAATTTTTAATATATCAAACTAAAAGAAAAAAAAAGAAAAAAAAAATAGAAAAAGAAAGGAAAGAAATTTTGAGGATACGATTCATCATAAAACGGTATATACGAGAAAGACTTGCGTAAAAATATTTAAGTAACACGATGGAAAAATTGTGCGAGTCGCGCGATCAAAATCGTTCATTCCATAACGTTCGCCATAAATCGTACAAAACGATGCGTTTTATATTAGAAACAGAACGTCGTCGTGTCAATGGCGACCATCGTAAAATCCTATTAAATCGTATAATATATTTATATTTATGTATATATATATAATTATAATGCACGTAACCACGTGTTCATTTATTTCTCGATTGCTCGTTATAAATCGTTCTAACTATTATAATTTCCTATGTACAGTTGTAGCGTCTCCGTGGATGCAATTATTATTAATATCTCTCCTGTTAACAATCTCGCATCTTTCATTCTCGACGAAACGTGTGAATTGAACTGAATTTGATTCGACTTGTTTAACTCTTCATTTTTTTTTTTTTGAACATTTTAATCTGCATATTCTCACATCTTCCGTTTTTCTCTTCTTCTTCTCCTTCTTATTCCTCTGCTTCCACTTCTTCTTCTTCTTGTCCGTCTTCTTTTGTGTTTTTCTATTCACAGCACTTTTTTCCCATTTTGTTTATAATCCACATGTATACGAGAGATCCGTCCGACAAAATCAATCGTTCGACAGAGAGATTCATATCACAAAGTAGGTATAGTATTAGTATTAATACGTAAGTTGCTTTGTAGTAATTAATGTAGTTAGGAGAGAGATCATCACGGCCTCGAGAACGTTTCGAACGATGAAATTCGTCGTACGGATTCGCCACTTTGCAAACATCAAAATTGCCTCTAAAATATAATATATGTATGTATGTATATATAGGTAGCGTGTGTAACTACACTTCGAAAAATTGACAGTGATGGGCCAAACAGCGTGCGAGATATAATATCGTACATAGGTAAGTGTGTCTGCATTAACGTAAGTAAATGCTACGACGACGTCAGCATGATAGATTATTTATTTATTTATTCTTTTTTCGAGACTGTGTAAAATTAACGCTATATACCCTTCGTTCGTTTATTTCAATATTTTTTAATTGAATTAGATAGAAGCATTAGTAGAACGGTTTCGTACCCGAAGCGATAGGAGAAAAGAACAGTTTCAAATGATAGCTCATGCAAATGGCATTGCTGTCCCTATATAACATCATCATTATTTGTTAAAATTTTTCTTTCGTAGAATCTCTTTTTTAATTATCTTCTTTCATCTTGCCTTAATCACTTCTAAAAGAAATTGAGCTGAAACGAGTTACTTTACATCATTCTCTGTTTGTTCGTTTCTTAGGCTAAGATTTCGTTCATTTTGCACTGATAGATATTTCATATTTGTATTATTATTTATAGCTTTCCCTCGATTCAGTTAAACGTGCTCTTAACGCGCTATAAAATTTCTTTTCCTGAGTGAGTTTTTTTTATATATTTCTTTCTTTTTTTGTATTCTTTCGCTTGTTTCTCCTTCTCCTTTTTTGTTCATTCTTTTGTCACATCGAAATTGGATACAAGAAGCTTTCAGGTACAAAACAACAAGTAGTCTTCTCTCTAACAACGAGTGAGCTAAATTGTGTGTAATAAGCCAGGACTTGTCCGAGACACGTCTCTCAACGTGTTGTACAGTTAATTCCAATTGACCAACGATTTTGTTACACCAGCATTCTTTGACCGAAAATCTATAGCTTCCTGTTTTTCTTTCATTGCTTGGAAGCATAATTCATTTTATAATTCATTATATATTTCATTCCATAGAATAGCACAAGAAGTAACGCATGCGTCACGACGAAAAGGTCGCATCAACACTTCCGTTTTTTTTATTCTTTTTTGTTGTTTAATTAATGCTAACGTTTTTTCTGAAAGCTCTTAAAATAGTGTGTCGCTGATACCATAGTACTTAGGAGAAAACATATCAGAGATCAACGTGTCGCTTCGTTAAAAGCTTGATTCTTTCATTGATAATATAAGTGTTCTTTCAGAAACCAAAAGGAAACAAAAAGGAATAAAACGTACGCTACTACAAAGTTAAACTAATTTCATAAACGGATCAACGCTATTAAGTTCATATAGTTTGTTTTTTGCATGTTTTTTTCCTTTACATTGCTAGGTTAAATTGACTACTTTTTTTTTTTTTATTTCTGAGAAAGCCTAATCTCTAGTTATAAAATAAATCGCAGCTCTCAATCTGCAATTATAATGATATTATTTATTATAGATCGTTAACTCTATCACTTAATTAATTATCTTTAAATATACGTTTGTCTAGTCTTGTATTTCTTAAGGCAGGAATTTTTATATTTACAGTTTTGTCCTTGTTGGCCTTTCTTCCTTTTTTCCTATTTTTTTTTCTTTTTCCTTTTTTTTCTCTCTCTTAAATCGCGCAAGGCTCGTTTTCCAACGGCGAAGGAAACTCGTCTCAGACAAAGAAAATCTTTCTTCAATCAAGATACAATACGTCTGTCTGAAACGAGCCTGATTATATTTTTTTCATCTATTACGTTCCTATTTATTGACATATATATCGCATCACCGTAAAAATGTACATTCTAGTGATATTAGTTCCTAAAAATAGCCAAACCATCGAGACAAACCTGTGGCAAATTATTTCGCACGATAAACAATATCCTTCACGCAAATATAACCACTGTAAAAATATTTTCGATTCACTTGTATTCAAGAATATATAACGTGTGTTGTATGTGTGTGTATGTAAAATTTACTTATATCTTCAACACAATTTAAACTTGTATCTGACGATGTACGGAACGATATAAGGTAATTCTTTGTCTTTCGATCTCTTTAAAAAAGTATATTAGCACCATATATGTATACAGAGATTATCATTTCTTTCTTTCATTTAAAGTCATTCGTACCACTTTCCACCATTATTAACAGCGTTTCTTTTTTAGGATTGCACAAATTAATAATGCACATGCGTTGTACATATTATTCCACTCTATATATACTGTATTCGTTTACCTGCGATCTCAAAATAATTTGCCACAGACTCACATTATCACCTTTTTGATATAATTCAATTGGATAGCCTCTAACACGAGTTAAACATTAAACGTTCCGTACAAGCTTGTCAGAGGGTTTACCGGTCAACGGTTTGACTTCTGTGTCCGGTTCTTCTAAAGCAAGGGGTGCTTGCCTTGTATCGGGAACATCGATATCATCGACATCCATGGCGTTCTTCGAACGACTTCCTATCTCCGTCGAATCTTGCGTCTGATTCGACGAGCCGGTGTCTTCTAGGTTCGTCGACTTTGTAGGCTCCGTAGGCGACGATATTGACGACGGCGTGGGCAATTCAGAATTTGGAGATGTGCCATCTCCATCTCCGACGCTGTGAAGATGCGGTTTTTCTTCGAATACTAAAAGATAAAACACGTATTTTGAAGCTGAACGATAATATGACGACAAAAATTTGGAAAAAATGGCATTGTCCTGGAAAAATGATAGTGACTAACGAAAGTACTTGAAAAACTTTTATGGATATATTATTTGTACTATACAGAACCTCCTGGAATTTTATTAGCACTATAAGTATCACGAGAGCAGTGATAAAGTTTCAAACGAATTTGGTAATATACATAGAGATTACAAAGTATTTATTGCAAACATACATTTAACAGTATTTGCTACGACTAGGTGTCCTACTTACATTTGTCAAGGCTGATAATTGACCCTACGAATTCGTTGACAGTAAAAGACGGTGCTTGGTCTTCCATTTGCCTTCTCCTTCTAACTAACCACCAATCAACGAGGAACAGTGCCAAAGCTAAAATCTTGATGCCAGCGCAAAGTCCTACATATCTGAAAAATATTGAACGAACAATGTCACTGCTTAGTAAAATTTCTAAAATTAGCTTTTTCAAATTGCACACAGATGTGGAAATAATGAATACCTGTATCTGAACTGTTCAATGTCGTAAAGTAAACATCGTCCACCTTTTTCTCCACATGTGCTTTTCCAAAGTAAACATGTAGAGTCAATTAAATTACCAAATAAAATAGGAGCGGGTATGTAACCGAACAGTCTAAAAATTACAAATTGCATGCCTAAAGCAAACGATCTTTCCTCCTCTGAGACTGATCTGCATAGAAAAAAAGGTAAAATGAGTGTAACAATAATGTAAAATTCGAACATAATTCAAGTACACAGACATATGGAACATATAAAAGAGATGAAAGTGAAACTTACCGTAACACTATCATTAATAGAGGCATCTGAGTGATAGCAACAATAAACGTCATAAAAAAAAGCAAAATTAAAAATGGAAATATAGTCCTACAAGGTGAAGTGCACGGGCCAGCAGTAGCTACTGGCACTACCGTTACTTCCGCAAATTCTGGAGCTGCCGGTGGCAACATTGTTAAGTTTCCGTGTATACCTAAAACATAAATATGGAAATTATAGAATTGTCTAACACTATCGATAAATACAATGATATTTATCAGTACTGTACTTTGCACTAATCGCATTGTAGAGGAAATATTAGTATCGTTCAAAATAGAACATTGACGTTTAATATACAATAGTATGCAAAAGTTCCCAGCCGAATAGATTTTTCACCTTATGTATAAGAACTTTCCCTGCTCATTGTATACTCGGCGATGTACAAAAAAAAAAAAAAAAAAAAAAAAAAAGGAGAATTTCACACTTACATGCACAATTAGTAAAGTTCGATTTCGAACTGAAGGCAGTGCAGCCTGCATGACAAGGGCTAAAATACGTGAGACCGTTGTTTCCACAGACTGGCTCGACGTCTGTCATTCGGCACTCGCAACCGAAGTTGCACGCGGCAGTGAGATTTACTTGAAAGGGTTCCGGACCCTTTGTGCTGCTGTTAAAGTACGGTATAGTGGTCCCAGCCATTTTTACGTTGTCGCAACCGAGGAAGAAGAGGAGGCCATAGCACACCAGACATATCATGTTCGAGACGAGAACGAATTGAACTGCACCTTTCGGTCTTAATTCTAAACGTTTGAGCAAACATCCGCCAAAAAAGATTCCGATGCAGGCACCCGGTATCGCTATAGAGCCGGTGAATACACTGGCTTGACTCTTTCCTAAGCTGAACTGTGTCTCCAGATACTTTGGCAGGAAAACCACAAACCCGGAGACGATTACTAATTCCATGCAAGCTCCTAGGCACGTTACTACGTACACTGGATTACACACCAACCTCCACATACTCCTGGGGATATCTGAAACAGAGAGATATATATTTATTTATGTTTAATTATAACTAATTTTTGATCATTTTTGACAATGTATAATATTTATTAAGGAAAATTTGTATAGAGCGAATAATTAAATCTCTGTTGTAAAATTTCAAGAATTAAACGTTTACCCTTCACATCTTTGCCGTAACCACTATCATTTAGTTTCTCCTTTTTCGGTTCTTTGCATTGCTCTTTCTCTTTCTGCGACGAAGATTTAGCTTTTTCGATAATTCGTATTTTTTCTTTCTCCCGTTGCAGAGTTTTCGGGAAACTGAAGAACGGTATTGCCACTAGAATCAGGAGTAAGCCACAGAGTAGGAAACCACCCCACCACATGCCTACCCATCTGTGATCACCTGGATCTGTAGAAGAATAATTTTATCTTAAGTAATATTTCATAATTATAAGTACAACCAAATATCACTAGTAAAACTGCAGAGTTTTATGCATCTGGTACATTTATATAACCGAGTTCATATAAATATGCAGTCTACTTATTAGACATATTTCATTACCTATACTGATGATTGTTCCAGAAAATGAATCCATATGAAATGATAACAGATAAGCTCCAAGAAGAAAACCTAAAACCGGCCCAAAAGCTGCCATACTATACATACAACCTAAAAGAAACATAAGAGCTGCTTAATAAAATATTCTTATATGGTAAATCTTAAACCTTTCGAAACAGTATATTTTCTTACCGATATACAAAGAAGCACTTTCTGGTCGTACGTGATCATCTATGTAAGTAGTACCGAGGGTAAATAAAGGGGAACCACCACAGCCTAATAATAACTGAGCAAGTACAAATAACATAACAGGACCAGCGGTAGATGGAGATCCCTGAATGCAATTATCACCTCTTAAATTGTTGTGTGGTGCTAAAGGCGGAGATGATAATCCAGACGATAAACGACCTATGAAGAAAGGATGATACTTTCAGCTTCTGTGCAAATGTTATTTTTAGACATTACACAACAATGTGAATTTCGTTGATATTTGGCATTTAAGGAAAAATAAATTGGTAAATCATGCAATCAGCATTAAATATTTCTCTTTACCTCTTCTTTTTTTTTTTTTTTTTTTAATTAGAATTTATATTCTTTTAGCAGGCGAATCACGAAATTCACATTTCTACGTGTAATATTATTCGTCGTTTCACAATTCATTAAACTCTCACCTAATCCCATATCTTGTTCGCGTAACGAAACACCACGACAAATGTTGTCCGAGCTAGAATTGTTTGCAGCCGTCATTAAATTGGGTTCGGCTGTGAAGTGTGGTACCATAAAGATCATCGATCCCAGTCCCATTATGACGGCGCCTGGAATAATTAAAAATAATGAATAACAATAATTAAAAAATATTTCATATAATTATCTTGCAAACAGGCTTATTTTATTAGAACTTTAATATCAATTTGATCGAAGTACGATACTTGGTACAAAAGAAAAGGAAATATGGGTACTGTTTAAAAACTTACAAAATTTCTGTAAAAAGAAAGCGTTAATTATCTTCTCTACTCTACTAATTCTAGTGCTAGCTTTATCTAACAAAGACTGGATTATTGTTGTCCCAAGTATCGAATGATCTATTTTGTAGCGACAGGGCAAACAGTCAATGTTCGTAACATTCGCTTGAAACATAAAACTGTTTGCACAATTTAATAGAACACATCTATTTTAATAAATCGACCTTATCAATCTTATGGGATAAATGGAACACGAGAATAATTAGTGACGTAAAAAGTAAGGAATACGATATAATTATATATTGAAATATTTACGTTAACACGTCAGGATTGACCCAGCCTCCGCGAGAGTTAAATAGCGTTTCAGATTGTCCGGAAAGTGTCTTTCTTTTACAGACACGTCTTTTACAACGACGCATCTTTATACAAACAAACGTTGTGATTTTTAAAAACTTGACAAAACAAAAAGTGGATCATACGTAATTCGATAAAATAATATAAAACGAAAAATGTCGTGCATCCATTATTTCTTTATAAAACGAAAGAAACTTTTCGGACGACCTAATAGATTCGAATACTTTTACGATGTATACTTACCAATAGCTATCCAAACAGGTATGTGTCTTCGGCTACCAAGATAGCTGACGAAGATGACGGTGATGACATTTCCAATTTCATAGGAGCTAGCAATGACGCCTGAAAGGCTGGACGGGATTTCGAACCTTTTCTCTATGGTCGTGATCACAGAATTTATGTAACCTGAACTAAGTGCTTGCTGCAGCGTGACGAGAAACGACAGAAGGAACACAAACACCTGGAAAAATCACCGGATGATCGTTCGTTAATGTGTGCTAATTGAACCTTGAGCGTCTCCGATGACGATTGCGAGTGCAAATTCGACGTGTTTCTTTGTTAGGTTTCCTGTTCTAAGAAGCCGCGAGGTAACTCTTGCTTCTACGACATCGCCACGTCTTGCACCATGTTTTAGTCACACACGTTGATTAAAAATACCGATGACAAATTTGCAAATGTTTATGGTGTCTGTGAAGTGTTTGGACATATTGGGTATATACATTTATATTTCTTGTATTTTACATCTTAATATTAATATAACATTATATTTCCTGAAACGTAGCAAGTATCACAGCGAAACGCAAAGTGCTGCTACTACCGCGAAGAAGTTAAAAGAGCTTAACGTGGTTTACCGAAGGATCTTTCTCTTTTATATAGAAAATTATGGGGGTTATAGAGAATTTACACAGAACGAACTTGAAGGTTGTAAAACGATCGAAGAAATCAAGATTGTTCTAGATTGTTCGCAAGGTTACGTATGTACATCTGTGATTACCACCACCTGCGCTACGTATAACTCAAGACTTATACACTTTACGAACTTGTACGCTTATTTACACTTAAAGAGGAATTCACAGCTCCTTCTGTAATATTTATTTTTTTAACGCGTTTCTCTTTATCCATGAAATATATGCGAGTTATAAATGATAGAAGATCAATGAGAAATATCTGAATAAAAATCACGTATATATATATATAGCAATTAATTTCTAAAAGAATGTATACTTGTACGTGATTGCATGTATCCCTTAAAAACAGTCAGACATACGAAATACTTTGGTTTATACGTTAATTTTGCCTTCGAGATGAAATATATTCTGAACATATGTTAGAGTCTATGAACAAATACGCTTATCGTGGACGAAATATCAATGTTATCATCTCAAATAATAAAACGTATTTCCTATGGAAATCGAAGGAGAGAAGATAAGAAGCTTCTGTTTCTGTGTTTACGGAATTTATATTATTTTATATAAGTCGATTAATATTTCGTAGAATAGACATTTCTACCTGGAAAGGCAAAAATGTGACAGCGTACTTTATCAGAGATATGTTTTTTCTTTTTTTTTTTTTTTGGTTTGGGTAGAACAAAAGCATCCTTTATCATGTAAAATTCAGAGATACGTGTACCTGATAATATCGATTCTTTCGTACATCCATGCTGCCGAATCGAACGATAAAACCCGATTAGATAAGCAAAAGCTTTATCGATTCCATCATTGTACCCTTGAGTGCATTTTAACTAACGAAGGTAAAATGCCGCTTTAACGTAACATTATGATCTTACGATGGGAACAGGATAAAACATTCTGCTGATAATCGACGTGCTATGATTGATAAATCAAAGCTAAAAAGCGCTCGATACGAACAGTTGTACATTTTGTATTGTCGAAAATCATGAATTTAACCATGTAAAATTACATGATTTTTATCGATGCACTAAAAGAAAAGGTAATTTACATTGGTCGAAGATCAATTCTCGATGAATTCGGAAATTGATGTTGGTAGAAAAATGATATGAATAGTGTACACAAAGTAAGAGCATCTTATTGAATTTGATACAAGAAATAATTCTAAATTGCGATCTTAAAATTGAGCTTTCCATTTATTTGAGAAATTCAACTTATTCGGTCGAGTTTCAGCAGTTTTACAAATTTCGAACGATTTCAATATCCTTTCGTCTGATTTACGAGCATTTGGATATTCCAAGCATTTATTGTTACTTGTGAAAAATTCTTCGTGACTGCAAATATAAATAAAGAAACCGGATAATCGGTAGACTAGAAGAGTTCGGCCGGATTTCTAGGCTAAACCTGTTCTTGCACGAGTTAACGAAATATCTGATTACGTTGCAATGTAATGGCAACGAACAATAAAACCACGCCAAATGAAAACGATGACGTCTTTGCCTCGTACTCTTACACGATGACTTAAAACCTTTCACAGAATGTCAGCAGCGTTTCAATGTCGTATCCTTTCGAAATGATGACTCACCGCACCTCGTTTTGCACATCCGTGTACCATATATGCAACAGATGTAAGTTGATTGGCGATTTCGAATTAATCGAATCGCTTCATTCGGAGACTGTATGACGAGAAAATGTAACATGACCCTTCCGTTAGAACATCGCACACATAAAGCGATTTTTGGAAATATCTAAATGCTGTACGTGTATGAAATTTACCGTGTGCACTTCCAAACAGTTTATGCAATTTTAACTAGTAGGACGATAAAAATTTGTTCAAGCGAAACAGCGTGGTATAAAAGAAAGCGTACTATAAATATTACTAACGTTAAAGATTTTCTTTTTCTAATAAATAAGTAGAATTGCAGAGATTTAAAAACGTTGGTTCACAGTTGCTCACGAGAGTATTCGAACTTCTTGTGGAAATCTTAATTTCGTCTTGATAGTTGCAGCAAATGTCTTGTAATTTTTATGTACGTTCTCACACTCGTTACGAGCTTTAATTTCATTTAACCGTGATAACGGAGCGCCGTTATAGCGTGAATGCACTTTTAAAATGTCTCCCGCAAGAATCTCAAACACCTCATAAAAGATTCCTCCACAATAAGAGTCGAGATACTTTCGCGAACAACTCGCTGTTTTCAAAATAAATAAGTGGCGTTACGTCAACCGGATCTTGCAGGTCCATCGGGCGTTGCAGGAATTTTCGATAGAGTAACATTTGCGTACCTTTATTCCGGCGAATTTTTGTATAAAGGCCGGCCGGCAGCTCAGGATTCCACAGTCCTTCGAATCCGGATTAAACGGCGGAGTTTGCGCTCTCTCCTTCTCCGTCCTGCGTCGCCAGTCCATGCCAACAAGAAAAACGTGTTAAGAATTCTGCTACGGAATCGTCGGGTATTTTCGTATAAAGCGAAGGAACAAAGCGAGAAGCACGTGTGCGACTCGATTAATCCTTTAACTGCGAGACGCTGGCGACGAGGTGAAGAAACTCTTGGTGTTATTTTCGAAAGATCGAGAGAATAAATTAAGAGAGCGTGAAATTTGAAAAACGATGATCATCGAAGATAAACATCGATCTTATTCTTGCTTTTCGTTTAGTTCGAATAATTTTTTGCCGATTTATTGTAGATTCACAGGATCTCCGGTTAAACATCGTTAAAGAAATTTCACATAAATTAGACGTGTAACGCGGAGAAGATTACTTCTGTACGATTTAATCGTAAGATTCGCAGCGGAATTCTATTCTGATTAAATCGATTAACGTCTCGTAATGTACAACAAGTTCGATCATTTCACGCGAAGTTCCAGATTGTTTACGTTCTCGGGAACTCGACTGATTGAAATATCTTTACCTCGCTACAATGCTCGGTCGTAATCGTATTAATTTCGAATTCTTGCAGAATTTTATTATCCTCAATGATCGACTTCTGTTTAAGCCAATTGAACGTTACTTCGGATCACCAACAACTAGCAACAAGGCTACATCTGTCGGGTTGCTAGGATCGTCGACAGCCTACGGTCCACTTGGCGTCACTTCGATTCCCTATTTAAAATAAATTCTTCGTTCATCGCGACGCGACGCGTTGTTCTTAAAAGGAAATCCGGCCATCGCGTTCATCGTCCTAGCTTTTCACAATCTTCGTCTCGTGTGCAATTACTTGCGAAATTAGAGCGTAGAAAATAGCCTTAGAGTGTCTTCGAACGTAATTTTAGTCCAATACCGGCGATACAGTTAAAGGATTAAAGAAGACGATCGGTTCGATGGGAATATAATACAAATTAGAATGTTGTTAGTCGACTTTGCAGGATTTTGTTAGTCGATCGTAATCGTCTCACTTTTCTTTTCTCTTTGATTAATTGTACTGTAAGTTTTAATCATGCCAGCTTTACCTGTCCACCATGGAAGCACTGGGATTCCTGCTGTGACATTTGATGATAAAATCTCTGAAAAAGTGTAAGAAGAAGAAACAGCAAGCATGAATAATACTGTGCCGAATGATGCACCGTGATTGCGTGCATATGAGTTAGGACAGATTGAAATTAACACAGAAGTATACGTATTAATCTTTGGAGACATAACAAATACAAAATGGCGATAAATATGACTAATATAGATTATACCGTATAGCGATATAATTAATAGTAATTATATGGGCAATTGCTTGGTGTACTCTGTCGACAAAACAGATATATGCATTTCACGCAAAAGATAATTTCAATTATTCAAGTACAACATAGATACTACTACGAAAACATTTCCTGTACAATTAAATTCAAATTCATTTCAATAAAAATTGTAGCTTCGTTATCTCAGTTTTTTCTCGTTATCATTAAACGAGAAAAAAGGAAAGATAAAAAGGAAAAGATATGAAAACTTCCGTCCTTATTCGCTATACACGTTCTGTTCTACGTCTCCAAGAGATCAAGATACTTCGAGAATTGTAATATATACAAGTAGTGCATTCAGAGAAACATTGAATTTATTTACTCGTTTTAACACACCCTTAAAACCTGATATCGTATCTTTACAATTATTCTTGCAACACATTCGAAGATTACGAGAGAAGAACTTCCCTATTGTTTTACAAGGAAACAGTCTCGTATTACTAATATCTCCTGTATATTTTGTTTTTGCAGCTGAACTCGCGCATCTTTTTATCTCCATCAAAATTTCCAAAATATTGCTCGTCTTGATAATTATGTTTTTGCCTTCTATGGAACTTTGTCAATGTATCGGGCGTATTTTTAGAAAATTTACTCCTTTGAATCGAATAGCTCGCTTTCATTTTCGAATATATCATATCGCGACACGTTAATATTAAAATTCTCCTGTCTGATCGTAAAGTGACAGTTAAATCGGAAGATGGTGAAAAATATTTTCACCATATCTTTCTCCGTTTTCGTTTTTAAACGAAACGCTCGTCTATCCTCTAACGTCGTTCCTAACTTCATTCGGATGACTAAATTTATGATAATAGGACTCGTAACAGGACGTGCCTATGACACATATAACACTGCTATAAAAGAATCTATTTCACGAATAACCGTGTCATGGTCAGATCGGTGCTTTCACTTTTCACCTTTTCGAGGGTTACAGCTTGCAATTTTTACCACGGTCGTTTAGAAACCATTTGTGTATGTAAATTCGCGGATGGACTGACCGTACTGCAGAAATCTCCGATTGCGTAATAGAAAGAAACGCCATAATATTTTCACGACTCGCTTCTTAGCGTCTCGCTTTCTCTTTTTCGTCTTCGTTCGTGACAATTTCGTTCCGTTCGACGTCATTCACGATTGTTACTTGTAACACAACGTGTACATGGTAGCCGATGACGTATAACCGCGGAAGTTTATTTTCGTTTTTAATAAAAAAAACGAGCGAAAAATGCTTCCAAGTCTTTTTATGGAATTCACAGTGAAAATCTAAAAAATAAACATAAAATCCAACTATCCGCAGTTGCTTCGAGTTCTTCCTCTTTACGTGAATAATAACAAACAAAGCTAAGTAAGAAAAGATAATAACAAGAAAAACGTATGAGATTTTCGAGGCATATTTTTACAGATTTTTTTTATCAAACTTCGTACTTTCAAAAACCTCGAAACTACGACACTAAAAAGAAGATATAACTGCGTTTTTCTGATTACTGGCCGATAATTTCTCCAATATTGAACGATGAAAACGATTCCTATAGGACGAGCGAGATTCTTTCACGCTTTCCATGCGCCGTTCGAGCCAAGTGATACAACTCAAGTTCAAGCCCGTCAAATGTTACAATTTTCATGTATTATGCACACTTATGATAAATGTAATAATAAAGAAGATTTATATTCTGATAATAGAAATACGAGTATCGTACAGATCTTTTTCCATATACTGTGATCATAGATTCGTTAGTTCCTAACAGTTCCTATTAACAGCGATGTTAATTACCGCATGACGACGTTATTTTTTAACAAGATCCGCAACAAAATGAATATCCCTCGTGTTGTATGCGTCGGTTATACTCACCTATGGTCCACGAGGCCAGAACTGGGATTTCTACTGTGACACCTGATGACGGTGTCGTGAGTCAGTCTGCTACCGGTTGCCTGCAGTGGGTCTGTGGTTTCGTCGGTTCCCGTGGTCGCACTCTCCGCGTACAGCCCAGTCATAGCGTACATGCTTTCGTTCCTTCGATGTCCGGCATGGTAATTGCTGCCAGACTCGGACCTGGAAATGCAATAGACGATCAACGTGTAATTTGGAAGTGATCCATTAAGCTTCCACTCTTGTTCTTGTTGACCTCGATAAAGCGGCCATCCAATCGTCCGCTACATACGTTGTAAATTAAGTGTCCAGGTTTGGCGTTGTTGCGTACAAGATCAAGGATTCAGGAGTTGGTCAATTCATCACGAACGATTAGGAATTGGGAATTTCTTCTTTCTTTCCTTTTTTCTAAAGACGACTCATAAGACGACGGAATACGTAAATGAAAGAATCGAATAAATCTCATTGGTAGTTTCGGTTTTACTTTCTTTAAACATTAGCTAGGTGGTTTAAGTCGATAGTTGTAATAATTGTGATAATTAACCGTCGACTGACTTTATTCGTTTTATGTTCAGAAAATAAAAAAGTTTATCGATTGTCGGACGACTTTGTCTCTCGTCGTATTTATCTTGCGCGTTGAATTTACGATGATTCGACCATTTGATCAAAAATTACGGGTCTTCTTTTCGGAAAGCTTCCTGATAATTCCGTTCCGATTTGGCTTGTCGATGGACTGGCAAATTTATAGATTTTACATCTAAAGTGTTTCATATTTTTATCGAAATAGACGAGGAAATTCTGAATGGCATCGATAATACTGGTAGCAGATACCTCGCAATTTATTCATATCGAGATGCGAATCTTCGATATAGTTCCGGCTGCAACTCGTGTGATTTTTATCCACTTTGATGTTTATTTTAGCTGATCGATGGAAAGAAACGCGTAAGCTTTCGCGAGTGTCTATTTCCGTACAATTGTCGATGATTCGATCGATTTCGCAGTGGTACCTGAAGTCATCGTTCTAAGATCATCGTGCATCATTAGCATACGAGCACGCCAAAGTCCTCAGATGTTTCTCGGTTAAAAGTCAAGAGGAGATCGCAAGGAGAGGCAGCGAAGGTCAATTAGATCTTTCTACTTCCTCCATTTTTCATGAGGTTAAATTTGAAGATCGATGATTTACGTCACTTTCAATTTAGAGCGAACCAAGAACATTTGCAACGAGGCTCGCTCAAGATTATAAAATTTGGGAAACTATGCGAGTCTCTTCGATGAGAATGAAAATTGATAGCGACGAACGAAAACTAGAATATTTGTTGAATGAGAACGAGAACAAACTTGCCATAATATTAATTCTCTCAATATTTAAAAGAATTTATTCGAACATTACAACTGTTCGAATTTTTAAAGCAGCCTCTTTCCGAAAGTTGGAAAATTCAATTTCAATGATTTCAAGCGATGACGAATCAACGTCAATAACGAGCTACTAAAATCGCGAACGTTTCTACTTTGTAAAAACGTTTCGAATCTTTTATTGACAGTTTCCTCGCGACAGTTTCAAACACCAGATTAAAGGAAACATCAACTAAAACGTTTTATGAAAAGGACATTTACCTTCCGCTTTAGGAAAAGTGTTGATAATTAAACTAAAAATAAATATCAATTTACTGTCCTTTCTATAAAGCAACCTCTACATTTCCGATACACATTTGACAAAGTTCTATTCGTTGGATATAAAAACGACAGATTGGATAATCGTCGTTCATAAATAAATTCCTGTTTACCATTTACGCCACCTTTGCGAAACTTTCGATCAGTAGGTTAAAAAAGTATTGATCGGTTACCCTTCGTCTGTCTGAACGAACCTTCAAAGGCAGAGTTATCGTAATATGGAGAAGTTAATTTTATTTTTAGTAGCCGATGGGCAATTAACTCGTAACGATAAAAATAGCGTTTGTCGCCGAAACAATCGAGAAGGGTTAACACCGAGTGAGGAGTTTCTGCGCTGATCAACGTAAATAGCGAACGATTGGGCTACCTTAGCACCCTGGACTGCTGCATAAGCTTTCATTATCTACGTTGCATCTTGCTCTCGATACATGGGCAAAATTTAATTAAAACGAGACGTACAGTTTATAAACAGAAAATGAACAAGAAAGAGGCTCGAACTTTTATACCTAAACGTACACTGGTCGAGACAAATAGTAATACCGTAGAAAATAGCCAGGAATATTCGAAGATAGTAAATGAAAGGAATATCTGAAAAAATTTAATTAGAAACTCTTTCGAGGAAATAAAAAAAAAGAAAAATAAAAAAGAGAGAGATTTTCTCTTAATTTCGAGGTTTGCGGTCTGAGCCTCGTACAACAGGAAATTCATATAACTCGGGGAACGTTATAAGGTATACTATATACCTGTGGTAAGTATAAGCAATAATCTTGGACATAATAAAACGCGAATACCGCAGGACAGGAAGTCGGTTGCGTGGTCACAGGCGCAATTTCTCGGTTCCTGTCTTGTTAACGAACAAGAAAGGGAGAAGACAAACAGAATCCTGGAAGCCCCTGAACGCCGAACCTCTACTTATCTAAACATTACACGCAGAGCTCCATTCGGAGGATCATATTACTTTACAACCTAACAAGAACCTTCCCCCGTGTTATTTGAATTTTTTTTCGCCCCATCTAAGGGGATAGCTCTGCAATACAAGCGCCCGCAAAAAATCCATATCCGCGTCTATGGTTTTCTCTGATTTAAACATTAATCCTCCGAGCGGTCCAAGGATACGCGAGCTTATACTATTTGGTTATACTACTGCATTTTGGCATAGGCGGCAACGAGCCACCTGTGTTTTCTAGTTTCCGTTTGTCGTTGCTGCTGCTTTGAAAGAAGAAATGAAAACAGCGAGAACATTTCATGCGGAAATAGTGGGCAAATTGTCAAAAATAATTCTGCGTAAACGACAGACGAAGAAAAGGTACACGAAAGGTATGGAGAATGGAAGTTTCCCATAGGTCTAACGGTGTCGCGTAAATATACGATGTATCGCTGGATGAGTGGTGCAAAGATCATCAAAGGGGGAAGGAATCAAAGGGGATTGTAGATGCAGCGACGGATTGAAAACACGAACGAACGAGCTGCCTTCGTTTACGAGAGAATCGAGTTTGGAAACTTCAACTCAGGTTGGCGCGTATTCAAATTTCGGTGAGGCAGAGTAATGGGAAAACGGTGATAAGCCGATGAGCAATGTAATAAAAATGATAATAAAGAGACTGCCTTTTTAATATTAAAAAGTCTTAAAATTGATAGAAACGTTCGCGCTGTTGAAAGTTCAACAATTGAAATTTAAACTTTCAGTCGTTCGAAAGACCCTGGCTATGCGTCTACTTATTTAAATCACAACGTACGATTTCAGCGTCGAAGAATAAAGACTAACTAAAATTCGGACGAAAGATTCGATCGATAAGAGTTCGCCTAAACGGGCTACGAGTCCCTGTTCAAAAATAAAACCACGTCTACCGTTTCGAATAATTGTCCCATAAAGGTAAAACCGAGAAGTCTTATAACAAGCGTGAGAATTCACACCCGTAGACCCTGAAAAGCAGTTTTTCCACCGCGTTCTTTCAACGAAAGGCAAGGCCCCCTGTATATTACGTTAGACTCGCAAGAAGAAGGGAAGGAAAGAGTATTAAGGAAAGAGAGGAAAAAAAAAGGAGAAAAAAGGAGAGAGGAGAGAAAGGAGCTGAGACTCTCGACCTGGACGAAGGTAAGCAGCAGAGAGGGCAGGCAAGGTAGAGTTCGAAAAGGCGAAAATCACCTTTTGTGGCCGAAACCACCGCCGCTGCTCTCGTTCCTCTTGTGGCCACTCTCGGATCGTTTGTAGCCAAAGGCACTGGATATGCTCTCGGCGCGTTTGTGACCGCTCTCCGAGCGTTTGTGGCCGATAAAACCGCCGCCGGATTCGGTGCGTTTGTGGGTGAACATGCTCGAGCTCGAGCCGTTCCTCTTGTGCCCGCTGGTGGACGCCATTTCTTCCTTGTCCGCCACTTCTTCGCGGCCCTCGGCTTCCTTTCTACCAAGATCGTTGAATTACGGCTCAGCCGGCGACATTTTCGAACGAGTTGCCTGAAACCAAACCGATAATTCTCTGGTTAGTCTATTGCTCGATTTTATTCTCCATCTACTCTAATTTTCATTGATGGATTTTCGTTCGACGAAGGTTTCGATATTTCGTCCCAAATTCTCCAGGATTCTGAGATATAATTTTGGGTGCACTTACTTTTATGGGAATATTTATAAATATTTTTGACGTATATTCTTTATCGTATATACACTGTATATATTTAGGTGCCACTTACCACGCTATACAAAATTTATTTATAATCTTTACTGTATAAAAATTGTTTTCTTTTTTTATGGAAATACGAAGAAAGGCCATAGGCTATTCGATTATCATTGCGTTTGTTATTAGCGTCGTATAAGGTTCTGACGTTCTAAGCTGACGCGATATAAAATTAATTTTAGACTTGCATAATTAAACGATTGGTTCGGTTAAACAGAAAAGTTATTGCATATGACAAAAACCTGTACTGAAAATCTGTACTAAATGGATAATTAATTATATGACTGAAACGAAAATCCCTATGACTGAAACGCTAATAAGAAATACAAAGAAAAAGAAAGGAACAGAGCTCCGTTCTTCCGTAATAACCGCGATGATTTTCTAAACCGATGGAGAACGATGAACTCTCTAGCTAAACTAAATTAAGAGAAACAAAGTTTTCGGTACTTGGGAATTCTAACGACGTCACATCGCTCGTCTGTCTGCTGAACCTAACGCGACGAAGATTGTCGCGAACAAAGGAAACTCGTGACGTCTGATAAAAAGAAGCTACGCTGTAACGATATCATCCTGTTTTTATTCCCTTTATCTACGGCTTCGTTTCGAAACGGCCCGTCACTAGTACTCTGCTCTTTATTTTAAAGTCTATTGATCGAAACTATGTCGTTAGAAATACAAAGGTAGCGAATAGCGACGCATCGTCGAGGAATACGAAATCCCAGGGATCGTTTCATCGGTCGTCTCGTCGCGTGTGCATATTATACGTCGAAGTTTCGCGCCAAAGTTTATCGCTGGGAACAGTTTTACTCGTCGCACGATGTCGCGGCAGAGAGAACAGCAGATACAGTTATACCGGCGCTGCCTTCGTTAACGAAGATGACAGCGTTTCTACTTGTGAGCGAGCTCGCGTTGTTGAACGGCCCTGACCTTACCAGAAGCAGGTTCGTTGAACTGTTGAATACAGAGATGTCAATTGATCGTATGATCGCGTCAAACGTTGTCGACACGTGGATTTCCCTCCTTCAATGCCTCGTCTAGGTTTTATTTATATGTATAAACGATCAAATTAAATCGATAGTCGCTTCGTTAGTAGGCCGTGGCTTCTGCCCATGTGGTGGAAAATAGACGCGTGCAGTGGCTCGCGAAAGTATTCCAACACTTGCGGATATTTTTTATGAATACACATACATACGTGTGTGTTATACATATAATGTTTTGAAATTTTCTCGGTATACTACAGTGAGATTCAACCATCAAAATTATACGTATACTGGTCAAATTTGAGAGAGATTTGAAATTTTAGGAGGGGATTAAGCAGTTAGCTGTTAACACCCGTTAGAAAACTTTGAAAAGCGTGTACCGAAAATGTGTCGCAGAAAGTAAGCGACGATAGAAAACATACTCGTCAAACACAAAGTAGTCGTGGCTGTTATAATATAGAATTAAGTTGTAACGAAAGGACCGTTTTATTTTTTTAATTTTATTACCGACAGGGCTCGTCGCAAGGCAAAATATCGCCGTTTCTTCGTGACGAGTATACTCGCCAAAAATAGTTCTGGATAACATCTCTGTTCGGAAGAAATTTGTCGCGTATGTAGAGTTAACGTTCGCGGTAGCATCTTCGCGAATTTTCCTATTTTGAAATTTGTATCCCTTACAATCTTTAGTCTTCCTATAAGTTTCCCATTTCTATCTCCTTCTTCCGCTTTGTACAAGGCAGAAGCTCGTTAAAACAAGCAAATACGATCAAGGGGATACGTGTTCACTTTTCCAGAGATTCAGACTGATTACAACGGTGATATTCTTTGTCTCTATCGTTCGTCAATCTCTTCATCGTCGTTCTCTTTTTTAATTCAACGTGTTCGCTCGTTACGCAATTAGAACGTGTCGTTCCAACGCCTAAACGTTTTAAGTACAAAGGAAAGTATTTCATTTTCCAGTATCTCAGGCTGCCTTAAACAGTCATAAAATTAATCGACGCAAAACCCAACGTAATTCCACCGAAGCCGAAGAAATCGTAATGTTACTGTTCGCAAACGATTCCACTTTCGCAGATAACCTCGAGCCGAATAATTCAGTTTGTGATTCCCGAAGTGTCCATCCACGACGAATCGTTGTCGTCCAAGTCGTTCCTGTCGCAAGAGCAACGGGCACCAGACGACGAAAGTTTCGAATTAACTTGTGCAATTAGCTCGTTACGTAAACGGCGTGCGGTTCGTTTCATCGTGGCAGGAATTGATTAATTTGACGCGAACTCTCGAGTTCCGACTTAACGGACTTCCGTGGCGACATCGCGCAACGAATCGTCCTGGAGAGTCGGGCAAAATTTTGACAGACAAAGGGTAAAAGTACGGAGCGAAATTTTATCTGTCAGCTTGTATTGTTCACCCTCGTCCTGTATAACCCGAACGTGGTACATGTTTTCAAGCTTCGGCGCACGTTCGTCGTCATTTTAGCTTGTACAGTTAACAGTTTTTAGGAATTTCGTCCGCTCTTTGGTTAATTAGACAAAAGGAACGAAAACATTCGTAGAAAAAATCAACTTTGTACAGTATTTTCGTAAATACGAATTTTTAATACAACGATACGAACACAGAAAGAATCGCTTTACTTCGCTATTTCCGTAACGTTCGCGAATTTCCATTATTATTAAACACTGGCGTGCAGTATGCCGTACAGATTGCACGTAAACGATAAGAACGTGCACCGCTTCTGAACGTCATTTCTGAAACTCTATATATTTTTACCTTTCGGTTATCGAATTTGAATCTTTGAATCCCACG
Source organism: Bombus affinis (assembly GCF_024516045.1). NCBI lineage: Eukaryota > Metazoa > Arthropoda > Insecta > Hymenoptera > Apidae > Bombus > Bombus affinis. Next base: position 14,707,060 of record NC_066345.1, read on the forward strand.
CTTCAACCTTAATTCCTCCGTTGACAACACGAACGTACATGATTGTGAAAAATTAAAATATCCATTGAATCTTTGTTCTTAATTACATCGATAAAACGGTCTAAATCGTATGCCTGGAGAGTAATAAAAGACAAGGATTTTCGAGCGCTATTTTATTTTAAACTTCCTTATATTAAAAAGACGAAGTAATTACTATATTCCTTAATAATCTCCATCGTGGGCAAAAATTAATCGAACTTGTTCGTTCCAAGTTCGTTTTGTCTATTCAAGGACTTTCGTAATTCCGATGAAACACGAAAGGCTAGCGATAATTATTTATCAACGGCAAGAGATCGACGACGAATCGATCATCGATATCACCCACGAATCGACCACGAGACAAACATTTCCAAACGCTACTTTAAACACGTTAGGATACCGTGGTTCAGACATGTTTCGCAAAAGAAAAACGTTCGCTTTTAATTAACACTTTACCGACCGCTAGCGGTTCAACAGCATCCGATCGGCAGCTCAGGCGCGGATTCTCCCTGGCGCCGGTTCTGTTTCGGTTTAGACTCTCCAATACTATTCTTTTCGTTCATCGCGAACGGTAAGATTTCAAATTGGCATAAAACTGTGGAAGTTTGCAAAGCAACGCAACTGACGCAATTGAGCGAGGTACTTTAGTACTAAATAACAAATTGCTGCTCAAATAATGAGAAAGATTACCGACGACAAAAAGCCGATTAACAGGCTATCGGTCGGTAAGCGTCGGCGACAAAAACCGATTAATCGGCTATCGGTCGGTAAAGTGTTAACATCGCACTTTCGTACTACCATATATTGGATTGGCAACTAAGTGATTGCGGATTTTGCCATTAGGTGGTATTGACAAAATCCGCAATCACTTAGTTGCCAACTCAATAACTCCTACTACTGCGTAACGACATCATCACGGGTTGTACAACGAAAAGAGGCGAAACCCTATACTATACTAATCACCGCATGTAAAAAGCTGAAAAAAATGTGATTGTAATCTGGAAAAGAAAATTTTGCACGAAATATACAAGAAAGCCAGTCGAAGAGAGGAGCAACAAAATCGTTAGCGTTATTACGTTAATCCCTTAGATCACGTCATCAGCCTGTTATCAACATCCAGCGCTCTTTATCCTTTGCACGAGCATGCTCCTCCGAACGTATTAAAAGTACATAGAAAACAGATCGATCGTCGATTAACAAGTTAAAAAACAGATTCTCCTGCGTAACAGCGTGCCGACGAACGCGTACAAGCGACGAAGACACTGTTACACATGCAGCTTCGCATTCTCGAAAGTTGTCCGTCGCTTCGTCCCTATCCACGCCAACACACATGGAGCATATTTTTCGCAGCGTGTTTTTAGATTATCGACCGGCCACGCCCTTGATTTCGTACCGATGAAAAATTGAAGCGTGGTATACCGTACATGTAGCATAGGCTCACTAACGAATTCAAAGTCAGGGATACATCGTAATGATCCGCAGGTATAGCGAGGCACGCGTGCCACCGAGTAAAACCGCATCAGCTGTTGACGCTACATCGACTTCCGGCGAACTTCGGACTGAAATATCATTCATCGGCATTGCGGGATGTAACGCGCATACATACTTTTGTCAGCCATCGCGTTACGTAAGAACGTAATTTTTATAACAAGTTGATTACGATCACGATCGAATATGTATTGCGTGGATGCGCGTAAAAAATTTCGTTTGTTTTATGTTCACGATCGAATAAATAAATTGTTGGATTTTACTCAACTTTACGTTTGAAATGTTCCGATGACGATATCAATGAATTTCGAAATTTGGATCGGGTGAAATAAGAGATCCGTTATGCGAATGTTTAGGGAATCGAAAAGTTTCGACGATCAAGATTTCGAGAATGGGAAAATTACAAAATCGAAGAACATCGAAGTGGCAACTGTAAAAGGGGATTTGAAAAATTTTGTAAATTAAAAGGAGCTGTTCGGTACGGCAGAAGCAAGCGCGTCGGCGATTACAACGGCAATCAGCTGTTGACGGCTTCATCGACTTCCGGCCAGCTTCATTCTTATATCTTTCATCGACTTTACGGTAAACAGACGCGAAGCGATGCGGAAAATTTGTTCGTTGGAATATAGCGTAAAACGTTTCAGTTTCTTGTCTTTTATTAATCGCGTTTTAGCTGAGTTTTTTCTTTGTACTTCCATTGATTGTATCTTTATCGAGGGAGAGATTCTTAAAATTTCTTTCTCCTTTTCTCGCGTTCTTTTTTCTACTAAGCACTGGAAATAATTTTGTATTTTAATTCCTCGCTCTTTACTCAATTTTCACCGGATTCTCCGTATTTCTATCGATTTTACTTCGAAGCAGGAAATATTATTTATCGAATATTATTTTATCTCCCTCTTTGGGTTACCTTTATTTTAAATATAGCGATGAATCCTACGCTCTCATTTCCCTTCTCTTACTTTTCTTCGTATTTCGCTCTAATCTTCGTATACTCGTATCTTTATCAGGTGTAGAAGAGGATTTTTCAGCATTTTGCCGAGATAAATCTAAATTAAACTAAATCCTTTCCCGTATTTAACCATCGAAGAAAGAATACTAAAAACTGCGTGTCTCCCTCATTTTTCAATGGTTTTCCACTTTTCTTGCTCTGTTTCTAAAACGTTAACTCTTGATTAATTGGTTCTGTATCTCTCGTCTGGAATAAATTACGAGAATGAGTAACGACCAAGGAATAAATGCAAAGCAACGAGTGAGGCGGTCGTTAATTTTAAACGAGCTTGTTTAGAGGGAATAAAATAGTTTATGAGACACGATTGACCGATTAAACGGACATGATTGTATAATCTGACGTTTTTTTGACAGAAACTCGGTAATTCAGTCTTCCAGTGAGATACGACGGCAATGGCCTATTATGCGAATACATTTACAATCAGATAACGAAAGTTAAAAGAAAAAGAATCAACTAATTACGAGCTAATCTTCTTTTTCTCTCTGAATCGATGGTTTATAATTGTATTAATCGCTTTAATGGGTTACCAATACGCTACGGACGTCCACACAGATGTATATTTTTTTATGAACACAGTTGGATAAACGGAATTTATTCGCTGAATGTTCGCTAAATGTCATAACGGCTTTATACTTTGAATAGTGTATATTTTTTATATACTTGTATATTTCTTTACATTTTTGCGTAAATTCATATTTCTATAATAGCAGAGGGAACGGAATTTACACGGATATTTGTTTTAGTCACGAGCTATACTTTGCATATTTTTATATTTTTTATACACGTTTTGATCTTTGCCTTTCCACGAATTACAGTCGTTAGTACAGTTATTAGGAACCATTAGTTAGGAACCATTCGGTCGAGATCATCCAACGAGTTTTACATTTTTTGGAAAAAATCGATCCGTTTTAAAGTTTATACTTTAATGTCTTTCGGCGTACGTTGGACTTTAACGGCACTAAAGGATGAAAAAAAGGAAGTATTTTCGATGTTGATACGTTTGAAAAAGTATCAGCAGTTTCTGGAATTTCCGCTTATAAAATCTGTATGCAGGACAGATGAAATAAACTGAGAAACATAAAGAGGGAAATAAAAATTGCAGGTCTGATAGGATATGCTAGCCAGATGCCATACGCTTTTGATATTAAAGACCTTTTTTACAACATCGTTTCCAACATTATGCCACGCGCCATTAAAAAGGGTATTTCCCTTTACGATCAGTTTCTGCGAAATCTGTATTTTGTAAAATTACGATGGGAATATAATATATAATTTAATATGTAACGAGGAATATTTTAAAATACGAGAGTTTGATATTTTCTCAGTAAAAAGAGTTAGGTCTTTCAATGCTACGAGAATTTATTATAATCGTTATATATTTGAGAGGGACAAATTAGAAATTCTCCTGATATCAAACACTATAGAAATAACTACCGCGAAGATGATATTTTTCTTTAATTTGTGAAACTGTTGGTTTAACGATGTTTTCCATTTTTTCCACTATCGTTCGAAGTTTGGAAAGAACGTTAAATTTCAATTATATGTTAACACGGTAATAATAAATATGACTCGACCATTAGAAATAAAAGTAGCAAAACTCCAAATATACGTAATTTTATTATTCTCCTATATTATCTTATACTTTTTCGAGTTCCAATGAAACTCGTTAAATATTTAAGATTCTCAAAAAAAAAAGAAGGTTTTCTGACGTCAATGGTATTCATTACGAGGAATCGTGATAAAATTTTATTTTAAGCACTTCCAGGTACTCTTATTATCCACACAGAGAGTAGAATATTTTTACATAAACTGCATCAACATTTTACAACAGTCGTGCGTCTGTCGACTCAAAGTAAAATTATTTTTCTTTGTTCCGCGTTGATAATATACAAGACCTTGCTTTTATTTAAATCTTTCGTACTCGTATATTCTTATCTCTGTTCTGTTCCATTGCATTTTTACGTACATGCGTTGGCATTATATTCGCAATATAGAATCACGCACGTAAAACAATCCTAAATTGCCGTCATCGGTAAAATCATAATTCCTAAATAGCAGTTTTCATCTGCTAACGAGATTAATTGTTAATACGATGCAGAAACAAGTCGAGTGCTACGGATTAAACTTTCCCTCGTTCCCTCATCAAACGTTCGTTACTAAACCACCGTTAGTCGCAAACCCAATTATACACCGTTGATCGCATTATATCTCGAGGTTATACACCTCGTTCTCCTCTAACCTCAAATAGCATTATGGTGTTATGGAGTTACGTATGTACCCGCAAATTCCACCCAACCACACGATTCGTCGTCTCATTTTCCCGGTTTTTTTTTTTTTCGTTCATTGTGTTTTTTCGTCGTAAAATTAAGAATCGAAGCGACAGGCTCGAGCCTGAAACTGAATTTGAAACCGTCTTGGAAAAATTGCATCGACGATTCGTCTACTTTTGTTAGACTTTGATAAAACGTGGAAATAGGAAACGTGGCACGAGAGAGAAATAAAACGGAAGAGATAAATGTAGAAGAAAGAGAAGTATCCACTAAAATCGTTTTCGCGACTGGAGCAAATTTTCAAAAGAACGAACTGAGCTGAAAACTCGGATAAAACGTTCTCCACCCTTTCGAGCGTCCCTCGTTCTCCCTTTCATCGAATTGTTAAACACACAGCCGAGTGCAAATACATCAACGCCGGCGATCGCTGTGTGTTTGCAGCCGCGTCAAAATATCGCAGCGAATAAAGCTGTTACCACGTCCACGTCGTGCCTGTTTCATTTTAGTAACACTTTCCAGCCAGACCGTTAAATTCGCCAAACGATCCTCCTTTTATTTATCAACGCTGCGGGCGCGTCCGCCGCTCAGATTACGTCGTATTACGCGTATAAGTGTTACGTATAGAAGAACGAATTTTGAAAATCCTCTTCGAGCCGCTAATGTGCTCTAAAGGCAATGATTCTCGGTAGGTCGATGCGATCCTTGAAAAAAAGGAACGAAGGCAGGCGAAATGCGATTTTCGACACAAAACGAACTGCGAGGGGGACAAAATTTCGATCCGAGAATTGAACGAAAGAAAATTTAGTTTTCTAACGAATCGTTGCTCAACATAAGTCAACATTTTTCCAAGCAAACCAATCGCATGCAATGATCATAAAATTCGATCGATTCGCTGATAAACCGTTGTAGAAGCAAACGATAAATAACGAGGATGATAAGAAATTGCGCGTACCATTTTAAGCACAACGATGGTAGAAATATTTTTGTAACAGTCTTTGTTATGTCGCGTGGGACAATCCGTGCTCCATCCCTCGTTGTCTGGCAGCCAACGATCCGCGTACTATTATTCCGACCCTCGATAAACCTAAGGACCCACCATAAACTTTAACTTAGTTGTTTTAACACATGTTTTTTAAGTCGATCTGTTTGTCCTGAAGGATCCTAGAAGTGTTTTCGGTTTATGGCTGGTTCTTAGAAAAGTCCTCGGATTTATTATGCGCTCTTAAAAATTACGGAGAAAGCGGAAATTTGTCTAACGGAAAAGCAAGTTTTTCTCATGAACAATGACACCCACTAGCAACGTTGGTATTATCATTCATTAACGTTGACTGTAACCAATGGGCATCGCAGATCGTTACCCTTGCTGTCGTATTAGCATGCAACTTGGTATAGTACGTTCGCGTTAATTCAGACCAGAGATTCCAAACGAGAGATCCTCTCTGAATGAGCAAACACAAACAATAGTAACAAAACACAGGAGTACGCAGTTAAAATATTAGGCGATATCGTTTGTCGAGAAACTCGAAGACAGGTAGGAGCTTCAATCGCACGAAACAACGATTTTCGATCGGTTACGCTAACATCCTGCGACACTTGCATCGAATTTCTCTGGCTTTTCCCCTCTCTGATGAGAGAAACCTCTTAACAAGAGAAACAATAGCTTTTTTTGCGAAATCGAACGAAGGAACGGCGCGGCAACGAGACGAACCAGCACTCACAGGTTGAATTCGCCAGGCCAATTTCAGCACTTGAATTCTACTCGGTTGAGTAATTTTATCCCAGCAATGGCAGAGGGGAAAAAACGTCCGTCTCTCCAAATGATTTCCGATACATCGTGTATCGAGTTTCTGCGCTTCCACGAAGAGGGAAATTCGTCAATATCTTTGATCGATCGCGATAGATCGATCGTGATCTCGGAAAAGCTTCTTTCGTTTTATAAGGAAATAATAGACGCACAATGTTTTTTGTTTTATATTTGTTTATTGAATTATACACGAACATAATAATAAAAATAGAACGAAACGGATCATACCTAATTCGATAAAATAATATAAAACATAAATTGTTGTTCAACTATTCTCACCGTATGAAACGAAAGAAACTTTTCGGACAACCTAATACTTTGGGATCGTAATTTCAATTATACGTATATCTTTGTAGTTTAAACAGTAATTTGCAATTTGTTCGGATAAAATTTCAAATAGACATCTTCCGAGTAATTGCATTCCGCGATACGTTATTTCTTTACATCTCTTTCGGCGAATTTCATTTCTCCGGGCATAGCGAACTATCAAAGTTCAGAGTTGAAACGTTGAAATCCGAAGTTTTGCTGTTGAAAAGCGGCGAATTGAAAGGATCGAAGATGAAGAAATTTTTAAAGTTTCAGACTGAAACGTTGAAAACGAAAAACTTGCAGATTCGGAGACCAAAGGCCAAATTCGAGAGCCAAAACGCGAATGATCAATAATTACGAAAGAGGAGAATTCGAAAATTTCGAAATTCGAGAACCAAAATGCTAAACTGTAAACCTGAAAGTTTATATCGTAGATATTTCTGCAGTTCCTTCGTTTGTAAAATTATTTGTCCGCTTGAGAAACATATATACGTGTCAAGAAATGAAGATTGACGCGTGTAACATCGTTAAAACACAGATAACGCGGCGAAAAGAACAGCGTTTCTTAAAATGATTAAGCGTTCGTATGATGCGAATAAACACGGAAAAATGCATGTTTCCGTTCTACGTAAAACGCTGCCGTCACTCTGAGCTTCCATTGAAATAGCAAATTTCATTCTTTGAGAGTTTTCAATGACCAACTGTAGCCAAAACGAACAATGAATAGCTGCAGTTGCCAAAACGTTACAAATACTACGACAGAAAGTTGTAAAGTACGAAAATGTGAAAGATCGCTACTGCATGAGCTTTTACAATCATGTTTTTCCATGTTGTCATTTTAACTTGTGCTTTCATCTAAAAATCTACATGCCAACGTTGTACCGGATATGTCGAAATATAAAGACTCGGATTATACGAATGAAATGTACCAGAAATACTTACGACTTTAAATAATCGAATAAAAATTCTCGATTATATTAATAAAATTTATAGCGAAATTAAAGACAGGATGTACACAAAATAAATATACGAAAAAAGGAAAAAGAAGCAACCGCTTTTATATATTTTACAAGAAATCATTCAAGTTTCCAAAGATAAGATAGTTCCAGCGATTAAATTGAATTAATTTAAAATGTGAATAGAACGTGAACGTGACTTAAAAATCTAGCTACCTTCTCTGCGCGTGGAACCTTCGCTAAAAGAATTTTTCGAACTATTTTTATTGATTCACTCGTTACGAAAGAACACGAAATAAGAAAATAAAAACTCTTCTGCATTGGAAATCTGAATGAAAATAATCAAAGACTTTCTATACAAATTTCCATGTAGCTTTTCAATAAAATTTCCAACGCAGAAGAAGTTTTATTTCATTTTCTTTTAACTTGACTGATTTTGATCGAGTTTTGTTAATTTTAAACAAACAAGTACCGATTATATTCAACGTTATAATATTAGAATAGCGTTTGACGATGCGAATCTCGTACGCGCGCACAGCCAAACAAAAATAAAGTGAAAGTACGGCTGGCAATTTTCGTTGCTAACAAATTAGAATAATGCACAACCTCGTAACAATGTCTATTCAATATTGTTCGTCCGACAAGAGGCTAATTACGAATTACTCTCACGCCACCAGTCCTGACCTAATAATCTTCTTGCGATCTTAGACTCTCGGAAACGTCGCGCCGCCGCGACGTAACCGGAAGAGGAGCAATGAACTGCAGGTCGTACCGTTAAAGAATTAACTGAGCCGTCGTTTTTCGGCCATCGTTATTCATCGCTACACGGATTGCCAGTTACACAACCTTTCCTTCTTGTTAGGAGAACAAAAATGAGAACGAATTTATTCATCATCTACGTAGGAACAAACGCGCGCGCAAGAAATATGTCAATTTAATTCTTCAGTGATGTAAATTACTATGAATCGTTCGAACAGCTGGCATATATAAAACGACGAGTAAAAAGAAAAAAAAGAAAGAAAGAATGGAATTTCTTGAAACGTTTTACTAGTTCTTTTTGTACGATTATTATATTTCGGATCTTATCGTTTTGACAGCCACGATGGTGTATTAACATGATTAATTACGGTATTAAAGTAGCTTAGAATAAAACTAAATTGAGTTAAATGAACGTAAAATATGTATAGGCGATGTATTGTTCAAATATCTAGATAACCATTCTACGTATTAGATGCACGTTTTATAAGAGCAAACTTTAAGAAATTCTATATTGCACCAGCTTCTTTTCTCAGGCATTCCTCTACATTCTACATTACCACACACAGCAGAAACGTTTGATCACGTTGCATCATGGCCTTGTATCGAGTTCACGCGATTTCCTCTCTTCGTTCTAACTGCTAGGAGTGGTTAACATTTCTTCTTATATATATAAAAAAGTAACAAAAAATTCAAGCATCGTCGCTATATAGAAAAAAATTTAACCTCTTGACATATAAATGTTCCATCGATCTACTAACTTTTTACAATAACCACTACAAAAGATGAAAGTATAATATATCTTTCATAATACATATATATATACATATTGTAGAGCAAGGTAGCTCGAGTACATAGTAACGAATGAACAAAATAATCGATAGACTAAAAACAATCTGGGCATGTGCGTTAACTTTAATTGTATTTAGACACCCTTCAACCAAACTTACTTTTGGCATCAGGGTCCCTTTTTGCATTCAACGATACAATGGCCTCGCCATATCTTGGCCCGACTATACGAAACAATCGACGATGGAGTTAACCAGGCAGGCTAAAACATTTTTCCCCGTAACCCAGTTCCTGTGTTGTGCACCTGGCAACCAAGTCGATCCATTATTCCCGCGGCACAGGCCGGTATCACGACATCCGGCGTCGTCTCTGATCGCGCTTTTTCGCGACGACGATCATCGCGAGTTCGCAGAACGAGAGATCAATTTCAGCTACGTCGTTGTAATTCTCATTTGGTCGCACCAAGCAACAACGTCAACACGGTAAAAAGATCAAGAAATCCGAATAAATTGAAACTTTCGTTTAGCTAATTGTTCGGACGAAACGAATAATTAATAAGCTTTACCCTTTTCCTCTAACTCTAAATTTCATCCTGTAGATTCTCGCTCGCTCGCAATAAGGAACAACGTTGGAATTGCGATAAGACCAAGAGACAGAATAAATTGAAATTTCCGTCTACGTAATCGTTTAGACGAAGCGGATAATTACGGTCTCTATCCTTCTCCGAACTCTAAATCTCATTGTCTAAATTCTCAGTTGTTGGCGGTAAGGAAGGACGTTGACACGGTGAAAAGTCGAAAAATCCGAATAAATTGAAATTTTCGTCCGCGTAACTGCTTAAGCGAACCAGATAATTAATAGCTCTATCCTTTTCCGAACTCCAAATTTCAGTCTCTAGATTCTCATTTGCACGCGTCAAGACATAACGTTGACATAGTCACACGACTGAGAAAAAAACCGACTGAATCGAAATTTTCATCCACGTTGCATTTCCATGCGGCGTCGTTGGAGCATGGGCCCTTGGACGAAACGCTGACCTAGTGCCCAACCCATCGTCGGCTGCTTGAAGACCTTCCAGCACGCGACGGACCATTCGATCCCCGGGTACACACGTGAGGATGGATGGACGGATAGCGAGCATGGCTCGTTACACCGTACCACAGCGCGATAGAGGCGTCGCGGCGCACGGCCTCCGCGATATCGCGTCGCTGCTCGCCGTCCGCCGATCGATAGCTGGCGCGCAATCGGCCCCCAGGTCCGATACGTCGATCGAGGGACGTGCAACCGCGACCTTTCCTCCTCCCGCGTGATCAAACTCAAACTCAGAATCGAGCAATTAAACTTGCATGAATTTCACGCTGTTGCATAGAATGCAGTTGATTTGTTTTTCCTTTATCTATCTGGACATCGACGTGATGCGAGTGTACGTGTGTTTCTTGGTGTTTGTTTTAGGTCCACTAGAGAAGGTTTCATTCGCGTGTTGGAACATTTTCATACGTTTTTCATTTCGATGTATCTTTTTATACGATTGTATAAACGATTTGTTTTACGATTTATACGATTGTTTGTTAAATATACTTGGACGAACTTTCGTACGGTGTTATACCGTAAGTGTAAGTGTAAGTGTGAGTGTAAGTGCGGTAAGTGTAAAGACACTTACACGCTATGAAATAATTGTTGCGAAAGCCCAAGTCACCCTTCCACGTTCCCATACGATTCCCGTCGAAGAATCGAAATTCCGTAATCTCGATAATTTCCTGCAATTCGAACGAATACCTGAAACATACCGAAACGATTCGCCTCGCAAAACCGTTGATCACGCGAAAACCTGCGACCTATCCTTCCACTGCGCCAAACCGCACCGACGCTACAAAACCAAAATTCCACGCGACACGATCTCTCGTCGTACCCAATTTCACAAGCGTATCGAGCACACCGCAAACCTGAAAGGCGCGCCGCGTAAAACCATTGGCGGCGATTAATCATCGAGAACCGCGAGGCTTATCGACAAACAGGAAGCTAATAAATTCGAAACGACACGGTTAATTGAATCCATGGTGGATCGAAGGCCGCAGGGCGGAAAAGAAGACGGGAAGCGGCCGGTGGTGAATTCACGATGCCCGCTTTTGTGGCTCCTGGGAACAGAATCGGGCAGTGTAGGTTCGCCGCGTGTCACCGGCCGATTCACTGCTGCACAATGCCGTACACGCCAAGAATCGCGCCGCCCACCTTCGTGACGTTGGATTGTTTGTCGGGTGAAATGGCAAAAACGGGGAAGGCTCCGACGGGCAACTTGGATAGCTGCTCGCGATTCGGCCGGTTCCATTGAAATCTAACGTCGTTCGAGTGATCGAGGAGCTCGTGGATTAGAGGCTGGATCTGGACATTCGGTGGCCATTTGTGGCTTTCAAATTGATTCGTTGCCGGTGTCCTCTTTTTCCTTGGCTGGCTGAAGGAGTTCGATTTTTGTGGAATTCTTCTTGCGGAGAAGCAGCATGATATTCGATCGAAATGGAAGACGAATTGAATTTTCTTTACACAGGGAAATTATTTTCCTCGACGATGTTTTTACGATGTTACGTGCAAACGGCGATGTCGACGAATTACGACGATAATGTTCGTTAGTAACTTAGTTTAGAATTTAATAGGCAACTGTGCAAGCCGAGGCATTTTACCTTCTATTTCTGTGCGTCCATTTAATTATGCGATATTTGATTGAAAACGATCTTTGTCATTTTTTCTTCCGTTGGAAGAAAACAGTGGATTTCTGTGGACGTGGATTTTGCATTTTGGTAATTTACTTGTCAGTAGAAATAAATTATCGTGGGAAACGAGCTCCGATGATAAATTTCTTTCAACAGATGGTCCTGATAGAGGTATTTATCGATATATGGTAGAGTGGCTATAAGAAGCGTAATGCGAATAAAAATCGCGAGACTTTCAGACTTTCAGACTTGGTAGGTTAGAAGTTTTAGATGCGTGAGAGATATAAATGTCTCGAGCGTTGAGCTTCAATTTTCAATATTAGCTCGTACCGAAACCGATACCACTTGAGAAATAGGACGTAAAATATGCGAAACGGTATCATTTTGGCAACTCTCCCGTACCATGCATCGCATCGCATTTGCGTTGATGGCTATCACTCTAAATAATTTGTCTGTCTATTCCCTGAAATGTAATATATTTCCTCCGAAGTATTTTTACTTATACGAATTTTCCCTTACAATGAATCCATTTATCCGAACGTTAATTTTCAAATTGAAGTTCTAAACGACAAATTATATATTTTTAAATATATTTGCTTTTTATGCGTAAGAGCGGTAAGAGCGTGCTTATGAATCAACGTGATAAGCGCATAGCGTCTAGTACATGTTTAGTGATAGCTGACTTGACTGTAAATGGATCGCATTATTTTAATCTGCATTAAAAATTTGTATCTTGAATCTGGCTTCCTAGCTATTGTTGCATACTTATAAATATCTGATCTGTTAGACGTTAAACGTTAGGTTGAGAAAAATTTCATCCAATTTCTCACGTGAGTTATTCTTTTATCCGCATATTTTCAAGTATATGATATTTATTTTGCTCGAGTACCGATATTATTATAAAAATCTCCTTAATACAAAAATAAATTTGTGCCCGAAGAACTTCTAGAACAAGTATCTTTCAGCGTACACCTAATGACGTAATGAAAATCCAATCTTTCGAACGCGTTAATGGCACCAGAGATCGAATCGAACGGATCTCGCGACTAACAACTCCAATTACCTTATCGCGAAAGGAAACTTCTCTAATTACCTAATTCGAACGTTCGCGAAAGTTTCTTCCACTTTTGTCAACCAAACGGAAGATTCGTGGTATGTTAGGTTAAGGTCGAACTCGAGACGCGTTACGACACCCGGTATATGTTCGGGGCCACCGGAAACTTTTGGCAGCGCGATAATATACCGCTATACGGTACTGCAGAAAAATATAATGCGACAGCCTGCTGGCTTTATATAGATCGAATCGTATACCTGTCCCATGTACCGAAACGAACGCAATGCCCGGCTCACCGGACATATTGACTCCGTGATGAATCACCGCGATCGCAAGTGCGCAAACCGCGTCCCGATGCAACACGCCATTCTTAACAATCGCCTATAAAACGTTTCACGCCGCGGGACAAATCCGAAACCTCGGTGGAATTAGTCAAGTTGCTCGAATTCGAGTGGTTCGAATTAGAAGAATCGCGCGAAATGAATCGAGTCGACTTTCGATTCAACGCGTTTCGATTAAACTCCCGACGCTCGGATTTCTTTTCAAATTTAGCGTATTCGCGTGCGTGAATTTTGTTGTCGCGTCATTTCTCCGTTCTGTCGCGTATTCTCCGTTTGTTAGCTTTTAGAGGATACGAGATACTTGCGATTTTCTTATACAAAACCGAAAAGTCGTAGAAAATTGTGCGCTAAATTTACATAATGCCGGCGCGCTTACTTACCGGTCGTTTGCAGATCGAAGGGACGTGCAGAAAGTAGCAACTCGATGTACCAAGGACAGAACGAGACTCGATCGATGGGGTTGAAAGCAGGAATTTGTAAGAACGTTAAATTTGAAGTCGGGTAAATAATAATCGAATAGGTAAAGGGCTTTCGAGTTGTTGAAACGAGCTTCAACCGTGCATACTATCTGCTATTTTATCTTCCTTTGGAAAAGGACTATGCGTGACCCGTGTGTGTTCTGCGACAACTTCTATGGAAGTAGGTACGAAAGTTCGTAGAAAAATGACTGCCAGGGTGATTGGTAGAGGATAATTGGATATTTGCTGGCAGACAAGCGTTGATTTCGATGAATAAAAATTGTAAGTAATCATAAAGGGTTTGAAATGAAAGGGGATTTTAGGTGGTTAGTATACGTTGGATAGGGGTGAAACTTTCCGTGCAAATACGTACTTGTTCGACGGGTCGGTAGTAATAAATATGGAGTTGAATAGGGAGAAACGATGTTTTTTTATTGTACGGACAGTCACTGTAATTTTTCTTTTTTTTTTTCTAACGAACGTGACCAGCGCAATTCGAAAATATGAACTTGTTCTGTTCAAATGGAACATCTTATAATAGACGCAAGTGTTGTCTAAATATACGTGTCTCAAATATTTCAAAGTAACCTTACATCTCTTTATTTTCGTCTACCTAGGCACTTAGTTGGTTTCGAAACGAATTTATTCGTTTGTAATATATTAATCTCTCGAAACCATGCGAGGTTACTTATAATAGGTTAAATAATAGGATAATTCATGTACAATTGCGGTTCGATTCATCCCGATAATCCTAAATCTATGCTTATACATATTGTAGATCATGCGGTACACTAATTGTAATTATTTAAATCTAGATTTGAATTATTTGGATCTGGCAAAGACTAATAAATTATACTTGATCGCACGCATTTTCCACGATTAAGTATAATTTATCCTTTTGATTCAAAGGGAATTCATGGGCCAACTGTATATTTCTTTTTTAATTCATCACGCTGTGGGACATAATCGATTGTTTCGTTTTGTTTCTCATACCGAAACGGAGTACGCCGAAAGAATACCCTCGCAATTAATTGTACAACGTTCGTACACGCAATCGCGTTTAAGAATCGGAATAATATTCCAGCTCGTTTCTGAACTTGAATTACTCGCCGATCAGCTGATAAGCAAGAAGATCTATCAATGGAGCGAACGTTTTTTCATTAAGCTGCCTTTTCTATCGCCGATAGTTTCAATTGATTAATGACCTGAATAACACGAACAATACGCTTCCTATTTTTAGCCAGTGAACGGTATCGAAGACCTTTGTGATTTTTATATCGATCGCGTGCAGGTTACCTTCGTTGAAAAATTGTAGAAATTTCAATGAGCCTTTCTTACGTAATTCGAAACTATCGTTAGTACACGACGATCCAATATTTACGAAAAATTTTCAGGAAAATCAGGAGTACAAGAGCTTCGAGTAAGCGTCGTCATATCGCTGAATCGTTCATTTCGTTACTTCGTTCAACGTATCACGATTCGAATTTCGTTCCAATTCAACTTTTCCACCGTTCGATTATCGGAAACCTACTCCTCGGAAATTCAACAACAAAACCCACAGCTAGAAAATTACGTCGCGTTTGTTACCTTGGTCAACGATAAGAAAATTTTTTTATATAATGTTTTTATTAGGTTGGTAACTAAGTGATTGCGGATTTTGTCATTAGGTGGTATTGGCAAATACCAAATAATTGGTCTTCTGATTAACCACAAGCTGCGCTACTATTAATTCGAATAAGATGAACACTCGACGATCGTATCGGGTTTGTTTCACAGTCGAAAACACAAACAACATAGTCCCTCGTATTCTTCAAATTTATACTCGTCGAGGACAATCAAATGAAAAACACTTTTAGCTACTTTTTTCTATCGCTCCTCTTTTCATTATTTCAAGTACCTACTTATACCGTACTCTCTCAGAACTCGATGGACTGTTACGTTAAAGAGGCTATCGAAGTTTTTAAGACAGCGAGGTGAAGCAGGATTCAAAAAAGATTGGAAAACACTGGTTTATATCTAACTTAGTGTAACGTAGAAGGGATAGAATTACGAATAGATGTCGGTACCTTTTTACACGAAACGCTCATTCATTTTATATACGTCGTTTCTCAGAACTTTGTCGACTAGAAATGGAACTTTTCACGAGAATATCAAAATCTTTATTAGAAGCGGTCGAAACGAAGCATGCTCGAAGAAGGATTGGGATACATCGCTCCACGGTCTCGTCGCATATCTCGCACCAAGAGTCACTGTTCTACTTGCAGGATGAATCAGAAACGGTCCATATAACTTCGACTGGCTCCGCATGAACTGAGTCACTATATTCTGGACTGTAAATGGTGGACTTGTCGAGTAAACGGCTCGTTTGATGTGACTCTAAATATAAAATCACTTCCTCGAGGAACACGTGCCGGAAAATGAGGCTGCGCTTCGTACGATTACACGGGCTACTGAAACCTCTTCATTAGCAACCAAGCAAAAACCATTGCCGCTGTTAATACGGGCCATATGCAACGAATGCGAATGAGATTCCACCGTTCAAACTAGGAACACCATATTTCATCGTCGCCAATTCATCCTTCTTCGAAACACATTAACCTCGGAGAGAGAGAGAGAGAGAGAGAGAGAGAGAGAGAACTGTTTGATTAATTGATAGATACAAGTTTCCTGCGTTCTAGTTGGTACGGGGCGACTAAATATACACGTAGTTCGTAAGGGATGGTTAACTCGTCAAACACGAAGCAGCGGAATAATACGCGAAAATTGTGTAAACGTAATGTCGTCTTAAGAAAAATATGTATATATTGATGCTTGAGAATTTTGTGTAAGTTTCCACTTTTACTAACGGTAACATATAAAATATATCAAATCTGCTGTATGTGATAGACAAAATTTACAAAATTTTACTCCTATTGTAGGATTTTATGATCGTATCGTTATCTTTTTATCGCGTTGTTTGATAATTCCATTAACAACCCTGCGAACCGGGTGGCATCAACTTTTAAAAGCTCGAATCTCAAATTACTAGGCCGTGGATTCGTTTTATCCACCGAATCCGCTATAACGTCCACTCCTCTTTGTGTATTTTATATATCTTCGTGCATTACACGCATCCTGCGGATTTTTGCATTTTTCAATTTTGCATAAATGCATAAAGATCCGCAGTCTGCCGCTCACTTAAACGTATCAACTCCAATCTCCTCCGCATCCTTCTTATTCACTTTGCTTCCATACCATAACCAGCTTCTTCTTTGTATTGCGACATACGGTTAGTTGTCGAAGAACGAGATAAAAACTGTCTACTGTCACCAATTTACACGGCTGACCATCTTTTGACCAGCTATTGTACAGTACGCGCTACACGGATCGAACGCTGTAAACTGCTGCTGTAAAATTAACATCGAGCCCCGGTAGGATCTGGAAGAGAGCGAGGTCAGTCGCTGCAGACTGTAAGATCGAGTTCAGAGAGCGTAATCGCCGGGATCGTTCTGTAGGAAACTCGAGCCCGCTGAGAAATCGTGGGCAGGATAATGAGGTCACGCGTATAAAACGTTTCTAGATGGATCGCAAATCCTGAATGTGACTTGCCTGTCGCTTCGTAGGAGTCGACTTCGAACGAGTCACAAAGTGGGACACCAGTTTTTGGAAAATCTTAATATTCTTCTTACCACTGGGTCACTTACGACTGACACCTGCTGTAGGCATTTGTAAAAGAGAGTGGGAAACTTTGCAACGTTGTTTGCGAGGTTACACGAATATATGTACCTATTATCGTTCTTGATATTTTTCTATTTTTCTATTGCGAATTTTATGAATTTGCGAAATTGCGAAATGAAAGTAAAGACGCGATTTTCCCACAGAATCTTTTGTACTTTCATATATCCGTGATTTTGTTTATTACGTTAAATTATCTTCGCGAGAAGCCCGGAAGATGCCAACATTCAACTCACGAGTATCTAAGTACTCAAGAGATTGGAAAGTCTTCGAGTTTATTAACGACGAGCAGCGTCGTTAACGAGTAACATTATATCTTATGTTTCGTGTTTCTTTCTCTCGAGTTTCCTCGACGAATATTCGCAAACATTTGCATAAACGTCCACGATTTGGTAACGATTTCTTGCCCAAGTACTATAGAACGATTCGATGTACGCGAGCGAAATTCTAGAAAGCATATTCAGCCCATTACGATCGCGTCACCTGAATAACATTCATCTCGCTTCAATAATCTAGAAAAGAGAAAACCAATCTAGAATACTATCTTATACTCGTATTGACGTGAGCGTTGATCGGTTCGATCGATCGAGCAATAAAAATTGTCGACAGTTCTGCTGGTTCTGAGAACGGGGCAGACCCAACCAGGTTTCCATGTGGCTTCTTTAATTTTACACGAGAATAGTGTTTGCAATCTTGTTACTATACATAAAATATTACGTGTACACAGGAAATCAAGCTGAAGACAGAACCGGCTGCGAGTATCGTTCTTTAAACCGTTCCTTTCGAGTGCTATTGTGCAAAGTGTGCTAGGACTCATTGACGTAATCGAATTGGCATCGCGAGCGTCATTGAATTCGAAAGTCGAGGGATTTTACGTTATGAAACAGAGTGCGTATCTTCTTTTACTGCTCTTACTATTGTCTGCAGCACTCGAAGTTGTTAAACGATCGAGCACATAGGCGAACACGCTTCACGACAATAACGACCAGGTATTTTAAAGAACGAAAAAATAAAAGAGGGCGATCGATACTGAGAGGAGTCGATCGTTACCGAAGATCTTATAAAAATATGTTTGTCATTTCTATGTTCTTTGATCCAAGGCGCAACGTACTAATACTCGAACTATGATCGAAGTATGAAACTCGTATCGGAGATATCGAAATGGAAGGTTATACGAAAAAGTACACGACGCAAAGGGAAAGCGAACTTTCATCTATATATTTTATAAAAAATCATTCGAATCGCCTAAAGCGCACCGCTATCGACCTATAGTAACATCTCTATAAAAATATTGGTTTTAGACTATTTGGTAATTCCATTGCTAATGACACGATCGAATGACGAATCACAAACAGGACATCTAATCTCACAAATATGTCATAACGAAACTCTCAAGTATACAATCTCACGGAGGAATCCATAGGAACGTAGGCAAGATTAGAAAACATGCTAAGGCTAGTACAAATATTTTCTCCAAACTACATTGTTCTCAGAAAAGGAAAAAGAAAAAAAAGAAGAAACACATTAAGAAAGAAGTAGTCGTAAAGAATCTCAAGATCAGACAATTTGTTCCCAGTGGTTGACCTGTTCCCTCCGTTTCGGCTCGCACAGAAACCAGGCTTTCCTTGGAAATCAAAGGCAGATCTGTGTGTATCTCGATGATCGTATCGCAGGAAACACCTACATAGAGAGCCGCGAGTAGGATAACGAGGACATAGATACAAACACGTCGAAAGCACCGTTTGACTCGGTGTCTTAACGTTCCTGACTTCTCAAGCGGACATCGTAACTCTGCCCGTTGATTCTCTTGCCAGGTTAAGCGGATTAGATCGGCACTGAATGGGAAAACAGCCATAATTCCGTTTATTCGGATCGGATAAGGGCCGAGATAATGTTTCCATAACGGTACGATGTTTCTTTTCCCCAAGGATTCCCCTGGTGAACACGCTTTCTTCACTTTGTGATCCGAGCTTCTCCACTCGGTTCTGTTCGTAGATGCTGCGAGCACTCGTTTTGCTCGCGACGATGTTTGTCTCGAAGCAACGTTCAGATTCGCGATATGGCGAATAACAGCGATTCGCGCCAACTCGAACGCTATTGTGCGTGTTTTATATTTTTGTATCTCGTTATCGTTTACCGTAATGAGATACGACGACTATCGTGATCGATCGTATCGGTAAAATTTGAACGAAATCTGGAAATCTTTATAGTTACAGGATATTTATACTTACGAGTTAGAAGACGCTTGTTGCTAACGTGCATTGTTGTAAAAAGATTAATCTCTGCGCGTGTTTGCGGTAAATATGATTTGTGTAATATGTATTTACAAACGTCCTTGCTTGCAGGTCACATTTTTTTTTATGCTTTAACGTCAATCGTATCTTTGTAAACGATGATTGGACAAGAATTTAATCGGACATTGCGACTGCTAAAGACTTTCTAAAACAGAGCGATATTTGTTGAAGGTTGTGATTTCGAGCGACGAGTCGTGAACAATCGTGTTACAACGATTCGTGCAACTGTAAACAATCGATGAAGAAAACGATCTGTCTCATCCGTGTTTCTTAAAATTGTACAACCTCGGATGCTTTCAACAGATTCGTCACTTTACAGAAAATATAGCCGACAGTAACAATAAACTGTATTCTTTCATATCCTTGGCATACCGACTTGTTCGAAAACTGTGTTCCATCTGACAACGAAATTGGTGTTGTTGCAAGGGTTATTATCAGAACGTCCTCCATCGGCTTTCGTCTCCTTCGGACGCGTTGTTCAATGTTTCAGCGTAAGGGAGACATGTTTCTTTATTTATAACCAATCTCGAATATATAAGGAACGAAACGCACTCAAGGATGATAATAAATTTCATCTCCACTGACCTCGCGTTAACCAGTGATATATTTTATGAGAAAAGCGAATGTACAGACAGATCGAGCCATTATTAATTGCGCTTGTGTGACAAAAAGATAGAAACGAGTAACGAGGAAAGTTGAGATTAATGGAAACAGAACAGGAGACATAAAAATTAAACGAACGAATATTTCTACCGATTGTATTTCTGTTTTGCTCCGTTGTATATTGGATATTCGAATTTTTAGGTTGTCGTCGAACTTCAGAACGTTTCATTAACAAAGACAGAATCGGTACGAGCTAAATCGCCTAAAAACATCAATATATAACCTCGCTGGTATCTCTACCATCATTTCTATGTCTTTTTCAAAGCTCCACGCAATTATATTATATACCTTCGCATCGCTCGAGGCAACAAAAACATCACACGCTGCGACAAATCTAATCGCGTCCATCGAATCTTTCCATCGATTCATTATGTTGTATGTACTCGTTTCTAAGGTAATCGATATAGAATCGTATCTTCCAGCCTGTGTTTGCGCAGTACACAGTCGCCATAGGAAGTTACGAAATTTTGACGCGCATGAGACTGATTTACGGAGTTGATAAAAGATCGTTTTATCGAAGAATAAGCGATAATAATAAATATCCAAATAATGCAAATAATTTTTGCATTATTGTCTATATCTCGTGACGGAATAACGACAAAATAGCGGGAACCATCCGCCTGAATGACGCGATAGCGAAACTGAACGTAAAATAGCGGGTAAACAATCGCATTTCTTCACTCTGGTATCGACAGCTCCACTCGTTGCGTACGATAAGTCGAAAAAAAAGACCAGGGATAATTAATGGTACGAGGAGGAAGATCTCGTCTGGTTGTTTCCACGATCGACGAATAATTACAATAAAATGTACCGTGTAGTCGACTGCCGACGATGTGTCGTTAATGTTCGACGTTTTTCCAGAGAGAATTACATAGATTCCGTATTTACGTTCCAATTAAAATGGTCGAGTAGATTACGACAACTTATGAAACGTGGCAATTTAGTTAAATGGAGATTCTTGACAGGTATCAACGTTTTGTCGTTTCCCTGCGATTACGAATTTGTAGAATTATCGGCGTATTAATTCTCTGCGATAATCGGCGATATTACATTGATTATAGCGAGATCCGTGAAATGAGTGGGATTAGGATTGAATTAGGAATGAAATTATTGTACAACGGAGGCTAAATCCGTGGAAGAGCAATTTGAAAATCCGATATGTTCAGGTACGAGGAAAAGCTTGTATGAAAATATCAACTACGTTCGCGTGGAGACTAACAGTTACATCGGCCTGAATTTGAAGGAAAAATTCTTACCGAATGAATCAAGCGGTGCTGCTCAATGAGACCTCAAACATACCAAAATAAACGAGGAATATAACTGTAAAGCATTCGTCGAGTCGCTTCCGTGTGACATTACCATCGAACATGAATGAGTCACGATAAAAAAGATACCGAGAGGTTCGTATTATAAATCGGAGATTTATGTCCAATGTAATTGGACGGTGGTAATAATTGAGAAAATTAACAAGCAATGATTATATTATCTTCTATTAAACGATTACGATGAACTCTCGTTTCGCCGAAGATACGAACGAAGCTAATTAAGCGATTAAAAGACGTGTATACTGTGAAACGGAAAATACAGCTTCTTCGCAAATCGAATTTATCTCTTCGTTGAAGAAATCGATAGAATTTATACGTTACAAATATCGGAAGAATTTTATTGATAAGATTTCGTTGAACTCGTTGTAATAATAGTGGTAGTCCTAATATCGAACAGACATCCTGCAGCATTTATTACAAATTACCATTCTGTTCCTCGCAAAGACGCTTGTCATGTTCCTTTTCACAAAGCCTATATACGATCCTCGATAGTTAAATGTCTGTCCTAACGAACATGCAAACTACTCTCTTATTTTAATATTTAACGTAATCCACCTAAAATCAGATGCTGGCCCACGCTTTGCGAATTTATGTTCTATTCGCTTTCTTTGATCGGTGTACGTGTACTCTATCAAGGGTTTTCGGTGCCTTTGGAAGCTCGCCAGAATGCTCTGTATAATGCTGTTACAATGCTAATTCCTGATCGCAATGTCTTGCGGTGCCAGGCGAAATTATGCGGCCCAGTCTGCCAACCTTATAGTGCTTTATAGGCGTTTGTACGTGGCACGCGGGTCCGCTTATCGTATCGACGTCAATTCAACCAAAATACTGTTTCATTTGCGTAGTTGGCTACAACTCGTTATAGGAAAGATACGCGAACGATCGATGATAATTAATGTTCGCCGTTGGAACCAGCTTCGGCAGACTTGTTTCTGCTATTCCGAGTTAAAGGATATTTCCATTCTTTTTCTCCTATTACTCCCTCCGCGAGGCATAAATGTTCTATCTTTCTGGAATGCGCGTATTTGCAATACGAGATTGTGGAATTATCGAATTGATCCAATAAATAAAATGTATCTCAGAATCGTTTTTATATTTCTTCTTTCGCTTTGGAGTAGCAAGCAATCTAAAGCTTCAAATATCAACATTGTATCTAAACCACTGTGCGATCAATGGAACTAATTATTGTAAAAAAAAAAAAAAAAATAAAAAGAAAAAAGGCAGTGATAAAATCTTTTCGAATCTAACATTTAGAACGTTACGCAATTAATCATTTTAATTTTCCTTTTGCTTGCTCAAAGAAATTGCTTTAAAGCTTGCGAAAGAGTGTTTTCTTTTTTCAACTAATAACAATATGTATTCTTACACGGTGGTAGGGGTTTCAATAACAAGAAAGATATCCATAATTATTTCGTAGCGTGTAAATCGTATTAAACGATACACAACAAATTGTACAACTTGATGTTCACGACTGTTGTACGTAATATTCCACGTATCTCGATCTCTAATAGAAGCTTCCAATTAACTCGCCTTTCATCACGGTTCGTGGCATAAACCAGGTATTACGTTTTCATTAATCGGCGTTGATTTTCACGTACAAAGTCTTATGTATCCATCTCAACCTTGCGGTGAAAGACAGCATTTACCACTTTCTCTGGGTATCGTGGGAGTTTGTTTTACCCATACGCAGCACCCAAGTACCCAGGTATCGTCTTTTTTTATTTTCAATAAACTTCTCTGCAATTTATGTGTAAGCGTTAACTTCTAAGCGCCAGCGTAAATTCTGTTTTCTTGATCAGGCTCGTCGTAAGACGAAACATAAGCAACGCGTGAAACACTTTATCTATCCGCTCGTAAATCATAACGATACAGCTGCCACGTAGATAAAAGATTACACGCAACGTATCCGAGTCGAGCTTAAGAAAAATAATTACTTTCTTTTTGCTCTTTCAGGCTTCCAATGAAAACGATAATTTCCATGTCCCACTTTTCTCTATTATAAACTATCGTAATTGATTTTTTCCTTTCTATTTATTCCGATGTAGAAACATCGAGGAAGACTTAATAGATAAGTGTTTCTATGGTGAAACAGGATCCCGTAAAAAATGTGTTGAAAGTCCAAGCAACGGTTTCTTTACGGTGTTTCATTTTCTGCGACCATCTTTTAATACTTATGAATGAGAGAGTAGTTACGTAACCAGCAATATATTTTATCCGTGTCAAATGTACAGTTTTAATTAGGTTAATGATAGGTCCGACCTGAATGGCAGATCGTGCGGGATAGACAGTCCGTTAATTTAATTGGCTTATGTACGCTATAAAGAATATTTTTGCAAATGAATCGTTTAAGCTAAAAAAGATTAATAGGAAATTCACCAAACTGGTTGATTTTATTTTACGTCAGTAAACCTAGCAGTAAATTAGCTTACGGAGTAAAATACTAAAATATAGGAATATCGGGGAGAATTTCTGATAAATGAGAGATTCGATTATCATTGACTCAAGTATAATTCATTTTTAATCTCTTCTACAGGTTTATTAAAGAGGCGAGGACGAGACGCGCGCAGTTTACTAATAAGCAATAATTGCTCAAACGCGATACTTTTGAAGGAATAAATATTCTTTGAAAGAATCGCAATATCCTTCGTGTCTTGTTGCATGAAAATACCACTAATAATTAAGCGATACCGAGTATCAAGACTAGAACACGTTTTTAAAACAAACATTTTCTCTCGCATTATATTTATTCTCTCTACTCTATTTTTATCCTCGTTTCAGTTTCTTGATTTGTGAAATTTATGACACCTTTTAAAAAAGCCACACTGTGGCTAAACTTTTACCATGGGAATAATATTTCATATGTAGCAACCTAATGCCAGAGTCGTGCGAGATTCTTAAGTAGATGCTCGTGAAATAACGTGGGAGGCCCTTTACTTTCCTTCCCTCTTCGACAGTTGTTCGAATTATTTTTAACACCACGCTACCCCGCTGAGCCTCGACATTTCTTTCCTTCGTAGGTCGGCTGAAGGACTCTGGTGAGGACTCACATGATCGACCATTGTTTAATTAATCTCCCGCCTTGTAATGTTATCGCTCGTAACGTGATTTATAGACCAAATACAGCAGCTATAAAAGGTATCTGTAGATCACTATATTTGTTATATCCATAGAAACAAAGTGAAGAACGCAAGAATCAAAGAATCAGGGAATTTGAGAACCCTAAGAATCCAAAAGTTACAATTCAAAATTCAAAACAAGATTTTCTTATTATTTCTTAGATTGCAAGAATTATGATGCAAATAAATTACTATTTTTCTGCGAAGCGATAACAAAGTCCAACAATTCGGAATTCAAACTGTTAAATGATCCCAGCATAATGTCTACGCTACTCGTGGAAAGATGGAAAGACAGGCGAATTCAAATGGAACAGCGCTGAGCCCACGGAATTAAACGTGGCGACTAGTTAACTTTACGGGGAAAACTTCACTGGCGGTATTTAAACGTTGTCATTGTAACGGTCCGGTAACATTTCATTCTTAATGACGATCATGTCGGCCATACGTCCATTTCGACCGTATAACCATCGTCACCGTTACCATTTTATGGCCACCATTTCGAGCGAACTCGCGCGACATTCGCGCATATAAACGATAGCTGTTATTTCCTTACGATCGAATAACGTTCCAAATTTTCTATCTATCTACATATGTGTCTTTTCTCAATGAAAAATTCCATCCCAGCTCTCTCACTCTCGTTCGATGATATTCCATCTGCAATTTTCCATCTGCGATTTTTCATCTATAGTCGCTATTACTCCATCGATTCCAGGCATCGATTTTCAGCTCGCGTACACAGCCATCCGATAAATTATCCTCAACCTCGACCTACGACGGAATCGCCGAGAGAAAACAGTGGATTACGGCAACCAGTGACTTTCTCTGACAGAGTGAGCGACTGGTATAGGCGAGTTCCACTGGTCGTTCGAATACCCCGTCCAACATTTCGAGTCTTCTAGTCAAATCGCCGGTTTTCAACTTATTTAACCAGCGAGAATACGTACACCGCACGTGAATAGACATAGACACGGGACATTAACGAGTAACATGTAACGATTCTACTATAATTTACTCGGATTAATTTCATAAACGACAAATGTCTTTTGCTGTTTGGTAAAATCGATCTGAAATTGTAGCGCATTATGTTTTTCTTAGAAAGCCTGCGATCTTTTTTTGGAATCTTATTAGGATCCTTATCGAAGATAAAATAAAGGAATTGTAAATACGACAATGCTTACAATATGTCTCGTACAATATGTCTCATGCCGATACAAAAGCAAAACTCGGAATATAAACAGAGTACATATAGCTGGCACACTCGAAATCGTAGAATAGCATTTGACTATGATTTGGTGAAAATCGATTTTGAAACGGGTGAAATACGTGCACTTAGGTAATGAGAAGAGGATATAGTCGAGGATCGAACGTCTTTCGGATGAAATTCGGCGTGAAATACGAGATTCCATACGGTTAGCAAGTTTCTGAAATGTTCTAGAACTCGAAATAGTAGAATATTGCATTTCGAGTATCAAATATCGCAATTCCTCTACAAAGTAGCGAGGCAGTTCCCATTAAGCTCTACCTGATAAAATTATCGCGACGAGGAATACGAGTTGCTTTTATGAATAATAAAAATAAGTATCTTAGAGTAGCAAAGAAAATATCGAAAATTATTCCCATAAATAATTTCTGCAACAGAGACAGAAACCAAAACCAGGATTTCAAAAATTCCATCGAAATGGTTATTATTATTAATATTGATTCGGACAGCACAGGCAAATAATGAAATATATAGGTAGCCAAAAAAGCAGACCTCGAAAAACTTTGTAAATTGGCTACTTTCCTTAAACGGACGAGCGACATTATTCTCGAGAAAAATAGCACCAAATGGTCGATTAATCACGTTCGTGACGCAAACACCGAAATGTGAAAATTAAATCGATGATACACAACGTTCTCGTGTTACATTTACGCTTCGCGTAAATTTTCCTTTTCACGATATTTTATCGTGTTACGAAGGTAAATAATCGACATGCAGACCTAAGAGAAAATTCTGTCATGAAAATACGCGTAAAAGCAACGTTCGATATCAGGTGCAATTACCTTAAAAAGGTTCGACAATTTCGTCATGGAAATAACGAGACGAGTGAATTAAAATAAAATAAAAACTATCGAGTCGAGCGAATTACGATAATTTGAAACGAAGACTACGAAATGGACGAATTGTGAAAATATTTGGCAGAAAACACAAACGCTTCCATTAACACGATTAATCAAAAATTCGTGCAGAGGTATGATTAATAAAAACGAAAACATGGTCAGGTTACAAATGTTTCACAAGAGAGGAAGAAACATGGAATTTATCATTTCCACGTTTATACGTAGTTCTTAAATTAAACTCACCAAACCGTATGTATCTCACTTGTTACACCAAAGCGTTTCTCCGAACTATCATTGTCGACTTTTGTCGCAATACACGTATACACAAAAGATAAGGAGCGAACTGTGTCACTCAAACGTACACATTGAATATCACGCCCACCGTTACAACACGCTGCAAAACACACTGTGCAATATCACGATTCGTTTAAATATTTATTGTTTAATCGAGACGATCCACGCTATTCGACGATCTGGACAACGCTGCGAGCCATCCAACCCTACCTTCGACGAAACTATAAAGCGATCGCACGATGACTGATCGCTTGTAAACCGAATTTTTTTATCCGAGTCTGGAGAAGGCCCGCCCCTACTTTTTATTTCACAGACATGTGACTGCCCCTGCGTGTCACTTTTGATTCGTCCAACGCCAGATTTTATGAGAATTGTTTGGCGTAACGTCGCTTCCATGATTATACGACGAAGGTGGCTAGTTCGATCGAAACTCCGGCTGCACGGAAACTGAAAAATACGAAGTTGGAGAGAATACCGAAAATACATTACTTTTAAATTCATCGTTTTTAAAGATTTACGAAACTAATCTATCGTCGAGGAATATCTTCGTAATATTTATAAAACTTTTGGTTTCTGACGAAACGTAACTTTCATGACTTTACGACGGAGGTGGTTGGTTCGATGGAAGTTCATATCGAACGTCTTAATTTTATTAGCTCGATCCTCTTGCACAATCGTTTACTAGCTAATAATATCAGCGAATAAACAGGCGACAAATTTTAGATTGTACACTCCTCTTATAATTTTATACCTTACGAATACGAATAGAACGATCGGAACGTTCAAAATTTACTTGCAAAATTTCATTCACTTTCTCATCAGACTTGACCTTGCTACATATACAAGAGGATTTATCGAGAATGAAAATAAAATATGAATGAATGTAATAAAAGGTATTTTGCTGTAGAATTTTGCTGGTAATTGCTACTCATCTAAATTAACTTTCATTTTAAATAACACTTATACAATATCTTAAACATATTGTTTACAATAAATTTATAATATTCTAATAGTATGTGTCTTTTCCGTATTGCACCTCTAAATTATCGAAAATGATGTAGTAAAAATATAAATTCGATAAGTAGATACATGAACTTTCCTAGATCATTGGAAAGAGATAGCAAAATCCCAAAACAAAGTCGTCGTGGGATTATGCAACGATTATGGGGAACCATG
This sequence comes from Bombus affinis, assembly GCF_024516045.1. Taxonomy (NCBI): domain Eukaryota; kingdom Metazoa; phylum Arthropoda; class Insecta; order Hymenoptera; family Apidae; genus Bombus; species Bombus affinis. Next base: position 14,735,699 of record NC_066345.1, read on the forward strand.
AAAAGGAAACCGACTGGACACTCTCTCCGGACCTATTCGATCACCGATCAACCTTAACCTCCTTTCATTCCGGAATAGGGAAATCGGCAATTATGGTTAACTTGTTACTTTCTCCGTGTGTATATTACGTTGAGCATAACATTACACGCGTAATACGTAAACACAGCAGAGTGGACGTGACCGAACAGAAAACGAAACCGAGCCGAACTGGCCTAAAATTGTTCATTATTTCGCAGAGTCTAAAATTAGATCAACTAAAATCAGATAAAGTTTGGGAACCATATTTCATAAATACGACGACACGAGAAATTCAGATATTTTGCGGACGATATTAGCGTAGTTTTCAGCTTCACTGTCCAATTTTTCTTGAAGGAAAATGTGACAAAATATTCAAACTATTTGCTGTGTGTAAATATCGATAGCCGAATGCCACTCTCGACGTGTTTCAAATAAAAATTTCTCTTGTATTCGCAAGCTAAAAGCTATCGCAAACTATCTGTTTAAAATTTAGAATAAAATTTGTAAAAAAGTTTCGCTGGTACTGGGACTAATTCAGCGCGCTCGGTAAATCACTAGCGCAAAGTTACCTTCGTATCGGTTCCAATTTCAAACTTTCGTTCGGTCACAACGGTATAACGAAACAAGTTTTCAAATTCGATTCTATCGAAAACGAAAAGCATGGCGAAAAAATATTTGTATTCCATATTTTCGATAGGTATATCGCCTCGCATAGGATCGCAGCAGCCTGTAACAAAAAGCAATGAAAGAGATAACGATCGGGACGATAGAAAGGATCACACCGTGGAACTGGTAGAATTTTTTAATTGGCCCAGACCAACAATGAATCCGCGTTTCCACACTTTGGTTTACGTCACTCGTCGATACCGTGTTTCCGCTAATGAAGCAAAATTCCCAGAGTGTACACGAGACACGGGAAACGTTTGTCTTGTGTCAGCGTACCTTATAATCGGTACCATCGACGTGCCCCACCGCGCGGGAAAAAATTCCTGATAAATTGCTGGGGAAACGCTCGAGCGGCGCATTCTCGTTCACGAATACGCGCGGACACCACTGAAGCCATTATGCCGTTGCATCATATGAGCCAACGCCGCGCGATCCACGTGAGTTTAATATCCTAACCTCGTTTCAGTTAATTACTCGTGATTAGCCTGAAGACAATCTGAACTAGGTCTTGTCACGTAACTCCTCCCATGTCTTTGAACGTCGACCCATTCGGTTCGCATTCTTTCTTTCCTCCTTCTGCCACGTTATGAATCTTTCGTTTTCTCATTTTTTACCTCTTGGCGATGCCTCCTCTTGTTTTATTTCGGCCGAACGACGACTCAGATGAGCAGATATCCCTCTTGTACAGGGTGTCCCAGTAATTATAGTACGATCGAAGGGAAGCCGATTACTTGAAACTAACTCGATTCTGCTACCGAACGGTTTCGGTTCAATAGATTCGTCGCTGTTAGGAGAGTAGTATATTAATAAAACGAGACGAAAATAAATAGATAAAGCGAGATCTAGCCTTTGGATGGCAAAGGCTTATTCGATCCTGATAGGTATAATAATATACTTCACGTTTATTGCCATCTAATTATAAAATAGCTTCACGCGTTCAATTATATCACGTTCGTTCAGTTATATTAATTCAAATTATACGAATATAATTCTACTCCTTAAATGAATTTTATTATCGCACGACGGTGTAAATTACTTTCGTTCAAAACTCTTTGCTCCGTCAATGTAAATACAATAAGATGTTTGACGTGTATGTGACGGTATTCACGCGACAGGTTTGAGCAAACCTCGGTCAGGCGAGGTTTAAAAGAGATAGATAACTTGTAGTCGTAAGTGTCATGGATTGCGGAAGGTTAAAGGGCAACAGTTCGATACATATAAGCGAACGTTCTACATAAAATCAATCATAAACCAATATTTAGATTCTGTTTCTTTAGGAATATATGGTAGCATTTTAGTAATTTTCTCTGCATTTTATATGTCCCGTGACTAGGATATTCTATACTATTATAGCGATCATCTCCAACGACATTTTTCATCGTCGCCTGATAATAAATATTCCATCACGAACAGCTGATTTCTTATAGCTGGCTCGATCATTGGAAACGACAGTGGAACATGAATAGTCTGGGTGCAATCGAATGTTAAATATACGCCTATGAAATATTTTTAGGTGTAGCTTTTGCTTCGATGCTTCATTCCACGGAATAACGCAGGTTTGCTCGTGCGTGAAGCAAATTGGACGGCGTTCGGTAATCGTCGATGATTCTTTCAATGATCCAACGACCAAGTTCTCTCTCCGCCTTTATTTCGTCGCGAATATTAGTTCGTTAATCCTTACAAATTTATTTCGATAAGAATTTATCGGAAATATCGGATTGGTTAACAAAACAGGAATTTCAAGCTGATAAAGTGTCCGCGCAAGGCTTCCGCTAATTACATCTCTTTGATTTACGCGAATTGTTCAAGCTGTACTTTTCTAGTTATGATTAATGAACGAAACCTCTCAGGATACACCTACAAAGTACTTAGCAATTTAAATAAGTTCGTGCGCCAAAAAAAAAGTAGATCAGTGATATCATTATTCTCGTGTCGCGTATGCGGTGAGTTTTCATTTAAATATCACACAGGAATAAAATTCTAATGCATCCAACGTATACGACGAATTTTCGAACGTACTTTCCCTTTTTCAGATTTATCGTAATTTTCGAAATATCCGTTTCCAATGATTTTTCGTTCGCGCGACACGATGATATTTGATATCTGATAAAGCTCGTGGCAATATTGGAAATGGAATTTGAGAAATCATCATACGTAGCAAAAATATTTACTACGCGTTTTACGAGAGTTTGGTTAATAATTTGCAAAATATATAGATAAAATAGATATTGTGTTTTCCGTGCGTTACGCTTTAATATCGTACAAGAATTTGTTTTAGATCGTAGCCATCATCAGAAATATTCAAATAAGGATCCGCGCATACAGAATTTGCATAAAATTCCTCCATCCTAGAAATCCATTTCACGGGTACGTTCATCGTTTAAAGTCAATGAAACGAAATTCACGTGGAATACGAATGGTTGTCTGACCTGGTTTTCAAGTTATGGTCGTTTTTGTGTTTCAAAGCTGCTTCTAACAAACTGAATTGCTGTAACTAATTCCACAGAACTGTTTACCATTGAAGTCTGCTATATGTACATCCAGATAAGGATCTGAAGCTATTGAGCACATCAAACCGATCGTTTCCAACATTCTATTCAGACGGATACACGTTTATCGACCGAATTAACGTGAATAACTTGTATTCCTAAAAAAAAACATTAAATGGATCGTATATCAGCGTGAATTACGTTATTTTTTTAATATCAAATTTCATCAAAGGCCACTCTCCGTATGTCGTACAGCATACTTTACAGTTAGTGTGCAATTTAGCTTAGAGTGCTGGGATTAATTTACTTGTTTATTTCGATTTCTTAGAAAAGTTCAAATACTAAGAGTCGAATTCTATCGATAAATCTAGGAGATACATTGCAGAGGATTCCAATGTATTATGTTGACAAAACATGGAATATTTTTCTTGTAAGGAGAAAATTCTTGTTTACTAAAAATTCTCATATATTAGATATGTTAGCATCGCTAGATTAACATTTTTATTAAATCGTCGTAATTTTTAACACCAACCGTTTGTGTTGTGGCGAATATTTTCTGACGATAATCTGTATCGATTATTACCACAGTATTATCTCGTCTGCCATTCGTTTCAAACATTTTCACCATTTCCCTGTTTACAAAACTTGCTTGCTACGATATCGTTCATTTTATAGTAAACTAGTCTACTACCAATATCATGATTCATTCACAAACTCTTATTCACCTCGAACTCTTTCTAGCTATATTTCACGTCTTAAAATACTTTCTACGCTCTCAGCTATAATGTATTCCAGTCAAAAATAAAAAAGTATTTCTACTAATCTTCAACAGTATCATTCATTCTCTTGCTTCACACAGACGATCGTGCAACCAAAATTTCATGATATATAACCCACAAACTTTTTTCCAGAGGAAAATTCGTTTCTTTCTCCGCTCGGGTTATCTCCATTTTGCGATGTTTTTCACGCGGAAATAATTCAAACCGCGTGTTCTCTCGCTTCTTTTCGCGTAATTAATCGAACCTAATTTTAGAGGATGCATTCTTCGGCATATGAATAAGATAACCAGTTTCAACTGCTTTTTCAAGCTGCACATTGAGACACGAAAAATGAGTTTCAAGACAAAGTTGGACGTTACAAGGGAAATAAAAGAAGTTGAAGAACGCGAACATTTTACGCACATTGACGCGATATTTTTAATCTCTGACTTTTTCACGGTCACCTGCGTGCCTATGTCATTCGCTGTGTACAGCCGCGTTTACAAAATTTTAAAAGCGTATATTGTAGGAGACTAGGAAATATTTGTACGTGGATATTAGTCATCTCTGTGTGCACTTAAGAAGAATTGGCTTGCGATCACAGCCATTCTTCTCTCTTGGCCGAACACGGAAATCTGACAGAACCGACCTTCGTAGAAGATTTACCTAACGTATTATACAATAGCGACGTATACATAGGATCAAGTACCTCTGGCAATTTAACTGAAATTGATTTTTACCTCCATGGAAAGTCACATGCTTGCAAGTATCGTGTAGAAGCAGCGACGAAATTGTTCGCAACGATCGCGAGAAATTATGCCCCGCTAAATGTGATTGTTTCCCCTCGAGCAAGTATTCGGCAGGAAATTTCTGCGATATTAACGTCGAAATTGAGTTAGAGCTTTTCCTGCATCGGCGGCACCGCTGATCGGTTAACAGATATTGAATTTTAGAGGCCGCGAAGCATTAAATCACAGGGATGTAACCATTGATTAATCGCTAATTACGTGTTTACCACAACGCTCGTCGATTCAGGAAAATGTTTGGCAATCGGAATCAACTAATTGTTCATTTAACTTGCATTTCTAATTTCTCCCCGTTGCAGACGCGCTATCGTAAAGGGCAGAACGCCATCAGGTACGCACGCAGATCGCATCTTTGTTGTTGCATCGAACCATCGATCAGAGATCAATTTAATAATTTATACAGGTGGTAAATTTTTGGTAATTATCGATAGTTCTCGGTTTTCATATCTCAATTTTCTACTGCTCTAATTCTTGTCGACGATTCGTAAAAGTATTTATCGTAATATCGTATCTCTAACGTGTTGAAAAGCACGTGTTGAAAAACGTATTATACATTGCTATTAATATTATCGTTAACTAAAATAATAATTTATCACGAAAATACGATAGATAATATCAATGATACTACAATGGATAACTTCAATACATAATACGCGATAAATGAATATATTCATAAGAAACTGAGGGAAAACATGTATACGTTTATATATACACATATATTTTGCAAGGAAATTTGCAACAAACTAATTTACTGCATTTAACCATCTCGATCATCAATTCGATAATCATGGCAGTGAAATATTAATTTTCTGGGCTAAACACAACGAGAAAGTACGCTGGCGAGAATTTATGGTCTACTAGCAGCGCGTTTATGTAACGATTCCTCTATTCGCGATCATAAAACTGTAACGAGGTCTCTTCCGAAACAAAAAGCGGGAAAAAAAGAGCAGCTGGAAAAAGAAGTCTCTCGTAATCGATGCTTATCGAAATTACTCTCTCACAGAGCGATATAATTGCACGCTTCTCAGAAATCGCTTAACCGAGACGCTTAAACCGTTCCAAAAGCGTCCTCAATTTTATAATGAAGCTAATTTCACGATGGCTTACAGACACGGCGGAAAAATCTGGGGAAAAATGTAGGAGAGCAAGGAAAGAAGTTTTTCGCCGCTAAACGCTTCAAATTTGGCTCCAAATCATACGCTCCATTAAACGAACAACGATAATATGCATCGATGTTTCGTAATTGTAGACAGCCTCTTCAATTACGAGCTTTAGCGAACATTGGAATAAAATTTGATGGAAAATTTACGTTTTGAGAAGACTGTGGATAAAATTCACTTTGATACGTTAAAATTGCGGTCTTGGAATTATCGTGTCACATTTTTGCTTTTGTTCTAACGAGCAGCAACGATTGAATTACAAGCGTAGAACAACTTTATTCCCTGCAAATGTATGTGATATAATTTGTTTGTCAGAAGAGAAAAGAAAAGAAAAAAAGAAACAAAAAATTAATTCGCACAACTAATATTTCGAACCGTTTTATTGTCACTTTATTATTCTTTTGCCATTAGTTTCCCAAGTTTTTGCTGATATCCGGATAATCACGTTGCTCGTAGAAATGGTTAGGTTTCTTACATCGCCAGACATTGCGGTTCATGTGAAAGGAAAAGTGGCCAGAATTCTGCAAACGAGCAGAGGAGCCCTTGAAATACTTTTTTTGCACTTCCAACGATCCTCGATCGTTTTTCCACCTCGAAAAGATGGATTACCCACGAGATGCGTAGGTATCTGAGTCCTTCGTAAACACACATACACACACAAAATAATATACATATTCACTCACGTATGTTTAAAGACGTATGTTTGTCTATATGTAAGGTTTCCCGTCCTTTCAAACCGAACGTTCTAGATACAAATATAATCGAAGGCGATAGAATGGATAAAATTGCAGCAAATCTTTGATCGACGATTAATCACGTATAGTTAGATATAATTTTCTGGCGTTTCGAAAGTTTAATTACAATACATTAGAATCAATTAAAATTTAATTACGGTCTAACTTCGCTAACTATCTTGAAGATATTATCAACGATATTTTCGTAATACTAATTTTTATGCTCTATTACGAACGATTGTTCTACATTAGAATAAAGAGGTAAATGATGATTTAGGAATTCTTTATTTTATCAATTAAACGATCTTCAAATCTCTTTTATGGATACAACGAATCTCATTTGGTATTATCACAGGAATATCAAGAAAAGAAAAGAAAAAGAAAAAAGAAAAAAAAAGGAAAACAAACAATGAAATTATCTGAACCTGTTGATCAGTTGTTTAACTCTCTTTTCCCTATAGTGACAACACGAATATGAACAAAATCATGTAGAGATCTATCTATGGAAAGCAATATGTAACATCAGGTTCTGATGATTCATATATTTTTACAGCGATAGAAAAACGATAGTATGATGCATACAACCCGAGACTCTAGTTTCATCCTTTCGCTTTACATCTAAACTTCACGAAATTTTCACGAAAATTTAGTCGTCCTATTGAAAAAGTATTGATCGGCTACCGTCTCCATTTACTTGAATAAGCTTCTGAGAGTGGCGTACACTCAGAAAATTAATGTCCACAATCGATCACTATGGTTTTGCGACACAAGTCACATACGCTTCATTCTGCCTTAGATCTTCATCAAATAATAAAAAGAGCAATTTTTCTTGAATCTTGTTGCGAAAGGACAAAGAACGAAATGGCACGGGCTTAAGAAACTAAATATTTTTTCCAATTTTCAAGCCAATTTCTACTTCGAAATAGCCTTCGCTGGTCTATTTCGAGATTCACAGACGACGATCTTGGTTCAAAACTTTCATAGTCGCCGCATCTTGAAATATTTCATGCCAGTTTTTCTCCTGGAAGCATCTGCTCCCGTTCCCGCAACAGTCTGTGCACTTTTCTGAACGCATACTCTACGGGCAAATAACTATAATACGTTCGTACACCAAGAAATGACTTTTATCCTGCATAAAGGAACACGTCGTGAAAAACGTGCACGTCCATTCTCCTTTCTCTGCTTCAGAATTTTCTTGTTTCGCTGCTATACCTACGCTAAATTAAAGCCACCAATAGGACATACCCATCGTTCTTTAAAATTATTCTAATCAACGACAATAAGAAATTTTCCGTGAGATTTTCTGCGAGCGTTCGAAATTTTGGCATATTCGATTCTGGAACCATGGAATTTTGGAATTCTACTGTTCTGGAAGCTTGTAATTTGAAAAATATGAAATTTGTATATTTTAGAACGTCGAGGGTTTGGGATTTTAGTTTAGTAAATTTTTTAGAAATTCTAGAATTCTAGAAATTCGACACTTTTAGAGCTTGGCATTTAAAGATTTGAAACATTGGAATTTTTAATTTGCAGCTCTCCGATTTCACTTTTATATTTCAAACCTCTAATTTTCTCTTGAATTTCGTCTCTGTCAAGGAATCAACGCGGGTAAGAAAGGAATCGAGGTCGATAGATCTCCATTTTAAAGAAAGCAAAACGCGGAAATAGCGGAGGTCGGAACGTAAGGCCAATTTTGTTAAAAAAAAAGGCCACGAGCGTTAAATCAATCCCCATAAGGATGTTCCGTATCGAATCTTGTTACTCTCGTTGCCGTTTGTACACGCTGCCAATAAATCGATATTCAATGACAATTTGCTATCCTCGATTTTGCGTAAGAGGAGAACGAGGCCAATTTTTCGCTATTTCTGAATTGCAACCAGGTCATATTTGCACCGTCATCGTTGTGATACTTTGGTTAATTAGTTTTACCACACATGTACGCTGCAAACTGTAGGAAGTTTGTAGGAAACTGTGAGAACCTGTGGTCACAGAACGAGAATTATTTCGCCGACGTTGACAAAGTTTCACTTTTTCAAGGCAATAGCAGCGGTCGCCAACGGAAGCTTTTAATAGTACTAATGAAAACAACTTGTACACGCAAATAGTATGCAAATAAAGTAATTCTATTTGCCTCTCTTGAATTCCATGTTTATATAACGCCTGAATTTTTAAATATTGAAAATAACGCAGAATTGTGCAAGCGGTATGTGTTTAAGAAGAAAAAACGATATAAGCGTGATAGAGCCTGTTTCTGTTACACAAAGTATTATTAATCGATAGATAAAATTTGTTGACTTTCCTTGATCATAATTCTTTGCTTATTCGATTGCTAGTAATAAAAAATAATTACAGAAAAATCGCCAAAGAAGAGTTACCAAAATACTTAGAAGGGAGAATGAAGTGGAGAAGGACAGAAAAATATTAGCAAGATTCAGATGAGAAAACGAGACCAAAGCAAGGGAATACTGGAAAGGAGAGGGAGAAGAAGGATGCAGACTATGTAAAAGGAAAGGAGAAGACCTGAGACATGTAATAGAAGAATGCGAAATAACAGGAGGACCAAAGGGCATACAAAAACATTAAATGAAACTGGAGAAGGACTAACAGAACTAAAAGCAATAATAGAGGAGAGAAGGGCAATACAAGACGGGGAGGAACGACAATAAGGAAGCACAGCAAGGAGGCAAAAGCGCAAAAGTTGTCATAGTTTTAGAGACAGAAGAATTAATGGAGTGCAATATAATAGAGTGAATAAGAGGGGAGGTAGATATATAAGAAGCGAAATAGGTAAAAGAGATGTAAAACTGAAAGCTCGTCCAAAGCCGAAATAATAATAAAAAATAAAAAATAATTATGGTCGACCGTTAAAATCGCTCGGCTTCTGACATTTAACCATATTTTAAGTGAAAAGCATTCTTAATGAAGAATGACACGAGCAAATGAATTTATGTAGAAAAATAGAAAAATTTGCAAGAATGTTACATTAGGAAGTATCGAGGTATCATTATATTGTTCTCAGGTAAAAATATTCGTAGCCGAGGTATAGTTAAAATTACGTCAAGCTGATACTATTAAAACTACAGTCATGAAGAATGTTCTGTTTTATCGAGTTTTATATCCTAAACTAAGAAAGTTCGCGAGTATGTAACTCTTTCCAGCTATCTAGAGTTACCCACGTCATTATTTTATGATTTTTTTTTTTTTTTGACATATGATATATTTTTGAAGGATAGCCGTTAGATGATGAACCAATAAAATGACATATAAATTTCTAAAAATATTTCAATAAGAAATTGCTGTATACAATTCGCGCACAGAAAGCGCATATTTTTCGCACACCCAGTATATAAAAATTCAATCTCTACTAGATACGCGCACAAGCAATAAAAAATACGATAAAAAGGCCATACTGCCAACACAAAGAATGGTAGTGTGTATCTACTATAATAAAGCTCAGGCTCGTAAATATCAATGAAAAATAATCATTTATTAACGGCCTTTTAATAAACTAACATACAAAATTGTTCCAAAATTAAACGTATAATTATCTATACCGAAGTACTTTTCTTTCTGATACTGCAAATTTATTTCTAGAAATATTACAAAAGAAAGGTAAAATATTTTTAATTAGTTTAACTTTAAATCGATTTTAAAAGCTAATAGGATGTCTATCCAAATAAAAGGATAATTTATTAATTGTTAATAAAATAATTGTTAATAAAAAATTGTTAATAAAATAACACAAATACTCAATAGCAACGAATCAGTCAGATAAATAATTAATATGATAAATAATAAATAATGAATTATTGATATTGCATCTAATTAATATGCGAGTAAATACATAATTAACAATACGATCACACGTGTACCTACATCATTTATATGCACGGCTAATATTGTTTAAATCGTACGATGAAAAACTAGGTTAAGTGCGCCACGATTTACTGTCCCACATTCTTTTCTTGTTACAAATTTTCAGTTATAAACTGTCCACGTCAGAATATTGAAAAATATCATGCTTGCAAAGACATTAATGATATTAAACTACTATTTCCATGTTCATTACGAAGACGCTAAACGTGTTTACCTTTTGCATTCATAAAATTCATTAAATAAAAATGTATGCATGTAATAACTAGCAAATTCCACATCAGCTAAGAATGTGAATATTGATATTCCAGAAAACGACAACGTATTATCGGAAAATATTCCATAACATAAATTATTGTTTCAAAGATGCAGAAAATACCAACTATCAAAGTATTTGTCTAATCGATTATTCATTATGTTAGTATGCCATAATATTTAGCGAGATCATTAGCATTAATTGTACGTCTAAGATCACTGTTCGTGCCGTATACCAATTTGTTACTAGGTTTCTTAGGTATTTTGTAATTTCTACGTAATTTTTCAAATTCGCCTCAAATTTTACCAATATAAAGATAATTGTCGAGTTTCGTTACACCGTTAACGAAATTCCAAAACAATAACGTACAAAACATAACATGTTCATAAAAAGACCCCATAAATGTTCGAACATTGAGCCACAATAACGAACCATTGTGAAAGTTATCGCGATACGATGCTAAGCAATGGCCACATTTACAGTGAGTTCGCCTAACCAGGCGCGTCGCGCGCTCGAATTAATTCGGCCATTCCTTCCAGGCTATTTCGAACAGAAAAACAGACAAACATAAGCGCGAAAAATGCATTACATAACGACGAAGGAGAAATGTAAGTGGCTCGAACGAAAGCATCGGCTAGCTAAGGAAGCACACATGTGACTTTCAATTTTAATATGTCCACGGTTCGAACGTTTCGACCCACTGGATCGCTAAATCGCGCTAGTCGGGGCGACATCTTCCAGTGGTGCACGAACACCATGGAATTTATAGAGGTCACTGGTAAATTCATCCACTTCCCGACGGACATGGGTCCTCGCGTGGACGTTTGGTTTTTGCACGAAATGTCTGACCCTCGAAGGTTCAAGGATACATCGAGCTCGTGCAAAAAATATACCGAGCGAGGACAACTTACATAGAGCACCGACATTTTCGAAAATTTATCCTACTACACTATATATTTGTAGATGAATAATTTTAATGGACGATGATTTGTCTTTCGGCCGATCAAAGATCGAGAAATTTCTCCGCTTCTGCTTTCGTTTCCGGCGCAATACGCTGGTGAAACGAACGTCCTTGTTTCTTTCGCCTTTGGCTAACTTCACTGAATGGGACATAACAAGGTAAGGTCGTTTCAGATCCCTAAACCTGTACAATATTCAATCTTAAACTTTGCGTAAGAGTAATCAAACTTGTATATTATGAGACAGCATTAGGCTTTGATGTAGCAACGAAAAAATGAGAAAATATCAAAAACGAGAAGGCGATACAAACGATTCTGTGGTATGATTACTTGAATTAATGAGAGTATTATATAAGAATATTATATAAGAACTAATACAATAAGCTACAGCATAGTTGTGCTATTATAACAGCACGTAATATGTACACGTTGCTGAATTATGATAATTACAATCGAGAATATTAAGATTAAGTGAACAAACTACTTTCCTTTTGATGAATACAAGTGATATTCTTGCGTAAAACTATAAACATCGAGCTATCAGTGGATACGATACATTTGCTTCTTACGCCGCTGATAACGAGTTAAATAATATTTACAAATATAAATTTTAATAACCGTTCCTATGATAAAAAGTAACATATCTATTTGAGATATCTACAGAAATTCACTACGAAGATAGTAAACGCTATAAATCCAATCTAAAATCTAAAAAATATTTGAACATGTACTTCTAATCCAACCTAAAAGCCAAATATGTACATAGGTATCGTTAACTAAATAGTAAACGAAAGAAATCTTTTCTTCGCTGAGCTACCGAACAATTAATCATTTTCTACTCGAAACATTCAATTCCAATCTTAAAAATTTCGCAAAATTTCCCCAAAAAATTGCATTCCTTATTTATGTTGTTTCTCTAGCAAATGAACGACGTGATTTTCAGCGGGATAAGGTACGATTTCTAGAACGTCGCGTAAAGACGGGACTTTTTACGAGGTCTTAACTCTGCGACCGCGATGCGCCTGGTTGGTCAATAAAGTTCTTCACGAGCTGACACCTACTAGCCGACGGAAACGGAACAACTTTGACAGCGATTCTTTCCGCGTTTCTGCATTGAGATACCGTTGCTCATACTGTCATTATAGGTAAATTTATCCGATGGAATTTCATCAGGGGAATTCACTAGCGAATTGGATCAAATCTGAACGCAACCGTGAAACTTGACACGTCAACCTTGCGCTGTGAACGGGTGAGCATTTTTAACAGCCGGTTAATTATCGATACGGGAGTCGCTATATCGAATGGTAACAGCTGGCCGGTCGAAATTAACGTCTCGAAAAGAACATGCTGCTCTTTGTTTCTTACATCGGCGATCATATGTTGCCTTCGCTTCTTTGCCATACCCTACCAGTTATACGTGACGTTGCAAAAATAAGTGTAAGGTTTTGAGAAATTGTGCTGTATATAAAACTTCTATTATTGTTATTATTATTTGAGAATGACAATGAGATATTTTATATCTCTTATAGTAGTAAAATCCCTGCTAATGGTTTAATTATTGCTCTAGAAACATCTTAACCTTTTAATTCAACCATGATCCCAAGAAGATACAAACTACTGTTTTCTCATATCGTCGAATCCATTAAAAATATTTGTAAATGTATATTTTGTACAAATATAATCGAAAAATTATAATAATAACGTTTGGATAAATATAATGTAAGAATAAAAGATAATTATTTTTCTCCGACTGTTATAAATTCGTCCATTTCCGAACAGGTTTAAAAATCGCAAGCAGAATGAGCGCGAGACATGTTCGTTCTTGCTCGTGAACTTGGCCGAAGTAAAAAATGTTGAATCTTAGATTATATTTTTGATATTTACAGTAACGAGCAGAAAAATAGCGAAAGTCCATATACCAAACATTGAACACAATTTATTACTTGTTACGTATATAATTTATTACTATTTATTTATCGTACTTTCTTATATCCTATCTCGTATTACAGAATTACAACTACAAGTAAAACTTCTCATAATTACTCAAACGTGTAAGTAAGAATTTCTTTATTTATATGCGCGCTTTTATTAATGAGAACCAGACTGGTCAACTCCATTTTACACGAAGATATCTATTTCATTAGCCAGCACACCATCGATAGCTACATAATCTATTATATAATCAACATCTCAGAATACAAAGAACTTATTTTTATGGATTCAATTGTTACCGAGTAATAATTTATGTAAATACGATACTTTACAACGCTGTGTATTCTCTAAAAGTTCACAGAACCAACATTCCTCACGCTCGTTGTGAAACACCCAGTATACGGATATCGGTAGTCAAGCCATTCCGCAGCACTGTAGTAGGTGCATGGACGGATCGATGCTGAAAAACTGGAGATCGAAAGTAAACGTTCGAAGTTCAACGATAATGGGCATCGATACCGTGAGAAACAGTAAGCAAGAAAGAGGAACGATAAAGACAACACCATAGCCGATGTACGAGCAAACGAGAGGAACATAGAAAATCAAACTAGAAAGAAACACAAAATTTATCGTGTGTTTTGAACAATGGTCGATTAGCCGGTCCGTTATCCGTCTTCGTTGGAGTAACTGATTAAACCGCAACACCGAGTGGACGGTTAATTGGTACACCGTTTAAAAGCATGACTAGAACGGAAAGGTATCGTTTTGCATAGGACAAGGTCAGAGTCCTAAGGACTGTACCACGGCCGTGCACCGCTCGACAACAGCCGGATTCCACTCTCGATGCCGCGCGCGCGGTGACAGAGCATACCGAGAATGTAAAAATAGTTGTACAGACGCCGAGGTTCAAGACCTCAATATTGTATAGATACTACGGTAGCGCGATAGCGTTATCCATGGAATTATGGCACAGCTGTGTTTGCACGTAAACACCAGCGAACACAAGAACAACGAAAACGACCGTGCGACGAGCACAAGATTAAGATTTTAAGATATACATATCTTTCTTCATTACTTGCCGCGCTTATTCAAGAATTGCTTTCAGTGTTTGCGATTTCGTGTTGGAAATTTTCCGTTTGCAAGTTGTAAATAGTCACAGAGTGGTTATATCTAAGTATACAACTAAAAAGAAAAATTCAGCAGAGAACTGTGATTTTTTGGTGTAATCTGAGGAATAACAAAGACAGTTCATTTCCAAGTGTTCCACATCCAAAGGGAGCAACGAGAGATAACGCACGATAAGAATCTCTCTCTCAACAGGCGATACCTGTCCGGAACCTCGCGACCAGATTACGAAAACTTTGTTCTGACCTATTTCTGAAGATGCTGCATGCCATATACCTCGAGTTTTTGCGACTTAAAATATCATTTTGCTTATAGAAATTGTTTAGAGTATTTATCCCACGAAATATACCACAAACTTTGTTTTGTCCGAATTTTAGTACGAATTTTGGTAGTCTGGAAAACGTAGACTTGCAGAAAATGTTGGTAGACACGCGATGCAATTTTCGGTAAATCGAAAAAAGTCACTTGGCTCTGCGGATTGACCGAATATTCGATAGCACACGCGACATAGGAGGACCCGATGCAACGAATATTTAAAGTAGATGTTTTGATAAACTTACCGAAAGGACGCTCGAAGCACCTCACGAAACTCCTTTGTATCCAGGGCAGTGAAAAATCCTCGTGGTGACACCGCGATTAACGAGTTTTGTATACATCTAAACACACTCACTGACACTACGAGCCGAGCACTGAACGAATTTTACGCGCACGCTTGCCTTGACCTCACGATCTGACCGGTAGATCGGTAAGAATTTCACGAAAATCACATTGATAGCGTTCGACCGTCAGCTTCCTTCGGAGATCATAGACCAGCTGTGTTTTTGCCCGACCATTGAGGAACTGGTGCATGCGCACTGCGTACTAGCCGCTGTTCGCCATCTTGACTTTCTCCGGAGTAGGAAAATATACCGCGCGCAATTTGAACTTGCTAATTTGAGTCTACCGACTTTGTGCTCGTTAATGAAACTTTTATTAATTTTCTAATCGCGTTAAAATAACATACAGTGTCACAAATTCTATTTATATTTTTTAATGGAATCTAAAGTATATTATTAAGTAAAAATATGTATACCTTTTACATTTCTAATGAAGAATGATAATATAAGATTAAAAAATTAGGTTTGTAAAATGAAAACACTTTTTTATTACTAAAAAATAAATAAAAGAAAATTTGTTAAAACAGCATGTTGAGAAACAATTTGTTACCAGCATTAAATTCGTGTATATTTATAATTTCACACGCTTATATCTACATATTAACAGAAAATATATGTTTCTTTTAATTGTGTAAAATGTTACTTAATTTCAATAGATAATATTCCATATAATAGAGCTTATTTAATGTTTTGTATACATGTATATTACTTCACAGTATTTTTGGATACAAAATTCATAATAGTATAAAAAAAGTTGGGCCCCTCCGGGATTTGAACCCGGGACCTCCTGCACCCAAAGCAGGAATCATACCCCTAGACCAAGAGGCCATATGTTAGAGTGTTTTGTAACATAATACATCAGGCACTTAGTAAAATTTAAATATATAAATAAATATACAATTACTGTTGTAATTGTATATAAATATGTTAAATATTATAATGCAAGCATATTATATCACATATATTATGTAATAATATATCAATCATTAATTTCTATAATGACAGACTAAAACTTATGGTAGAATGTGATAGTCTTCTATTTATAATAATAAACCTAAATTTATAATTATCGCTTTATCAAAATATAATCATAATATATACATAATTTATACGTAAAAATGTAGAAATTTTAACCTTAATCTCAATAATGTCAGTCGATAAATAGATACGCGATCATATCTACAGACGATTATTAATTAAAAATGCATTTATCATTGCAGTATTGATGGTAGTGACGAATACCAGCAAGTACATACGTATATATGTGTACATAGTTTAAATGTATAGTCAATAACCTCGTATATGATACCATCGACTAAGGAACGTTGGTGATTGCAGCTACTTTTATAGTAGTAATTATAAACTTTTAATTCTTACGACCCATTATAATATTTCATACCAATTTATAAATTTTCCAAACTTAACTTTAGGCACTTTCATATTCGACTTATTCTCTATTTAGTTATTCGCATCCTCTATATAGTGAAATTAAATTTGTAAACGCATTATTTTCTAATACGTATTTATATTCCTTTCAAACATACGTGTTGTTTCCTTATTGCGTAACATGATATCATCGCTGTTGCAAACATTTCTTTGCTTCATCACACAAGACAGCTTTTTTTAAAATTCGTTGATCTGACACGATCTACCTACCGCCACGTAAACACACATCCCCACCCAAAGGGTAATTAATGGCGAAATATATATACATATGTTTATGTACATATTGTTAGGATCTGTCAATTCTTGTTGTTTGAGATGTATTAATTAATTGCATAGAATTTTCACTCCTATTCCTATTATTAGGTTTGTATTATTAACATTCGTTCGTTTATTAATTTTCAAGTATTTATAAGATGTGATACAGTTTATTACTAGAATACATATCTCAGCCTTCGGTAACAGACAGCATAATCTCTAAAATCAGTTATATTGCATTTCGAGTATTCGTTAATGTCCAATGTAGAGATACATATATATTCGGAAATTAGTTAATTCGACACGATCGACTCCCGCGACATAAACACACATCCCCACCCGTCCGACATTTGATAGGAGAACGGGTCGCGGGGAGTGTCATTGCGGTGTCGAAAGTCGTCGCGTAAGGATCTGTCAATTTTCGTTGTTCGCAATTTATTAATTAACTGCATAGTATGTTCACTCATATTCCGCTGCCTTCGTACGCTATTATTAGGTTTGTATTGTTAACAGTTGTTCGCTTATTAATTTATTATACATTATTATAACAAAGTTAAATAATATTTGAATTTCTTTTTTGTTCTTTTCCCATTCTCGATCGTATGTTTGGTTATTAGCTTCCGAGTTAGAATTTGAAGTCGATTATTGTTTCTGTCTCATTTTGATTATAATTCTATATAATTGTTTTAAATTGATGATTTTCGTTTGTGCAGGTTGCTCGACCATAGCGGGACGATAACTGGGAATTCAAAATAGCGTCGTTTGGACGCCATGATGATTAACAGTCAATTTGTCAGCTTCTCATGGAGATTGAGTTAGGTTTGTTAGAATGATAAAATGTTTTAATTACTGTAATGAAAGCAGACTTATACATACGTTTATATTATCTTTTCATTGGATCATTGGTAATACAATTACGTATTTATTGTATAATACATATTTGATACGTACCTTTGCACTATATAATTAATATGTAATACAATTGAACTAACGAATAATTTCATATTTGAGAATATTAAGATGAAATTGGAAACAAATATAGAATTTACTTTGCTAATCCTTCGTTCCGAAAAAAATTAAACGAATTATTTCATTGTTTCGATCTACATATATCTCAAATAGAATTTACTTCTTTCGTACTCTTTCCTTAATAAATTTTGATAGTAAATATTTTTGAATAGATTTTTTAATTTAATTTAATTTGAAGTCGATTGACTTAATTTTATTGTATATATATGTATATTCTACATTAAGAGATTGCAACCAATCACTTTGTTTCGTTTCCCGCGTGAATTTTCTATAGTATCGCCATCTCACGACTTTTATCAATAATTTTTATTGTTTCTAAAGAAGACGCCATTACAACTTTAGCTTTTGGCGCGTAATATTATTTGCTCTTCAAGCAACTGTTTTGCCAAGCAATTCCGGATTTGTTGCACAAATTTTCGAGTATTTATGAAATGTGATACAGTTTATTACTAGAACACATATCTCAGCCTTCGATAACACAATATAATCTCTAAAACCAGTTATATTGCATTTAGAGTATTCGTCAATGTTCAGTGTAGATATATGAATTTTATAATATTTGTAAACAATATTTTACGCTTTTTCAGAAATCGTTTTAATATGTAATTTTATGACAGCAGCAAACAGCAGTACTTCTCAAAACAAACGCTCAGGAAGGGGAAGAAGGAAAACATGTAAACATGTTTTCAGAATAAATTATAATGTTACATATTTTGTTACAGCTTTTCCACAATCTGCACTTCCTTTTGTTCTCTGGATAGGATCTTATGGTGCTTCAAAAGCTAGAAATGTAGGTACTACAATTAATTCTGTTTCTTTCATCATTCAAACTATAAAATTTTGTCTTTAACAATAGATTATATATATACTATTCCATGTTTTGTTATAGATACTTCACGACCTGTACTTCTACCGTAAGGTTTGATGAATCTTCCGGGATGACGACCTTCACGGTGGTTTCCTCTGAGCTACGTGAACATTGTCGACATCGTTCTTCGTATGTAACTGTGAGTCGCATGCTTTTTGTTCCTCTGGTCACTCAATCATGTCGTAGGATGAAAGGTCCGAATCGACACAGGTGACTGGTTGTATTACGTAGAATTTTTTACGAGCATAGTGACTGCGAGTATTTATTATACCCGTGAGTGGTAATACATATTTCCTTTTTATGTGTTTTATTTACTAGTTCAGGATAGGTCTTCTTGCACATCGCATTTTTATTAACATGAATAATGTTGTGTAGTGTTAGTAATTGATTAATTAATTATGAATGATCATGAATGAAGTCAAATATATTCATATGGATATAAGTACGCGTATAAATAAAATGAATGAATATTTGAATACATAATAAATGGTGAAATTACTTGAATCAATTATTTTGCAACGGAGAAGTACAATATCCTATGACTTCATCACAAACAGATTAGAACTACGATGATGATAATATATATTATATATAATTTGTTTGTTAAAGTTCACTTCTTCCCGTATAAAAATGTATTTTTTATGTGCAAGAAGAAATTTCGCGACAGGCAGATTTTGGAAGCAAAGCAACAAATTTTGAACACTTCTTCGTGATTTCGAAAATATGCTTTGACGAAGAGATCGCCTGAGATTACTTAACATTAATGTTTAAACTGCAGTCTATTATTATATTGCTTTCAATTTTAGTGTTCTTTTTCATAAATAAATTCTATGTTCTTTGGCTAGCTTTTTTACAATAGTAGAATTTAAATAATTTATTAAACTATTAAATTCAGTAAATTAACATAGATTCACAATAATTTCAAATATAATGAATAAATACAAAATGAAAGAATAGTAGTTCGTTAGATGCATACAAAGCAGATATACTAATCATCTTTTATATCAGGACTTTCAGGTTTAACCCTTTCCGTACCCATTGCCAGGATCTCATTCACGTGCCCAGGTGCTACGTGGGTGAAGGATAGACGATGGGTACGATGACCATGAACTTAAAAATTTGTTAGCGACTGACGATAATTGGTGTATCGTGCGCGACGTAATTTCCACATTGTGTGTGTGTGTGTGTGTGGTTAGGCTGTGGATTTGCGTCGTTGTTCCAATTATTAATATTCACTTTACACAATATACATAAGACGTACAAATATATATAATATAAAATGTACAAACATAGACGATAATACCCTTCATTCTACTATTATAACATTCAAATAACAAAATGATGGTACCAAATTTCGTATCATTTGTTCAAATGACGTTATTTCTTTAGAAAATGCAATGCATGTATTTCTTCAATTGTAAACTTATTTCTAATTAAAATTAGAATGTATTTATATCGCATTCTACGCAATGGTCGCTAGTTATCGTCAGTCGATTTCAGGAAAACGGTACGTAAATTAGAGTGTGAAAGTTGAATGCCAAACTCAGGTGTCGGAGGCGTCCCGGGACGTTCTCTCTAGTGTAGGCTCTTGCACCTGGGTGTTATGTGTGAGAACCGTGGAGTGAATGTGTTGGTATGTCTGTTTTGCCACTTTTTAAATATAGAGCTAGGTAGGATAGGTAGTATATTTTCTGGTATGAGTGTTAATCCTAAGTAGGTAGGGCCGGGCAGGTTGGCACAGTCTCAGGTCGGGTAGGCGCGTTTTCGCGTGACCAACCTGTTTCAGGGAATCTGATTTGAAAAATCGTCAGTAAAACTAGAACTAGTGGGGAATGCCACTCGTTTATGGTTTTGCCTATCGGTTTTTTGAATTGCGCGGTCGTGGTCGCGAGTGGGTCTCGGTACGCACGTTTATGTATCGCTCGAGCACGTACATGCGAATGGGCAACCATCACCGCTGCGATCGTTGGTCAGTCCATGTGCACCTGAATCAGCTTCCGCGGTTTATATTTTTATTTCACATTTATAAGGTTTTTTTACGATTTAGAAGACTCGAGCTTAGATTTAAGTTTCAGCGGGCATTGCGCCCGAAGAAAGAAGAGGCTGTAAGCCGAAGAGGCCCGGCAAACTGCCACTCAAGAGGGCAACTACTAATGGCTCTCCATCTTCTGAATCATCCAGAGCATGGAAAGTCATTCGTATTACCACTTTGTCACTATGCTCTTCTTTAGTATTTGTAGTAGTATGTAGTTTTCTTCTGGCCAATTTACATATCAGCGCATCATTACATTGGGCAAATCGCGATTTTTTCTTAGTGTTGCGAATGATTAATACCGGTACTTAAATATACTAATCTGAGTGGCATCGAAATTACCTGAGAAGTCATTGAATATATTAAAAGCTTAGTTTCATGTAAAGCTGTTTAGTTTAGTAATTGTTTTAATCCGTTTTCCTTTCATCTTAGTATTCGGGTCAAAATTTCAATTTTTGATTAAATTCAATTTCAAATTGCTTTGCATTTAGAAGAATATTTTGATAATCTGATCTTTTCGTGCTTCCTCCCTACCATTAATTTTTTTGATGTATTAATAAATTAGCTTGTTACAGATTCGTATAAGTACATCAGAGACTTATTTCAATAACATGGATAAGTAAAAGAATATAAATACATACTGAGAAATATTTATCTGCATTTTGAGCATTTATTTATATTAAGAATTTTCCTACATTTGTTATATTTTGTGTTTGTTTCAGGAATCATAATGAAATCACCAGAAGAAGATTTATATTCCATATAATATTCCCTCCCTCCTCCCTTATTATACCAATTAAATCTTTAGATAGATAGGATCCATAAACAGATTGTTAGGTTTTTAGTTAGGTTGGGTCCACAAATCTTTAAATTCTTATATAGTCAGGTTAACTTGAATTTATAATTAGACAAGACATGTCTTTAAATTGAATAAAGTTTATGACTACGATTATTAGAAAGTTGGGCTATTCTTAAATCGGGCCAGGTTTATCATTATAGGTTGTAGGTAGTTAGTAGAAAAGTAATGGTAGAAAGTACTGCTTCCTAGTATTGTTAGAGCTTGCTTATGTAAGTGTGCTAGTATTTAATACATGTATCATTAATCCTCAATTGGTAAAAATCGTATTTAACTGCTAACAATTTAACATATTGACCATTTATTTGTATCGCGCATTTTACATAATAAAACATCCTTATCACGTAAAATGCAGAATATACATTGAAATAAAATTTTCTAAAATCAAACAATTTTATTCTAACCTATTCCGAATCACTTCCAACCCAACGATACCAATTGAGGATTAAAAATATTAGTGTAATTCTTTATGGGACATATTTTATTTATTTTCTTTTATTTCAATTATTAATTATTTACATTTCCATGCCAATGAGAGTCAATCGAACTTTCATTGTCATGAAAATGTACAATATTTGATATGATCACGAAATAGCGTCTCATATTGAATTACACAGCTGGTTTAAGATTTAATCAATTTTTATTTTCAAGATTAGCATTTTGCTTAAAACTCCTTTTGTTGTTTGTTTTCCATAACAATCAAGGAATTGATCATTTTGCAAACGCACACCAAGAAGAGAATTTTTTTATAAATTAACAAATAAATAAATTTGTTTTAAACAAATAAATTTTTGTGCGTGAAAGGAGAGTGGATGGGATCGTGGATAGGGTGGCTCTCCACTCGCAGCAACCTGCACGTCCGTGAGACTCGGGCAATCGGTATTATTTCATATATAATTACTAATCGCATTACTATACGTGATGCAATTATTAGTTATATAAAAAATAATACGAGCTGTTTGGCTGCGATTCTTGTTCTATGTAGTTGAAAAAGTCGACTAGGGTGCATAATTCCATAAATGCGTGTCATTTTAATTCCGACCATTAGTGTTATAGCACAGACGTGTGTACTTTTACATACATATGTGTATGTTAATTTGCGAACTGATCCCTCTGACTCTAAGTTAGAAAAAATTAGATTAACTGTAGTGTTCTTGACATATAATACAAAAATATGGCATGAAAGCTTATTCAACGTGGACATTACATAAAGAACAATGAAATCCTTTTAACAATGAGATTACTTGACACGTGAGTAGTTACGGAGTGTGTCTACCTATACATAGTTTAGTAGTATTAAAATTTCGTTTTAATTTTAACCACTATGGTTATCACATTTTTCGAAATTAATTTAATCTCACGGACAATCTTGTGATAAATGTTACTAGCTATCGTATTACAGTTTCATAAGTTACTGATAACAAGGATAAGGAACACTAGATTGGTTAACGTATTTTACTAGTTCTTTATTAGCGACGCGTACAATACACGTGTTAAACATATTTATCATAACGAAGATAATTACAATTAGAAACCGCACAAAATGTTTCGTATCAAACCGATATAAATAACATTTCACAATATATTCTCGTACTTCAAATTTACTCGATTGGTTATTTCAAGCATTTCTATCTCGATCGACGAACTGTACTCATAGAAAATGTTCAATAAAAGTCTTTTAGCGCTTGAAATTTTCCATATCTTTTTAAAAACTGGTTAATAAAATTTGTACGATTCGTTCTCTAGAAATGTTCAATTGGTGCCGATGTTCTCGACGATTTTCTGAATAAAACGTTCCGTTAAAGGCGACATATAAAATCTTAATATACAAAATTCCAAATTGATATATCGAGGTTATTCAACATGTGAAAGGGATATGCTAAAATCGATACCAGAACTTGCAACTATATCCATAATTGTATATACTATTACAAATATCAATTCACAATAGAGGTTGTTCCATTTCCTTTAGACACTATGTCTTTTATACAAGCAATAACATCATACAAATATGGTATATCAATTCTATGAAAAACAATGTCTTCCAGAGGCATTTTTGTGATATAATAGTTCAGCTGGTCGCAGTAACAATTATATGTATATCGCATAAATAAGACGAAGATGTATAATTTCTTTTACCTCAAACATCGATTATTATCATCTGCGGTAAATACATTCTTCGGGTTTAATTGACGGTCGGTAAATACTAGGGTTATAATTATAGGTTGTTACACGAGTTGTAATCACATTCAGATCAGATAGCAGAGGACAATACAATGATACGATTCTAGATAACTTTGATAGTCTTCTTTGATCCAGTGTCTAGCTGTGATTATTCATTTCTATAGAAGAGTACAGAAAGCGTAGTGATATATCAAGCTAACGTTCATCCTGTTAGGCTGAGTCCACAGTGCTGTTCGCAAGTAGCTCGCGTAGACCCAGCATTATTTCTATCCTTAGTATTATGTATTCAAATTAGAACCTTACGAACGAATTATTTCATGTTAGAAAGTACATACATAATAAACATCGAAAAGGACTACAAGTGCACTTGCCCATATCATATCTTATAATTGATACTGATAATTCAAATATTAAAAAACAACGATACGTTCTTTACAATAATTCTGGCAGTGAACAGCTCTTACAAGAAATATTCTACTTATTACAAGTCGTATAAATGTATCTGTACAATTTTAAACAATTCTCGAAATAAATAGTCTTATATCCGAGTTTCACTGCTTTCACAGTTGTATTCGCTACGCAGTCACATTCACATATATCGATTTCTCCTCACGAATGTGCTATATCTGTTTTACGCTTACTACATGTACAATAATAATAAATAAACGCGCTTTTTATAAATCCCTTAAAAGTTAACCTATAGATGAGATTGTTTCCTCTCATGGTGGAAGATCACAGGAAAAAACGCGATAAGTCTATTCGTGTCGATTTTCAAATTTTGATGCTACTTTACGGTTAAAAGGGGATATCTTAATACATTCGCATAGTTCTGAAAAAGATTTGTTAAATCCAAAGATACAACCCTTTTCCAAATAGCTGATAAATCTACGAAGCTCCGTGACAATCAATATTTTTGGAATGTTCGAGGAAATGGCAAATATATACATATATTTAATACTAAAATTATATCAAAATGGAGAAATTGACAACGTATTGAATTTTTAAATTATTCCTCTGTAAAACAGGAAAATTGTTACTTGTTATATTCTTCTCCTGTGATCTTTAATTATAAACACGACCTATATTATAAAGTAGAAGTATTAAATAATCTATCTATCCACTTACATTTTCCCTCAGTTATTCTACAACAAACTATAAACAGAATTATTAAACACGTATATTAAAGCTATATGCTAACACATTCTTTTGAAACATCTCCCATTAAAAAGTGTACCTACCAAATCGAACAAGCTAAGTTCTGCATTACCGATACTGGCTTTAACAGACCAGTAAATAGCGTCATCTACTTGTAATGGAGCAGCAACAAGTGCGAATCGCTTTGAAAATTCATTCAATCGATTGTTTCCTTCGATAAGTTTGACAGACATTGAAAATTCTTATTAAATGTAGATTACTCGCGATATTTCTACGACGACTTTACCGAAATGTTAGATTATCGTTTATGGATCGATTATAGGGTTTATCGTTGCTGGTGTGGTTGGGCCTTCGTGCTGAGTGTCGTTTAACATTAACGTCGTTGTTGGTTCTTCCCGCGAATTTTGTGTGACTCTTCTATTTGGGGGAATGTACGTCCACCAAGCTAGGAAAAAGAAAAGGAGGGACGCTGCTTTACCGATGAAGGCTAAAGCCAGCATGTACCTGAAACAGTGTAAATGTTTTTGACAATGAAAGTCTACTCTTATGGGAATTGGAATTATGTAATCTTTATATGGATACGAAATTCCATATACACTAACCTACATAGTAGTCATATCTGTGTATATAGATGAATTACAAAAACATTATTATGGTCTGTACAGTAGTATAATAAATAGAATAAGTAGCAAAACATAGACAAAGGAATGCAAATATACAATCCTACTTTTTATCGATTTCTGAATAATAGAAATTCATTTTACATAAATGAAAATATACAAAGTGTATTTGACATGATTCCAGTTTCCTATGAGTCCATAAATTTAGAAACGATTAAGCAGAAAATTGTCGTGTATATTTAACTCTTTAAAGATGATCGATGTCAAATCTTAACAAATACTCATATCGATATATATTTATTTTATCGTACGTACCTGCTCATGTATAAATTATCGTAAACGAGGCAGGATCCTCCACCGTCGCAGGTTCCATTCCATAAAATGCAAGTGTCGTCTATAAGTGCGCCGAACACCATGGGTGCAGGTATCGTGCCCAGAATTCTAACTTTAATCCACTGAATACCCAAGGCAAACGATCTCTGATCATCTCGAACGACGCGAAGCGTCGCTGAAAGCGCGGGCATCGTGCAAAGAAAAGTTATGAACATGTTGCAAAACGCTAGAGTAATGAAGGGCCATAGGTAGGAGCACGATGTGTTGCAAGTCGTATTTATTGCCTCGTAACTGATCACATTGCCACCGGTGGTCAGATTTATCGGTGGCTCGCGTATGCAGGTGCAGTCTGAATATACCTGTAAAATACAAAACGAGAATATTAACGCAATGACTACAAATTAGTTGCGAACGTAGCTTTCATTCGCGATCGGCTATTTCCATTCAAAATGAATAAAATAAATAGAAAATAGACATTGATAAATTCTTTTTCAATTAGGAGTCGAACATTTATTTGAACCAGATCTAGTAAATAATAGAATAAAATAATAATAATAATTTAATGTTTAATAATAAAGTAACGTTGCAAGCTTGCAGCTGAATGAGTTTCTATTTCTAACGAGCCTACGCTTTCATGAAATATCTGAAATAGCACGTTAGCAATAAAGACAAGACGAAGATTAAGGAAAATATATATACATATATATATATACATATAGTTTCAAGAAACAGACTAGGCATTCACGAGTTTGCATACTAAGTGCGATAAGAAATCATACTGACTTCGACGTTATTTATCCTCGTTCCTTGATAACATCCTGCATGACAAGGGGAATAGTACGTGATCCCATCAACTCCGCATATTGGACTGAACTCTGACCTCGAGCAGCCGCAACCGTTATTGCACGTGCTGTCCAGTGAGAAAGATTTTCTGCAAACGTAAAATTTCTTAATTACGTAGCAATTTATATCTCTTGCAACTTCTCATAATATTTATATGGATCCTCATTATATTCTTATAACTTCTCATCATATTTGTATGAAGTAGCTGAAGTAGCAGATCTGCACGAACCCACTCACTTCGAATTGTAACGAAAGCATGCAATGGAAAGTTTATTAATCTACTGTGAAGTAATAGTCAACGTTTTCTTAGTATACAGTTAGTCGCGATATTATTCATTATTTTATTGAGATTATTAAGATGTAATAAGAATTTATAAGAACTTTCTTATATTTGGTTTTTCTCTATATTTCTGGAGCATGAAAAATATAGAAACACGAAAATGGGTAAAAATAAATGAAAGCGGAGATAAACGTAAAAAGAACGAAAAGCAGATACATCATACATCGTCGCGTTCGATGGAACGCGAAGTGAAGCAACTAGAAAATGAAGTTTTTGATACGCAATTTTACTCGCTACTGTACTAAAGCTAGTTTTAAACAAATAAACGAAATTCATGCACACACGGGTAGAAAACAATCACGTACTTGGTTTGGTCGGAGTAGGGTACGGTGACTCCGGCGAAGTTTAAATTCGGGCAGTTGAGAACGAAGCACAAAGTGAAGGCGATACACGACGCGGTGGCCAGCAGACAGAACTTTAAAATGCCCGAGCACGGCAAATTAAAACGCTTTATGAGATAACCACCGAGGAAGGTACCGCCACCGCCAGCGGGTACAGTCACTAGACCTAAAAAACACACAGAAAAAAGAAAGATAAAAACAGTTATAAAAAGAGGTTCATTTCATTCGAGTACCAGTTTGCACGCGAGTTTAGGTCCTCCTGGTCGTGCCGAAATTTCGCGAAATTACATCGAAATATTAGTCAATCGTAAATATATCGTGGACGTCGAAATACAGGATGTTTCACGCAAAGATGCCAATTTATCGCTGTTGGAAGGTAGAAGAGCAAAAAAGATTTTATTAGTCAAAATTAAATATCGACTTAAAGGAAAAAGATACACGATAGGTCTATTTTTGTGATCTTCTGACTCTTATGTTACCTACGATTATCATTTGAAATGACTTGATTCTTGCCTATTGAAATCCTTTTCAACCTTCCACGTATCAAGCTATAATTTGGTCTATTTGAAACACGCTGTATAAAAATGTTGACGATGATTTATGTTTGCGACATCCGCGCAGATATCTGACGGTAACATATCGTTCAGCCGATATTTTATGTTGCGCAAAGGGAGTAAAAGAAAAAAAAGGTTGCATGATGAAAGAGGAGAATAAAAAATGTTTCGAGTATTTGACGAAAAATGTCGACGATTACGCGTTACGATGGACGAGAGTCACGCGACTTTCCCTCTCGCTCTCTTTTTTCTTTTTTGATTGATTACAACAGAATGTTTGAATATTATTCACCCATTAGTAACGCAGCGGAGCTAGGGCTGACGTTGAATTGATTTTCGATCAGCTTCGGCAGGAACGCGGCGAAACCAGCGATAAGCAATCCTTCACTGGCACCTGCCAGATTCAACATGAAAAATCCTGGATTACCGAGCAGATCGGTCAGAGCACGAGGTAGTTCTCGTATTTTCGAGAACGCCTCCCCTCGATCGCTCGAGGACGGCTGCTCGGGCTTCTGATGCGCCTCTGACACCCGCTCTTTGGCTAATTTCTCCGAACCTGAGAAAAGAGGCATCATCGTTGAAGAGTCGATTAACGTTCCACTAGCGAGAAATATTTGGACTATTGCGTACCTTGGCAAGTACATAGTTTAGTTAGAAAATTATATGTAAAGAACGACCGGTATTATTTTAGTCTTTAGTATTATTAGAGTCGTGTAAAACGAATACAATGACAGGATGAAATTGATTTCTGATAATTAGTACGTAATAACAAAACGTCTATAACGTCAAACGTTACAAATCTGTTTCTTACACATGTATATTTTAAGTTACTAGTTCCAGATGGTATAAAGGGAAAATCTTTGCGACGTCTTTTCCAAATTGAAGTTGACATACCAGGTAAAGCTGCCGGAAACGCCAAGATCGGTATAGCAATTACGAAACATATAACCGCAGCTGCTAGGAAACCTATCCACCATGCTCCCACCCATACGTTGCTGTTTGGTGTTAAGCCAATCCTGAACAAATGTCGTCTACAATTAGTACACATTTTAAATTATATGGAATTAATAATTATATATAGAGCACACACTGCAACCGACTGATCCTTCTTTCGAATTTTCATCGTCTTCCTAACTTTACATCGATCTACCTACTTAACCATCGTTTTAAACGAGAGGGAAGCTCGACGGCACTGCTAATATCCGCGAAACGGGTCAATTCTTCCTTTTTTAAACGCTTTAAAGCGGCATTCATATTAAACGAAACTCCGGGAGAAAGTAGGCCGCGCGTAAACGAAAAAGAGCGGGCAAGGATTCCAGGGGAAAAAATGTAATTATCTCGGAACAGTATAGCGGACGACGAGCACGACAGGGTGAGTAGGCCGGAATTGCTCTTCCGTCGCGGAACTTCCGGCGCAACCGGCCGATTTCCTCGCGCTTTTTTAATTGCGCCGCACGGCGCGACCGTCTGAAATTCCCAACCGACCGAGCTTCTGCAACTTTCCCGACTAATTGCCGCGCAACGAGCCCGGAAGTTCTCCTCTCCTCGTGTTCTATACCGATACGCGGACAGAAGTCTCGTTCGGCCTGCACGATTCGTCATCTGCGAAAAAATTCTGGTAATTTGGTTAGGAAACGAAGGACGCTGTGTGCTATTAGCGTGACAATAAGTTAAATATATAATTCGTGGATCGTCTTAGATAATATAAAAATAATCGATAATAACACTGTTATTAAACATTTTTCCATGGGAGACGTCTACCACGAGCAATATTCTCTAACCTCGCCAGTACTTTCAAAACGTTTCTCACTCATCATCCTTTTCTTCACGGCGTACAATGCGCCATCATCATCGTACGAGCATAACCGAGCTCGCCGCCTAGCAAATTCCTTCAGAATCGCGGTATTACGCTGCAATATGTAGCATAATCTATTCGTAGCGTAGTCTAGAGAGCGGAAGGTGAGAAAGCGAAAAACTATGAAAAGTACTGGGAGGCAAGTCGTGCTCCAACCAACATCTGCCGTCCAATCTTTTGTTTGACTACGAAATTAAACGAGCCACATACATCGTGAACCTAAATTCACGGTACAAGAAAAATAAGGGACTTTACGAGTAAAAATAAAACTGAAAGATACGTCGTACTGTAGTATAAGACGGTACACAGTAATTTTTGTGTTATGCATATCGGTAGACCGCGGATTTTTATGCAAATTCGTATCTTTTCGCACATAAATAACAAGATGGATTTTAAATTTCTAAATAAATTGTTTTATCCATGAAATATTATAACGAGTATTTTAAATGAAGTATTTTAAGAAGTGATATCATTGTTTTATATATTTTCGATAGATCGATTCGCAGTTGTTGAGTCACGAAGGATGACATAATTTTGATTGAATCCTTCTGAGACCATTTTAATTAATTATTATAAAGCATATAGATATGTAGTTCACCGTAGTAAACAGTCTCACTATCTTTGATTTTCTTTCGAGCCATAGCGTATCGTTGGTTTCACTTGCACTAGGAATTTAGGTCCACGGTGTATAGTGGCTATTAAGCTGCTACAGTAGACGCGAACTTGCAACCGGAAGTGGTCGTAACGCAAACGGCTACTCTACTCTTTTCCTCCATTCCAGCTCCATTCAGCTGCATTCAGCTCCATCCAGCGGAATCGGAAAGAAAATGTAATTGCACTCGCGAGAATGTTATTAGCTCTCGACAAACGTTTTCGTCCCTTTGTTTTTATTCGAGGTTTCTGTAGGGATGAAGCGGCCTCTCTCTGTTTGCAAATTATCGGATTGCGTTCGCTTCGACACGCAATTTAAGTTTGCGGAAAACTCGGTAAATCCTGTTGCGACCCGGCCTTAAAACTTCCGCCGTTTAGGCGGTTACGAGAATCGAATTTTAAATTGAGGATTAGCAGGCTTCAACCGGGAAGCGCGTCGTAGTTGATGTTGGACAAAGGATGTTGTTCGATGGTTGTTCGATAGAGATGGGATATTCTCGATGAATTTTATCGATAAGAACAGACGTGTTAAAACGATTATTAAAGCTTATGATAGGTTAACACACAGGATGATATGACAGAGTTGTAATTAGACAGGAAAGAATATACACTTCTGCAATTGAAACTTTTCGTATCTTCATTTTTACGGATCAAACTACACGATCTTCGCCCTGAAAAATTATTTTATTGTCATTAAAGTACACTATGTTCTGTCTAATATATGTAATTCCGATAATTTCAGTAGAACGCAATGCCTGTTGCTTTAATTACAAGGTGGTTTAATTATAATTAGCCTCCGAATAGGTAAATGTATAGTACGAAATTGAGGATTACGTCAAATAGATGACTGGATTTAAGCTTCATGATTAGTAATTCACTCTTAAATATTGTACGAAGTATAGTGGTAAAATGACGGTGGGGATGTTGAATGATCAAGATTGCTTTGAACCGATTTGAACTGGTAAGATGAATAATTGAAATGAATAATTGAAATTAATAATTCTACGTTCGTGACAGTAACCGAAAGCACATGTGATAAAAGTCTACGACAGGAAGGAAATATTGTCCATTTGAAACGACGGAAACTATCAAAATTCAATTGATTTGATTAATTGTTGACTCGAGTTCAAGCAAACAACGTTTCTCCAATTCTTTGATAGTATCGATATATTTTTCTAAATACCTGGAATTTAACTAGTATCATCAGCAAATATGATGTTGGACGTTGAATCAATTCGATATGACGAGCAGGAATGTTTTATCGATTGACGAAGCGAATATTTCTAGCAGAGGCTTTACGTAACTTTTTTCCCCGTCGGAGTTACGTTTGCTACGTCCGATGGGCTGGGCTCATTTTTTTCTGGCAAAACCCGACTGGGAAGAGGTGATTGATTGCCCGGAAACGGCTGACTAACTGCACGATCATCCCTTAGCAGACTTAACCGCTCTATACCGACTGAAGAAATCGCCGTTTAGCCTTCTTTTTCCCCCGTTTTCTTTCTATCTGTCAGTCGTAACTGATCTTTAAATGACACTCGACTGCTATGACTTCCTGATGTTGAATCTGTTCGTCGGTAGAAACACAGGGAAATGGAAAAGAAATTTTGATAAGCTGCTTAATCTTCAACGAAATGGAAATTTTAGATTTCCAGAGAGATTAATATTCGAAGAAATTCAGATTTCAACGTAGAAGAATTTTAGAAGAAGATGGAAATCTCTGCCAGACAAGTAATTTCAACTAATTTCGCATATTTATATAATTTCCTCCGATTGTTTTTAATTTGATGAAAATCTATTTATAAAAATTGTTACTTTTTTAATCTATCTGGAATCTTAATCGTAAGTTAAAGTTAACGAAGAGTCGAATAACAGAAGATGGGAAAAGCTCTGGTTCGATCCAGTGTCAAAGACCTTTCAAATTTCCATCTCGAAACCATTAAATACATTATGAAACATTGTCGAACATTTCCGCGAAATCGAACGCGCAGTCTCGCGAAAAAGAATCCATCTGCTGAACCTTAAACGCTTGGAGAACATTAAAATTGGTGGAAAGAGAGGATCGTCGCACGACTTGCAAGGAAGAATTACGATGGACGGACAATGGCTGGAAAGTTGTCCGCGTTCATTATGCGTTTTACGCCGTCTAAAGGGGTTCATAGTCGTCGAATGCCGATGGGGAATGACGCGTAATGGGCTCACCATCGGAATTTGTCGCCTCTCGTGCCGCTACGCGTTAAACGCGTTTCCCGCTTTTTTCCTGCCGCTTTAAGAGTGGGGGTGCGTTTAGCCAGACCGTCACGGCAACTTTATTAAATTCCCGCCAGGATTTATCGGCTGTTTGCCCCGATCTGTCCAACATTTGGGGCCAAATGTGTGCATTACTACAATACTCGTTGTTAGTTGACCATTTATACAAGGAAATTTACGATTACGACGTAGGAACGTTGGAGATCTCTATATTTAACGTATAAAATAATATTAATAGCTTAACCGAACATCGCTGCGTTATTCGGGGCCAATCGCGACCGAATCTCATTTTTCTATCGCTAGAAAATTTCTCAAATTCTACGAATATAAATTGCTGAAACGAAATCGGGGCATGAAGAATGATATGCACCGGAGCAGGGTTAAAACTATAAATTTCTGGAACACAGTAAATAGAGCTTAAAGGTACAATAACCATGGAAAGATAAAAAGGAAAACCACTTTCCGAAAGAACGCTCGCAAAAACATGTTACTGTACACCAGCATCGCAAACTCGCAGAAGCTTTCAACCTGACACTCGACAACTGGTAGTACGCAAATACGAGTGAATCACGTTTCTCTGAAGCACATTGCAGATGCATCTTACACCGTGTTATAAGAAATTCGAACTTTATATTCCTACATCTTACACGTACGTAAATCCACGTCGCAGAATTTCGAAATTAATCGCGAAATCTTGGAGACGAGACACGAGGCTGGGGATGGGAGAGGCAGTGAAAAATGGTCGGGCATGAAGATTTCGTGGTAAACCATCGAGGAACAGGATCGTGGAAATAGAATTTTCATGGTTGGGATCTTGTTTTAAACGGTGCACGAATAACGCCCGAAGAGGAATCGAGTTAATGGACAGGGATGATGTTGCTGATATACACGGGCTATCGGATTTTTATCATCTATTTTTGCTGTTTCACGGCCTTGAAAAGAAGCTTCGCAGAAGGAACAGCAGCTTATCGTTACGGCGGCCAAACATCCTCAAACGTGTTTGCATAGCTTAATTATATCTTCTTGTCCCTGAAACGATAACGAGGATACCGATGTCGATGCTCTTCTTTTTTGTCTCGTATCACGGGATTAATTAATTAATCTTTGCTTTCATTGATTTATTAGTTTTCACGAGGCAGACGAATTCCTTTCGGTGAAATTTGGAAGACGAGGAAATTTTCGGTTCCATGGAAATTAGTTTAATTTATCAATGGGGAGTAAGAGGATTCTATAGATTTTGCAAAATACAGGGGACACGGTGATTTATGTTAGAGTTTGGGAAATAAAAAACTACATAAACATGAAGAAGTATCGAAGTAAATTTTCATCTTGGAATTTTAACTTTTTCCTTCGTGGAAGGAAAGCTTTTTGAAAACAACGTACATGACACAGAACTCGCATAATGCCGCAACAAAAGTCGATAACACATAATTTTCAATTCAGTTACACGGTACGACAGCCGATTTTTCAGTTCTACAGAAATACAATCTTTGTTTTCAATCTGCTGTCTGCCCCGTTGAAAATATCTCGGAGGACCATTAGAGCGTATAATGGGCCGCGATTAATAGCGCATGTAACCCCATGGACGCGGTTGCACGCACATACACGTACACGTACACAGCCCGTGGGGAAAATGTCAAGCGGTGAACCAACGTTTGAGGATGATGCCGATGTTACCCTTCAAAAGTGTCACTTCATCCCCCGACACTTGGAGCACAATCAAGTTCCATTTGTCTGCAACGCTTCCTTCCCCCGCGGAGCAACCCTCGTCTCTTTCGTTCAGCCACATCCCCTCCACGAGATGCACGTGAGAATCGAATTAATCGTTGCTGGCTGTCCTTCTTCCCGCCTTTTTTCTCCGCTTTCAATCCTTTCCATTCGCAAACGGAGACGTGTATGACACCGAGGGCATCGAACAGTAAATCGAGTTGTCGGCCGTGTAAAAGATTCCCAACGTCCGAGGTTCTATCTTCGCGTATTTTACTTTTAAATGACGGGCTATCGATTCCGAGCTACGTATTTTCTGTTTGGTCGACGTCCAGGTTTCTGTGGCGTTTTCTTCTTTATTTGAATTTCTCGCGTTTCTACTTTTCCAAACTCTCCAAACGGTTTTTCTTTGTAAGACGTTTTCGCACAAGAGTGTAAGCGATAATTAGAATAGGAATGTTTGCGTGCAATATAAAATATTGGAGATAAAGTAGGACGACGGAAGTTCGAAACTTGCATAGAAATTAAGATGTCAAAGAATTGAGATTTTAAGGTCGAAGAATATTATATAAGATCGCCTACGGTAAATAATAAGAATTTCATGTGACAATACAGTAAATTATTAACTAATAATTATATAATTACGAATATTTATTTGTACAAGGTATTCATAAGTAAAGTAAGAAGATTGACATTTGAAACTTGCAGAGAGATCAAGATTACAGAATACAGATTTCAAGATAGAGGAGATTCATTATAATAAACTGCGAACAATCGATCGAAAATAAGGAAAATTCGATTTCGAAAGAAGATCAAACTCGCAGAAACAAATCCTCCTTTCGTTCTTCCTGTGTTTCTACTTTTGTTTCATACCGATAAAATGTCCGAACCACTAAACTTTCCAGAGTAATCATTTTCTGGGGAACTTCCATTTTTCCCCGATTAATAAATCAAGCTCAGGCTGCGTTCCCGTTGAAGCTCAAGGAGCCAAGAAATTATTATGATAACAGCCTACATCGGAAAAGACAAAAGAAAGGAAGGAGAAGGCGGGGACGAGGGACGAGCAAGAAGTGGTTAGAAGGAGACTGAAATTAAAAGTCGAAAGCATCTCCATTCACATTTCACGGTTAACTGCGCCTCTCGTAACGGCGGACGATCCGAATGGACATCAGTAAATTTAGAATCCTTGCAAGTTTCTTCTGAAAGTTTATTTGAAAGCCACTCCTCGAAATGAATCGATGCTCTTCCCCCGATAAACACGGCCAACGGTCGCGAGAATTTTTTTACCCAATTTCGAATGAGTAATGGTCGAAGTTAAAAGGACGCATCTAATTAATAAAACGTTCGTGTTTCATTTAGAAGTACGGAAACATTATTCAAGGTGCAACGAGATACGATTTAGAAAGAGAGAAATGAATCGATAGGAGAAGGAAATTTCTAGAAGTGATTTATCGTTTTTGATTCTTTTATCAACGAATAGTTGGTAGTTTGCGCGCTGTCTTTGATATTTCCTGTGATAACGCGAGGAGATACTCGATCGAGAATTTAGGGCTAACGATAACTGTTAGTTAGTATCGTGTGCTTAACGTGTGGAAGGTGATACTAAACGATGATATTTAAGTAACTTTAGGGGATTTTTTGTTTGTTCGCGTTAATTTTAAACTGTCTCCGATGCGAAAAATTGGAATCGTGTTTACAGATTGAAGTTTGCATAATGTCATACACGTGTGTATATGTATATATGTATTTTTTAAGATTCAGTTTATTTATACTTTCGTTATATTTTATCGAATGAATTGTTTTGAAAAGCGACATGCATAAAAGCCATGCATATGACGCTAGTATACGAGTTGTAAGTTATAAAAATTTGTATTCAGACTCACTCTGAGGGATCTACGGTGATAAAATCTGTGTACAGCTTCAACAACTCGCCTCCGACAACATACCCTAATGCAGGCCCTATTATGGCCATTGTGTAGAAAATTCCTGAACAGAACAAAGATACATTGTGAATGTAACGCGATGCAACGAAAAATTTAAGGGGAAAGATGTAATGTTTTTAGCATTTTTTCTTTTCTTTCCCTCTTCTCTTTTTTTTATTATATCTTTTACTTCCGTAAAATGTAGATATCAAAGGTGATTTCGAAATTTCAGCGACGATGTACCTACGTATTGAATTTAATCCCATAATCGCTGCCAATGATTCAATATTTCTCAAATAATACTCGACTTAACTACGCTTTAGCTTCTTTTTAGTAATAGTAGCTTTAATAGTTTCGAAAGACGATAACAGACAGACGTGGTTTTCTTACCTACATACACAGAGGACATCTTTTTCGACACGTTCTCATCTAGGTACGTAACGCCGAGCGTATAGAAAGGAGCGGAACCCGCCCCGTGCAGAAGTTGGGCCATCAGAAAGATAGTTAAGTACAATCCGCTGTATGGTTCCTGGTCTATTTGGCCCACGGATCCATTACAGGATAGCTGAATGGCGAGGGAACGAATTGAGAGTAATTTAATCAGCAAACGAGAATAGTCGAAAAAATATGTCTGATATTTTTCTCTATAATGCGAGATTTTATTAGAATCGGAATAAAAAGAATGGAACGAATGAAACGTTTAAAATGTCAGTTGATTATGCACCGTTTACGTCACAATAGTGGATTTTTTGTTATAGGATGGAACTTGTCGATCGATTATGGAGGTGATTAAATTTATTGCATGTGTAAGAAGCTTCTTTTTGTAGAATGATTAGTTTCATTATTAAGATTAATCTTTAAGAATTTACGTTTGACGTAGTAATTTTCTTGTTTTGAAAGTTTAATGGGTGTTCATTAACACATAACCGAGATGCATTGAAAAGTAAAGATAAAACATGGTGTCACGATTTTTTCTTTCTTTTTCGGTTTTTTTTATGTTATTATTTTTTTCTACTTTCGAATTTTTTGTAAGGAATTAAATTTGATATTTAATGATAGAAAAATTAACATCTATTTTTGATATTTGACGATAAAAAAAAAAATTGGATTATGTTATAAAGACTGGAATTTTGCAATATAAAGGGTGACATCCATCAGTAAACCCTATTCCTTACTCCTAATTGAATCTTTACTCTTCGTTGATCAAAGGCACAAGCTCGTATCCTCTAGTAATTGATTCTCAAGTAGTAAACAGTATAAAATTATCACATTAAAATAGGAATGAGTTTCTTCTTAAAGAACCTCTTCTCATTTATATATTTTGTTCTTAGTCAATGTCTAATATTCCACCAATCTTTAATATTCCAAGCTATTATTGTGTGCTTCCATTTAAATATTAAGTCAACCTACACGTAATATAATTTCTTCAATGCACATATTAAATGCTAGTGAACATGAATTTATCAATAATTACTAATGATCTATTCTATCTTATTTTCTCTTTTGCAATAATTATTGCTCGTCACTCTTCTCATGTTAAATTTTAAATTCTTCTTTTTCATAAAATCCTTGTCGCAGTAAATTCTAATGTTGAAGAAAAAACTGCATTTTCAAAAATTTATTCAAAGAGCTTTTCTCACGCTATAATATGAAAATCAATTGAGGAAACACTGATCTTTGGACTACTAAATTAGTTAACAGTTGCGTAAAATTACTTACCGAACGGGACGATGTGTTCGTCACCCTCTGGCATATATTTTCCGATTGCTGGCCGCCTCTGTATGGTCCAGCAATATAGTGAGGGGACGCGAAAAGTAGACTTCCTAAGCCTAAGACTACAACACCTATGCCTATGTACCTGTCAAACAAAGATGAAACCGGTAATTTCATTTTATAGGAAATTTGAAATTTTAACGTGTGTTATTTTATTATTTAGAAAACTCAAGTATCTGAAGACTAAATTACATAAATCCTAATCACTATAAACATTTATGCTGGAACATTAGCTTCGAGGCTACGTTCTTTAGCTGTTTGTTTTCAAGTGTTATCGATTATCGATTTAGGATTAAACCCATACCATACAGAGTGATGAGGGCACGAAAGTTTCGAAGGGAAGAAACGAAATGGAGATTAACACCGACATTGTCCGTCCGGCTGACGTTAGGATTAATATTTATGAGAACTGTCGGGGTGAACCGATATCGGCATTAATATTAATAGACAAGACAATACCTTGTATACGTGCATACGTATATATATACACATTATACATATATGTATAAGGTATATATCTGAACATATTTGTACGCATACGCATCATTGATTTGCTGCAAGATTGATACAACTAGGGAATGTAAATTGCCAATAAGAAATCAAGTCGGAGAAGAGGTCTGTTCGTGAGAAAAATTGAAAGAAGATTGATCAGTTTTGTAAATGCATTACACTCCTAACTTGTGGTATCGTCTAGTGAATATATGTAATTATGTATATAAAATTATGTATAGTAAATTGCCAATAAAAAATCAAGTTAGAGAAGAGGTCTGTTCGTGAGAAAAAATTGAGAGAAGATTGATCAGTTTTATAGATGCATTACACTCCTAACTTGTGGTATCGTCTAGTGAAATATGTATTTATGTATATATATATACACACCTCGGTTTCGATGCTTTTGAACGGCCTCCTAGATAGCTCACTGGAACGAGTGTAAGGAAACTAGCTATGTCGTATCCGCCTGCTATCAAGCCCGTCTGCGATGACCTCAGACCAAATCTCCTTTCTATCGTGGTTATGACCACGTTCACAAAACCATTGACCACCATACCTAAAAGAAAAGCGTAGGATTTTAATAAAATGAAATTGCAAAATAAACGAAATTATACAGGTTGGCAGTAACGTGGTTTCAAGCAATTTTGATACTTAAAAACTTGAAGTGAAACAAATAAATGATAATTCAGCTTAGTGATAATAGGGTGATTTCGAGTTTGCTCAAATTCAAGTCGCAAAATTGACTCATCCAAAAAAGTCAGTATGTATTCTCATAGAAATTATATAATTTGCAGTATGAAGGTGGGAAATGTTTCCTTCAATGTTATATGTATATCGCGCAATGGTTACGTAATAGAAATTTCGAAGAATCTTATTAAAGCGATACGATTGAATCAATGCAGTGCTTGATCATCACCAACAGCCGATTGGTTGGATATTTTCTCTAACGAATGCATAGTCCGCTTATTTACGTATTATTACATAATCTAGGAAGATTTATTTAGAAAATATATAATAATTATCGAAGTTGTTTCAACGTCTGTAATTTTCACTTCATTTACTGTATTTAATTTGACTCGATTTATAAAAGTTCCAAAATCCATTCCTACCTGCACTGAAATTCAATTTCCTTTCCATCGAAATAACCAATTTCAAACTTGCAGGAGCTACATATATCGTGGGCTATTTTGCACCGTACTAGAAAGCATCGTACAACCGATAGTATCTGGAATTTTATCAATCCTGGCCGACTTAGAACGGCAGGAAAACGATCGATAGGAACACTCGAGTATCCTGATAATACTCCTTCCGATCTCGTTGTCCTCGTTCTCAAATTCGGAACAACATTGATCTTCGATACGCGTGTGTCGTTCGTATCCGATGCACCGAAGCAAATTCGTGTGCCGGGTGTAAATGAATCAGAAGGGCTAAACTAATCGAATTACGATCTCCCCTCTGCTCGATTCGGTGCCCGCTCACCCTCGAAGAAATCGCTCTCTCGAACGTAAATCTATTAAACACTTCTTTCTCACGAATATACACGATGCTCATCACCTCTGAATCGAACGGTGTTCGTTCGTTCGATGCAACAAACAGGCGTTGACAGGGCGTTGAATTACAAAACCGGTGGCCATGTTGTACAGTATCGTTTGACAAAAGCGTTCAACCATCTCTGACAATCGCAAAAATCAATCTTCTCTCTCTCTGCGAGATTCAAACGTGGAGAGAAGAGAGTGGCAGATCCCTGCTCGAGATTTTTGCTACATAGATTCTCCTTTTGACGGTTGTGTTTCGGTAGAGAGTCGTAGTTATTTGCTTCTGGTTTTATATTCGGTTTAACGAATGGAGCTTTTTTGAGAGTCGTTTTCGTATGGTGGCAAAATTTTACGTAGATACGAAATTTCACTGAATTTGCTGTACATGTAAATTCGCTTGAAAGGTTTACGTGATGATATAAAATTTATTAAATATTTCTATTGGTAAGATAAAATTTTACTGTAATTTTCAACGAAATCTATGTTTCATTTACTAGATTTTACGTTCTAGAACGATTGATCATATTTTATTCGTCTCGATCGTTATTTTTTATTCATTGTTTTCGCTGAGTGCCTTTACAATTTATGTCTTTTAACGTCCTGTATATTTCAAACCAATTTACAAAGAAGGATCTAAATCTTATTGTACAGGCCAAAAAATACACGAGTTGTTTTCACTTCAAAATTCCAAACGTAGTTTAATAGCTATGCTATAGTTTATCACGCTGGCGTTATTTTACTATGGCGTCAATATCCTTATACTTGTGAACGAGAAAATTATATATATGTGTGTGTATTTATATATGCGGGTTAAGAAAAAAACAGGGTCAATCGGTAGCTGAAGAAGCAAATCGTGCACGGCACACGATTGATGCTCTGGCTTTAATTAAAATTCTCTTATTAGCGGCGGTACAATGGGAAACAAAGGTGGTTCATTTTCCGGGTGGACAGATGCCGGATATGTCGACGCTCGAACGCAGGTCTCTTTGCTTCCGTTCGTGAACGTCTATGAACGCGTTAATTCGATGGACATTGGTAGAGTGGTATGGGAGGGACCAGTTGCGAGTATTACTTAATTATCGGATATTTGAATATCCAGGTTAAATTTACATTTCATTGAGAACATTATACCGTGTATACAGTTGCCCGTGAAAATACTCGAACATTTTCAGACCTCTTTCACGCATACACAAAAGGTTTCTAGGAGTATTCGAGTACTTTCGTTATTCACCGTAGATAGATGTTACAAATCGAATCTATGGGGGATATTTTTTTGACGAAAAGTAGCCTCACTTTTAATAAAATTTGGATCGATTATGATCGTTCCGTACGGGACTAGCAGATGGCTCGATACTTGGAAATGCCTTGGCGTACACGGTTATAACAGCGAACTCTCCAGGATTCACGTAAGCGAGGTATGCACGAGTATCACGCACGTACGCCTGCACTTAGTCACCGGCGAACTTATTCTCGACTTATATAGACGATTGTCGAGTCCATTGTCCAGCAATTTGTTCAATCCCACTGGAGAAGGCACGAACCTCCAGCAGGACGATTTCTTTTGTCGCTTGTCAAAGAAGGGGGACGTACAAACTTATTTAAACTAAGTACCCCGCACGACTACCGCGTTCTCCCTTTTCTTCATTTCCCCTCTCGCCAACGTCGACGACCTTCGTCCCGTCGTCGTAACTCGCCCTTTTCGCCTCGATCGTGTTCTCCTTTCGTCGACGTTGTCCCACCCTGCAACAACCCGTCAACCTCCTGCCACCGGTCCGGAAAACTCGATTTCCGGTTATCGTC
This sequence comes from Bombus affinis, assembly GCF_024516045.1. Classification (NCBI taxonomy): domain Eukaryota; kingdom Metazoa; phylum Arthropoda; class Insecta; order Hymenoptera; family Apidae; genus Bombus; species Bombus affinis. The sequence goes on from NC_066345.1 coordinate 14,777,969, forward strand.
AGTCACCGTCGACCTCTCTCACCCTCTACCGACCCCCTCGTGCTACCGTGAAAGCTTCGAAATTGCATTCGAATGCACCGCTATTAGTAACGCCAAACGGCGATATAGCAGTCAATCAGCTGCTACGTGTTTGTATTACTGTATGCGTGTATGTTTGTGTGTGTTTATGTACACTCAGGTTCATAAGCGTCGAGACATTTAAGGAAAATCAGTACTTGGAACGATTATTGTTAGGAGATCATTAACGCTTTGAAGCTTTATTATTAAATATATCATGTATGTTCTGTGTCTTATATAAAGCTTCGTTTAAACTTTAAACTATGGAGAATGTATGTGTTATATATTAGCCTCATTAACTACATCATCGCTCATAAATATTTGGACACTTCCAAATCGTTGTAAATACGTGAAATATACTTTAAAAGTGAAATTCCAAGCTTCTAAATACGCTTCGACAGCGTATCTAATCTTGGTCTTTGTTCTTATCTCAGATCGGAGGACTATTGATGAAAGATGTATTAAAAATAATTTTTTAATAATAAAGAATAATTTATATATATACCTGGATGGATATAGTAAAAATGTTTAATTTTTCGATTAGATCGCAAGTGTCCAAATATTTATGAACGAGACTGTACATTGAATTATACCAAAAAATCAGCATGGATTTGTTCACTGTGGTTTGGAGAATATTGTTACCGAGTTGGCTGATGGTATATTGGTAAATGTCGCGTTTATGATGGACAGGGTTTTCAAATTCGATCGGCAGTCCAGTCGTTTTCGATACGTCGTTTTCCATACGTCGTTCGTGGACACGCAGTTTATCGCTGGTAGGGGTGTTTGACGCGTTTGTGGCGACTGATTACAAAGCACGTCTGTTGCATTACGTTTAACAACTACGACGAGTAACCCTTTGCGATTCAGGCAAATCAGTTTGTTGAACCTGTGTGTTTCTGTTGTTGTCATTGCACAGCCTTGATCTTGTTTTACTAATCTATTATATCTTTATCGAAGAGGAAGTAGCGTTGTTAAAATTGAATGGCAATCGATAAAGTGATAATCTATTGATCAATTCCGATTATTCGTAACTTTCTAACAAGGGGGTATAGCTCAGTGGTAGAGCATTCGACTGCAGATCGAGAGGTCCCCGGTTCAAACCCGGGTGCCCCCTGGCCCGCCCTCCTTATTATTATATGTTTTTAGTAATTTTAGACGCGCGAGATAAAAACAAAGGTTAGAAGAGTTTCAGAATGTTCAGAATGCTCAAATTCAACCGTCGACAACTACGAACATACGGAAAAGTTGCAATGTATTATAATAAGGAAAACATTTTTTTGACTTGCTTAATTATTTGCTAAAATCACTCCCCACCTCAAAAAAACAATTTATTCTACTGATTTAAAGTAGTGCTTAAAAATAGTACTTAAAAATCAATTTTAATATCGGCAACAGTTATCTATTCTGTACTATAAATTACATTTATTCGTTGCTCTTATTAAATATAAATACACCTTGCTAGATTACAGTGTCTTTTTAAACTTGCTATTCTATGGACTTTCTTTTACTCGGCACCAAAATTGGCGAATACATGGGTTTATTCTCCTGTTGCTCGAAGGGAATCAAATTTAAATCGCTTACCTTGCATTGCACCTGTCCAACATAACCAGAAAAGCGCCCATTTCGCGGTTCGAAATTGCTGCAGATACATGGGCCTGAACCAGAACCAACCACACTTCGGTTCATCCGTCCTCTCCGACTCCTTGGCTGTTTCCGGCTTTATTTCCGGTTTCGGCGGTCCGTCCCTGAACTGTTCCGAAAAACTGGACAGGGTCTCGTGCATGTCCGGCACCCCAGACTGTAAATCACGTTATCACCGTTGACACGGTCAGAATCAAATCACTTAATGATTAATGTTGGGTAATACGTATGATAATAATAGCTGACACGAGTGCCAAATGTGTATTACTGGTTGAAAGCAACTTATAGTGGTATTCGTTGAATAGTAAGCTGATTATTGATAATTATTTCCTGTTTTCATAGCGTTGCATTTGATCATATACTGTGGGCGTTGGGTACGCATTTATAGGGAAAAGAGCGCATTTTAGTATTTTAATTTCATCATTGTTATTATGTCATTCTAAATACAATTTTCCTAAATGCAATAAAATATTTGATTTTAAAGCATGAACTATAAATACATTTGTATCATTTTATATAGATATATTTTCGAAAGCAATAAGATTCCTTCCATCCCGTACAAGGAAGAAATGAATTTAATTTGTATAGCTTATATATCGAATATATTTATTATAATTGAAATTGTAAGTCATAATAATAAATATATTATAAATATTATGTATTATGAGTATATATTAAAAAAATCTTCCAATGTTTTAATTACTTATTTAATATATTAATAGTATTCGTAATTGTAAGTTATACCGTAATTGAATATTTAATTGATTTAAGAATATCAATTTTACAAGGAAAAGAATTAATAACTGCAAACTTTCGCGATTTATGTTTTTTATCGATGCGATATCGTTGAACGCGCACGGAGAACGAAAACAGATTAAAATTCGCGATTGCGTGTAAATAAAATCATAGCGGAAGAAGTTAAAATTGTAAATATGTAGACGTCGAATTATTAGTTATCGGAAATTGCGCGATGTGTACCGAATAAATACATCATCTATATCTATGCGATATTCCCCGCATCAACTTTAATTATTGGCTTTCGCCTGTACGCGTAACATCGAGATGAGTAACTCATACTACGATCAAGGGGTTTAATTTATGTTTTATCGGTATCCTAACATTTTACATTATCACGCTTCACACGGTTCTCATTATCCGTTTGACTGACGGTAATTAACACTCCTCTATACGATTTGGTAGCTAACATGAAATTGGAAAACCGGAAAACCAGTATCACCTGTAATGATTAATTAAGGTAAGGTTTTCCTCAAACTTTCTAAGTAGAAATGAATATTGAAAAAAAAGTACGAACTTTTAAAAATATACTTGTATCATTTTACGATGAACTATGATTCATTATCTCGTAGAACGAAATAACTGAAGATAAAAATACACAAATAAGATATGCGTCATCTGACACAATTACAACAATAGATCAGCCAGTTGTATCGGACAATTTCCTTTGTGATGTACTCGGACCTGCTCAATATTTGATCCCTTTAAAAATACGCACACTTGGGAGGAAGCTTTATAATTAATTCTAGAACCTCGACGTTACAGGCAACAGTTCCTACCATAGAACTTGGGAGCGATCGATCGACCAGCATCGATGTCACGCTCGCCTCCTAAAATAAACGCAGAATCCAATATTTCCAGAGCACTTACGCTGAATGCAAATTTATCCCTCATGATTCTTGCCTCTTCTTTCACGTTTCACACCAAAAACGTTGAAACGGAAACGCACTGTGTCTTATACACTTGTCAAATTTCGTTTACACGGCACTGGTCGATCCTAGCATCCTCCGTTTCCGGTTTCTCCCTCTAACTATCGGTTCTTGGCGTTCTGCGCTGTATTTTCTCAAAGAAACGACGCCGATCGCTTCGAAATTCCGCTATATGATATTTCCATCGTGATTGCGGATTCGTCGAGCGTGTCACGTTCCGCGAAACCGTTTCTCATCGCGGGCAAAAGTGGCGTCGAGAACGGAACTTCCGGCACCCAGTCACGCTTCGTCGTTCGCCACCAGCTTCTCGACTTCTTGCCTCGTGTCGTTTCTCAATCCAATTTCAACAGAAGCTCGCTGACTTTCTCAATCTTGGTAGGATAACGAATATTATTGTCGAGAAAGAGAAGCTCGATAGTATCGAACGATAGAGCGCAGGAAGGAAACGAAGAATTCTGTCAGTTTGGTCGCGATCTTCTTGTACAATACGCTTAGATATGCGGTGATCGTGGATCAATTCGTAGTTTTGTTCCTTCGTCGATTAAACATTCACTTCGTCGAGGTCGTTGACCCAGGAACATCTAAAAGATGTTCAATCTTGAGCTGCTTCCCTTCTTCTTTCTTATATCTTCTTTTTGTTTTTCGTTTCGCTTCTTCACTTCGTTAGTCCGCTCTTCGACTGACGTTCCGCTTCGAGAAACAGCTGCGATTCGCACAGATCTTGCAGCGATTTAGTAACGCGTTTTAAGTTCAGTCAGTTGATTACTGACTCGATTTGCGCGTCTTCGTTTGGAATTTTTTATTCGAAGATTTGAAGTGCGACGAACGTTTACTGTTCTGATATGTTGGCTTCTTCTCGAACGATGGGCGAAAACACTGTTTTATTTTATTTAATTCACTAATTTTATGAATTACTTTATAATTTCCCGGGAAATTTTGAGAACGATAGAAACCTATCTAGATACGTACACACGTGTATCAATCTGTTTCCTTATTCTTTAACTGTTTAAACGTGTTCATTTAAAAGTCTCGACAAGAGAAATTTGTTACTGAGCATCTAGAGAGTAATACAAGTTTTGACACACCGTTTCAATGTGTTTTCTTTTAATCGAGCTGCGAAGGATCGTTCCTGTAGCAGGTTACCGGCACTATCGTTTGTCAAACGTCCGGATTGCAGTTTCCATCCGGTTCGTATATACCTACGTCCCTCTTATACGCGTCCTCCGGTTCCGGCGTTTCTCGTTTCACCTGCAACGATCGTCAAACGCGCGACGTCGCGAGAGATTCTATACGGCCCGTTCACGCGCATCGTTATAAATCCTTCGAGAGGACCGGGATATCGTTTTTCGAACGAATGGCCCGCTGTGTTTCACCTCGTCCTCGATGAAATATTCATCGTCTACGCGGGATTTATAATTTCGACAGGGAATTTATAATTCTCCTTTCGTTCGATCGAACAGCTGCCTTCTCTCGTCGATCACTCGCGATCGCTGGAACCTTGATCGTATTGATGGTATTTTATCGATCCCTCTAGTATTCTATTTAATCTCTGATTGATCCTACCGATAATGTTTTACCGATTCTTGTGTTGTATCGTGCTTGACTGACTCTTGATCTATTTTATTTGCTCTTATGGTATTGTGTTTAATCCTCGATTTATTTTATCGATCTCTATAGATGTTTGATATTTAATCTATCGTATTAGTAAATCTTTAATCCGCTGTATCGATACTTATAATATTCTGTTTGATCCCTGCATGTGATGGAACAACTGCGCCCCTTTTTTGATGATCATCGATGATAATTCGATTTTCAGTCTGTGGTTTGTCGATTCTTACGATATTCTATTTAATTTCTAGTTTATTACGTTGATCCCTAGAGTACTATACTTGATAGTGTAATTACGCGCGTTGCGTTTTATGGTCGAAGTTGTCCTTTCCGGAAGCTACGTGGGATTTTGCGAAGCTTTCTCTTGGACACTCGGACTTTGTCGTTGTTACTTTCTTTGTTAATGGGAAAGTACGAGTTCCTTGAGTCGGTGGAGGTAAATAGAGGGACGAGTTTGTGAGATGCAGCGTGAAAAATGAAATAAATCGTGGTTTTTGTTTATGTAGGGTGTTAGTTGCGAATTGTTGAGACTTGATAAAAGTTTCTTGGATTTACAGGACGAAGTTTAAAACACTGTTGGCAGTAAATCGTGATTTTAAAGTACGCAGAGTTATTCAAAATTTATAGGAGTTTTATAAAGATAGGTTGCGGTATGTTTCTTAGATTCGGAGATATTAAAAATTTCAGTTGGAAAGAAGCTTTATATTCTTGGAATCTGACAAAATCGAAATTTTATTTTGTACCGTGTCTTCTGACTACTAATCGATCTCAGTAATAAAATTTTCCGACTCGAAGTCTCGATATTTAAGTGTCTTCGAGATCCACAAGAGTGAGTATCAGTCAGAAATTACAAAAGTATTTTAGATTTAAATTTTCCAAACGCGAAACGTTCAAACTCTCCAAATGCAAACTTCAATTCACAAAATCTCAGGACGTTCACGATCTGTGATCTCTATCGGTTCTATCGATAAAAATGTCAGACTTGGACAACCAAAGTCCAGAATATCGACGATCGACGAGCTTCGTTGATGTCATTGGTTCCATCAAAACCACGATTTTCGATGTCTGCCAATAACGTCGATAAAAATATAAATAAGCAATCCAAGAATGTCCACGACTGCGCTCAATTTGCGTTGAGAAGTATTCGAAAGACGAATCTATAAAATTCACGAATACTCAGGATTCCAACTATCTTCGTCAGTCTTAATATAATAATGACACGAATTTACACGATCCAAGGATATTTACGATCCATCGGTTCTTCTAATTTGAAATCCATAAAGTTCGAGAACATCTCCACTATCCACGATCCCCGTCTTATAAAACTTTCAAACCTGAATTCATAAATTTCCAGGATCCACGATCCGCACGATCTTTGTCAATATCGTCGATAAAAATTCCAAGCTCACAACATTCAAAAATATCCACTGCCCACGGTCTTCGTCAGTTGCTGCATCCCATAGATCTTTCAGACTTGAATTCAAGTATACGATCCACGATCTCTATCGATCTCTGTCGATAAAACTATCAAACATAAAACCAAAAACATCCACAGCCTCCGTTAATATCATATCGGTAAGAGGAATTCAATTTTGACCAATTTCTCATAAATATAGAAATGGCAATTTCGACTCTACAAAGTCCGAGTACTCTCAAGATGCACTATTCCCGTCAGTTCCCACGATCAACGACCCTCGAGGTCGATCGAGCACGACGCGACCACGCAAATGAGACGATCCGGATGGCGATCCGAGCGCGTACTAGGCCGCGTGTCACACGCGACTGAGGATCGCGAGCTCGTGCTCTCAGAGTTTTCCCCGCGAGTTAAACCGCCGTATATGCTACTACCGCCGCTACTCTGCCACGACAGACATCCTCCATCCTTCTTCCTTCCACCAGTCTCTTCTCCCTCTCGAGCTCTCTCCGCTTCTCTCCCACCTTTTCATCCCCTACCCTTCTAAACCCCAACCAACTCTTTCACTCCCTATCTCTCTCTCTCTCCCTCTTCCTTTCTCTCTTTCTGCCTCTCCCTTCCTCCTCCCCTCATCTCTCTATTTGTCTCTGTTTCTCCTTGTTTCTCTCTGTTTCTCTTTCGTTTCTCTCTGCTCCCTATTCGTCTCTTATCCAACCCCCATCCAAAACCACCCCTCTTTCACTCCGTGGACGCGCGACACACTGTAAACCGCTCCTACTAGCTGTTGCTTCGCTCACGGGAACCAAAAAATCCGACAGCCTCGCCGCATCTGATAAGGCTCATTAGTTTGCGTTAATTGCGCTGATTTTATGCACGATTAAAAGCTCGTTTGTATTATCTGCGGTTACGTGTAAGATAATGTGCTGGTTCTGGTTTTAGATAAAAACGCTTCTTAAAGATATAATACATATAATAAATAGGTTTTATGATTATTATAGCATTTGCGAATTTATACGTTTCTTTGGTATGGCATTTTATAAGTAGTGATATAATTCATCATAGAGACTACGTATGAAAGTATGGAATGAAAACGGAATAGTACAAAATACGATAACATCATCATATTGATGTTTTTACATGTAGATACTGCAGTACGTATTTGATGAATTTAACTGTTCGTTATTGCACGTAGATCTTTTTATCGCTGTAAGAATATGAATGAAAAATATTCGACATGTTTTGTGGACATAGATCTCGCATCTTGTAATTTTTATGCGTTTAAAGAAATACTAGCAGAATAATGAAACCTGTGAAATAAAAATTTCGAAAAAAGCATCAACTCGGACCAACGTAAAACGCGTTTAGTACGGAAATTCATTGAGTACTTGTTTTTTAATAAAAATGCGCAGAAATCCTTCCGCATTGAACAGCTAAGGACAAGAAAACAATTAAGGGAAATTTACAAACATGATGTCGATACAGTTCGATCGGTGTACCCTATACGAATGTTATCGTTCGTTTATGGTAACGTGGATTCGTAACGTGAAACGGCGCGCGGCCGAACGACGATCTAAATCGAACAGGGGCAACGAGCCTCGTTAATGGAACGCTGGAAGACAAATGCGTTTCTCGATACAGAGCATTAAGAAACTCGTTGCAACGGCAAGCTGGAAAATAGCTGGAACTACCGGGCTATCGGTTTCGTTGGTGGCTCGCGGCAGGAGTTACAGTTTATCTCGTTGCACCGCAGTTCGCGATAGTTTGCTTTGCTGCGGTCAAAAGTTGAGCTTTCGCTTGGGACAAGGCAATTTACGTGACAACGATGCAAGTTCGATTCCTCTACTATCCCGCTCAAAATTAACGACTCACTGGAGAAAAATGTTCTTTGTCGTAATATTTATCCTATCGTAGGAAATATTTCCTTCTTTAGCGGCACTTCTCTGTGTCACCAAAAATGTGGTAGGATTGTATATAAATGTATATATATAGTATGGGAATAACAGGTCGGTTAGACTAGGAAAGGAAAGCAACGTGAAAAACGCAAGAGGACGGAGGGAATATTTTATAGGGACTTCCGCGAAGTTTCTCATATTTCAAGATGAGGTAGGTCAGGTATGGTATCAACCGTGGAGAACGTGTTTCGAATTTATGACGGTAATAACCTAAGTATGCAGACTCGAAAAGTTCCAAATAAATCATCCTGATAATATTGGTCGTTAGGGAAGGACCGTAAAGAGAACGACGCGGTTGACGTTGAAAGCACGCGGCGAGGAATCGATAGCGAATGCGAATTTAATAGATTATACGACAAATATCCGATTCGATGGACATATATGTAAGTGTGTGTGGACAACTTCGTGGTTCAAACTCTAACCTACCTGAAACACCTATTCTCAGATTTCTGGCATTAAAAAATTCGGTGGCTGTTTTCCGGCGATGATATTTTGGAAGCTGACTGTTGCACTTTGCCATGTAGGACTTGTATTTTTATTTGTGGCCCTTTCCACGATTGAATTAGGATCGTTAATGAAATTTGAGCAGTGCTGATACTCTCTTTCGTATAGGAGTGATAACAAGATAAAAGAAGTTCTACAAGTAGATTTTATAAATTAGGATATTTCTATATTTTACATTTTTCATGTGTTATATAGAATATCGTAGTTTGATGCTTTTAAGCTGTGTGGAACGCTAAGCGTAAATAATTAGAGAAGAATTATGGATGAATTCTTTTTTCTTAAATTCATTATCAAGCGATGAACTGTATTTTTCCACGTTCTTGCAATGCTCAACTATCTCTGTCGCTGGCTAGGTAGGATAAATTTAACATATATTTGAACAAAATTCTCGACACTTGCTATTTTATATCAGTAGTGACGGAAATGAATGAAATCTCCCATATTGCGACACATAATCTTGAGCTACGCACATTACAGTGTTTATGCTTAAATGACATGATCTTCTTATCGCGAGTTCAATTTTTTAAGCAATCATAAATAATCTGTTTATTTCGACACACGGTTTCAAATTAAAAACAATCATGAAAAAGAAAAATCAAGAACTAGAAGTTGAATACTTTCTCAGACATCGTAATATCCGTAAGAGGAAGACATCATGAGAGATGCGTCGTTTAGAAAGAATCAACGTTCCGCTGTCTGAAATTCGCGAAGCGTTAAATTAAATTTCCCAGAGGCGTCAGCCTGGCATCGAGAAGGTCGATTGACACGAGACTATCGATATTTAAGCGATAACATCGCGTCCTCTATGAAATGATCGTTAACAGAGGCTCCCATTTTGCCTCCTCTTGTCATCCGATAATTCGAGAATTAAAACCTATACTCAGCTATCATATCCGCATCGATTTTTATATTTTTCGTGCCATGAATTAATTCTCAATACTTTTCGTCGAATTAAAAGCATTCCCCTTTTTTATTTTCACTTAGAAAGTCCTGTCGTTAGCGTTACTATCAGCATTAATTTTTCAACAACAAAGTGAATTTAACTAGCTTAACTTTCTCCTTAAGGTTTTCGCTGTAATTAATTAAAAGGAAAAACATGATAAATTTATTTTTGTTTTCTGCTTTTGACGGCTAGAGTTCGCCTGGTTTTAATTAAAAAAAAAAAAAAACGCTGCGGTAAACTTTCACTCGTGGTTACCCTTTAAATGTAAAAAAAGCGAGAATGAAAAGAAAGAACTAATTAAGAAACGAGAATAAAGAAAAGAACCAGGAAGAAGGAGAAAGATGACATTTCCGGAAGAACACTGGTAAATATCTTCGTTGCATAATTATGGATTTAGAGAGGTATTTATCGGTGAGAAGGCAGTGGTGCGTTCGAAATTCCTTCAAGTGCAACGCGCTTGTACCGCAATGATAACGGGCCTCGTGTAATTAAAGTCCTTCCTATCTTTAGGGGGCCACTTCCGTTGCTGGATACACCGACTCGTTTATGCCGCTGCTACGTTTTCTCAAATATCCACTTCCCGAGTTGACGCCCACGATCTCTCTTCTCTTCTCTTCAATTCTCTCTTCTCTGTCTCTCCTTGATCGCGTTTCCAGATCTCGTCTGCTGATATCAGTCGACTTACGACTCCAGAGGTCAAGGTATATACATTTAAATTGCCGCGCTTCCTATATTATAGACGCTCCGCCTAGCTTTTATTAAAAAATTCCTTTTCACCGAAGCTATTACGAAACGAAATCGTGACCATGGCGTTATCTTTTTTATTTCGTAAATAAAGTATGCGTTCTGTTTTGATGAGACGAAGCGATTAACAGATGGATAATGATACGGATATCGATCGATCGTTTGCGTTACTGCAGCAAAAATTGATAATAAAACGTATAAAATGCTACCAGCGGCTCTTTTCATTTCAATTTCCTTTTTTTTCGGGACCACCATCGGAAGAGATATTTTTTCAGTCGAACTTTTCCATAGGACAATTACGATGAAATATTATCTACACCTGATAAATCGTATATAACTGACAAACGAGCATTTATTGTAAAAAATTACCGCTAAATATTCAAGTCTACTGACGTAATAAAAGACTTCCTTCTGCTTGCACAAGTACATATAAATCATCGTAACCATCTTCTTACCAATTGAATATTAGCGATATGAAATATACATGTTTAAACGGGTTTCAAATTGAACCTACACATATATAATCTCTGCAAAACGTTTCATACGATAACCCATACGATACGGACATAAAAGTTTTCTGTGGCACATTAGCGGCGACTAAGAATTTTGTGAGTCAGTGTGTTCGCTACAGTAAAGTAGAAAATTCCTCTTCCAGGCCCTATAACGCGGTACATCGGCCGGGTAAATCCTCAAACTCGTACTGATCTCGCCGAAGGCGTCCAGTAAGCGTTCAAATCGAATGGCACGTTCATTAAAACGGACATTCAGGAACGATTTGTTTGACGAGCGTCGCGCTTTGGGGGCATAGACATTATCCAGGACAAGAAGAAAAAACGCAATATACTATCGACCTGTGTGTGCACGTCGACACAATGGCGGAGAGGGAAGGCCGTGCGTCAACGTTCGTTTGCTCAACGCAAACGTGCGGATCACGCGCTCGAAACGCGGTGAGAGGGATAAATACCCTTTCGGGCAACGCGCACGTTTCGTCGGCCACGCGACCTCCACGACATAAATTTCGTGGATTTAATAAAGATCCATGGCTTCCGGTTTTAGGGGTCGCCTGATCGCTATGCTTCCTCCGCGACCGTTGACCAACACTCTCTTTTTATCGCACGAGTGTGTTCTTCGTCGTATTCGAGTTTCGTCAAGCAAATTTTGACACGTTATTACATTAATAAAAAGATGAAACACGTTGTAGGAATATCAACAATTTTTTATTTTTTAAAGCGATGTTGTTATTTTGCTTTCATTGATTGTTAAATCTTTGTTCTCCTTTATAATTAAAACGAAGGAAAAAAATTTTCTCGAATTATGTTTTGTCTATTATCGCCCGTACCGTACAACGCGGAAATTTGTAAGGGCGTCTCCAAACGATCGATAATATCGTCGATATTTTAGGGTGATGCATTTAGTTGTGGTCTGTCAATAAACATTATAATATTGACAGTATTATATCGGCAATGCACGATGATCCTTTCAGTTGAGAAGCTTCAAATGGACGACCATACACATGGAACGTCTGAGAGCTCTCTACAAGTTACAACGTAAAAGTAAAATTACTAAATATACATAATTGTACATTTTTTGAAGATGGAGATGTCCGAAATGAATGTAGAAAGTAACACGTACAGAGAAATTGTATCGAATCTGTAGGGGAAGAATGGAGTGGAACGTGACGAGAGATTTGTTTACCGAATGCGGGTTATTTATTGTTTCGATGGGGTAATTGTTACTCGATTTCCTGACGGAGCGATTGAATGATGGTTGGGAATCGATGATACGGTTTTGGCTAGTTTATTGAATACGTGCATTGTTCTTAATCTTTGATTGCCTATAAATATGCCGCATGTTTCGTATTAAAATTTTGTAGCGTCTTTCGTGTACGTATTTTATTACTCTTTCTATTAGTCGAAATAAAATATTGCGATATGGGTAAAATGATGTTATAACACAATAAGCTCGTTTTCTCTCTGGTTTTATGACATGTTAAATATAACAATGTTAAATATAATAGGAGAGACTCTGGAGTTTCGTGATACCGTGTAAAAAATACTGTGAAATAAATTAGTTTATTTATAACATATTTTATTTTTCCTAGTATCATGCCACGTTAACAAGGACATTAATTAAATTATTTTAAAGGCCATGTTTTGTATCCCCAACGTTCCGCTGTTTTCACACAAACTTTAATATAGAACTGATAAATTAAGACGATAAAGGTAATATTACTAGGTCTAATAGTGGAAGGTCTAATACTAATACTAGGTCACTAATACTAGGTCTAATACTAATATTAAAAGTTCCTTTCGTTTTAGAAGGAAATAATAGATACACAACATTTTTTGTTTTATCCATTCTGTTCATTTCATTTTGTTCTATTACTACAAAATAGATCATACATAATTCAATAAAATAATATAAAAGAAAAATTGTTACTCATCTATTATTTCCTTATGAAACGAAAGAAACTTTTGGCACGACCTAATATAAAATTCATGAAGTAATCCGATTCACGAATAATTTATGAGCACATATTAATCGAATTCTCTATGTGAGATTCTGCTTTGAAAGCGGTGATCAAGTTTCATCGACGCCTATGCAAGGGCGTCACGTTAAACAACGGCGCGTGTCACGTTGCTACATCCGTGGGTGGCCCATCCTATATGTTTAGAGGAAGTTTTCAATAATTTCTTATTGAATTTATTAGCACTTACGAAACCGTTTTAGGGGCACGTACACGCTCCAACTGTCGGTTCTCCGGTGCGCGGGAAAGGAAAATATTGTTTCAACTAGTATTGCTTCTTCCAATTTCATTCGTTCAACGGATCCACGCGCCGTGTGTGACACGAGCCTGTCGATTGTTAATTCTTCTGCCGTCAATTCGAACGAAAGTCTACCGTGCCTTTGAGACGAAGGTATTTAACATTAATTACCTTCCACATTATTCGCGTAAGCGATTGAAAGTAAAAAACGATCGTAAGTTTCGAAAAGTAAGAACTCAAATTTAAAAATTTCTAATATACCGCGCACAGACCATCGCGACAACCGTGAACGATATCGATGAGGAACTTCAAGCAGGAAATTTGAAAACAGAAAGAGCATACCTTCCTATTATCTTGTAGCGCTTGACAGTCCTTTTCTTCTTCGTTATTTTGTCCGCCCGAAACATAAGACAAGACCAAAGAAACAAACAGAAGGGAAGAGAAAAAGCTAATGCACAGTGGCGCACGAGATACACATTCGTATTTCTTACAGCGGTGGCGACGAGCGTCGAGCGGAGAACAACTCTCGGAAAAACCAGTCGCGATATTCTTATACACACTTCGCGTGTAATGGAATACATTTTTGCACTTTTCCCGCTGCTCTTTTTCTCTTCGTCGACTCTTTCCCTCTTCTCTCGCCACAGCTCGTTCCGCAGGCTCTTTCCGTCGCACTCGACGCTCGCTCGGTTCGAAATGAAAACGAGCCTCAAAAGAGCTTTGTACGCGCTTCCGTCACGTTCGATATTCGTGCGTTCTTTTATGCCGTCACGTTTTTTTCCGTCCTGCGAGGATTTCACGTGACGCTTAGAAAGAGACAGAAAGCAGCTCGTTTTTCCAGAGCAACATCGACCAACTGACGTTTGTCGCCTAAATTCCTTTTTCTTCCACTTCCTTCTTCCTTCCTCTCTCTCTCTCTCTCTCTCTCTCTCTCTCTCTCTCTCTCTCCTCTCTCATTCTTTTCGTTTTTCTCGTGTTTTGTCTTTTTGTCGGTTGGTTCTCTTTTTCGTACCGCCCACGCTTTTTGATTTCTTTTGTTCGTTATTTGATTGCGTATAACTTTGTCACGCAGAGAATCGACACTTCACCGAGGTAAATGAAATCGTGATTGACGAGCTTTCTGGAAAAAGCGTGCACAAGACCAGATGGTAAATCGAATAAATTGCGTAGGAATTTTTCCCTTCTGGTTTTCGGTATAATGAATACGCATTCGCTTTGACTATTCCACGACGACAGACAAAGTATCGTTACTTCCATGGGACATCGAATATGAAATTATTCAATAAATTTCTCTTTCAACAGCCCTTGTTCCATAAAAGGAAGAGATTCGGCAATCATTGTCGAGAAAAAGCTCTATACATCTACATTGATACTCGAGTACTTGAACGCTTCCTGTAGAAAAGTTGTACGTGTATGTTGTTATACGAGACATTTTGAAATTTCATTAGCAACAACGAGACACCAGCGTCATATTTATATCGTTAAAGTTTGAAACCAATGTGAAAATGTGTCACGTATATGTATAGTGAAAAGTTTTGTACGCGTCGAAATACTCACTTTCGCCAGCCACTGTAGATAAATACCAAATTACACACCGTATCAACATGGACTCTCTAGTCATCTCGCCTTTCAGCCGCAGTCAACTTCTGCCGCGTCTACGTGGCGCGAAACAAGCGAGACTGGTCTCGCGCATTCCTAACGACTTCATTCAGAAGTAACTCGATTTGTAGGCAGGCATAAAGTGAATACGTCAAACAGCTTGTTAATTCAGATTAAATGGCGCCCGTGCGGCAACCGGCGTTTCTCGCAAAACCCCCGCTGCCAATTATTTAGTCGGTCGTTTCGCTTGAATCGCTCGTTCGACCGACTCCTGTCCCCGTCTGTTTCCCATCCTCCGGCGTTTTCATCGTCGAACGCCGACTAACGAATACCGCAACGAGCAGCTCTTCCTGCGGTCCCTGTCCCTCTCTGACCTTCTTTCCTCTATATTTGCCGTCGCTTCGTACAGTGCCAATGCCTGGCTACTTGTCCGTTCCGGATCCTTTCAAAGGAAAAATCCAGCGTGGAAAAAGAAAGAAAAAATAAAAAAGAATAGATGCTACACGGATGGAATGCGGTCCGATTGATTGAAATTTTGCGGTCGATCGTGATTAATAAGCATCACCATGGAGCAGCATCGACTAACTTTCTGCCGGTTCTTTTTAGGCTCGTCCTTTTCTCGTGGTTTCTTGCCGATGTTGTTCGTATACGTTGATTAGTTTTCATTTAACTTCTTCCTTTTCTTCTTTTCCTTTTTTTGTTGTTATTGGGAGGATTTTATGTGGAAAGAGAGAGAAGAGTGGCTGGATTATTCGAGCGATACGCTCCACCTGGCATCGTTTGGTCCTCTTCTTCTACGTTGTGACTCGTTTGTTTAATTTTGCGAATGAAGTAAATTTTCTAATTTAAAGTCGAAGTAAATTCTTTAATTTTCTAACCTCTTGCGAGTCTTGTTGGCTATTTTGCGTTTGAGTAGATTGAGAGAAACTTTTGTTTTCTGTTTTTCTGTGGGATAGCGAGGTGGCTTTATAGTTTTCGAACGAAACGCTTGATCTAGAATTCAAAGGGTTTTTGGTAGAAAAGGTAAAAAGGAACGCGACTGTTCGATTGATATCGATGGGAAATGAACCAACCTCCCGTCGTTGAGACGTTTTTGACAGGGAATTTCTGTGATTTTGGGAATGAAAGCGAACGAAGGGTGCGTTGAAGAGCTCCGAATACGATTCGTTAACTCGGAGATTGCGTTTGTCAGTATGTGAACAGGTAAACGGTGTGTTGGATCGTATTGATTTAATGAAAAATTTGAAATAATTATCGTTGAATGAAGAGTTATTCTTAGCTTTAAATGATTTTTACCGATATTGTAAATTAAAACGTAACTGGATCCGCTCTGTCTCTCCCTCTCCTTTCTAAAAAGTTATATATAACATTAAATAGATATAAATAACACAATAAATAACACATTAAATAACACAATAATAGAAAAAAAGAAAGAAAGAGGACACACGATTCTACTTTCATCGTTAAAATAAACCCTATATTATTTAATGCGGTTAGTTTTTTATTATTCAGTGCATGCTTGTAGACAACTAAATTGCGCATGAATTGCATGCAGTCTCCTTACAATTGACACGCGACTATTATTTGACCGACGAAACGTTCTTGCCACAGTCTCCTGTTGCTCTCAAAGCGATACGGAGGAACGTCGATGGCAAGCTGCTACCGTCCATTCCACTCGCTTCCCTCCCCCAAAGTCTTTTCCTTTCACGGTTCAACGCGAAAACCGGTTAAAAATGCCTCCCCCAGGAATGTTAACGTTATATAGTAGCATGTAACTTAGGAGTTAGATATATAGTGTCCTGTTTTTCTCAGCAAAACCGTTCTAATACGTTCTACGAGTAAAAATAAGACCAACCACGTTAAAACTCCGGCTAAACATTTTGTAGTGTACCAGTTCCAAGCAATTTAATCACGTCATTGATTAATTTCGATCTTCTAAATGAAAGAAGAATCATGTCTCGTTATTATTTCCTTCAATAAAATGTTAACACATTCTCCACCACTTGTAAACTTGTATTAAATCATCATCTGACGTTTTAATGTCAAATTACATTACACGATATAGGCAGAATCGACTTCAAAGAAAAGATATATATCAAAAGAACCCCAAGAATGCCCAAGAATATCGTAGGTGTCCAAAACTCGAGGAAGGTCTACAGTGCGTTAGATTGTGTCTAAGTCTACTAAAGCAACAAGTTATTTCAACTATTTCTCCGTCACAAGGGACCAAAATCTCAGTGACAAAGACGTCAACGATAATCCTATTTCCACTATTGCGATACGTAGCTAGCGAGTCTCTTCCCACGTATTCCTGACCACGATCCATTAATTTCGACGATGCTCGTCAGCCCAACGAACCATCCTGTCTGCCAGTGTCCCCATCCTTCTTTTCTAACCATTATTTTTCTCTTCGACATCTTCGTGATGCTGTGCCACTACTCCTCGTAATTGCGGCACAATCGTAGCCCGCAGGCATTAAACGCGCGCAACTACCAAGCCAAGCCAAGCCGACCAAAACCTGTCTCCCTCCACCACTCCGCTGATAGTACCGAAGGCAACGATAACAATGGCCGAATGAACAGAGCTACGAGAACAAAGAAGTAAACTAGGGACGACGAGAGGAGCCGTGCGTGTAAAATATGTAGATCGCTCGAAATTTTCGTCCCATATTCCAACGTCAGCGTCGCAAATTCCGGAAAAATCGCGTCCAGGGGAATTGGGGCTTCCGTCATCGAGTTGACGTGCCTTGCCTCCGGTGAATGATCTCATTTTCCCCTCTGGATTGCCATTCATACGCGTTTCAGCCTGTAATTCGTCAAATCCTTTTTTCTTTTTTGTTCTCTCCTCATCCTTCTTTGTCTTTTTTCTTTTTCCTTTTTTAATTTTTTCAAATGGATAAAGTGATTGGGAAAGATTGATGGGATTTATCGGAGTTAGTCGGTTAGGTTGAATGGCGGAATATGTTTTTATGAGATGTATTTTTGACGTTCGTTGCGCGATGTATTGAAGGCAGAGAGTGATTTGTGGCTTACCAGTGAACGTGCTTCGTTCATGTAGGTTTTCGGTTTTTTTGTTTGCTGTTTTGCGTTGAAGGGAAATGGAGTTTGATTCGTTTCGAGCGACAGGTTGATCGAGGGTATGTTAATTTAATTATAATCGTTTCTTTTTAACGAAGCTTTAATTTATCGTTCGTGGAAGACGAACACGTCTGCCTTCGGCAGTTACGAAAATCATCCGACGAAATGAACACGTGAAATCAAGCGATTAAAATTGTCCAATGTGAAATTTTTCGAAAGTTGTTTTTCGATTATCGTTGCGATGTATCAGCAAACTGCATCTCGATATTGCAATTCGATGGAATCAGTCTGCGTCAACCACACGCACCGCAGCTACGGAAATGAACGATCGCCGATCTCATATACGTTCCGTCAAACCCATCGTAATTGCAATAGTACAGCCAAATAAGCCATTAATAGCTTCTTATTAACGTAATTTTCGAATTATGTAATTTTTCATAATATTATAGGATACATAAAACGGTACATGATTCGATATAGAGAATATTCATTTTATGAGAATTCTGACTTAATTTATCTTTCGTTATTTAATCACTTTTAGACTAGAGTTTTATCCTCCCTAGATAATATCGATCTTACAGAAAAAATAAAGAGAAGAAAAAACAGAAGTATAAGAGATATATAAAAATTGACAAGATGCAATTTAATAGGTGTGATTAGGTGTATATTACGTGAGCATTATACGTGGCAAGATTCGTTTCTATATTTCATCATTTCCTACTTCGTAGAATAATCGAAGAAATTTCGAGCCAACAATAGAATTTCCTCTCACGACAGGCAAACAAAAATTCCGGTTACAAAAGGTTAATAATACGAAGGTTTGCCGTGGAAGCAGCTTCAACCTCTTTTCGTCTTTCCTTTTATAAAGGCCCGTAGATTCCGGTACGTATCGAAAATGGCGCGAACCGCTTTCACAGACAGGGCAAGCTCCTTTTAAATGAAAACTAGGATCGGGATAACCCGGCTGAATACAAGAGTTCTCCGCGAGCTTGAAACGAGTTTACGTTGTACGCGCATTGTGCCAGACGTTGAGATCCCAGGGTCCCCAAGATATACACGTCGTCGAAGAATTCGGCCTGACTTTCATACGAAACCGCTTTCCTCCGGCCAATATTCTTTAGGCAAACATCGTCGACGATTCTTCTTATCTTTCGATTTTTCAGCAGCCCGTTCGCAGCTGTTGGATATCTTGTGAAAGATTACGAGATTGGAATCGGAGAAAATAGATGTTTAGACACTGTTTGTTTGAAATCTAAATAATATGAATAACTAGGTATGAATATAAGCGAAGGCGGTAGATACGGAATTATTTCAATTGAAACAAGAAATAAGTATATTCGACTGTAAGATAAAGCGAAAAAAGCGAATAAGAAGTAAAAGTTTACTTTTATAACATTCAATTCTAGAGAGAAAGCTTCAGTTTTTTCCATCTTTGATATTTCGCGTCGCTTGCACGAAAGTTGTAGGCACTTTGGAATTTCTCGATTTCCGAAATTAAGCTTCAAATATTTCTACCACGATTCCATACTCGTAACTTTCCAAAGTTTTTGCAAATCTATTCGCGTAAAATTTTACGCGAATAAAAGCTACACATCCTAAACAATCCAATTCAGCGCGCCGGTTATTACACTCAAAATCCAATACCTCGTCGCTGCAACTTAAACGAACTAACAGAAACTTAAACCGCGATCCACGCAGCTTTCCACGATAAAAATTCACCGCTCTTAAAATCCCTTTGCAACAATTTCCCCATTCTAATAAACCATACCGAAGCAGCTTTACGATCAAACGCGCAAATTAAATAACTCCCCTGAGGGGTAGCTGTTTGAAAGTTAAGCCGAAGGGGGCGGTGGTTTCCGACGATTACGGTGAAAATGATTCGACGAAGTTGCCAACTTTAAAACACCGTTCAACCTGCCCACGAAGGCACCTTTTACAGATTTTTTCTTCTTTTTCTTCCTATTTCTTTCCTTTTTTTTTTCTTTTTTTATTCCAAGCGCAGCGTGAAGTTCGTTCTAATCTCGCGGCCGATAAACCGAAAGTTGCACCAGCGAAGCAACCTCGGCGTTATTTCAGCGGCTATCCCACGGGAATAAACAAGTGCAATATCTTGCATCGTTTCACCGATCCCCGTAGCGTCTGACCTAGCGCAAATTTTCCATCCCCTGCGGTCCTCCTTCGAATTTGCATAAGCACGTGCGAGTGCTTCTCGTTCTGCCTTTTGTTAACATGGTTACTCGAAAATTGAAAAGATAGCGAGCTAGTTTTTAGTTTTGAGAACATAGGAATTTGCCTCTCGACCGGTTGTAATTGCAAAAATTTAACGCAGTTAGTTGAAGTTGTTCGTGCATTTAAGAACATCACAGATAGTCATTTATACGAATTGAAATAGAAAAACGAAAGATTCTTTTCTCGTTTGCTTTTTTCCATATTGGGTACACTTTAATAGAATCTATTTCCATTCACCGCATCTTTCCTTCTTTTCTCTAAAATTGAAAAATTATTCCACTTCGATATTCCGCGTAAGAGTATTATTAGATTTATCTCGTCGCTAGGAGAAAAGATAGAAAAAGAGCGTTTTAATTAACAACATCGGATTAAAGCGTTTATTTGTCGCATAGACCCAGTTGTTTCAGTCGAAACAATTAAAGATTGCGTCTGAAGGAAGGAGAAATTGGCCGAGAAGGGATTATCTCATCCCCGACACCGACCGGCCTAAACGTTTAAATTACTCCTACGACATTGTTTCGCTTGTTTGAAATTCAATTATCTCAATTTCGACTTCTCGAACGTCCAACTTTGCTCCTTATACAGTATAATGGCTGCACTGGCATTGCCGATGCATTTATTCGCCCTCTAAATGAAGTGCATTCGGCCGAACGATTTCCCTATATCGTAAAATACGCTCTTTGTTATTATTTATATTAAATGAATGTTAGAACGATGAGCAATTTGTTGATTCACGAAAAATGAGATTGTTAAAATTACAGAATGCCCAAGATTTTGTTCATCTCGACGTTTCAGCCAGGATTTGGTGTTACGTTACAGAACATTGTATTAATCTGTGACAATCTGTAACATTGCTACGAATTCATAATGTAGCAATATCGATGGTTAATGACGATGACTATGGCTTGAAGTAATTTTTACCTACGCTTACTTAATTATTCTTTATCCTCGTTGATATTTACTCACCGCATTGTCCGGAGCGTCGTACGCGAGATTATCGACCCCAGTCATCATTATAACTGAAAAAACAACACGTCGTTTTAGAAAGAAAATGATAGATAGATGATTGGAATAATAATTTTCAAAGTACGAGTAGTATTTCGCTGTTCGGCATCGCTCGCGCCTAACAAACAATAAATTCAGTGCATTCTCAAACCGTAAGACAATCGTTGAGAAGTGCGAATGAACTATAATGGAGCTGGTAACGATCGAACTAACAAGATAATAGATGCTCCGGTTAAATTATGCGATCTGTATGGAATGTCTTTGGTTAAAGCGTCTTGGATGTCGAATCGTTTGCATTCTTCGAGGGCGAAAGTATCGCTACAAATTGACAGTTAGTTATCAATCAGGATAATAGAAAATGTCGATAAAGTTTCGAAATAGAAATTATAATTATTTTTGTACTATTTCGTTTTGTAAGCGCGAGAAGCATTAATTGGTCGATGAACTGATTTCAGACACGTTGTGTATGATATTTCTGGATTTGACGTGCAAGAAAATTTTGTTGTTGTAGAAATGAGGACGATTTACGATTGTACATGACACAAAGAATATTTGCCATGTAATACAATGGATAAACTTTCCACGTATATCACAAGAATTTAGAAACATATTGCGGCACGAACAATCCATTCACATTATTCTACACAACTTACTTCCTTCCTGTGCGACCATAAAAACTTTAGTTACCTAAGTTTTTGCAATCTGTACTACTTAAAGTTTCCCAGTGCAAACTGTCTTCTGTGCCTTCCTAAAAGAATGATTCTGAGATATTCTCAGCACTGTAATATAGCAACGGTAGTAATAAATATTACTATTACACAGATGATATCACATTAATTCAGTATATTTCTATTAATATGTTAATTAGTTATACGAATAAAAACTTTCTATAATAAATAGGAACTTATTAAATATTAACTTTGCTCACGCTTAAATCTCGAAATTTTATATCTCAATCTTCTGTTCGTTTCACAGGATTTTTAACGTTTTAAGAGAATATCTTCATAATTTGCTCAACAGGCTCGACATTTTTCAACTTTGAAAAAATATAATTGGATTAAAGACGACAAAACGAAGACAACAGAGTTGATACACTTAATTCTTCATCCCTCTTCGTTTTCCTCTCTCGTACTAAAACTAATTCTTCTTGAACCATTGTCACGACTTCCTGGTAGAACGTGACTCAGTGGAAAAGTAAGAGGAATGGCGGTCGATCGGTTTTTACGTGGATCGAAGATAAGAGTCCTCGAAGAGAGACATCTTTAGGTTCAACACGATTTCACCATTAACGATCTTGCCGCGATTGCATGCATCGAATTTTCGATCGCTTACGCGACCTTCTTAAAACACAGATAAATAGATAAAAAGAAATTTTATGGAAAAACGTCTCACGATTGTTTTCCAAGGAAATAGAAAAAGTGTAGAGAGCGATACTACAGAATAGAGCTGTGAAGCACTCGGTTAAGAACTTAGGATTCTCCGGAAGAAACATCGCGAGAATGCGGAGTAGTCGGTATCGAGAAAGTCCGCACTCAATTAGTTGCCAGCTTGAGCGGACCGCACCGACTTAGTTGCCAGCTTGAGCGGACCGCACTCACTTAGTTGCCAGCTTGAGAAGACCGCACCGACATAGTTGTAAGCTCATATGGCCCGCATAGTCTTGTTATAATATGTCGCTATTAACTGTTATCGAGGCGCCACGATGGTCACCCGTGACCACCAATAAGATAAACGGTCCATTGGGGAAGAATGTTGTCCTGAGCGAAACATGTGATTTTGGAGTGGCAGTCAAAGCGTTAATTCTCTTCGACTTGGATATTTCATTCAGTTCCCTTGAGACGTTCGTTGATTTCTCGTGCATAATATTAAAAGGATTTCCTGTGCAATTTTTTATGCGACTCGTTCAGTAGAATCTTTACGCTAGCCGAAAATGAAATTTTCCTCGTGACTCGATAATTTAGAAATTTGTTGTAGTTTATTTTTTTAATATATTTTTCTACCTTTTATATTTTTCACCTCTGCAAAACAATATGCAACAAAGCACCTATATTTAGTTATTATTATTTTTTACAACTTTCGCTAGTATTACTTCGCTATTTGATCTTGGAGAAATTAAGCATAATGTGAACCTTTCTGAATACGCGATTTTACACACTTTCTTTGTTCTCATGGTAATGTCAACTAAACAATGATTTGCCGACCTCGAATAATCAACGGAAGAGAAAAATACATAATAGCATAGTAATAATAAGCATAATAGCAGAGTAATAGCATAGTACAGTAAGATAGCGTGTCCCCATATGGAGAAACTTTCGTTTTCTCCAAGAACGCCGTAATGAAAACGTTTCCCTGTTCATTATCCTATCGCGATACGAGCACATGCTGAGTAATTACGCGAGTATTAAAAAGGACGAACGACCGAGTAAGCGTTCCATTTGTTGATTTGGAATATACAATCTTGTTTTCCAGTTCAATTATACTTTTTATAGGAGCAAGTGCTTACTCAGAAAAGCAATATCCTGTTTCCCGGGAGAAACATAAAGATCATAGAAACAGGCCGCTTTTAATTTTGTTGATTTTATTGCCAAAACAGCTGCATACAAATACAATTGGGAAGTTTTACTGCTGCAAGCCGGTAAAATGTCATTTCTATTAAACAGAAAATATTCGTCGTAGTTCGTTGGTTCGTAATTTTACGTTCATAACATATCGATAAAATTGCTTACAATGTGACGTTGTATAATATTATAACACAAGAGTTTAACTAAACGATTATCGATAATGATATTTGCTATCCAAATAGCAAATGAATTTAGCGACCTTCTATAACCGATAAAAGCAGGTATAAGAACAAAAAAAACTAAAGCCTCTCAAAGGTAGAATGGACAGACGAGGTACCAACAAATGAATTAGAAAAAAATTCATAGTTGCTGAATTGTATAGAAAATCCTAATAGACAAATGTTTAAAATAAGCTCCCGAATAAAATAAAATTTCCGAGTAAATTAATTCTAAAATATTGAAAATAATCTTGCGAATAAAGTAATTCCGAAATATGTGTAAAATAAATTTCCAAACGATAGACTAGAGTCTGAATGATATTAAAATATATCAATTTCTAAATAAGAAAAATAATAATAATAATAATAATAATATACTTTAATAAATATCCGACGTTTAAAACGTAATTTTTCAGTATTTAAAGTGGAATTCTAAAGCATTTGAAATTAAACTCTAAAATATTTAGAATAATTGCAAAATATTTAAAATAAATTCCACGATAAGACGATCCTATCGAAATGAAAATTCTCAAATAGAATAATTCTAAATCGTTTCAAACAATTGTCAAGCGATATAATCGGGAAAAAATCCATCGCTGTAATATAACAGTGTCTTATCTGCGTTCCACTCGTCCGAAATCTAATTATCCTTACAATTTCAGCTCTGTGGAAATCCACTAGCCTATAAATCGCGCTCCGAGAAGCCCCTTTATCTCCCTACGTTAAACGAGTGAATGCATGAAGCCATCCACCGTTGTAGAACCAGCCTCTCTCTGTATCTCGGTTTTTATTACCGAAGGAAGCGTCGCGCGAATTCGTGCTTTATCACGAGCGAGCAACACCATTCGATTCTCGGCGTTGCAGGAGCACCGTGCATGCTGCTTTGCTGACAGGACATTTTATTTATCGTGGCCCATTGCAAGACCTCTCGTTCTCGTTCTGATTTTTTTTTTTTTTTCTTTACGATTACGAACATTCACCGATAACACGCATCCAGCCAAATATTCTACAGAAATTTTACTATATCAAAAGGATTTTAAAACCGATCGTACAATGTTAGACATCAGAAAGGCTTTTTTTATTACAACGGTATATTGGATTTATTGGAATGGACTTTGAAACGAGCGCAACGCTACGAACATATTATAGGAGGAGGTATTTTGCAGAGTTGGGGCATTATATTCGAATTATTTCGAACAAATATTTGCTTGAGATAGTTATCGGGATAAATATAGCTTTGTAAAGTATTTTATCCGTTTAATAATTAGTATAAATTATTCGTCGTAAATTATCCTCTCTGTTTTGTCCAAATAACTGGTTGCTATATATACGAATAATTTATTATTAATATTGGTTCTAAAATTGTTCGAATAACTCGATAATTTCTTACCTCGCGAATTTCACTTCAGCTTCTTAATTCACAGGTTAATTGTCTCTCCATCGAACACATCACAGATCGCATAAATTTGTCCAAAACAGATTTGTCTAACGTTTATTGCAAATTATCCTCGAATAACACAGTAATTATTAATTGTCACTACGTAATACGCTACAAAGGTCCATACGAAGGAATTTACGAAACGTCTCTTGTTATTTTCACGATATTCACCGAAACGCGAAGGGACCAGGAACTCGAGATACCAGAATTTCCACGGCAATACTTAATTACATGTCACACAACCGGCAACGAGATTGCTCGTTAATTAATTCGCGTCCGTCTCGTGTCTTTTGCCTTTTCTCGGTGACACTGCTAATTAGAGACGTAACGATCGCAACGAAGACACAGAAGACCTGGCCTGGCTATCAAACCTCTATTCTCGTCGTTAGGGCGGATCCAGCGTCGTTTGCAGCTACAGTTTGAAGTTTGTTCTCCCAACGAAACATCTAGAACAGGAATAGATACTCCAACTTTCTTTTCGCGCCAAATTCGCGCTAGATCGGTCCACTTGGGACTGAGGTGAGCTCTTGGATTCCTCTGACCACTTTGTTCGTTTTATCTTGGCTAAACTCGACCTATCGACTATGCTTTCGATGGATTCGTTTGCTCCGCTGCGTGGCGAAAGGGGTCATTTCGAAGATTGTGGCCGCGCGAAGCTCGATTTGCTGGCAGTGTTTTCGAGATGATTTAAAGCTCAGCTTGCTAGAGATTATACACAGATGCCGAACAATTTATCGATTTTCATTGACGCTTTGCAGTTTTCGTAGCTGTTTATCGAAAAGGAATTCTAAGAAAAAAGGCTATCGCGTATAAAGTGGCAGTCAAAAATGTGCAGGTACAACATTACGTTCTGTTCGCGTTTTAGCTGAATTTGCAAGAGCATCTTTTTGGTGTCAGTGCTTTAACGTACGTAAAAAACAATATCGAAGGTGTTGCAAGGCATATTTAACATTTGGAAACCAGTTGAGTGTCCCAGTTATTTTAAAAATCTAAAATCAGCAATAATCAAATACCAAATAAATAGACATACGTATTCTTGGAAAATTGAGAACACATCGATATCGATGCTAGATATTCGCATTGAAACTAGAATAGAATAAGGGTAAAAAGTTCAAGTTATATTTAGAATTAGATATATTTGTACGTCTCATTTCTATCTATAAATCCTTCGTACTCCAAATAGAGTAAAATTTAGAAAATGTAGACACAAAGATAAGTGTGATTTTAAATAACAGATTAATATGAAATAACAGATTAAGTTTTCAAGCAACCTGGCAACCTATTTTATACGGATCCTTTACTTTTTATTCGTTTCAACACGTTTATCCGTTAAAACCCCCCTATCTCTTTGCACCTTAAACCTTCGAAACCTGTTAAAATCTGTTAAATCTGTTAATCTTTTAAAACCTGCGCCACCCTTTTATTCACCTTAATTGGCGCCTTCCTTTGATCCCAGTCACTTCGAGAATTCTTTAATTATTCATTGCCTCGGAGCAACGCGAGATAATCGTTCGGACCGATTCACGTTACAAGCTGCGGGACTGTTTGTACGCTCCAAAGAGATTTCCCTTCCCATGGTCCACGAAAGTGCGTGTCATAATTCCAGAGAAAACGCACAAGGCCAGCAAACCGGTTTCCAGTTGTGTGCTTTTATCAGCCTACTTCGAAACGCCGCACAGTCGATAGGATAGACACAATGAAATCGTGAATTACAGTATCGTTCACCTATTTTTAGAATTTCTATCAAGACCGATTGTCTTCTTAATTTTCTCTCCTGTCTTTGACTTCTACACCATGACCATCGGATCACATCTTACGTCTGTGAAATCACCTGCTAGATCATGCCGTGGCTGTCAAATCGTTATCCTACCTATGAAATTATACTATGGTTGTTAAATTTTACAGGCAGACCGCGGACTTTTATGCGTTTATAGGAAATTTGGAAGTACAACGCGGCAGAAAATGCACATAATACGAAGAAATATGTAATATATCCAATGTATGGTGCTTCTTACGGTATTTGGTAGGTAGAACAATTTTCTTCTCGGATTCTACTTTTTTGAATTATGTTGTCAAAAGTATGAATTTGCGTAAAAATCCGCAGTCAGACTTATAATTCCATCTATGTATACATGAGGCGTAGTATCGTAGTTAGAAAGAGAACGAAAGCTTTCTGAAACTTAAGTTGAGAGGAAAGTCTCGTCGATTCAAACTATGTGATATATTAAATCTTCGTCGAGATTTTGCGATCTCGATAGCGCTAACTATACACGATTCCTATTTCAAATATATATCCTTTCGAATCCATTCATAGAATTCTCCGACACAACGTTTGCGCTATGACGGTGCGGTGGCATATACGGGAACGCAATTAGCGTGATTGCAGTTTAATGGACGCCATTATACGGTTTGATGACACTTTGACGAGAATTTAAGTATAAGCGGCTCGACGCGGAAGTATAGGACTCTTATCAGTATAGATATTTTGCATTACGGCGAGTCTTCGTTTATCATTCGTTTATAATTATTTTTACGTTTGTGTTTATCTATGATAGCGGTAATCGCGATATCTATTTTGCGTAGAACTAGAACACATTCGTTTGAAATTGAAATTGTTGTTCTCGGATGCCATTAGCAGACGAAAGGTGCACGTATCGGGAAATTTTCTAATGCATAAACTTGTTACTTTAACGATTGTGTATTATCTTGGCACGCGTGCAAACGCGAATATATTTGCGATGAACGAACAGTATATCGATAAATGATATCTTTATGTTCACCTGGTATTCAGAATCGTAATTCTTTTACCTTCAAATTTATCTACCTGTTTCCTCAAACCATTCGAATTTTCGATAAACTTTAACGCGAATTGCTCAGCATTGAAACATGCACATAACGCACGTTATTTCTTTAAACGAAACCGGCTATTTCGAGGGTTACACAGCAAATCGATTACCATTTTCTACAGTCTTCTTCGTCGATGACACACGCTCAAACACGATTTTTTAATTCGTTCAACGAACGCACTCTGCAACGATAGATCGATCATAGTTAGCGAAAAAAGTATCTCCCCACTGTGACCGATTTTAACACAAAGTTATTTCACATTTTGTTTCGACGTTTCGGAGAAGAGGAAATGGCACACGATAAAGCTTGGTCGTTGAAACGAACGTGATTCAAAATCGAAACACAGATCTGTATTCAGGAAACGAATCCTTCGAGAAGATGTATAAAAATGTTCAGTCCTTTGTTGGTGTATTCAGCGACAATTTTAGATCCCGGTGCTTTATGAGAGGTTTTACAAAAGGCCGTGTTACGTTCAATATGTTACACTGGCAACAATTTGAACTGTTCTCAACGACGCGACGCTGTCTTACGGGCTGAGTAGAGGGCAACAACTGAGACAGTAGCAGCCAGTTTGTTCGCATAAGTATACAATCGAGAATGACACTTTCGAGGTAGCTTCTCCCACTCGACCATACCTTTCCAAATATTTAGCGTTTCGTGGCCATGAATAAATAAATCATGTATAGTATAGTAAAGCGTAATTAAGATTTTATTCTTTCTTCGATATTTATCTGATATAAATATTATCATAATATTAACATAATATAACATGATATTTCGCAAATGTGGCGGAACATAATGTAAACATAACGTAAAAGACAACGCATTATGTAATTTTTCCAACGCGATATTTTAATTAGCGTGCAACACAACGAAGGTGTAACTCGCTTAACCAACACATACTTAATTTTATTCTGTATCACACATGGACATTAAGTAATATAATGACCAATAATGTAAATTTTTATTAACATAGTATGATCAATAATAACAGGATACGTTTATTTTCATCGACGTGTAAAACGTAACACAAGGAACAATCTTGAGAGAAGCTAATACATATTTTTATAAATCATTATATCATTAAATCATATGCCTGTATGTGGATCTCATTCGTTTGATTTTTCATTTATAATTTAATTTATCATTTTGTTTGTTTAAGATTAATCTTAGTCTATTAATTTGCATTTTTTCTGTTTGCAATTACTAGCGATTTATTCGTATACCACGCGTTATATACGAAAATTGAATAAACGTGGCAGTCTAATTACACGAATACATTTTATATTTGTGACGCGTGCAAATCAGATGACAAACCATACCATTTTAGAAGCAACATTGTATATTCGATATGACGGAATTGAATTTATGACGGAACCGTTTTAAAAAATGGAACAAACTTTACATTTAGGTTCGCTATTCTTGGCATCGTTCCAAAACGCAGTATCTCGTGTCACGAAATCGAGCCATTTTTTAATACTTCCTCTCAGATATACATGGCCATTATAAATGAAAAAGATAACCGAAAAGCGCTTAATTGCAGTCTCTGTTCTGCTACATTTCAAATGCCTTTGTAAATTATCGATTTTGGTTCACAGACGTGCACTATGATTTATGATCGAGAACTATCGTACCCCCTGGTAATATCGATGTAACAATAACGATAGCCGAGAAATGATAGGCGAAATAAGAACAACAGTTAGCCTGCTGTATGTACAATAAAATGTCG
This sequence comes from Bombus affinis, assembly GCF_024516045.1. Lineage (NCBI taxonomy): Eukaryota > Metazoa > Arthropoda > Insecta > Hymenoptera > Apidae > Bombus > Bombus affinis. The sequence continues at coordinate 14,808,021 of NC_066345.1, forward strand.
TCCGTTTACAAACGAAGAATATGATTACAGAATTTTGAAATACACATCGTGAAACAGCATATTGCAAAAGATCAAAACTGTCTCCTTGCCGGAACTTAATTGCGCTAATAATGCTGAGTGTAAAGTTACGTAATTTTTCGAACGTGATATTGTTTTAATTACCGTGCGATACGGCGGAGGTGTAATTGCAGCCTTTAAGAGGCGACTTTTAATTAAACGTCCCGCCAAGTATTCGTACGCGTTTCATTATAAAGCGCTGCTGGTTCCATTTTGAAGGACGTTGCCAACAAATACCATCCTCGTAACATCATATTACGTTTCGTTTAATACGTTTCGAATAATTGGTACATTTGCAAACAATTCATTCGCAGAGATATTGCATTCCCACCGATTATCTTCACTTTCATATTTTATTTACAATTATTATCGTGTTTGTATCCTACTGGAAGAGAACAATATTACAGTATGCAAAACATATCCGATATTATGGTTTGTTACGTTGTCGGCCTTTAAGAATAACATTCGTTTCGTGCTGGCAAGATACGTTTATATCCGTAGAATGTGTAGAATATTGTATAGATGTAATCATTATCATTGCTATTCTACTTGTAATATATCGCGAATACTGTTGACGCAGTAATTACGTTCATATTACGAATATACAGAGCATGCTATTTAACTTAGACATTATGGTCGCTTGATCTTAAAATACGTAACGTTGATAAATTAATCATATTGATTAATTTTTTCTTTCCTTTTAAATAAATGTTCTCTTACTAATCTCATGACATTCAATTTACATTTGATTCCACTTAAAAGAGTACTGGCGAAGAATCTTAAATATTATACTTTGTTCGTTTACAACAAAGTATACGCAAGGTAAAGAAGGTTTGTTTTGAATATTTTTTTTTTTTTAACACTTTTTCTGTCATCAACAATAAGTATAAGGTATTTCAAGCTATCGCATTACACAGATAGAACATCTTGAGTGCGTATTTCTATGTTTCAATTTAGATGCGTGTTTATATATTTAACATCTTTTAATTGAAACATTTATCTCTTGTTAGGTCAGAAACAGTGAAATATTAATTAGCTCAAACGGAAATATGTAAAACTAATCAGTACCGATTGATGGTACTTATGTAACTGTGCTAATAAGTGAAAAGACTAGATCATACATTGAACGATGATGTACCTGAATTGGTACGATCATTAAATCGATCGTTTAAGCTTTCGTTATATATACTACGCTTCATACCGCTCAATTATTCACGCGAACGTCTTTATGCACCATCCCAGTAAAGTTACCAAGCGAATTAATCACAATCGTTTTCTGAAATTGATCGAAACTTGGTAATTTTCATATGACAGTTATCGTGTTCCGAGAGAGAAGAAGATAATTTTCTTGAACCATCGAATACATTTTCGTACCGAATAACTGTCATTAACCTTCTACTAATTGAATTTAGAGATTTCTTACTTCAGTTAGTTTATATAATTGAAAATCCCGTAAATCGGAAAATTTTATTTTAAAACTAGAATACATTAATTTTATAATAGAAATTAATGAATGATCTACTTTATGTCTACTGAATGATTCTCATAATAATTTGCAATAAAGAACTTTCGCTTAAAATTTTATGCTTAGTATTCCCGACTATTTTTGCTTCAACGCCAAGATGTATAAAAATTAAAAGACATTTGTGGAAGTTACAATTCCATCTATGTAATTTATTCTATAAAACTTGCAATTCTCAGATCTTAAATATTTGAATTATAATGAACTTTCCAGAAAACTCTAATGACATGTATAATTTAGCAAATTTAAAGAAAATACGGTCGCCTTAGACAAAAGTACGCTTAAAAGGAATAAACAGATTTAAAGATATTCAACTCTGGTTTACAAAATCAAAGTAAATAACGTTTAAATTGCATAAAAGTATACAACATAAACGATGAACAACATAACAATTATAAGCTAAGGACACACCTGGAACCAATCGAGTCATCTCCAAATCATGCAAGTATTATCTTTGCTTGCCGTGATAATAGTATCGCCGTTATAGGAAAAGGCGCAACTGAAGACATCGTCTGTGTGACCATCTAGCGTTTGTATACAGCATCCACTCTCCAAAGACCATAATTTTGACGTCTCATCCAACGATGACGTCAGCAGATGTTGACTATTTGGACTGAAGCAGACTAAAGCAATTTTCCCTTTAATTTCCAGCAAATTTTGTCCTCGATCGAAGGAAATGAAAAATACGATACAAATTAGATAAGAGTTATAAGAGTATTTGTGGCAAAAATTGAGTTTTGTAAACGAAAAGTTTGTAATTCAAGAGAAATATTACATCGCGACAGACGATACACGTTTCAAGACAGAAAATATATAGAATCGAAAAACAAAAAATATCTTCGCATAATGTTCACGTCTACGTTCAACTTTCGTTAGCCCTTGGTTATCGAGACATTTATGAATAAATGAAAAATAAATTTACGAATAAATAATAAATTTATAAATAAATAATAAAATAGATTTTATACTCGTGATAGCACAAAATACTCGTGAATAGTAGAATTTATTATATTTTTGTCTGTCATTGTAAGATAATCACCTTTCGAGACTTCTTCTCGGTGGCCTCTCATCGAGGCTAACTGCTGAAAATTGGTGCTCACATCCCAAACTCGAGCAGTGGTGTCGCTGCTCGCGGTCGCCAACTTTTTCCCGTTGTTGTCGAAGGTCAAGTCCAGGACCTCGTCGTCGTGGCCTCGCAGAGTGGCCAAGCAGGAATTCATCCTCGTGTCCCAAACTTTGGCCGTTTTGTCCATGGACGACGAGGCGATTAACGAGCAGTCAAAGTTATAGACGCAATTTGATAATTCCGATCGATGACCGATTAAAACGCTTGTGCGACTGAAGTAATAGTAAATATGGAATTATATGTATAGAAGAGGCAATAGGAAATAGAAAATATTGAGGAAGAGAGAGAGAGAGAGAGAGAGAGAGAGATTAACTTAAATCTGTTGCTTTCTTTGTCGTTTTTGTACATTACCCAGTATTATTAATATATCGGCGATATTTCTACATAAATACAAATTTTTATGAACAAGGAATTGGACTCTTACAAGAGAAATGGAGAATCAGCGCTCACCTGAACGTTCTCGTATCCCAAATATTAACAGTACCGTCGAAAGAACCTGTTATCATTTGAGCCCCATCGTTGTTGAAATGTAAAGCGATTATTTCTGCCGTGTGACCCCTCAACGTTCCTAATTCCTCGCCTATTAAATAAATGTTCCTTCTACGTACAAATGTCAAATATTTCAGAATACCAATTCTAATTTATTATTAATTTGTATCCACGTTCAACTATGTTGTTATTCTAAGATTTGAACGTTACAATTATTTAAAATAGGTAGGCATATTTAATATCAATATGAATTTTTATTTTATTTTTTAACTTATGGTTTTAAATATACCTGTTGTTAACTCAAATATCTTTGACGTCGTGTCTAGGGAAGCCGTCCCGATTTTGTTGTAACTGGGTGAGAATTTCGCGACAGTTATTCCAGCGTTATGTCCCCACATGGTTAGGAAACAGTGGCCTGTTCGAGAACACCAAATCCTAGCTGTCTTGTCAAAGGATCCGGTTACGATTTTGTCTCTAAGGAACAAATATTACGTCGTGGATAATAAGGGTAATTAGTTGTAATTAACACTATAATTTTATTTGTCATATCCGTATTTTTCTTTTTCTTTTCATTCCATTATTTATTCTGTGAACGATGCTTAACTTTTTTACTTGGCTTATTTCTTAAGAAGATTAAATATCGATCTCTCTTTTACACGATAAAAGTTACGTTTCTTTTCGCGTAGATAATTTTTAATTATTTGAAAAAATTGTTGGCACTTTCTGTAAAACGCGTCTTATGCATATTTTGCTTATAGTCGATCCAAATATTAATTATACGTATGTGCAGAAAAATGTACGCTGAAAGCGACTAAAGCGAATTTGATAGGATATTATTTCATCGGCAAAGAGAGAACGAGAAAGAACGTATCCTCGTTTCCGGTCGACGGCGATACAGATGAATTGTTAAGAGTAATGCTTCAACGAGACGTACGAAATTGGGTTGTTGAAGGACACGGTGTAGACCACATTCTTATGGCCTTCGAGAGTAAGAAGCTCCGCTCCACTGTCAATGTCCCAAACTTTACACGTTCGGTCATAGCTGCCTGTCAGGCATCTGGTAAAAGAATTTATTTCACTCTTAGCGATATAAAAGTTATTATCAATATATATACTTATTTATATATATACCGAGTAAGAAAAAGAACCGAACGTGATGATTTTTATTAACATGGTACGTATTTAATAAAAAGAAAGACGCTATTTTGGATACTATGTAATTTTCGAGAAACTTTGTTAACGATTTATTATTAGAATCCCAGATAATAGAAGAGCTATCCTCGTTGCGGAAGCTTTTCAGAGAATATAAACTTCCAAGATAGATAGTCAAACTTTTAGAAGCTTATCCCACTCGTTCGAACAATGAAATAAGTAATATGAACGTAGTAGAACGAATGTTTCTCTGTCAAGAAAAACGAGCTGCTTTTGTAATAAAATCTTATAAAGGATACCATTTCCAGTCTCGTAGACGTTATCGTAGACGTCGATTATCATAAAGCAGAAATAAAAAACTTACAGAAAGAACTATAACATCTTTGTTTGAATAAAATCCAGAATGGCAGAGTCGATAAACGGCAAAATGAAATTTAGAAGAGAAATGCACGGAACAATCTTAATCGGGAGTACCTTTTACCTAGTTTATCGAACGCTACATTCGTAAGGGGTAGAAGATGGGTCTGCAAGGTTTTGTATTTGTAGTAGCGCTTGGCGTTTGTTTCGCAAACTTTGGCTTGCAGCTTCTGCAGGGTCTCCACTAACTGCTCCATTACACTTTCGGTTATTACGGGCTCGGTCGCTTTTATACTCTCCGCTAATGCTCTTATGTCCGTTCTGCAAAACGACACGTACACACTCGCTTACTTCCCGCCAAGTAATTATACACCCACGCGATTTCCTTTTCCTCCTTTTTGAATAATCCGACGAGCTTAATTATGACGCGCGACTGTACGTCTGTTCTTTCTTTAGAACACTGTAAGTTTCACCGCGCTCCAAATTGCTAAGCTTCTACTTCCTTCGGACAATTTTGTGAATGTAGTTAAAGAAGTTAAAAACAATATTTAGCGTTAAGGTGTTTGCTCGCTCTTCGGATTATTTTGTGATGGATTGTAAATGATTGGAGTAATAACAGAGCTTTGAAACGCAACTCAGTGCTCGCCTTTTTCTTTATTTTCAGATTGCTTTGTAAAAATAACTGCGGATAAAAGGATGAAGGATTTTCTAGCGAATCGCAACAGTTAAATTACTTCTAAGAAAGCTCATTTCTAGAAACTCTGCACACGCTAACAAGAAATATTAAAAGATTTAATTACTCGGCAGACAGATCCAGAAGATCGATCATTTTTGTCTTGACATCTCCGCCCTGTGTGTACTCCAAAGCGAGACCTGTAAAACAACAGAAAAGAGAAAATATCGTTTTAGAGGTGTCGGAGGTACAGGCGCGCGTTAATTTCGTGGAAACTGGCGCTCGGTTGGCATACCTGGCGGAAAATAACGAAGCAAAAACTTTAGCAGCTTCATGTGGACATTCCAATTACGGCCACGTTCAGTGTTTCAGACAGCAGCTAGATTGCCGCCGGCCCACGAAAACGAGAGGCCCTGGATTTAATTATAAAATGTAATCGACGTGACTTCACTCGCGCGCAAATTACATACAGAATCGTAGAGGCTAGTTTTTACCCGCGGCTGTCAATGCAGTGGCCCGCGTCTGTTGGTTACGCGGGTCCAACTGCCTCTGTCCTATAATTACAGAAATAAAGCTGAATCGCGATACTGTACGTTACCAAGATAAGTTTGATCGATTCCGTCCTGGTCTCGTGCAGAAATTTCGTGACTAATTGCTAATACGCCATCAAAAATATTCTTGAAGAAATATCTTAATAATGGTTTAGGGAATTAGGTTAGTAGTTTCGGTGAATTTATATGCATTTGATAAAAATATAACAGAGACGGACGCGTAATACATATTTCTCATAAACCAATTCGATATGCACTGCTTTTAAATTAAACTAGTTGATAGTTGTTTTTTATGAAAATAGTAAATTTAGCGAAATTTTGATTTTTACTGTTCGATATATATTACCGTTTAGTATTACTTTTTGGAACAATAAGTAATATATATGTAGTGAATAAATTCGGAAATTTAAAAATTCATACGTTTACGAAAACTGCTATATCGACAGCTGTCAAGTTAGTCAATGATTAAAGTCGGACAACAGCGAGTATACCGGAATTTTATATACTGTCAGAGATGAAATTCCTTCTCTAACACTATGTACATACTCCTATTTTAGACGTCTGAAATATTTATACAATTCGTATTCTATATCACAGAAGAGTTAATCAATGATCGTATGCATCGACAAATCGTATACATACTATACATACATACAGTAGACGTGTAAATATGAATACAAATTAATCAGCTGATAAGTGATTATTATCATGTTGTTATGGAAACGTGTTAAAAGTATAAATAATCATAGTTTCTATAGTAATGTATAATTATACAAATGTATCATAACTGTACAAATAATTTTGGCATAAAGCTGGTGATGCATTTGGAACATAACCTCACATAATTTGAAAGTTCGACCTGTAGGTTTTATTAGTAAAATAAATTTAACTGAAACAATGTCGGTGGACCATAATGAAAAATATATTTTCGAAGCTGAATGGTACGACAAAATAGCCTGCGTTTTAAAGAAGTTTTATCTATATTATTATCCATTCGATAATACGGTTGAATTGGTATGTTTGTTATAAACTTTAAATTCGTAATAATTTTAAAAATATAATTTTAATTATGTATTTTTTAAAATATTCAGTTTGATATAAAAAACAGGAAAACATTTCTAAGAAGGACAAAATGCGAAGGAATTCAGGCAAAAGATTTTTATGTAGGTGCCACTGTAACAATATTTTCAAGGAGTATAAGGATAACAGATTATGCGGATTGTACTACACGAATAAAATTGCAAACAAAAATGCAAAAGTACACCGTTATTTCTGTCAGTACTTTCACTGATACTTATTAAAATTTGCTATGAGTTTCTCTTTGTTTTAGAACATTTGCAATGGTGAAACCTACTGTTGTTGATAAGTTAGGAGAAATATTAAAACATATAATTGCCTCTCAATTTCATATTGCCAATATTAAAATGGTCAGATTATCGCAAGAAGAGGCAACAGACTTATATCGAGATAAAGAGGAGCCCAATATAGCGTACGATATGTTCTGATGCTAAATACATTTTTAAATTTGATATACAAATACTATTTCTTGTATCTTTTATTAGGTATATAGTGAATTATCTCACTTCTGGTCCTATTGTAGCTTTAGAACTATTAGGTGATCATGCAATTACACGTTGGCAAGAAGTGATGGGACCGGAAGATCCCAGGGAAGCTGTTGCAAAAGCCCCATCTTCCCTCAGAGCATGTTATGGTAAAGATAATATTGTCAATGCGGTATATGGTTCTGACAATGAGGAAACAGCAGAAAAAGTTTGTTATTCTTTAATGTTTATAATAAGGTAATGCAAATACTTGGATTTATTTCTTTTATATTTCTTTCTAGGAATTACAATTTTTCTTCCCTAATCCAAAAAGTGGTAAAAAGGGACCAGTGAATACAGCAACATTAGAAAATTGTACTTGCTGTATTATTAAACCACATGTCGTCCAAGCTAAACTAATTGGTACTGAGAATTATGCTTTTAAACGATAAATAATTTTTTCAACAAGTACTATTTTATACTTTACTGGTTATAGGAAATATTATCGATGATGTGCAAAAAGCTGGTTATACTATCTCTGCTGTACAACAATTTTTTGTCAATCTATTTGACGCGGAGGAATTTTTAGAAGTTTATAAGGGGGTTCTTCCCGATTATGCGGTACGTTTAGATTAGTAATATAGAAATCACGGATTAGTGATCTTTATTTATTATATAGATCTATTTATTATGATTGAAAACCGAGAACTATAACTATTTAATTAGAATTTAATACTTGTAGTTGTTGTAGTTGTAGTAGAACTTCCTTTTCTACTTGTAGTTCATTGCGATTTTCCCCAGGGTTTTTCCCCGATACTACAGTAATGTGTTTTTTAAGAAGTGTCAATAATCTTGTTTTCAGGCCATGGTAGGAGAACTACAATCAGGACCATGTATTGTTATGGAAATAAAACATAAAGAAGAAAAACATGATGTCCAAGGAGAATTTAGAAAATTGTGCGGACCTATGGATCCAGTAAATATATATAGATAATAAGAATTTTTGTCATTTTTTCCTTTATTTTACTTTCTATGTGATACTATATACATATACGTATTATTGTATAATAGGATATTGCACGGCAAGTGAGACCAGATACTCTTCGAGCAAAGTACGGAAAGACAAAGGTACAAAATGCTGTACATTGTTCTGACTTACCGGAAGATGGAATATTAGAGGTAAAATTAATTTTCATAAGTATTTTTATATTTACGTATTAAATATATAATTTATGTATGTATGTATATTCATTATAATTGTATACAGGTGGAATACTTTTTTAAGATTCTTGACAGCAGCTAGCTACTTAAAGATGAAATTACACAGAAAGCTTAATTCATTCCTTGTCTTATTTTTGTCATTCTAAATATTTCATATACATTTAAGAAGATATTACTACACATTGCCTTTCATAAATACCATCCAGTTGTCAATCATAAATTTTACCGAGGTATGAAATTAAATAATAACAGTTAAATCATTGTTTATGATTAAATCTATCAGATGAATATATGGAATTTTATCCTACTTTTTTGTAATAAAGAATGCTATAGCAATTACCCGTTTTAATCATTCATGAAGCAAAAAATAATCTTCCAGTCACGAGTTACTTATGTCCCATGAACGTTTAATCGTAACGAAAGTTTCTTGACTTGCTCAGGCTATGAAAAGGTCGTTCACGCTGTTCATATCATTTTTCACATTGCGCGTTTCGTTACTTCCCCGTCCGTTCTATCTTATAATTTTTCCATCTTCGTCTCGAATATTTCTAAAGTACCATCGTTAATATTAAATTTTTTAGCCGTATATAATTTTTACTTGAAATATTAAACGTGTAAATTATTCAATTGTGGTTCATACACGATAACGAAAATATAATTAACACGTTGAATTCCACGCCAGTTTCATAAAGTTTGGCCGTGGCGCCACGATGAATTTTTTATTATGCGATACATATAATGTTGAAATATTACCTACAAGAGATATGTTTCGGTGTATAATCATCATTAATAAATTTATCTCACTGAGATTACCGGTGACTCTGTAGCGCTGTAGTGCAATTTTGCTCGATTCATCTATTTTTTCCGATTATCAATTATCTCGTTGTTTTTTTGCATTGCTAAATAATTGTTTTATATTGTTACGTCACAGGACCTACCATAAACCTAAAGGACCGTCACAATATTTAACATGTGTTACTTTACTGTCAAGGTCCTTAATTGCCATCAAACATCTTTCAAACGTTTCTTAGGATTATTGTTCACTAAAGTAAAAGCGGTTTTTCCTATGTTCGACACACATAATAGATCTATATTTCATGTATAAATAAAACTATTTTTATATGTTTGTTAACTGCATTAATTTCGTCATACATTTGTTCAAATTATGTATTTCTATTAATCTTGATGCGCTGGTCACCGGTGACTCCCATGGCATTCAACGTGTTAGACAAAATCTTTACTCTCACGCATACATCAACATAATTATTGCATAATTTACACAATACAGTTAATTATCCTGTAATCATTATAGATTATAGTATACTTTCAGCATGATTATATACCCTATATAGCCACGAAACATTTTTATCGGTAGTCATAATCGCAATATATTTTTCAAATACCCATGCATTCCTTGACAAGTACACACTATCAATCAAAGGCAACATGGGAAAGGGACGCCTAGAGTATCCCTAGAAGCAAATTTCGCAACGTCCTACTTTTGCAAGTAAACGGCGCGGCGCAATGGATCTGTCGCTTTACTGTTCTAAAAGATTCAAGAGAAAACGTCTGAATTTTTCCTTCGTCGCTAAAATGTATCTAAATTAGCTGATACGATGGAAAAACATTGCTGATACAAGTGTTTACTTCAACAAGAATAATAAAGAACACCATCGATTATCTAACGGAAAAGTTATATTTAAAGGAACGATTCTTCACAATTGAGATTAGACTAGCAATGACAGCGTCGGGTAATATTTAAGTAAGATATTTGAAAAGCGATTATCGACATGCATATTTTGAGTAACATGGTGGTTAATCTGAGATAATTATAGATTGTCAATTTATTTAAGCGATGAAATATAAATATATATTGAATGAAATAATCTGTCCCTTCTCTGAAATGTATAATCTCTTAGATAATTTTAGTTTATCGATTACATCAGAAACACAGATTTCTCTTCATAGCGTGCTAACTATGCATTCAAGGGTAATCGAAATGAGAACAATTCTGAGAGCAAATACTGCTATGTCGTGAAATAATTCGGCTCTACCATCTATGACTCACGATGTCAGTGAGTGAGAAAGCTACGATATTTAAAATTGCAATTAATATTAAAATCCAAATTGTTTTATCGCTGTCCAAGATGAAAAGGATTATTGTTAAAAATGATTCAATCTTTGCATAAGATGAAATTAAGTTTCGTATATTATTTTTAATTATTGTTAATTTTTATTTTCCTTTCAAGTAAGATTTAATAGCTCTGATAAAGAGTAAATAATTGCACATTAGTTCTTTCATTGACTTTTGCCTGATAACTCTTGCGTGTACACTTTGAAATACAATAGTAGATAAGTATAATAGGTAAATGTTAGATGTATTGAAAAGTTCTGCCGTTCCCTCGATAATTCAATTTTTATTTCTAATTTCCAACAGCGTCGGAAACCTCCATTTTAGATCGTCGATTGATCTAAATTTGATCATGTTCATTTGTACCATAAAAGTAATGAAGCGTTGACGCAGAGCATAGTCTATTAGTTTCAGTGTCAGAGGTAAGACACTATTTATGGCACTATATTTTGCGCCTCTTGTTTGTCAAAACAGAAGCGAGATTCGCACGTAGAAATTTGAGATTCATAGAGAATCTGAAATTACAAATATGAACGCGAGACTATGAAATTACTTGGATGACACGTGACTTCATATCTTTCAGAAGAATTTCAGAAGAAATTAAACACGTAACGCAAACCTAGGGATGTAAACTAGCGACAAAATTATTTCATACGTCTGATAGTTTAATAGGAGAAGAAGAAATAAAAGAGATGAAAAAGTCACGAACCCATACGTACGTAGTATGTTGATCCCTCACGACGTATCACCATTAATGGTGAATCCATCCGTTTCGAATCCGCTATATGGTGTGCTTATCCTGCCTTAATAACGGCATAATGATGTGTGTCAAGGATTCGCAACTCGTCGTGATGAAAAGTTGCAGAAATCTGCTACCTGTTCGCCAGGCAACTGACACCAGACAGATAAAATAATCCTACAACCTCGCGATACCGTTATACGAATACGATCGAACGATTAATTTCAATTTCACTTCCGATTCGAACAGGAACGATGTGTACGGATTATCGGAATAAATCAGAATAAATCGAAATAAATCAGAATAAATCAGAATAAATCGCAATAAATTATTAAATGTCAGATTTGCTATTTGGATTCTCTTTTTTTCTCTGTGGTTTGTGTTAAATATTTTATATACTGTTTAAAAACAACCGATTCATCCAACAGTTTACCAAACACCATCATATACGCGATATGCACGATAATCGATCGATGAAATCGAGATGCCAATGAAACCAGTGAATGACGCTTGTATCTCAGAAAAATTGCATGAAATTGAGCGAAAAACGGTTACACCGGTTCCTTATCGTGCACACCGGCTATCAATGGGCAGGTAAATCGGCGTGTTCCGTCGCGGTCATGGTCTTAGATCCGATTGGCGTATTAGAATACACGTATTTTCGAGCTGGTGCGTTGCCATCGACGATCGGGTCTGGCAGTATTGCGCTTGACAGCGCGCAGAACGGACCCAGCGGCGATTCTGTCACTTCTCGAGGGTCTGAGAATCGCGACTTCGACGCGTTGTTCGATCTTCGTTGTCAATCGGACACGCAGACATAAGAATTCTTAACGATAATCCCGTATCACGTAAAATCTTTACATCCGAGTGTCTCCGTCTCGCGATCCTTCGTTTCGTGAATCGAATAGATTTGAATTAGAATTTATTAATAAGAATCTTGTAGTTGGATTTTCAAACAGAGACAACAAAAAGGAAAAAGAAAGGGTACAGAAAATTTGAAAATTCCGAGTTGAACAAAGAGTGCGAAGAATTAGATTTGGCGAAGAATTCGAGAGGCGGATTTTAAAAAATTGGAAAGTAGGCCGTCCTCGTGGCTGGCCGAGAATCTCTGAACGTCGAATTGCTTGATGTCTCTACTTCCTGGTATTGAATGGTGGACGAATGTACGTAAGTTGTTCATTTTACTCTCAGGGTAATTGTTGTTGATATAGTTGGGTGAATGAAGAGGCAGAGTATCTCGTATACGTGTGATGGTTTGAGTGGTATGAATAGACATAGTCTGTTTATTGGCTGGTGATGTCGGTGCTTCCTGTTTGACGTTTTTTATGTACGTGTTGAGCTGCCGGGTTGTGAGTATAGCGAAGTTCGACCATAACGTCTATGAAAAATCGTGCTGTGAATATCGAATCCGGTTCATGGGAATTTTTAACTTCGCAACTGCACGATAATGCGGATTCGTTTTGAAATAATCTCTGGTACAAGTTGGAGGCCGAAGCTTCGTAACGATATAAGCCACCGTTCTAAGACAAACGTGTTCGAAACTCGTCCAGTCTTGCTAATATCTAGACACATTCGAATACCACAACTCCGTTCAAAATCCTTTTCAACGCGAATCTATCTTAATCGTCGATAATTTTTGTACTTGGGTATCCAGGTAATAATTAGAATCCAATCGAGATAATATTAGGAATCGGAGAAATAAAAGAAATCAGACGAACAGCGGTAACCATAAGGAAACAAAACCACCTTTCTAAACTATGGGAACTACATGAAATTCAGCTACGACCATACTTTTCTCGTACTTTATTATTATAAATAACGCTCCAGTTAATCATACACTATGTAAAGTTATGCAAATGATAGATGACGTTTAGCTCGAAGTTTAGCCTGATGTATTATGTAAAAATATGTAAATTATATAATGTTTCTTCAACTTTATATAGCAGACTACAAAACTGAGCCGCGAGTTCGTGAGTATCTTTGTGCAATTCCTACTGGTGGACCGGCTAGTCGTTTACACGATGTTACGGTTAATTTAGCGTTCGAACACCGCGCCGTGAAGTGTAGCAAAATTTTGTCCACGGGGTTAAAGAAACGCGGAAGAAGGTACAAAAGTGGCATTCATCGATGTTGTAGAAATTGTTGGCGCTCGTCCACGGTGATGTGACCGGTGACGCGTGTCCGAGGGTACTAATAATGTAATTTGTGAGTTCCTTTCAGTGCTGTGGACGGACTTGGCAGTCGTAGCGAAGCTAATAGGCAAGAATTTTTAATAAAGCGATGCTTTTCAGCGAGATCGCCCCCGACAAGACATTCGGTGAATTTTAAAATCTTCAATTCGCATCCGCTATTTTTAGCGGCAGAAAGTAGCCTCCACGAGCTCGAGTTTCCGGAAGTTTAATAAAACGGAGCAAGAAAAGTTGGAACAACTGAAACTACCTCTTAAACGTTTGGATTACTTTTAACAGCGATGGTTTGTGAAAGGAAACGCTGGCTTGGTTAAAAGGCATTTCGTCGTTTCCAAGAAATTTCGCTGGACAGTTTCGTAAAAAGTTTGTGTCGGCTATTTTTTATTGCCCGTTTTCGGATAATTTTCGAACAATTTTCCCGCTGACAGTTTCATTTTATCTGCCTTCTTCGAATATTTGCGCTTGTGGCTACTACAAATGTCACGATATCTGTTTCGAAGAATAAACGACGAGAAGGTTTAGATCACAGAAATTTGTTCAGAGAGAGTCTGCTGTGTTCACATACGTAATTCGATATTCTGATAATTGTGCAATTATTAATGAAAAACGTTATATTGTTGCGCATGAAACTCGTTGCCGCGGTGCATAAATTTGAGGGACCATTCATCAAACGATGTCCCATCGTCCATCGTTATTGATTACGTTAACCACGTTAAGGAGGAAGAAATTTGTTCTAAAGCACTTGTAATGTATATTATACGTTAATAATAGAGTCTTGTGATTATTTGTCATTGATAATTAGATTATTTTGCTCACTCTTTAACGCGACGTGACTATTTAATATTTGAACTCGGAAAAGGTGCCACCAAGAAACGTAGAATCTATACATTTAGCATTTGAAGAAGGTTACGCAAATGTTAGGAGACTTCAACGTTGCTTTACGAAATTCTGGAGGCTGGTCATTTGTTTATAGGAAATAAAACACGAAGATCAGAAAATAGACAATAATGTTTCAAGAGATATAAAAGGCAGTAACGTTTTAAACGAAAACAAATTATTCTGCGAACGAAAAAAATACAGAAGATAGACGCGCTAATTTCGCGTGAGTTAACTAAAATACAGAAGTTTCGGCGAATGGAAATATCCGTGCAGAACACACGCCTGTCGCTTTATTCAAGAAACGTAACGGCGAATGTTTGATTATTTATATTTACTACGTTTTGCAATCCAAACTCTCTAATACTATAATTTATCGACTAATAATATTGGCAGATCGACCTGATCCGTCGCCTGTTGTGTCTTGGAAATTTTCACTAATAATAGACATCAACTTAATTGTGGAAAAGCGATCCGGAACTGCAATTGTCAAATTTATGACGCGTTTTCGCGTCCATTCGTTCTTTTAACATTCCAACGTTCTTTTAATCACCGTTGTGTATTCATATTTCAGTATCGCATCCTTCGCAGTAAAGAATTATTTTTTAAAGAAAAAAAAAAAAAGAAAAACCACTTGCAGTAGTAGCGGAGACGGCTTGATCAGATAGAAGCGGCGAAGATCGAGATCCGCAGGATATGACAGATAAATCCGAATCATATTTTAATCCTTGAAGTTGACAGGTTAGCCTTGTCATGCACCTACATTGATTTCCGTCTATTCAATGATGATTACTTCTTTGTAAACACCAGAATTACCAAACGATACCGATATTCTTTATTTTTATTAGTTTCTTTTTAATATTTGAATTATTTACTATCAAATGAGATCGTAATTTAGAATTGAAATTACAATTAATATTAATCTTCGTCCGAATGCAAACATGGACAACGACGGGGCGCGAAGCAAACGATAAAACTGCAATCTTCTGCGATTTCGAAACAGCGGACGACAGGAGATTTTTAACTGAGAGAGGCAAAGGATACGTGACAATTCTTTCAACGCAAAAATTTAACGATAACGCGTGCCAATGATGATAGTCGGGTAAACGATTCCCATGGCAATCGATCTACTCCCTATACTTGTTTCGACCGAGTGCATTATCCAGAAACGTGATCCTCTAATTGTTTTGAGTGGCGCATCATTCGGAGCATTGATCAATGACGCAGATCGGACGATCTGTCATCCACGGTGACGCGTGTCGCGGACTACTAACAACGTAATTTGTGAGTTCCTTTGAATGCGCTCTGGACTCCGGAGGTGCATACGGAGTAACATATAGAAGCTGTAATAGTTGTTGAATACACTTGACCCGATTCGACGGCGTCGCGTCGCCGTCGTTGCCGCGTTCGTAACAGTGAAAGCGAAATCGAAATCGAAATCGAAATCGAAATGGAACGCTCGATCCGATTCACCGATTATTTTTTCTCCTCTCGAGCGATGGAACCAACGCTGCACTTTGTTGCGTTCGAACCTGCGTTTCTTTGCCCTCGATCTCCGTACATCTTTCCATTGCATTGTAGTCTTGGGAGAATGCACAGGCCAGAAAAATGTCAAAAACGGATCTTCCTGCTTCCATTGCGAATTTTGATAATTATATCGCCGTTGTTTATTTATAATCGTATCGTGCAAAGTCTTATGGTACGTTGATCGAATGAAATTTTACTCGATCTTCTATTGGGGAAATATCGCAAGAGCCACAGGATATCGATTATTTCAAGTTTAACAGCTACGAGAATAAACAGAAATAGCTATTTTCGAATCGTTAGACGAAAATAAAACACCGC
Source organism: Bombus affinis (assembly GCF_024516045.1). NCBI lineage: Eukaryota > Metazoa > Arthropoda > Insecta > Hymenoptera > Apidae > Bombus > Bombus affinis. The sequence goes on from NC_066345.1 coordinate 14,824,490, forward strand.
CGGCTATTTACCGAAGTAAAGTTGTACGTTTTCATTAAAACGAGGTTTATCGCGGCGCGAATGGACTTAAAGAAAACGACATAGCTCTGAAAAAGAACCTTTGCGGTTAAAATATCCAACCATAAGCGCGATACTTGGTTGCCACGAGAGAAACTCGTAAATCTGCATGCCTATTTGGTAACGCTTGTCACCGTGTTTACGTAACTATAGATTTTGCTTATTGTTCGAAATCTATGTCATGAAGATTAGCAAACCGATACCACGGCGAGGGAAAGGAACGATGAAGTAAAATAACGAGGTATTAGTCTCGTGAGGAGATGGCGAATCATTAAGCGGCAATGTTTCAATGACGATTCTTATAGGAATTTTGAAATCTGGCAAATTTCCGCTATTGAAATTTATTTTTCGAAAATTATTCGTGCAATAATTCCTACGAAAAATTTCCCGATTTTCAGTTACAAAAAGATGTCTTTGTTAACGCGCGGATATTTCCTTCTTCGAATAGAATCTTTGACGAACGTGACGCGTCTCGAAGAACGATCTATTTGTTGCTTTATGTGATTTCATATTCGCAGGTAATTTACGTAAAAGTTATTTAGATGAAGTAAGTCTTTCGAATGCTAATGAGACTAAATCCTTAAAGCAAATATCGCGGAGAAAACTGTAGAATCGCGCAATACATCGCTAAGAAATAGAAAGGTATCTCACTCGCAAGATAATTGGAAAGGTAAAGGCACGGTGCTCAAACATTGGTGTTGGTTTAACAAAAATTAACTTCTAAATGGGTTCGTAACCTTAAGAACTGCACAAATAATGAATATAGTTGTTTTAATGGACTTTAATTTGCGTGCAACAAAGAATAATACATCAAGATAGATCATACTGTGTAATAAATTAAAATGAGATGACATTAAAGAAACGAGAGATTTTTATTTCTATTTCTATCTTTATTCAATATTTATTTCTCTTAATAGTAATGAATTCATTAAAATTTTTGCTTCGCGCTAATCATCGTTAGGAATTCAGTTATAACCGACCCACCTTTGTTACCTAAACAATATTGCATTGAATGAGCAGCTTCTTCATTATGAATCATAGTTTGTTCGAGCCATAATATCATTTCAATAACTAGTCTTTAATAGCATTAATCATTATTCTGTATTTTTTGTATTTCAGTGTCTAAACGTTTACAAACTCCAAGTTACTCGTTGAATAATCAAAGATTCAACGCACTTTCTTCCTTACAGATTCTCATTCTCACATTATGCGCGTTAGGAAAATCATTGAAAATGTTTGTATAGGTATCTACTAATATTCGATATTTATATATGGAATATATAGGTATACACATTACAGACCAAAAAGATAATAGTTGAGAATTAGAGTTTATAATGAATTCGCTAAAATATTGAAAGATTTTAAGTGAAATCTCTACGGACCCAAAGACCAAGTTGCGATACTTCGTCGATGCATCGTACTTCATTTTGAAAACGAATCTGCGAATCGTACTGGAACATCGGTTGTTACATCGATGCTGTGCGATCAAATGTGTAACTGGATTAGAATTGCGCAACGAGGAATCATTTTACAACTTACGGTCTGTCCCGCGTTAAAAAGCTTACCAAGATCGTATCCGAAGTTGTTGCGTTTCATAGATCGTAAATCTGAGAAAATGAAATCTGTACAGGCGACAATCTAAATGTGTGTGAACGAGAAAAGGGAAAAATTCCTGACCTTTCAATGGAAATAGATGTTCGATAGGTACGTGGTAGAATTACGAACAATGAAAAAGGTGGGAAAATACAGAAGGCAGGAATGATTCTTAATTGTTTCAATTGCTGGAAACTAATAATCGATATTGAAGCCGCTTGTTACGATACACATGCGTCGACATCTTGTTTTACACATACCTTCATTATTCCATTTTCATTTTCACGTGACAATAAGATAATACGTCGTAATGGGCATTGTTAAGGAGCCGGATAAATTGCTTCAAATTTGCGATACGTCGACCTACATGTCTTTTGTTTTATTTTCTCTCTCACTCTTCCCTTCTTCTTTTCTTTCTCTTGGACGCTTTAAATTCGGAGGATCCGAGTGACTTTGATCTGAATCTTAGTTTCAGTTTAAACGCTGCTTTTGGAATGTTGAAAATAATGTAATTTAACAAATTATTGGTACGTACGTAATTGATACCAAAATAATTTGGTATCAATTTTGAGATATTAAAAAGTCGCTGGTTTTTAGTAGATTTTCGTTGAAAAATATTTATTAAAAAATTGTTTCGCTATTGAATTTGTTCGTCGAATGACGTTATTAAAATAATAGTAAACAACGAGAGACTATGGAACCATCTGTACCGCGCTGCGCCATTTTTAATGCCTTTTTACTCGTTCACAGCACATAATCGAATAAAATAAGATAATGACGAAGATTTATGACGATACACGCGTATACACGTCTGTGTGGTCCGATGCAATTCTTTCGAATCAATGTTCCAGACTGCTGTTTAGATCTTTTTCGTTTTCTTTTCAACAGCGAAATATGTCAGTTACAATAAGTGTAACGACGATGATACCATACAATGATTGCCAAAGATCTTCTGACCTCGCGTTAACAAAAAATTCAGTTTCTAAATATCTCAAAAGTCTCTGCCTGTTTCATTCGAAAAATGAAGAAACTTAAACGCGATAATCGAATCTACTCGATATTTAATAATCGAGTCTGAATCTGTTTTAATTAAACACGCAACTTACAAGTTAACCGCCGCTGATAAAATTGAAATTTAACGATAAAAGAAATCTTATTCGATGTACAACTGTGAAATTGAAAGAAAGAAAAGGAATAATTCGAATAAATTAACTAACGTTACTAGTTAATAAGTTAATGCGCAAGAAGTCTCTGCGAGTAAAATTGAAATAAATATAAATGAATCGAATATAATTTATATTAATTAATAGGTCATTGGGCGGAAAGTTCCTGGAAGTAAAATTCACGGCAAAATAGGTAAATAAACCGCGTTGTTGGTATCTGTTTGTTCGAAATCCGGTCTAAACATTATCTTTCTCGCTGGTTGACCGCGTCAAGAAACTGAAATCAGTATAAAAAAACTATACTCTTCTCGCGAACTTCCACGTGTAACGCGTGCCAAGCCTTGAATAGAAAACGTGTCCTGAGTTGTTGAGCCACAATGCTTCCGTACTACTTGAACTCTGCCTGTCTTCGCGAGCCTCCATCTGTCACATTAGAATCGTGGTCGCGAACAATTACAAAATCTCGTCCTTGCTTTGGCGTCGATGTTCCTGTCAAGTTGAATCGCCATTGAAACCAGCTATCGATCTTTCAACTGACTAATTTTATGTACACTGTAAAATGTAAGGAATATTCCCAAAGTGTGAGTCGCATTCGATATTAGAATATTAGGTGTTAGTGAGTTCACTCGATGAAAATCGTCGAAGTTGCTGGAAACAACGTCGAAATAAAAATAAATTACTCGAATATAATAACGAGTATCAGCTGATAGATTATCGGGCGAGGAGTTCCTGATGATACAATTAAAATCAAATTAACGATTCAAATTCGATCGAAGTAAGAATAGAAAAGAAGAACAAAGTCAGGTTTGAATCTCTTATCAAGCAACCGTAGGCAGCAATTACATTTTTTCCCCTAATTGTGATCATCGTTATGAAAGAACTTGCATTAGGTTACACGAGCCAGTCCTTGTATATTATACAATGCTATTCATTGCAAATATGTACCAGCGTGTTTTTAATTGAAATATTCGTACGGTTAAAAATAGCGGATGGCTCGTTTACATTGTAAAGTTTATCGCAGACTGTGTGCTACGTGTTTCTGTTGTTAGAAGAATAAAAATGACCATACCAAGGCTAACAAAAAAATTCAAGAGAAGACGAACGACGTAAATACTGCCTGGTAATGGTAATCTTACGTGATATTCTAATCAGACACGTATGTATCTAGCGCGATTAATGCGATCCTCGTTTACCAAAGAAAAAAAGCCTCCGTTTCCAGTATTTTCCATCTCTCGTACAAATTTTTCGCCTTTTTTCCTCCTGCTGTTGTTGACAAATGCCCCCGAAAAAAAGAGAAGAAAACGGAAGGAAAAGGAAGGAACAAAAAGAGGGAAACAGAATGTTTCAGGAAGAGGATACTTAACACTCGGCTCGTCCGACAAACTCCGACGTCGTACGAATTACGCAATTACATTTGTAATGGGCCAACATTCAGCTCCGATAACGCTGACAATTCGCGGTAATTACCGTGCCGTATCTCGTAATACCAGGTCGCCTTCGTCTACGAAGACACCAAGTCTTCCGATGGTAAGGAGCAGAAGAAATAAAGTACACCGAAAAAGTAATGTTTCTCGACCGAGTGACTTTATATTTTCCTGTTTCTCTCCTGTTTCTTTGGAAGTTGGAAAACGATGAAACAACGATGACGGGTAGATGAAAGTTTCGAAGGAGTCGAGTGTTACGTGCTTTTTTTATAATGGGAGAAACTTGTTTCTATATTGTTTCAAAATAAGCGCGCAAAACTTAGTTTCTATCGAGTGAATTTTTTAGATACCTGGGAAGAGTCCTCTCGAGCAAAGAAACGGCTTATAATAAATAGATGTCGTCGAAATTGTTGATATTTAATATTCTGGTTATACGTGACTAATTGAATATACAGATATAACAAGTATGAAAAGTGATATCGAAACATGTCGCATTGGAAAAAAATTTCTGAATCGACGAGTAATGAATATCGGATGAGATATCGCGGTATTTAATAACGCTAAACACTGTTATATCATGAACATTGAGTATGATACATAGAATATCTTTTCAATGTGATAGTAACATATGGTTAATTCATTATCGTTAGGGAAACTGCTTATGAATATAACAGTGGGAGAATAATAAGAGAAACGTAAGAAATTATTTGCAAAAAATGCGAAGAAATGTGTCTTGAAACGTTTTTGAAATGTGTGTTGAAATGTGTGTTGAAACGTTTGATATGTCGATAAATATTCATATCTATCAGACAGACATTTTAATGTTTGTAATCGAGTAGCTTGTAAATTTACATTGCTACGAGTAGATCGTATATCGATCTAGAGCTATTATCATTAATTTTATTAAGGCACGAAAGATTTTATTTTTTATGAATATTTTCTGACGATTACAAAAAATTATCTCATAACTAATGATAAACTAAGGATAAACTATCTTTTTGATACCTTTTTTTTTTCTTTGCAATGTCTCACGTCGTGTTTGTTTTTCTTAAAATTAAGTAGATGAGAGTTATGTAACGAAAAGAATTCTGAGAGACTATTTTGTACTTGGTGAAATAAATAAAGCATAAAATTTCCATTTTTGATAATTATCAAAACTGAATTTCACAGACTTGGTACGAAAACCTTAGTAGTAGATACTTTGATACTGAAAATTCCTTGTTCTATCTTTCGTCCGTAAACTGTGGACTTAATAATTCTATCAATAATTGGCGTGACCAGAATCTACGATGCATCTTATTAGCATTAAAAATACGAAAATGTTTCTGTTATATCGATTATGTCACGATGCCATTTAGAATAACAAATAGCGCCGAGAAAAGTTTCTCTGACATAATTCTCTTACGTTATTCGCAAGATAATCTTCTTCTACTCGCGGAAACAAACCACGATTCGTGTTAAATTACAAAATAATCTTATAGATTGTCAAGATGACAAGGACACGATTATTTCTTGAGCCCAATGAAGGAAAAAGAAAAAGAGAGAAAGAGAGAAAACAAATTTTCATGAAACACGGAAGAAAACGCGCAAGATCTAAAAAGATCCGAAGAAACGAGCTCCTTTGAACTCTGATTTTTTTTTTTTCACTGAAAATAGCTGAAATTATCATCCTTCGAGTCTCCGGAAATGGTCATCGTGTTGCACATAAATATCATTACGACCTTCAATTCGTTATGTCACCGTTCCGTGGCTCGGTATAAAAGGAAAAAATTCAAGAATTTATCAGAGAAGTCGTGTATCTCGACGCACATCTCGATCGATGATGTTTCAAAGAGAGTTTTTACGCGTTGGTCGTGATTGTAGTTGAGGTGCGGTAATGATTGCTGTAATTCATCCCTGAAGAGAAGTCATGCACGGTTTCCTTGTGAAAACGTGTGGAATTTGCTCGATGGTTTCAGTCGTTTCGTAACCGAGCAGAAGATGTTTAGTCTCGTTAACGTCTCGTTCGATCGTTGTAATCCTTTGTTTAAGACTGTTGTGGCTTTTTTGCTTTTTAATCTCGATTAGAGTCGGTCGATGATGAAAGTAGACCGCGATCGTCGATGGAATGTCGCGTTTGTTTTTAAAAATTGAACTCTCAAACGCGACTGTGTACTTTTGTGCGATAATACATAATTCATTAAGCAGATAATAACGTTAGTGGATGGTTACAACAGTTTTTAAAAGATAAAAATTATTATTGACACGCTCCATAGGTGTCGACAGCAAAAAAAGAAAACGATGATTGTTGCATATCGCAAATTATTATTTAATTGGAAAAGTTTCCCTTTATTTGTTATATGTATATTATTATGTAATATATAACGCACAATAATATGTATAATAAACATTGTACTATAAATTTTAATTGCGATTTGTATAGAGCAAAAGAATTAGAATAAAAGAGAAAAAATGTATAACTATTCAATTTCGTATTGTGCTTCGGGCTACACCGTCATTAGGTTACATTTTACCATCAGCTTGTTTAATGGTCATCAAAAAGCAATTACAAGGATTAAAAGAATTACAATCGCGTATTATCTACCGTAACTTACAATACTAATTTCGATTTATCTAACTCGCATAAATTAGAAATAACTATCAATTAACATACACGATGAGACTAACATGACGCATCTATTTTGCAAATCGTATTTCCCGTGACTTTGGTAAAGGAGACGGTGATCTTTTGACTTCCTGTTCCAATTTCTTGTTTTAACACTTTCTCTTTTTACTCTTAAAAAGTCATTTGATTGTCGATTCGCGGACGTCAATTTCATACCTTTAACTTCGGTTATTACAACATCGTTTGATTTGCACAGCTGATGGAACGAGTAGGGTACGTGCCGGGCAATTAAAACACATCTAGTGGACCTGATTGCGAAGCAAACAGCGATATCCGAGACTCAGTTTATGGATTGGTTCTTGAACTTCGTACAAGCGACACCGTTATCCACAGTTTTGCAAACAATCAGCAACTCGATAAAGGAAACACGAAATTCGAACGAACGACGCGCTTACGGACTGGCATTTAATCGTACGATGCTATGAAATTTCTAAAATACTTCATTACGGTATCTCTGTGCGTAATTCAACTTTTTATCGAACGTAGATACGATTCAAAAATTATATTTCGTTATATTTCATTACATCTTTTGAAAGCACTAGATTCCGTTACGAAGGAGCGTCGTTGGAGCGACGTTCGAAACATTTAAGAAACGTGTTCATCGCGGAACTAAACTAGTTTTATTTTCAGAATCAAACGAATGATCTTATAAACTTGAAACATGTGTTGGAAACACGTCCAGTAAATAATAAATAATATTTCGTAATCGAAAAGCATAGAAAGGTGGTTTAATTAGAATTAAACGATAAAGATGGTAATAAAATAATAATAGCGTTTCGTTAATTAGAAATTACTCGTATGGAAAATATCCATGACACGATACAGATTACAAGGAAATTAAGCCAGCTTGGAACTTGGAGCAGGTTAATGTACGACAACCGCGAATTTCAATAAATCACGAGCAGAACAGCAGAAAAAGATCGAACCCGTGGATAATCAGCTACCTGCTCGATCGCGTATATGCAGGATTGCGCAACCTGGCGATGCATAATTACCATCTCACTATACCGCCGTTTCCGACACACGCACCAATTTGAATTATTCATTTCCCCGCGACAGTTTATTCGTAGCTTTGATTTAAGATCGAGTCTCTCATTAAAGAGTAGCAGAAAGTGCCGTTACGAGAAATTTTCTAATTATTCTTCCGCTTATCTTTTATTTCTTCTTCAATTTCATCGGGAATCGGTATCGTATTAGACATCATAGATACCTATATTTGGTCGTCATTGATCTTTCAAAGCGGAAACTGACGTACAACAGCGTAACATTCATGGTGTGTGGCGTGAATTGTCAGACCGTTATGTAAAAGTCATGACATTCGTATTGACACATCGTCCACTGTCACGGCTACCGTTTCTTGTCCACTGTCAATAACCAAGCCTTTATTAGAGAGTCCCTCGTTCTAAACATCTGTATTTCGAAAATAGTATCGCATAATCGAAATCCGAAGAAAATAGTCGCGTTAACGTAATGTACAAATCCATTTTTCATGATTTTACGATTTTTATGTTAGTCCGGTTGGTCGGAAGAAGAGGATTTAGTATGAAATTGAAATGCGGACTGTACGTAGTATAAACGGACGAAATCTTGTAGAATTAATATTGCAACGATTAATATCACTGTTCGTAGTATAGTAAAATCTATTAATTATAGTACTCCATCAATTGATTTAATTCTTGTGTATATCGCTTTTGGAATATAAGCGGGAGCTTTTCCACGTCTCTGTAAATAATTTCATAGCGCGCATAACGAACAATTTTCCGAAACTCAAATATGATTTTATAGCGCCAAAAGGAACAGACAACAGCGTTCGTCGTTACGCTGTAACTAATGACAAACGTGGTCTATCATTTTCCAATAACTCGAAGTAACGAAGTAGGTCTAGAAGTTTGTTTCGAATAAATATTTGCACCTGTTCGACCAGCTAATGGCTCGTGTTACCGGACGTAGTACAGTAGTCGATGATCGTACACAGAAAAAATCAGCTGACCCGAGCCGAGGTGCAAAGTTGGTCGTCTGCGAGCAACGGTATTTTCGTGGAATAAATGTGTCATAATCGATTTGGTAAAGTTTGGCATGCCTTCTGCCACGAAATTCGTATCGCCATTGTAAACCTTGATTAACATTCGATCCAACTTTCTTCCGATTATTATCGCTCCGTCCTCGTTAACGTTTTATAATGCCATGACACTCGCAAACGTTATACGCGTACTTACAATGGCGTGTAAAATTATTTTTGAACCGACGGATATTATATATTTTCTCGAAAAAGCTGCGTCAGTGAAATTTTTGTCGAGCCGATTATATTTGCTTTATTCTCTTTTCTTCTTCTTTTTTTTTTTTTTAATTCGTATTTTGAGTTATAACGATACTGTGATAAATAAATACTGCCTTGTTACATTTATCGTTACATCATGTAGGTCGCAATAATACGTCGAAATGTTGACTTAGGAAGCGCAATTACTTTTTTTTTCAGTGGGAATAAAAAGCATGCAACGGTAACGCTGTGTTGTTAAAAATATGCATGGTGCTTGATGCCATTCTTAACATTTGACTGGAAGCATACGCTGTTATTACTTACGAAACTCTTGCACACGACTGATCGTTCCTCGAAAACGACAAAATGATGCTGATCAAGAGTTTCTTCCGGAGGATCATCAAAGACTTCCGGCACAAGGAGTTGCTACCTCTTAAAATGATATTCTTCGTTCAAGCATCGAGTAAGTATTTCTCACAATTGATCAGTCGTTAATTAAAGTTAATTAAAGTTAGTTGAACAGCAAGTGTTAATATCTCCACTTTACGTTTTATTCGAAAATTACGCGAATGAATCTATAGATTTGTTACAATCTGATTCGTTGCAATGATTATTCGAAAAACGTTTTACTGAAAATTTATATTGTTATTTTTTCCGGAATTTTTTTTATCGATCATAACACAGAAGTTGCTACTCTTTGACCAGACAAACCAAATAAACCAATATTGTTGGTGGTATTATTATAATATTGCAAATTGAAGTACGTTAATATTGCAAAAAATTTGGTGTTACGTGGATGTTTAAAAATACGTAGGAGAACGTAATTTCTTAGGACAACATGGAAAATTGTATTCGTTAAAGGATAGATTCGGTTCATATATTCGCTGAAGCATAGGTCAGATAGACATATCCATTAAATCATAAGTTAGTACGTTGTATATACATTGAAATATCCACTAAATCATTCTCTCGACAGTAATATATATGTTGAACGGTATTTCTTGTTGCCAATTTACTTTGACCACATTTTACATCTTCTTCGTGAATAATTTGAAGGGAAAACCGCAGTGCTGATTTAACTTTCGCACTTGGTATGGCCTTAAATTCTGTTTTTAGAATAGAATACCGTTTCCGGTATATTTCCATCTCTTTCTTGATTCATTTCATTCTTGATCTATGATAATTTATCTACATCTATACGAGGTAATAGTAATTCCATAATAATTTATTTATGTTTATCTATACGATAATTAAATTATTAACAATTAATTAAAATAAACACTTTGCTGTACTTCAACTAACTTTTTCTCCAATTTTCAATCTCTCTCGAGATTATCACGTTTTGTAATATAATAATACTATGTTTAATGATCGTTTTCAGCGCTTTATGTACTTTATCCATATTTGACGATACACATGAGGGAGCTTGGCATAAACGTGGAAGAAACTGCCATAATGAGCGCCATAACGCCAGTGATCGCAATGGTGATGCCACCCTTGGCTGGAATGTTCGCCGATCGCGTGGGAAATTTCAAAGTAAAACTCCATTAAACGATCACGATATTTCCATATGCGCCACTCGAATACCAACAAACTGTAAATATTAGATTGCCGCGTGCAATAAACGACGAAAGCTTCGATCAACCGTTGAAAGCCGCGCGAATCGATACATTTTTTCTTTTCTTATCGTATAAGTTCGTCGACTTGAGCTTCGAGAGGAAACTGACGTTTTTTTACACGCGTAAATATCAACGTCGATAATTGTATCACGGAATAATTGCAATTTCTCGCTCAGAAAAATGCCGATTCGTTTAAATCGCTTATCGTTTGCTACATTCTCGATACGAATAATAAATTGTTTGTATCGCTTAACTTTCTATAGCGCTTTCAAATACCGTAATTCTTCTAACGATCGTCGCTCGAATTTCATTTCTCGATTTATCGTTAGTTGGCGATAAGATGGAGCAAAAGAGGAAGCAAACCACTGACATTGAAACTATGTTCTCATTCAGATCTTATTATCTCTGTTCTCATCGTTCGGCGGAGTCGCGGCCCTTTTATTGCTGCTCGTGCCGATCGGTAGGATAACAGTGGAATTTCCAGACAGAGTCGTTATGGACCTCGGCTGTACAGGGAATAATGGGTTGCTTTACACCATGAGCGAAAATCATCCTTGCGAGACCAGCTTGCAGTCCAAGATCTCCACCAGGATAGAGAGTTGCGGGTAGGTAAGGATACGTGTTCGAACGATTCTGCGTTTTTATACTCGAACCAATTCCGTTGTTCATTGAATATCCGATAACTCCGTTTATTCCTTTTTTTTTCTTTTTTAATCTTGTTAAAAATTAAGTTAGTATCGTACGTTGACGATCGTTTGATCTAAACTTGCGTTTAACTTTGTGGAATTATAGATGCTCGAATGGAAGATATATTAATCGTAATATCGTTCAAAAAATTATAAGCAATACGATTGTCGTGAGAGAATCAGCTGTTTTGCTCGATTCGATACAGCTTCTTTAAATAAATACAGAGAGTATTTTCTGATATACGTTTTAAATAATATCCGCAATTACAATGGCAATGTATATTAACCTGGATTTTATTTCACGAGTAAAACTAAAATCGTCTTACGCAACGTTAAATATCAACGTATACGTCATTGTGGCTTTTAATTAAAAACGTTTAATCTACCTTTTTATAGTTACATGTGTCGTCTAGACGTTCGTAATGACACCGAAGTGCAGTCAATTTTGTCGTCAAGGCTGTACACGATTAAACGATACAACATGGAAACTGGCGCGAATTCTTCGTTCAGGTTTTCGATCGCTCAGAATGAATTGCCACAGGTAATTGATTTAAGTAATTTTAGATAATCGATTCCACGTGGTTTATAATACCTCGTAATTGGAATGAAGCAATTTTAATTGATCTTTAGCAAAGAATCGTAGAAAGAGAGAGAGAGAGAGAGAGAGAGAGAGAGATAATTTTGATAAAAATGATACATTACGTTCTCTTAATCGATACAATTTTTTACAGGAAATAGAAGAAGACCTAAGGGAGCACCGGAAGCTAAAGAACAACGAGTACTTCAGGACGTCGATTCGTCAACTGTATGCAAACGAGTACTTCTTTCCATCGAATCGACTGTACGAGTTTTCATGCACCGTGTCGGGATTTATCGAAGATTTCGAAATATCGACCCTAGAACCTGCCATGTCGAACAGAATATACGAGAACCGAACTCTCTGCACTTTCAATCCGGTTATATCACGAAAGGTGAAGTACATAGACAGACTCGTTTAAAAAACACACGATACTTGTTTAAGAAATAGAGAAAGTAGAATAATTGTGAAATAATGGAAGAAAATGTGTATTTAGTAACGCGCTTACTTCGAAAATAAAAGATACTTTTGTGTTTTATTTTTTATCGATATATTTATGTAATACGTGTTAGAATTTTTCTAGATGTATTTTTTAATTATATTTTCACGCTCGATATGTTTCGCACGAAGAAGTTTCGAACGCAGAACGAATTAGCACAACTAATATTCATTTTTAAAAAACGCTCTCGAAACGAACACTTTTTCTTAGTTCAGTGAAAATGAAATCTACTCGAAGATGATACGATTGTCAATGAGAGATGTTTCGTCGCGAAATTGATTTAAATAAGGGATAATATGGGATTTTTCGAGCATTTTTTCTGTCACACGTTATGCTTCGTTATTCCTCGTGTATTAATCACTGTATGTTATATAACGTTCAGGACAATGCCAGTCGAACGACGAATTATCATTCGTACAAATCGAAGTTGAAAACGTTGGAAGCCACGGACGAAGATCACGGGATGAAACGACGAAGATACCTATCGGAAGAAATCGCGTGGACAGGAAACGAATTTCAAAAGATCACTTGTGGCAATCCTGATCTGGATACAGACAGGATATCTGTGACTCTGCCACTTTTTAATTACTCCTTGAGCTCCGAGCCTTACAAGATCCTAAACGCGGAAGACTGCAGCAAAAGATGTATCGTCACTGCGCCTCGTAAGGAGATGTGCTCGAACAAGAAGACAGTGATCGAATACAACATAGGAGTAACTTTCTGGATGTATTTCGCCGTTAGAGTGTTTATCGGTGAATATTGCATCTTTTATTGTCCCCTCTCAAATTTTCTTACTTTTCTCTTTCTTTTTATTAAACGTAGAACGACGTCTTAAAATTTATTCGCAGGTGTCATCGGTGGAACTACGTTCGCTATGTTCGAGGGTGCGGTGATCGCTATATTGCGCGAACAGAAGGCCGATTACGGTCTTCAAAGAATTTACGGCAGTATCGGTGGCATGATTTCGTCGCCACTATCTGGTCTGCTTATCGATTACGCGAGCATCGGCAAAGAGTACACGGACTTCAGGTAAAGATTCATCGTTTCAAAGACGTTTAATCGTCTCGTTTCTATGAATTTGTAAAAATGATATGTAATATAGAGGTAATGTATAAATTCTCAGAAACGACATACATTTTGCAGGCCAGCGTTTTATTTGTACGCAGGCTTGAAGCTTATCTCAGGGCTGTTAATGCTCGCCATTAATTTGGAATTCAAATCACCGTCTACAAATGTGGTTCGCGACGTTTTCACCGTGCTAAGGAACATCGAGGCCGCGGCTCTCTTTATCGCCTGTTTCATTCTCGGTAAGAATCTCTGCGTCAATAGCGACAATTAACGTTAACATTGATATCAATAGTAATAGTAGTAATAATAGTAGTAATTTTTTATTTTGACAATTCGATATAAAACGGGAGAAGAAATTGTGCCCTGTTGAATTATCGAATCGTAGGAATTCTTAACTTGCTGTGAACTTGCAAAGCTCGAATAAGTTGCGTAATCTTCGTCATTGCCGGTTTCCGCTAATCTTTGGTACACCGATCGACTAATGAAATTGCAGTGACATTGACATTCCTCATCGATGCCGCGAAATTGAGCGTACTTTTTAAAGCAATTCGGTTTTAAACGCCGATTGCGTTATACTTCCTCTTTCATTCGTTTCAAACGCACAAAGGTACCTTTAAAACGTCAAGTATAATTTTAAAATTTGTCGTTTGAATGGTGTTACAAATATGAAATTATCGGACGATCTTTATAGCGACTACAATTTTAAATCTCCGTTAGCCTTAACGATCGAAATTCATAATTTGTTTAAAATTTATACGTTCTTGTTGTAGAACCATTTAAAAGATTTCTTTGTAGGAAAATTGTGCATACGACGAATTTATCATTTTTTACAAATTTTTATCAGAAGATCTAACGATTTCTATGGTGTTCGCGTGACTTGCAACATCCATCAAAAACTTTTAGAACCTGAAACGTTAGTCACGTTAAATGCAGTGATTGCACCGTCCCGCTCGTTTTATTCTTGTTAACATCAATCTTAATTTGAACGTATTGAAACGTATCGAAACGTATCAATTAAAATTGAAGAATATCGAGTCGAGGATTAGCTTGAGAAGTTAATGGAACAAAACGCGTAATGGATTCTACAAATTTCATTCATAAAATCGTTTCTAATCCTCCCCGAAACATTCTGAAGCGTAAGAACTGCGAGAAGATTCATTTTCTCGTACCTCAAAAAGCAAAAAAGGTCCAAGATATTCTCTACAGCTTAAAATCACAATGTATCTAACCGAGATATACTTACCCGTCATTAATCAGAAACTCTGGTCAGTTTTTCCTTCGTCGTGATAAATATTTATGAACGCAACAAATTCTAAGAAGCGTAAACTTCTTTAAAAAGAATATCTCTGCTTAATGAGCTTAACGCGAGCAATACGTTATAGCCCGATGACTTTGTCGAGATAAATTCTTTTTTTCTACAGGCACTGCTTGGGGATACATCGAATCGTTCCTCTTTTGGTTGATACAAGATTTAGGAGGATCAAGATCACTCATGGGCATCACCATAACCGTAGGCGGTATTGCCGGTATACCATTACTGGTACTATCTGGTCCAATCATATCAAAGATCGGCCATGCCAATGTACTTTTTATAGGCTTCGTTTTTTACGCCATAAGACTTTGCGGTAAGCGTTCATTTTTAATTCTTACGAGTCTACTTCATCTGCATGATGCTCCTGATAAACGTATGATAGAACTTTCTTTGGCCTGGTAAAATGAAAAAACAACTGGCTATTAAGCAACTTTATTTAGGCATGTTTTATATTTTGGAGCTTGAGGTAGCCGACTCGAGGATAACGTCACTTAGCATAACGTCAGAGCAACATGTATGTAAATGAAAGAATAAGGAAGTCGATGTTAGGATGTTTAATCGACAAGTTTTACGAAGATTATGCGTTGCTCCTTTGGCTCGCTAAATTATAGCTGGCTCGACGAGGTGGCAAAAGAAAGAGAAAAGGAGAATGCGATCTTAGAAAAGATTACAAATTTTTATGGTAGCGTGTAAAGGTAGATACAAATAACACGATAATGTAGAATGGACAG
This sequence comes from Bombus affinis, assembly GCF_024516045.1. Classification (NCBI taxonomy): domain Eukaryota; kingdom Metazoa; phylum Arthropoda; class Insecta; order Hymenoptera; family Apidae; genus Bombus; species Bombus affinis. The sequence goes on from NC_066345.1 coordinate 14,840,141, forward strand.
GAAATAGTGATGCAATAACACGTTAGAGATAAAACGACACGAGGTAATGCAACACATGCACGCGCATATAATTTTAAAAATTAAATCTAGATGGTATTCGAAGCTAGTGAATTTGTGCGAACGAAACAGATATCTTTCGCTCGCCACTGTGATACACTCGATGTATTTAAAGTATTTACTTTGCGTACTTTTTACCATGATTTTTTATTTCCGTATCCGGTAATTAGGTTTTCATGTAAAGTCATTATATAAAGATGTAGAAAGGAACTTGCTTTACGTTTCATTGATTTTTAACTGTTTTTTTTTTTTTGTTTTACAGGATACTCCTTGATATACAATCCTTGGCATACTCTTATTTTCGAAGCGTTAGAATCTGTCACCTTGTCGCTTAGTTTCACCGCCGCTGTTACTTACGCAGCGAAATTATCCACCACGACCACTGACAGTTCGATACAGGGATTATTAGGTGGAGTTTATTACGGAGTCGGTGAGAAACACTTTCTCTTGGATAATTTTACAACCTTTTTTGCCCTAGATTTTTAACACGTTGACCTTCCATTGCGACTGAATTTCTTTCTAAACTCGTTAATTTGTACGCGTGACGCCAACGTGGTCATCATTATCAGCGGTCAATTGATATTAGCTCGTTACTTAGATCGATACTCGTAGATTTGACAACTACAAATCGTTTCGAAATAATTATCTTTGAAAATAATATTTTAGTATTTACTTTCAATTTTTCAGTTCTTATACTTGTTACTTTCGTTTCAAATGAAAAGCCTTCAAATCTACTTTCGCGTTCCTCAGATGCATAAACGCCACGCATTACTCATCATACCGTTCTAATTATATCGTTATACGATTATATATAATTGTAATAACTATATCGCGAATTTCTACGCAATTTCATATCTTTCTAAACAAAAGTAAAGCAGTGGAAATTTGCTTCGCTTACTAAGAATCATAACGAGTTGTTTTATTGTATATTTATAACAAATTATAACATCTATACACTGTATATATATATATAAATTCCGTGCATTTTCCTACCTTTACACGATAACAGTCCACGATCTACCAATAACGATCATTCCTTCGATGCTTCTAGGCAAAGGTTCAGGAAGCTTGATCGGTGGATATCTAATGAAAGCCTTTGGCACTCGACCAACCTATCGAATCTTCGCAATGATAACTCTCATCACCGGTATAATGTACTACATCTTCAACGTGGCTTACCTGAAAAAGCAGCCACAAGTGGAAGGTAACGACATCGTGAAGAAAAAGCCGAAGAACGTAGGCAATCAAAACGGTGTTGAAAATGGCATCATCGAGATCGCTTTGGAGGAAAAGAAAGGCGCGAAATACGACGATGATAAGAACGAATCGAGCAATCTAGCCGGAATCGACAATCAGGCTTTTAGCAAGGAAGAAACGGATAATCGAAAGACGAGCAGTCTGGAAGCTATCAATAACGCGAAGAACCTTGACAAAATCGAGAAAATGCCATCCGAAACGAGTAAGAAGAAGTTCGGTGTGAAGAGGTTGAAAAGGATGCAAACCGACGAACGTGATCGAGCGAAGGAATGCTCGAAGCAGAACGGCGCGACGAATCAAAGCTTTGAGAACGATCAATTTAGGTGTAACGTCACCGTAGAGAGACAACCGGAAGACAAGAAGTGACGAAGTTGCCCCAGAGATCTCGATACTCTTTCCTTTCTTCGTTCTTTATCGCGAAACCACCTTTGTACCATCGGACAGGTATAATATATATACACGAGGCGTTGTAAAAAAAAAAATGGAAATGCGCGTGTACGGAAATTTCACACTGTTCAAGTTTCTACACGTTGCTCGTTAGCGAAGGTTGCCGAGTTAAAGATGGATTGGCGTTGTTGGGAATTATTCGAATCTAGTTAATATCTGCACAGAATTCAAGAAATTCCGGTGATCGTTGTCGATTTGAAAAGAAAAGAAATGTAATTTACATATTTCTATAATACGAAGTATCGAAAGCTACAAGCTATAACATGATCCAACGATTGCATTTTTGTAATAATTAAAAGGATAATTATTTGTACTTTACTGCACCGTCGAATATCCTTTGGAGTACATAGTCGTTTTTTGAACTAAATATAAACACTCGGATGATCCGATTTAAATCCCAATTGGAGAAGAAAACGATATTACTTAGGAAAATTTCATAAGAAGATTCAAACACATTAGATAAAAATATGCTATAAGTAAATGTATTGTTAATGATCGTATATGCAAATTTAAAGTAGTGATTGAATTTATTTACTGTTCGAACAATTATAAAAGGTACACCAATCCGAAGTGTTAAAAGTTGTTTATAAAAAAATTTCTTCGGGATTACTTCGTAACAAATAGCATCGTGCATGTACTTCACACAATGTCAGATATCGAATTAATTTTATTATGCATTTTTAAGCATTCGAGAACGCGTACAGAGATGTGAAATGTAACATTCTACTTGTACTAAGCCTAAGGTAATGTAAAATCTTTATTTTATACGTATTTTTTTCTAGGATAACATCAAATTAGTATTGATATTACGTGTAAAAGCGATTTATAGTAATTTTTTCAATAGTGATACAAAGTTGTTAAATTATTGACAGATGAATCTGCTTGACGTTATCGTAGGAAATTTTGGAATTATTGCAAAAATTTATATGATTACTATTGTTAGAGATGTTAAACAGCAAACGCCTGTACCATTAAGAAGTGGAGTTTTAAATTTCTAATTTAAAATCATGGTGTAATCTACACAACTAAATTATTGACATTTAATTAAAATATTAAGTAAAAATCAATTCTCTCTTGTCTTAAATATTCAAAAGAGTTCTTTTAAAGTTAAAATTTTTATTAACAGAACATTTCATTACAAACCATATAATTGTAAGATGTTACAGAAGATATTGTTTTGTAAGATATTAATTTGTTATAAAAGAGTGAACACTAGTAGACAAATATTGACAATATTCTACTTTGAAGAAATATATATTTGTTATTATTGATACTAAAAAGGAACATGAATCTCATCAAAGAGTATTGACAATTTTGATATAATATATATATATATTTGTATGTATATTTCAAGAAATATTAATTAAAAAAATATAGTAGAAATATAGTTGTAATAATAAATTGCCCTAAGTAAATGTTATTATTAGTAGTATTATGAAAAAGAAATAAACGTTAGTGACATAAAAATACTCATGCTGTCAAGTATAATACTAATTAAGACAATAATATGCGATATTAACATTCCAAACATCGTATAAGAATAACGTTTATTTATAACATTTATTATACTAATCGGTTAATTAAAACATACTAGTATTGCAATCGCGTGTTTTCTAACAGAACACAGCACATACTCAAATATCTCTAACAATATGAATTGTAGAAATCTTTTTTATAATCGTGTATCAAGGTAATCGTAAATTGTATACAATTTTATTATTCACAGAAGTGGATTATCTATATCTATACAGGGTGAGTCGCCTAAGAATTTGAACTGAAATATTTCCTATACTGCTAATTATACCGAAAGATGTTTCAAACAGAAGGAGGATATATTTTGATCTTTCTAACTTTTCTGTAGGTGAACACGTAAAACTCCTGCGAAGATCACCTTGCCGCTTTAAATGGAATCATATATTTTTTAATAGATTCTACAGCATCGAAATTATTTCAGCCCAAACCCTTAGACGACTCACACTGTACAGTAATAAATTGTTTTTGAATAACAGACTTTAAAGACCAAGGGATTGAAGTATTAATATATACAAGCAGTTTGTCAAAATAAACGCAAGCGTGTTGTAAAATTATTTTTAAATGATAAGAAGATAATGACAGTTCTCCAACGGGGAACCATAATGTGATATAATTATGCAGGAAATAACGCGTAATTACGAGTCTCCATAGTGTACGATAACGGAGTTACATCGTTTATGAGCAGGATAATTAAGAAAGGATTATTCTGCTCTATCGTAGTTCGAATAGAAAAATAAACGAAAATATAAATAACCAAGATTATCTTTCATTACTTGGAACTCTTTCATAGTATTTCATAGTATTCATAGTTCAACAACGAGAATATGTTACAGGTAAATCGAGGAGCATCAAGATTAAAAATAAAAAGAAAATATCGAATGAAATATCCCATAAATGTATAAACATGCGCAATTCACAACTACTCGTAACTTCACTCGATCAATGAACTTCCACGTCTGAACGATCGTTTTCCGGTCAAGGGCGGATCGACGATAGTTGATTTCCTTCCTGGTCGCAATTCATCGATCTCGATCATCTCGTAACGGTGTGTTATAATTTGCCAAACAGATTAGAAGGGTTTTGTCGAGCCTCGTTCCGTCCAATTAACACCATCGATACGCCTAGAAAATATTTTGTCCCGTCGAATCGAATCCCATTCCATTGGCCAAAATCGAACGAGGAACGCGCGCCATTCACACGCAACAAAAACAAAAGAAAAAGAAGAAAAGAAGCAGGAAAAGTACGTCTGATAATGAAGTTTAATTTCTGTTTTCAGATTAGCATGAATGTCTTTGGACAGAGAGGGGAAAAAATTATAAGTGGTGTTAAGTAGCGACGGCAGGTGAAAATGGAGTTGGACAATAAATTAGCAACAAGTCGTTGGTGAGGTACAGTTACGAGTCTATATAGAAGACTGGCAAACCGAGTTGCTCGATCATTCATCTTTGAATATCGTGGAAGATGATACGCGCATTTATCTCGCTGTTTTTAGCGAGTCTGTCGATCGTCTCGGTCTTGCCCCAAGTGACGTCATATGCGAAAGTGTCGAGGAATGGTCAAGAAGAACCGCAAGCAGACAACGATCCGTGGATCGTCAGGTTAGATCACATCGATCGGTAGACCGGTGAATTTCTACGCAAGTTCGTGTTTCTCGCGAGCACGCGTTTAATCGTAGAAATTTGTTTCGCTCTCCGAAGTTTTGTCCAACAAGTACTTTGCTTTGGATATTTTAGATATCTCTATGTATCATGACCATTTTGTATATTATCATTTTTGTATATTAGAATTTCCTATAAATGTATGAATGTTCGTGATCCAGGGATGAATTGGAAAACGTTTGAGTTTATACGTTTCTCTTCTCCTTTTTTTTCGGTTTATATAAATAAATGTTTCATATCGCGTGATTCTACGTAAAAGTAGAGTATCAGACTAATATCGTATTTTTGTTTGTTTGTACGCAACGAAGAAATGGAACGGAAGCGGAAGGTAGGAGTATCAAGAACATCGCGATCACTATGTCACCGGTTTATATTTCACCGAAAATCCAGAATCTGAGGAACGGCGAAGCGATCGACTATTCCCCTGGTAGAAGGTGTGAGAGAGAATTTGAAGATTGCACAAATTTGGAAAGGAGAAACATTTGAAGATTTGAATCTGTTTAAACGCTCCGACATTAATAAAGTTTAAGTTTAGTACAGAATTTATACTCGAAGAAAATTCACAGATTCGTGTTTAAATTCCAAAAAAAGAAAACGAATTTAGCAACAGTGCACAAAGATTGAACTTTATATTTATTTTTGAATAATAAAATGGAAGCTTGAGACGAAAATCATATTCGCAAAATAATTTGACTAAAGAGCTGAATTTTTAAATAAATTCCTGGCGAACTGGAGCGTTTGAAGTCAAGTATAAATTGTTTCTCGAGTACGTTCCGTAACTTCTTAATGGCTCTTCTTCGCGCTTTTTCCACATTGTTCCATATTTTTCTTCAAAACACCCTTTCTACGCTTTCTGATTTATAGATACTCGACGTTGGACCACGAATTAATAGCACAATTGAACGCAAAGAAACAGATTCAGGATAGATACCATCCAGCACCGCTGCTTAACTACAAATCCAAGAAGGAACCATCGAAAGACACGGAGGATAGTTCGAAACCTTCGAGCGGCCCGAATGGCCCACCGACCGGTCCATCGTCTTCGGGTATGTTTGAATTTTCTAATCCAACGTTTTCAGAGAGCTACGACTATAAGCCGCTGGATTACCCGAGCAGTAAGCCGATTTCAAAGCCGCCGGATTACCTCAGTGACAAACCGATCTCCAAGCCAATGTCCATGGACGATTACGCAGATTCTGAGATAAGCGACAAGGTACTTTGAATATCAAAACATCATCCCACTTTCCTTTTAGTAATGAAGAAAAGCTTACTTCTGAAAGAACCTACGTATCCTCTATTTCCTTTTACGAAGCTATATTGATTTATAGTTGAGTAAATGATAAATTAATCGATAATCAACGATCGCCTTTAATGGAATAGCTCTTCGTATCGAATTCGTCCTCGTTGAATAATTATTATAATTACGATCTATACATATATCACTGCAATTTTTTCCAAACATTTTTAACTAACAATTTTCCTCTATATATATATATACGTACGTTGTAGCGGAATCTCGCACGACTACAAAATTCTGATGAAATTTTCGTTTCATCGATCAATGATTAATAAGTTATCAGGTATATCAATACCAAGGATGAAAAATTCAGCCGGGGAAAGAACACCGTTTCCTAAATTCCATCGTACATAAGCTTCGACCCTACAACTTCCCGATATCCCAACTTCAATTCCAGCGAAGCAGTCGCACCGCGTCGCGTCGCCGAAGCTCACGTAAATCATCGTTTTCAGCCACCAGATTCCTACAAACCGGATTCCTACTTCGCGTCCCACGACCATGACTCCTCCGACTACTCCGACAATCCGCCCGACACGTCTTACGACAATGACGCAGCACCGAAACCGATCAAGTATTCCGGCCATTTGGATCATCCTCCCTTCAACGACAACGACAACGACGACGACGACTCTTATGGCCAGCATCACGACTTCCATCACGAGGTGATCTACGATCACATTCCTGAATACCACGAGCACCACACAATGCCACCAGAAATGAACGATCAAAGATTGAACAAGAGGCCGTATTCGTATTACTACGTAGGCAAGAAGCTTTGGTACGTTCCACTGTACTTCAGCATTTATTTTATCATCTACATCGCGGCTCTGGTGTTGAAGAGCATCGCCAGACACAAGATCACGTTCCCTGCGCATCTAGCGGATGCTGTGGCGCATACAAGATCGTACAGTGATTTTAGTTGGTGGGATTTTGCGGGAGAAACGCTGCGGAGTGTCGAGAGCTTCGTCGACAAGTATGGAAAGATTTCTTAGAATATTTGTATCGATCGTCTGCGGATCGAGGATCGATTTAGAATGTTGAGATAGCAATTAAGTTGATGTTGTTAGTATATAGTCGATAAGTATATAGTTAAGTATTTTATCGGTTTGCTAAGGATATACAGTGGCTATTTGTTGTACATCGTTGTTACATGTCGTTATACATCTACGTATTAATCGATTAGGTGAAAGTAGAGTAAGAGTCAAAAGTGAGTATACACCAAAAGAGCAAAGAAAGAGTTTCGTATAATAGTGATTTATTTATATATTTACCTTCCGTCCGATGAACGAAAGACTGCAAGTACTCGTGCTCTCTGTCACATAGATCGTTTGTTAATAGAGAATTAATTGGGTCAAGAATCGTTCTTGAACAGGCGATGATACATATTTTTTATTTATAAAATGACAGTAAACAATAGCATAACGTAGAGCTTTCGTAGAGCTTAGACAGTAATACATTGATTTAGAGTTACTCTACGGTACGAGCAGTGATTTTGTGCGTGTACGTGTAAATATTATTTTATAGTCAAGTCTTGTAAATATCGAGAAGCGCTTCTAATAGACTATTTATTTACAAGTTATGCAGAACTCTGTTCATTAGCATAGATATAACGTTATAGATAATTTGGCAGTTTGCGATTTCTGGGTACATTAAAATCAAGAGTTGGCAACGCGCATTCGACAAATCGTCGTATCACCTCAGTTCGAAAAAATGGTCCGTAAACGCAATAAAAATCTACAAAGAAAATTTCACATTCACCAAGGAATTTCCTCCCAGCGATCCATCCGACCGAATCCATCGAGAGTTCGTAAAACGATAGCGTTGGTTTAATACCGAAAAATATAGATATATTTCCGAATAACGAATAAACGTAGGTGACAAATAAGATTTAATACATTCGGATGTATTCGTTGTTAAATAGTTAGGATATCTCTGTAAATGTTTTCGTGAAAGTGTCTAATTATATACGTATAGCGGATGTCGTTATAACATTAACTGTATCAACGATTAATAGAAACAGGCTGGAAAATAAATTTTCTCGATTGCTCGAATAACATGGAATAAATATCATCGTATGGACATTTGCCACGCACTTGGTCCCTAAATTCCCAAGGAACAAGCGTGGTCGGATATGACTGTTTCTTACGATCGCGCCACGAGCGGTGGCGCAGGTTTTTGGCGGGATAACAAGCCGGAATTTGTCAGTATCGGTGGAATGGAAAGAATTACTGGAAACGATACGAGAATTCCGATGGTCTCGCATTCCGATTGACCAATTACGCCATTTCGACCAACTCTTATCCCTGCTTTCTTTCCACGTATGATTCCCTTATTTCATCGCGTACAGAGAATACAAAGTTCCCTTTCGTATCACACATTTCGCAGACTTCGCGTGTACTTGCGCTGCGTTTTATATCTAGAGCGAGAACACTCTGTCGTGTCGGCGATTCTCTTTCTCACGTTTCACAGGGAAAAATGTAAAAATTGCGACGCGCTTCATGGAAAGTGAACATTTATCGATCTTATCTGGAGTTTCTTTCTCCTGCTGCCTCTTGTACAACGAGGAATCGGGAATTCGACAATATAATGCTGCAGGTTACTGGCAATGGCAGGAAATTTGACGATTTTTCAAATATAGAAATTCTCAACGATATAGTAATCGATATAAAATAATTGATTTGTACAATTCGTTGGTCGAACTTCATCGACCAACGGTTGTTATCCAAGTTATCGTTCCGTGAACATCCATCAAGAATAATATCGGTTGAATGCTGCGAGTGAATTCTGATCAAATCTTTCGATATATCGATGAATTATTCTAATTAACTCTTTACCGAACGGTTCTTTAGGTTGAGCGATATTTATCATATTTACTGTTCTCGGAATTTCAGGATTTTCGAATACCTAGATTCTTCCGAAACGTGGCTAGCTGGATCTTCCGATTCTTCATCTACGTGCATTCTTTCGTATTAATCGAGAAAAAGAGATCGGAACGCCAGTTTCTCTCCCGACACGCGCAGGGTTGTCCAGCAACGAAACAAAAAACATCCTTCGCTCGTTTGGACGAATGCAAACTCGTTGGATGGTTCGACAAAGTCGAGCACCACGCCCCATTCTAACTGAACCAGCATCAAGCAAAAACATTTGCCGCAATTATCGCCGGTTTAGAGTATTGTTTCAACGGGACTTGTTTAAGAACTTGCTAATCGCCTGACCTAATACAGTAGAAGGATGTACCTCGGCTAACTGACCCGAACTTGGTGTTTCCTTTGCCTAGATACCTGTCACGGTCGCGTTCTGTCGGCAGCATCAAAAATTCCATCCTTCTCAAAGAAACTTTCCGTCGATTTACCGGTCGCACCTTTCGCGGTTAAATACTGATTACGGTAGAAAACAGCTAAAGGCTCAAATTGACTGAAACAACGACGATATCGCTCGGACGATCGCTGCCATGCTTTTGCATAGATGAGCGATATTCAATGTTTTTTCGCTAAAATTCTGCCACACCCGAGAGAAATATATTTGCTCGGAGACAGAGCATTTACAGCGGACGACTACCTTTGTATCTGACGATCTTCTTCTTTCGACGAAGATTTAAGAGGAGCAGCTTTTTGATACGTCGCGTTAGCCTATAGCAGTTAGATAGATTCTTCAGGTTTTATCTCAATAGTGACATTATAAAAGGGATTATGTAAAGAGACTTTAAGTGATATTATACAATTATGTAACAACGTTTGTGTATTATGCTATTTTCTTTTGTTTATCATACTCTTATAACCAACATTGCTTGTAACGTTTATACGTTACGTCGATTAAGAAGGAAATAATTGTTCAAGAAATCAGTTCAAACTATCTGTTAACGCTTACGCCCGACTTTCTACTTTGTAAATGTTTGCCTTGTCGAACTTTTGTTTACTTATAATTATAACGCTTGTAATTGGGTGTACAGGGTGTTCCGCGTAACGCGACTCACCGTTCTTCTGCCATTCGCAAGATATTTTACAGATAAATGTTCGTAGATTTGTAAATTTACTGTACGCTTTATTCTAATGTCGGTCAAATCTTTTACAGAAGCCTGAACGAGCTGTTAGAGCTGGCTGGATGTTACAACTCTACACGTTGTAGTAATTCTCTTTATCCGAAATGTGAATAATTCTGGAATGTAACGACGAGTGAAATATTTGCACCACAGTAAACTTAGTATCGAGTTAATAAAAGTATCACGTGATATGCTTTTTGATTCTCGAACCACGTGAAAAAAAGACGTGTGATCCTATTTATGTTAGCCACGACGACCTCGGTTTCGCTACAAAGACAAAGTATTTTTGGAATATCTTCTCTATATCTTGTACTACGCTCGGCGCCCTTAAAATATAGTTTGAAATCTCTTCTTACATCCACAAGTTGCAGAAAAATAGTGAATCGCGTTACGCGGTACACCCTGTATATTGAACTCCATTTTACATCTATGCGTAAATGTATCGAAATCGGAAGAACCCGTTAAATTCATATTTTTCTAGATCCAAAGCACCAGTTTGATCACTTAATTATATGTGACGCGAAAAAATGACTGCTTCATCGTGCACACTGATATTTCTTATGTATTTTAAATATTTGACTGCACCGATTAATATGCCTACTCCACTTTACAATTGATCTCTCCTATACATACACATCCATACATTTTTATTTATAAATTTACGTGCCTTGAAACGACATTTGAGGAAGATATTTATTATATAACAATATTTATTTCTCTTAGAAAACTACATCGTTGCTGTAATACAAAAAAAAGAAGAAGAACAACTGGAGCATCGATTTACAAGACAATTCACCGATTGATAAAAAAAATATAACGAGGTGATATACTAGCCAATATATCTGGGAAGTTAAACCGATCGACTGACTCCGATTTTTACCAATTTCTCAGATTTATTACGTAAGTTGAACAGCTATACCTAACTTCCAAAAAAGAAACAGGCTACTTACGTTCCATAGCTTCGTGGCAAAGAAAATGACATAAACAATAGTAAATTGCGCAAGGTAATCTTAAAAAATAGTATTTGCAACCTCGTCGCGTGTCTACGCCTAGAACAATAGAAACTTTATTAGGTCCAAATTTAACCGATCACCGTTTAGACACCAGAAGAAGAAAATCGACGTGCAAATAGATCTTTCACTGCGCACCAGATCCAAGCAAAACGAAGCTCAACCGACTTAATCGCACTAAATCGTAACAGCCCCATGGAAAAGTCGAACAGTCTGATTAAAAAATCAAATACGGAGACGCGATAATACGATCGTCCGAAATGATCAATCATCTATAACCGAATTTACGTCTGAAATGCTCCTAGACGACGCGACGACGTACGCGAGAGTTGTAACAATTAGGGCTTTTAGCGCTGCACGTTGGATTTGCTTAACGTTCCTGGTGATACAGTTACCGGTAACCGAACAGAGTATGTTTGAACTGGACCCACGAATCGTTCAGTCGTTCCTTGGAGTTTATCAACGACGGTTCCTCGGCCGAGGTTCTCGTCGTGTGACACTCGCCTCTGAAACCACGGGGCAAACATCTGAAAACGTGTACGCACGTTCCATGTGTTTGGAGATCGATGAACTCGCGACCATCGTCCACGAGGAATGAACGTTCGTATCGAGGAATCGGCCAGTGGTGAGTCATTGTCGTTTCCATGAATCGACAAAGATAGAGTGACGAAGAAGTGTATATAGAGACACGTGTTCACGGATGAGAGGAACAGGACGTGTCGTTCTTCGAGCAACGAGGGTCCCTTGAAGAATCTGCTGCCATCGAACAGTACAATTATGGGTAGATATCGTTGGATATAATAGATGCACAGATTCCATATAAATCGCTAAAGTGTCGAGGATCGATGTAGGAATTTTCAGTAATAATTGATCGCTGTTCAATCGCAAAACGGTCACGGTGTGAAGCATAATAATATAACGGATTCTGATGTGAACTGTGGCTGTAGAAATTCTACGAGCAAGTGCGAAAATTAACGTGTAGCAATAATCTGATAATAATCTATGGCTGTTGAGAAGCGTAAAACGGCAACGATGAGAGTCACTATAGTACAGCGATCTGTGATATTTAACGCGTAGATGTACAGATTTCACGCAGAGTATAATCAACGTAGAAATCTGTAGTAACGCTTTTATCGCTGTTCTAAACAGTTGAAACAGTAGCTGCGTGATATATCGTACGGTAGTTTGTTAAACGTACGAACCGTAGATGTACAGATTCTATGTAAATGATACAGGTGCGATGAAGATAGTAACCTTGTTGCTGTTCTAAGAAAAATCTTGTTGTATATTTCAGACAGAGTACAAACAAATTTAGTCTATCACTGTCTTCTGCTTCTTGTTTGCGTTTCCCATGCCTCAATGAGTGAATCGACTTTAGACGAAATCGAAACACTTCCGGAGACCAAGAAATACGAAGATGCTTCGACGCTCGGCACTGCTGTACAGGCATACAGGTTTCCTTTACATGGAAGAATTATTTTTGTGAAATTAGTCCTCTATATAATTGATATTCAATCGATTAAATTCGAAGCGTTGGAGCGAGGTTAATAAACGTTTGTTTTCTCTGACTTTCGATTAGACATCCAAGGATGTATCGGCGCGGTTACCACGAGGACCACGGGTCCATGTATAAGGATGACCACGATGATCATCACGACGATCATATGAAAGACGAGGAACAGGCTATGAAAGCCATGGGGAATGGAAAATCTGATTATTGGGGCGGTTACTATGATTTTCTGATAAACGAGGGTAGTTATAAATTCTGGGCCGTGTTTCAAGTAAGTTTCGATCAATTCTTATTAAATTGTATAGGTATAGTATAATTCTTATTAAATCGTATAGACCATAGGTATTACGACACATGATTCGTCACATTTGCTGAGAAACTTTGAACGTTTCAAAGGAAAACTTTATGACAACGTCGGGACGAGAAATCATATCAAAGACATATCATTTTTTCGGTATTTTACTCGAAGTGATAGAATTTCAATTGAATACGGAAATTCATAGAAACTGTTAACAGCAATTAGATGCAATGGCAAAAGCATTTTCGAGTCGACCGTATGAAACGCATTACTGTACAATGTACGTTTATATGAAGTTGCGCGCGTTCTTCGCATTCCGCGCTCATTCGCGTCACGAATTCGATCCAGATTAGCCGTATCAACTAGGAGAGCCGTGATAGAATATGTAGGTATGTTAAAAATATTCGTACCAAATATGGCGTTTGTCGAAATTTTTCAGAGCATTTAACGCTCGTCGGCGATTGTTAACGTGTAACTGTAATGCTCCATTTCCACGCGCAAAACTGTTGAAAACCGTTACGATTAAATTTACAACGCTGGAAATTAAATTACCGGATTTTAATTAATTGTACAGAGCTAAGGAGACTTTCTGCATTTTGTAATTAAAAATTTGCTCTTACCGAGCCGCTCTATTAATCGAGAGAGTACTGATGTTCGTAAGAGACACAATTAACGCGACGATGGAAGGTTTGTAAAATCCACGATACAAAAATTCGATTACTTTATTGTAATTTCATTTTGGTACTCTGGCACCTCTTTAAAAATACACTTGGCGCTGCTCGAAATTCGGATATTCGCCCGATTCGTTTGCAATTGTTATCGAATATTTCTACCAACGCTAACTTTCGTAGAAAAGAAAAAGAAAAGAATGAGATTGAAAGTACTAGTCGCGTAACGTTGGTTTCGACCTTCCACCTCCGAAGAACTTGGTGCAATTCGCTTTTTCGTTCGTTGTATAGTAATGCATTTTGTATCGTATAGTAGAACGTAGAACGAGTATAAAATAGGAAACATCTCGAGAGATATAAAACACAAAAAGAGAACGATTTAACATTGAAAATAACGCAACTAAATGAATGCGCTCTTTAACAGCTTGCCACCGCAGCTCTTCTCATCTATAGCGGCTTTGCGGCGCTTTATTACGCCAAGGTAAATCCGCCAACGATAGACGACGAGTTCGACGATATTTTACGTCGACGGAAGCGTAGAGCGTTGTCCATCTTCCCGCGAGATAAATCATTCTGCGGTTTGGACAGTGCCACTTTTCAGAGGATAATCGACGCGGTCGCCAGAGAAATTCACTGACGAAGAAGAGCCTACCTTTATCTGACTTAACTTTTATAGGAAATAATATATGTATAATAATTTTGCAATAACATTTTCGAAAGATTGAAATTGAGTGATCGATGAAAGCGATTGGGGAAAAGAAAAGGAACTGTTTCAAATTGAACATTTCGTGGAAGATTTGTTATATTCGAAGCATTAAAATTACGGATACGTATCCTTTTCTATTCGATTTAAAAAAAAGTGTGTCTTTATGCTTCTCTTTCTATTATTTAATGTAACAGAAGAGCATTGCCTCGCATGTTCTTCTTATCGTGTTTGTAACTAATTTATAATAATTATGTTAAATTATATTGTAATTTGTACATATATGTAACAATTATATGTATATGTGTCATATCGTCGATGCAACTTGTGCACGTTGCTTTTCTGCAGATTTCTTTACCGTCACGAACGCAACGCGTGAGAAGATAGTTATCCTTCAACTCGTACCGCGTAACGTTTGCAACACGCTGAAATACGAAAAGACAGAACGATAACAACCTGAAACCATAAACTTCCTTAATAATCTCGCAGCTTATCGTCATTAACTTGTTCTAAATCGTCTTATCGACAGCAACTTTCGCATATACTTTGGCTCGTACGAGCGTTATTACGAGGCGCATATTTCAGAAAAATTATTTACACAGAACGTCGATAACATACATACGTTTACGATAAATACACCTCCTAGTTGCCGTACGCGTGTTTTCAGATCGATTGAAAACTTCACCAATACATGACGGTAGCCGTCATGTCTCGTAACGCAGCATCAATAAAATTTCAAACAGTACAGAACGCGTGCAGAAAAATTTGTACGAGTCGTCGAGATACCTTCATGAGCCCCGCTGCACGTCCACGGTTGACTAATGGAAAAGAAGCGAACTCGCTGGTGGCAATTTGTCGAAAGCGACAAGATCCAGCATCAAGGCCATCGCGTGCCATTGCGTGTCGAGGACACGCAACAATACGTTCCCGTGCTGAATGAGACATCTCGAGCTTGAAATTAAGCGATCCACCGATTAATATCGTCTTATTAAACGATTTCGCGGCTCGTGTAAATTATCGCGGTAAGCACGGGTTTACGGCTGGAAGCCGACGAAGCCGGGACTTGTGGGAAAAAAGCAAAGAGGATAGCGGAGATTTTACCGGGCGATTCGAGTGTCACGCGCTCGCTCGCAGAACCGTCCTGTGGTAGCTGAAGGTTAAAATGTATGCGCGAAAGGATCAAAACGTAATAAAAATCGCCTGAAAAAATGTCGACCGATAAATCAACGGTGGCCGTCGTGCCGGCCGTACGTATGCATCCTCGTGTCTATACGAGTTTTATATGTGAACACGTACGCGCGCGATACGCGCGGTTCAACCTCGCAGGCAAATTTTCTTGTCGAACAACGTAACGTAACGAGAGGCCCTCGAGCACCTTTTCGGAAGAACAGGAGCGTACGAACCATGGTACTCGAGTTTCTGGATCATTCGATCGCGCGATCGATAGAGCTACACGTTCATGCTCGTTTAGCTTCGGTCCTCTTGACGTTATAATGGAAACGTTTGCGACGAAGAAGCTCGTAGCTTCTCTATATGTATCTGCACAGCTTGAAATTGAACGTGTAGAATAGTCATAGCAGCAATGTTACCAGGTTCGGTCAAATGACCGGTTTTAAAGTTTAATTTAAGATCGTACATTCGTTGCTATTTGTTTCGTTCGTCCAACTTTAGGTAAATTCTTATATTGTCCGATTAATCAGTTCCTCAACTTAATGGAAGAATTTACCTAAAGTTGGACGAACGAAAGAAGCGACAACGAAGCTACAATTTTACATTAAATTTTGAAATCGGTCATTTGTCCTGATTAAGTGGTAAGCTTAGTGTTGAATTAGGTGGCAAAGCGAACATACTTTAGAAATCGTCAAATTTTCTTAGACGAGCCTCCGTCTGGAAAAATATCTTAATAACAAGTCGTATTGTCTCCTTTTAGCTGTTCCATATTTGGGGATAAGTAAACGAAGGAATACGTGAAATAAAAATGAATGCTTCTGAAAGCTGCTATCATTTTATAATAGCCCGGAAGAGCAAAGAATCTGGTACTATATAGATCTTAAACGGGTTTCTAACGTATTTAGTTGATTTTAGTGCAGGTTTAAAACCACCGTCGAGACACAGAGGGTCAAAGTAATCAAAAGCAGCTCGTACTATATACGAACACTTTTATAGCGCTCTCTTTGCTCGACACTTTTATTTTCCACTATCTTTAGCGAGAAATATTTCACCGCGTATAATTGTACGGCGATTATAAGACTATTCAGGTTCCGCTAAAAACGTAAAAAGGAAACACCATCTCTTTTTCCCTTGAAGCGTAATGAAACGGTTGAAACGTTCTTAGATCCTTCAACAACGGCCAAGGCAAAGTCGTATGATTTTAACGATCCTTCCTCCTCTCTCTCTCTCTTTCTCTGAAGTAAATCGATTATGTGAGAAAACCAGTCAAGACACCATTCTTCGAAGGATCTACGTTAAGTGGAGATTCTTATACATCAGAGTTATGTCCGCGTAAATATGAAAAAGACCGACGAGGGTTCCTAGCGTACCAGTAATATCAATATCAAACATGACACAGCGTTTCTGATATTTATGCAACTGGAATTATAAACAATTCTTCTGCTGCCTTCGCCATACGTGCAAATCAGCGAAATGTACATACATGTGTAGGATCTAAAATATTCTCTACCAGTCAGTGTAAACATTCTGCTCGCAAAGTGTTTGCCGTTTACTCGCTGACAGACAAATTCTTGGAAAAAATTATCTTCCACCGTAACGATCGCGTATTGATAGACGCGTGCGTGTTTCGTCGCTAGATGAACAAATGATAATAATAATAAGGGAAAGAGTAATAATGATGAACCCGCAAGGGGTAGTTACCTGGTAAACTACACGGGCTTGGCAAACCCGCGGACCCTAGCTGCGTAACATGTTTCTCGAATTCCAAGATATTTCCAACAATTTTCAAACGTTGACGATCCTTCCTTCGACCTATACAAAAATTACGAAAATTCAGATTAGCCACGACGGCGAATAGAACGAAGTTTCGACTACACGTAATCGCGAACTCCTCCTTCATCGTCCTAGTCGATAATCGACAATAGCGCGAGATTTAACGCGTCTGATCGAGGCTCGTTAGATGGAAGCTTGCGAGAGACGCTTTATACGAGCCAAAAACATGGAAATGTAACGTAAAATCGTCCTGTTTCACTGTTACTTGCGAACGAAGGAAACTGATGGAATATACGAAAAAATAGCTGCAAGCAGTAGCTACAAAAGGCATTTCCACGTCGTCGTGTTTGCTACAGCAATTGCATACCGATCAACGAAATTCAGGTATATGAAATTTCCTACAGTTTAATATTTCATACGATTACAAGCGTTTGATAGCGTAAAAATGAGATGTGCATATAAAATGTGATAAAAACGCGCTTCATCGAAAACGAAGGCTACGTGGCTTAAGAAAACGTAGGCTTTTTCCATCCATCGTACGTTACAGCCCAATATATCCCACGTAATACGTTCCATTGATACTTATCAAGCTCGAATCAACATCCACCGACCAATAAGCTTTCTATACACGAACGAAAACCCTTTGGTACTCCGGAGGACCACGTGATCGGGACAAGAAAGCCCTTCTTGCGGTCAAGAACGGAATATATTAATCGCGACGGTCACCGAACCCTCCCTGGTTCGGACCGCGCAAGCAATTAGAAATTGAGTTATATTTCTTGCGCTTGCCGGTGAATAAATTTCATCGATCGTCGTGGACGGCGTTCGTCGTGCAAGAAATATATTAACCATGGTGAGTCGGTCGAGAGTCCTGCGATCGTCGGCGAATATTTCAGCCGGAAAGATAGGGGAGAAGGATCCGATACGGCCCTGCAAAAATCACCCACCCAGCGTATTCACCAACGCATTCCGCCACGTAGCCGGCTGCAAGGGGGTACCTACGGCCAAAGTACCGCAGTTATGCGTGCCTCTGCACCGGATAAAAGTTTGTTCGAATAATCAGCAACCAATGAAATTTCCTTTGTTATTCGTCGATTCGTTATTTTTCATCGAATTTATGTATATCGTATTCGTCGTAGGTTCGCTCGATGCTCTTTCGTCTTTCTTTAACATATTCCTTTTATCGATACGATGTAACATAAATGGATAGAATTTCGGAATTTTAGAATAGGTAAGGAAGATATTTGCGCTATCGTACGATTTATTCGCGTATAAAAATCATTGCCACGTTGAATATTTAGTATGGCGAAACGTCGAGCAGTCGAGCAGGAGCTTCAACTTTCTTGTCACTTTATCCTCATCTCTTCAACCTCGCCAGGAAAACGGTTTATTCCGTGGGAAACTGTACCTTCCAAGGGATTCGATCGAACGCACGATATTCTTCCGCAATCTCGTGGGAAATTGGCAAAAAAGAGGAGGACTAAGCTCAGGCGAAACGACCTGACTTTTGCATAACGCGATCCACGGCCATCTCGCAGAGTAGCTAACCAGCCAGCGGGTAAAACGAAAGACGGTTTGAACCTCTTTTTTCCCCCTGCTGCCCTTTTTGTTTCACTTGCCTTGGCTTTTATTTTACGAACAGAAATTTTTCAAATAAATCTCCGACCGCGGGGGGAAACGGTAGGGGATAAAAACCGCATAAAAACTGTTATTTACTGCAGAGGAGCGCATCAACGAGCGTCGATAATTCTCGCGTGGACCGAACTCTCGCCACGGCGAGAGATGATACGCGATGATAATGGCGCGTTGCACGGCGAAACGCGAAATCGAGCGGTGATCGCGAGCGCCCCAAAGGCGATCGTGGTCATTAACCGGGGACCATTTTGTGGAAAAGGTTGCTGCTCCAAAGGGGAAAATGTCCTACGAACGCCGAAAGCAATGTACGCTGTCTTATACCACCCGACCTAACTACCCTTTAATCCTTGCAGGCATAGTCTTCCTATTTCGTAACGCGTGTAACTCGTATTTTGTAATATTGCATACGCGTAAGCAGATTATGGATATTTTTACGAACGTACCTTGAAGAAGCAGAACTTGAATGGTAATTTCAAGTATTATGTATTACAAGATGTAGATATCTTGCGCGCTGTTTAAACATTTCATACGTTTTTGCATATTACTCGTGTTGTATAGATTTCTGCACGTTTAAATTATAGCCCATCGGATTTTTATTTATAAATTACATTTATCGCCTAGTTAGGGATAAAATAAATTACGTAAACATTCGTTGGTATATTTATATTTAACGCGCAATGGAGAGCAAGTAAAAATTGTATTTGCGAAAGGTAAACTAAGGTGGAATTCAAAAGTTGCGGAGAAAAAAGTATAAAGAGAGTTATTCCGTAATCTTGTAGCACGTAAACTGGTATTTTTCATCGGTGTTTTTAAATCGTCGTCAAGTGTTACTTCGAAGATATTGTAGAACAACGACGAGAACGGAAAAACTTTTGGTCTTTGTAGGCAAAATTGAAAGGAAATTAATTGAAAACGAATGCTCGGCAAACATGATTCACATAAATTATCATAAGAAACACGTCCAAAGTAGCTTGTAGCTAAATCGTTACAAAAAGTAACGACAGCTACCGATTTACTCAAAATAACCGGTCTTACAAGTTGATGTTCCAAAATGTCTGGCCAAACATTGGTACACCGATATCAAACCGATCATTGTAAATTATCCATCCGCCGGTATTACTTTAAAATTTATCTTTTAATTAGCCTAAACTCTTTCTGTCCAACGAGCAACGTGCAACATTTCTATATACAAGGTGTCTCTGTAGTCAGGTGGTACAAGCGGAATAGTAACTTTTCATGGAAAAATCGATAAAAAATATAGAACAAAGTTTTTGCGTTTAACGATCGGTACATCTTGTTCGTAAACGTTGATCGCAGACGAAACGAGGAATAAAAATCGAATGCAAGGAAAACGATCAATATGACGAATAGTCTGCGTTTACGAGGAACATGGAAA
Source organism: Bombus affinis (assembly GCF_024516045.1). Lineage (NCBI taxonomy): Eukaryota > Metazoa > Arthropoda > Insecta > Hymenoptera > Apidae > Bombus > Bombus affinis. Next base: position 14,860,592 of record NC_066345.1, read on the forward strand.
AATGCACAGAATGTCCAAAAATATACAAAACATTCGATCGAAGATCCACTTTTCTAAATTATATTCGTAAAGATAGAAGATTCGCGCGCGATTGTAGTGCAATGATGCGTTACAAAGTTTCCAATCAAATAATAATTTCGTACGTGTGAAAAGAAAATTGTTATTCTGCGTTTTCCGCTTATTTTTCCACGGAGAACCATCCCAATGGCAGAGACACTCTGTATAACGAAGGAACAATGGATATTTAGCGCGGAAGATTGAATTTGCATCGAGTTTCGGATGAAAAGGTTGCAGCACCGATAAAGATGTATGTCGATATCTTAAGATCTTAAAATAACGTTGCACCGTTGCACATGGTAGCGAGCCGAAGGAACGGCATTTAATACCGCGGATAAATCTCTGACACGCGAATAATCTTGCCAGCTCTGAACGTTCTGAATATTTACGATGCATTCTTGGTATTCGACGTTTGAACCCTTCACCGGAAGAAAGGATGAAGGATTCTTCGCGTTAATGCAATTATAGTAAAGAGTTGCAAGACCAGAAGTCCACGGTTTTCGAATACTCCGGATAAATCTTGCGAGTCTGATAAACAGGAGGAACAAGGAGGAGGAGGAGGAGGAGGAGGAGAAGGAAGAGGAGGAAGTTTTTCGTTTAAGAAGCATGCATCGCTAATGTTCAAAGAGATACGTTTATCGATGCGCGGATTTAAAAATGTTAATACCGATGCATGTACGAATCGGAATTGCAGATAAGATCAGATTATGTCATTGAGGCGAAGAGTGACTTTTAACGGGCTGGGTAAGTCGCGTATTAAATTAACAAGCGAGAAGGAGACCGAATTTTTTGGACGGGTGCTCTTTATGTTAACAGCGATCGGCGTGTTAAATATTTGCATATTGAATAGAATCGTACGATACGAAATAAAATGTACATTGTATATCGAGCATGAAACGGTTCATAAATTAAGAAACACGTACGGTTGGTCGTTCGTTCCTCGCGAGCTTAAATTGATCGCACCAACGTCATTAAGTGTTACATTTCGTCGTATAAAGTGTCAATCGTCGAAAACATTGGACGATTCGCGTGTATTTAATCTTAGGAAGATTTACGATAGAATTATTTACAATAGAAATATTCGATGCATCAACGCGTCGCTATTAGTCACGTCATAAATAGAATTTTCGTGTGTTCGCTGAAGATATTTTGCCTCGTGGACGTCGCGGAAATGTACGAACTTCGAAACGTCCAATTTCAAGTGAAATTTAGCACGTAAGAACTATACCAGAGTATGACAAGGAAGGCAAGATGTTCGTGGGAACGATCGCGAAGCTACTCGACGAATGGCAAGATATTACCGAAGAAGAGAAGATAAACAAATTCTACGATAATCAACCGGATAATAATATCAATTTCACGACGAACATGTCGATTTGCAAACGACCCAACGATAGCTCGTTGTTTCTCACTATCTCTCCGCTTTACGAATTCTATGTTCCGTTTCTTGTTTAACCAGTTAGCTGCTTCTGACGAGTATACTCGTCACGTACAAATGGCAATATTTAGCGTTACAACGAGCGCTGTCATTAATAAAATGAAAAAATACAACGGTCCTTTCGTTACAACTTAATTCCACGTTTTGACAACCACGCAATACTCTGCGTTTGACGAGTATGCTCTCTGTCGTCGCTTACTTTTTGCCACACATTTTAGGTACACGCTTTTCAAACAGGTCGCGACAGCTAACTGGTTAAATCTTCGAGTCGCTTTTCCCCCACGGTCCACTGTTACGAACCTCTGGATCGTCGACAAACAAGACAACACCACACAGAGAAAAGGGCCGATGCAACGCACAAACACGAACATGTTCAACTTGGAAAGCGAATAAATTGCGATCTTCGTCAATAATAAAACTGTCGAAACTTGCTACGTGACAAAGTACACCGGCAGCAACGGCCGAGCGGAAGAAAATGGCGGGACGGGACGAAGTTGCAAGGCAGGAAGCGACTTTTAATATTCTAGATAAATCTTCGACGCGCGAGAGCGAAAGCGAGATGAAGCAAGAGGTTGGCGAAGAAGAAAGGGGCCAGGTGTGTGCGTGTGCGTATGTGTGGTAGAGGCCCCACGAAATCGGGGCCCGCGGATAAAAACAGTAATTTATGATGCAATGCTCGGCGGCGATCGATAATTCTCGCGTTGCGAATGCAAGCAGACCGAAATACCGCGGCTTCCCTCTTCCAACGCCGCCCTCTACGCTCGCTACCAGCGTCCTTCTTTTCCTTCTGCTTTTATAGTTAATGATAATAATAATAATGACGATGACGGGGACCGAGGAAGACTCGAACAGGGCGGGCACGTACCGAGAAGTCGTTGGCAACAGCTCGAGCCACCGCACGCAAAAAGAATTCATTATGACGAGCACAATGGATATCTATGAGGAGGAGGCGACAGACAGAGGCAGAAATTTCATCCCGATGTGACGTTTAACAGGCAAGGGTATACAGGACCGATAAAGGTGTTATTTACGACGTCCCCCGTTCGAAAACTCATTGAATAATGGCGAATGCGTGTGTTCGCGCGACAGTTGCCTCGATTCGACGACTTTAAGAGACAAATCGAGATAGACGACGTACAGTCCGGGGGCAAAAAATAGGGTGGAACAGGTAGCGAGAATGGGGACGAAAGAAGTCGGCATTGTTAACTCGGTCTTTCGAGTCGCAGAACACTCTTGAAGAACACTTCGATCTTTGTACAATTGTTTGAATATTCGATCTGGTCTTGTGCAGTGTCTTTGAACTTTACCATAACTTCGTCTTTTTTATCCTGTTTTTCTTCTTTTGAAAGTTTAACAGAAAGAGCGTGAATGGTATTTGTTAAGGCAGTTAATCGGACTTTGAATCGGTTAGAACGTCGAGTATACTTAAATACACGTACGGTGTGTTACGTTATGAGAATGTTTTCTGCGATCTTATCGCACGACTTATTAACCGCAATAAACCTTGCCGTATTATTCAAGTTTTCGATTATGATTATGCGAAGTAGGACCGGTTCGCGTCACGTTGAATAATCGAGGCTCTACCGCACGTTGTGAATTTTATGTTCAACTTGGCCGAGTATTATTCGGCTATTTCGATCGCCGTAGATCTCCTCGTCGATCCGCTAGGAATTCTCCGTTTCGTCGTTCTGACGAATTTAAACCTCGTTTCTGACGTTAATTCGCTTCTCCGTATTATACAAGCGCAGATCTCCACGTTCGCGTTTATTCGATTTTGTAGGTTTAATGAGTTTAGACTCGGTCGCTGCGATTCGAGCAGACTATCACGGCAAATGTAAATTTACACGAGCTTAATGTTCGTAAATCTTATTTAACGAGTTGTTCAGGATGCTGGTGAAACGAAGATTCCAATTTAGGATATTAGATCGTCGAAAAAAGCGAAGCAAAGCATTGAAAAAAATTAAGAGCAGAGGGACGCCCTTTTATTACAAGTACGACAATATACGAAAATATAAATCTTTCGATGAGATTGCAACACGTGTTTGAATATTTATGGATGGTAGTGTGTATGTTGAATGTACACATGTAGTGAAGTTGTAAACCCACAGGCGGAGTTGAGAGTGCAGTATCGCAATAAATTCAAGGATGCGAGCGTGAAGGTGAAGTTTATGGCTACATTGTGGATTATAAAGAGGGAGAAGTTATTAATTGGTGAAGTATCTTTTTTTATCTTTGGCCAGCTACGCGTAATGGATAATAATTTTTTTAATAAATTAAAAGAAATTGAAGTTGATATATTAAAGAGACGTTGAAGTAAGCTTGTTGATTCTCTAATGAATTTGTGATTGTCGTCAATTTGTTTCTGTCGCGGATTACTCGTAATCTCGCGTTGATTAATCGTTTAACATATACGTATTACAATGTGAACGAGATTAATATACGTAAATTATATTCAGAAAGATCGGCAGAAATTTTCATGAAAAATTCGCGTTCTTTTATCCCCGCTGAGAATCTTTCGTCGGAACGCGTAGCTTTAATTTTCTTCCGCAAAAAAACCTTCGCGAATCCGCAAAACTATTTCGATACCTAAATATGCTAATCTTAACTTAAATATAGACTGCTGGCTCGTTTCTTTCCAATAGTAGAAAATTCCTAGAGAATTGTTATTCTCGTGGAACTGTTTTTACATCTAAATGTATATTTTCATCTTGCATTCTACGATCGTAGAGGCAATTTACAAAAAAGGCTCGAATTTCTGTAAAACTGTCTCGATGTTTGCTTCTGGCAGTTAAATTCCGAAGAAATTTCCTTAAAGATCGGAATTCCGATACAATTTTATATTTTTCTCCGTACGAAAGCTTCAATCTCTATCTAAAATTCATTTAACGTTCAAAGTTTACCGCTCGTTTCCATTAATCTTCGCTCAGGTTCGTACGATTTCAATCGGATCGTACGGATAAGCGACAAGAAGATCTCTACGTCTTTTTCTTTTCTCTCGAGCGAAACAAAAGTACGGAACGTATGACTTATCTTTAAACATACTCGCTTCAAGAGATACAAATGTTCCTGTCTTTCCTCTGCTCGCTTAATGAAGAGCCGAGATATCGTTATATCGAACAGCTGGCAGAAAATTCATTTGCCAGTGACGACGCAAGAAAAGACCCATGCAGGACGTAAAAATTTATTATTCGTCGGACCTACGTGAGGGTCATTTATACGAAGTGTATGATTTATCGATGTGTTTCGATGCGTTCTGAATGAACATCCGATACGCTGAACGACTTTTTGGCCTCTATCCAAAGGGACGGGCGAGAGCCCGTGATTTGTGTGGCCATTTCGTGATTTTAATGCAGAATTCTCGATTAATTTCTTTCTGTTCAAACATCCAGCCGGAAAAAACCAACCAGCCACGTACGAGCTTCTTTTTTAACGTTACACATGTATCGCCGTGAACGAAGATCTACCTCCGAGTTACCCGAACTAATGTTCTTCGACAATTTCATTCTGTGTCTCGGTTTATGTCCCACCAGCCGCGACAGTTGATAAATTTTCTAAAATACTTTGCTCTTTTAAAGTATAAAATTATTACGTAATTATAAATATACGTACAAGTAATCGGAATAATATTAAATGTGGCATATGGAGAAAAACTCTAGTTTACTGGGAAATTAACAAAGTTAGAAGATCTTGTTAAAAGTTTCTTGGTACGAAGCGAGAAAGTTTTAGAAACCGACTTTATCCCTTTGAGATAGCACTCGACGAGGTAAGCGCGAATCGCGTAAGCTGCAGGTTAGTCGCAAACAAGTATAATAGATAGAATTGCGCGATGCGTAGAGAAATTGCACATCAAAGAAGCTATAGTTCCGGTTGGCGCGGCTTGTTCGAGCTTTATTATCCAGCCGCGGCACTCTTAAGCCTTTAATTGGCAAGAAAGGAAAATTACAATGTACAGACGGGGTTGGCCCGAATGGCGATCGCGATCGACTATAAACGACGTGGCGAGTCCACCGCGAGATCTTCGGCCCAGAAGCTACGAATCCAACGAGAGGTAAAACAAAACATTCCTTACGTTCTATGTAATAAATACCGTGACGCGAATATTCTTTGCGTAGGTGGAGACAAACAGCAGGTTTCAAGATCATCTCCGTCTTTGCAAATAAGTATAAAACAAATAGAGATTAGAGTTAGATCAGAGGTTTCGAGTTAGGGTCAGGTAAAGATCAGGTAGACGATTGAACTCCGAATGCTACGTTGCATGATCTCGACGTTCGTTGTGTCTTGTTTTATGTAGCAATATGGAAAATAAAATGGGTTTGAGCTCACGGGATCGTTCACGGCATTGTATATTTGAAAAATGTTCGTCCACCTCTGGAGCTGCTAGGTCTCGTATATGAGCTACGCTTCTTCATTTTTTCGATGGAATGCTGTACCTTTCTTCTTCTTTTTCTTTTCTCCTTTCCTTTTTTTTTATCGCCGTGTGCTGTACACGATATAGATTCGAAACGATTCTAAGTGTTTCGGATCCCATCGCTAGTTACAAGCTAAATAACAACGAAATACTTGGGACCGGTGGATCCGTAGGGAACAAAAGTGGCCAGCGGGCATTATGACGGGAAAAACGGTGAGAATGCCAGCCGGAATTTAAGCGGCGCGTTCCGCCGTACCGAGAGTCGGCACGCTTAGAACTTAGTAAATAAACGAGAAACACGCTGTATATAATTGGAAAGGAAGACGGAAAGAGCGGGTTGACGCGCGTAAGAACGCGAGCCGGACGTGGATGCGTGGATAGGGGCCGATAGAAAAACGAGGAACGCGTAAAGAGGGGAAAAATGAGCGCCGGATAAAAAGGATCTCGCGGCGAAACGGAGACGAGCGAGGCGGTAATTACGCCGTGTTGGATCCCTTTGACCATCTTCTCTCACTCTCTCTCGCTTTATAGCAAGATGAAACAGAAGCAAATTAAATATCGACGATGGCGGAAAGGGGTGGAAGATCCGCGCGGAATGCCACGCGTTTTCGCGGTCGATAATTCCGTGTCTCATCGACGTTTAAAATTGCTGTCTTCTTGTCCTCGGAACTGGTAAATTGCGTGATCGGATTTCTTGTTGGTACAGAGATAGGTTGTTTCCAATAGAGAAGTATTTCCCTTTCGATTCGCGGGCATTTTATATAGTCGCGTTATGGGCCATTATCCGGTGACATTTCCGTCGAATCCGAAGTTGTAACGTTAGCAAAATATTTTCTACCCGATTTACGGGCAATTATTTCGTGGCGTTAATTTCCGAACGTTATCGAAATCTCGGTTGCTTCATATTTCTCTATACGTTCGAACAATTTTCAACTTTACGAGCTGCTAAGTTTCGCTTAGCAACCGTCTTTTCTCGATACACCGTAATTCTTCGATTCTATCTTCGCGAAACGCGATTCAACGAAGTAATTAGACCCTGGGTGTATCAAGCTCGTTATCGCGAATCCTTTTAAGATGTAGCAATAATTATTTCCTAACGACGACACGTACATGCGTCATCAACTCGGCGGACTTCCTTTTTCGTACCTTCTTCCTTCCTAGTGTGCTTTCTCGGTCCTTTCTGTCTTTTTTTTCTCTACAACGCGATACGAACGCGACTAATAGCAAGGAGCGACCACTATGAATTTATGTAGAGGAGTCGTTCCTCGTCGTACCGTTAAGCTTGGGTTGAAGGTAAGATAAGAGGGGAATTTGGTGGAGAATCTCCCCGCGTGAGATTGCAACAAATCATTGGCTGCATGTATACGCTTTGTTCGATATGCGACGAATGATAAATGTTGTCTAGGTATTTGCAACAGCGTCAAAGAGGAGCGTCTTTGTTGCGCTTGATGCCAGTAAGTCGAAGTCGGTTGGTTTAGTCGATTGATATTTTCCATGTCTATGATGATTGATAAATAATATATATATTTGTTTATTTGATATACGTGTTGCTGTATCTTGTTACACTGTATCAAGTAGTGTGCGTGATACGTATATAGATGCATATAAAGACAATAAACATATATAAAGAAGTTCGTAATAGATAAAAAGTAAATCCGAACGATTTGTAACTGTTCACGCGAGAGTTATATCTACGATATCGATCGATCACTATTTTTAAAGATACAAGTTCTGTCTAAAAATGTTAACAAAATTCAACTTGGAAAATTATCTTGAAATGCAATGGAAATTTGTCAAGGAAAGATAAAGATTCCCTTCATGGTACGTGAGAAAGTTCTTTTCGTCTGCTGTTCAAAGACAAACATAAATACGGCACAATGTATTTTTCATGACTTAGAACTATACACGAGATATAGTAAAAAAAAAAAAAAAAAAAACAAATATACAAAGTAATAATCCCATAAATTTAGAAAACACGAAAGTAAAATGTAGAACGAACGATATGTAAGTAAATAAGAAAGTAAGTAAATACAAGTACGATGAGTAACGACGCCGAAAACAGCATCTTCGCTTTCAAATAGCGTAACATTACGTTCCGTAACGTTATGGTCGTAACAACATGCATCACGGTATACCGTGTTCGCGTAATCCCCCATTCAGTATCGAAAGCGCGAGTCTACTAATGGCGTTGCGACTTTTCTATATCTTTTTATACTGGCTATAGGCGTGCATCGTACGCGCAACGCGTAATATATGGAAAAGAAATTTCGCAACGTTAGAAATCGAAGGTTACGCGACCAAGGTCTGGGAAACACCGCCACTCGAGGAACACGTTAACGCGCGCGTGACGCCTACGAGGATAACGTCTAATGTAATGTATACAGTAACATGCGAAAGACACGAACCATTTACGATAGTGATTTCATAATGGAGATTAATGATATTTTTGGAAATATTTCCATCTGATGTCGCGTGTAACATGAAGTAATAAGTTCAACCACTTTTCCTTAACCAGTTACCTGTCTTTGACGAGTATACTCGTCACGAACAAGTGGCAATATTTAGCGTTACGACGAGCTCTGTCGATAATAAAATTAAACAATACAACAGTCGTTTCGTTGCAATTTAATTATACATCATAACAGCCACGTATACTTTCTGTATACTTTTGCTACACATTTTAGGTACACGCTTTTCAAAGCTTTCAATCAGGTAACTGGTTAGAAAAGTATGTCAAGCGTTAATATTTTCACGTAGAAACATCTGTCTAAAAACAGGGAGTGATTGATTCGTCGCTTATAAATGTAGAAATTATTATAATAAATATATAAATCTCTTTATAAATTCAGATAGACGATTCCTCAGGAGATACACATCAAGTGTTATTTTCTTCGCGTAAAATCTACCTAACTAAAGAGTAATTCGTTTATCCAGCTTTCGAGCGTTATTATATTCGAATAACGAAGAGAAGGTTACAGAAAAATCACAAGACAGTGTCTTCTCGATTAATAACAAAGAATTATTATATTCGAATAACGAAGAGAAGGTTACAGAAAAATCACAAGACAGTCTTCTCGATTAATAACAAAGAATTACAATATTCGAATAACGAAGAGAAGGTTACAGGAAAATCACAAGACAGTGTCTTCTCGATTAATAACAAAGAATTATTATATTCGAATAACGAAGAGAAGGTTACAGAAAAATCACAAGACAGTGTCTTCTCGATTAATAACAAAGAATTATTATATTCGAATAACGAAGAGAAGGTTACAGAAAAATCACAATACAGTGTCTTCTCGATTAATAACAAAGAATTATTATATTCGAATAACGAAGAGAAGGTTACAGGAAAATCACAAGACAGTGTCTTCTCGATTAATAACAAAGAATCTTCTTAAACGCTTCTAAAATGTAGCAAAACGGATTTAACACAGTACCAAAGGACCTTCGTGTTCGTTCGTAGAAAAAAATATTTCCATTCGACAAATCCTTAATCGATACTGTTCGATACAAGATGATACAACGTGAGATCTGCGACGTAACGAGTCAAAGAAATAAATAAAGCCAGAAACAAGCAAAAGATAGATCACCTTGGTCCGGATGCGAGTTGAGTCACGGACTTGCAGTCGATCGGCGAACGAGGTCTATGCAGATCTGCTGTAAAAAGCTCGACGATCTCCTCGGTAACGATGTTAATTGCCGTGTACACGTAAACTTTCTAAACGTAGCACGCACCGATATCGAAGAACGCGCGAGTACACGCCTTCCTCTCTGTGAGAAAATCAACTGATGAATCAGGTACTGATTCGAACATCAACTTTGTTATTCTTACGATTACATTCCTGGATAAGAAGATAAAAGCGCGGACAATGCCAAACGGAAGTAGATGTTAAGACACTTGTTATTATATAGTTGCATTTACTCACTGGAAAGTAAGATACATCGAGTTTGATATTTTTGCGGATTTTTGTGTATTTATAGAAAATTGGAAAGCGCAAAATTGTGCAGAATGCATATAAAGTAAAACAACGTTCTACCCAGGTCTTTTTAGGACTCTTTTTAGGAATTTAGGTATTTTCTTAATTACATTGTCGAATGTATAAATTTGCATAAAAATACGCAGTCCATCGATGATTCTCAGTAGGGTTCAGTTTTAAGATATTGGCGCTTAGCTACGAAGGATCCAGCGGAAAGCTAAGCTACGTTATAACGTAGCAGGCTAAGTTCAAAAATATTTGCTTCGACTTCAATTTGCACAGCTGCTTCTCAGTTACCAAATGACAGCACTGTGTATTAATGGTAGACATACCCATACACTTGATAAATCATAGCAAATTCGTCTTACGATATCCACGTAAATATTCTTGCAAAGATAATGGAAGAAATTCGAAGAAAAACCACGAAATATAGCGAGCACCACGTTTCGGATATTTCATACTTTTTCTCTACGCGTGTCTCCGCTGTCAAGCTTGCCGTGAAAATATAATATGATAAAATCCAGAGTCTATCGTAGGATCGATAATTAAGATCAATAACTTATCAGTAAGCAACAACGTTTCTGCAATTGCGTGCATATTCCATCGGAATACAATAAAAATATGACGGGAACGATACACGGTTACGCAATTTAACGCTAAATCTTTTTAACGGTGCGGTAATGACCGTTCGGCCGAAAATTCCTGCCAATAAATCGTTGTTCGACGGTCTGATTTATTACGTAGACCACGGCAGAAAAGCGACAAAGTATGAACGATTTGACAGTGATTATACGTGTACGTTGATTGCGCTTGGCTGTCGAGATCGATTCGATCGGCCAGATCTCTTCCAGCTATAGGGACAAATGTGCTTTAATTATCGTAATAGCGGATCACCGACGTTACCATCTTGCCAATTTCGATTAAATCACGCAATAGCGACCACTGTGCTGCGTACCGTGCGTGTAACGTGATCGTGTAATCAATTAAAATAAACGTCGGTGCAAACATTGAATAATAATCGTAAGCCAATATCGCGATGGTTGCCGTGTAATAAAGCGAATGGTTCGGAGACACGAGAAACGGAAATGGCTGGCGTAATGAAAATTAATTACGACCGATCGTTAAAGCGCATCGGCGAGTTCGTATCTCTTGGCGATATTGATTGAAAGAATAAGAAGGCTGAAAAACGAGATCGTGTCGTTTTTCAAGAGGAAACCGTTATAGAAAATTCTGTCGTTCGTTTATCTTCCGATATGTACAATCTACGTATGTAATAGACGCCGTATCTCGACGAATAGGATTCACGATAATTACCCGTAGATTCCGGTCGTGTTTAGGAACCAGGTCGACAAAGCAGGTGTACGCAGTCGGATTTGAAAGCCGGCATTACAGCCTTTGGCAAAAGTTTTCGTATAACCACGATGCAGAATCTACGCTCTACCATTTATAGGAAACTGTAACGCTTTCAAAGAATAGATTTGCATATTGACTCGATGTCGTTGGTCGAAGGTGAAAGTACTTCGATCGAGGTTCACCCAAAAACTTGGATACGATGAAATTATTATAATAAGTAGAAACGCGGATTTTTACGTACTTACGATGCTAGTTATAATACTCGGTAGATAAACGATTCTCTACAAAGGTTTTATATATTTTTCATTATATCAGAAGAATGTAAATTTGCAGAAACATATATAGTTAAATAACTAATAATCGTAATTGTTATATTTTCCATGGACTTTGATAATTCTCATTGGAAGAAACATTCCGCAAAGGTGTCGTCTTCTGTTGGCTTCCGTTCGTCTCCTTTTATTTTAGAAAAAACAATATATCAAAATATTTTCGCTAATATTATTCCTTACGAGTTATACATTAAATTATTTTATTACATTATTTATATACGTTACATTATTTATTATTCTCTTCCTCTGTCACGCAGATATAATACGACTCGACGTCTTTGAGAGTGGTAAAAAGCAACGACCACGAAAAGACAAAGGTGACGAGCTTTTATTTTAAAAATTGCAAAGATCGTTCCCATTCGCACGTTACAGCCCGTAACTGGAATAGCTGGAGAAATTCGCAGCAAAAAAACTGATAGTAAAACAATTACAATAATTTTACATATAATGACTCCTGTATTGTGCTGATTCCTTGTAAAATTATTCTGCGAATTCCATGCTCACAATACATACTTAAATTCCACTCCCACCGTACCCGTACCCTCGATGTCCAGCGTGAGAAATTTCGCGGGTGGAAATTTTTTTACCGTTATCGATGCAGCGATATTACATAGGCGAGACGACGATGGGTTTCATTAAGGGTCGTGCAACAGCAGTATCATTAACTTCTCTTACGAATAGCGTTACTCGTCGTGAATAATACGAGTACCGTCGCAGACAACTGTAGAGACCGCATAGTAACCTACTGTTTCGATCAGTGTTGAATACAATGAACACGGCCCTGCACCCCTGCTATACTGTTACTGTATTCTTTTCAAGTTTGTTAATCAAGCATCAGTGCCGGTTATTATCGTGCCGCGTAATCTACGGATACCTCGGTCCATTATATGTATATACGTGCAACGGTCTGATATAAAACGATAATTGCAGTTATGCAGCGTAGGCTGCAACGTTAACGCACGATGCAGTTAGAGGAATCGGGATTGCCAGTTGAAAATGCGAGATAAGAAATTTAAGATTGTCGTTGCGCTTAACGCGACGAGGTCGAGAGCATATTTGTGAGAAAATTGCAAGATCGTCTTGTAATTGATAGATTGTCTCGGTGGCTTGACAAAATTTCACGAGTGAATCGTAATATCGGCAGATAAGAATGTTTGGATGATTAATGGTTTCGCAACTAAGGAATTTGTCATCAGTTGATATTGACAAAATCCGCATTTCCTTAGTTGCCAACGCAAAAAATTCCATATTTTCATGAACTTTGCCAAATGGATGATAAATTTGTTTCTAAACAGATATTCCTCTCGTGTAGCAAATGCTCGACGAGTATACTCGACGTATTACGAATCTTTACGTATCTTCGTACGTCTTTACTTATTTTATGTACATTTTAATGGTTTCGCAACTAAGGAATATGAATTAGTCGGTATTGACAAAAACTGCATTCGCTTATTTGCCATCCTGTGCGGCGCACCGACTTATTTGCTATACCAAAAAATTCTTATTTTCATTAAGTTTGCCAAATGGATGATAAATTGGTTCCTAAACAGATATTCCTCTCGTGTAGCAAATGCTCGACGAGTATGCTCGACGAGTATACTCGGCGTATTACGAATCCTTACGTATCTTCCTACGTCTTTATGTATTTTATGTACATTTTAAGCTCGTAGTATTGGTAATTTGTACTTTGCGACGAGTAAAATTTCGCTAAGGATTTTAGTCCAATTATACCGAAGGGTAAAACAAACTCGTGAGACGATCGTTGAAGCGCAAAAATCGCGATAACGGTAACAGAATGGTAAAAATAAGAGGAGCGCCACACCTACGTCGAAAAATGAGAAATTCCCTCGGAAAGCTTGTCGCTGGTCCGATGCTTCAGGCTGAAAAAAGACTGAACGCTGAGAGGATTTCGACGGCCGAAAGGCAACGCCTCGTGCGCGCATCGAAATCACTTCGTCCGTACTACGCCTGACCTCGTATCGAAATCTCCGCGCGAGCGCTAAACGCGAGTCGCGGACGTCGGGACGCCATTTTCTCATTACACGAGCAGCGTCAAGGTAAACGTAGTCGCAAAGTCTGTGGGACTCATTTCGCGAATAATGGGTCGATTTCGATGGCGACGCAAAGAAATCGGAACAAATTGGCGCGGCGACCGTGAGGCACGAACCCTGGCTGCCCGAAGCACAACGAAGACCGAGAGGAATACGGAGAAGAAAAAGAAACGGAAATTTACGTTTCGCTTGAGAAGAGAAAAAAGAAAGAAATCTGCCTTTTGCTTAACCCAGCGCTACTACGGTCCTCGAATCTTTATATTTCCATCTTACCGTTCATTTTGGCAGAGGAAAGGATCGGTGCGTCTTAAGAAAATGTTCAATACGAAATAACCGAAGCGAGAAATCAGACGTACCGGTGAGACTCGCTTCGTGTTTCGTCCAGACTGAAGAGAGGTTTTAACGTTGGAAAAATATAATTGGGTGTGGAGTGTGACGTGAAAGAACGCGGTGGAATGAAGAAGAACGAAGAAATCCACCTTTCGCCTAAGAAGAGGAGTAAGAAGAGAAAGAGAGAGGCAGAGAAAGAAGCGAAACAGCGACGAAAATTAAAGGAAGAAAAGTAGCGTCCGGCTCGGTTCCCACGAGGTGGAGGACCCGCCAAAAAGTAAGGTAGCGTGAAGCGTTGCCTAGCCGACAAAGCTAACTCGCTCGACTTTAAGAAGAACTCGGATGAACGGCGTACAGTGCCTGTTAGCCGAACGGGAAGGATGAAGATGAAGAACGGCGGTGCGTGAAGATCTCCTGCTGTCAGTCGGTGGTCAACCGTCTCGGAGAAAGGACGTGCGGTGCCGCGTGCTTTCTGCCTCGTCTCGATCTTCTCTCGTCGAACTACGATATACGTTTTCTTCGAAACCTGTCGTTCAACGATCTGCCCACCTTCGCTAAAATACTCGCTCCTTATAAATTACAAAAAAGAGAGACGAGCAAAAGGGACATCGGTTAAACGATCGCGAATGAATTTGTCGTTGAAAACGTCGAACCGAACGCGGTGCTTGGATAAACCGCGTGATCGAAATTTAGAGTTTCTTTGTTTCTTGGTAAAGACGTTGGATTAACGGTTAATCGTCGGACATAGGAAGGAGTTTATCGTGCGAGAAGTCACAGAGAAAGTGATTAGAGGCAATCGTAAGCGATCGAAAACGATCGATGTTGATTGTAAGCGATTCTGGTGATCGGTATCGAAGCTGAGATTCTGCGTTTCAAACGGAGTGAAAAATGGGACCGGCGTGGTTCGAAAGCATTTAAAACAGGTCTGAAAAATGAACTGGTTTTTTATGGGTCGACCCATTAAAAGGTAGACAGAGCGAGAGGAGAAAAAATACGTTGGTCGCGTATGAATATATCGGCAACTGTGCTTAACGGGACTGTTCAGGACTGTGAAAAAAAAAAATTGTGCTACAACCGTGACCTTGAATACCACGGGCATCGCGAACATATCGTTGGCCTATGCGTGTCTACGCGCGCGAATCTCCAGCTCGAGCGGAGGCGTATAACACTCGCGTTTCCCTCGAATAAATTTCCGCCTCTGTTTTCTTCAACAATCGGTAGTAATCGTTCACGGACGACTGCAGAAGAAAAGGAACTGTGTCCAACAATGAACACGTCTGGAAACGTTTGAGACGACGGTGACGACGACGACGACGACGACGCGATCCCATTGTCCGTGGAAGTTGGACGTGAGTGGAAAAAGAGTAGCAAGAAACTGGTGCTGGAAGAGAAACGAAGAGGAATCGATGAAAGATGGCCTCTATGTGTGGCAGCAGCAGCAAAAGTTACCCGGCGATTAACACCGGCAGCTACTACAGACCAGCAGCTTATCCTTATCAGGTGAGTGATACCAGCGTTGTACCGCGAAGTGGATCGAGTGGGAAATGGGGAAAAGGAAGACGTAAAATGGGAAAGATCGAGTCGTGTAAAATTGCAAGCATTTGCGTGAAATCGGAGGTCAGGATCAAATATAAAATAAAGGCGAAATGTTTACGTAAAGTATAATACTAGTAGTTAGGTTCTGTGGGAGTATTCAGGATAGAAAGAATTTGTATGGAATCTGTGGCGAATTAAATATTATACGAAACAGAGGAAATCGAAATTTGCGCGTATCATAACGTCGTATTAAAATGGTAAACCATCGTAATGCTTTTGGATTTAGCCATTTCTGGTTTATAAATACTTCTATAAATATTTGGATTCCAGTATTTTTGTCTCTTACGGAGGACTCTCGGAAAATATCATCTGTCAGCATAGTATCATTTAGGTAGTTTCACACTTACGATTAGTTAAGTATCGGTGACTGTTTCGGCGATCCATACAGTGAAATTTATTTTTCTTCCGGTAGTTCGCACCAGGTACATCAGACGAGACACGAGAGGAATTAAGCTACGAAAATTTGAAGGCGAGGTGCGATCGAATTCAAAATTGTCACGAGTGAAGTGGTTAAAAAGTTGCGTAAAAAGAAGGGAAAATTCTAAATGCAAATGATCCGAGAGTAGACAAATTTACAAAACGAGGAGAAACATTGACGAATTAAAGACTACGAAGTATCAACAGACTAATTTCAATTTCGACGTACGAAGTATCCATAAAAAATGTCGAGATCTATTTAGAAAAATAACGTGGTAGAAAAATTCGAAGTTGGAGAAATAGAAGAGATCGAATGAAATTCTTCTATGAGAAACGTACGAAAAAACATTATCACAATGGTTAGGCCCGTCTCCGGATATTCGGATGCTTACACTTCGAAACTCCGTTATGATCCGTACCGGAAATCATTCTGACGTGCATCGCGGCGAACGCATTAAGTTTACGAAGGAGGAGTGTGACTGCATTTATTAAAAGAAAACCCGTTTCACAGGCAGCGCGCGCAGCGCAAGTAAAATTCGATGAATAATGCAATGCATAATCGATTGTTCAGGCATTTTAGATCATTAGTTTTTGAGCAGTTACGAAGGGAAAATCCAAACGTTTAAATACGATGGTCTTATACTAACTTGTACCAGGAATTTAGGATCGCAGTGTACACGGATAAATAAATTCATTAGAATCTAATATACGTATCGTGTACAACTATTCGTTCCAATGCACATTACGTAAACACGTACATAAACATACTAATCGTTATAAATATTCCACGAACAACGCGATAATAAAAATGGAAATGCCATTGAAAAACGTAATTCATAAAGAAACAACAGAAAAATATTTTATCGAATATCGATAATTATTATCGCTTCACGAGTGTACGTAACTCGATGATACGTAACTATCGTCGTTCGTGTTTGCTGTTAATGCAAAAAGGTTTCTCGTACTTGGCTTTGACGTTATCAGAAATAGGAAACGAACCGATACATTTGAAATGATTCGGTTTATTCCTCTACGTAAACAGTAAGAACATGAGCGGTGTTGGCGTCAATTTCGAAGCGACAGTGTACGAAACAGACAGGAATACCGATTGACACTAAAAGTGAGGAATAACGGGGCAAAAACAGTTCTCGCTCGAGTTCCATGGAACTCGTTAAAGATTTCTCGATGCCTGTCTGTTCCGTTCCACTGTTTCCCGTTATTAGCCGACGAAGCGAACAAAAACTGTTCGCGACGAAGGGGAGCAACGAAAGTGAGAAAAAGGAAGGAAACTTTAGAGGAAAGATAAGATTAGGAGCCGATAACGGACCTAACGAGAAGGAACGCTTTCAGTGTCAATCGCACGCCTCGACTAACGTGTATGAAGAAAAAAACGAAGAAAAAAGAAAACAAAGAACAATGTGTAACCACAGGCTGCACTGTGAACTTTTGACGTGTAAAATCTGAAAATAAGGGCGGTATTTGTGTGCGATAATTACGGTTGAAATTGTTACTAAATTACACTGTAATTTCCGTGGAAACGTGTAGCAGGTACCGCCGCTTCCAACGCAGCGAACATAATTATTTCTCGGAGTATTGAAAACGTTGCGCGTGTAAAGTGCGAATTTCATTGTTTTTGAGGAACGTTACTTGCAAGCTTTAAGCGCTGTGACACCATTGTCGCTGTGTCGCGCGTCGATTTTTATTTGGAAATTATGAGGAGGGAACGTGGCACATCCATTTCTGTTTGTCTTTATTAGCTACATCTTCGCGGTACCACATTTCTTTTTGCATTCCTTGGCTTTCACGAAGCTTCGTCACGTGCGAAATGTTCGTCCAAATATTTTGAAATTGGCTCGCGCGCAGCTTCGCTTTCAAATGTACTCTTTGTCTTCGTTGGGACGATTATTCGTCCTCTTCGTTGGTAATTTTCATTCGAAGTAAGGAGCGTCGAAATCGATAGCGTTTAACCGAAAATATCACAAAGTCATTTTCATTCGGTGCTTTAAGCCACCGATTATTTTTATCGGAATAATTAATCGCCTTCTTTAGTCGTAATTTTCGTTTCAAGTAAGAGATGTCCAAGTCAATGGCATTTAACCAAAAAAACGTCAAAGTCATCATTTTCATTCACGTTTTAAGCCACGAATTATTGTAATTGAAATGATTATCCGTCTTCTTTATTCGTGATTTTCATTTTAAATAAGAGGTGTCCAAGTCAATGGCATTTAACCAAAAGAAAGATCTGAAAATCATTTTCATTCGTTGCTTTAAACCGCCGATTACTTTTATTGGATTAATTAATCGTCTTCTTTATTCGTAATCATCGTCTTAAATAAAATGTGTCCAAGTCGATACAACATTTAACCGAAAGGATCTGAAAATCACTTTCATTCGCCGCTTTAAACCACCGATTACTTTTATTGGATTAATTAATCGTCTTCTTTATTCGTAATCATCGTTTTAAATAAAATGTGTCCAAGTCGATACAACATTTAACCGAAAGGATCTGCAAATCATTTTTTCATTCGGTACTTTAAACCACACACACACACACACACCTTAAGAAACTTTAACAGCAGCGACATTGAAACCTCCACAAACATCAACCGGACGAAACCTTCGAGTCCTTGTCAAACAATTCTCGCGCGAACAGCCTTTTTATATTTTCAACGATCTCAGAAAATAATTACACGGTACACACGGTGGCTAAGGTCTGTTCTCAGAGGAAGCTATCCGTCCCCACGGAGGACGCGTCCAAATTATACAATCGAGCATTGTCCTGTTACGCGTTGCAGCCGCCTCCTGACTCGAAATTCCACCATCTTGGTGGTCCGACGAACAAGATCCGCCACGTTTCTTTCGATAGACGTAATTAAATGCGTCGCCGACTGTGGCATAAAACAATATGAAGCAGAGGGACCACACGTACGTACACCTCCGTTCATAAGTATGGGAAATCCGCACAAAACCGTGTATTTCAGATTTTTCATTTAATTCCATTTAATTTAATTTACGAAACGAATCGTTCGATCGACGTTATATTTATTAAATACCTTCATCGTAAACATACGATACCGTGCAACTGCACTCAGTGGAACGAGATCTTAATTAACGTCCGGTTAATCGAACCCTTGCCGAATGGGAAAACCTAGTGAACCAGTGAATCGCGTAAATCTCTTCGTCTTCCAACCAGCTTAGACGAGTGAAATTTGGAAAAGTTGAAACATGGTAGTCGAGTTAGCAACGAAACAAAATCGCTTGCTTTTTAACCTGTTTACAACTACTGGTTTAGTTTCGGAAATTCATCACGGTGTGCGTAGTTAAAATCAAGCACTGACGTGTATACACGTCAGACGCGGTTAACTGGTTAAAGAAATTTTACTTGATAATAATCGCAATAGTACTAAATGGTAGGACGAATACTTTATCTTTAGACATCTTCACTTGTAGTTTGTATCGTTATGCGTATTTTTACTTTCTCGATTTTCCCACAATTACGTAACAATTGAAAATATATCCTGTGAATCGTATCTCGTAAATTACATTGTGTGAAATTAATCCGAAATATATTCTACGAAGAAAAAATATTATCCATAGATATCCTAACACTTATGAACGAAGGTGTAGCCGAGGCGTCTGTCCGAGTCGTGGAAACCTTGGCCTTGTCTTGCATGAAAGCGTTACATAAGTTTGCCTCGCTTGGCATCGCGAGAAGACGACGATGATCCTCGGCTTTCTTCTTTCCTTTTCCCCTCGACTGTCTCGACACGCCTTTCCTTACCACTTCCATACCTTCTTCTATCCTCGGCCGAGCATACGCCTCTCTCGCGTGCAACTCTATGCCAGGATCTAAAATATGAATGCATTCAGAGTTAGAAGGACGCCAGAGAGAAGAGACACTGTTGTACTGTAAGATGCGCATTTCTCGACCATGATTCTTGGATATTTGCGCTTGATCTTCTTACGTGTAAACCATGAATATTTATGCATTTATGCAAAATTTCAAGGTACAAAAACGCATCGACTGCATCGGAATGCGGGAGTATCAAAAGTATGGTACCTACTCGTAACATTGAACATTTTACCATCCTTCGTACGATAAACATTATTAATCCTATGATAAAGTCGTTATTGATGGAACAAAATTGCAGGAAATTTCACAAGATCAACGCGTTTAGTTCTAAGAGAATTAATTAAACGTCATTTTATCAAATCATCCAGAAAATATGTATTTTTATTATTAAAAAAGATCGATCTTAAAACGGTTAGTCCTCCGTATACTCCAAATTAATGATTCTCGTCCTAAATTCTACATAAGACGTCACTTAACGTGCCCGATAAGTATTTCACGTACTTGAAAAATAAACGAAACAATTTTGTAAAAAGTTCTTATCTCGTACGTTTGTTTTTCGATATACCTATCTCAATTATGTGTCCAAATTCTCCCTCGAGCACGTGAAATACTTTGCACGTCCATTAACTCGCGTTTAATCGCTTGCATCGGCTGTCCACGTTGGTTTTATCGATTCCAAATATCGTTGCTCGGTTCACCAAACATTCCTAATCGTACGGCACAGATTGCTCGTGCCCCGTTAGTGCCGTTGTTGAATCGCCGACAAGCGACAAACATCGCGATTAGCGCGCGTTTGTTCGCGGGTAAACCGCGAAACAACCGATAAACTTCTCCACGCTGGCAATCGTTTTCTACCTGTGAAACGAACGCGACACGAACCGAATGCGAATTAACGCGCGACATTCAGGAAGGAACAGCCGGCGAGGTAAAATTGGCGATTCTCTGCAAATTTTTTCCGCGATCACGTCAATTTGAATGCGCGCGTTATCCCATCGGTTGGCCGCTTACCTACGCGGTGTTCCGTTAAAATCACAGCTTGCAAACGAGCGGACATCGTGCAATTAAAATCGTGCAACGCAATTACGGCTTTTCCACGCATCAAGATAAAGCATACGCCACTTCTGCGTGTCATTCCGGTCAAAGACACGTGTACTTGGCACTGCTATGTCCATTGACCCTGCAGTAACAGATACACCATTGTTTCAGAGTTCGATGCGTTCCTACTTTTCCTTTTCAAGTCCATCGTAACAGCGTAAACGTTGAGAATGTGTTCGTTTTCGTTTCCTACGGAATACATCGCAGTTCTGTTCAACGTCTCGTAAAGTTGCGATTTGAACCTTCCACGAAACCAAATCGATCGACCCCACTTTTCATCAATTTCTCCGTCTTATCTTGCAAGCACAACGATCGCTACTTGAATTCTCCATACACGAATTATACGTAACATACGATATATATGCGTAAACGATGTCTTAAATTTATACGTTGGAGTTGCCTCGTTGTCTTTGCGAGCTCCTCAAATCCGAACAACCACTACGGTAGATGTCGGCGCACTAGGACTGACTCATCTCGTGTCGATTCACGCGACAATGTCAGCAACCTCGAGCGGCAGACTACGATCGTCCTTAAGCTATCATACTCTGACAGCTTAAGTAATTACAGGCTACGTGGTGCCGCGTACGATTCCACGACCAACAATTTACGAATCGAGGATAGAAGGCGAAAAGGGCTCGGCTATGATTTACCGATATAACCGATATACGCGCGGCGGCTGGTCGTAGGGCGATAAGCGTGTTCCTCGCTAATAATTTACAAACGAACCGGCGGTCAAGGGAATTCGCGATCGTACAAAAGGTTGGCGCGTCGAAGAACGCGTGAAGGGAGGCAGCACCGGTCCTTTTGTCGACGCCGGGAGGCCGTAGGAACGCGAGCGGCCAGACAAATCGCTATCAGCCGCGGCAATGCAACGAGAATAATGACTATAATCCTCGGGCTGATTTTTCATCTTTGTCAACCGTCGCGTTATACAATGTAAACGCGGCGGGAAATTGTTGCCGAAAGACACGGCGAGCACGCGCATCAATAACCATCCTGCGAACGCAACGTATACACGGTGTTTCGGAAAGTTGGATCAAGTTGGTTGTATTTAAGATCGTTGGACAGTGCGGATACATCTTTGCGAGTTGACTGATTGATAATTACTATCGTAGCAATTAGGTTTGTTGCTGCATCGCGTGCTTGTTCGTATCTCAGGCTACTGCGAACGAGATCGTATTGGTTATTATCGTAGCAATATGTGCGCGCATAAACGCTGCGACATACTAACGTGATATCTGTTACGGTTCGACTGACATCAATTTTCTTGCTTTTATAATCTCTCGCACAAAGTGGAGTATGATTCTTACTTCCTCGGCGTTTCTAATGTCTAACAACTCGGGGATAATTCTTTTTTCCTAAGCTTCTTTCGTGCGTGATCTTGCTGATACTCGGTGCACACGAATACAACACGCTTTGTGTCTCTCCTTTTTTCCCGAATCGCATAGTCGACAGTGTTGATTTAATCGCCGTTAATTCATCGTTAATTTACAGCGTGATAAAATCCGCGAACCTATCTAAATACCTCGAAGCATTTGATAATTATTATCGTCTTAATCATAGTACATGTTTTAAGGTTCTTAAGGTAACAACCAGTGTCTGTTATTTGGCACCGATTTATCATCGTTTTCGGTAGAGTGCGATGAAATTCACTGTAACCACAAGCCCGCTACATATATCTAAATACTTGCGGGCATTATAAACGTAACTCGAGGCAGCATAACACTCGCAAGCGGTAGTATAAATATTATTTCGCCGTAGCGGTCTTTTAAAAACACTCTTGGAACGTCTGCCACGGGAGGATTCTCGAGGAAGGGAACGAAAGGTAACAAAGGCGGTGATTAAAGCGATGATAACAATGCTGTCGTTCATCTTCTCGGTCTCTCGCCGTGATTCTCGCGGTCGTTCGAAAACGTCGTTGTTGTTCTGCGCGCAATGCCCCAACCAGCTCCTCCTCCATTATCATCGTTGAACGTTTCCTTGGTCACCTCTTCGTGTGTCCGACGATTCCGGCGTGTTCCCCTGCTTTATTTTTCTCGGCTGCACGCTTCGGTAACCGAGCTCGAGTGACACTAAATCCTCGAGGTGGCACTGACCTAGCTGGCAGCCGGCTAGGACCAGCAAGAGGTGGACCGTTTCACGGCTCTCCGTCGTGGCTCTTGGGTACTGTTATTTCGCTGGCATACTTCGCTTCGAATACCAAACGAATTCAGCCGGTGGAAGATCCGACGAGCAAGAAAGGAGGGACAATGATGTATCGAGAATGCCATCTAGAAGGAAGGATAGATCGGTAGAGATCAGTCAAGGTTGAACGGTTCGGTTCAATGGCCGAATTCTTTCCATATTTTCCAGGGAAATTTTTACACGGCCAGTTTCTTACGCTGTATAAAGTATTTGTAATATCTTGTATAGAATGTATGCTACATAAAGTATTCGTGCTACTTTGTACACGGTGTTGGTATTTTTTTCTCGCGGAGAAATAGGATTGGCGTATTCCAAGAGTATCGAGGTAACGCTGGTAGCTAGTTAACGCTGATTATATATAACACTGACTGAAACGGATCGATCGCCAAGAACGGTCAAGGTCTTTTTCTTACAAAATTTATTAGAGCGATTAAAATGAGATAAATTCCATGGACTAACTTAACGTAAATACGACTTAGATAGACGTAGACATTGCGGCGAATGAAAAGTATTCACAGATGTATTTAGAATACGATGTGTAAGGTTCAGGTGATTAATAAAACCCAAATTACTGGATATTATAATTAGAGAAAGACTGGACCGAAACGAGAGGTAGAGGGAGAGACGATTCGTGGCATCAAATAACGTATTCCCGATGGAATTAACCGAAGCCACAGCATTGCATCGGGACTAATCTCGACCAACGTCCTCGTAAAACCTTAAGATTATACAATTATGTCAAGTGGAACAGCCGTTGTAGAAGGTTGTGCGACTCTTCGTAAACGTGAACGCATGAATCAGCGATTCGAACGTAACCGCATTGGCCACGAGCAAAGAGTTCATTAGAATTCGCTGACTTCATTTCTAGACACGTTCTAATCTTTCTTCTCGCGTGTTGCATTTGACGCGCGCTCATTACGTGGAAAGCCTCGTCCGCGTACGGATACGATCATCCGAGTGTTCGTCGAAACGTGAAAAAAAGAGATACGTTCACGAGGAACACCTACGTCGCTGCGTGGAAGGGTACGAGATGGGCGTTTGCCAATTTTCCACGCGAAACGCGCGTGAACGGCCTCGACCACAGAAATTGGCATTGATCGTTACGCAGCCATGCGATCACGATCTTGATCTTCGCGCACACGCGATCCTCCATTCACGCACGAGCTTAGGCGAGTACTGCGCCTTCATCCTGCCAGCCATTTACGCTCGATCGCTTATGCCGCGTGATTTTATTCAATGAAGAAAATAATGGGAAATATATAGATTAATTCGATCGTTAAGATTACTTTGAGGCCCGGTTTTATTTATTAGTATGGATAATTATTTCTATTATTATTATTATGGAATTAATCGTTTAGCGAAGATATCAGATATATTTTATGTAAGACAACATCGATACGTGAATGAGAGATTAGAATAGAATTCAAGATTTCAAGACAGCTCCTGGGAAACATAACTCGATATAATTGCATTATCCGAATGAACTCGTTTATTTTCCATTTATCACCGACCATCCTATATTTATACGCAGATGCCTCAGGCAATTAAGAATCTTATATTAATTACAGTTCTCCTCTATAAAGCATAATACGAGCCGTTTAATCTTAACTATATGTACATTCGTTTCTATTTAGATAAATATTGATTTCTTTTTCCCTCTCCAAACGAGAATTATCGTTTCTCTAAAATGAAACAACTTGCCTAACATCGGTAAATTATCATTGCTCGCGCAGACGGAAACTAAAACCATTAGTGTCCGTTAATTAGGCAAAGAAACGGAAGAAAAGAGTCAATTTCGAGCGAACAAATTCAAATGATATTTAAATCGCGTTAACTATCCTCGATTAGCCGCCTTTACATCTTGGTCGATGTCTCCGATAATATTGTGTCGGAGACTGGTTAAGCCAGGATATAATTAGATCTGTTCGTTAGGCAGCCGGTAGAAGGATGAAAAAAAGGACTACGAAGGCAGCCAGTGACCTTCCTTTTTGTCTAGCCGTGATCACCATAATGATGGACAGTTAGGTTCAACGGACCCAATTTATGAGGCCCTGACTTGTGGTCTACGTACAGCGATCCGTCATAGTATTTAAGTATTCGGTATAATGGTTTTACGAATGTGTGACGCGTTACACGAAACTTTTTGTAACTCATTAATGCCGTAATGAGACGAGATTATCGTGATTAGCGTGATCGCCGGACACTGAAAGCAATGTGAAAATGCGTATAGGAGCTAGAAGACCGCAAACAATATAATAGCGCGTCGATAATATCAGCAATTTTTCAACGGTGCCAACGTGAACAACAATTATATCCGGAGGATGAAGAACTAATCGAAGGCGTAGATTTACACGTGCACGCATACACGCGAATCAATGCTAGATAATCGAAGGTCCATTGGAAACGACTCATCGCTAATATAATTACAGAGCCAACCGTGATCCATAGATCGTCGGAATCTCGGCTCAATTTCTAATATCGTAGACGTAATTAAGTTTCATCGGCGTACACGGTGACCGTGAGTTAAACGTGACTTCGGAACTATCTCGCGATATTTAGATACAGTGACTGGTGAAAATACGTATTTGAACGATTATCGTAGAAATTCCTTACGAACGCGTTTATAATCTTGCCGATAATTGAAGAGAACCAATTCGTTTAATATTTTTCAAAAAATAAATGTTACGCTTGTCGGATGTAATTTGTAGGAAATTTACGTAGTCGAATCTCTTTAATTACGTTTACAAAGTTATGCGATTGTTCGCACGCATTTAGAAATACGTTCGATCGAAATAAGAAAGCGCGGACGATACGAAGACGAGCCGAGATTCGACGCAGCGTCGCTCACTTTCCATCGAGATGACCGAACCGATGTCGTCGTATTTCCAAAAGCCATAACATGAAATATAACCGTAGCATAAGATACGCGGTGTAGAAATTTCCGGGTGACCCGAGCCCCGGTTGGAAATCCTGAATCCGAGCAGCGAGGTCCTGAGAGACCCAGAAGGTCAACCCAACGTGATACATCACGATCTTGCGAGTCTCGGGTATCTTCCGGTTCGTGGTAAATCAAGAAGAGGCGTACCGCCGCGAGGTGCAGTACCGCCTTTCCGTTTTACTTAGAAGCCACCAACTCAAACCAAAACTGTTACGAGCCTTTCTTTCCTTTCCTTCACGGTCCTGTCACGGTTAACGTGATTCCATTTTACATAGGGCAGTCTGTATTCCTTTTTGTCCACGTTCTATTCAGACTCGAAGTGTTCAAGATCACGAAGCGATCCACGTGTTCGACGGTTTGGTTAAATACGTATTTCATCGTTCATCGCTTATTACGTTGTTAGGTTTAGAAGCCACTTAACGATCCGAGACACGTGAAGATACTTTCAAATATTCTAATATGCATATACCGCTGTAATAATTCGTGATTCGAGTTGTACGAGGATAGTAGCGCTTTAAATTGCGATGTAGCTTGCTTTTTAAATACGTATCGGTCAGTTCGTTCTGGTTGTATATTAATATGGAAATCGAATCGAACGTGAAACAACAATTTTCGTTTCGAACATTCCGCTGTTCTGGCGCTTGTGACGCGTGCGTCTCGCTAATAATCGAACTTTCTTCGTGAAACCGAAATACTTCTCTTCGATTCGATGCCCGCTTCTCACGTTTCAAACGAGCAAACTATTCTCGTAGCTTAATGTCACGTTTAGAAAATTGGAAAATTTCAAGTTACGACGATTAAATGACAGAAACTTGACGATCGGTTTAAGGTCATGAGAAATATCCATACGTTGAGCGATAGCTCAGTTAATATGCCTATTGGGTGGAGGCATTTATTATGCTGTCGTTACGTCAGAACCGAGTTAACGGTTCAAGATCTGTGAAAATAGCGGGCTCGTTGATTGACTCGCGAGGGATATCGTTCGAAAAGCTGCAATTTATGTTCCTCCTTGAATGAAACTGGCGAAACACTGTAATTTCAGGAATACTCGTTTTTCTTTCCCTTTAAACGATCGTCGAACCTGTACTGGGTGTTTCCAGCTTTCGATCGAGAACATCGAGCGATCTTCGCCATCGGAAAGTTAATCAAATTCAACGGACGATGAAAGGATCGTGAATCCTGTCTTAGGAATTGGAGAAATCGTCAGAATTAACGCGAACGCTCGTACCTTGCGTCGTTCGCTTCGAATCGTTAATCGATCGACCTTAATTCTTCGAATATCTGAATCTTCCGAGACGACTCGTGTCGGACACACTCTAATTGCGAAGAAACGTGTCGTCATACGTGACGCGTGCTCGCGTTAACGAGAAGATTTCAGTAATTACACCGAGAGAGCGCTGTCGACAAAATGGAACACCGTGAACTGAAACAGACACGCGTACAAACAGTTCACTTTCTTCCTCAATGAAATCAAGACTTACGACATTCTGCAAGGTGAAGCAGAATGCAGCGCGTATAAAAAGAAGCAGCGCGCGGGCTCTTTTTCACAAGCTGCTGCGAGCCGCAGCTGTTTGTTTCTCAAAGCATGAGACTTATCGCGTTATTGCATTATTTATAATTCGTCTTCGTTGAGACCTTTGGAAAATCCTTCGTCGCATTAACGTCCAGTGTCCTACGTGATCCCCGATGATAGCACGTACATGCAAATTCTCGATCGTTGCCAGCATTCGAGGATCACACGCGTACTTCCGGTCTCCTGTTTCGGTGAACCTGTATCCGGTCGAACGACCATTCTCGCCTCACAACTACGAATAATTTCGACTCAACGAGATGTTGAGTCTTCCTCGAACAAGGACATTGTTGTCGCAGTACTTGACTCGGCTGCGACGTACGCGGAAATTTTACAACAGCGTATTTACATGGAATTTAACGATCGTCGAATTCGTATAGGTTTTCGTGTCATTCTTATTTCATAAACGAGAATTCCCGTATAAAATAGATCCATTTTTATCGAAGTTTAATTCGATAAACGTGTCGTGTATCGGTCGGTCGTGGTGAAACGTTGAAACAAAACGATCAATTTCGTCGTTATCAGAGAACAGCATATTCCACTTGAAACCAGAGCAATTAAATATAGAATTATAGATATATAAATTGATGAGCGATCGCGAATAGAAAAACAAGAGGAGGCAATTTACTTAATCGCACGGTGGTAGTCGTCGGAGATAAGAAAAATATAATTCTCAAGGGTGTCTTCTTTGGGAATTCTTCGCGGATGTTATCTGCTACTCCGATCCGAGTTCTGTTCGTGGTCCAACAGGGACCATATACTCGGTTGATGAGAACGTGAATGTGTCTACGGAATAGGGGAAATTGTTGTTGGATACGTAGCGACAAACGGTTGCGGCGATTGAACACGCGGCAACGAGATCGTAATCTCTCATAAGCGAGAGAATGCTTAAACGCCTTGGAACATTCGTAATTTCCAATTTAATGGGTATTTGTATGGTTGCCAGAAGATGATAAGGTTTAAATGGAAGCATAGAAACAACTCCTAATGAAATATACTTTCATTACGATTATTCTCGTTTATTTGAGATAAGAAAGAAATCGTATAATATGAAAAGAATAATTTCCATGACGATGCGGTACCGGTCGTTTAAAAACCTGCACGTTCGTGCCTTTTCGCTAGGAGATTAATACATCTGTGTAACGTCGCTTCGTCGTATTAATTAATTAACGTTAGTCCAGATCCGAATAACGAACTAATTTGTATTCTACGAATTTACTCTTTCTGCCATGAATCAAAAGTGGCAAGATACTCGATCGCATACTAACTGTTCTTTTAGCCATTCACGTTGATTTCATAATGAAGCCGTAACTATTTAATTCCAGACCGTGACTGGTGATCGTAATTAATTTATTTGCCGCCATAAAAGACTGTCCCGCTTGGCCAAAATTTCAATTTACTCCTAGACCGATACGCACGCACGTATAATATCAGCAAGCGAAAGCATAAAATCTTGGTCCAAGAAAGAGAATCTGCTATTTTTAACAGGTATTCGCTAACTCACCGAGTCTATATTTATCCAGGCAGTCTGTAATGGGGCTTGGAGCGAGTACTTTAGCAGAAAAATGCCGGGTCTCGATCGGTCTACTTTTTGCTGCCTCTTCTCTTTACTTTTCCTCTTTGTTGGGGATCAGCTCCGGTGCCGGATAAAGGGAGAACGTGCAGGTATACGTAGAAATGCGAAACCTTCGCCAACATAAACGCCACTTGATGCACCGTCAAGGGACGCATAATACGTGTAATTTCACGTGGAATTTGTGATCGTTTAGTACACCGATCCACCGATGGGTCAAATGAAATTACTTTCGTATCTTCCTTCTTCGATTAAAATACTTTTAGTAGACTTTCGACTTTCTTAAAATCGATTTTCATACTAATTTTATGTAATCGAAGTCGTAATCGGACGATTGCGTAAAGTTTCATCGACGAAACTTGAAGTCTTCGAACATAAATGTACTTACTATACCGTAATGGCAAATACATTGCAAATGGCCAAGACACAACGAAGATGGTAACGTTCGTTATCCGAATCTCTTATTTTACAAGGCGTAGCATACCTGCTGTAAAAGATATGGCCGAGAAAAAAGAGGACGACACCCTTTTGGACATTGGATTTCGACTTTTATCAGTGGCGATCCTTTTCTGGAGCGTCGAACGATTGTAAGCTTCGGCACTGTGCATTCGTTACAGCCTGTACATCCACCTGTAGAACGTACGTGCGCGTTTCTAAGGAGTCTCATTAAGCGAGACAAGGACGAGAGGTACGATTCCGACCTTGAGAGATCTTTGCACCCGCGGACGCATCTTCTCTCGTCGCGTTTCCTTCGTGCCGCCCCTTCGAAGGCCGCGAAATGACTCCGCCCAGGTCATGGTCCACGCACCTGCGTGCACATTGCACCTGCAACAATCCACCTCTTTTATCTTCTGCCCTCTCGTTTCTTTCTTCCCGCTTGTATATTCTACATGTACCATGTACACGCGCGATCCAACATAGGACAGCCTGAGAAATGACGGAACTTCTGATATCGTGCACAAATATCAATACGTCAACTAGGTACCTGATATCTCATAGCTGATTCGACCGCAAGAGTTGAAATTCTAATAATAGATATCGTCTCAGCCAGTGACCAGTTGGCTGTTTCCGACGAGTATACTCGTCACGAACAAACGGTGATATTTCGTGCCACGGCGAGCCTTGTCGGTAATAAGATTAAAAAATGAAACCGTCTCGTTGCAACTTTATTCTGTATCTTTAACAGCCTCGCATACTCCGTGTTCGACGAGTATACTTTCTGTCGTCGCTTATTTTTCCCGACGTGTTTTAGCTACACGCTTTTCGCAGCTTTCAAACAGATCGCGACAGCTAACTGGTTAACGATCGTAATACGCAGGATCTGTACATTTGTGCGCATTTAAGATAATATTTAACACTCAGGCGATATCAGTGCCGTGTAACGTAGGCGATCAACACGGCTACTTTGAACTTGGCCAGAAAAATTTGCCCATTATTAATACCGTTACCGTTAAATGCTACTTCTATAGAGCCACAGGACCAAGTCCATTCGATTTATCGGCTTTCATCGGTTCCGTGATTTATGATGTTGGCGAAGCGACGATTTAAAGGTGCCGCGTTGATCCGACGATAAGCGGAATGATGTATGAGATCGTCTTTCGATTGGTTCATCTTCCCGATCCTCTGTATTTCACGCACAACCGTCTTAAGTGAAGCAATAACGATCAGGGATTCTCGTTTTGCTTCTCTGCTCCTTTGCGGCCAGAAATTGTGCGCGCATCCTTAGCTGGCCAAACAAAATTCTTCGATTCACCGGTAGTATTCAATGGCTGGTAAGAGATGTCATTAATCATCTCGAGGATAAACGAACACATAGACGTTGAAAAGCGACTGAAAAAGCTACAAAATTATTAGATCGTAGCGTGGTATAGTGTAACGAGCGTCGTTTTCGAGATGGAAGGTATTCATAGAAATATAACTTGTTTCAATTTTAACACTTCCGGAATTTAATGCGTTTCAGAGTGTGAGAAAAAGACGCCTTTTCCTCGGTTGTTCGTCGTAACGAAGAGAATCTTTCATTCTTTTCAAACTGAACGCGTATTTTAACCGTCTTGCAGGGAAAACTTGGTCAATTGTTAAGACAAATGAGAAAAATTGTTGGCTAATTATTATCCGGATTTAATTGTTATTATCCTGCACGATGGAAACTGATATTATCGACGAAATTTTACAAGCCACGGATTCTCGACTTTGATAAATATTAATAAATAATTAGTCCCTGATATAACACTAAGAAATTTGATAAAAATAAAAGAAATAGAATTTCACGAGATGCGTTTAGAGATTACGAGTTATCCGACACGGCAGAAAATTCAGAAATTATACGAAGATGTTTATTACCTGATTTACTGCTATCGCTAGTCTAGGTAAAGTTATTAAAAGAGATATTTGTTATGCCACAATGTAATAATTGCGGAAATTCAGCCAGTTCCATCGTGCGTGGAAGGTTCTGGTTCGTGAGTGACGCCTCGAGTCTTAATTGAACGTGTACCGAGGTTCTGCAAAATTTATAGACAGAAACATAGCGTATGCGGTGGGCGGGTGACTTGGTCTAACTTCCGGGGTACAAACTATTACGTTTTAGTCGTAGTAACGCACTTTCGCGGTAGCTCGGCTTTAATAGCCTTCTGAGGAATCGTCTAGCTGTTACCACGGTTTGTGATCCACATAGTTGGACATGCTCGGTAACGTGACTTAAGTAGAGGCTAATTTTTCTTACAGCTCGCGTGTTCGTCTATCGGGAAATATTTAACGAGAGAGTAACGAATGGCCGATGGAAAATCACCGGCGTTCCATTAAGAGAAGCGCCGATCTGCACCGACAAACAAGCAAACGCGATTTCAATCGACTCGCTCGATTCTCCTCTAAAAGGATAATTTCATTTCCGGCTAACGATCTACTTTTACGCCAGTGAATTCGAAGCAAATATTTGTAAATATTCATCAGCCTATAGTTTATTCGAGGTTTTCGGGGCCAAACCGATCGGCTCCGCTTTTCCACAATTTTTCAATTTCATCGTTCACGACTATAGTCGATCGCTGTTCGATTTTCAATTTATTTACGAATGGTCGATTTCAAGATGAATTTAAAGTTGATGGATCAATGGTTTAATAACGAGTTCGAAACCTGTTGATGAGAGAACGTGGATATCTCGTTATGCTTAGAGGGTAAGCGGATACGAATAGATGAAGATCTTGAAACTACTGAGACACCTGTTGCACGCGGTGAATGAAATTCGACGTTCGTTAAGCATTTAACGTCGAGCAAAACTCGAAGAAGGCGCAAAGCCCCTGAAGGCGACGACGTATTTCTTTGTAACAAGGCAAACATTCAGGTTTCTCTTTGCGGAGGCCTTTTCAGGGCTACGCCAAACGAACATCGATACTGTCGACGATAATGGTGATTCTAACGGCGGGCTCGCTCTCTGCCTTGTGCGAGTCGCCGACAAACCCTCGTCCTTCGACGGAAATTGCATAGCTCTCTCTGGACGGCTCTTTTGTCGCTGCAACAGCTAACGACCTACACACCGGTCAATTGGCTCCGTGAGAAAATTCTCCGAACGCTTAATTTAGAACATCGATCCTCTTCTCCTCGAAGTACGTTTCGTATCGATTAAAAGCAGGATGGATATTAATGTAATTAACGAATAAAGGTAGACTGAACGCGTAATTGTTTTCTAATTAGCTCTTCTTTCTTTCTTTATTTTTTTTTTTTTTTAATTGGCTGTCGTAAATTCCGAATTCGAATCGGTTTAATCGTAAGTTTGCGAAAATGTTTGTTTAATCCCGTTTGAATAAGAATAGGGAAATAATTGCGAGAGAAATGCGTAAGAATTTTCTGAACTTTGCAGCCACGAGTTTCTAATAGAATCCTATCGTCGTAAGCAAATACTCTCGAGGATAGCGAAATAAGTCCAACAAAAGAAGTCCCTCGACCACGTCGAACATCTTGGAGAAGAAAAAATATAGACGAACAGGCCTCGGACAGAAGGCCATTGGTCGAAACAGAATGTTTTTATCAAGACGCTAATGAACCGTACAAGAAGACAAAACATGCCAGTTTCGTTACGAGCAATAAGTGAAATTTCCATGAAGCAATCAACATGCCGATTACCTATTCTTCATCTGTACCTGCGGCGTTTCTATGCAAATACGATGAAAATATCGTCGTAAGGTTCCCAAGCAAACTGACCCAATTCGTCGATCACTATCATCTGGAGCATAGCGACGAGCTGACTCATTGTCAACGAGCATCGAATAAATCAGCATCGCCGATCGATTGCGCGGCTCGCTCTGCCATTTAATTCGATGATCGTCTTGAAGACGGTGCGGATTCGATAATTTCCGATTAAAAACGGCTCGATCAAAACGGATCGAAACGGCCGAGAGAGATGCCGAAGGAAGGAGATACGCTGATTACGAATTAAACGCGAGCGGAATTGAAAGGAGCGCGTTAATAAATTTACGAGATAAACATCCTACGCTCTATATGCTAAATCGGATCTCACGTGGTCGAAATAAATAAAGCCACGGCGCCGAACGATTTTTCGTCCGCTGAATTTTTCTCATTTCTCCGCTGCTCTGTGATGCTAATGAAAAAAGATAGCCGGCGATAAATCAAGCAACGCGGTAAAGAATAGACCTTTATGAACCCGCAGCCCTGCCGCAACGGTTCCTCCGCGTCTTCCCGCTAACTCTTTGTCTTGCGAACGTACCATGCGTCGTTTAACACATAATAGGAGCTTTGTTGTTATTTCAAACGAACCACCGTGAAATAACGTGGTATTAGGAATGCTGTTTTGAGCGTGCAGAGCTCAAAACAACGCTCGCACGCCTGATCGTCGAAAACTCGAAGTTACCAATCTTTGGATTTGCATAAAAGTCGACGGTCTACCGATCGGTGTTTGCTGTTTAGGGCTCATCCGCCCTTCGTTTTCGCGACGAATTGTCCGTCAAACTGACACGATGGTAAAGCAAAGCATCAACGAGATGAAAAGGTAAATGATTCGTTTCTCTTTTTGTCGTTCACACGCGTTCGAACCAATTTTCCCTCGAAGCTGTCGATTTTTATTCGCGCGTCGAGGTCAACGCGTCTCGGAGAAATTGTTCCACGAATATCGTAGTCTTTTACCGGAAAAGCGTGGCAAATTGCGTCAGCCGTGCGTTGATATGACGAGGAAATATCTTGACCTCGTGGAAATCGTAAGAACGTTCGCGAGAGCAGATGGTCCGCTAAAGCGGAAAATTCTCGCCGCTTGGCGTGCGAAAGCGGAGCATCGCCGAGCTTGTGCATCGCGATTCTCTCCAAACTTGTGCCTCGAAGCGTGGCTTCGTATACGTGACCATCTTGATGACTCGCGCGGCGTTAACACGCGTGCAGTTAGCGCGGTCGTTGTTCCGAAAAAAGAGCAGACAGAATGGTTGCACGATACTTCCCATCGAATCACCACATCGGATGAACCCTTAACGGTGCATCCAGCAACGCGGTATTCCCCCGCCTCAGGATTTTCAATTCGACTCGCCGAACAAACCGGCAATCTAATCGTACACGCGACGCCTGGCATTCGATCCTGTGCTCGATACGCGATTTTAGTCAACACAGAGCCTGCAGCGATCGACCAGGTGAGATAGCGTTAGCGGTCAGATCGCTCCCTTATCGACGCGCGTTATCGTCGCAACGTTTCATGAAAACGACCGTGATATGTTTGATTATGTCCATCTGTAACGCGATAGCGTAATTTGTTGGACCGGATTTTGCCATGGTATTAGGGAAAGCGTTCGGTTCGATCTTCCAAGACTTTGGTCGATAATAAGATCCTTTGATCTTGGAAGATGAACCTGCAATCGTCGCAAATTGATTTTTTGTCCTCTGACACGGAAGAAAGGGACAAAAGGATCACCTTTCAACGGCGTGTTCTAACATTGGCCTTCGTAACTTGGCGAAGAACTGGCTCGAAATCACCTGAGAAACTTTCTTCGTTAAATGGACGCGAGAAACAAACGAGGGCTAAAATAAACGTCTTGCACCTGTGCTTTTCGCTTAATCGGATAACGTAAAATCGGAATTGTAGGGTTTGATTTACGATAGCCGTCGCGAGTTATCAGAGACGTCATCCAAGTGAATCATCGGAGGAAATTAAAAATTGAAATTGAGAGTCACGTTTCCTCTCGCTGCTACCATCGACCAATTTGTACCCGCCGTATGCAATTGATAGTATTGAACGAAAACAAA
The DNA here is from genome assembly GCF_024516045.1 of Bombus affinis. NCBI lineage: Eukaryota > Metazoa > Arthropoda > Insecta > Hymenoptera > Apidae > Bombus > Bombus affinis. Next base: position 14,895,995 of record NC_066345.1, read on the forward strand.
GGATGAAACGTATCCTATGGGATAATGATATTCAGATTGCGTCAGAGCATGCTGTTCGGGGATTCGGTTGCCCGTTTTTAAAGGCAACGACCTCAGCGTACACATTGACTTGTCCATCTCGCACGGCCATGAAGGTTCTATCGTACTCCGTGAGCGTGAAATTATTTTTCACCCTCGATCAAGTCGTTAACTTCGCATCAGCGTCAAGCTGCGTTGAATCACCGCGAGATCGTGACAGATGTTAAAAGCTATTTCTATAGACGCGACCTTCGACATCTCGTACGCGTACCCACACGTGTACTTAACACATCGTTGGCCGGATACGGCCAATTAATCAACAATTGATCAATCATCGCGACACTTGCATGCATTTTTGCCGCTCTAATTGCAAGCTGATTCTTTATATTCAACTATAATTTCAATCGCCTATGGAAATAAAAGACTACAATTGTTTCACGTATAGATAGTAAAATAGCGACAAACGGGTGAAAAGAAAAATATCGTGAACAATCTTTGAACAATCTTTATCGTGGCGAAGAGTAAATGATTAACCCGAAACGTGTTCTTCGAGACGTTTTCCCTTTTTTTCTTGCACGTATCGAACATTGATTCGCTGATTTCACGCATGGTTTCTGTGATAAATCTCGCGTCGCAACGGACCGTGACCAACGTTACGGCATGTTCCATTGCGTTTTTCCATTTTTCAGACTTTGGTAAGAATAACGCGAAGCTGGCTGCTTGGTCCACTGACCGAGCCAACTGCTTTTTTCTTTACCTTGACTTCGATTATGTATGCCGCCGTACGTATAAATTTTATTCCCTCGGAATTGGAATGCACGTTCGTAACCTGATCACATTTTTAACGCTTCTTATACACGATGAGTCGTGTAAATTTCTACGAATGAAATAGTATAGTGCCCTGAATAGAGTTTCGTATCCTTTCCTCTCTTACCTCTCTTTTTATTACCGTGGTAACCGTGGTATTACCGAGGCATTTTTGAATCAATCTTTACGGACAAGTTGTATATTCTGAAAATCATCATCGATCCTCTAAATGGAACGTTCTAGCGCTTATTATAAACGATTAACGATAATGCACGACGAGCAAAGGTAACAATTATATCGGACGTTACTCGTAAACTTAATGTACCAAGCGGTGCTGCGTAAAATGGTACCGATGGAATAGAAATCCAAACGAATATTCGAATGACCTTGACAGACGACGCTTATTTCTCGCGAATAGAATCATAATAATAGTAATAACGATTACAGCGAACTCGTGGTGTTCTTCGCGACGTACCTTCGACACAGATAGAAGCCAATATTCGTAACAAATTACACAATCTATCGAAATGAGAATGCAGAAAAATCGATGAGCAACGCTTTGGACGATTGTTGTAGCACTTGTAATATCGAGGATCTGGCGCTATGATCAAAATCATATTAAATCGTCGTTATTGACTCGCACACGACTATTCCAATTACGATATTACATTCGCTGGATCATCGAACGAAGCGATATAGCGCTAAGTTTTCATGGTTTCGCCGTGCTTGACTTTGGAAACATTCTCCTGTTTCTTTTTCTTCCTCTTTTCCTTTTTTCCTTTTTTTTTTTTAACATTCCTTCTCGACTCCAGTACCGTTACTACGTATTGCTGTACGATGCTGACTAAATTTATTACGCGTTCCGATTATCGAATCGTCGAATAGCAACGACCAGTTGCTCAATAAATAAGTTGCATTTAAATACGTTGTATCAAGGAAACTGGTGGCTGCGCTTAAGCCGTAAATGTGCTGGCGGACGTAACATCTTATTGATATCGTATTATCCGGTTTTATGAAAATGCTCGTTATCGATACCAAGGTGCAGTTGTTAAATTATGTTCTCTTCTTCGATTGCAGAATGATTATTATTTACCACCGCGGTCGACATGGTCCAGAGTGTCACCTGAACACACGAAGAAACAAAGGGGCAACAGTACATGGAAAGTCGGCAGTGCGATGTTGATCATCTCCGCTATGTTAGTATTAATCGCGGTGTTCGCGATTGCAGGACTTGCGTTATGGATGGGAGGTGCGTTGGCGTCTTTATGTTACTCGTAGCGATCTATCGTAAGAAAAATTACATTAAACATCGATTATACCGAAAGATGTTTATGAGCAAACGAATTTTCTTTTTCAGCCCTTCGGACGGATTCAAAAAATGGTAAGCGCCGATGGTAACGTACGATCGAATATAAAATCCGAAAGAACATAATTTGTTTTCCTTTGTAGCAAAATTAATTGCTAATGAGAAAATGAATATTGGAATGTTAGTAACGTTCGTTGCGATAATATTTACAGCGATCGTTGGATTCTCCTGCACATTCAGGGTGTCTAAGGGTGAGAAATATAATCCGATGTTGAAGCTGAATACCAGTATGGTGTTCCGTGAAAAGGAACGGAAATATAAAAATATAGTAAGCATGACAATTGTTATAGTAATTTATAGAACTCGGTTTACGCGAACTCCGTTTATAGAAATTAGTATAAATTCTGTTTCCTAATCTCTTAAAGATTATCTACGAGTACCGATAAAACTCGGGTCGTAAATTATTTGTTTCTCGGCAAGTTCATAAAAATAGAATTCTATCCTGTGAAGATTACGTAAATCATCTTTTGCAAATAAAAGAACGAATAATTGAAAATTCCTTGGTAATTTTCAGTTCGAAGTTCTATTTAGAAGAAGCGTGTTCGGCGCAGCTTACAAACAGACGATCATAGACAAATTCGAAAGCGGTATTCTGAAGGTGTTCTTCAGGATATATCTGGACAGAAGAAAGATACCGCGATCGATCACGAACGTCGAGGACACAATCGAAGACATTATCGCGAAGGAGACGTACTCATCGTCCTCCTTGTTCAAGGATATGGAACTGGACCTCACTAGCATATCGGTAAAAAGTGAGTATCCGCTGGAAATAAAGATTAATCGTGATAAAACAGTAACATGGTAATTACACGATTTCCAATTTAATCGTTTGGCTATTATTCATAAAATATCAAGATTCTTTTTAATAAAATTCAAGCTGCATCTCTCGTACGAATATATCAGTTAATATCGAAAATTACAATGCTCGCGTGAAATATACAACGTACGATGATAGCCCACGGATGAATAAATAAAATGAATTAAGACGAATCAAAATTTACGGTTCAAAATAAAAATAGATATAAAATACTCATTTCGGAAATTATCGTCGCTATAACGAGACAGCGCACACATTCACGAAATATCCGTTTCCTTTACATTTAGGAATAAATCAGGAGTTGCCAGGGAGTCAAAAGCAGGTTCAGCAAAAGAACGCAATGATCACGAAGAACGGCTTGCTTCGACCCAACAGAAACAGCTCTTTGATCACCAGCTCGAAGCCGAAATCCAAACCAACGAAAATCGAGTCCACGGAGCCAGACATCGACTTCAGTAACATACCGACGATCCAAGGCACCTATAAAGCGACGAAAGTGAACATCACTTCCTCGAACAAAACGATCTCCGTTCAACAGCCTGCGAAGGCTCAGTCAGAAACGAAAAACAATACCAAAGCGTCGTTACCTGAAGAACAAACTACGATGAAACCGACCACCGTAGAAGACAGTACCGAAGCAAGCGCGGATGTCGCTCAAACCACCAACGAAGCGGATAAGAAGGTTAATTACACCGTGCACGATGAATCGTCTTCGTCGAAAAAGACCACCACATCCACAGCTTCCACGCCCGAAGTCGGAAAAGACGATCTGTTCAAGGATTTCCGCAATCCAAGCTTCGAAACTTCTCCGTGGAAGCCTATCATACCTGGATACATCAATACAGAATTAAAATTATTGCCGGGCAACGCTCAAAAGCCAAACAACAAAAGCGAAAGCAACTATAAAGTGAATTACAGCAATACGAATCTGGGAGACGTTGTCTCCGGTACAGTCGTAAAGCATCCTCAGTATAGCGTTCACGCGAAGATTGCACAGTCTTCGACAACCAGCACGAAATCTCCCGAGCCAACGGTGATATTAAATTCGTATATAGGTGTTCCAGGAATGAGCACGTTGGACATTAGCGACACTGATTTTCCGCGCGATAGAATCGTTCCTCAGGAAATGGTGAATTTCAGGGTAAACGGCAAGTTTAAGAATAAGATTCCAGGATTGTTAGAAGGTGGGGAGATCTTCACGGAAGCTTCTCCGGTCAGTTTAGACGACCAGAGACCGGACATAGAAGTTTCTGGCCAGTTACCACCGGAAACTTACGATATCAAGCTTCGAACTTCTTCTCAGCCTTTTGGCCTCTCCTCTTCCCAGCCTTTGGAATTTTCTTCCACGAAACCTCATCGATCGACGAGCGAGAACGAAACAGGTTGGAGGATCCCTGGATCTCAGATGACGTACACGATGACAGACGGTGGATCCGATGGCCCTGTTAGCAAAGAGCAAGACGGCGTCAAGAGTTCTGGCGATTCTACGAAGATGAATAGAAAGAAGTTGGGTCAAACCACCGTGATAGGGGCTTCGGACAATTTCTTGCCTTCGATGGTTTCCAGTACTCCGAAGTGGCACGCGCAAAGTCCGCTGGAGCCAGATTCCGACGAAGAATCGACGACGAAAGTGTCTGGAGTTGGAGTGGCAGAGCCTGTCCCGGACGTGGACGTGGATTTGGAGGCCAGAAATCGGTACTCGGATGTCCAGGCTATGGTGAAGCAAGAGAGTAACGCTCTGCAGGACAGGAAAGTCGATAAGAACGCGCAGGAACCTGTGTACACCAGTTACAAGACGCCCGACCTGAATGGAGCTGGCATGAGACCGAGTTTGATCGAAAGTTCTGGAACTCCGAAGCCATTCAGGCACACGATTCCCGTGGACAAAATTACTTCTGTCGTTGATTACACCGAGGCTGACAAAGAAGGCTCTTTGAAGCAGGCAATCAACACCGTGACAGATAGCATAATGAGTCAGGAAGAAAGATTCACCGAGGAAACCAGTGAATTAAGCACAGGAAACAAAGGGGATAAGGAAGGGGCAATTAAAGTGCTACCGATCAAAGAGAATGAAGAAGAAGGAACGAAGGTGCTACCAGTTAAAGAAAATTTGAAGGAAATCATCGAGCTAGAGACTTTCGTGAAGAAGAACAGCGATTCCGAGGCAGATATTTCTCTTAAAAATGCAAAGATCGAAGAATACGCAAGATCAACCGAATCGAATATCGAAAGTGTAATAGACGATGAGAAGCTTCTGAAGTTAGGAACGACGGAAGTCTACTCGGAGATGATACATCCACTGTACAATAATATAGATAAATTAGTCGTGAAAAAGGAGGAGAATAAAGGGGCTCCGGGTAGGTTGACGTCTAATATTTCAAGAAATTCTACGTTCATCGAGATTGATACCTTGAAGCACACGCCTGGAGAGGTCGAGGAAGATTCCGACTCGACGGGGAACAAATCGGCGACGAAAGGTGAAGACAACTGGCCTTTCAATGGAACGTTGAGTCGGCCGTACAATTCCCTGGAAACTAGAAAGAAGACTTACAACGACACTTTGAAGGCGTACGTGGTGGAAAATTTGGTCACCCTGGCGCCTGCTAAAAGTAATACAGGAATTGGAAGACCTGTCAGACCAAGACCTAAGGTAGAAGGGGAGAAGACGATGAGAATCGACGAGAAGCCTAACACAGACAGAAGCTCCACTGACGACAGCCTGCTCTTGGAACAATTGTTCGGTGTCCACAATCGACAGAGAAACGCGACGAAACGCAATTCGTTTAATCACGGCGACTCCGTTAGGTTTCATTCGGCGGAGAACGAGAGAAACAGAGAGGGAGATTTGCATAACGAGCATCCTAGAGTCGAGCAAATCGTAGAGGTCGTGACGTCGATTAGCACTAAAGTGTCGTCGAACTTTAAAGGAAACCCAGTCGTGTTGAAATTCGTCGTTACCAATTCAACCTCGCTTCCGATAATTCGTTCAGAGTCTCATCAGAATGCTGAGGAGACGTTCACTTCGGAAGCATCAGCGCCGAAAGAATTTTCTGCTCCCAACGACGGAGGAAAAGGAGAAAATAGATCTTTCAGAGGCGAGATTTCGAACAAGACCCCGTCTTTAACGTCCAGCGATGTGCAAACGTCCGACAGAAAGATCTCTACGATGGAGGAGAATAAGTCTCTTTTGGAGAAATTGAAAGAGTTGGCGGATATCGGAACGGAGAACGAGCCTGTGCATAGCAAAAATAGTTCCAGGCCGAGTGTCGACGCGTTACAATCGCACACGTCGAACGTAAAATCGAAACCGCCGGAGGATTATAGGCCGTTGCCGAATTTTGAGAAATTGAAGCAAATCGCTGATATCGCGACCGGAAACCAGACCTTGATGAATTCGAGCGCGGCATTTACGATGACTCGCGACGGCGTTGAGATATTGACGAAGATATTGAACAAAATGGAGGATCGCACCGATAAGATGATCTCTAGCACCGAAGAGAATTTGGAAGCTGGTAATTATTTCCTTGAGATTTGAATCTATCGAGAGGGTGGTATCTATCGTTCTGATATATTTCTGATATGTTTTTTCTATCTCAATGAAACAGTATGCAAGTTTATCTTTTGTTGTCTCTCGATAACGTTGTACAACGCGTTTTTACAGATCACTGTCTCGGTTTCCTATGCAAAGACGGAAAATGCTTGCCTTCCAGCGGCAGGTGCAATATGTTAGGTGAATGTCCGAATTCGGAGGACGAAGCGAACTGCACGTGCGCCGACTTTCTAAAGGCGCAACTCTTACACGAGAAGATTTGCGACGGTGTGGCGGACTGTTGGGATTATTCGGACGAGACGGACTGTGGTATTTATCAGTCGATCTTTCAATCGTGTTTTCCTGTCGTTGGAAAATCTCGCTCGATTCGAGGAAAAGTTAAAGAACTCGTTAGCGACATACGTAACTGTTCAATTGTACGTGAAATATTTTCTTAACGCATTGGAGGCTTGCTCGTTTACCAAAACGAGGACGAGATTGCGATAAAAATTCGAGGACTGTGGCAGGATTAACATGTTCGAAAATACAGCAATTAGAAATATAACAATTCACGCTAACAAAATCCTAGTTGACTTTATACCTGATAAAGATTTATCGATAATTTTCTAACTCGATAGATTGGTGCCAAGAAGGCCAATACGTCTGCGGCAACAGTCGAACCTGCATAAACCAAGACAAAGTTTGCAACGGCTACACGGACTGTCCAGGCGGAGAGGACGAGAAGAAGTGCGCGGCGCTGATAGAAGACGATTCAGCGTTGAATTACGAAGAAACGAGTAGCTTTGCCAGGAAGGACATTAATTCCGAGATCAGCGTAACCAAAGATGCACATCCATCGTTCGAAGGGCAGTTTTCAGAAATAGAATCCACTACTAACAAGGACACCCTGTATGATCAAGAAGCGGTGGAATCGTCCATCTTCGAGTCGACAACTTTACACGCGTTTAAAGATGATATACGATTGGAAAAAGTGATAAGAGCCAAGGACGAGTCTGTGATCGAGGAAGGCGGAACATTTTTCGAGAATCGCGAACAGAGCAACGCTACTACTCTCGTTTCCGGGAGAGAGATATCGTCGAACGTGAAACACGTGTTGACGCGTGGAAACTCGATCCATGTAAATGCGAAAAACGGCGATAAAACGTCGATAATCAATTTGAAGAAAGAAGTGAATAATTATAACGAGAAGGGCTATTTAAATATCAGGAAAAATGGAAAATGGGGGAAATTGTGTTTGACTGGAATGGATAATCTTCTGCAAGAGAGACAAACTGTTTGGTCTATCGAGGATCTTGGTAGAGCTGTTTGCAAGGCAATTACATATCAGTAAGTATTCGGTCAAAGCATCGATCCATACGTAACGTGCTTCGTATAATTTTATATCGCCTGCTACGGTTAACAGATTTTGCCGTACGATACATAGAAAAGCAAGAATTTATTTGAAAGATTCGATATAGATCTAAAATTCTACGAGTGAAAAGAATTCCTCAATGGTTGGCAAAAGTACTTTTAGCGTCGCAAACAACGTGCTGATGTTTCATTAGATTCTTGCAATTTGTACATGCGGTTTCAGATTCGTTTCAAATGTGACCAATATGTACGACAACTTTCAGAGATTACGAAACCGTGGAGAAGGTGTTGGATGAAAATCCAACGTCTGTGAGATCGTACTACACACTCTCGTACAACGAGAAACCTTTGGATAAAACGATCTTGACTTTTAAGCCTTCCGAGTGCCCGACTGGCGAGATCCTCAGGGTCAAGTGCAAGAACCTTGAATGTGGAATAAGAACTCAGGCCCCATCCCAGGCCAGGTACACTCACTGAACCAGTTTCTCATAATTATATGCCGACCGGATCATTTGCAAAACTATTTGTATACAAATGCATTCGAGGATAATGACCTCTGCGCCTCCATAATAGCGATGTATCGATGGCAAAACGATATTAAAAAAGATGTGCATAAAATTAGTATGATCGCGATCGTTATGGTCATCGTCGTCGTTCGAGATAAGTAACTATACCTGCTGTGATATATACGGTCGTAAATTTTTATCGAAACTCGTGAGAATATTAAGTTAGCTCCGCCGGAAAAAGACTGTCGTCTTCCTTTTTTAACGATACTTTTCAGTAGTTTAGGATCATTCTTAAATTTCGTCGAAGGATAGTGATTACTGTGAAACGTGCTTTACCTGTAATTGGGAATGATCGGATATTAATAATAATATCGTTATTTAGAATTAAGTAGTTTTGCATTACGATGAGAAATTTGTTATACCATTATACTTCCTTCGTTTCTAATGAAATTTTATATTTTTGAAATTATCAACGTAGCTTTTTCTTCGGTTTAGTAAAAGATTAGACCAACTCGTGTTAAGTAACTTGAAAGTTGTTTTAGTCGCGAAATGAAAATTTAAATACGTTGATAGATTAGGTCTCTATCTTCAAGAGACATTAATTCAGAACTCTTAGACCTAACTATCGATTTAAAAGAATTACTGTCGACATATTTCAATTTTCATTTCACAAAATGAACAATTTTATAATCTCGTAGCTGTCACTAGACTACGGATATTCACAGTTTCAGATTTCTCGTAAATGCATACAAATCTATTAATTGTAGATTACAATATATGAACGTAATACATTGATAAGACGAACTACTTATTTAAGATGTATACATTGAAACAGATGGAATGTTTCACGACGTTGCAGGATAGTCGGAGGTGGAAGCTCATCAGCTGGAAGCTGGCCATGGCAAGTAGCTCTGTACAAGGAAGGCGATTATCAATGTGGTGGAGCTCTGATTAACGAAAGATGGATTTTATCTGCCGCACATTGTTTCTATCAGTAAGTAAAGTAATAGTGTACTGGTAACGCAAATAAAAATAATTAGATCAATTGAAAGAAAAAATATAATAGAAGAGAAATATAATAAAGAGGGTATATTAAAACGAAAGATAATAAGATAAGACCAGGCTAACCGGTACACTGGAAAATATACAAACATTTTATAGAGTTGCAAAAATTGATGCAACAACCTGATGGTGTATTCCAATATCTGTCGCAGTACTCAGGACGAGTATTGGGTGGCAAGAATCGGAGCGACTCGCAGAGGAAGCTTCCCGAGTCCGTACGAGCAAGTGCTACGTTTAGACCACATATCTCTGCATCCTGATTACATCGATAACGGATTCATAAACGACATAGCGATGTTGAGGCTCGAAGAACCAGTCACATTCAGCGACTACGTTCGACCAGTGTGTCTTCCAGAGTCAGAACCAAAAAGTGGCACTACGTGCACCGTTACCGGATGGGGACAGTTATTCGAGGTCGGAAGAATATTTCGTAAGTTATAATTATTTGTCAGGTATTTGTAAAAACAAAAAAAACTAGCCACGTAGAGATACGCTGGTCTGTAACGATATACCAAAAGTATAAAAAAATACGTTTCCTCTGAGCAGCGGATACCCTGCAAGAAGTGCAACTTCCGGTAATCTCCACGGAGGAGTGTCGAAGGAAAACTTTGTTTCTTCCATTGTACAGGATAACGTCAGGAATGCTTTGCGCAGGTTTGAAGGATGGTGGAAGAGACGCTTGCTTGGGAGACAGTGGTGGGCCATTGGTTTGCTCGGGATCGGACAACAAGTACACTCTTCACGGTAAACACAGCTATTTTTAATAAAAAGAAGGAAAGATAATAATATATCAAGCAGCATAATTTATCATCTTCAAATATCGATCTGTACTTAGACTCGCCAAGATCGTTAAATAGTATTGTAATTTACGAGTGAACATCACGGATGATCTGTAAGTCTTGCCATACCGTTCAGGTATTAATTGGTCCTTCTTTCCAGGCATCACTTCAAACGGATATGGTTGCGCGAGACCTGGAAGACCTGGAGTCTACACGAAAGTACACCACTATCTTCCTTGGATCGAGTATGCGATTTCCAGGGAAGATATCCGATCCTCGATCGCTTCGTGTAAGGGCCATCGATGTCCTCTAGGCGAATGTCTACCGAAATCTCGAATATGCAACGGGTTCTTAGAATGTTCGGACGGTAGCGACGAACGTAATTGCCCTCTTAATTTGTAGTGAAATGAAGACTGATCGTATTCGTATTTATTTGTCCAAGCACGCGCATTGAACGAACAAATCAGTTAATAGTGGAATTTATAAATTTACGTTTATAATATAATATTAAAATTCGTATATACGACGATATCACGATCATAATATTATATTGAAAACGTATAAATTTATAAAAGATAAAAATAGTGAAAATATTATCTGTCAATTACAAGTTGGAATGGAAGGGACAAAACGTTAGGGAAAAGATGAATGTTTAAATAAATATAAAGGTAATTAATAGAAACGTAGGTATTAAGAAACGTCTCACGATTAAAGTGTGAAATTTTCCGTCGTTGGAAGTGTTGCTGTGAAATATTAAATATTCGTTGATTTTACATAGATGTGCAATACATAGCTAGAAATCAAAAGTTGAAGATAAATGTTAGAGAGTGTATCGTACATCGGTGTGAAATATTTGTAAAGAGTTTCGGTTATTAATGATAATTAACGATACTGTTAACACTGATTTATACTCTTCTATACAATTATCTTTGCGTTTGATAGTTAACATTAATACGTTTCAGTTATATGAATAAATCTACTAATGACTATGCGTTAGAAGATTGTTCGCGACTCGATTCGTACGAAAATAGCACGGATAGTCGCGAAGAATAGTATTGCTGAGTCACTCGTGATCGACTCAGAAATACTTGCTAGCATAGGGATATATAGTCGAACCTGGCATTTTGATTCTTTTGCTTAAATTACGAAACGAATCTCAAGGCCACGTTATATCGTGCTCATTACTTCAGTCTCTTCGTAAGTTCGAAGATTTTTAACGTAACGTGTATGTATATATGTCGTATCTAATTATGTAAAAAGATTCTTTTGATGCTAATAAACAAGAATTTTCAGAAAAGAAAGAAAAGACGCCGTTTATGGAAGTCCCAAATCATTGAATTAAGACTGTACAAAACTTTCAATGTCTTTCATCTTTTTCTTAGTAGGAGAACCACGAGCAAATTGTAATAACAAAACTGTATTAGCTATTAATAATTACAGTGACTCTTCAATGACACTCAAAATCGGATGAATTGTCTGACCATAAAAATACGGAGATATCTTTCAATATGATGTAGTAAAAAATTTAATAAATTAATAATAATTTCTATCTGTACATAATAGTCTATGCATTTAGTAATAATTTGAACAATCAAGAACATGATATGGCATGTGTATAAACGACATCTTGTAGTTAGAAAAGTAGAATTTATATATGCGAGCCTGATTCGATGAGAAGGGACTGTAATTTCTTGTTGTATCTGAAACACTTTAATCGTGTTCCAAATTCTTGAAAAGCGAAAAGAATTATGAATACAAGATTTGAATGGAATATTAATTTGTTTTATTAGGACAATTAGAAATAGCACTGAAAATCATATTCAGAAATAAATATTAATTATCCTCGATATAATACTCTATCGATATTAAAACGAAGGCTGTTAAAGATTACGGCATTACAGGCAGTGCGATCCTTAATGATAAATAATCTCAGTCAAACGATCATCATTCTAAAACCAAACGGGCATAGTACTACATACGTACATATGTAGGTATATAAATTATAAAAAAAGGTCGTATTTCTTTCGAGTTTTTCCTTCGTCTTTTTCTCTGGTAAAAAAGGATCGAACTGCTTCATTGTTATTCTATTATGATCATGTTATTCTAGATCGTGCCTTTAAGTAGTTCTAATATTAGATTATACCTACGATTAGCACAATATACCAAGAGGTAAAAATCACAATGTAATTTACGTCATGTTCAAACAGCACGCTTTTAAAATTCAATATCGAGTTTACAATTCATTTATCGTTTCAGGGAATATCTATCCTTTGCGGCTGGATCATCAACACTTTAGCACAACCGTTATTCCTGATCATTTTTCATCTCACGTCGTCTCGAAAAATACCTTTCGAGTCTGAAAGTTTTCAAACGCACGCGCATAAACGATCGATTTGTTTCTCATTAAATAAATTCAGCGTCCCATTCTATTTACACATCATGAACATTGATGAACACGGAAGACTCGCAAACTGAAAGCATAAACTTGAAAATTCAATGAAAAGTGTATTATAATATATACTGGCACGAAATAATTCCTTTCCAATCAGTTACGCTCTACGTGATTGAATTAATGCATTATATACTATAAGGAAACGATATGTAAAGTATTAATGGTGCAAAAGTCTCAAGTTATCTCGTCCTATACAGGAAATACGCTAGGCATAAATCCAGCACACTAAAATAAGAAAAAATGTTCATATAAATATGAGCTGATTTTCCAGTTACAGCTTGTTTTGTATTACAACAATCTTTTAATTTTTTAGCTAACACATACTTCGTGCAGGCTCCATTTCTCAGTCAGCTCACTCTCCAGACCCAAATTTGCTCGATTATTCAATACGGAGACATTTGAAATCTGTAGTTTATAAAACGCTAATTGACGATGTTAAAACATTCATTACCGTACCGGAACATCTCATCCGTTCGAACGAGTTCGACGATCCGTGATGAGACGTACTCACGCCTATATTGAAGCTGGAGGTAGTTCGCTTCAAAATAATCTCTGACGGTAAGTAAGTAATAACACAAAACAAGATGTAACTCGAAAACAAGATCATATCAAAGAGTTTATGTTATAAATCCTTTTCTCCTGTTTTAGCATAATGTATCCACCTCTGCTATATTTCCCACGTACAACGAAATACATACTCTGTACGTCAAGCCATTAATATGACATCGCTTAATATACAGAGTAACTATGTTAATGATTCGTGAATGCTTTCTGTTTCTGCTTCCTCGGAAACTGTTTGTTTAACATATGCGGCGCTCGCTTTTCTCCCACCGAAAACGTCGAGTGGCAATTCCATAGCGAGTAGACTGAAAAATCCCGAGAAACGATTCCATCGGTGTGGACAAAAGTTCGTTCACAATAAAAAATGGTGTAAATGTATAAAAGGTCCGATTCGAAGGTAGAAAAACTTTTGTCCATAGCTTTATACTTAAAACGAACCTACAGTCTCCTCGTATCAGCACCAACGTGCGTTAATAACACATTCGTGAAGAATGTCGAACCCATTTTCGTCCCATTATCACCTTGATAGACGAATCACAATTACTAAGGATCTAATTAAGACTATATTACAAAATATCGAGCCACAAGCGGTCGAACAACCGCGTGTTTTTATACATAAAATTTAATAAGGCTCGATCGATTGAGCGTCGTTTTAAGCGTGATTCTACAATTTAGTTCGGAATGGGATCGATGATCTTCACGAAATGCGGTAAATACCTTCGAAACAATATAATAGAGCTGCGAATATTTAAAACATTCAATCGATTTATCTAATTCAGTTCTATACTTTCGAAAAGTGTATACTCGCATCTCTCCATTAATTCTTCGCCCTTCTTCTAAAACCTTAAATTAATTAAAGAAGCAATAAATAATAGATCGACGAATCCTCTGACGATGATACCTCTAATGAACTGTACTCTTAGACAGACATTTAGTTAGGCTATGGATAATTGAGTCATCATCGAGGCTTTAGCCCAGTGAGTCGACAGCGATCGTACTGAGACCTTTGGAACTGATGGTCGTTTTGAATTGCTCCGGTATGGGATACTCCGCCTGTAAAAATACAAAATAAGAAAGATTAAAAGACATTTTTCTTTCTTTTTTGGTCAAACTCTTTCACTATGTTTTATGAGCAGTTTCATTAGATCATGAGAAAAGTTTCAAGTACAAAGGGAACTATTTATACTCGTAGAATAAATTAACAAAATTTGATTGGAAAATCCTGAAACCTCAATGTGTACAAATTACCAGTACACATCAAACTTACATAATCTCCATTTCCTCGGGGTACCATAACGTTCATCTCGCTAGACTTGCTGCTAATAAATTCCACATCTAATGAATCCGAGCTCAAATACATCTGACAACCGTCTGTTTTGTCAATAGAGATCGTGGGAACTTTTCCTAGTACCTGCAATCAAAGAAGAAAAGAAATTAATGGAATACCATAGTCTGTGAATTATCGAAGAATTTCGTGCATCGTCAATCAATTCTACGACACCAAAAATTGTCTCTTTACTTGGCTCTCGAACCAAACGCGTATTGTTCCATCCTCTTCGTAATTTTCAGAATATTACTCGTTATAATATCGAATGTAATATCAAAATATCGAAGATATTGAAATATCGCGTATACTAAGATAATCGGTTTAAAGCAACAGTAATGAAATCAGAAAATAACAAATATATAATTGTCAGGTTTTTCTCTTGTGATTTTCGATTAGAATATTATAAGGTCCTGTTGTTTGCCTAATTGTCTTGTGATCTATAATTATGCACACACTTTATATGTGTACACTATCGATATTACACACGTCGAGAGGCAATAACTGCCGATCGCAGTTTCTTTCGATTTTCCACATTTCACGTAGTGTAGGCAGAAATAATCGTAGATGGAATTTGATGAAATTTTTGAAGCCTATAGTTGAATTTTCACCTAACACTTAGCACAAACTTACTCCCGTTATCAAAATGCATTGGCAATTCGGTAAGATTTCAGTCTTTGTATTTTCTTTCTCCTCCTTTATTCCAATTAACGTGTAATATTCGAATTGAACGAAGCTGTTTCATTAACAAAACTTTGCTGTCCGTGTTGGACGAATAAAATTCGTTGATGAAACTTGGAAATGCAAATCGTTGTTAAACGCTTGATCGCTGTACGCAGGCGGAAATCTCGAACCTGTGCGAATGATCTGCGAAGTTGACTGGAAGGAATGTCCAAAAGCAATCGCAAATTACGTGTGGAACGAGATCGTAACCGACGTTCTCGACTGCCTGAGGAACGAAAGCATAGTCTGGCGGGTACAGAGAATTATTATTTTTGACTTGTGCAATGAATATCGAATTAAAGGTCTATGAATACATGAACATAGCGGTCAGGTAAGTTCTTGAAACTGATAAGACTTTTCATATCTGAACGCTATGTTCAAAAAAAAAAAAAAAGATAGAGAAAGATAAATGAAAAGGATAGTATTTATCAAATAAAGATATTCTATTAATCGTGTCAATAATATCCAAAGGTACTGGCCGTAATATCTATGTGCGTGGTATTGCTACGTATAATATATATCAAAGGGAAACGTGGTAACGATGCGTCCATTGATAAAGATGTGCTTAATAAAGTTGGATACAAAGTGGAGGACCTTGAACTGAAAGTCAATATACTAACGTATAAACTGCAGTATGGTACCTGGCCTTTACCCCATCAGGTTCAGAAATCGAACTTTAAGAAGAATCTAAGAAACCTTAGACTAACTCTGTCCAATCCGAATGATCGTAATAATTGGATAAAACATGTATTGTTAAGGTGCTAAAAAGATGTTTTTAAAAAAATGGAGAGAGAGAGAGAGAGAAAATAAAAGAAATAATGGTTATCTTGGTCTATCTTTTTAGCCCTAGACGCAACGAATCGTACTTTTCGTGTTCAAAGTATTACCCTTCGGAACATCGTCTGACCGAATTGTTCGATGCAAAGAAAAAGAGGATGTACCCTCATCTGCGGAAAGAAAACTTGCCAGTCGAATACAGCAGCAAATCATCGAAAAGTAGCAGCGATATGTCCGTAAAGTACGGTTATTGTTGCAAATATATTATCGAATGGCAACTTAATAAATTCTATTCTCAGGCTAAATTCTATGTTCAAAAATGCGATCGATCGAAAGCATCGCGAGACATTGAGAAACGAAAATTTCCAAGTGCAACATCGGAACGCGATATCGGTGCCGTTGTTCCCGAAGAAGAGGTACGCTAAATGTGGGAAAAAATTGAGGAGAAGCTCGAGGAACGCTGAAGCTGTCAAGATGAGCCCGGCGTGTAAGAAATTCACGAAAACTATAGACGATTGCAAAAAGTATTTGAAAGAATTACACGACAGCAATAAGAATCTTGGATTAGTCTGTAGCTCGTCTGAGATCAGCAATGAATCGTCGATAAAAAATTTTTGGTCAGATACACAGGTAAAAATGAACGAGTTATTAAATTCGGAGACAAAATTGTACGAGATCGTCAATGATTGTGTTTAATCGTATTACAGCAACGAAGAAGTGTTCGAAGAAAAGATTCGATCAACGTGAGTGAAAAGCTTGAAAAGAATAATAGAAATGAATACGGAAAGGAGGAAAATAAAGAAGAGAAGAAGCTTGAAAAAATTGATAGAAAGCAGCAAAGTAACGAGCAACGTTTGGAACTATCGAACGCGATTTATCCAGTTCTACAACTGATTGACAAACGTTTATTGCCCCCAAAAATGAACATATCGTTCTGCGCTGATGTGTTTCCCCAGCAACTGACCTCGAAGATGTTAGTTTCGCGCGAACCGAGGAAAAAGCTGAAGACGTCTCAAGAAGCCCTGTACCAAGTGAAAAAGAAATTAGAGAGCTTGCATAATGTTCTGCGTATGTACGAGTTGCAAAATATTGAGATGAAAGCCTCGGAGAAACAACGAGATAATAGCAATAAAATGAACAGCGTTTGCAAAAACATCGTGAGTACGCTTGTCTCAGTTACGACAGACACGGACAATTTGAAGAACACCGAAAATACCGAAATAAATATCGAAAGAAATATGAGGAATAACAGTAAGGAAATCCAACGGACAAATTCCAACAGCTCTGAGCAATACGAAAGCGATGAAACAACTAGAAGTTCAGTAGCGTCTATTCGAAATTGTTCAAATATGTTCAACGCGTATCATGTAAATAACATAAATGATCCTTATTGTCTGCTCAGAAGGAACGACGAGGCAAAAATATCTTCTACGAATAACCACGAATTACAAATAATTCCAAATAATCGGACTGTATATTCTTCTAGCGTAAAATATGAAAGAATACCTGAAAGAATATATTATACTATTTCATCGGATTCCTCTGAAGAGAAGAAAGTTAAGAAGAAAACGGTAATATCAGAAAATTTCATACCAATACCGGATGATGTATACGCGAAGGGCAATCAAGAGAAGCCATTCAGTGGCTCTGATCAATATCCAGTTGCAATGGAAACTGACGAGGATGTAATAATATCACCAGCTTCGAGCCATACAGAAGTATCAAAGGATAGTGAATTAGATGACAAGCCGACAGCGTTATTACTTCAAGAAGCCCTTCAATTCAAAAGAGCGTTATTAACGCGTGTCGAACTGGAAAAGATATGCTACATAGATGAAAAGAAGGAAGAGATAAATAACGATTCTGTATCAGATTACGGTAGGTACTCTTACGTTAACAATAATCTACAATCAAAGTTCTTGGATATTATATCAGAAGAACAATCTGTTAGCAGTTCTACCGAGAAAAACAGTAAAACTTATATGTTTTTCAATTTGAAACAAGACCTTAATCAACGAAATGAAATTAAAGACTTGGACACGTGTAAAAAATATTTGGACTCGAAGCAAAACCTTAATTCACCCTCTGAATATTTTAGTTTTAGTAATATAATCCAGGAAGGAAATGAGATTAAAAATAAGCTGTCTTTACCAAAGCATAACCACTTTCAAGGAAACGAAATAGTTCCAAGCAATTTACGGATAAGATATTTAAACGACATATTGAACGAGTCTGATGAAAAGCTTATAAAATTTGTAAGTTGTTTAAATACAACAGAAGCGAACATGAACGAAGAAAGGACATGTTACGACCATGATCATGAGAAAGAGAACTTCAAAGAGCATTTCACGCGCATGAATAATGTAAATGAGTTTATAAATCGGGACACGAATAGCGTAGAATTGTTTTCGCAAAACTTAGACGAAACTCCTTCATCGGAGAAAGTTGAAAATTCGAACAATGAGACAACTTCCAATTTTTTGAACTCTGAATCTCTGAAACAACGTGCCGATGTTAGAATTACTAAAGACACAGGAACTGATATATCGAACTTGAAACTGAGTACATTGGATAATGAAAAATACGAAGATCAAGAAATTTTATCATGCAATTTGAATTTAACTTTAAAAAGAAATCCTGGTGCGTGTTCGTTAATCGAACAAACGTTGCTCCACAGAAACATAAATAAAACATTAGAAATGCACGGTATAGTTGAAAACGAAGATCCGATATATGAATTATCAGCCAGTGAGAGTAAAGAAACTTCATGTGGAACAAATTTAATACGGGATTCATTAACATCCAGCATAAATCAGTCCAATGATTCTAACATTCCGGAACCACCATCTGTAACAGTACTGATTAACAAGTCATTAGACAAAGAAAAGTTAGAATTAGATTGGTTGAACGTCAATAATAATTTCAGTGATGATACTATCAATGAAAAAGATGTAAAAACCTGTTCAACAAACACAATTACTCTTCAGGAATATGATACTACAAACATAAATAACTATAATAAAACAGAAACTAATTACAACAAACACGATCACTTTCAAGATGAAAAGAATTCAGTTACACAAGATCTATTTACAAATCTGAATAAAAAAGAACTAATAAAAGAAACGGATTTTTTAAAATCTTACT
The DNA here is from genome assembly GCF_024516045.1 of Bombus affinis. NCBI lineage: Eukaryota > Metazoa > Arthropoda > Insecta > Hymenoptera > Apidae > Bombus > Bombus affinis. The sequence goes on from NC_066345.1 coordinate 14,915,234, forward strand.
CCAATCTTATTTCTCCACACAGCAGTATGTATTTTACAGATGAAGCCTCGAGTTCTACTACGAAATTAAATAATACACATTCAAAAAACCTTAAAGGCTATTTACACTCTAATCTGTATACGCAAAATAACAATGAAAATACATTACACAGCAAGCATGAAAATTTAAAAGATATTGCAAGTGACACTAAAGAAACGAATATCATGGCCACTGACAAATCTTTTGTCAAACTTTCCAACGATGAATTCGACATGAAACAAAATTTATCGACATTCCAAAATAAAATGTCTAATAAAAACAATTCATTATCTTCTAAACCTTGTACAGAGAATATTGATACAATTAAAGAAGCAAAGGCTTTAAAAGAAGTAAAGGAAATTCGGAACGATAGATCTTCAGTAGGATATGCTGTTGATAATTATAATTTATTATTTGCAGAAAATGTTCCGATTGACGAAACACTATCCAATTTGGCAGAAAATGTTTCGATTGACGAAACACTACCCAATTTGCCAGCGAATGATATGAAAACATTACATCTAGAACAAATTATCTCGTCAAATTTATCTCCACGACAAGTTTCTCCAAGAGAGACGAAAAACGATAATACAATGAAAAGAACGAACGCGACAATGAAATCGTGGAGCCATGAAAACTATACTTCAAAATCCGAGAAACTGAAAAGATTAATAACTTCACGAAACATAAAAGGTTTAAAATCCGATTTGTTGAACACTGTCCAAATCAAAGCAGAACATAGTACAAACACAACATATCCAAAATTAAGTGATTTATCTGCAGAACCTAGATGTAACACAGGAGATAGTGTTAAATTAAATAGAAAACGATCCCGATCGCAAGTAAGTTTTCGAACGAACGAATCACCGAAAGAAATAACACCACGGTCACATGAATACCCAAGCAATGCAAATTTTATAAATTACACTCAATCGTTAGAAACTAAATTAAAATCAAAAGGTCCTTCAAAATTCTTGTCACCAACGCCGAGAACGTCTTCAAAATCTTGCATACCGATTTTAAAAAGTCGATTGGAAGCAGCTCGAAAGACTGAAAATGAATCGCGACCTAAGAGTCCGATGAGAGGACCACTGACAATGACTATGTTCTGGAGAGATAATTCGTTTAATAAGGACCAAAATGAAATAGATGAAATTCAAGTGGAAGGTAAATCAAGAAATACAGATTCACGTATAGAAGAGGTAAACTCTTGCATAGGAAAGGTAAATGACGCTGATAATCATAAGCAAGACTTAATAAAAACATCACAGATTGCACAAAATATAAATGAAAATGCCGGCAATGATATTATTGCGCAAGAACAAATGGTAATATATGTTAACATATTCACAAAATATGACCACGCTTCGACAAAAATAGTGGATCCAAATAAGTTTTTGGAATATATTAAAAATAGAGAAATAAGTGTACAAAAGATGGAAGAAAATCAAGCCAATAAAAAGCATGATGAACTTCGAGGGATTTCCACAGAAAATGAGAAGGATAGGATACATAAAATCGTTACTGTTGTTTCTACCGTCGTAAATGGTAATGAGCTGGATCAAACTACGTCAACTAATTTATCAGTACCGAAAACACAAAAGGACTCGGTGTCGAACATTTTATTAAATTCTAAATTTAAAAATTTATGTCTCTTGTCTGTCGAGCAAAAAGAAGTCGATGTAACTGCTAAACCTTCTGTTATCGATACAAGTACATCTATATCGGATTTGGAGAATATTTCAAAAACGACAAAAAGAGCGTTAAACAAATTTCAAATATGCGGAACACCTACAGAGTTAAGCAATGAGGAATACATAGCTCTATTAGAAATTCTTCACCAGGAATCGAATTTTATACATCTAGAAGAATTGCAAAACATTTGTAAGAAGCTTACATCGAAACATTAAAAAATATAAGTAAAATTAGTTCATAAATAATATTATTTATCTATATTTATAAAATTCATCATTGATAATGTCTATTATATTTTTGTAATATACACTTTTAATACAGAACATGAACATCGTATAATTATGTTGTATATATATGTACTCATTTGGAAATACATATATTTTTCACACGATGTTAGAAAGCATTATATGTTGTTGCATCTTTTATAGATAATGGGAATAAATAACATACCTGCATTTGTACACTCTGACAATTGACGAATTCGATGCTCGACACAACAGAGTCGAATACAACGGATGATTTACGGCATGAATCCATAACGATGGAGTTAACTTTGCCTTTGACAACTAAAGTGCTATCATGACATCGGAACATATAGATTACGTTGTTCATCTCTACGTTGTCAATAAGCAGATCTTTATTGCCTTTATGATATTCCTATAACAAAAATTAAATTTCGTCAATACAGAATAAACTAATAGAATGAAGCAACAAAATGATATTACTTACCACAAGCCACTTCTTTCCATCTCTAGTAAATACAGGGGGTTTATCAATTGGTGCATTTGCAGGCAGCACTGTTTTTGTAGATATAGTATTATCAACAACTGGTGCTTTAAATGGTGCTGGTCCAGTTCTCAATGAAGGATTTTTATGTGTTTGCATGTCTGACGTGACTTTCTTTAAGTCTGTAAAATACCGATTCATTTTAAAAATTTCATTATTTAATAAATTCCGTATTTAGTAATTTAAAATGTTACACTTACTCTTTGTAATAGCTTCTCCTTGATTAATTTCGGCGAAAAGAGCACTTCTGTCATCGATAATATCTGCCGGTGTTACGTCTCCCATAGGAGGCATACACGGTGGTGGTGGTGGTGGGATGCCTGTTGGTGCAGAGCCAGTTTTTGCCCATACAAGTCCTGTTGTGTAGTGCTGACGCACATATTCCTGTAGAACACTTAGTGTCTGTACCCAAGCCTTGCACCATTCAGCATGTACTTTATTTCTGTAGATATAAAAAACTAAATGAATTCTGCATCAGTAATTAATTTCCAGAAAACAAATTGTTATACATATGAAAAAGACAATAAGAAGATATCATACTTATTATTATAAGAAATAATAGTCTATAATAAAAACTTACTTCTCTTTCCATTCCTTTAATACACGATTTGTATAAAATTGTCCAGCATCATTCATTTCTTTTATATAAGGTGCTGGAGTAGGTGATACTGCAACCCATCCCAAAGCTGGAATACTTTCACTAATTGCTGATAAATGATTGAAAAACTGAGATCCTCTATTTTTTTCACGAAACTCTTGAATCTGCTGAATCTGTGCAGATGTGGGTGCAAGAAGAGAAATTTGTTCTGATTGGTTTGTTGGGGCTGGACGACTTGCTGCAGTTTGAATAAATTCCAACTGAATGCTATGAAAATAAATTTACAATACTTAATAACTTACGTAAACATATCAAGAATTTAAAATACACAAATTGATAGTAAAGTACTTACTTGAATGCCTTTTCTACAAGCTTGCTGTGAGTAGCTACATCACCACCAATTTTTTCACTCAATTGTAAATATTCTTTCACAGGACCGTCTAAAAACTGTTTATATCCTGCGACCGACATGCTGATAAATTTATCTTCTGCTTTTTTCTCTATTGAATGAGGAGATGAGGCAGACAGCACTGAGTCACTATTTTTTACTGCTTGCGACCTCTTTGGTGATGGTGTATTTGTTTGAACAGCAGAATCTTGTGTTTCAGTTATGGATTGGACTCTTACGTTTTCCAATCTTTTTGTAACGTTTTCTAATCTATTTACCAACTCTTCTAGATGTTCCTCCTTATCGCTAGCTTCACAACCTTTAATTACAATACATTTATATGTATATAAAATGGAAATATAATTCAATATTGTGAATAAAAAAATTATTTTTTTATCTATTCAATATTATTTGTATTATTATTATTATATTATTTCTATATCTCATTTTCGTTCGTTTCTATATAAAGTAACTATAAATACACCCAAAAAGTAAACAAAATTAAATTTAGATATCCATAGAATGTAATAATAAAATATTCTTTATTACAACTATACTTTTATAAACCCAATATTTGAAAATGAAATAACAACTAATAAATTATTAATACCGATCAACAGAAAATCTTCGGTGATTGAAAGAAATATATTCCCGAAAGTTCGCATTAAGAGCGACTAAATTAAATATAGAATGAACGTATAAATAGTTACATTAACATCCACAGCCACTAGATCATTATGTTGCAAGCGACATGTAATATTATAAATAAATTTATGTGTACTTGAAAATGTTAACATAAAACAAATTCACGACAACCATAAAATTGTACCTGATAATTACTGCAAATGAAAGTTGTAAATAATAGATTAAATTAAACGAGACACGATAATCACATTGTAAATTTTAAAATAAGTGCACATCATTTTGATTACTATAAAAATTCATGAACCGCAAGAAAATTAAGGTCAAAGTATAACTTGCTTTAAATTACACAATTTTTAAATTTATAATTAAATATGAAATAATATACAAATGAATTAATTCGTTACCGGTGTTTCTGTGACTTGTGCCACTCTAAATTACAAAGACACACCTGGCTTAATTATTCTTTCCCCTGATTAAAGATTATTCCTGTACGGACAAAAGATTTCACGGACGAGATCCTGTAGCCTTTTCAGAAACGCTTGAAGAACTAAACTACGGCTCTAATGATATTCAACGCGGGTGTGTGCCGCGGCCTATTCTTAGAAAATCTGTGGAAATTGAATCACGCGTGGGTAGATACTATTCTGTATGGAATCTCACACATTAATAAGTATTTAATAATTAAAAATTCTCCGCATATCTGTATACGAATCATGTAAACATTCAAGTAAAAGATGTTTTATAATTTATAACTTATTTATATACATAAGATTAAAAAATAGATGTATATTGTTCATTGATATTTCATACTTGTAATTAAAAGAAAATGTATTTTTTATAACTAAGAAAAAACAAGAAATCACTGGTGTGTATTTTTAATGACAGTTCTAATTATTTTAAATATTCTTCTCTTTTTGTAATGAAAACGATAGTAGCGTGAAATAATACACCAAAAAGGTTGAAAGATAAGTAGATCGAAATATACAAATAGAGCGAATAATAACGAAACGCTACACTGGACGGTAACAATATGTGGAACAGAGTAAAGTTATAAACTCTTTGTCACAACTTGAAAACAAATGATTTTCCTGCGAAATAATTACCATATATAATACTCTCTTATACACAGTGTGGCATATTGATAAATTAATCATAATATTCAAGTTTTGACAGAAACATCATACGATATTTGTCCGATATCTCATCTAAAATCAATTGTTCAGAAAAATCTATCCTAAGTTTACGGAACATGTATTGTAATCTTGATATAAATAAATTTAGTCAATCGCATTAAATAATCATGATGCAATCATAAAATTCTTAGTGTTTGTAACTGCGTACATTTTTCAACTAATATCTCTATTCACATGAAATATTTTCCTAAATATAATCTCAAACAAATTTGCAAAGAAATAATAGTAATAATATTTATAATAATTCCAGCCCTCCAAGGTGCCATAGAATGGACTTGATTTACAAAAATCCTTAAGATCACTCATCTGTGTCCAAATCACGATCATACCGCACTCATCCTGCGAGGTATTTTCCACTCATTCTGAAGCATAATTAGAAAATTAGAATAGATCGGCTTGGTTGTATCCGATATTCTCATATAAATAATAATAATAATAATAAATCAATAATAAGCAAATAAATAACTCGAACAGAAGATCTAAGAGTCATACAAAGTAATAAATGGATTTAGGATGAACCCTAACCGGCGTGCACCATCGGTCCTAGAGGGTCAAACCTCACTCTGTGCTCCGTCGCGTTTTGCGTAACGTGTAACAAATCGGAGAAGAATCTGTGACGCCTTAAAGCTAGTTCGTCGCGAGCAACCGGCGTCGCCGGTGGTTCCTGCATTCCGCTGCACTCTTCTGAATCGTGTTCGCCGTCTTCCTCCTCCGAAAGCCACCGAGGAATTGACGAAACTGCGCATCGTACACCCCAATATAGATATCTTTATCTACATATCTGCAGTGACTCACGAAATGCAGTTGAACGCTTGTAGAAAATTTTTATGAATGTATTATGTGTCTTACACAAAACATATTGAAATTTCGTTAGCTCTGTAATAATCATGATCGTAATGGCAAAATTCAATTTAGTTAATGCACGTAAAAGTTGCAGGATATTGATTGCAAGCTATGTACAGTTCATAACGATCGATAAAATAGTTGAACAATCAGTTACTTATTATATATCAGTAAGTCAGGTTATTTAGTTATTATTAACGTTGACTCGTGCATTAATGTTTAACTGAAATATACTTATCAATCTTTTATATAAAAGGATGATCCGAAAGATGCAATTTTTTCAAAATATACATATACACTAACAAGCCCAGTAATCTTTGGAATCGAATTTTTTTCCAAAACTAGCTAATAGCGATGTTACAAAAATATTCCAAAAAAAAAAATTCCGGAATATTAATTTTTTACTAACAATAAGTGCATGTTCGCATTACACTTGTATATACATTTTCGAATTGGTTTAAAACTTGTCTAATATGCTAATGAAATTTGAAAATATTTTGTATAATACATATAATATGAACGTACAACTTTTCTACGACAAGCGTTGAAATACTTTCGTATAGCCATTATTCGTTGTATGCAATTTCCTCGTTTATAATTCAAAATAATTCAACGCATTTCAAATCCTACGTTCCAACACGATAATGAAATTCTTAATTTAGCATGTAATTGCTTGTAATGAATTTTTAACATATTTGATGCTGTTATTAATATTGTAAATCACATGTAAGGAAATGTTGAAAAATCAACGGGAGAACGAGTCGTGAAATGAGCAAATTGCATATTTATATAGATGACGGTAGGAAATTTCCATTTTTGGCTTTGCTTTAAAATGAAAAATTCGTTCGCAGGTCACGGAATTATGCATTCTAGCGAGCAACAAACCTAATTATGTATATATACATTACGAATGTAAATATTAAAATATGTGTAATTTCGAGAGTGAATCAGTATCTCAAAAAAGCGAAATTGAAATTTAACGCATAAACCAGTTCGATTACTATCGCATTTCCATATTTGCTGTCACGTTTTATATATATATAACGCGTTCTATTTATCAGAAAGTATAATTTAACATCCTGCGCGAATCTTTCATCTTTAAACGAATTTAAAATTATCTATTTTCTTTATCAAGGAAAAACTGCGCAATAGGGATATATGTACCTGGCGGCGTCATTTTATTCGCGTTGGTATCGTTCGGGCAAGCTTCGAAAACGGAATCATCGCCTTCCTCCTCGGGCCCATCATCGATCGTTCTCTCGATACACGCGGAAGAGTCATAAAGATTGGTCTTAAGGGTATCAGAATCCCCAGAATTCGGTATTGCTTCTATCGCTCCGCCCTCATCCACGTATCCGCTTACATTATCATTTTTCTCCGCCTTTCCGTTTCCATTAACATCCTTACTTCCGTTTACTTCGCCATCTTTCTTCTCTGGTTTCGTTCGATCACCCTCGATTCTGGTATCGTTCTCATTGTCATCTTTCTTGCTATTGTTCGATTTTACTATTGTTTCGGTTCGCAAGAGAGAATTATCGTTGACCTCGTCGCGCTTTCCGGTAGGCAACGGACTCTTAACGGTCAGGTCGTCGACCACTTCCGTGCTGTTTTTCTCCATCGACGGAGAAACTTTCTCAAATCTCTGCACGTCGCCGTTCAACTTCTCTCGTCTACCGGTCGGCCCGTTTTCCTCGAGCTTCGATGAATCAATGCCAACTAATTGCGAGTCGACCGCTTTCTGATTTTTCTTTGGCGTCGACTTCGTCACCTCGCCGTTCGGCCTCTCCTTCTTTGAGCTTTTGTTGCACACACAGCATTTAAACATCGTCAATATCGATTATGGATTTCCGTTGTATCAGCAATAAACGCCTTTCGCCGGCTTTCAACCGAACTTTCGATGCTTTCAAACCGATAGGCCGGTATGTGTTATGTCACGCGGCTCTTATCAACTAGGATCGTTTTACAACGATACCGTTTGATCCGTTCGAATCAATTGATTCGAAAGACCCGATAAAATTGATCGATACATTTCATACGTATCAACGAGAGACAGAGAGAGAGAGAGAATATATATTATATACAAGCACGGACAACTTCGTAACAATGTAAAATATTGACTGCTAATTCGGAGTTTCGTGTCGTTTTGTTTTTTTCCTTTTATATAGATTAAAATATATGTAACAATGGTAAATAGAAAATAGGGTAAACGGTTCTTAATTTATAACGATTATTGACTCGGAATAGTATTGAAGATAATAACGGCGGATAGAAGAATACTTTAATATTTAGGCTCAAGTTCAACGCTGACCCCTCCTCACAGCCGTATATAGTTGAAACTGGTACTTGAATATTTTAGCTCTGCTGGCCCTTTTCAACCAAGCAACCGAATATTTCGTTTCAACCGGATTTCCCACGGGAATCACCAACTATAAATTGTTTGATGTGCAGCCGGTATAAATTACATCTGTTCACAGCCGGTTTATGTATTTACGGTATGTATCCATTGATATCGTAAACTAGCAATCAAATACGCGCTTTAGCGAAACAATAAGATTAGTAACTAACACCAATTTATTTCCTTTCTTTACAGAAGCTACTAATAAACAATCTGATTAACGATCAACGTACATCGGAAGAGCTATATCTATCATTTATTGTCAATATTAACAAAGATAAAATATTTATGTAAGTTTTATCAAGCTTATATTTGCTGTTTCAACGACTCAAAAATCTTCACTTTATCATTTACAAGCAACAGTTTCTAGGAACACATACGTAACGTCTTCATAATAAATACATATGAGAACATTTACAACAAAATTACGACACTTTCGAGGAATCGTGCGATGTGTATAGACGTGTATTTTCCCCGCGAATTTCCCTTGATGGCGCGATGATCGATTCCAACAACGCCCAAGTTTACGTTTTCGAGATCAGTGTAACAGATATAGAAATGGACGTTGTATGCCCATGTAATGCAAGTAAGTAAAAAAACGATCATCAAATTTTTTGATATTTCGAAACGCTAAATTCTATTTTAGAATGGTTTCAGATTACAAGATGTACGAAAAAAATAAGTTTCGCGTTAGAGAAAGAATAGGCATTCTATCTGGCAGTAACCGTACATCCTTCCAAACGTGACCCGCATTCGTCTTTTTCATAATCTTATGAAAGAAAATGAACCAGAAGCTAATCTGATAAGTAGCAGTCAAAGGATAAACGTACACGTATATAGAATATCACAAGCGCATGCTTTTCAATTTCAATGCATGTGAATAATATAACGAATAGAATCGCGGATGGACAAACGTTCGGTCGACGGAGAAAATTTACATACATTTATCTGTAACGAATCACGTTTAAAAACTCAACCGTACAGAATGTAATTAAGAAAGTAAATTAATATTGTGCACGAGACGAGATTAATGTTCCATCCTCACTAAGAAATGTTTGCAACGCTCGTTTCAATTGCATATCCTTTTTAACCAGTCGACTTAATACTATAATATATAGTTTGGCAAAAAATTTGTTTAGCTCTTGGAACACCACCCAAATATTTAAAAAATAACGATTGATATCAAATCACTTCCAGATATTGCAGTGTTATTGACACTTGATAAAAAGCTGAACTCGAGTTAGACTGCACATTGCGAATGAAAATATTGAATGAATTCACGAGATTTGTAAGGGTGGAGTGTCTACCCTCTAAAACAGTCTACTTTAGAAGCAGCCGGCGCAATGCTCTACTGCTTTAGGTTTCGACCGGCACTCTGCGGTGCTGCCGCAGGGTGGTCAAGACCCGAAATTGTTGCAGGTTCTTTAGGTAAAGAGCCACGTGCAGCGCAGGACTTTCGAAATCTAACTTCGTTTCTAACAGGACCGTCAAACTTTAACCCGTAACTGTTCTTCGCGGCAACTAGAAGTCCAACGGATTACTAATTCAGTCCGATACATGAATGTAACTACTAACAGGATGTTAGTCAATAAATAAAATCATAAGATCTGGTTTAGTATAAAATTACTACTGATATAAGAATATATTAAAGCACACATGTCTTGTACAGAAAAAATTTAACTCGTAGAACGTTTCCCACAGACAGATCGGAATGAAGATCAAATAGTTCATAATGACTCACATTCGCATTTAACTCACATTTTCGGTACACCTATGAACGTATTTTATTCTTTATCAGACTTTGCTTTATTACAAATAGCTTACACTGATAATGATAAATTTTATCTAAAACTGAAATATTACAATGTTTTAAATTATGTTCCATACGATTAATGCTTAATATAAATTCCATTATTATGAATTACAGCAAAAAATTACCACGTATTTATGTAATGTTATATAATGATCAACATAAAAATAAGTAATAAAATGTTGACCATTATTTTATAAGAATTGAATACATACTCAACATAAAATTTCCACAATATAATATTTATTATAATTGTAATAATAGCTTCATAACCATCTTTTGCATTCACATATAATTTATTCAATAAAAAACTACAAAATTATAATTAGTTAATATAATATATTGATTTTTTGATAATTTGTTAAACTTTCATGAATCAAACATTGAGTATTATAAACAGTAATAGAGTACATATCATTTTTCATATTGCATCAGAGAATAAAAGAATTTTAATTTATACTCACGATTTTTCCACATATTTAAAACCTTTTTATAAGCACCTGGTACCATTCGGGAATTATCTTCTATCGTTTTACTAAGTTCTGACATTTCGAAATAACGTTTTTCACTAATCACGCAAATGACTGTTAAAAAATATAATGATAAGCAAAATAATGATAAATAGAATACAAAAACTAATGCGTTCGACGTGTAAATGATGAATAATGATAACGGACTCACTTCGTCAGCTTTCACGATGGAATTTTAATCTCGCGTCAGAATCACAGGACCGTATCATGTAACCAACCTAATAATACAAAATCTTGGTAATGAATGTTTTGTTAATCATTACCAAGATTTAATAAGATTATTATATCCCAAAGCAGTACCTTTAAATAGAAGTAATCAAAAACATATCTTTATATAAATTTAAATACTTCTATCTAACATTAAATTGAATAACTTCATACGTTAAATAAATATATCCTTATATAGGCATCAAATTTTAAATACCTTCATTAAAAATGTTATTTGTATTTTTTAAATTACAAATCTCAATTTTTACAGCAAATATGAAACATAGTAATTAAAATATGTTATTTAATGAGATTTAGATACCTCTTCAACATTGTACAGGATTAAAATACGTTACCAGGTGTCAAGTGTCAGGTGCAGCGTAGTATGACTCACAGTCGAAACACAGCAGGAGATACATACAAGTATAACCATGTTCATAACCAAACCAAATACAATTTCGTATCTTTTATCGAAAAAACAATTATAACTCTTCAACTTACACATACGATATATTGCACTTTTCGAGTACACATATATGTATATATTTATATATGAATTACATTAAAGTACAGATAATGTAAACTGCGGAACCTCGTAAATAGTAAAATGTTTTCAGCAAAGCTAATATGAGTCTAGCGGCAGTGAGATGCATTAAACAGTATTGATAAATTAATAACAATTCGCTTACCAGTATGAACCCTCAATGAAAGTCAGCGATATGTACACTGTCACTTTATGACAATCGACTTAATAACAACACAACAAACACGATACACAAGTGGCAAGAATTCAATCTGACAACATAACTAACTACATATACTGGGGCGTTTGCCGGATACCGGAAGTACTACTCTTACTATTGCGCGAGCTTAAAATTGTTAATCGCGCATGCGCCCATGTTTAAATATAATCTCTAAAAGAAATTTATCCGAATTCTACATTATTGCTTTAGAATTATAACTGTTATATCAGTAAGATAAGACAATAATAATTTCTTTATAAAATAGATCAATACATTTTCTACATTGTAGAAATAATTTTAAATTTATCTTCGTAATTCTTAATGAATTTTCACGTATAATAATGTAATTAAAATTGCAGTGAAATGTGTTTATATGGACTCTAAAATTTGTATGATAAATATATTTCAAGATAATATTTCACATATATATATTTCGTATTGATATTATATGTATACATGTGTATGCATGCGTGTGTATATATATATATATATATATCGGTGCTGCCACCTGGTTTTTATTTGGTTCTTCGAAAGAAGTAACCACAAGGCGCAATCATTGCTGCTAAGCTGAGTCACAATTAGTTTTATCTAATGCTTTGTTAAGAGTATTTATCAGTATGAAATGAAAACTTTCTTAATATTTTGCAATACTAATTTACTTTTAGAGTACAATTATCAATATCATTCCTACGTGTAACACTTCAAAGAGTAATAAGCTTTTTAAAGTATGTATGTATTCACTACAATTATTTTGCACAAGTATATTAATCAAAAGTAATACAAAGTATTACATAAGGTGATTAAGTCACGTTAGAAGTTATACGAAAATAAAAACAGGGTATTTGTAAAATATCATATGACCAAAAACATGAGCACAAAATTTATATTTATTGAATCAATGAATATTTTGAGTACAATACCTCAATATCATATGTTACTAGGAACATTCTTAATTCTGTGGCTTATTTGGTTTATTAGTAAGAGATATTTCAGTCGAGATAGAACATTAACTGAAGATGAAATAGAAAGGAAACTTGCGGAATGGAATCCTGAACCTCTCATAAATAATCCACAGATGAATCATATATCTTTAAATCCAAGATGCATAACATCTAGAGCTGGTAAAAGAATAGTGGTAGATGGGAAAGATTGCTTGAATTTAGGTACGCACAATTACCTAGGTTTAACTGAAAATAATGAAATAGAAAAGGATGCAATAGCAGCAATAAGAAAGTATGGAGTTGGTTCTTGTGGTCCACGTGGATTTTATGGTACTGTGGATGTTCATCTTGAATTAGAAGAACGTTTAGCAGATTATACAGATACAGAAGAAGCAGTTGTATATTCATATGGATTTAGTACAATTGCGTCTGCAATTGCAGCTTATTGTAAACGCAGGGATCTTATATTTGTAGATGAACAAGTAAATTTTGCTATACAGAAAGGATTAGATGCAACTAAGGCTAATATTACTTATTTTAAACATAATGATGTAAATGATCTTAGTAATTTATTGATGAAACAAGCAAAAATTGATGAACAAAACCTTAAAAAAGCAGCTAAAATCAAACGCTTTCTAATAGTTGAGGGTATTTATATGAATACTGGAAATATTTGTCCACTACCAGAATTGGTTGCACTCTGTAGGCAATATAAATTAAGGATATTTATTGATGAATCAATATCATTTGGAACTCTTGGTAAACATGGGAAAGGTATCACTGAACACTTTGATGTTCCTAAACACGAAATTGATATGATTATGGGTAAGCAATATTATTCAATTATAATTATCAGCAATAAACTACTATAGATCTTAATTTCTATTAATAATTTGTATTATATTTTATATACTTTATACTTTTTAGGTTCTCTGGATTGGGCAATGGGGTCTATTGGAGGTTTCTGTGTAGGCACATCATTTATTATTGAACACCAACGCTTATCTGGTCTTGGATATTGCTTTTCTGCATCTTTACCACCTCTTTTAACAACTGCCGCTATTACTTCTTTAAATATTATGAAAAATAATCCACAACTATTTAGATCATTAAGAGATAATTGCATAGCCATAAATGAGGGACTCCAAAACATTCATTGCCTGGAATGTTCAAGTTTCCCAGAATCCCCAGTAAAACATGTATATTTAAAGAATAAGAAAGACCGTGCTACAGAAGAAAAATTGCTTTCTAAAATCTCTGATAAATGTATTGAAAATAATTTAGCAGTCATAACTCCTGCCTATTTAGAAGCAGAGAAAAATGTACCTAGGCCTAGTCTTAGACTTTGTGTTTCTACACTTCTCAACAAAAGTGACATTGATTTTGCAGTGAATGTATTGAAAAACAGCGCTGAAGAAATACTATCAGTATAATTGAAAGTAAAAGAAAAAATTTAAAACCAGTGTTTTAAAATTAATATATGTTTTACACATGAATTATTTTTCTCTATTAATATATGGTTGATTATATATTAATTGATTATATATAGCAAAGTATTCTCCTTTCCAACAAATTTGACATTATTTTTTATATAATATTGTGCCATTTTCATATTGTGATGAATATATCATATTATAAAAATTAATTTAAAATTGATTTTGAATTAAATATAATTATATTATATGTAATTTCAAATGAATAAATAAATATAAAGCAATGTAAGATTTTTATCATCTATTTTATGCTATAACAATGCATATTATAGTAGTACTTACAAAATAATTATACTTAAGAATAACATTAATGTTTAAACTAAATTAATAGTTTGCATTTCAAATTTAATTTGTAATCAATTATTTCTTAAATATAATTTTGCATATACAGGGTAGCCCCACTAAATATCACTCTCATTTGTTATTAGTAGCGGACAAAAGATTAAGACAAAATGGAAAAAATAAATAATTGATTTACTTTCCATAAAAAATATAAATACAGTGTTCTACTTTTGGTATTAACTAATTAGACATTTGTTTATACACTTTAAAAAAAATTTCATTTTAATACTTTGCTCAGTAACTAAGTTATAAAAAAGGAATGAAATCTGTATAATATCTCATCGGTCAAAAGTTTAAGACTATATAAAAAAATATTACTTTTTAAATTCAACATTTTGTCCAATATCCGTTATTTCTTATCATTTCCTCTTGGCATAAAATCTATTAATTTTTTACATTGATCTACCGTAATATTACTCCAAGCTGTTTCAATTGTAAAGTTCATTTAAATTTTTCGATTTATAACCTTGTACTGTCTTTTTTATGATGCTCCACAAATTTTCGATTGAATTTTTGAGCTTTAGCAAATGCAAGTCGTCTTTTTCGATTCCTAGAACTCAGCAATGGTTTCTTTTGGGGTTTTCGTCCTCCTAAGTTAAAGTCTTCTAATCTTCTCCTAACAGTTCTAGCACTAATTTGTGTATCGTTTTTATAGTTTATTTCCACAGCAATATTATTTGCACTACGAAAACGATCCTTTCCGCTCAATCGATGAATTCGGCGATCCATTTTCGGCGTTGTTTTCCGTGGTCTTCCGTTTTTCGGTTGATCGCAATACATGCCTGCCTTTAAAAATTTATACCAAGCTTGCTTACAAGCCGTTTCTGACCTGTTCACTATATTTGCTATTTCGATGAAGGTTTTACTTTGCTTTCGCAGCCTTACGATTTGTTTCCTTTCGTTTTCAAGTAAATTCTTTGATTTACCCATAATCTGTTCCTACCTAAATGAATTTTAAGCAATAAAAGATACACTAAATAATGATTTTGACATTCCAGAATCAAAATGTTCAAAAACTATATTCATATTCACGTTTTACACAGATCGTCTTAAACTAATGTCCACTGTTTACAAGAAGCGGTAATTAACTGTTGTAACTCCTACATTGTTTGTATTTAACAACTGACGGCCTGAGGTTACGAAGGTCAAACATACAGCTATGTTATTCCAAAGAGACAAACCGAATAGAAGAACAATATGTTTGTAATCCAATTTCAATATCGTTGTAGACCATGAAAAAACAAATTCAACGGCATTAATGGTAATAACTATACTGTTCCTGAAATTTAATTTCGAGATATCGTTTACTTTTAACTATTCAACTTACGTATTATAAAAACAGCGTATTTAAGAATTTATAATTTCTATGTAACTTTATTTCTTTATGTGCATTTAGACATTTTTTAAATATTCGCGCTAGGATAATGATTTTCCTGAGGCGCGTATCCGGTAAATTTTTGTGTCATGGAGGAGGAAGAACTTCCTCTTTCTTCCACATTGCACCCGCAAATTTTTGCTGAGGTAGGAAAATTTATTTTACATTATTTTTGTGATAAAATAATAGCTTACTTACTTTGTGTTTATAAAAATCATTTTATAATACTATTTAAATCATGTTTCATTAATCAAATGCAGAAGGTATAAGATATTCTTGATTATTCAAGTGAAAATAAACAATATGTACATGCCATGCGGTCACCTAACCTTAATTTTAGTAATTCCTAAATATTTTCATATTTATAATTTATATGTTTAAAAGTATCGATTATTTATGCATATAAAACTATCATATATGCTTATAATGGAAGCGCATGTATAAATTTTATTGTCTACATATACTTATATGTGTGATGAATTATATAGAATTTTTATACAATATTTGTTTTTCATGAATATTTGTAAAATAAATAAGAAAATAGGAAAAATTATATGATGATAAAATAAAATGTCTGATAATTTGAGAACCATACAGACGCTAGAAATAGCAGAACCCATCTGTGTGCGAATTACAAGATTATACATTACACATGCGTGTAGTCTGATTTTAATTTTTGTGAAATGCCTTAAAATATTAATAGTAAATTATATATAAATAAGTCTCTTTATTTTTAGTCCTTAAACGTTTTGTCCCTATACACACTTCAAGATGGGTAGGGAGGACAAGGCAACATGGAAATCCAATTACTTTACAAAACTTGTTGTAAGTATTTCAAATATTTTATCGCGAAATCATCACTAAAATATTTAATTCATATCTACATTATATATATATTTTTTATACAGCAACTATTGGATGATTACCCAAAATGTTTCATTGTGGGTGCCGACAATGTTGGTTCGAAACAAATGCAACAAATCCGTATGTCCCTTCGTGGGAATGCTGTTGTATTAATGGGAAAGAACACAATGATGAGGAAAGCTATTCGTGGTCATATTGAACGCAATGCTGCCCTCGAAAAACTTCTTCCACATATTCGTGGAAATGTTGGTTTTGTTTTTACCCGTGGAGACTTAATCGAAGTAAGGGACAAACTTTTGGAAAACAAAGTCAGAGCACCAGCTAGAGCAGGTGCTATTGCACCACTAAGTGTAATTATTCCTGCTCAAAACACTGGTCTTGGGCCTGAGAAAACATCATTCTTTCAAGCTTTGAGCATTCCTACCAAAATCTCTAAGGGTACTATTGAAATTATTGTAAGCATATGATTCAATTTAAATTAATATCTTTTTGTCTGAGTAAAAGGTTAATATAATAACAAGTAAAAAATTATATTTCATTATGTTTTAGAACGATGTACATATTTTAAAACCAGGTGATAAAGTGGGTGCATCTGAAGCTACTCTTTTAAATATGTTGAACATTTCTCCATTTTCATATGGTTTACTTGTTGAACAAGTCTATGATTCGGGTACTATTTTTGCACCTGAAATTTTGGACATCAAACCAGAAGATTTAAGAGAAAAGTTCATGGCTGGAGTGGCAAACTTAGCCGCAGTGTGTTTAGCTATTGGCTATCCCACAGTAGCTAGTGCTCCTCACAGTATCGCTAATGGATTCAAGAATCTGTTGGCCATTGCTGCTGTGACTGATATTGAATTTCCAGAAGCAACTACAATTAAGGAATACATCAAGGTATGTTATATTCACGTAATTTTTCAATTTTCATCAACACATACTGTAATAAGTTTCTAAAATATTGATGTGATGAATCATGTTTCTGAAAATCTTATGTAATTAGTGCCAGAACTAGAAATAGTGGAACCCACTGGCACTATTAAGATTCTTGTTGAAAAATGCGTAAAATGCAGTCTGATAACATATACTATGTATAGTTTACATGTAATTATTAAAACCCATCTAACATTATCTAACGTTTTTATAGGACCCAAGTAAATTTGCTGCTGCAGTTTCTGTTGCTGCACCAGCTACGGCTGCTGCAGAAGCACCAGTCGCGGAAAAGAAAGAAGAAAAGAAAGAGGAATCTGAATCAGAAGATGAAGATATGGGATTCGGTTTGTTCGACTAAAATACGAATGTACATACATATATATGTATTACATGATTAATGACGTGAATATTTTAATAAACCGAACCTTCAAGACATACAACACTGAAATAAAAAGTGATTCATAACATACGTTGCATATCAGTTTAATCAATCCTTTTACTTATTTGTTACCTTCATTTATTTTCACAAATTTATATCGATAATAAAGGTAAATATTACACCATTTAAACGAATGATATGACGTCAAATGGTAATTGATAAAAGTAAAAATTTAAAAAATAAGGATCAAAATTTTAGTGTAATAAGTATAGAGAATGTTTTGAAGACATGTCAAAGATTTTTATTTAGTCGATAATTATTTATGGTTAATTATCTTAACTATAAGAGTCAATATTATTGGTTTGTATATAGCCAAGATTTATAAAATAATTAAAATTACATAAATTTTTGTACAAATTCTTTATTTTATCATACTAAAACATATGATAAAATCAGTATCTGTCTATCGAATTTTTCATCCATATTAATAATTAATTCTTGCGTTCCTATGGCTAGTTCACTAGGATAACGTAAAAGTAAAAGAAGTATATATCTGTAGTGATAAAATTGATCATCCCTTTAGCGGGATATCTCCCGCTAAAAACAGCGCTTTAAGAAAAAACGTAAAAATTATACAAATACAAATGTCATTTTATATTAAAATTCTTTTTTATTTATATTTACATTATACATAAATAAACAATTTTATGTAACAAATAATATTGCCTGTAATGTTTATTTACTTAAATTAGAGTATCATTTACCTATAATTTACAAATTTATTGTTTCATTTTGCTTTACTTACGGTAGACCGCATTTCTATTTAAGAAAAAAGTTACATGATATAACTGGTAAGATATAAAATATGTAGCGGACTATAGCCTACAAGTACGACTATAGAGAATCTGCATTAGTAAGTTCTTAATAGTACATACATATGAACCACGATTGACCCGGCTACCGGAATCCGCGTTCTGTATTGCGGAGGGTTAATCTGTTTAATTACACACGTGAGTCATCTGGACTGATCAGAGAAATGTTATATTATGATTATCTATCAAGGAAAGAATGGTATATTGCTATCTAAAGAAAACAATTATTACTATACAATTACCTAAGTTTTATCAATTGAAACATGAATTGACAATATTTTAAGCCGATATCTCCAAGTGTTTCTAGTCGGAGTTGTGGTAGGAGGATATGATTACCTTGTAGTTATATATCATTGAAGTGACGGGATACTCATAAAAGACTGTAGTTAGTCTACAAAGCAGTATTATACTTTATTTCATTTTAGGATTTGTGGCGGTTTCTCCGTGCGTGAACGTGAAGTTAAGATTGTATTTCGATATAACTCGGCAGAAATCGGGTTAAGTCGATCTTGCGCGAAATTCTATTTCAAGTGTCAAGTTAAAAAAAAAAGCTTATATTAATTGTTCTATATAATAATGGGATTACTATCCGAAGGAAGCCCTTTAACCTGGGAAGAAACGAAAAATCTTGCTGACCATGTTCGGAAACATGGAATTATTCAATTCATTAACCTATACAAAAGACTCAGGGATCGACAGGGTGATATACTCAAATGGGGCGATGAGGTAATATTTATTTTTTACATTTTCGTTATGTGACATTTATCAACATATATCGTAATGTCATGCAATAATATATATACTAAGTTATTAGAAAGAACGTTATCTTCTTTTCGTGTAATTTTCGTACGGAATGATAGAAATACAAATCACGCAATATCTTTTATTATTAACTCATGTTAATTTTTGAAGAATAATTTTAATTTTATTGATAAATATTATTTCTATTATATTATTTCTAATTTAATATAATAATGTAGTTATTATATCCTATGTACAATTGTAAAAATATAATTTTGATAAAAAATTAAATTTAGACCTTAATTCATTATCTATTTGTTATCTGTATATTACTTTTATTTGTTTGAACTTTTATAACATTCTTATGAGATTAATATTTGTAGAGGCAATGAATGAATATTTCCAGCAATTATAGATATTAAACTACTATAAGGAATGACCTTGAGTTTTCTCCAACTACAATTCAGTCTTAGATACATGATTCAACATTTTTTGCTCTATTTTATTGATATGTCGCCCACTTATTACAAAATTGACATATTTCTTAAATCTACTCTTATCACTGTTATTTCCATATTTAAATTATTAATATTTTTAATGTGATTTCTAAATAGGTTGAATATATGCTTATTAAATTTGATGATAAAGCAAAAACTGCAAAGCTTAGTTTAAGAGCTGCAGAAATATTAAAAACATTAAATGAAAAAGAATATAATGATCCAGAGTAAGTATCTTATTCTTTATTTTTTAAAAAGAATTTTAATTGATGTAAATTACAAATATTACTGAAATATATCTTAAGTTGGCTGTTTAAATATATAACAATATATTTTAATAATAATTATATTTTTTTTAATAATGATAAAATAATCTAAAATATTTAAATAATTTGTTTCACAGCAATATTAAATCATTATGGAGACCTGAATATGGTGCTTATATGTTAGAAGGCACACCAGGAAAGCCATATGGTGGCTTATTAGTTCATTTTAATGTTGTTGAAGCTAACATGAGATATAGAAGGCAAGAAGCTTCAAAATTACTTGAACCCAATGAAGTTTTAATGTCTTTAACTAATTTTCCTAGGTATGTAAATTAGTATTTTTATCAAAATTTATTATATTTGATATGTATGAAATACATTGTTAGCTTAAATATTCTCTTACAGAACAGGAGCATATGATTTCACAGATCCTCCAACACATCCAACTCCAAATTCAGGGGCATCAAAAAGTTTATTTTTTCCAGATGAAGCTATATATCCAGGTCATCCGCGATTTAAAACATTAACGAGAAATATAAGACTACGACGTGGAGAAAAAGTTGCTATAAACATTCCTAGTATGTACTTATTGTATTTAATAGTTGCACATTTGTATCTTTTTATGAATATAAAAATTCAGTTAGAGCTTGACATGAAGTGTTTCTTTGCAGTTTATAAAGATAAAAATGTTTCAAGTCCTTTTAAAGAGGATTTTAGTCCCTTTATTGAAGATGAATCAAGTTGTGCAGCAAGAGAAGATCATATTTACATGGATGCCATGGGTTTTGGAATGGGTTGTTGCTGTCTACAACTTACTTTTCAGGCTTGTAACATAGAGGAAGCAAGGACATTATATGACCAATTAACGCCTTTATGTCCAATAATGGTCAGTAATATGTAAAAATATAATTATGTTTTCATAAGCTATGAAGGCATGAAGTTAGCATATTCTTTCGCGCATGCTCTACAGAACATTTATTTAACATTCGATAGTTGGCTCTGACTGCTGCTAGTCCATTTTACCGAGGATATATAAGCGACGTTGATTGCCGGTGGAATGTGATATCTTGCTCTGTAGACTGCAGAACACAAGAGGAACGTGGCTTAAAGCCTTTGGAAGAAAATAAATTCAGAATTAGTAAATCTAGATACGATTCTATTGATTCATATCTTAGTGAGCAAGGAGAAAAATATAACGATGTTCCCTTAACGTATGATGATGAAGTATATAAACAACTATTAGATAATGGAATTGATAAATTACTTGCACAACATATAGCTCATTTATTTATCAGAGATACTGTATCTTTATTTTCTGAAAAAGTTCATCAAAATGATTTGGAGGATACTGATCACTTTGAAGTAATTATCATTATTATTATCAATTAAGTTTATCTATAAAAATTTAGCTTTGTATACAAACACAAAATATAAAATTTCAGAACATACAATCAACTAATTGGCAAACTATGCGATTCAAGCCACCACCACCAAATTCATCTATAGGATGGCGTGTTGAATTTCGTCCATGCGAAGTTCAAATTACGGATTTTGAAAATGCTGCAATAGTTTGTTTTATTGTCCTTCTTACAAGAGTTATTTTAAGTTATAAATTAAACCTTCTGATACCAATTAGTAAAGTTGATAAAAATATGGCTCGGGCACAAAGGAGAAATGCAGTTACAGCAGAAAAATTTTGGTTCCGTCAAGATATTACATCAGACGCAAAAAAGCAAGATGATGGACAACCAGAGTATACAGAATTTACTGTTAACGAAATTATTAATGGAAAGGTATTAATACTTTGTTCATGAATGAAATCAATTAACAGATTTCAAAAATATCCTATAATATATTATTTGTATCAGGATGGTATTTTTCCGGGTTTAATACCGTTAGTAAATTCGTACTTAGCTAGTATGGATGTAGATGCGGATACACATTGTACTGTACAAGCATATATGAAATTCATACAAAAAAGAGCTTCTGGAGAATTATTAACGACTGCTGCATGGTTAAGGAAGGAAGTTGTTTCACACCCAGAGTACAAGTACGTATGTCATTTAGTATATATATGTGTATGTGTCTGTGCAAAATGTATGAAAACTTTTATTATATTTCTAATTCTATGTTACATTATATAGAAACGATTCTGTAATAACACAACGCATCAACTATGACTTATTAAAAAAAGTACAAAAGATTGTATCTAATGAAATATCGTGTCCAGAATTACTCGGAACGTGTATACTATCAAAAACTAATGAAACTATACCTGCAGCAGTTGCAAAAGCGGAAAAGGTTCCCATGTGAATTATTGTTGTTAATAACAATGGCTTAAATATGCTTAAATGGATATATATATAATATTATATATATATATATGTAATATTATATATATATATATAATATAGATACACAATAACTTAAATAGATAACAATTAATATAGATTTAATTTTCGTTTATTTTAGTGCACTTCAGATCTTCTTGTACATACTTAACATTTAAAATATTGTGTGTTCACGTCCAATGATTTCATGGTTTTTAAAAACGGTAACATTCCATAAAATGATATTATACCCAGTACATTAAAAAAATGTATACTTTTGTAAAAAATAACAATTTACTTTGCAATAGCAGTTTCATTAGAGGACAAATTTTGATATAAACATACAATATAAATTACAATGTTGATATGCTTAAACATAAATAACAACTACTAAATTACAATGAAACATGTCCTACATGCATCAATTTTAGGAAATAAACGAACAGCAATTATTTTCTTCGAGGTCAAATGTACTTCATAATATAGAAAAAAACACATTTTTTTTTAAATTTATAACGAAAAGCTTTTGGGATCTACATCGTCTATAGTGCTATTGTTGTTTTATGTTACAATACTATATTGTTTATTTAATGATAAATATCATGTAGTTTATCCCAAAAGTCGAATTTTATTATTTTATTGTGAACAATACTTAACAAAATTTAATAGTATTAACATTTGTATTTAAAAAAATATGTTTATAAATTTTTACTTATTTTATATTCTTATTTTTATTTTCCTGAACTTGTCCTATAGGAGATATAAGTATTCCATAACAAAGCTATAGATTGTACTACTAAAACCTGATGATGTAAAGGTACAAAATAAAAGTTAAATAGTTGTACCATAGGCCAAATCTAAAACAAATTTTTCATTCACAAATTTATTTTTAAATATTTTTAGATATATATTGTCTTAATATGTTACCTTATAATTATTTTTTAAAATATCTGGATACTCATTATACAATTTTTTTTTTAACTGTTCTAAGTCATTTCCTTGTAGAATACCAATTGTTGATAGTAGAACTATTAAAAATGCAGGTGCAAAAAATAATTGATCACAAGACACCTTCTTTAATACTACAATTCCTCCTTTTGAGCCAATATATTTATCTAATATTCCGTACCAAGTTCGTGTGACAGGACCCTGCCATATAAGTTTAATGGAATTTATTTTATAAAAGCTTATGCAACAAATGTATAATTTATTCAACTTAATCAATTGTTTTATACATTTTATTATTATTTTACAATCATATGCATTATTAAGCTTTAGTAAATCAATATCATACATGTTATAAATAAAAATCAAACATTTTTGCAATTTTATATCAAATTTACTTACAGTAAGGAAAAGTCCTATGCATCCAAACTGAGCTGTTCTTATAAAATCTAAATCTTTAATTTTTCTTCGCTCAACTAGATTTTGTGCAATCTGATCTCCAAGTGCCATTAACGTACCTATCCGTTTAAAAATGTAAATAACTATTAATATATGTATAATAATAAAAGAATTTTTGATATTTCAAAAATGCTGTATATGTATATTCTTTACCCGCTTGTACCGCTTGAGTGAGTAACGGATATCTTGTTAAGAACCTTTGATATATTTTGACAACACCCAACATGTTCGTAGGATGTGTCATTATCATATTAAAAGTTATTAAAACTTTGTTGGTTACTTTTTAACTTCATGCATATTACGTATCTTTAATCTGATATTACGTACACACAATGTATATGGTTGTCATATTATGAAACTATTTTATTGAAAATACATTTGATTAGTACATTTAATTCACGTTATATGAGATTTAATAAATACACGACATGTGATAATATGTAACAATGTGAAACACGTGGATTACTAAACTTACAATTTACAGTAGTATCGTAGATTTTATTTAATCCATAAAATCATAGTACACATACACGCATGTATGATAACACACACATACATATATATATCTATTTTATGTTACAAGAGAAGAAATTCCTCTCTGATATTATCAATCCTAGTTTTTGTCATCAATTATAAAACTGCATTATAAAAAGTAAATAATGTTTTAATATACTTATAGATACTTTATTTTAAAGATATATGTACATGTACATGTACATACACATACAGGCATTTGCTTGGTATTCTGTTACCAAAGCCGTGATTGTGTTGTGTAGCCGTTTAAGAACTTGGGGAATTTCAGGCTGAATTGTTATTACCCATATAGTACCGCTGACCAGGGTTACCATTGCCAAGTAAAATCTCTCACCAACGATAACATGAGATCATATTACCCTCGCTATCACTCTACAACTCGCTCATATCACATGAAGTAAATTTCTTCTTACATCTTTCCGCATTGCGTCCGTAATTTGTTGCCCTACCTTATTTCTTTACGATATGAGTTATGACGTCATTAATCCATTAACTATACTATTGGGTTGGCAACAAAGTGATTCCGGATTTTGTCAATAGATGGTCTTAGCATATTCTTTTGTTTTCTCAACGTGTTCAAAGCATCTGAGCTATATTGTTTTCTTGTTGTTGGACTTCCACCTTTAATTTAGTAAAAAAAATTGTATCGATTAGTTATTTAGTTTCGTTTTTATCCCAATTTAAAAATGAAAGAACGCTTCGCGCATTTCAGACATATTTTATTATATTATTTCCGAAAAGTCAAGAACGCATCGCAAGCATACAAGAAGTTACGTGTCGTACATGGGAATGAAGCCTCGAAAAAAAAGCAGCGTCAAAATTGGTTTGCCAAATATTGTACTCTACTAGAAAATACTGAACAATTGAACTATCCAACTGAATTTACTGAGATCTCTTTGTTCGCCTTTACCTTGTTTTCGTTAGTATAAAGGAATCTTGTACTTTGAACTTTTACCAAGAAACCAAACGATTAATTCAAATGTGTACATTCAACAACTCGCCAAACTGAGCGATACAGTTCAAGAAAAGCGACCAGAATTGACAAATCGTAAGGATGTTGTTTTCCAGCATGATAATGCAAAGCCCCACACATCTTTGGTCACTTGCCAAAAATTATTGGAACTAGGTTGGGATGTGTTGTCACATCCACCATATAGCTGTACCATATAGCTAACCTTGCGCCTTCAGATTATTATTTTTTTAATGACGCTGATGATGTAAAATCACATTTAATACAGTCTTTTGCTAGTAAAAGTCAGAAGTTTTATGAACATGGAATTATAACATTGCTTGAAAGATGGAAAAAGGTCATCGACAAAAATGTACAATACCTAATTGAATAAAGTTGTATCTTTTTAAAAAATTTTGAATTTTCCTTTTTATTTAAACAAAATAAACTTCAAAACAAAATACCTGTATTTCGATAATTAATTACAAAATAAGTTTTGAGCTATTACAATTTTTATGTTTTTAAGAAATGGACACTGAACTCTAAGTTACAATCCTTTCTCTTGTGTCGTTGTTCGGTCTATTTATGTTCTTGGATTTTACATAACAAAATGCAATTTATTTACTTCCTAACAAGAAAAATTATTATTAATTAATGATAATAAAAATGAATTTGATTGGAGTTAATCATATAGAAAAGTGAGCGATTTATGCCTTGTCAATATGCTTTATTATGGTAGTAAAAGTAAATATACAAAATGAAGAATGATTATAGTTATCATTAATAAATAATTGTGACATTTAATCGATAAATCTTTTGTTAAAATCCATTTGCTCATTGTTGCTTCGGTTACGTTGCTGCACAAATTCATACTTGTCGCGCTACACGGAGTCATACGCGCGCGTCAATAAATAAAAGTTCTTAAAAGTTACGCTACGGGGAGCTACCTGGCTATAACGATACATGACAATTGTATTGAATGCGCAGTTGGTCATACTGCTGAACTGACAGTACGGTTAGAAAATGGTTGCAAAGTAAAGATGGCAGTGAGAGGTGATGCACGAATTCTCCTCCTCGGAATTTTATGTATTTTCTTGTTAAAATCATGTAATGGAGCCGCGACAGATATTGAATTAGACGCAAAAGCACAGTTGTTACATAGACTCGATAGTTTAAATCTTTTATTATATACATTTTTATTGATATTAACTGTTTTAACAATATGGACATTTAAGCATCGTCGTCTTAGGTTTCTCCATGAAACTGGTCTAGCTGTCATTTACGGTAAGTCGTCTGCTATAGTTTATGTTTACGTAGTATAAACGTAATAACGCGCATGTTTTGCAAATTTTAATAGTTTTTATTTATAGCTATAATATTTGTCATTTTATTACTGCATAAATATAATACATATTAAATACTTTTCTGTCTCAGATCTATATATTTTTTTATATATACATATGATATCTTTCTTGTATGCTTTTAAATTCTGATATTATAAGCTAATTTGATTTTATCTATACATAAATTAAAAGAATATATTTAATTGTAGTTATTTGTAATTAAATATTTTATACCTTTTATAAATAATTGTATTTATGATTATATAAAAATAACATCTCCTTGAAAAGTATAAGTAATGAAACTGATTCCTAAAATTATTCAATATCTTATTTTATGTATATTTTATCTATTTTTACGAATATAAAAGATATTACATTATAAATATTACATCATCTATGTATACAATGTATATACATGTACATACACCTGTGTAAATAAAAAAATAAGATTTAATAAAATTTAAAAAAAGAATAATTTATCATCATGTAAAGTATTGATTATCAATTGTTAATGACTTTAAATTGTATATAAGTTATAATCATTTTATCATAGACAAATTATGAAAAATAATTGTATTATTTAAATCTTTTAAGAAATTAGAAATTAATTATTCATATATGTCTTTTTAGGATTAATTATAGGGGCAATAATTCGTTATGGTTTCACAACAAGTAGTACCATTCTTCATATGCCTGTTGTGCCAGACAACAGTAGTAAATATAATCAATCGGTTCCTCCAGATACCTTATGGTTACGTTTTCCAGAAGATAAAGGAGGTGGTGTCATTAAAAATAAGACATTTGCCTATTCATTTAGGGGAGAGATTTATAAGCAGGATAATGAGATAGATTTGAAGGTATTATTTAATACAATTATTCTATCTCTATTAAACTAAAATTAAATTAGACAGTAGAAAAACTAATTATATAAAAATATAAAATTTTAACAGGCCACCTTTGATCCTGAAATATTTTTTAACATTATTTTACCACCAATCATTTTCCATGCTGGGTATAGTTTAAAACGTGTAAGTAACAGTATATTTGTTTTTTATATTTATTGTATAATATAATACAATATGAAACACCATAGAATTTGATATTTCTTTATTTCAGAAATACTTCTTTAGAAACTTAGGAGCGATTCTTATGTATGCTTTAATTGGAACATCTATATCAGCTTTTGTTATTGGGTATGTTTTTCACATTTTAATGAGAAGTATGTATGATTAATAAGTACGCAATTACTTTCATGTCACAATAATAAATTTATTTAGAGTTTTTGCGTGGAACGTTTCTTGTGATAATTTTATGTCCATAGGTCATTTAGATTGAATATATCTGTTGTTTTCCTCATAGGCTGCAGATATGGAAAAATTCTTTGTAATATAATGATATATTTTTTTAATTATGCTCTTCTCTGATATGTATACCATTTGTCTTCTTTTCAGAGCTTTGATGTACGCCTTTGTGCAATTAATACCACATCTGTCTGCTTCATTTACATTTTTGGATACCTTATATTTTGGTGCATTAATATCTCCTACGGATCCACTGACAATAATTTCTATTTTTAATGATTTACATGTAGATGTAAATTTATATGCTTTAGTATTTGGGGAAAGTGTATTAAATGATGCAGTTGCAATTGTACTTAGTGGGTATGTATATAAAAACATTACAAATGTCAGCAACAAGTCTCAATCAAATACACACATAAATTATATGTTCTATTGTAGTGCCATACAGAATTATGGAGAACGTTATCAGTCAGGTTCAGGTGGATTTGAAACTGTAGCATTTTTCCAAGCATTTGGTGATTTTGTTGGAATATTTAGCTTATCTTTATTTATTGGTGCTACCATGGGCTGTATCACTGCTTTGTTAACTAAATTTACTAGAGTCAGAGATTTTCCACTTTTGGAATCAGCATTATTTGTTTTAATGTCTTATAGCACATTCTTAATTGCTGAAGCATCTGATCTTACAGGTAACATTCATAAAAATCCCACATTACCTTGAATTTTCATGTAGATATTTTCTACTAATGTAGTTAATATTTAAAATAATTATTTACATACAGGTGTAGTCGCTGTCTTATTTTGTGGTATTTGTCAAGCACATTACACATATAATAATTTAAGTCCGGATTCGCGGCAACGGACGAAACAATTGTTTGAACTCTTAAATTTTTTAGCTGAGAACTTTATATTCAGTTACATTGGTGTTACAATGTTTACTTTTCCGAAACACCATTTCGATCCAGGATTTATTTTTGCAGGATTTGTATCCTTATCATTTAATGATGTTTAACTTCATATATTATATATCGAACATACATGTAACATTGAAACCTTAACCACCTTATTATAGCTTTGTGCATTACTAGGTCGGGCAGCCAATGTATATCCATTATCTTTTATATTGAATTTAGCGCGAAAACCAAAGATATCGTTAAATTATCAGCATATGTTATTTTTTGCTGGTTTACGTGGAGCCATGAGTTTTGCTCTGGCCATCAGAAATACTGTATCTGATGCTCGGCAGGCTATGTTAACAACAACGAGTTTAATTGTAATTCTGACAGTCATTTTCCAGGGTGGTGCAACAACTCAGTTTTTGAGCTGGTTTAATATACCGTAAGTGTAAAAGATATCTTTTTTATTATTTTTCTCTTATAATTTATTTATTTAAATAAATTACGCTTTTTCAGAGTTGGAGTAGATGAAGAAATAGAAGGATTATCACACAATGGAATGCGCAGTGTAAGTATTACATTTGTATTTTTAGTTATTGTAAAGTCATATATTAGTTTTCATTTTACAGAAATAATATAAATAATATGAAATTGAATTTATACTAACATATAATGTGTGCTAGGTTTCTTTTTATGTATTTTTGGTATAAAAAATATAGTAATATTTATTAATAACATGTAGTTTAGGTTATCTATTGCTAATGTATGTTTTAAAAGTAAATTATTTTTTAAATATTTTATGTTTTGTAACTTTCTCAGATTCTTTTTCATGCATATACTTTTAATCATGTTGCTTGTTAACTTATAGTGGTTTCTTTTTATTTTGTACAAATTACAGGTTTATTTATGTATATTTATTAAATATATTATTATAAAATATAGATAATGAAACAGTAATATCCATTATTTAATATATATTCAAATAAAAGGTACAAATAAATTTTTGTTAATACAATGTACATAAAAAGTTGTCAGACGCAAAATTTTAATAAGATTAGTTTTTATTAGATGTTGATCTTTAAATCTTATTAGTTATAGTTGATATTCAGAAAGCATCTCTTTCTATATAAAAGTATAGTAATTTTTAATTAATAGCCAATATTATTTATAATTTAAAGAGTATATTGGCTCACTATATCAATGTTTAAAATCATTATTATTAAAACTGGAAGTATTTTAAGTGTTTAGAAGTGGTTTAAAATATTCTCAGAATGTTGGTTATTGATTATAATTTATTTATGTTAATACATGTTTTGAATAAAGATTATTTGATATAAGTAGAAACAAAAGATATTTTAATTGTTGACTTTCTGGGCCATTTATTCATAATATATACAAAATCATTTATTGAATATAAAATAATCTAAATTATTCAGGAGTATAGTTTATTTATAAGAATTAAAATGTAAAAATATTTGCGCATGAACGCTTCAAAATTGTTCTCATACTGTTATATTTTCTATCCTTTATATATTCCCAAGTATTATATTCCGAATTATTGTGGTGTGCACTTTTAATATTATACACTATTATTAAAAATTCTTAAAATCTTTATTTCTGTGTTTGAAAAACGTCCGAAAAGATTATACTTGCAAATGTTTGTTTTCTAGTTCCACTTAAGTAACCTTGGGTTACTCTTGCACAAAAACTACTAAATTCATAAATAGCTTGCACTAGAACTTAACTTAATGGAAAATCCAGCATGTCTAATTACATTGTAACAAAGTTGGTAAAAATGCTTGGTTAATTCTAAATAATTTCGCTTAATAATTATTATAAAAAGATTAGAATTTAACGTACTAATGTTAATAGTCTGGTGGCGAAGGTGGCTTTGGAGATCTGGACATACATAGGGAGAGAAGTCCGCCGGTATGTTTTCATTTTAATTCAAAAATTGAATTATGCTATTTATATGGTAACAAATAATTCGTACATTTAACTTGCTATATAAATATATAAATCCTGTGTTTATTACATTGAGATTAATTTGATGCTATAGACTTTTGTAGTTATTTAATCTTCTCTTACATGACTATGCAACATATAAATAGTTTTGTATATTATAAGTAGTATTGTCTGAGTTGCTTTCTGTCATTAGTACAGATGTGTAAAATAATCAAATTATGGTATTTAATAAGGGATTTAATAAAAATTATCTTATTAAAATGCTTGCAACGACCACTAATTGTTATATTACATTAATTGAATTATTGTTTATCAAAAATAATACAATGATACCAAAATAAATATTTCTGTTATTATTATGACTTAAATATTGAATTATAAATATGTTAATATCTATTAATACATACTAACGATTTTTAAAGGTAGGATTTAGTTTCAAAAGTGACACAGAAATTATTATTTTATGTTAAAGATTTGTAAAATATGTTCTATTTAAAATTTAACATTTTGAAAGTGATATTGCTAACAAATTTATAAATGCTTGTGTTTATATCGTGCAAACTAAAAATTCAGCTTCTATTTATTTATGTATATATAATAAAAATTAATTGCAATGTAACTATTGCTTTATATATGTAGAAAATTTTAGTCTTATTTTCATTATTAAACATCAGTTTGATTTGCTAATTGCATGTGCTTCAATATTTCCTTTTGTATCATTTTTGTTATCCATTCTGTATGTTGATGATTAGTAGTGTATAAAATATATACATATCCATTTACATTCATTAACAAAACATATGCAAACATAATTAACAAGGTATACCAATATAAAGATAAACAATTAAGCATGTTTTTAATACTTAATAATAATGCTAAATGTTTTATGATATAAAAAGTTAATTAATCTTGATATGGAATTTCTGTATAATATGTGCTATGGTTCTTCAATTATTTTTATACATATAATTTAAAGTTATTCATTTAATTCTTATTTAATAAATTATTTAAACTGTCATCATCTTTTAAATATTTTTGATAAGTATAATTTTATACTTAATTACATTTGAAAGAAGATATCATTATCATACAGGATGGATAATCCAAATATCCTTCACATTTCACAGTATAATTCTATGCAGGATGGATCATTACCAGGCAGTGGCATAAAACCTAATGAAAAAGCATTACTTGCTAGAATCTGGGGTGACTTTGATACTCGCTACATGAAACCACTTTTAACTCACTCCAGGCCTACATTATTAGAAACATTACCAGTTTGTTGCACACCTTTAGCCAGGATTCTTACAACAACACAGCAAATGACACAGGTATAATATATGATTTTAGAAATGTTTATTTTATTAAAACTGTTGATAAAATAGTTAAAACAGTGAAGATGTTAGATATTTTTTGTGTTTTTTATATTAGGATGAAGCTGTTAGAAAAGCAGATTCAGATTCAGATTTTTGTCTTGAAGATCGTGAACTGGAGCGTCGAAGGAGTAGTATTCAACCGGTGAGTTTTCATCAACCTAATCTCAATTACACTATTAATCCGTGCTATCAGCCTAACAGCACAGATGTCACTAATCCAGATGAACCTTATGTAATCCTTAATTTACACAGAAGGTAGAAGTACTGGATTTGAATTGAAACATTTGAATTTTGTATAAAAATTATGTATGAAAATATTTCTTACATTGGTATGAATGAGTTTATCATTTATACCTAATTTTCATGTAATTATATTTTAAACATTGTTTTAAATTATCTCTTTGTTATACCATTTACATAAAAACACTTGTACAACATAGCCTTTCCATTTTATATGAAAGTAACATTTTAGTATTAGGTGTAATATATGTTTCTACTTAATGTCCGAAGTTTTCAGTATTAGCAATTGTATAGATTTCACTTATTTATAGTATCTTCTCAACATAATAAGTAATTCTTTATGCCAAAACCTTTCATATAAAATGTATAGAATATGCATGAAAAACTTATTTTTCTTCACTGTAGATATGCAATGATACACATTTGAATAACTGAATAACATATATACTGAAGTTTATTTATTTATGAAATATACCATAAGTGTACACTAATTACTCAAATAAAATCTTGTTAATATAAAAATAAAATATTGTGTATCACTGTCATATTTAGGTTTGTGGGTTATTAACAATACTAACAATGTTTTTATAATGACAAAAAACAATCATATATAAAATATATTGAAGTTGAAATGCTACTATATAGGCATGAATCTATATATAGTCTTCTTACTAAAGTTATTTTACAGATGCAGTAAATGTATGCAACTATTCTATCTATATATAACTATCAGTAATTACTTGTAAGAAACACGTGAAGAATTAATGAGTTTATTCGAAAAAATTTGTTCAAAATCGAAATGTGTGTAATACTATAATTTGACAT
The DNA here is from genome assembly GCF_024516045.1 of Bombus affinis. Taxonomy (NCBI): domain Eukaryota; kingdom Metazoa; phylum Arthropoda; class Insecta; order Hymenoptera; family Apidae; genus Bombus; species Bombus affinis. The sequence goes on from NC_066345.1 coordinate 14,948,948, forward strand.
TTCCTTATCCACATAACAGATTAAATGTTAAAGAGATCATTTCATTTCTTCTTTTTATGAATAATCGTTTTTCTTCGAAAATTATGTTTAATGTCTATTATTAAAATAATATTTAAGAACACTCAAAATATTTTTGTTAATTTAACTAAAATGTGAAAAACCTGTGTTTTTATCCAATATATATATATATATATATATGTGTGCGTGTGTGTATATATATATATGTATGTGTATATATATATATATATCTTTTTTATCAATTTAGAGCAAATTTTTTAGTCTACATTTGATCGCGCTCTTACCGATTTTTTTAGAGAAAAAGAAATGATGATGATGATGAGGACCTAAGAATCATTGGAATGGAAGGATTTATTCCGTTAAGAACATTGTAACGAGACAGAAGCCATTGAAAATAATGTTTTCAGAAGATTATTTTTAAATGCTTTGTATATTATACTTGAGGGTAGGAATAATTATTAAAAATAATTATTTTGTATATATTAAAATTTTTTAATAATACCTTTAATTTTTGCATTAATGTTAAACAGAATTTACATTACTAAACATTTCTGAATCTTTGCAGATTTACAAAAAATTACTTTCTTATTTAAAAAATCTGATGTATAGTATTTATCTATTATTTAAAGATCAATCATCATGTTTATACTTTCTATATTTATGTTCATAATTATGAAATGTTATTTAAAATTGTTATGTTTAATATATGTGTTTCTTTTAAGTCTTAAAGCTAGACTAATATTATAGAACAAAATATCTGTGCCGCACCTTTTATTTTCTTGATATCAAAATATAATGTATTTTAATGTAAACGCAAATTACAAAGATCAAAAGACACATAGCACATAAACAACAAATTTTTAAATGTACATATTGTGATTTCTTTGAAAGTATTAACATAAGTAAAATAATTATAGTAAAGAGTCTGATAAAATTTTGATCTATATATATATTAAAAGTTTATATAAAACCACTAAAATTTTTAAACATATTGTAATTGAACATTAAACATAATTTTCAGTGTTCAATTCATTAATCTGAAATTTTTAAAGCTTTCTAAATATCATTATACTTCATTAACACCAAATCATTAATATCATTATGAGGTTTATGAAGCAAATATTGTCCTATCATTTCTACAATTTATTTTTTTTTTCGTACATTTTATTTATTCATAGCAATATTGGAGAAGGATCTGGTTTATGTCTATCACTTAATGAATGTTATTGCATGTAGCCTGAGAAACCAAATTACTTTTCAGGCATTAATTTTTATATCAGAAATGCTATCTAAAAGTTGCCGCTTGCACACTACTTATGCTATTAGTAACAAGTAATTTCTGCAGGAAAAATAATCTTTTACATCTGCTTTCTATACATTATTTACCAATATTTCTCACTATATAGTTATACTACTTTTGTTTATATTTAATTGTTGGTGTAAGTTTTAAATAGCACTGCATATCATTTAGTGCACATGTACTTAATTTTATTTGGTGTAGTTTATTGATGTGGTCAAGAAAAAATGAATTGTATAAGTGTTTTGCAATTTTATATATTTTATATTTAAAGAAGAGATTTTAGTAAATTATAATAGAGTATTATTAATATTTTATTCAGAATTTTTTAAAAATTATACTATTGTGCAATCGGCAAATAACTTATTTTAATAATGATAAACATGTTGCAGTTATGTTCATATTTTTCTAGGGGAAAAAGTTTTTAGTTCTGTGTAAATAATTTTTTATCTTTGTGTGAAGTATTATTTTTATTACATTTATTTTTTATTTTTTAAATATTTTTACAGCATATATTGCTTATTTATATTTGGTTTCTCCACAGACACATGTAAGGAGCTCTCCAAACAGAATACATTTATAAGAGTAAATCTAATATAATTTATGAAGTTGTATACATTTTTGGGGGAATTTGGCTGCATTGATTTAAGCATTAAGTAATGACTCTCTTTGTTGTTCAATATGCCATAAATATTTATACTACTTAACATTAATGTTATTTCACACAGACTCTAATTCGGTATGTTTAATTTCTAACATTCTCTAATTTTGATACCAAATAAATTTTAATTTCTTCAAATGATACGAAACATGCTTTCTGATAGATTGTAATCAACATCTCAGATAATACTTAATGAGAAAAGTATGACATAGGTATGTGCGTATGCAATGTTGGTGTCAAATGTTACATATTACTATTGTATTATAGCTTCTATAAATGTTAATTATATTTTCCTGGTATTTATTTTCTTTGGGAAGTATTATCCAATATTTTGGATAACAAATGACATTGACAACAAAAGATTGAATGTAAGTATTATACAAAGAATAAATGATAGGGAGAAGGCAAAAAATTACAAAATACATTTGTTAGATATATTGAACTTACAAAAATTATTTGCTACATTTCTAAATTATGAAAAGAAATTATCAGTAAATAACAAACCTTCTCCTTATTTGATAGTCTATTTATTCTAATTATGGTACTTGCATAAAAGTAGATTCTTAGATGTTGACTTAAACCTGTACACATTACTGATTTTGTTGCAATGATTTTTATGAAGAAATTTTACATATACGAAACCAATAATAATTTTATTCGGTATATTAAATAATGTGTAAGAATCTAAAGATGAATTCTTGATCTATTTAATACTTTGTGGGGCAGCTGGGAACTGTGATGGGAGAAGTTAGTCCGGGACCACTACCATTGCACACACGCGTCGCCTTGCCAGGTTTGGTCGGCAAACATTTATAGAGACTAATTGATATTGGTAAATAAACTTACCTTTTTATGTGTAATATTATATGTGCAACTGATAAATGTATTTATTTGAAAAGCTTAAAAGATCTGTGTAAAATATTATATCTAATACTATTCATCATAAATAGAATTTGGAAGATGTTTCTATTACTTGCTGTTTTTATTTAGATATTATAAAAAATAAATCATATAAGTTGTTAATGAAATGTGAGTGTATACTATTATAATAAATGTAACTTATATTATTTTAATTTTATAATTAATATTATTACATTATTATCTTTTGATTGTCATGGACAAGTCTTGACAAAATTATTGACAAAATCTTTCATAATCTATATGCATGTGTGTATATATATGAATTATATGTTACTATGTTAGCAACATATATATTACATTTATTGGTTGTACTAAATGTAACAAAGTTTTGTTATATTCAGTACCAACGAATCAGTTATATGAAAATCAATAAATATAACTTATATTTTTCACTTGGTATATAATTTATAATTCAGTGGAGGTCCTGGTTTGTAGTAATTATCATAGAAAATTTATTTTAAAACGTTATTGAATTAAATAAGTTAATGTGACACCAACTAACAGTTGCATTATGCATTTGAATATAATAATTCATAACACAATGTGACAAAAGAGAAATAAGAAGTAATATTTTTTGTTAGAAATTTTAAATTTGTAAAATTAAATTAAATATAAAAATAAATTCCGAAAAAAATAGTTACATCAATACAATGACAATAAATTAATATGATTGAATTTTAGTATTCTTATGTTGAAAACATAATTTTAAATTATTATATTTGGATGTATCTCGCAATAATTTAAAGTTAACTTTGTTTGGATGAAGAATTTAATTTTCAGCAAATTGATTTTGCTGGCATATATAATAATATTTGCATTTAAGGTGCAGGACACTTAACATGCGATAACAACACAAATACATACCATTTGTATTATAATTTGTAATTGTATATGCATAAGTGGTCTAAAAATTAAATCAATCAACATAAAACAATTTATTGGAAAGGTTATTATACACAGAAATTATAAACTGTGCCAAGCCTCACAAAAATTACAATATAAATTATAAAATTCTTCTGTGAAAATGATTATAAGTAAAAACTTAAACATATTTTAAATGACATGTAATACAGTATTGTTCTCAGAACAGTACAAAATACATATTACAAATTATAAGAATACACGAATTAAATAAAATAGCATTATCTGCAAAATGTACTGTAATTATTTTTCAGAATCTTATAGTGCTATTGATAATATTGATTTGTTACATATGGCACATATATTTGTCAGGTATCTACTTATATAATTTTTTATATATCAACATTAAATGTGTGTACATAATTTACAAGTATATTCAACTATGATTTATTATCAGTAACATTTGAACTATTCATAAAACATGAAAAACGAAAGTTATGAATAAAATATGTGAAGTCTTATTTTAGATGTTGGCTGTGAACACAACAAAAATATTTGAATATGTAGTTTAAATATTAAAAGTGAATATTCAAATTGCAACATATTAAGAAAATATATCTACAACATGTGTATGCTATTCTTTCTACAATTACCTATATTTAAATTAGTAAATTATTTTTTAATTATGCAAAATATTACTCGACTTATTATGATATTGCATAACAAGCAGGATCGTAGCACATAGCTATTTAAATGCTCTTTTTCTAAACATTTGTGAATTAAATAATATATAATAACCATTGCAATGTATACAAATATATATATATATATATATATATATATAATAATGTTGTGATACTATATGATATTGTCTACTATGTACTATACTTTACAGTGTTTAATAAAGTATTTGTAAAAACAATGTGAGTATACGTAAGATTTAATCAAATATTACAAATAAATAAAATCCTTGTTACAAAATATACAGAGTATATCTACAGAAATATATATTTTCATATATACATTATGATGTTATAGAATTATTTGACTCCTGATAATTTTTCTCATATCATCAGTAACAGCAAACATGGGCCCATGTCCAGGTATTATAAGATTTGCCAAATCTACTACATGAGATCGCATAAGTGATTGAGTTTTTTGTAATTCTATAGTTCCTAACTCTTTCCAAATCGATGGATCTGCTATGTCTTCCTTTTTTTCAAATAAATCTCCTGTAAAATATATAACAATATAGAAATGTACATAAACCATTTATAATGCTACTAAATTTATTTTAAGAAATAAAACCTGTAATAGCAAAACATGTAGGTCTCCCAGAAACTGTAGTTTCAACTAAAACTGTAACATCATCTGGTGTATGTCCAGGGGTTGCTATGACTTTAACTTCTGGGCAAATTTTATATCCTGTGTAATATATTTTAGCGATTATAATTTTTATGTATTAATTTTACATTATTGATATAAATTTATTGTAAAATATATTCTAAAAACATCACCGTCTTTAAAATTTGTATTGAAAAATAGTTCACCACGGTGAACACAAGTTCCAATTATATGTTCCGCATTTACGAAAAGATTATTATTTCCTATATGATCGGCATGACTATGAGTACATACGACATAATCAATTTTTTCAGGTGTAATATTATGTTTAAAAAGTGCTGAAATAAAATTTTCTTTTAAGTGCTTCGACAAAATTTGGAAACGTCAGATAAACAGTAACACCTTGTATTATTTTTTCTCGGTCCCAGGCTGTCATAGTATCAACGATAATATTCTTCGATGCCTTTATTAATGTACAAGAACAATTGGCTTTCATTATTTCATTGTCAAGTTTTGTAGAATAACCATTAAATAATACAATAACCTCGCACATTTTTTAAATTAAATTTAGAAGAGTGCTTTTACGCTTTAGATCTTATTTTGTAGATTTATATTGTATATTCTACGCAAATAAATGTAATCTATTGCAGTATTATTAAATAGAAAAATTATACAAGCTTGTTTGAATTAGCAAACACATTACATTAGTGGTTATGTTCTTAATGTATATGATCAAAACATACTTGTTCATATTTGTATCGATAGCATAAAATATAACATTTAAAATGAAACTGGTAATTATAATTATTGTAATATTTTAATATAATAGCATATTTATGAAGATTAAATTTAATTTATGAAGATTATTTTTACTGATCTTTTCCCAAATGTTTTAGTTATAAATATTTCTCAACCTAATTAAAACCATTCAAATATTATATATCTATTAATTTTTTATTAATTAGATGTGTTTTTATAATAGTTAAAATATAATAATTTAACTATTTTATTAAAATATAATAATTTAAAATATATTCATTATATTTATAGTATTGTTTATCGAGTGAACCAACAAAGCCATGTTTGGTTTTAAGTTTCAAAGGAATTACTTTAATGTTAGATTGCGGTTTAAATATGCAATCTATACTACATTTCATGCCAATGCCTATGGTTCCCAGCACCAAATTTAATTCTTTACCTTTGTGGCTTCCACGTGATAATCATCAAGATTGGCAAATAGAAGGGGTTTGCATATAATCACATATTTTTTAAAATTTTACACTTCATATACAATATATTACAATATATATTATACATTCAATCTTGTAGGAACTAAAAGAATGTTGCGGCAGAGTATTTGTAGATTCGACCCCTGAATTTTCCCCACCTTTGGAGAAAATAGTAGACTTTTCAGAAATTGATGCCATTTTGATATCAAATTACACTTGTATGTTGGCTCTGCCATTTATAACAGAGGACACTGGTTTCAAAGGCATTATTTATGCTACAGAACCAACGTTACAAATTGGACGATTTTTTATGGAAGAACTAGTAGAATTCATTGAACAAACTCCGAAAGCTACATTAGCTAAACATTGGAAGGAAATGTTACATGTATTACCTTCTCCATTAGCTGATGCTCTTAAGCCAAAATCTTGGAAACATATATATTCGATATCAGCAGTTAATACTGCTTTATCATATATCCAAACAGTTGGATATGATCAAAAATTGGCAAGTTAGCATAATGTTAATTGGAATATTTATATAATTTAATACTATTTATAAATCCTTTACTTCTCATAGGATATATATGGTGCATTAACAGTCACTCCTATAAGCTCCGGATATTGTTTGGGTAGCAGTAATTGGTTAATTTCATGCGACCATGAAAAGGTTGCATTTGTAAGTGGATCCTCAACATTGACAACACATCCTCGGCCTATGGAACAAGCTACTTTGAAACATGCTAATATGTTAATATTAACTGGTTTAACTCAAACACCTACTGCAAATCCAGATACTATGCTTGGAGAACTGTGTATGACTGTTGGTAGGTAGAATTATATTATATTGTATATATTTTATTTAACATTTAAATAATTTAATATATTTTATATTGAAATTCAATTTCGTAGCTATAACACTCAGAACTGGGGGATGTGTTTTAATACCGTGTTATCCATCTGGAGTTGTATATGATTTATTTGAATGCCTTAGTACTCATTTGGATAAGTCTGGTTTCTCACAAGTTCCTTTATTTTTTATATCACCAGTAGCTGAAACATCTTTAGCATATTCAAATATTTTAGCTGAATGGTATGTTTTATATTAAATAAGTATCAGGACTATTTAAATTATTTATTTTAAAATTATTGCAGGTTGTCAACAAATAAACAAAATAAAGTTTATCTTCCTGAGGAACCATTTCCACATGCTTTTCTTGTTAAAAATGCCAGATTAAAACATTTTACATCTATATATGCTGAAGGTTTTAGTTCTGATTATAGACAACCTTGTGTTGTCTTTTGTGGTCATCCCAGTCTTAGATTTGGAGATGCAGTTCATTTTGTTCAGTTATGGGGTAATAATCCACAACATACCATAATTTTCACAGGTATATTTATTGTTATATATTATATTAAATATAATTTATAGTATATTACAATACATTATTCGTCATATATATATGATTATTATTATGACGTGATTTGTAAAAAGTTCTGTAGATAATAATTATCGTTTCAGAACCAGATTTTCCATATTTAGATGCTTTGGCACCATTTCAACCATTAGCTATGAAAGCAGTGCATTGTCCAATTGACACATCTCTTAATTTTACTCAAGCTAATAAATTAATTAGGGATTTGAAACCAGAACATTTAGTTATACCTGAGTGTTATACACAACCACCAATAACTGCTCCACATAGAACAGATCTTGTTATAGAACCTGTAGGGGTAAGTGCATTTTTTTAATGATGTGTTGTATGCAGATTATTTCATTTAATTATTAACTTATTTTACATTTAAGGAAAAACCTTTAATCACTTTCAAAAGAGGTGAAGTTATAAAATTGCCTTTAAAAAGAAAGAAAGGACGGGTGTTTATTGAGCCAGAATTAGCTGGAAATATAATTCCTAATGAAATTCGTCCTGGTTTAAGTCTTGCTTCTGTTACTGGTGAATTGGAAGTTAAGGATAACGTATATACAATAAAAGTATGTATTATTAAAATGAAATTTAATAAGTATATAATTGAAAAACATGTTTCATTAACCACGAACTTTGTTATTAGAGCATTGAAGATAGACCTAGTGGAAAACGTAAAGCGTCTTCCAGTTCACCTGCACCAATTAAGGAAGAAGTTCTTAAAGAAAGAAGACATGAGTATGGCAATTTGGATCCACAAGAACTCCTACAAAAGCTTAATCAAGAAGGTATTCAAGGAGCCAAGTTACAACATAGTCCAACTGCGACCAGTATTCATTTAGTAAGAATTTATTAAATACTTTCTTCTTAAAATATAAAATTTTCTTTTATTTATTCTTATTTTACTGTTCATGTTTACAGCAAGATGAAGATACTTTGATTCAAATAGGGGATAATTCGACACATATATTTTGTAACGGTGATCAAAAGATTAGGAGACGATTAAGGACTATTATTATGCAGTGCCTTAAGAGATTTTAGAATAAGAAGTAAATACTACTATTCTTTTACATAGTTACAATTTTATTATAATTTAGTATTATTTATAAGTGAAATTTTAACTTATATAGCACACAGAATAATATTCATCCTAAGTACTTTCGATTAATCATAAGCTACAAAGATATATGTCAATATATCTTCTTGCCTTTATCTTGCATATATAGGATGTGAAACTTAATGTGTTACAAAATAATATTTCAGAGGTTACAAAAGGTACGCGAAATCTTACGATCGTATAATGATCATTTTAAATATTTATATTTGTTTGACTCATTTACTAAAGATTAAAATAATCATATATACATAATTATATATATAGTATTGAGAAAATAGAATGAAAATAGCAAGCGCTGTCATAGCATAGCACGATAAAATCCTTGGTATGAAATAGTTTCAATTACCTTATAATGCAATAATTACATTCAATGATTACAATTAAAAATTTCGCACTTACTGTTCTAATATTTTGTAACAAAGCAAGCATTACATCTTATATATACATATATACATACACGTCGATCTATACATAATCTTTACAAATACAATAGTTAAGAGCATGGCAGTATTATATAATTTATTTCATTTATATCTTTTCATGTTATAAAATACTTAAGTAAATTCATTAAAAATCTTACGCAAAAATCTTTACGGAAAAAATATTACAAAATACTATACCATCTTATTCAAAACCATATAACTTATAGTTATATGTAAGACAAAACACATCATTTGAAGGAAAATTTGCTTATAGTACTCTATTTTAACAGTGTCTTTTATTTCATACTACTGTGTCCATTTTATATTTTTGATAAGATACTAATTAAATAATACTATTTATCTAATAAATTAAATAAAAATATTTTTATAAAAAAATTTTGTAGCAGTTCGATATTATACGAATATATTTCACAGATCTAATTAAATATAGAAAACTGGTATAAAAAAGTTATACCATTTGTTAATATTGTTAATATAAGATTATATTAATTTCTATACTTTATAAATATACTTCCTAAAATTACTACACTATTTTTGTTACATTCTGAATGCAAAACGAGTTTTAGTATTTATTTCAACACATTTAATAGTATCTATATTATCACTTAACTAATGAGAAATTAATCAACATGTTACAAAATGGCAAATGTAGTATTAATAAAAAATATATGTTATTAATGTTAAATTAGTAACATAAATGAGTAAAGTATTAAAAAAATGTATTAAAGAAAAAAGTATTAAAGAAGTAAAATTTCATTATATTATGTACTGTTAGGTGTGCTTAATTATTAGCATTTTCAAAACATAAGTTCTGGTTTTATATCTTATCACGTATATTTTTATGAAGTTTTATATATTGTTCTTGAAATGTAAGCATCTGAATTTTTTATATGCATTCAGAATACAGCATACTTAAATCTAATTGCCAGTTGCAAAACCAAGTGCTAAACCAGCTACAAAAGATGCAAGGAAAAAGTGAAATTCTGTAGGTTTAAAGGAGGTATCACCAGTTATAGAGTGATACCAACGGCGCGTATGAGATTCACCATTTTTCAATAATTGTTCAGCTTTGTCTAGCTTTCTATCAACGTATCTCTCGACCTGAAACAATAGAATTTGTTACTATTAGAATTTATTTAATTTTGAAACAATTAATAACATATTTATAGAATGTTGTATATAAATTTGTACAAAGTATTGATATTTCAACTTCCAAAACAAAAATTTTTTCATGATATATACGAAAAGAAAATAAAATTCCAATTAATCAAATTCAAATTATTGTATTTATTGTTCGATATAACTAACTCTTTACAATGTATTTGCTATGATATGTTTGCTATTTTTTTTCACAAGAGTTAATGCATAAATTTGCATATATGCTTGAATAATCAATAATTAAAGTATAATGGTTAGAAGATGTGTAAAAACTTCTTAATGCATGCACATTATCTCAGAAGTGTTAGATTATAATTACATATACATGAAATACAATGCTACAAAAATCCATGCTATAATAAACTTATATATTAAAAATTGAAATAAAAATAGCCTTTTAAGATTTAAATAATCTTACTAATTTAAATAATAATAGGTATTTCTTTGATTTTTAAATACCAATGATCATGATGAAAATAATAAAAATAATATCTAACATACAATGTCAATATTGTAAGTAATAAATATATAATGTTCGTTTATGTTTTTGTACACAACTAATAGCTTCTCATTTAGGATGCTAAACCAATAATGAAACCACCAATGAAGCTTGTTGCCACAAGTGAATTGTATCGACACCATGTTCCTACCTATAAATAATATTAACATTATATTTATATATAGTGACATTAAATATTCTGAACCTATAAAAATTGTAATATGTATATTAGCAATTTTACCTTGTCCATAAGTCTTGGCCCTTCACCTGTTACCTTCTCTTCTACTTTATCTGATAGTTTCTCAGCTTTCTTTTGAATTTTATCCCAATTAATTTTGATATATCCTTGATGTGCTGCAATCTGCAATATTATAATTCCACCACCAACTGCACATGCAGCAATTTTTCCAACTTTCATTGTTACAAAACCAGTCAACCTATACAAAGTATTTATATAAAGTTAGATACTTTTCTTACTCAGTTTTTTTCTTTGTATGTAATTATATAGAACAAAAAGTATTCTAGCTGAGAAGTTTTAATACATTTTTGATATATCTATAACACTCACCATCCTGATGTTGTACCAATAATGATTTGTTTGGTGGCAGATTTTTTGCTCACGTCTCCTAAGATTTTATCTATTATGCTTTTTGTTTCCTTTGAAATATCTAAGCTACATTCTCCTTTGTTCGCATCATCTTTACTTTTCTTTGTTACTGGAAGACTCATCTTCACACTGAAAAAATATATCAATGTAAATTTCTCATTACAATATAGCAATTTTAAAATACATGGACTATTGTAAACTTTTTAGTATACGTGACTTTTTTTATTTAAAAATATTATTTTTTGTCAATTATTATATCATTCTTTATATTGCTTGATATCCTTGATATCACTTTATTTTGCAAATTACTACGCAAATAACTATGTATGAACGCTATTTTCACGTCTTTAAATAACACTGCTAGTCTTTCTTTGACTATTCGTCAGAATAAAAATATATCGATGACTGCATTATTAAAAAATTGTAATAATGAATGTCAATGAACGATAAATTATTGTTTATTTCGAATCAACACGTTATATCATACAACGTGTAGGTGGAATATCAAAAATAGAAACAAAACATTTCGAAATACAGTTAAAAACGAGAACTGTCTACCGTTTAAATAATTTTGTTGCTCCTGACTTGATTTTTTTCTTGTACACTTTGGACATGATATATTTCAGATATGTCCTTAAATTATATAATATTTCATAGCGGTTAGTATTTACATATGTAAGGCTCACCTAATTTCTTCGATTACCGAAGTATTTAAATAAAATTAATGCCTTTGAGCTTAGATCAATGTTACAAAATTTTTGGTACTCTGCAACGATCGTTCGAGTTCAAAAACTGACGAAGACGTTAAAACAGCGAAATCACGAAGTAACCGTCTATAATATTTGATATTTTATTAATATAAAAATGTTTGAATTGATATGCTATATTGTGAATTAAAGGATTAAGGATTAAAAAGATAAATAATATTAATTAGAATAATTTTAATCTAAAATAATTTTTGTAATTACACGAATCATAGAGTAATTTCTTAGAAAAATCGAAAATCTAAGTAGTAGATTTTATCAGATTTTACAAATAATAAAACTTTGATCAATTTATTATTCATTACTTATTTTCTTGTTAGGTTTGGTTACCAACCTTTATATATTCATTATAATAAATTAAATTTATTATTATATTGTGGATTTTTATACAAAAAACTTGAAGGCATAAATTTGCGCAGAATGCACATAATACGAAAAAAAGTATAAAATATTCAAAATATAGTGCTTTCTATAAAGGTAAAATAATTTTCTATTGCGATTTTCTTTTTAATTATATTTTCACAAATATGAATTTGTATAAAAATTCACGGTCTATTTATTATCGTTATCTTTTGAGTACCTATCTTTATCTAATGATTTAATGACTTGATAAGCTCGAATTATATTTTATGGTTAACAAATTGAGAATTAAACAAGTTTCCATATGCATCAGAATATATAGTTCAAATTGTTTAACTTTTCGCGCGCTGTTGAGACGTTTAGGAGAATAATGTTCTTTGGTACCGGAATTTTATGTCGACGTGAACCATGATAATGGCCTTCCGTCGCGTGATTCGCCATCCTGATTTAACCTGATCGCCGCTTTTAAAAACTTATCGTCCCGATGAGGTGACGAGGTGTCGAGAGTATAAACTGCGAAAACTCTCGGATTTTCGTAGAAAGCGGCCCGTTCTAAGTGTAAACATGTGTCCTTTCTGTTTTTAATGAGTATATTTACCGAGCACGAAAATGGCCCAGGATACTGACGATATCAACTTGACCCCTCAAGAATTACAGATATTATCTGAGTTAGACAGGTGATTTTGAAGTGAATAAAATCTATTCTAATAAAGCTCGTTTTGACCTCTTACTTTGCTTTATATCAATCGTAGTTTCCTCGCTCTTCTATCAAAATATAACCTAAAAGTTTGTTTGACAGAATAGGCGCGTAATTTGATCGGTTCATTTGTAAGCGCTTGCTCCCCACTGACATCCTTTTCTATGCGTTTGAATACAACGAATATGATTAAAATCTCATTGTGTTTTTATAATTCATAATGTATTTGTTCGTAATCTCTAATATATTAGTTGACACATGAAAATGTGTTTATAACGTTATATAAACGAAAGTATTAATGCGAGCTACTTGTTTATGTGTACTTTGTTAAAAATTTATTATAAAGCAACAATAAATAATGTGCAGTGTCGTTTGTACGTATATAAGAGGTTCTTATTATAATCTTTTATTTAACCAATGTATTTTTTCAATATGTGTGCAGTCGACAATTTGGGTTTTTGAAATTAAATTCACCGGAGCAAACAAAGAAAAAAGCTTTAGTTGTTCGTGCGATTAAATATCTAGAAAGGATGCTAGTCCAAGCACAAGCTGAAAAGCAACGTAGAAAAGCAGATAGTACAAAAATGAATCCTGATGAATTAAAGGACGATGATGAAGACAAAGGAATTAGTATCGATCCTAAGACATATTGTAAACTAGGGCATTTTCACTTACTTTTAGAAGATTATAGTAAAGGTAATTAATTGTTTGTGATAAGTTTTTATTGCTTTTCATTTACAATATTTTACATTTCTTTTAATTTCAACAGCCATGTCGGCATATCAAAAATTTTACTCCTTAAAAGGGGACTATTGGAAAGATGCTTCATTTTTATATGGTCAAGGACTTGTTTACTACCACTTCAATGCTTTTCAATGGTAAGTGATAGTGACATAACTTTTTCATTCAGTAGTATATTGTTTCATAATTGTTTTCCATTATTCTGCATGTTTGTGTTTTCTTGTACATACATAATATTTCATTCTGCTTCTTCGCTATTATTTTACGTTGAATAAGATAAATGAAGAATATTTTCAATTTCAATATGTGGTTTAAAACTTTCAAATACAATATAGTAATAATTTTATGCAGAAGAATATTTGCTAGGAATAATAAGTATATTAAAATACTTTGGAAATACGTAACTTATATTTGCGTTAATATCACCATTTTTTATGATGACTAAAATTGTCAAAATCGTAGTAACCTGTTATTAGAAAGAAAGCACAAAGTGTTTATTTAAACTAGTGCTTTGAAATGGAAGAATAAAATACGAATAAAAATCTCTACAGAAAAATGTTGTAATCTCTCATGAGAGTTGTTCACCTTGAAAAGGGGGCGTCGGCCTCTTCTTAGACGATGTACACATAGAGTTCATCGTTCTCATCTTGTATCCTCTATTTTTTTAATTTCGCGCAAAATCCTGTAGGTAATGTGGTTTTGTTTCTCGATATCGATAAAGTAGAACGGTAAAGTACGATAAGGTAGATTACTTTCGGAAATTACGGTATGAGTTATCAGCAAGCGAATGCAACAACAGGTGTCGCTAATTTCGCTGAAATAGAGCGAAATGTGCCTACGTGTCGAGTCGTTTCATGGGTATGGCGACTAGGAAAGCGCGTGGGGGAAATAATAGGCCAAGTACGTATTTATTTCAATGGCCAGAATGATAATTTTCGCTATTAATGCATTATATTCATAGTTAGTGCACTGATTTACTACATTCGTTATTTCTTATCGCTTTTTAAAGAATTCTTCGATATATATTTATGAATTTTCTTAACACATTGTAAGTACGTTTAATGTAGAGAAAATGTAAAACTTGTGCTATGATTAGAAGCTTACATTTTTAATGAATTTATTTAAAAAATTCTTTTATGGATTTTTCCATCCAAAATTGTATCGAGACCTATCGATTACGGCATGTATCGACCGCTTTGATAAAACTATTCAGGAAATGTAATTTAACTTTAATCGACATCAATTATCCCTGGTATATTCGAATTTCGTTACAAATCATTGCACGCGACTCGTGTGACATTTAGCATTGCCAAATTCAGAAATTGAAACGTTTTCATTAATTCTTCATCAGTTGCTTCAAAATAGCTCGTATGATTGCAGCACCATCAAATATTATCGCTTAATGCGGTTACGTTCATCATTCTTGATTAGCATCCGTGTCAGCGACCAGGTCAAAAGTTCGGTTGTCATATTACTATACTAATGAGAGTTCGCGTTATAAAAATCAAAGATGTGTCAAAAATGTAAAAATTTGATATTTTAAATCAATTACGTTTTAGCTCAAATCAAATTTAGATCTATCTAACATTGAAATGAAAATATTGCTTTATTGTTTTCTCTTTCTATTTTTAATACCTTATAAAATATTATTTCAACAGTGTTATGTTATTAATTAATTACACCAATTAGAAATTTGGCGTAAGTAATGTAACTGCAGATATTGTTACTGTTAACTTGACATTTCCTGTCAGGCAATCGGCTTTGTAGACGGTTAGGAGTGGGAATATCGATTTCCTGTTCAACCCTCCTTAACTCGGATGGTGCAAGATTTCCGTGGAACGAAACTCACAGTGAACTCCCTTTCGATCTTTCAGCATTCCACTCGACTACCATATACCATCTAACCGTTACCAATTTCTGTAATTAGCATTGTTTCAAAAGTATTACTTATTTAATAATACAGGGTGCTCCTTATAACGTAATACTATTGACCAGAGGATGATTCTACGTGCAAAGAGGAATCGGAAGTATGAAATAAAATCTTTTTGTTCAAGACCTAGTTTTCGAGAAAATCGAATTCGAAAATTTTCTTGATATACATGTATATGTGAAGTTGGTCAATTAACGGGTGCGAATATAAGTAGAAAATGCAGAATAAAATTTTATCGTTAAAGGTCTCGTTAAAAAAAAAAAAGTTATTTTATTCTTAAATACAATTGATCTTGATGGTATTCCAAATTTAAATGTATGAAATTAAACGCTTGTAAAACTACATCCTTTTCTTTTACTTTTCTTCTAGAAACATCAAACGACGATAATGTTATTTAAATTGGATATTAAAGATTGAGTTTCACTGTAATTCATTAAACTCATATTATGTAGGAAAGGATTCTGTTCTGACAGTAAAAGTACAACTCGTTAAAAAATTACTTGGTCGAGTAATGCTTTTTCATTTATCCTCTGATTAACGGGAAAGCTGCTGCGGATTTCACGCTGTTCATTTTCAATATATTTGCCGCCATAAGTCACACGTTTTCACAGTAATCTGTATTTACGTGTTAATTGGACATATTTCTTTTTAACTAACACACATTTATTCCCATTATGTTTGTACATACAGTATCTCGTTATTCTTATCCAGCATCATATGATCGTTTCTAAAGTACAAGTTTTTTTTAATTTTGTCGCGTGAGTCATTCAGTAACCTAACTAAATTTCCACAAAATTTATGATTATTCTATCGCTATTCGTATCGGTAATAAATTATGCTATGTTTAAACTTTATAGACTGGAGATTTATATTTTATCTAAAAAAAAAAAAATTGAGCAGAAAATATTATTCTGTTTACAGAGAAAGAATTGGTTAGGAAATCGTAAGTTTTATTTTATAGAGGATTTTATAGGGAAATCTACGTCTACGCTTAATAGTTCTATTTCTTTCTTGTCTTACATCTGCGGGTCAGTTGGTAACCTTGAAACATCAAAACAAATGCATAATCTTGGTGTAGAGTAATAGTGATTTTAATTTTAGTACAATTTGTAGTAATACAGTACAAAATAGTAATCTTCGGATGGGTCGAAGAGAAATTTTTCGAAAATGACTCTTTGTCCATGAAAATTTATCCAGCCCTGCTCTAATAAATGCTAGGTATAGCGTGTGATAAAAGAATGAAATTATTATTTCTCGTGCAACGTTGTCTGGAAGGAACGACCATATTGTGACGTACAAGGGTAATATCTTTCGTCTTTATCCTATTCGATAAACCGCAGACTTATTCAGTGAGTGAAATTGAATGGAAAATCCTCTCTGCGCGGATGCGTGAGGCGGTTTCCTTGGATATATTGGGTTTCAAAGCGACCGTTCAGGTGTGCAAAGTAGGAAGTACGTAACAGCAATTATTTGTAGTCCACGTGAATGAAAAGACAATTACACGCGCGTATTCGCCATGTTCGTGAAAACAAAAAAGACCTTCGTCAAACACGTCCGACTCCCTTCTCCGACTCTGTGTCTCACTGATACTATTCGTAAAAAGGTCAGAATCTCCGATACGATAGATAGAACATTTATGCATATTTCTACGAAAGGGAACTTTTTTTTTAATTCGCCTGCTTTTGTATCGTAAATTCTATGGGGATTCGTTCGTTTTTGCGTTAGCTTTCACTCACCCTGCGAATGGCAACAGTAAATAGAACTGCAAGGTAGTGTGCTCAGTAACTAAAGAAACTGGAACGGGTCGCTCGATACCACCGCGCTCTTGATAATTTTGTGTTTTGTTTGGAATGGTAAAAATGATAAATCTCGTTGAATAATTAAATCTCGGTGGATGTTGAATTTTTATTATATACGCGAAACGAATGATCGTTACGGCAAGGAATTTTGTCATTTCGAATTACGCGACTGTGCCTTCCAATTAGAAATAAACAAAGAAATGAAAGCAAATTTCTCTCTGTGATAGATTTCAGAGATACAGCAACGAAAGATTTAAAAAAAAATAGTCGAGTTACAAAATGTAAGGCGATTATTAATGTTTGTAATACAAAAAAAAAAAAAGAAGAAAAATTAGCGCTATATATTTTTTTACATCTGATACCAAAAATTCAAGAATTTGTAGAGATAACGAGGCGATCGTTCTCTGGATCATTCATTTTCAATTCTTCGTCATTTAATTATATCGTGAAATAATTAATACGAAAAACAAAAGAAAAAAGAGAGGAGAAAAAGAAATACGTGAACGTATTGATTGCGTAACACCTGGTACTTCATTTTTCATGTTTTCATAATCAAAAATTGAAAGAAATTTGATATATTAATTACATTCGCGTGATAGGTTAGTTGGTTGCAGCGTATGGCACCGCGTTTGCGATCGCGATAATTAGACGAATAGAGCCACGGTTCGTCGATAACAGAAATTACAAAGAGAAAATGGTTTGGCGCACGCTAACTCGCTGAAGTATCGACGGTGAAATGAATATTATGGTTTTTGTACCGTGAAGTTATTTCTTTGTTACCTTACATCACGTGACTGCACAAACAGGATGTTCACTATATGTATTTATAGTATTTTATAATGCACTGAAGCTGAAACGAGTTATTGCGACTTTCCACCTTGATTCAAACATCTCCTTTAAAGGTAAATCGATATTTATTCTCGAAAATTGCTTAATTTATAACAACGTGTAAATAGCTTTGGAAATTAATTGGCCTGTTTCTACATTTTAAACGATAATAGAAGATAACTAAGTCCTACAGGTGAGCCCTCTTGCACGGTAATTTAGTAGCTGATATCAATTTTGGATATTATTCGTAGATTTCTTTATTCTTATTGAACCTATTGTAATAAATTCGATGTAATAATTCGTTTCAACGGCTAAACTAAACTGTGAACCGAACCGTTGGTAATTATTAAATGCTTCTTTGAAATTTATTAGTACTGACACTAATCATGCCGATAATTTGTAACTTGGGAAATTTGACTAACGATATTAGTTCGATTATGCCCTAATTGTTTACACAATGTATCCATTAAATAACTTTATGAAAAACGTTTCAACGCAACGAAACAAAAACGTACACTCCTATCGAAAGATACCGAACGTACAATAAAAATTCAAGCTCTCTCGTTGGAAAATACTAAACACGAAATAAAAGTTCAAGCTCTCGTTGGAAAATACTGTAAACGTTAAATAAAAATTCGAGCTTTCATCGAAAATGATATTAGGCGCAAAAAAAAAAAAAAAAAAAGAAAGAAATAAAAGAAAAGAATTTAATCTATCCACTGAAAGATGCTAAAACCTTTAATCGTAGTATGAATATAAAAAAATGTGTTCCATATTTAATAGTTCATATAACAATTATACGCGTACACTTAATTATACTGAATATACCGAAATTAATGCGAAAGATTTCGATCGTGGCACAGTATAAATTTGTATACTCTGTAGAGTACTCGACTGTCTTTGGTCCGAAACGAAGGGAGGCTGCAGCAACCCCTTCTGTTCGATCGGCGAGCCTTTTTTTCGTCAACTTTTCACCCTCTGGCATTGAATGGAGCCAAATCTCCCTAAGGGTGATTCACGTGACGCGTGACTCGTCAGTTCGTAATCTCTCGTACGTGTGTAGTTCGCGTATTGTGCATTGTATCGGTGGCTGCAATATTTATAACGGGCCCGTCGCATTATACAGTCGTCGTCGACTCTATGCATGCTTCTGTTTTACCATCTATCGATTTTTCTTATTTTCTACGCGCCCGCGGCCCTAACAATCATAGAGGGATACGACGCGGCTACTTTCTTCTATCGTACGAGCAGGCTATTTGTATGCGTTTCAGCGTCTTTGAGCGATTGTCTCAGTTTTAATGGTATATGTCGGAAGCAGTCACAGTCAAACGTGAATTATGAGCAAGAGTGTGATAAATGTATGTACTGGGTAGTTTATGGGATGTCAAAATAGGAATACTTAATCATCTCGTACATGAACTTTCTACAATAAAAATCAGAGGTTATGCGCGCGTCCGCGCGCGCGCTCGCACGCAGCGGTTGTAACCCAAATTAAAATTGTGATGGAAGAGTTAACCTTAAAATTAGTTGGAACGACTTTGGTGGCGCTAACCGCTATAAGCAATCTATATTTTTTCGGTTACGTGTATCGATGATGGAAAATTAATTTTGCTCGCGGATAAACATTATCAGTAATGATAGAACATTTCTTGGTTACTGTTGATCGTTGTCGATGACGAAACGAATTTTCTTGTTGATTATTTATCCAACATAAGACCGATCTTCTAGCGTTCAACTATTCTATAATTCGTCCTTTGAAATTCAGCTTCCTCAGGAATCATGCAAAAAATGATGTACAACGAAAAATACTTTCGAATAGGTCGTAGATATATGAAAATGAAATTACAGTGAAAAGAAGATAAATTGAAAGTACATTTAAAAAAAAGCAGAATCCACGTTGCTGTCGTCTTTCTATACAGTGAAATTTCTGCATAATCGTTTCGTTATTAGGTAACTATTTTGAGCACAGTTGGTTGATACAGCAGCCGGGCTGTTTGTCCGCCATGGCAGAGTGGCGTTGAGTCACGTGCAACGCATAGAGATGCGTTGCAGACGATCGATTTTACGGCCTCTCCTTCTACGCACGTGTTCAGCCATGTATAGTCACACATCAAATTGGCGATCGTAACAGTCCTTATCTGTTTCCCGTGGGAGCACGATTTTGCCCTTCTTTACGTTTTTATAAAATTAACCTTTTAAGAGCTCGTTTGGTTTAAACAGAAAAATGAAAATAACACACTTTTTTTTATCTTGCTGCTTTTATTACGTAAGAAGTATTTTACTGATATTTTAGTAAGTGTATGACGTTTTAAGCTTCTAGTTTTGTATTTATGGTAAAAGATCAAACGTACAAAATACGATTATTATTGAGCAGTAATATGGGGACGTAACCTTTTATTGAAATATTAGATAAATATTACGGAGATGTTGGGATTTTAATTAATATTTATACATACGTATATCTTCTTTTAACGGTGATCGTGAAATTTTCTCTAACAGCGTGGATATTTCGAAATTACGATAAAAGATTCTTTAATGGTGTATTAGACATGAATTTCTCAAATTATATTCGAATTCGAGTTAGATAAAATACCGGTTAGCGATTCCCTGTCGTGCATTGTTCCATCGTTTCATCTGGAACATTTTTAGAATGTTAGAATAGAATGGTAATTAAGCTTCTCGTCACTGTCAATTACCTTAGACATTGTCATAGTTAATCTCGTCAGTCATCCATGCAATTATACATTTATCTTCAATCTCCTTATTGTGTAATTCACCGGGTTATTTTGTACTCCTCGTGTCTGCCAGTGGAAAAATAAAACGTGGCAGTGACACGTTAGCATTATAACGAGATCATTTTGCTTTAATATGTTCATCGTACAATTTTTATATTATTCCATGATACAATATCTTCTTAAAATAATAGACGAAAAAACAGAAAAAGATTTCAGCGAAGAATGAAAATAAAATATACAAATAAAACAATAAGTAAAATTGTTACAAATTTTTTATTAAGTATTTTTAGAATTTAATGTAACGATTTGCCGAAGAATGCAACTGATGTTTTTTCATTTAAAAAGTCTTCTTTGTTATTCTACCGAAACTCAAAAAAATGTTTGAAAGAATATTTTCATTGCTAAGGTTAATACGATCTTAAGGAATTTTCAATTTTATGCAAATCTCTTCCACAGTATGAATATTCAAGAAGCTTCAAAGAAATAAATGTAGCCGTAAAAAACATAAATCGAAGGATATTTGAATACAGACGCCATAAAAGTTCTTAGTGTCAACGAATTTTTGTTACTGAATCATATTTAAGAAATGACATAAATAAATACGTTTTCTTCTCAATATAATAAATATATATTAACCAAGTATGTTTCTTTTCAAAATTTGCATATATCGATCATGTATAGAAAAAATATTCAAAATATTTCAAAAAGATTTTATCATGGATAGAGTGCTATAAAATTTGTAAATATATGAAATTCCATTTTCATATTTAAAGAATAAAAAATGTATAAAACTGTACTTTTCATAGGAAAATATTCAAAATATCACGATTAAATTTTCACTAGTGTGTATGCAGAATATGCAGAAAAGTTCTATGTTTTTACTACCATCCTTAAAAAAAAAAAAATATCTCAGTTCTATAAATAGAATATTCGAAATATAACGGAGTTCGATCAGTGTAAGTAGAATTCATACTAATGATGGCATACTAACTAACTAAGAATGGCATACTAATAAAGTAGATTTCATTTTTACGAGTCTAATACGCAAATTGTATAAAGTTCTACCTATTTGCATGCAGAATATTAAAGACACGAAATTCTATTTTCAGAAATAGAATATTCAGAACGCATAAAATTCTACCCACGAATGGCTACCTATAAATCTATATTTTTGAAATCAGCGTTGTGTCTAAAACACATACAAATTTTATTTTTCCCATTCATTGACATAAATGAACGGCCTGTGTACTTAAAATGTTACAAGCGTAATAAATGTACATACATATACATATTTATTAAACTCATTCAATATATTATTATCACAAATAGAGTACACAAAATAGAATGGCACGTGTCCTCCAATCGACGATAATATGCAACGATTCGAACGACCAAGAAAAGAACCGAACGTTCAACAGCACGTACAAAATTCAGAGACGACAAGGGCAATTAATTTAAATACTTATCTACCCGTTGGCCACGTGTTTCCAACGCGGGGAATTAAACTAAGGAAGCAGTCTCTTAGCAGTCGGCGGTTCGCATTTATTCGCTCTTATCGCGCTGACTGTTGTAAGTTTCCAGAGGTGGAGAGGCACCTTGCACGTGAGACTTTTCACGAGGGCTACACACGTGTACGTCGTTGTTCAAACGACATGGCCGCTGCACCCTGCCGCGTACGCGTGCAGCAAGGTGCATGCAAGCTCTGACCCAGATCGTACGATCGATATTCCCTGCCCCAGATACGCTTACAGAGATTAATATTTTTTCCACGCAAGCCTGACGATGATTGACCCCCCCTCCCTTTCCATGAACTTCGTATTTACCGTCATTTCGAGTTGAGGTCCTCCTGACCACGTTTCAGGATTAACCCTCGCTACGCTGTGCTGTAATCGTGTGCGATATTGTTGAGCTTGTTGATTTGGGTCTCTTAAACGGTAAATAACTGCTACCTATATGACGAAAGAATTATTTTAGGTTGTCTAATATGTTTGTTTTTCTTCAAATTCTGCTTTTTTCCCATACGTATTCTTTTAGCACAATTGTTTCCTTTTAACTGGTTCGTATCCCTAAAAACTACGTATACAAACGATAATCATTTTGATATATCTTATTGCGCTGTACAAAATTAAATTGTATTTTAATGAGGTGCGCTCTACTCCAATGATTCGTACGTGTAATTTCACTGCTTGTGAAATCAGCCATACAAATTGATGCTTACAATCTCTCGAATTACGCACGCGAGTCTGACTTAGTCGCTTAATTTGGAGTCATTGATCTAGATTGATCTTTGAAATTCATTTCTCGCTGCTAACTGATTTACAGATTACTTGCTACGATCGGCCGTATAATTGGACATAAAATTGGACATAAAACAAGCTGTTTGAATAATTCTTCGTATAATGAATTACATCCGAAAAATAGAGGGGAAACATTTGCATTAAAAATTACTTTTAAGTAATTTTTCAAAGATATCGTTCTAATCTTCTTCTATTCCAGCTAATTTATACCATTTTTAGCATATTTTCTTTTTAGAGATTTGTGAATTAATGTTTAAAGAGACCTTCTAATACCGCTGAATCAGTATAAGAATACCTTGAGAATTTGCATCAGATTCTAAAAGAGTTATGAATAATTACATAAATATGTTGCCTAGCGGCAATTGTTATTAAAAGAGAGGAATATTCATACATGTTAAGAACCTTTGGAGACAAGAAATTAGAATATTTCTTATTCGTTCGCAAAGATATTGAAATCACTGGAATATTTTTAATATTTCTATAGATTCAAGCTAAATATCGTAAGACGATTAAATTTTCTCAGAAGTCCCGTTAAAAGCGAAGAAATCACAGCAGCCTTGCATATTTAAATACAAAAGTCTCTGTTCATAGCCATTGCTATAAAAAATCTTTATTAACCATACGCAGCATAAATCATACAATTTCCCACGATACTCTTCCAACAATTACACAAATGTTCCAAATGAGAATCAACACGGTGCAACCGAATCAACTTAAAACCTAACCGACAGCCTAAGCTGCTCCTTCATCCACTCGAACTTCCATCTTCGGTACAAGCATCGACGCCACCATCCGGATGGCAATGACCGCTATTCCGCTTAGTACGTCGTTCGTTTCCGTCGAAATTCCGATTCCGCATCGGCACAGTCGACAACGCGGCTCCCAGCACCGAGCGTCAGGTGGATCAGCGTCGAACTCGAGCTGTTCCTCCTCCGGTGACGTGCAACTGCTTCTCGCCGGCTAGGCTGTTGTATGCAAGTGTTACCGTATAGGAGGGACAACGAGGACAACGACGTCGACGGCGGGTGGCAGGGAGTCAGAGTCGTCTCGGTATTACTTCGCGGATCGTTCGGCGAGGTCATGGTCAGCCGGCGTGCTGAAACCGAGAGTCAACAAACTCTGTGTAAGCGAAGAGAGAAGCGAAGCCAGAAGCGGCGAACCAAGAGTACCACCGTTCGGCCATCCAGCCGGACAGTTAACCAGTCTGCCAAACATAACCCCCTGTGTGTCCGTTCAGCCGTGAGTTCCTCGAGGAAAGCCGCCCACTGCTAGCGGATTCTCTCTTGCTCTCTTCCTCCCTCCACTTTTCTTTCTTCTGCTTTCTCCTTTCCCCGTCGTTTCTGCTTTGGTCCCTCTTATCTCTGTCTTCTTCCTTTTATCCTTGTTCTTCTCTGTATAGCGAGACCTCCATCGCTAAAAATAAATTCGCAATCATTATTTATAGCCAGCCCCGTTGCTTGAGGTTATGGTTGCACCTGCAGGTGCAGCAAGAGCGTGTCTTTTGGTAATCTCTCCTTCTGGAAACGAGATCCGTGACCTATGATCGATTTAGTGGTCATCGATCTCTGTTTGATGTATTTGATTTGGATAGTAGCTGTGAAGGGATGTTGTACGAGTAATATTGGAAGCTCTTGGGACGAGCTAGCCTTTTTGCAGAGAAAGGTAATTTGCAGGAAAACTAAAATGTGACAGAAATGTGAAATGTTGATTACATTTCTGTACTGTTTGCTAAGCTATGCCCACGTGTGCTTACGTTGAACGCACGTGAGCACCGTTTGGTGAATCATTCTCCCCTTACAACGCGTGACACATTATATGTTATATACAAACTGTTAAAAAAGAATCGATGGCTTGAAAGACTCATAGTTTTCAAATTAATATGGGTCTTACAACTAATTTCTTTAGCAAAATTCACTATTATAGTTTTCTAACGTATAATTAGCAATCTCACATAGCGTTGGTAACAATTGCCAATGATTATCAATACGATAAAAATGATCTGTTGCCAACACAGCAATTTCACATAATTTACTCCAGACGTATCAAATCGCCAACGTCTTAGCAATCTCGTATTAATCATTCTCCAAAACATAGCCTTAAGATAGCTAAAAAAAAATGTTGTGCAATTTACTCTTGACGAAAAGAAATATTGATATGACATGATATGATATGATGTATGCATTTATACTGCTCAATCTCTGAGAATACGCGTGTTTATGTATACAGCCTGAAGCACGGCAAGTTTATCGACATTGGTACTTGTGACGTCGCGATTTGCGGTGGCAGCGCCCTGGACGGGTCCGTGCCTCCGCGAGCTGTGACGTCATTGGGTAGCGGGGCGAGCCGTGGGCCAATGGACGCGCGCCACGTCATCGCCTGCCTCCGCTCTTCGGAGACGGCGAGTCACGTGACGTCACCAGGGACGACACGGCACTCTCCACGAGTTGAATGACCCCTACAGACCAAGTTCAATACACCGACGAGGAAAGATACGAGCGATACGACCCGCAGACCTGCGGAGTCTACCACCATAGTTCCTCCGGCGCTCGCCGTTTCGTCCGTGTTCGAAGGAAACAGAGTCTTCCTTCTACTGCGTTCCGCGCGTTCAGCTACGCTCGGCTACGCTCGAGTCGTCTCGGCTCAATTCGGCTTTCGGGAATCGGGGAGCCATTTGGCCCATAGATTTCGGGCTAACTTGCGTTCGATCCGATGGACGCTCGCATTCGATGACTGCCTTCGTGGTTTCGAACAGGATTCGAATAGCCAGTCGAAATTGCCCGAATTTTATCGAGGAATCTCAATTATCGAAGAATCGAGTTTGTAACTTGCAATTTGATTAGTACATGGATGTTGTATTGGGAGGAATCTGTATCGTGTACATGGTTTATGGTAGATTGTATTTGTCGGAGGGCACTTTGGGCTTTTTAATAGTTTAATGCATATGGGAGATGCTCAGGCCGATATAGAGCTACATGTGTATTGCGTGTTACCTAAGGGTTAATCATTAAACGAGAGGTAATACGAGATGAAAGATACATGTAAAACGTAATATACATAATTATTTTTTGAAGTAGCATACTGGCAATTTTATACGTAGAAGTTTGATCGTTTATTTAATTTTAGCTCGTTCTATTTGACTCGCTATCAAATTAATTAATACTATACAAATTTGCATAAGTAAAAAAGAAATCCATTTTTGAATATCTTTCTATCGGATTATTGACAAGATTTTAATCAAGTAAAATATTAATAAAACGATTAATCAGTTCTAGGTATATGCTGAAGGAATTGAATTAAATATTGAATATATTTGAATGTACAATGTTAAACATTGAATGCGTAGAAATGTACAAACGTTAGCTATTAATGAAATTGCGTTACACTTCTGATAACGATTGAATAACGATAATTCGAAAGATAGACGAATGGAGTTTAGCACGTTGATTGCGTAGAATCATTCTAGAGAATTAGGTTGTGCGTCGTGAGACCACGTGACCTTTATTGCTTAATAGATCGTTATGTGAAAAGCGAATCTAGGTAATGTCATTAAATTGCAGGATATTCTTTATTAAGAGTAAACGTAACGAATGCACCTTCTTTCTTAATAAATACGCATGTTGTATCCTACCTTGCGAAATTCGTTCGATAGAAACGCATGGCGGAGCTGTGACGAGAAATTAAATTATGCCGCGTTTACAGGAATAATTATTCACGTTATCTTTATATTAGAAACTTTGATCTTTTTCAACATGTCTTTCAAATTTCCAAAATTACCAATTTTTATAAAATTTTACTAGTGCATACAAAATTGTGCAGAGGTTTATTTTCGAATTATCGTACTTTCGAATTATAGGAACACATTAGAAATTGAAAATCGATGTTAACGTTTAAGGTTGAAATTTAAAGTTGGAGCCATAGGATATTTAGATGCTCTTTGTGCGAGATATATACCGTTATTTAGGTCGAGAGACCCGAATTTACTATTCCACGAAAATATCTTCGTTGCTATGAATTTCAAAAAACACACGACGAAACAGGAATACAGAGCGCTGAAAATGAATCGAACGGCGCGCGGGTCGGCCGGTTTCGTTGAGATTCGTTCTGGAGAAAAATCGCTTTTATTTCGGGCCAAACGCATCTCGATCGGTCTGTTTTTATTCATTTAGCCGGCGAGGAAGTTAAAATTAGTCGTCGCGACGTTACATCTGGGAGTCAGTGACTCCTGTGTGCGAAATGTTATTCGCATTGCGCCAAAGAAATCAGTTATGCGTTGCACTTCTTCGTGCGGAGGACAAACATGTCTCCAGCTGTTACCGCTCGCAATAAGTTTTCGACTAAACGCAGTAGTACGAAGCCGAGCGAAACAGCCTGGTACAATTTTCGAGATGTAAAATATTTATGATACACTGCGTCTCGTAACCAGCCAAAATTAAAGAAGACACGATACATTAAAATTCGTGGGAAATTTTACCAAGAATAAACACGTTTATCGTTGGCTTGATTAATAAAGCGTAATTCGATTTGGTCGATTCGTTTGCTTAATTTATTAAATTATAATTGTTGGCCATTCGATCGAAAACTTATTACCAAACACAATGTATTCTATTATAGTCTTATGATATTTCCAGAGAATAAATTCCAACATGCAGATTATTCGATAAATAAACTATACGTACCGATAAATTATACGGTGCAGCCGAGCGATTATTCACGGTGGCCGCATGAAAAGGCGCCTTTAAGCATTGTTAAAGCAAGACTGAGTATCAGTGGGAAATATTTCTTAAGCAAATACGGGATGGATCGGTGGAAACCGACCGCCATTACGTCTTCTGCTGGGCTCACGTGGGCAATGGAAGTGTGTTAACAAAAGGCAGGTGCCTTTCAAAGAGTAAACCCGGCAACGGTGAAGAATTTTTCTTCCTCTGAATTTTCTCCATGGCAAAGTATTTTCATAGCAGAGCGTTTGTTAAGGAATTATGAGGTTTCTTAAAAATTAATTCGTACTACGTTTTCGGCTACTCGTGAGAAGTTAATGGATCCACAAAGTAAAAGTTTACTTTCTTCTCGCTAGACGGTAGTTTGCTGAATTAATTAAATTGTGGCTGTTGCTTCTAGGAGTACATCTTTTATGAGCGTCTTTATTATACGCAACTAGACGCGTATATTATCTCGAATATTCTTTACCTTCAAATGGATCGTCAAATTAATTACTTATATAACACAAATATATATATATATATATATATCATACCCCATATTTCATCCTCTTAGCTATTAGTCCGAGTTTTCGAGGGATAGAAGATACGAAGAACGCGTTAGTTTCGTAATTACTCTGCATCAATTGTACGAGTGTGTTTTTAATTCTTTCACTGCATAAAAAAAAAGAAGAAGATAGGAGATCGTCGAGATCGAACGAATAGAATTCAGATCGTTTCTTGCAGCTTCCGAAAATTATTCACAATCGCGTAAATTCAAATGGCCTATTAGTCGAAGGAAAGATAACGATCTAGAGTTACTTGTAACGAGCCTAGTACACGATGTGCCCAGTTAAAATTCATTTGGCGCATAAGCAGGCAATATTCGACCGCGAACAACCATCCAGCCCGGATCCTGCGTGTTTCCCGGTTGAAGTATGACACCATGCTGTGCAATTTATATGCATCCATTTGTAATAGATGTCGTGAAAGTAAGTTGGCACAAGCACCGGTTTCCGAGGGGGGAGAACGACAACCGCCTCACGAACACGTGGTTAAAACGAAGTGCGTGTTACGGCCACGTGGCTCGCCATCTGATAAGACCGGTTCTAACGTGAACGTACTCGCCACTTAACTTAACTAACTGGCCATTTTCTTTGCAGGCCATCCTTAAAAAAGTTCTCGCCGATCGCGATCGTGTCACACATACGCTTATACGCTTTACACGGTGGCTCACGAAGGTATTTCAACGCTCGTAGAAACATTTTTTTCCCTACGTACGAACATCGTATACAACGTTTCGAGATTTCATTATCGCTGTAATGAGATACGATTGGCACGATCGAGTCGATGAATTTAGAGACGAGCTTGAAAATGTACGATAGAAATTACGAATTATTTACTAGAAACGTGTACTCGGCTAAAGCTTCGCGTATATACTCGTGACTAATCATCGTACAATTTACATATTCGTTTGCTCGTTAAATCCATCGTTACGTATAAGCGAAATTAGATTATCCTTGTGTTCAACGATATGTCATTCGAATATGTATTTTATCGTTGTTATATCGTTGATCAATAGGCGAAAACTTGATCGAAGAGGACATATTTCGTGATATTCCTCGAGCGCGTAGGGTTAATCAATATACATATGTATCTCGTCGTGTTATCGAAAACTCGATACATATTTGAAAACGATAACGCGATGTAGTTTATCCGTGAAGCAATCGTTTCCGAAAGGAAAGAATTGCGGCGCGTATATCTGTGGAAAATAATTGCTGGCTATCGTTGGAAGAGGTCCGAATATTCTAGGCCGCTTATCTAGCCTAATTCCGTTTTCCACGGAAACACTGTTACTTTCAGCGGAATCGATAAGTCAACTGGAATGGATCGGTTTCGTTGGAGGCGAGACGCCGACATTATACGGCAAAAAGCAATCGATCATGCACCGGTGAAAACGTATGCAAGTTGCCACGTGTTCAGAGACACGAGGCTGTGGACGAATATCGATGCACGTGGGCTTAAAGCGCTCGATTAGCGGCGTTTAAAGCGATCGCGAGCGTTCGGGATCCAATGAATTTTGTCCAGAACGTTGCCCAGTTTTTCCACGGTTTTATATTGAATTTATTTATAAAAATAATATCTGTATACGCGAATGAGTTGAAATATTAATATTCTCCCTTATTTTCAATTTATACGTTACGCGTAACCCTGTTAATGTAATCCTGACGTAGTATCAAAGTTGTTACGATATTTGACATTTTTTTTCGTATTAATTAAACGTCCTTCGCTCTTCTCTTTCTTTCGTTATGTTATCTTTTAGAAGGAAGCTCGAACACCTTAAGATTGGAATCGTCAAAACATTCCGGAGATTGAAGAAAATAAGTAAAAAGTACTTATTTTCTTTTGTTCTGCCTTTACTGCCGTTTGTTTATCTACAACCTCGGTCGATACTAAGTGACCTATAGTCGTTGGAATGTAAATTCCATTTACTCATATTCGAACCACGTATCGAGTAAGCGAGCAACGTTATGCGCAAAGAAGTCTCATTTTCGTATGCAAACTACATTTTCTTTTTAAGGTATTATATACAGCGTGTCCATTACTGATAGTCAACGCAAAAAGTACGAGCAAATAGCGATTTGATGTCGGCTAGAAAAGCACGAAACAAAGAGGTGTGTAGTTGCCATGTATCGTAAAGATACAAACAAAAGTTACCTTCATAGCCGGTGCTCTCCAAAGTCTTCGCAAGGTAACGTATTATAAATATCGACACAATACGATGACCACCTCGAAGTCCTACCACATTTGTCTCAAACATCTTCTCGTATCGTGCACGGTTTTACTCGAGATGTTTCCAGGTGAAACGAGCACGCTGTATATTGCCTATTAATATAATATATTGGACTATCGCCTATAAATAACCTGTTTTTTTTCTATATTTATCTGTATTTACAAAATATTTACTCGTTGCACTTCGCGCGTCTCACCTTATGCATACGTTAAGCATATCGGACAAATTGAACTTGATACAGGCTCGCATGAATGCAAATCGTGTGAAATATTACTCGCAGAACCAGTTTACCGTAGGTAACAGTACGCAACTCTTGCATTGTGTAAAATTCCGATTACTTAATCGGGCCACATTGACGAGATATCTCGCGGCCCGAAGTTGTTTGACGTTTTCCACGAGATATCTCGCGTTTCCTGATATCAGCCCTCCCTCCTATTTGTATTGCTCGTTCGATGAAAAATAAAATCGCGCACGCTATGGGAGTCTGAGTTGGGTTGCACGGTGAGAATCGAAAGCGAATGTTACCACCTTATAAAAATATCGCTCGTATAATATTGACTTATCTATCTGCCTATCTACTTACCTATGATTTTTACTATTCGTTCGTATTTCTACGTGCTTTCTATCTTTTCGATGAATCCCCAATTTATGCAACGTACGTGTGAAAGTTTTGAAATATATTTCGTACCCTCGGTGCATCGAACACGCTCATTTTTCCAGACTCTCGCTGTATTTCTGTTTCAAGCGAACGAAAACCATGGTATTTAACCAGCTCTTTCGTAAGCTCGTAAAACAACTTTTCTTCTAAGCGCAGATGAAACTAGGTTTATATAAATTGTTGCTTCGAGTCATTTCGTGTTAGATGACGTAAATGGATGATACGGGTTCCAAATCAAGCTTCCTACTCGCTCTTGGTTCTTAATTGTTAATTATTTATAAACGTTTAGATTCTTCTCTTACAATGAAAATCATCACTTTCAGTTTCCTTTTCGTGTATATGACTAATTTATATACTATCAATCTGTATATATTTTATACAATTATTTTATTTCATCATCCATACGCTACGTGGATATACATGAGACTTATTTCTAACTTACAAACTTGTTTAAAACCGATACAGCCAGTACAATTAAATATATCTTCTACGTAAATTGAACGTAGCGCTATACAATCTTTTTTATAATTATTTCTACTTAATACAATATATTTAAATACTTGGTAAAAGTTTAATAAATTTACTTATCCTCCCAACAAAATATTAATACTTAATAATTAAATTATAATCAAAATATTAATATAAAATTCTATAGGGTCTTATCGTCCCATAAACTAATATCAGCATTTTCACTAAAAATTTAAATTAATTAAATATATATGAGACAGTGTATATCTCATTAACTCTTTCATTCCAGTTTTTAATTAAAAAACAATTGATTATGCTACCTTTGTACAGTCAATTATACTGCAGCCATTAAATTTTTTAAAAATCATTGGGCAGAATTGACTTAAAATTATTATTCAATAAGGTTGGTTGTTATAATAATATGAAATGTTAATTAAAATAGTTGTGGGTCACTTATAATCAAAAAATATCAACGACGACTCAATATACGATTAATACTAAACGATAGAATTATAATCGTATGGATGTTACATCCATAAAGGACATATAAAATTCATTTGACGGTCAGTGGTTGATATTAAATATCTTGTTCGAACTTATTGCTTCGTCTGATCGTATATGTTTCACGTATCAAGTATTATCCTGTCGTAAAATAAACTTTCGTTCAGCCATTCGGATTAGGAACGGGGAACGATTTCCTGTTCCCGGTGGGCTGGCGTGTTCGTTAAAAATAATTAAATCCGAGCTGAAAGTCGCTCACCCTCCGCCGTTTCGAAAGAAAGAACCGAGAAAACGAGATTGCACTGCGCGTGTGTATTTTGGTAACGAACCTCTACGCTGGAATTTTCGCCCTTTCCATTCCATTCCGACGAACGGCACTCATCTCGCTCGAATTCATTCCACTGACTGCGTGAAATAAGTCGGAAAATTATTTTTTTCGCCTTTCAGGCAGAATCGTAGACAATATTAACTGTCATGTGGTTGGCCGTTTTTCTTTTTCCTCGAAACATCGCTGAGCTTTTTTCCTTTTTGGTGCAACTTTGTCGGGCTTTTTGTTCAGCTTTCCCGTTTCGAGATGAGGCGCAGGATATGATACTCCTGATTTTCAGAACTCTAAATAGAATCAATCGAGACTTTTAACGATACTTCGGTATCTCTTTCAACAAAAATATTTTCTTTAAAATATCTTCTAAACATTCCACTTCGATACGGTTTTGCTCGAAAAGGCGAGAATACTCGAATCGAATGCGTAGATCGTCGTCTATATTTATGTGTCAAAAAATCGTACAGTTCCATTTAAAATAACAAAATAGGATAGTAACATATAATACTCGTTTGTATCATTTTATTTATTACGTGTAACGCGATAATCAAAATTCTGCATTGATGGGTTCTTTCAATGAGAGCATTTTTATACTTTGTATCATTTTTTATGTAGATTTTTTTACAAAAAAAAAAAAAAAGAACGTTCAACAGCATACTAAAAGGGCTGCTGATACATTCACATCGCCGCGCGAATATTCAGATTTCTACCGCGGTATTAAAATTTATTTCCTCCGGCATGTGCTTTCGCTAAAATTCTGCTGCGAAATATATAGTATATAACGAACGAAAATGTATAATTTAATGCAGTTAAAAACCTCGTATTATTAAAAAACGACCAATTCGTTGGTTCGCTAAATAGCGGTGGTGTAACATCAATACCAGTGAATCGATATGTTAATTTAATCTTGCTCCATCGAATTCTTAACTCATTCTTACGCTTTGATAAAATTACGCCAATAATTCCACGTGATTATCTAAAGACGACATATCCCGTGTAATATCGCGTCCGTTCCCCATTAATTATCCGTTCATATATCTAATGCCGATATTTATGGAATCACGTCATGGCCAGAGTGTAACTTCAAAGAGTGAAGTAATCGCACTCGCTGCGCTTGTTTTTATGTAACTAACCTTCGCCTCCTGTCATCTATTCCCATTCACTGTACATAACAGGTAGAAACTGATTCCTCTCGTACAACTTTCTCGGGCCATCTCTCGTTCATAAATATCCCAGCACTTGTGTCAACTTCGAGCGTATGTACAATATACAATGTACGATGTGTACAATGTATAAATGTTACTAAAGTGGAAGAATTGGTGACGAATTAATAATAACTAGTCTGTAGATGTTTTATGTAAATTCAAAGTTGCTATGAACATTGCCAAAGAGGTGAAACTTAAATATTGGATAATTTCATCCAGTAAATATTGGAAAAAAGAAAGAAGAGGTTCGTGGTAAGATCGAAGCGCTAAATATACAATTTCTACTGGAATTATGTTGACAAGATTTTCGCTGGGATTTTAAAACGACGACTATCCAATAGCGAAGAAAAGATCGGTTTTCTTAATATTTGTCA
The DNA here is from genome assembly GCF_024516045.1 of Bombus affinis. Classification (NCBI taxonomy): domain Eukaryota; kingdom Metazoa; phylum Arthropoda; class Insecta; order Hymenoptera; family Apidae; genus Bombus; species Bombus affinis. The sequence goes on from NC_066345.1 coordinate 14,983,691, forward strand.
AAAAATCTACGGACGTCTAAACAAAGGTACGGGAAAGTACTAATATTCTCAATTGTTGCTAGAAAAAGATGCTATTGATTTGGATCGCATTCGTGCGTTTGGAAACTCTTAAACGTATAAAAAGGAGAAGTCTACAGCAGGCTTGAAAATCCACAGAATCTCGTCGTAAAAGGGTATTTACCGATAAAAGACTCGATCGTATTTGTTCGTGGCCGTGTTAACGTTAACGCGTTACTTTCCTTCTCTTGATCACGTGGTTCCAGGTGTCCAAGGTGGACAGTAGAAGGGGAGGAAAAAATGTGGATGAGGATCACTGACGAAGAAGTTTCTTTGCCCAACGACGAGAAGTGAACGCGATACGAGAAAAAGGAAACCGGAAAGTGGTGTGGTCTGTGTATTTTAGTAACGAACATTCTAAGCGAAAAACCTCGCGTTGTACATCCGAACAAAGACGACACACGATTTTTGGCGGCCTACGGAGCTTCGCCTTCAAACACCCTCTGTATTGGGTCATCCTAAAAATAATACTGTTGTTTTTTCTTTTTCTTTTTCTGAGAGTTAAATTTAAAACGAGATGGTAGTTGTTACTATGTGATAGTTTAATAAAATTGGAATAGGAAATTTAGTAGCAAACTGTAAATTTAAATGTAGGCATCCTATATCACTGGCTGTCTCAACGAAACTGCAGCCACTCCGAAAACGTTCCAACCCGCATTTATATTTACGCATTAAACGCGTCGTGACCGAGCTTCCTTCCACGTTTTTCCCTATATATAACGAATTATATCCGTTTCCGACTTCCCTCATTTGAAATGCTAATGGATCTTTTACACGAGGTTTTTCGAGTGCAGCGAATAACATCGTCGCGAACACGTGAACAATGTGTATACATATCGTGTGTTGACAAGTTGCTGACTGGCTATTTTGCGTAAAAACTAACACGTGCCATCGGCTAGTTTATGCAGAACAACTTAGTTCGTGTGATATAACTTTACTTGCAAGTGAAAAACTCATGCATAACATTAAATATATGCCTTCCAACGGACAAAAAATGCGATAAATTACTTATCCAAAGTAGCAAGATACAAGCGTAGATATGGAAATGTGATAGTTACAAGTTTTAAATAAATCACACGCGCGTTCCATTTTTACCTACTGACATAATGACCCGAGGTTTTAGTATAATTCTAGAAAAATTATTCACACGGTGAATGCAACAGATTCCAATATTGTATCATTCGATACGTTGGATAAAGGTACAAAAAACGAAACATTATCTATGATGAGCGTTTCGTTCCAATTCCACTATGATAACCTCTAGACATTAATTGGAAGGGAAGAAAAAGAGGGAAAAAACGAAAAGAGGCACAAAAATAATTCCTTTACTCTTTCTTTTCGCTATTACCTCCTCTACAGGTAATAATACCCTATTCGCGTCTCGATGTTCGTAGCAATATATTTTCTAAAATTCACTCGAACGGCGAAAAGAATTCTGCTTAGAACTATATTCGGAATGGTGGCGAGAATTTGATGAGCACATGTGCCCTTGTGGCACAGTGTGACCTTAACGTTATAGAGCCGTGCCAGATCACAGACGTATAATCAGACAATTATGCTCATAATAATAGGCCGGAATTCTTCGTAACCGAACCATGTAGAGATATGTAGAGATGCCGACCGAGGGACTATTTACCTAGGAGCCTTATGGGAAAGTTTACAGTCGCCTGGCCGCAAAAACCAGCGTGCAATTTCGCGACGTCGAAACGTCCTTTGGTTATTGTGACCCGTAGGCTCCTCTCGTTCGCGTAAATGCACACGTGAGAATAACTTCAACCGGTTCCCTCGAATATGCTCGACTACTCAGCCCATCGTGTCCAAAATAAATAACCACATGTAACTTGATAACGTTGAATCTCTTTAATCATTGTGCACGGTGGTAAGGAGCTTGTTTATCCCAGGAGTTTATTTTAGCTATTATATTCGGTAGTTACAGGCATTATTAAGAGGCTAGTAGCGGTTGACATTTATTTTCTCTGATGTTTCTGTGAATAAATATCAATTGACTTACGTATCGACTTTGTCTCGCAGAACCTAGTATTAGAATCACCAAACCGGTCAAAAAGGACGTGATCGGGTTTATAAAGCCCGATACACACACTGCGTGTATGTTGTAATATCCAATGATATTCTGTGACACGTTATAGCGACAGTTTGCGCTGAGCACGTGCGATTAATTCATACGTAACGTCAGAGCGTTCTTTGCAACGGAGAGGTTAGTTCGTTATGGCCACCTCTCTAGCGTGGCCTGGTTTCCATGGAAACGCAGACACGCCGAGCGAGAAGAACGACTTGGAAGTGACGCAGGCGCATGAGATACGCTGATCAGCGTTGGTTACTATGAGCAAGTTCACGTGTGACGCAATTTCTGACGGCAACTTGTCGTCTTGTTCACATCAGAAAAAATGATCGCTGGTACTGCTAGGACGTGAACGTGACGCGTGACGCTTGTACACATCGGGCTTTAACCCTCGTAGAACGGGATTGCGGAAGTAGAGTCGTTTCCAATCTATTACAGAATTCTGTCATTATGTTTCCTGATTTGATCTTAAATTACTGTTAATTTATTTTATGATACATAGGACAAAGAAATTTCAAATATTAAGTAAACAATATTCGTTCTGGGTCTAGGTCAGTGAAGTTAATGCATACGTAAGGTATAGCTTTGCATAGAATAGAGATTTTGAATTTCTTGCGGCTAGAATTGTTTATGATTATTGCCTATTATGTTTTTTAAATGCAAACAACGTGGCATTTGAAACTCTTCTATAAATTTTGTAAATTTACTTGTGAAATTATTTTGACTCTTGGAAAATTAATGATTTCTTTCGCAAGTTAAGGTTATTGACTAGAAATTAGTTAATATTTATTCATTATATCGATCTTAGCCATTATGATCATGATTATGGAGTAATCAGCTGACTTGTAGAATTTGACCTGTTTTATATATACCAAACTTGTTATTTGTATCATATTATGCATGAGATTATTATGCAATTATTAATACTGGTTCCTCATAACCTATAAAATTCATTAATAATATTTGTTCGATTGTGTATATGTACATTGCAAAATACAAATATGGTGTTTGTAATATTTTCGTTGCAACAATATTTATATGATTTCAAATATTGACATATAAATGTTAATATTGACTGTTGAGGTGAAAGAATTCCAGTCACAACCAAAAAATACAAAGGTATGCAGTTTTAACAATGCATGTAAATTTGATCGAGAAATCCGATCTTGAAAATGCCGTTTCTAAATTGCATCCATTCCCCAATTTGTTAAACGGAGTTATTATATCTGATTCCACGTTTAAATACACCGCGAGCGTACCAAACAAGGTTGCAAATGTATCGAACGCGCGCGATCGATAGTCGGATGTTTACAAGCTTGCATTAAAACGATGATGGTCGTTTTGTGCGGTCGATAAGCGATATAAGTAAATGCAAACTGTTCCGGTGTAAAAACAAGCGCAATTTAGACACGTATAGAGAGTTGGCGTGTTTATATGAATTTACTTCAATCTCTTGAATCGTTCGTTTCTTTCAAAAAGAGAAGGGAAAAGAAAATGATGAGTTTTCTATAAAAATGTTCTGCCTCGTGGTCCCTTTCTATCCGCATACCGCGAAAGGTATTTTAGAGGTTAGCTTGTAAATGTTCCCGCGAAATTTCGTTCCATATATGAGAGGAGGTCATGTGGATTAAAAATTAACGAAAATGGGTCATAACCTCTGTGTTATTCAAATTATTGGAATTCATATATGTGCTGTACGAATAATTTAATAAAAACAGGAAAAGAAGGAAAAGAATTGTATGATACGCAACATTGTTTTAGTTCTTTCATGATTATGAATCTATGAATATATGTACATATATCAACTACAAAAATGAAATTTACAGCAGTAAAAAATAGTAATACTTTTTTCATTACATTTTTTATATTTTCTAGATTATCTCATTATTACATATTTTCCTCAGCCGCGCGGTATACACAAATAAACTTTTTACAATGTTCACGTTCTGTAATTTATTCACAGCGTCTCATTTTCTTCTTACATCTTTTAATATTTAATCAAAAACGCTTGAATGTCTACAAAAGAAGTATCCTTTGATAATTCTGCTCTAGTCCACGAACAAAATAATTACAAAAAAGTAATCGAAACTGTACTGTTCTATACTCGACTGTTAGAGACAAAAGAATATTTAATAATGCACGAGTTAATATAACCTAAAAAATTGGATGCAGAATTTTTCTTTAAATATTCATAAAATGTACCTAAATATTCAATAACAGTGTATAATAAATAAATGTAGAGATAATAATATAATAAATTACATATTCACAAAATTTACCTTAATAGAAAGCATACATATAATAAAAATATAATACAATATGAAAAAATATTTATATGAATAAAATAATGTGCAAATTTCATAATACAAAGCTTTGTAGCAAATAACTATGTGGGTTAGGTTTAACTCACAATGTAGTCAAATATAGCGATACCAATTCGTGTAGTAAATCACATCGAAACCATCGACAAAACTGCCCTTCACTCGAGGTTAACAAATCAAAATAGTATATAAAGAAATAAGTATACTGCTAGAGGCGACGAACGTTTCACGGAAAGCGATCGCTAACCATCATTTTTTAACACCGGACCTCTCTATCCATATCTGCTGAATCCACCTGAACATTATTATTCCCAAGTGGATTTTAAGAAAATAGAATAATGTAGGGGATTGCGTCAATAGAGTGTATTATTATTACAGAAAATTAGAATGTTTTACGATACAACTAAAATAGTTGTAAGTCGACGCTTTTAATTACAACTGTGGACGCGTGTCGCACATGAAACTGATTTTGCTTGTTATATGAGTATATGGTGCGAGACGTGATTACTCTGGCAAGCTCTGTGCTTCGCTTATGTAGGTCTTGGTCTTTTGTGTGACGTTCTCTTTCGCGCAGAGTAGCGAAGCAGTAAAGAACATGCGAGAAACAGATTAGCAAACGCAAGCCTCTGCATCGCGGTAATTCGGTATAATTTGTTAACCTCTCTGGGAATGGAATTTCCATTTTACGCATGCGTCTGTTTCTTCTTCTTTCACGAGTTCATTCGGTCAAACTGATTTACGTTAAGTAGCTTTTGAAAACTATGTACAGTAAACTTTGTATAGATGCCCGAAAGAAACGAGATACAGTACAAGTTTGTTGTATATACGTATTTCCTAAGCTACAATCTATTCTTGATATACAACGGCTACAAAAAGTATTTGTATTTATTATAGTAATTAAGTCGAAGTATGTTCAGTTTCGTATCATTTAATAGAAATACTGTGAAGATGAAATGTGAAGCCAGATAGAGAAACGCTTCAATGGAAAATAAGAGTACAATGTACAAATACGTTTTGTAGTCACTGTAAATTCATGTTATGTACGTTAAATTATAATCGTAACTTAACGACCTAGATTTACTAACAGAGTGATAAGACGACCGCTTTAGTATGGTTAAAGAAATGTAGGAGATAAGGTTGCTCTCTTTCAGAGCGTAGACAGCTGTGGTACGTATCGTGACTCGTGACACAGACGGGGTGGATGCATCGGGCGGTGGCTTGTCAACGAGTGTCACGGTACTGTTCTAAAACAGGGCCACTACGCATGCGCAATTCCCCTATCGGCTCGCGTTGTCTCTCTGCGTCCCTCTGCCGTAGTATTACTGTCGTTTCCCCCTCCATCCATCTTCGAGCATCCCCTCTTTCATGCTCTCCTAATCCCCGTGTGCCCTTCGCGCCAGTCGCGTCAGTTGCGTGAGAGCCTTTAACGGGGGAGGTGCTACTTAGCACTTACCGTGCGTGGCACCCTCTCCTCTTCTAATCACTGCCATTAATAGTATATATATATATATATGTATATATACACACACATATACATACACACACACACACATATAGATAAATATATACATATATGTATAATCGAAGGACAAAGTAGAATATATCCGTGGCAACAAGGAAGGAAATGTGATGATGCGTGAACTGTGACACGGAAACAGCGTGCAGTTCGCGAAGATCAACGTAACGTGTTACACGACAGATCGACAGGAATAAAATGTGCCACGGAAAGGGAAAACCGTAAGTGTTCTTGTTTCACGGAAGAAGAGAGCATCGGACCTATCGTTGTGTCCGTTGTTACTAGTGCTCCGCTTCGCGTGGTGAAGCACACGGTCGCGTTTCTTCGCTTCGAACACGCATAGTGTATTCATCGTATCTTTCTTCCTCTCCCACTTTTCTCCTCCTCTGCCTTTCGTCATGTTCGTTTTGTGCATCGACACGTTTACTGGCTGACGCGCATCCGACGGCCTTGTTCTCCTCTGTGTTCTTTTCGCCTCTGTTCGCCTCGGTGTACGTTAAGGAGGATAGCGTAATATGTCGCTATCTGTGTGACGTCGTGACTGAAAGCGACGTCTTGGATCCTATGCACGATTCAAACGCGGAAGTCGGTGAACTTGTACATCTGGTGTCTAGTGTGATATTTCTCGCCTCGATCTCGTTTTCCATTCTATCGAAGAGGATCCTCCTGTGACGCGTGCACGACCTTCCAAGAGCGTACATACGGCGTCTTCCTGGCGCTGATTGAGATTTAAATTCCACGGACCTTGGGCGATTTAAATGGTGAGTGAACCGCTCGCTGACTCGCTGCGTGCATCACTGTGTGTCGTGGTTGGCACGCTTGCACGTAGGTACACTACCGGCCATAAGTATTAGGATCAAGTATTAGGAAAACCACTCGTTACATTCATCGAAAAGCTATCAAATTTTATTGTCTAGTATTTTGCATTATACGACACTCTAGCACGTGTGATGCAAAGAACGTAAGAAATTTATAATACAACAAGCACAAGCTAAAACCAACAACAAGCAATTTGTGTTAAATACTGTCCTAGTACTTAATCGGCCGTAGTATATATAGATACAGTGGCTCACGAAAATAGTCGAACACTTTATGATACACATCATGGATAATAGTTTTGAACAAAATGGTCTCGCTGCATATTGTGACTTTATGGTACAGTGAATAATTGACAGCGCAAATATTTTGGCGATGTTTGCGAAATGTATGCTTCCAATGAATATCTTGTAACGTCTATATATTTTTTCGGATCTGATATTGCCAACATGTTGTGTGTGTTAATGAGATTTCAAAGTGTTCCATATGATATGTACATAAAAAGTTCCTAAGAATATTCGAATATTTCCGTGAGTTACTGTACGTATATGTACGGAAATAGGAAGCGTGTTTTCCTCGACGATACCGACACGGCGTTTGGTCCAAGATTGATCGTCGTATGTGCGTGCATGTGTGCGTGTGTTGTTTAACGGTGCATCGCAAGGCTCTCTGACTCGTTTTCCACCAACGGACGACATATCGGCCTCATTTTATGCTCGGATTAGGAGGCCAAGCATGAAATTTTTGTCGAGTGGTGTACGATCGATGCCTCGGGGACGTTTCGTATACGCCCTCGACTCGTCCTTTGACCCTTAAACGAGCAAGCGCCGTATGCATCGAATATAGAACACTTTCCTTTCCCCAATTTTCTTCTTCTAATAATTTACCTTTACAGATTAACTTAATTAGAATGCGATAGAGACACGGAGAATGTACAATATTCTAAACATTATATAACTATATTTATTGAACTTTCTATTAGTATTAAAACTATTAAAGCTAGATATTAATTCAATTAAAATGTTGTAGAGAAGTAGAATAATATATTGACATAAAATTGCGAATACCGTGTAATACCATTTGCTAAAATTTATATCAACACCAGGATTACCGACTAAGTTTACATTGCGGGAACTAAGATGAAAGGTATATGAGAGAACACGCAGTGAACAAAAATAAAGGACATGTAGTATCTTAGAAAAAACTATTCCAATTTCCACAAATGTAAGTTTGTAGACTTGTAAAATTTTTTACAAAAATTTCGGAATATTTATCATCCTTCTGATTTCACTATTAAATTTATTTCATCAAGCCGTATAACGTTTTATATTTTACATTCTTTTCTTGTATCACATAAGTAGATATATATATATATACTATTCAGAGTTGGTCAGGCTTCTTCCTCCTCACCTTGACCCGCATAACTCTTTCTCACGATCGTTGAGTTACTTACCGATCATCGGTACATCGCATTCAAAAGTTCCGATAAATTCCGAACTAAAACTGGCAAAATAAACGATCGTGTACCTGGGTCACGTGTTTATGAGGCATATTGGCGGTCAGTCGCGTTCTTGATTGTTCCAGCGACCTTGATGGGACCTTGATCCCCGTTGAAAGTAAAGCTCTATTTCGCTTGGTATGGCTCGCAAAATAGGACCCGATGAAATCCGTAGAATGGCGTACGTTCGCGTCATGGGAGGCTAGCGAACGTGGAAACAATAACGGCGCGTATTAATCGGCCATAAGCCAGAGTAGGTCAATGCAACAAGTCGCGTAAATGCCAAGCTCGATAATGATAATGCGTGAAAGGTTGAGGAATACCGGTGAGCTGGTAACTGCTATCCGATGTGAATCGTTAGCAACTGAAAAAAAATTAGGTCACTGTGTGCGTGTACATGCGCTGTATCTACGAGTGTACATATGAATGCACACTAATGGGGGAAACCATACCAAGTTCGGCTTAGCTCGACGAATTACGAGTAATTATTCGATTACGATAATAGGATGTAATTAGCTTTGCCTTTGTCGTGAGCTTTCGTTTGTTTTCTCGGATTTCCTTAAGAGCAAAAAAATTGAGGTTATCTTGGTATCGTTATAAGGAAAGCAATCTTTATGCAATTAAACGATGGTACATTGTATTGTACATTTAATTTTTGGAAGCTACAATGCTTGTTTGAGAAATACGAGAATCGGAATATTTAGGTATAATTAGCACTTTAGAATTACAATTAGTACGAAGATTGTTTGTAATCAGTGTTACGTGTTATTTGTGGGTTTCGGTAATTGCAAGGTATACGGCAGAATTGTTGTTTACATATTTAACAGTATTTAGACCGAAGATACGATACTCTGTTGAATCAAAGGATCGATCACTCGAAACTATTCCAAAGATCACTTACTTACTAACGTCTTGAACAAATTAAAAAAAAATCAATTTTTTACTTATTCATATTTAACACGCCTAACTTGATTATTATATCTATAAACATTTAAGATATGAATTACAATGTAAAGTAAAAATATTAAAGTCTGGGTCGAACTACTCTGAAACTTATCTTATTAACATTCTAAATAATCTACAAATGACTTTAAAAAAATTTTTTATACACACACATATATATATATATATTTAGCGTATCTAACTTGAGTATTATATTTACAAACATAAAATATATCTACGTAAAATAATATGAAAATGTCAAACCAGATTATCTCCAATCGGATGCATCTAAATTGCAAAATGTATAAATCACATGATTCATATCCTTCATTTTATTTACCATCTTCTTTGTAGTTATCTTTTCTGTACTTGATAAATCTGTTGCAAGGAACAATTCAATCCGCTTGATAATATCAGCGGGGAAGCGGAATGCGATGAACTTTACGTCGCAATTGCATGACACTCTTTCCATCGCGTTTGAATTACCCGCGTTTACGACTTGGAGCAGCGAGCATTTACGGTTATTACCGCGCCCTTAAAATTGTTCCAGGTGCTTCCCAATCGTGGCCACGACCGAGCCTAACGTACATAAAATCCCGAGATTAATTTTCGTAAGATTGCGTTTCAACCGCTTTTTTGACCTCGATCGGATTTTATCTCGGACTGGTTTCTTTTTTCGCTGCAAATTTTTCTCGTCCGTTAAATCTCGTCTCGAATCTTGTTCTATGCTTCTTTGTTGATGTTACATATGTACATCTGTTCGTGTTTGCTGCAGATTAATGTTTTATGCTTTGAGATAAAGTATCGCACGGTTGGTCGAATTTCTTTTACAAAATCAGTGATCTGAAAAGATAGTAATTTTTAATATCTTTTTGATGAAGAAGTTTCTAAAGGTATGTATCTTATTTGCTGAACTTTTCTTGTTATAATTTTCTATAAAGAAAAATCAAAGTTGTATTTTATAAGATTGCAGTTTTTTCAATCATCTCTTAAATTCTCTTCAGTTATTATAGATATAAATATTCTCGATGGTGGTGTAACACGTGCTTACTGGAAGAAACACTTTTCATAAAAAAAATTTCGTAATATCCATTATATGAAAAGAATTGTTCACAACTAGTTGTCATATTGCAAGACGAGAGGTTATGTAAAACCAAACATTAAAACAAACATTCGTTTTATTATTTCTCAACAAACAAGTTCTATAACTGTTATCGTGTAGAAATTATCCATAACGGATTAGTCATTTTTAAAGTATTGGGTTATGCAACATCCACTTAAAATAAACTACATTCTGAAAACTTTACGGTTAAAAATTTGTCTCTATAGGAAAAACTTAAAGAGTGGAATGAACATGAAACGCGGATTATGTCCAAATTATGAGATTATGTAACGTTCATTTAAAGCTTGAAACAAATTCCAAACTCGTGGAACTGTATCGTTAAAAAAGAATTATGCTTACTGAGGAAATAAGAATAGACGATAAAATACCAGGTTATGTAACATCTAGCTAAAACGAATTTTCAAAACACTTGAAATTCTGCCGCTAAAAGAAATTATATTTGTTTAAAGAAGACCTAAAAAGTATTAGGGATATTCATTTGCAGTGCAATTTACATCCGAAATGCGAGGTTATATATACCCAATACTCGCTTGAAATTCATAAAACTTCACCACTAATAAAGATTATTATCATAGAAAACAATAAATTTAAAAACGAATATGAAAAGTCCATTTGGAGTGCAATTTATGAAGAAAGCATTGTCAAATATTTCCAAGCGGCGACACCGGTTCTGTTCGTGGACGAACGTTTTGTCCCTCTAGTGTTGATACGCATATCTGCATGTATATCGCGTTCATTTGTCTGCATACGTCTCTCTTGTGTTTACGTTGCCCACGTACGTCCGTCCCTGGTGTTTAGCGAAAGAGGTGTCGAGTTTCAAAGCAGAGCAAGTCACCGCGACTAACACTGAACAAAACGCGTATACACGTGCATTGTGTGCGTAAAGTCCGTACTATTTTACATACAGAGATAGAGAGAGAGAAAGAGAAATGTGTAACGAACAGAAGGGCGGTGTTGCTATCCGCGTGTACACCGGATGGATGAAAAATGCTTGAAAAGTGGTAAACGCGACGCAGGAAACAGAGGAAGTAGAACGTGTCTTCTCAGGATTAAAAGTAATGTCTCCAAAGGCACGGTTAGGCATAGAAATGCATCATGCAAAAGGAACTAGCGACAGTGAGCTCGGATTTGTTGCATTATTATGGTAACGTGACTCAGAAACCGCGGTTTAATTGGAACACGGAACAGGCAAGTTTATAGGATACGGTTTATGAGAAGCGTGAATGGTTTTCAAAGATATACTTGTCTACGGAAATGTTGTGCTTGGAAAGAATGTCTACTATAATGAATATTTTAGAATTCTGAGTTTATTATGAAAGAGGTTTTGTTCCTAGAAGTCACTAGATCGTTTTAAGATAAATGTTGTAACGTTGGCTTCAAGATCACGTGCTTTAGATATATTCAGATCTTTTTACACGCTATATTTAACGTTTCTTAACAGAGATACTATTTCTAGGTATTATTACATTATCCGAAAGAAACTAACAGGTTTGAAAGTTTGGTTAGGACGAAGGTAATTTCGTCATTCTAAATGTTAAATTTATTTTGTCGTTGAATTCTGCTTGTAAGGTTTGAAACGCGATATTAAAAAGAGAAAATTTGTTATTAAAATTTCTTCCGGGAGTTTAAGAGCTTAACGTATTGCCAGATAAAAAAGAATTCCAAAAAACGAGGGTTGACAATGTATTTAATTTTTTTGAGCGACAGGTACCATCAACTTTTTGCGAAAAAGTAGACTGACGCCTTTAAAAAATGCATTTTCAGCGTCGAAATGATGCTTGCAAGAGATTGAAGTGTTTGTTCTTTTTGTAGAGCCGCTATGGCCAAGAAATTCTGGACAATAAGATACAAAAGAAAGAGTAGGCGAGTCAGCGTAGAATTTAAATTCTTGATCTCACGGTCACTGACCATGGCATTCAGGCAGTGCCACAGTGTTGTTGAACGAGTTGAAGATCAGTGCCCCCTGCTTCCCGGGCCGAGTTCGATGAAAGATCCAACGATCAATGAGTCACTTATGTATTCACGCCAGAAAAAAAAGGTACTGTGGAATTTAATTAACGCGACGCGTCACATCACCGTGATGGGTCTGGTTGGTAAGCAAAATTTTATCTTTTTCCTGAAGAACACTTTAACCGCTATTACAAAAGTGACTTATTATATTACATTAGTGTGTGTAAAACTGTAAACGATATCCTTCGATAATTTTGAAGGAAAATGGTGGCTCGCTATATAGGGTGTCTAACAAGAATCTAAGAGGCTGAAATGATTTCGATGTTTCTGATAGTAGAAAATACATAGAGTAGAATACAAAAGGGATCTGTACAAGTACAATTTGAAGGGATTGCTTTAAACGTATAGTCTTCTATCTAAACTTGGCCATCTAATTATTTTAATATTATGCATTAAAGTGTAAAATTCGTTGACGTATAGAAATTATTGACGTTTTAAATAACGATGACTTTATATTACATTTCACTCCTCAATATTATTTAATCCATGTTTACAATATTGTGATACTGTACTATATTTTTATATTATATCATTTTTATTACGTAATATGGTACAGTATACAATGTTACGAATATACTTTAAATGATTTTTAATAATCAGGCATATATTGATTTGTTAGTGGAGTATTAATGATTTCATTGTATTCCAGCATTACTCGTAAATTTCTTACAATGCCGCAGATATACGCTATTACAGTTCTGAGATAATCAACGCTAGCGTAGGGAATTAGCGTAGAGTGTAGATTTTATAATTTGCCAATCCCCCGTATAATTCGTTGCATAATGTAAACTAACTGTATCTAGGAAACAAGTAGCTTTAAAATGCACATTAATTAAATTAATTAAAATTGCTCCTCCTTTATTAAGGATTTTTTCGTTGCAGTGAAGGGAAATTAAAATTAAGTACAAAGCGAAGTTCAGTATCGTACGATTTAAATAGATGCACATCTAGATTTATACTAATAGCATCATTTAGTATCTATATATCGATTCTTGCATAAAATTCAATTTATGGTTTCAACCGAGTCGCTAATAACCTATTACGATGATTGATGCGAGTGGAACAACAAGCAAGAAAAAATGAGGAATTAATTATCGTTACAACGACCAAATGGTTTATGAACGCGATATGCTTGCCAATGCAAGGTTTTGCTCGTGCTCATTTTCCAGAGAAGAAGTGTTAAAATTGTTGCCACGCAGGTGATTAAACCTGGATCTAAGATAAGATACTTGCAACATACGAACCATAACCCCGGTGTTAATTCCCAGTAGAACCGCTAGTGCGTATAATCGGACTGTTGATAACCTGATTACACCGTTATTACGTTGCATCAAGCAATTACGTCGGTAAACGACGACTGGCTGTCGTAGGAGTAATTAAAATTAATCGATTTATTAATACGCACGATATATTAGTACATTTTTTAGTAAGTCCTGATAGAAACTTAGTGTTTTAATCTCGAGATTACGAGTTATACCAAACGGGTATATTACACGGACACTAATCTGAACAGCCAATATTGGCATTATATATTCCCTATTTGTGTCATTCATATTTTGTTGCTATTGCTTCATAGCTTCAATTTAAAAATGTCGTAATTATTACAACGCGTTTCGTACTCTCCAACCGCGTCTTATAATTTCTTCACATTAGTGTAAACACTTACGTACACTAATTTGATCATTACATCTATATAAACAAAATTACATTACCTTTCATAAACAGTACCCAAACGCGTAAATAAGCTGACAATTAATAATATTTAACAATTGTTAATGTAATTTAGTTTGTTAATAGTAGAATGTAATTACATTCAACTATGTTTACCAATTTCACACAGTAGCATACGGTTACATGACTATTAGTAACCGTATGCATGCCCATCCAACACGTAGAGCCATAATACGTAAAAAGTAAAAAGGATTTATATACATAAAACAGTTTGCTCGTTCAAGGGACAGAGTAGGATTTGGTCGTTTTGCAAGGCAAACACCTCGCGACAATTCCAGGGGAGTAATTTGCACGCGAAACTAGTTTTCCAGCACATAGTGGAGTACGTGCCCGTGGCGCGTACAGAAAGAGATGGGAGTATCGTGTGTTCGTACGCACAGTTAGGCACATGTACGCGTCTCTCTGTCGGAGAGGAGCCAGCCTGATGATACAGGTACTAGAGAGCGGGTCGTTGAACTTAGGTTCCTCTTGTATACACTCCACACCACCGTCTTCCGGCCGTTTTCGTTTCAGTTTCTTATAGTAGGAAGCATCGCTGGAATCTAAATGCGACGAACAAGGAGCTGCTGAGTAAGAAGCTGAACAGCGGATGCTACGCGGGAATAGATTGCCTAGACGATAAATAATTTAACGGAATGGTAAAAAATTCGGCGGTCGCGTTTAATCTTGCCGTTAGCGATTAGCGATACCTTGTCATACCTTTTTCGTCCAACGGAACAGTTTGGAGAACTTGGATGTATTATTAGGCGTCGTTATTGTAAATTTTACATCGTAAACTCTATCATGTATTGTGTGATTATTGTAATTTACTGGTGCGAATATCTGAAATCACGTGTTTTATCACGTTTGACACGCGAAGTTCTAGAGAATTGTGTCGCGATTAGAAAAATATAAATTTTCCAGCCGTTTCCTCTAAACTTCATGCCGTGTTATTAGCGAGAAATCTGACGTTTGGATTTTTATTATTACGTTGATTGAGGATAGCAAGGCTACATATGTCTACGTTTGGAAAATTCATTTACCGTTGTTTCATTTGACACGGATAAAAATGTATCTTAAAATATTTCATCCTCGGAGCGTCGCTCATAAAACTCGAATCATCGAACATTTTGTCCTAATCAAATGTTTCCATATGTACACATATAGTTGTTGGAGTTAACGATTTCCGGCATGTTCGTGGAATCCTGTTTGAAGTTAGTCACCAACTACAGTTAGTTTCCTGGCCTGCCATCCTGCTTGATCAAGGCGGTGCACACCTTGTCGGCTCGGATGCGTCTCTTGTTTGTGCGTCTTCTTTTTTACTTATATTCCGATCCTCCTTCTTCGTAGCGTCTAGCCACGGTCTATACTCCTAGCGACTGACTGGAACCGGGAAAAAGATGAGATAGGATCGGAGGAAACTTATATCCTCTCGTCTCTTCCTGTAGATAAATTTATTGAAATCGCTTCTAGTCATTTTTATGAAATTTAAGGAAAATTGTGCAATCGATTGGTGCCTTCCCGTAGATAAATATATTGAAACTAGTTCTGGTTGTATCAATCAAATTTCAGAAAAAAGTATAAATATTCAGTTCCTACAATTATCTAATTATATGGTAGCTTCTTGTAGGTAAATTCGTATAAAATCTGGTTATTTCTATGAGATTTAAGAAACGGCATAATTATTCACACGGTTGTGTAGAAATAGAGTCACGAGAGTTCTTACAACTGTTATTGTGTAACACATAAAATATGTCCTATGACTAAATAACGAACTAAAAGTTATTTGGTATTTTAGAATGGCTTATCAGTTCATATTGGTGTAGCGTGAATACAGAATCGATTCCTTTATAAAAGATTGTATTGTTACAACAGGAAGTCGATAAAAATATCTGTATAAAGCTGGAACTCGAACCACGTGGCTATAATATCAGTATCGTTAAGTTATCATTCTACATTAGACGTATCCATCGCGTAAGTTACAAAACCTATTATTAACCTCCAACTTGTATAAACTTGATAAACCTTTCACATAAAAGTCACTCATCCAGGAACACCGATACCGAAGCGCTACTATATCATCCGTTTCCTTCGTAATTCTCTCATCTATCGAGTCATTAAGCAAAAGTAGCATCTATCTTATCAACCGTTAGTTACAGCATCCACTAAAAGGGAACGCGCCAGAAGCACTTGTCAGCCGCGTATCAGCCTAGTCTTTGGAGAGATTAAAATCCACAATTCGTGCGAGCTATTTTTACCGACGGCGCAGGCTGCGCTTGTCAACCCGCAACGCTGACCGTTCAGATTTCAATTAGACACACAGATGGACATCTCGGTTTACTCCGGTTCCGGTGAAACGGAGGAGTAAGCGGCGTGCAGCAGCCATCGGCGCAAGCTCGTCCCGATCCCCACCTTCCACCCTTTCCCCTTCATATAACCGTACCAAAACGGCCGAGAAAGGGACAGAGAGAGGATGAACGTTCGTTCAAAGCAGCGCAGGGATCCGGCGTTTGGGAGCGACAGGGGTGGCAACGAAGCATCGCTGCAAAATCACAACGCGAAACAAAAACAATATTTCCTGAGCTATCCGAAACAATTCCGTCTTTGTCAGGAAATCTAATCGAAAGATACCGAATCAAATTTGTCGCTAACAAATAATAATAGATGTCGATGCTATATACAATAGAACTGCAACATAGAAATATAAAAAAAAAAGAAAAAAAAATTCACGAAGAGAGGTCGAAAATGGTATGGGTCTTTCACGCGTCGTGGCAAAGCCACGGAACGTCCCTGAGAGTTCACTAGCTTCCACGGATCGTTGTGAACCGCCTCTTCTCTCTTTCTCTTCCTCGTTGCCTGTCTCTTCCTCTCCTTCGCCATGGCGAAGAGACGTAGCCGGGTGACCATGTGCGCGTGTGCGTTGCACGTCAGGGCTGGCGAGCCCCGGAGGAACGGTCCTTTCTCGGCCGAAAACTGGTTCCGTATGCTTTCGTGCACTATATCGGGGCCTCCGTCTTGTATACACGCCTGTGGCCCGGGACTCTATCTGTCCCAGAGAGGAGAGCAATAGAGGCCCAGGGAGACGAATTGGCCGGACGATCAGTCGTCGAATCGCGGCCCAGAGGGCGCGTCGTTAGGGACGGTTTAGGAGTGAGTTTTCGTGTTGGGGCGGCTCAACCTCCCCTCGCGTCCGTCCTCGTAGTATCGTTCTACCGCTATACACCTCTCCTCACCTCTAACTCGACCTCCGTCCATCCATCTTCCTCTTTCGTCCTATCCGTCTCACTCGGTTTCTCTCGCTTTCTCTGCCAGGTACCGTACTCTCTTCCTTTCTCTCGCGTCCTTTCTCTTTCTCTGTCGGTCCAACTAGCGGGGGCCCGCGGGAGTGACCCTGAAAGTTCAACAGCCCTCCCTCGAATGGCGCCCCTAACCGCCCCCCTCCTCCACCCTCGTACCTCTTCCCGTGTCCCTTCCCTTTGTGTTGTGCACTGAAACCTAACTTCGCTTAGGCGGCCGCGGTTGCCGCCGCAGCCACCGACACGCCGTTTCTGTGCTGCACGGACTTCCATTTCTTTCTTTCTTTCTTTCTTTCTTTCCATCGTTCTTTCCTGCGTGCGCGTAGCTCTCTCTCTCTTTTCTCTGTTCCCTCCTCGGACCGTTTATTTTCATTTTCTCTTTCTAACCTCTTGCCACCTCGTATCTCTGGTATATATATATATAATATATATATTATATATGTATATATATATATATGTACATATATATATATATACGTATGTACGATGGCCTTTACCAGCCGCCAGCCACGACCGTGTTCCTAAGGCTAAGGACCTTCTCGCGCGGACCTGATTGACCGTACATCACAGGCCAAGTCTTTTTCTCGCGAATCTTTGAGAAATCGACGCAGTTCCAAGATTCTCAAGTCAGAGAATTGGTTTTTCGTCGCTCCGAGTTGCAGCGGATGATTTGATTGGGGTAACGAATTAGGTTAGGTTAGAGGCGAGTGTGACGAAGTTTCGCAGTTTTTTAAGTGCAGGTTGCTGGATGTCGGGTTGCGTGCGGACAAAATTTTGGTCGGGTCGGTTTGATTAAGGGAAGTTTGGTTGATTCGATGGGAAGTATTATATAGATTACGAAGTTTTCTTGTTTTCGAACTAATATTAGTATTAGAATTGCTTTCTTCTATCTTGTTTGCTGTTTGGCAAGATATAAGATACGTATCTCTAAGTACGCGTGCTAGAAAATAACTCTATTGCAATTCTGCAGCATGAATTTTCTGTTTCCTTTTTATTCATTAATTTATTCAACGCCAGTGCAACTTCCTTTTCCCATTTCCCTTGAACTGAAAGGGACGGAAGTCGGTACATTCTTCTGCCGCATTGTAGTATCTTTCAATGCTACAATCGTGTATATACTGTATAATTCGACGTAACTTCGGAAATATAAATTGCAGCGCGGAGGACTTATGCCCGGATGCGTTGCATAAGTCACGTTTAAAGGCTTAAAACCTTGACCATAAGACCATCATTGTACAACAGTACTTTGTTCGCTCGATACTATAGTAGCTTATTACTTCTCTGTTTTTTTACGCTTCTGCTTGTATTTCGAATCTCTTTTGTTTCCTTCTGTATCGATGTAAGAATCGTCATAATTATTACCAGCATGTTATTTCCAGATACCAAACGGTGTTATTAATATGCAGATACGCGTGTCATCGTGTAGGTTTCTTAAGATCTGTTCTCACGACGTGACGCGATGCTTTAAGATAATTGTCCTTGTCGTTTCGTAGTATCGATGAAATAGAGAAGAAAGAAATATTTAATTATTTATAAAATCAATGTTGATTTATTAATTTTGAATGAAATTATAATTGTAATATTAATATTAAAGTTAATTAATATGCATATAAATATTTAAGGAATTTAATTAATCTACCCGCTGGTAATTAATTAGCCGATAGACTTTTAACTTAATTAAACATTTTTACACGTCACATGCATATGCGGTAAATATTGCCTTTCCGCGCGTGTAACTCGTTTGAAATAGAATAAATATCGCGTGGAAACGTTGTTCAATTAAATGGGTGGTCCAACAGTGTCAAATTAACGATAACTTAGTAATACGCTGTTAACAATTTGTCGAATTGTGACGTATTTCCATTCGTTCATACGTGTATTGTTTCAAATGTCCACCCTTATGACAGTTCCCGGTCATTTAGATTAATCATTTTTAGTTTTCAGCATTTATCAGCTTCTATTATTAAATCGTCACATGCCAGACAGCTTTTCGTTTATCTTTGTAATAAACCCGTGATGGAAATAGATTCTATACTTTCTTTATTTTTAGCAGTAAAATAGAACTTGGATTGTCGGTTAATTACTGTATAAACGGAGACAAAGGTTTATTTCAAAAATTTGATTTCATAGGAAATAAAATATAGAATATCAAAGTTTGAGACGCGGAGACTCGAATTTTTATATACGAATTTTACGATCAATTAAATTTCCATTTTAATATTATGCCATTGTATTATTGTTAAATATATATCAAATATTATTTTGTTAGGACAAGATTTCGTTATATGTAAATAATATTTACAAATCTTCAGTCATTACACGCAAACATAAACAACCAATAAAGCACAGTCAGTAAAAGTAAATGTTGCACCGAATTTCACTGATGCAATCATCGACAATTCATGGGAAAAAAGGGATCAGAATATCATTACGAAACACGGAGGTAGTCCAGAAATGAAAGTGGCAATACGGTTTCTTTATGTTGCCAGATAGCCATTGAGTAAGGTCAAGGCGGCAGCTGTCGAGCTGCCATTTTTTCCGTCCGTTTGAAATTGTTCCTCGTACGTGAAAGATGCGCACGCCATTGCAGGAAGTCGAATCAGCCGCAGGAAACCAGTGTTTGCTGTTGGCGTTAAATCGGACTTGTCCGTGATCGTGGGAAATGCCGCGAGGTGTAGCCAGAATAAAAGGATCAACCACCTGGATAAAAGTGGAGTAATTCATATCCGGAAGAGAAACGAAAGCATTTCGTTCGAGTGACAATAGTCACGCTATGCTGTTCCCCAATAATATTTAACGATAACTAACATGGAAATGTAATGGAAATATAACATGTGAAAATATGTGAAACAACATATTTTATCAAAAAGAATTACACAGTTTAGAGAAACAAATATAAATGTAAATATACAAATGAACGATGTTTGTCACTGATACGTACCATTTAAAGATTATTTTTAGAAAGCATGCAAATTAACAATTTACGATAAAAATGTATGAGAATTTTTAACAAAAAGGATGAACCATACACGGCTTATTTATTATGAAAAACTTAACTTGTTTACTAAGAAAATATACAAAATGATAGAGCAATAATATTTTACTAGAAATGGTATCAGAGACGATAAAACAATTTGGAACGTATTAACATATGTATAAACAAGAATTGGTCGCTGTTATAGAATGTTCACAGGTTGTCCGAAAGAAGCGTGCAAGGTGTTAATACAAATTACGTCGCGGTTGTCGGACGTCTTAATCACAGTGTTTCGGTTCCCGTTCTATCTTTAATATCTCGGTGAGGTACGTTTACGCGAGTATGTTTTGTTCCCCTCTTTGTATTCCGCTCAGAATAATAAGCAGCCGAGTCCCTCCGATCCCCTCCTTCCCTGTAATTTTCTTTTAGCGCACGCACATTTTCGACGTTTATCAATGACCAAGTGCGAAATTACAGGCGTGTGTCAAACTTTATTCCTTTCTTGGGCCCTATTGTTCTCTTCTTCTTCCTCTTTCCTTCTTCGCTTCTTCTTAGAACTATTTCCTCCAATTTCCGACTGTTCTTGTTCTGCTTATCTCTTATTTTTATTTTCTTAATTTACATTTTTACCAGTGATTGGATTTTACATGGTCGAGCCCAGTAGCCACCTTTAGCATCGTTTACAAAAGCCAATTACGTGATTTAACCAAACATGGATTCGTAATTTTTAAATATCTTACAATAATCATTTGCTCTCCTGCATCTCTCTCTCTCTTTTCTCGACATGGAGCTAAGAAGCACGATTCCTGTTTCTCTTGGCTCCTGTTGTCAGCTGATGATCTCCAGTAACGCGCGTTGCTCGTGCTCATACGTACGGTACGTACGTACTTGAAGGCCTCGTCCTTCATACACAGTCACGTGATATTTGTTCGCACGTGCACCAACACACGTCGCCGAACGGTAGCAGTGGACGTGGGAGAGGTTAGGGGAGGGATATCTCGGTTGGGCAGAGGGAGAGACGAGGTTATAGCGAGGTTACGGTCGGGTTGAGGAGGGGGGATGCATTGCCGCATTCTACGAACGTTATACATGCAACGCGAGTTGCAGCCTCGGCGTGTGCTCGTTGCAGCGTCGCGTAATCAGCGCTTACGTCACCTCGGTGTGTGCCGTTGGTGAGCGCGTGCATGTAACCGTGTGTGTCATTGCTCTTCCCTTTCGCTTTGTTTCTCTTTTTAACGGCGTCTTTCTCTCGCCGTTCTTCTTCCTTGTTTCGCTCGGCACTGCAGGTTCATGCGCATGCGCCCTGCATCGCGCGCTCAAATCTTGGCACGCATGCGCCCACGCACGCGCAGTAAGTTTAGACACGGTGGTTCGCAAAACTGTTCGAACAGTTACAGAAACTTTTTTTCAAATATTTTATGTGGGATAGGCGAATCTTTTTGAAAGTTCATTAGTATTACACCTTAGTGTATAATGTGGATTCTGTTGAATGGAGCGGTAACGCGAAACTGACGTGGAAATGATTTTTTTTTCGTCACGGTTTAAAATTCATCGTTATGTAACAAAATTTTGAAGCGTTTCTTTTTATGACAGTGTTTTATGGGATACGTGTAAATGTCGTGCGTTTGTGCCCGTGTTTTGTAATGTTATCGAGTATTTTACTGGCTGGTGAAATCGATGTCAGGTAATTTCTGTTACGAATAGATTGGCTGGAAACATGAAAGGTATGTTTGCATGTAATTTCACGATGTTTAGATATGTTGATATGGATATTGTGTTATTACGGCGTTTCTCTTTTACATCAGATTAATAGAATACTCGTACGTTTCATGCTTGTCGTTGAAAGTAATTAGAATTTGTTCAAGCATTATTACTGCGAGAAATAATGTCCGGTTACGTCTTTGCATTTGAGGTTATAAAAACTTGGACAACTTCTATCCGGAAATTATGTCATGTTTATTATGCTTCTCGCGTTTATTTCCTATTGTTTACCGTGTTTTTTTTGACTGGCACAATATTGCAAAATCAATGGATATGATTAAGATGCTATGAAAGTATTCGTTTGCGATTCATAGAATCTGGGACACGAGAATCCTCTGCAAATGGAATTCAAAGCGTTCTAACGAGTTGGCACACGCGCCTTTATTCAAGCGGTGCACGCTGACTAATGAAATTCTTTTTTTTTTTTGCTAGTCGACGTATGTACTTGTGTAGGTCGGAGTAGAATAAATCTAAAAGCATAATTTGGGAAGAATTCGTTTCGAGGTTCTATCTTATTCATTTGAATAAAATTTATAACCAAGATCGATAGTCGTAGAATGTCTTTCGCAGCAGAAAGTTTTTCCAATGTATTATGCAGTTGTCTATGTAATGAGGGATGAATCATTCAATGTCACACGTATCTTTGTCACGTGTAATCGTGGATATTTCTTGATACCAAATATAGAAATAAACGTAAGCTAATTTCTAACGAAGGATAATGCAGTCTTCTATTTCTAGTCGACTTATTTATAAATATTTGAAATATTTATTTATCGTATTATTTTCTTTACACGTGTAAATTCCTCTCTTCAATCGTCAAAAAACGAAAAAGTAAATGTAAAACACTTCATAATTCCAATAGGATTTTATAGTCTGCAGGTAATTTCAACTTTCACGAATATGTAATTGTATCAAATATACATTTCCAGTGGTTCAAAGAAAGGAAACCTCTGGCTAGCTATTGTTACAAGATACCAGCCGTTTTCTCTAATAAATCCAGAGGATCTGAAACGCACTGAAACTCACTGTACTAACTCTCGATAAATTAAGTAAGCAAAGGCATTTAGAAAACAATGTGAAAGACTGTAAGACCAGGAAACATCCTGTAATACTGCGATATATCCAACGCCAAGTATACACGCATTATTAATGGCCAGGATAATTCCGCGTTACATAATGTAATGTATCGCATACACGGAAGTCTAGGGATAATAATTAATCGTTATAAGATAGTATAAATTGACGTGATGTGTGGATACACACGGTAGACTATCTTGGTGCACGCATCCGTGCATCTTTACTCTTTGCTCTTCCTTGGATATGCTCTAATGCGTTTTCAACGTGAAAGAAAGACGCTGAATATAACGATAAGCTATGGACCAGAGGAGCTGTTCTTGGCCTGGCTTGTCGCGATAACACGGGCCATTTTTGCTTCAACGAATGGCAACTACTCGCTCGTGTAAGTACACCATCTCGCGTTGCATCCGCGCCAGCGAAACATCCTGCCACTTCCGTCCGCCAAGGAAACGATACTGCTAATCCGATGTCGTGGCTACTGAATCGCCATCGTGCTTTTAATGCCGCTGTTGGCAAAACGATACCCGAGACTCGCGCTTCGCGTGACAAGTCTCCTTCAGGATTTTTTCCAAAACCGGTTTATAGTTTTCCAACTTGGAAAACTTTCTTTTGTGGTTGCTCGCGTGGTCGCTGAAGTGCAGGCAAAAAGGGATAATGTCGCGATTGTGTAATATCGTAGGATCGATGAGTTCGAGAGAGCGATGGTTTCGAAGCGGGAAACAGTTGCAACGAGGCTCTTCGCACTTTGTATTTTCCATGATAGTAATTTTTTAAGAAGCGTCTTTGAGCTGATCTTGAAACAGACTGGAACTTTAAACGCACAGATTTAATTACAAACTTTGGTACGTCTACGCGCACGTATATTCTGATCGACTACGGGTTCGCGAAATTATTCCAACACTCGTAAACACCTCGTTCGAATGTTTTATGCGTGTTACACGGGACACTTTGGAATTTTATTATTGTCGTTATGAGACTCGATCGTCGTGATTACGTTGGTTTTGGGAATTACAGTTAGGAAAACAGCGGCTACAAAAGTTTTTACTTAGGTCCATTATTTAATGGCACTTTCGAAACCTTCGTACCATAACGATGACTAAAATAACTTGATACTATAATCAAACGTAGATATAAAATGAAACGGTAGAACCCGATAAGAAAACGCTGCATTATAATGTTTCACGAATGGATGGTAGGATATATGCAAATACTTTTTGTCGCCACTAAATGTTCAAAACCATCCAATTCCATCCACGATACCGACTACTTTATGCTTGTAGTAACTTCTATGTCTTGCAACTTCTATTATATACATTTTCATATTAATTTCAGATTTTATCGATGGAAGAATGACAGTGCTAATGAAATTTCAATATGTTTCATATAATACACACGATATATACATGAAAGTCCTGTAACAGTAAGCAAAGTTCTGAGGTGGTATGCGTGATATATATTGTCCGTGCGTGATAGTTGTTGTAATTGTTGGGCCTCGTCCGGAGTAATTGTCGCTAGGGGCTGTAGATGTCGCTGCCAGGGTACAGCTGATTTTTCCTCCGTTTTTTGGTGCGTGGAAGTAAAATCGGACTCCGGTCGCCGGGATTCGAACCCGGGTTCCGAACGTTCGTAACTTAAGACGCTAACCACTTTTTTTTTTTTTAACATTGTTTATTAATTCCAGGTTTTTTACATATTTTTTTTACATGATTTTTTTTTCCAGAATAAACGCTGAATTCTAATTGTAGGGTGGTACAGGCAAAAGTACCATTACGCGACGGTACGACGTAGCCATGCATTATTACATTCTTTTCTCTTCTTTTTTTTTTTTTTTTTTTAAGATTATTATTGTTAAATAAGATAAAATTAAGCCGCTGTTGCGCTGTGCTTATGTACGATATTTTAATTTATGTCCTGAAAGCCTGGACGCAAAAACAGGACAGTTCGCTAGCCTATTAGGGAGGGGCTGGGAGGGGATGGACTGGGAGGGGTGGGGAGGGGTGTTTTGTGGGATTAGTATAATATTTGTTTATCTATTTACATATTTACATATTTACATATTTACACTTTTATTCGGTGAGCGTTGCCGTTCTGTGGCTCTTTATCTTGTTGTTTTTTGTTGTGGGTTCCGTATCCACCAATATTTTTTTGTGTTTTTTCTGTGTTTGTCTTCTGTATCCTTTTGGGGGAGGGCCATGTTGTATCTCCACCTCGTATCTGCCGTGCGGCCATCTAGGTTTTCCTCGTATTGAATAGATTTCATTCCTATTTTCCTTTGCATATGATAAATTATGGGTATGTTGTTTTGGTCTTGGAGATAGTTTCTTTCGTCTAGGTATAGAAAGGCTTCGGGGGGGATGTAGCCTGTTAACAGCGTGTTTTTGAAGTATGCGTCGTTTGGGTATAAGCAGCCGAAGATTAGGCTGTTTTCTTTGATCTTCGCGGCTTGCGAGAAGTGATTTCTCGTTAGTTTTAGGATGTGACAGTCGATGCGGTGGATGTTGGCTAAGTCGTATATTTTTTTGTTTTTTATGTATTTTCTGTATCCGCTGTGTTCTGATCTGTAGATGCTCAGGCAAGCTCTGATGCATTTTCTTTCAAATATGCGAATTTTTTCCATTATTGACGCTGGTATGTTGTACCATATTGGGCAGCCGTAGGTTATAATGGGTCTTATTAGCGATTGGTACGCTAACCACTGTGCTGCCGTCGTTCGACGCTAGTTAGTGTCGAGTGGTGGTATTTGGCTTGTCGAGTGCCGCCACAGTTCCGTAGTATTTAAATTCTATCGCGAACCCAATATACAGGGTGTATCGTAAGTAGATAGAAAGCACAAGAACAAGGAGGAAAGTTGGTACAAACACCAACTGCGTTCTATTCGATCCTGTTTGAAATTTATAGACATTTTCGTGTCTCGATAAACCCACAACTGCTTACTTTCGTAGAAGTACAAGTTTTGGAGCGAGCGCAGCGAGCGAGCAACGCTTAGACGCGTGTCACAAACCAATGGTTTAGCACATAGAGACATTGAAATATTCGCACTTGCCCGAGGAGTCCAAAGCTTTAATCGAATTGTTTAGTTACATTGGGTTACAGGTCATCGATATTTTTACGCAAATAGTTATATTTCGCCGTAATACAGTGCGTCGTAACGACGAAAATTGCTGGTAAAATTTGGAAGTAAATAGAAATATATGTAAGGAAATGTTAGGTCATCCCATAAGTTCGTTCCGTTTTTCGAGCGGTTATATATGTTAAGATCGTTTACATACGTTTCAGTTTCATGAAAAAACGTAATCCCTCTCTCGTTGTACAACTTCTTCCCATTTTTCAATTTTTTTTCCCCCTTATCACCGTATGTTTATAAATCGACGCATGAAATGTATACACAAAAGTCGGCACGAACTTACGGGATGACCTAACATAAAGTGCATGTATAGCATGGAAGTTGAAAATAAAGGAAATATATATATGTCGGAATGTCTACTCTGGTATTATTATTCGACATACACAAGTAGAATTTTCTGCTAGAATTTTCGCTACAAACTCGCATACGGACAGTGGACGTTCCAAGCACCTCCTACGAAGATAAATAAGCGATCGTGGCTATTATCGAGACGCAGAAGTGCCTGTAACTTTGAAAGAAGATCGGATGGGACACTCGTTCGTACGAGCATTTTTCACGTGTTACGCGATACCACCCTGTATATGTTTGTTGAAAAGGAACGTAGGCTCGAAAGTCATTCGATAGGATCGAAACGAGGCATTTTTCATTCGTATTGGTCCCTTAATCGCGCGAATGCAAAAGCGCGATCAGAGGATATATAGCAAGCAAAGTCGTTAAACGTTAATTGGCAATCAGGAGCAGGAGATTGCCACCTGCGCGAACATCGTTGTTGGCTGTGCCCGCTTATGAATGACAATTTGTAAATCGTTGAAACCGCGCTGTCGATCGTCCGTCTCTTATTAAATGCACGAACAGTCTTCGCCACGACTTGTCTCCTTAATTCGCAATTTTGTCTCCTGTCAGAGGCGATTCGTCCGAGTCGCGTATTACACCGAGAATTATAGGCCGATCGAACGCTGATAATTAGCAAACAAAGCGATTAAAAGTTACGTTAATTTGTCGACCTGCTTCTGTATCATCGGATAT
This sequence comes from Bombus affinis, assembly GCF_024516045.1. Taxonomy (NCBI): domain Eukaryota; kingdom Metazoa; phylum Arthropoda; class Insecta; order Hymenoptera; family Apidae; genus Bombus; species Bombus affinis. The sequence continues at coordinate 15,011,022 of NC_066345.1, forward strand.
TCGATTCTTCCAAATATATCGTTCCACTTGACTAGCTATTGTTTCGAAATAATTACGCGTTAATTTATTTTCCAACAAGCGAGTAATTTATCTTCCATCTATTTCACTCGCTCTATCGACCGAAGTAATCTTTTTTATTTTCCCAATCGATTCAATGTCTAGGCAAATTCTATTTCGCATGGAAATAAAAATGAGATCATTTCGATCGGGTAGGTAAATGATAGCGTGGTACTTAAACGCCGTGTTGCGTAGCTCGTTTAAATAATTCTCACGTTTGATTCGAGTAAAAAAGATCTGATTCTATCGTATCAACGTTATTGCAACGACTTTCTGATTCCATTACGGAACAGTCGATATCATCAATTGCGTGAAAAATTCGGAGATCCTGGAATTAAGAAATTAAAAGGATGAGCGCGATCCGCGCGACTCTGCGAACGTGGTACGTCGACGATAGAGAAAAAGGAAAGAGCATAAGGAAAAAATTAGATTTTCCTTTCTGGTTATTTATACCCAGCCAGTCCGCGAAAATACGCGTTAATTGTCGTTCATTAACGCCGCGACGAGATTACGCGTTCGGTTACGTCGTCGGCGTAAAAATGGCGCACACGTGCTAATGCGAGTGGCACGTGACATTAAACTCGTTTCGCTCGCAACTATTAATAACACCGGCTGGTTGTATAATAGAACGTATTATTGTTCGACGTTGGCCTGTCGTCGTCGACGGCATCGTTGAACCCTGGTTACGTTCCCGACGACGATGTAACGGCCTCCATCGGCGCATTATCCTCTTATTCTTCGACTGGCGAACGTTTCGATGTTTCCATCTCGTCATGTGCAATATCGCTTTGTTTTTCCCACTACATAATAACAGGTTTTCTTCTTTTTTCTATTTTTAACGTGCTACTTTAATGCGTCTTCTTTAATGCCATAAGTTTCTAGCAATTAGAACTACCGACAGTTGAGATCAGTCAAGACGAAGCTGTTGCTATAAGAAATCAATGAAAATGACCGGTCTTTAAGACTAGAATCAGCGATAATTAAGTAGACTGCGTTTCTTTTTTATTTGCCAAAGGAAAATAATTTCGGTTTGCGAAAGAAAAAGGCGCGTTTCTAATACGATAGACAGACTGCGGTTTTCCTCTCTTCTTTCATCCGCCAAGAAGAAACTCCCAGTAAGAATTACGCTGCAAAGTAGCTATTAATTTCTTCGTTGTTTATTTAGAAAAAGAAACAAAACAAAAGAGAGAAAGAACAACATAACGCGAATATTCAAATTGGAAGATTACATTTTCTTCGAGGAACATGGTGTGCGTGAAAACACGCTACGATATTTGGTTCAGCAAGTGAAGAGCTCAGGTTGAACGGGGCAAACAGGCGGCTTTTACCTAAACCTTGCAAAGGATCGGCTTTCTGAGTGTGAAATAAGGGGCATTACCAAATTACATGATTTGAGTCCCGCTTGTCGGCGTTACAACTACACCACGCGTCGCTTATTATACTTATACGGGACAAGCAGGTAGCACGATCGTACCAGTCTGACCTACAGCGGTTAATTGTTGTGATTAACTCGCGTGTAAGACCTCTATTTGAAAACTACGGTTTATTAGCGTCTGACGAACACCGGATTAGCGCGAGTGGGAAAAAATTGGTAGGGGAACAAGGAAAGACGAAGGACGAAGCATATCTTCGATACGTAAATACTTGTACTAAGGACAGACCGTAAATGTTTTTGCGAATTTATATTTTCGTGTTTATAATTAAAAAATAAGCACGCAGGTAATCGATTGTTTCACGCGTTATTGGGTTGGAAACTGAGTGATTGCGGATTTTGTCATTGGGTGGTATTGACAAAATCCGCAATCGCTTAGTTGCCAACCCAAACTGTGCCAAAAGTTGCTTTCGTTTTATAAGGAAAGGATAAATGCGCAATATTTTCTCTTTTATATTGTTTCATTAAATTATGATCCATTTTGTAGTAATGGAACAAATATTCGTTATAATATAACAAAAGTAATAGAAAAAAGAAATGGTAGAAAATGTCTTGTTCGCTTTCGCTTTATAAGGGAACGATAAATGCGCAACATTTTCTCTTTTATATTGTTTCATTAATTATTTTGTAGTAATAAGACAAATATCTGTTATAATATAACAAAAGTAATAGAGAAAAGGAATGGAAGAAAATGTCTTGTTCGCTTTCGCTTTATAAGGGAACGATAAATGCGCAATATTTTCTCTTTTATATTGTTTCATTAAATTATGATCCATTTTGTAGTAATGGAACAAATATCCTTTATAATATAACAAAAGTAATAGAAAAAAGGAATGGAAGAAAATGTCTTGTTCGCTTTCGCTTTATAAGGGAACGATAAATGCGCAACATTTTCTCTTTTATATTGTTTCATTAAATTATGATCCATTTTGTAGTAATGGAACAAATATCCTTTATAATATAACAAAAGTAATAGAAAAAAGAAATAGAAGAAAATGTCTTAAAACGAAAGGAACTTTCGCGACAGTCGGATACGCATCGTAGAGCGGCGTATTCGGGCGATCGAGTATTAGCGTCAATATTATTGTCAATATTCAAGGTTCTTAACATTGTCGTACGTAGGAGAATCTCTGGACGATCGATAACACGTGTATCGTCGATAGAACGTTAAGGATACTCGATATCGACGCTAATATCGGTCCCATGTTTCGACTATTTTGTATATTTACGTTACGATAGTTGTTGGCTTTCAGATTTCTCACAGATACGTAGAAATCTGTACTTTGATACGGTAAATTAAAGCGAAGTAACAGATGGGAATTTTATTATAGTAAATCAAATGGAAATGAACAGCCGATAATCGAAGAGACAGATGTTTATGGATACTTATTAACGTCGTATCAATCTTCGTAAGGTGTTTTTCCTTCCGATGCGCTTGTTTCACTGTGCGTTTCGATAAATCACGCGAAGCTAACTAATTATCCCGTTTCATGTATTCGCGTAATTTCTACGTAACAAGATAATTTGCCGTATTAGTGTTTATTCATTCAATTATATTCCACGATTCGCAAAGAAACGCGCGTAAGAAGTAAATTACCGATTGACATTCTTCGTGGATCTTAATTACAGCTTTGGTTAAACGTACGTATCAGTGATATCGGTTTTATGAATGTTGTAACAAATAAATAACGCTACGCATCTGTTACACGCTTGGACAATATGTATATTCAATCCTTTGTTACATTATTTTTTATCGTAATTGGCATATCGCAATTGGTAATTTTTTATCGTAAAATAATATCTTTTCTCGTCGATTGGCATTAAAAATTAATTCTCTATAGTTAACGTCAAATATATTAGGTTGGCAACTAAGTCATCTATTGACAAAGTGTAAAGTCTTTCTTTCTTGTCGAAAAATAATATCTTTTTTTGTCTATTGGCATTAAAAAATAATTCTCTACAGCTGACGTCAAATATATCGGGTTGGCACCTAAGTGATTGCTGATTTTGTCATTAGGTGATAATGGTAAAAAGTTACTTAAAAAGTACCATGTTTCTGAAAGAAAATGTAATGGTAAAAAGTGACCACCTAATGACAAAATCCGCTATCACTTAGTTGCCAATCCATCATAAAAATAGCAACAAAGTTCAGTGTATTAATTTCACAATTAACCGAAATAACGAATCGCGATTATTCGTTCGAACGTTAAATTATTCGCAATATTCGTATACTTTTTACTTCTTCGTGCGCGCCATTAGCACAGAGTACAATCAGCAGTTATATCGGGCTGAGTAAACCTTGAACGTAATAGATTCACGATGTACGTGTAACCGGCAGTTAAACGCACTTCCGGCGGCGCACGCGTACCACCGGAAGTCCATTTATTGTTACGTTTTGCTGCGCCCGGTTCTTCGTTTCCGACCACCTTTCATCCAGCGCACTTGTGGAAAAGAAAATCGATACCGTTTTCTCCCCTTCCGTATAACGTGCTCGAAAATCGTTCGGCTGTCTAAATTGCTCGAGATTGTTGTTGCATAGAGCGCAAAGGGAACGATACGATTGAAACGTTCAGACGAACAATGCACTGCCGTACGAAACGCGGGATAACGAGATTTTGCAAACGCGACAAACGCACGTGTTTCTTTCTCGTTCGCTCACGCACAGGTGAATTACAGTCGTCCGTGCGCGAACATTTACCTTGAAACGCTGAGATTCGTACGATGTAAGTAAATTGCTAAAGTATCTACTTTAGCAATTTCGATTTATCCAAAGTAATTCTTTTTCAAGATAAATTAAAAACCTACTTTTTGAGAAACACGGCCTTTTCGCGATCTTTGTCTATGGAATCGATCAGAGTGGCTTCTGAATGGCACGTACGTTGTTGTTGGCTTTGTGTTGTACTGGGTTGTTCGAAGAGTTTCTTTCGTTTTATAAGGAAATAATAGACGCACAATGATTTTTGTTTAATATTAGTTTATTGAACTATGCATGAACGTAATTATAGAAATAGAACGAAATGGATCACACCTAATTCAATAAAATAATATAAAACAGAAATTGTTGTTCGTCTATTATGAAACGAAAGAGACTTTCCGGACAATCTAATACGTTCGATCAGATAGCTGCGTTTCACGAAGAAACGGCGATATTTCGCGTTACGACGAGCTCTGTCGCTAATAAAATTGAAAAATGAAACGGTTCTTTCGTTACAGCTTAATTCTATGTTACAATAGCCGCGCATCCGCCGTGTTCGACGAGTATACTCGTCGTAGCTTACGCAGCAACGGTGTGCTTTTGCATTCGTAGAATTGTTCGTCGCGCGCACGTATCGATAGCGGGACGATTCAAAAACTTGCAAACCTGCTTTCGTCGAATGGAAAGAAAATTTTGGTCGTGTATTTATCCGTGTATCGCGTGAAACGTGTCTTCGATTCCATCGGTTTTGCGTCGAAGATCAAAATTATCTATCGCGTCCTAACTTTAGTTTCGCGAACGACACCGACTCCGGAACCTTGTCCTCAGAAATTTACGTCTTTCGCGTTGCGCCGCTATCGACGCCAAGTATTTAGCGATGTACAGAATCTATTCGAGCAATTTCTCTGCCATCGGGTTGCACGAGAACGCGGTAGCAATTTTCTCGTCGCCTCGTACCACGTGTCAAGGTGACAAAATTCTATGAATTTCTTTCCGACATGGCCTTTTATTTAAGAGGCATCGAAACCATAGTCGATCGTATGTTGCGTCGGTTTTCACACGCAGCGTGTGCGTGTCAGCGTGTCGTTGGAAAGCGCGTTGCAAGTGTCGCAACTGGCGGACGAAATCCTCGTGCGCCATCGAACAGGAATACACAGAGGGTGCAGGGGCGAGACAATAAATGAGTAATGCTCTGTTTCGATTGAATAACGAGGGTCGACGAGCATCGCGAGACTCGTGTTATGGGGTTCCAGTTCGTTCTCTTCTCTTCTCTCTCTTTCTGTCTCTTTCTCTACGCCTCTGTTTTCTCCTTTCGATGCTTCGCAACCCTCGTCGGCTAGTGGCCTAACCGCGCCACGTAGCGTATACATATGCATGTACGTAGTACGTGCACGATCGTCGATGATTTTTCGGGGAAACAATCTCTCCTTTCCTTTTCCCGCTCGATTCCTACGAGCACGTGTCATTATGCATGCGACGACGAGCAACCGCCTATCCATCGCACGCCATCGTTGTGTCCATTCTATGGGGTGTTGGGCAAGTGCAGGTCAGTGTACCGATGAGCATAAAAGGACAGGAGAAATGTTGTTTTTGGATTGATATTATGTATCAATTAATCTGGTATATTAATGCAATGAATATGATATATTGGGTTGGCAACTAATTGATCGCGGTTTATTTAATTTATTTAATTTATTCGGTATGTAAAGGAGTTTTGGGTTTATCTCTATTAGTAAGTATAAATTACGAATATGGACATCAAAAGATTAATCTTGTAAATTTACTATAACGAATGAAATTTTAATTTTATTAATTTTAACATTTATAACAAAACATATTAATCTTTTTATTTTAAGCAATTTAATATTTTTAATCTGATTTTATTTTTCAACAAATATAAATCGAGTTAAGTGATTTAATGTTGTTGCAGGTTTAGGAAATAATTATTATTCAAATTATTTAGTTTTAATAATATTTCGTGTATTTGGTTTAATTCCTTTTTATTTAAAGAAATATAATAAAAGTTGTTTAATTTTAAATTTAATTAAATTTATTGATATTTTTAATATTATTAAATTTTATAGCTATAGATTTATTGGTATTTTATTTTACATATGAGTGTAGATTATTATTGATAAAATCCGCAATTACTTAGTTGCCAACGATTGATCGTTCTGCGTATAATTTGTTAACATTTTGCGGACTGGAGACGCGAGTTCGTTTCTTACATACTAAACGCCGTGTGCAATAAAAATGTTAGCTACTGTTAAACGAAACAGTAAAAGAAGCAATGGGTGCTACGAACGAAACGTTATGAAAGTGTTTTTACATTACACGCTCGTATAATACGAAACCGCTATCGATATGTTAGGTACAATATTGATCGCTGGGAAAGTTCGTTCCGATTTTTAAACAATTGTACGAAACGATAAAAATTGTTTTCAAGCGCTGAGAAACGTTACTAACGATGTCTTTAAATGTGACGGTTGATTTTTAAGAGAATATGGTGCTTGTTAAACGCCGCTCGTCGAAAGTTCATTTTTATCTGCTTGGTCGACGAAAAGATCGTATTGACAAGTTTCTCGTCGAAAAATCTGGGACGTTCCGGAAGGATGGAATATTCGAGTTGCGTAAAGGATGGGGAAAGAAACATTTCGTGAAACGAAATGCCATCGATATAATTCGATGAACGTAAATCGAATGGAAGTGCGAACGAACTTCCCGAGCGATCTTTTCAACCTTTTCGATCGCTTGAAAAATACGCGGCAATTCAGGCGATGTGTTTGTCACGGCATACGATCCTCGAAGCGTTAATTTCATCGCACAAGTGCACGATCAATGCACAATTCCGAAGAAACAAACGACTCACTGCCTAAGTTCGATGACACGAATAGTGGCAAATTTCAGGACAAACGTAACAAGCGTAACGTCATCGCTTGTGTGTACTTTTCGATCTATAGAATCTATCGATGCTGTTTCCAAGTGGCTCATATATACGATAAATATCTAATTATTATTACAACACGTTAATTATTCGTATAAACAAATATCTTAGTCTACATTTTAACGGTGATCGCTTAAACACGTACAATCAGTCAGCAACTATGGTCTCGCGGATGTTTCGGTGAATCTTCGAGCAGCTTGAGGTCTGCAAAATCGCAGATTTTAATCCTTTACCGGAATTTCTCTCGCAATCACGCAGGAAATTAGCATTACACTTCCATTACACTGTGACCATTCGAGTTTGGTTGCAAGAGCCAAGTACTTGCATCTATAAGTTTTAAGTATGACGCCTGTGTAGGGTTCTAATGAATTTTTTCACAGTGTTTTTCCTTTTTTTCAGTCAATTTTCACATATCTTCTCTCTACGCTACTTTCCCTATTTTTACAATGCTTTTGCCGATGATCGTATCGATCAACGTTGCAGCCTGTGTCTCTCCCTGTCATCCCCCATTTATCAGCATTCGTTGCCCGGCTGACCCCTAACTCTGAGACACCCTGTATAGTTTCTTGTTATGTTAGAGCAACGTTCTCGATACACGCACGCTAATAAAGATCGCGTTACAACTGTCAAAACAAGTATGCGTAGGTCTTGAAGCGTTTCACCGCGATTAACGCCCACGATATTTGCGTCTGCCTCGTGTCGATCGAACCATATCAGAGTAGATAAAAGACTTTAGAGAGAAAGAGAATTCAGACAGATTTTGGACATTGGCAAGTTTAAATTATCTACGTTACAAAGCTGCAAAGCAATATGTATCTCGCATCTTCCACGTATCTTTTCACGCATGGCCGTCTTCTTTCGGCTTGTACCAACGGTTCAGAGACAACCGTGTACGTACGCGCGGCAGATCTTCGAGTACAAGCTAAGCAGATCTTCTATTCTTTTCATCTTTATCCACCTCTTAATCTCATACTCGTACTGCAACGAAAATAATAAACAACGAGTAGGATGAAAACACGCGCGTGTAACACTCGCAAATTTATCATTAAATCTCTCGCATTTATGATGTCGCGTATTTATAGGAATTTCAATGCGCGTTTAATCAAACTCGTAACAGTGCGAGAAAGATGAATTTGCATAAACATTGGCGTCCTATTTACCGCCTATATAGACGAAACAAACCTTGCCGTTTGGAACAACAAGCCCTTTAATCGCTGCGATCGCATTAATTTTCGAACAAGCAGCCCGAACAATACGCCAATTTCTACCGGTTTTGTTAAAAAAGGAAAAAAGAAAGGAAAAATCGCCATACGGAAGGAGCCGAGAACAATGGTACGCCGGTTCAATTTTTACTTCTAAAAATTGGGATTCCTCGTTCTCTTGCAAACCAGACGAGGATCTCTGAATGCCACGTTTCCGTGTATTATTCGAGGTGTGCGTCAGTTCCATCGGTTTTCGCGATCCTGGGCTCCGTTAGCTGGCGCGAACGAGTACAAGCGAGGAGAGAGAGAGAGAGAGAGAGAGAGAGAGAGAGAAAAAGAAATCCATAGGCAGTGGGCCGCCTGTCATTCGCGTATGTTATACGGCCGAACGAACAATAGATTCTCGCGTGTATGCACGCGAGAAGCTTTTTTCTTTCGGCGTGTGTACACGCGCGTCTACCGAGAGATTCTTTTGTGATCGACGAGCAAGTGTACGGGTCCACGTGCGTGTACGCGTGAGCATCGCTGTTTCAAATGGTGCAAGTACGCGGACTCGATAGCGAACGAACGAAGGAAGAGAGAACAGGCGCACCACGGCGTTCTCGTCGCTCCATTTTCGAGTTTAGTTTACGAGAAATCGGCAGGAAGACGCGACAGTTCGGACGAAGAAATTTTCGGATGACATTGGGTTGGCAACTAAGTGAGTGCGGACTTTGTCATTAGGCGGCATTGACAAAATCCGCACTCACTTAGTTGCCAGCCCAATAGATAGAAATTTAGGACGAAGGCTCGTCTTCTCTCGTGATCATCGTGCTGTACAGTGTGTTCGTTTTAACCTGTCCACTGTCTTTACGGTGCTGTCAAACTGTAAACGCGGGATTTTTTACGTCCGGAATAATGTTTTTACGTAGGGAATACCTGTTGGAAAAGTTGGGAAAACTTCGTATTACATTTGCGAACGTTGTAAGTGAAAGTTGTCGTAAGACTTTCGCCAAATAATTTTCTTTAGGCGGAAGGAGAAAAAGCTCTTCTATCTAACACCATGCGAGAAGCTCAGTGTGCGAATAGCTCGCTCATGAAATAGCTGTCTCTACCGTTTAAGGAATAAATGTCTGCACGTGATTATATCTGCAGGTATCGGGAACGCAAAGACACGTTTTAGTTGGAAGTTTCTTAGGATTTTGGAAACTCTCGCACGTCTAAAGTACTTTTCTCGTCTCTGGTTATGCCGCACCGAGGCGCGTGCATTCAAGAATTCCCATCCCAAATATTGCCGGAGAATATGCGACGCGGACTTGGAAGATACGTCGCCTGCGAGTTAATAAAACGATACGCAAAACTTGCCACAACTATCAGGATACTCTCAGCGCTTTGAGTATGCTCGTTCTTGTTCGAGAACATCGTAGAACCGTTTTTAGAACCGAACTTAGTTCTTTTTTATAAAATGCTCGATCAGTTAGTCGATCGTCTAGAAATTTCTCAACTTACGATAGGTTTTTGCGATACTCGTTAGAAGGAGAAATCTCTTTCATATCGCTCCATACCGGGCTGGCTTAGGTAACTCCGATTGTATTAATAGACTTTGCTCGATTGCCAACGATTATTAGCGAATTCGTCGACTTTTTCCACGGATTCGTAACCTCCTTTAACCAGTTGGCTGTTGCGAGCTCCTTGAAAAGCGTGTATCTAAGACGCGTCGCAAAGAGTAAGCGACGACGAGTATACTCGTCGATCACGAAGTTTGCGTGGCTGTTGTCGTAGACAATTAAGCTGCAAAGAGAGGATTCTCTTATTTTTTAATTTTATTAGCGACAGGGCTCGTCGTAACGCGAAATATCGTTTTTTCGCGACGAGTATACTCGTCGAACACGAAGTATGCGTGGCTGTTATCATAGAGAATTAAGCTGCAAAGAGAGGACTGTCTTATTTTTGAATTTTATTAGCGACAGGGCTCGTCGTAACGCGAAATGTCGTTTCTTCGCGACGAGTATACTCGTCGAACACGAAGTATGCGTGACTGTTGTCATAGAGAATTAAGCTGTAAAGAGAGGACTGTCTTATTTTTGAATTTTATTAGCGACAGGGCTCGTCGTAACGCGAAATGTCGTTTCTTCGCGACGAGTATACTCGTCGAACACGAAGTATGCGTGGCTGTTGTCGTAGACAATTAAGCTGCAAAGAGAGGACTGTCTTATTTTTGAATTTTATTAGCGACAGGGCTCGTCGTAACGCGAAATGTCGTTTCTTCGCGACGAGTATATTCGTCGAACACAAAGTATGCGTAGCTGTTGTCATAGAGAATTAAGCTGCAAAGAGAGGACTGTCTTATTTTTGAATTTTATTAGCGACAGGGCTCGTCGTAACGCGAAATGTCGTTTCTTCGCGACGAGTATACTCGTCGAACACGAAGTATGCGTGGCTGTTGTCGTAGACAATTAAGCTGCAAAGAGAGGACTGTCTTATTTTTGAATTTTATTAGCGACAGGGCTCGTCGTAACGCGAAATGTCGTTTCTTCGCGACGAGTATATTCGTCGAACACAAAGTATGCGTAGCTGTTGTCATAGAGAATTAAGCTGCAAAGAGAGGACTGTCTTATTTTTGAATTTTATTAGCGACAGGGCTCGTCGTAACGCGAAATGTCGTTTCTTCGCGACGAGTATACTCGTCGAAAACAGCTAATCGGCCCGTCCTTCGTACCGAACGTCTTGTTTGCTGCCAAATAAGAAATTTTTTATCGCGGCGGTACGAAAGATATGACATTGTAAGAAGGACGTGTATATTATGCCTCTGTTTGTTTTCTTTTACTAAGAGATATGGTGTCACGGAGCAAAAACAAAGATACGTACGTATTTATTTACTTGAACTCGGTGGCTTAGAAATTAGAGTCGGTCACGCGAACAGAGAAGAAGAGAGACGAAGTTCAAAATTACTTGCACGCTTGATCGTTATAATCGACAAAACCACGCATTGCTACGTATCAATGGACTTCGTGGAATGGAAAATATCAAAATCGTTCTTTCTCCGAAAGTTCTAAATTCTATTCAAGAATACCAATGGTCTTCAAGTACATTTTACAACCACTTTAATTACGAGATATAACGACAGGCCCCTAATCGTTCTTAACGATGCATAACATTTGGCAGAAACCAGATACGTTTGCAGTATCATTGAAAAAGAAAAGAAAAAAGAAAAAGAACATTTAACAATTTACATCAACCTGACACTTACTCAAAGTTATTCGACTGCCGACGTCTTCGAGAAATTAAACCTTCCAAAAGTCCACAACGAAATGCGTTGTAACTCTCAAAAGTATACGCAATATTCGAAACAGGGTACTCGCTGTGACATTCTGTAGACGAAAGAAATTTCTATGTAAATTCCAATTCTTTGATATCGCTGGTGAAACATTCGCGATCTTCGTATTACGCGTTACGAAATAAACCTAAAAAACGAAGAGAAAAGAAAAAGAAAGTAAAAGGTAGGAATTCTCTACCAAACCCCGTACGTGCGTGGAAACGATCCAAGCGATTCCAAGCTGCTAGATACATAAACCATCCCCTGTTCGCCTCGGTGTGTGCGCGCTCGATCGTGGAGAAAGAAGAGGCGCACGGTGGTAATTCTGCACGCGTACATCGAGACAGGGGTGGGCAAAGAAAGGTAACTCGCCCTTTCTTCGTGTGCTTGCGTGCATGTATATGTTCTCAGACCACTCTGCAGCCCTTCCTTCGATAGCTCCGACAGTCTGAAAAAGAGGCGCGGAAGGGTTGCCGCTGGATATTCGAAGTTGCCAGATGCCGGAGTAGAGCTGCGAGGATCGAACCCTCGACCGATTAGCGACTCTCCTTTCCACCTTCCCCCTTCTTTTATCCCTTTTAGAGTAGCGCACGTTGTACACCATCGTTCGTAAAGCTCGACACTTTAGCCTAATTTCTATCGATAGCGGATATCTGTAAAATATATAGATCAGTGAATATATAGAAACTTTATTAATTAGAAATATCGTAGAGGATATTTATCCTCTTTATCAGCTTTATGGGAAACAACAGACTGCGAAAGTTCGCTGTACTTGCAGCCAATCGATCAACATGTGAATTCTATTCAAGAATACCAATGGTCTTCAAGTACATTTTCTAACCACTTTAATTGCGAGACGCGATATAACGACAGGCCCATAATCGTTTTTAACGATGCATAACATTTGTCGGAAACCAGATATACGTTTGCAGTATCATTGAAAAAAAAGAAGAGAAGAAAAGAAAAAGAACAACTTTTCGCGATATACGTCAGACTGGTTTACATCGTTACGATTGGCGTTTTTACGATCGTTATCATTCGCAGATGATTAACTTTGTTATCTCAGGATGCCAAGTTAATTATCGTAGATAATCTTCGCTTGTAACTTTGTAATTAAATTTACGCGTTAAATGATTAATCCTTTGCCCAAGGATAAGCTATTCAATGTCCGAATAGCTCCCAGCTAAATAACGTATATATACGTCATGCATATATATTATTGTCGCTATGATATGTACGGACATGGCGAACCTTCTTTGAGAATTGGCTGCGCGTTCAAGTTTAAAACACCGACGTCGAGCAAGTAGCCAGGATTTATTCGTTCGATCGATCTGGACGTGTCTTTAACGGACTGCTACACCATGTGGGAACGAGTTCTCCGGCCAAGTTGCTTTTTGTGTACGGTATACATGCGAATGTAGAAGGTACGCAGCAGAGTAACGTGGTCGAGGATGTGCTTGAATCTTTTGAGCTACCACGAAGCTTTCTTTGTTACCTGCGAGGGTTAAAGTGTATTGGCTGAGATTGCTTTTGGTATAGGGGATGGGCTGAACTGGGCAAGTTCGAACCCTCTGTAACGTCGAATAATTTCATTTGTATCGCCGCATTATTTATATTTATATTTGTATTCCATGGATATCATTGCGATTTTGTCAGCGAACATGGCAAATATTTCTTTTCCAAATAAAACTTTGGATACACGTGTGGACTCTTCAAGCGGTCTGCGTCTATGTGTATACATATGGTGATACGTATTTTGATTAATTTTAAAACGAAATATCGGATTACGTAGACAGAATGGTTAAAAATTGCAGATCGCAACGATCTATACTTTAAACGTAACTAAATTCGCTAATTGAATTAGGATCGGGAAAAAGACGAAATGCCAAGCAGAGCAAAGTATTTCTTTCTTCTCTCGAAGATAGTCTGCGATTTGTTTAGAACGAAGCATTTTTCATTCTGATTTTAGTTAGTCGGTTGGATCATTTATCATCAACGGAAGTATTAAAATGGTCGTATTATTGTTACGTGCTTCGTTCATAATTTCCAAGTATCTTTGTTAAGTATTTCTTTTTTAACGCTTCGTATGATATTCGCTGTTCGCTTACGGACCGGAGTGCATATGCCTGTAACTTTCCAATCATATAATCAAGTCATCCTAGAGAGTTAATTAATGTTTCTAATATTAGACTCGTAAGATTGTTCGATGCTACGCGTTACGTAACGCAGAAAGTAACGAATGACAGAAGAATTTGTATGGGAGCCAGTAAATTACAAGATGTGTTCAGCTACCAGACACGATAAATCAAACGACGATGAACAATTGCAAGAGCAGCACTACTTGCCATTTAACGATCTTTCGTTTATTTTAATATTTCCACGCAACGAGTAATATGCAAGAAATATTATTATTTGAGGAATAGAAAGGCCATTGTATTTAACGTTAATGGCAGTAGCCACTGTTGTTTTGAGAAATCTTGCGAGAAAGAGAAAATATATTCAGAAATATCTACGTTAATTCTGCCACGTCCTTTCTATATCTTTTTAACGTTAAAGTATACGTTCAATTTTGGCCAAAAAAATATGAAAAACGTCTTGCCGCCGTGTACGATTTCTCGTTTCAATCTTCCGTTAAAAATCCCTCCAAAACGTTACGTGCCTTTTCTATTCGTCAAAAATGAGAGGAAAATCGAAACATAAAAATTGGAGGATCGTAGCAGGATCGTGAAAATGATTTATCAAGTGACGCTGTGTTTCTCCGCGTAACCGCCAAAAACGTGTTTTTTTTTCACAGAACTCTAGTCAATTAACGTCGATTAATATCGATACGTGAATAAACCATAGGATCGTTGAAACTGCCCCATTCATTCGGCATCACCTGTGTATTTCTCACGTATCGGCTAATGAAAAGCTCGAATAACAGGAACTCGGCTAATTAAAAAACTCGAGGCCCGGTTAATCAAGGTCCCAATGCGCTTCCGTTTGAATAGGTACTCGCTCGTTTTGCAACCAAATGGTAATTACACGTTTCGCGTACAAATTATGCAGGCAAAAATGATAAACGACTCTCGGTGAACGGGCTATTCACAGTCATTGTCATTGGGGAAAAAAAAGGACGAGGATGGGATGTGAAAACTGGAAAAGTGGTTCGTTTGGTACCGTAGTTGTTTAAACCGTGGCATCCTTTTTGTCGAAACAGCGAAATAGAATCGATGGAAAATACAGAGGAGGATTATCGAGTGACCGTGTCCCTTTGTGCAATGATTACGGATTTTTATGGTAACGTAAATATGGAAATGGAAATGGAAATGGAAATGGATCGACTATTAAACATTTGCCCCGTACAGAACGCTAACTAAAAGCTGTTCTGCTCGTTGAAACAAGATCAAGATCGAGATATAGATATTCGAGCGCGTAAACTAACTCGGCCTGGCGACTAGACGAGACGAACGTTTACACGTTTTTGGAAAATTTGCAGCTACAAAAATATAGGAAATGTCGGGAATATTTTCTTCGATATTCAATGAGCCGGACAACGTTCCGTCTACGTGCAATCTTTCTCGGTTACGTTCGTAAAATTCCGAAGAGTCTTAGGGGAACGAGTGGGAGTTTGGAAAATACGCGGGCTAAGTGGTTTTCCGCGAGCCGTGAATCAGGAAAATAAATAAATATATGCAATCTACGTTCATAAAAATATGAATTCGCACGAATACACGGCGTTCCGCTAATAGTCGAACGAATGAAAAATAACGCTTGTTGTAATTGATCGCATAACCGCGTTCTATTTTAAGAGATGGCCAAGACCAATGCTAAGTTTAAATCAAGAACACCTCCGGTGACCTTGTCAGCGGTTCTACTCTCGATGTTAGTAAGATTATACCGTTCGACAGTCGGATTATACTTGTAATTACGTAACCGAGTCATGGATGACGGGCAGAGGCAGCAATTAAAATAATTATCACGGCACTCGACCCGTGAAACCTGTACAATGTACGCTATATAGTTGTATAGCATACGTAAGCATCGAAAGGATCCTCGAGACGTAGGATCTTGGAACACGATTGTGCCGTACAGTACCGTGCCGATCTTTAAGTGACATGAAAACGCTTTTTGCATGTACCTTGAGCAGCGCTTTTGTCCAATTGCTTCCAATAACCGGGACTACTCGAGCTGGAAGAAGTGGCGCGTTTGGCGTATGAGATAGCAAGAGAGAAGAAGAGCGAAAAGAGCCACATTCTTTTCGACTACACCCTCTTGAGCTCTTTTTAACGAAGCCTTTCGAGGAAAGACAAATATCGCGTCGCGTCGGCTTAATGGCACTCCGTGTAACGTTTACCAATCCCGCTAATATCGCGGTGATTGCGTTGCTCTTACGAGTCTCAACCCTTTAACGCGCTCGAGTTTGAATCTGAGAAAGGCGAGCGATCATCGAGTCTTCGAAAATGAATCTCCCGTATTTTTAAAGTCGTTGATTTATCGAATATATCGTGCGCCGTGAATTTTCGCGCAAACTCCTGTTTTTCGTGGATGCGATTGAAAGAACCGGACAGACTACTATTGGACTTAGTAGGCAGACATTTGATTTGTCTGTTAAATATTTAGAGCGTTATGCTTTGGGTACTTTGTTACGCGCTTTCGCATATCACGTGCCTTCACCTCCGTGCTTTTTATATTTGGAAATTTCTGCCACTTCGGTGTCTTACGTTTTTCTCTATCCGTGTACTCGGTCTCCGAATCTACCATTCACCGCGTGATGCTTTCAAGTGTTCGCACGTTGTTAACGCTAGAGCTACCGATAGTTAACACGAAGCTGTTTCTACGAAAACCGATGAAAATGACTGGTCTTTAGAAAATACGTAATGATAGGATATTGTTATATTTATCGATTTATTACTTTCTTACAGAAGAAATTCCATGTTATGTAGTAGATTTTTGGTATTAGAATCCATCTGGGACCCCTAAACGAGGGTTGACACATGTATGAAATTGTAGAGCCAGTCATTTTGACTGCTGTGGTATTTCTAGCGTTAGCATCTAGCGATCCGGAATTTTCCTGATAGCTGATATCATCATATGGAATGATACGCGGTAAAAATTTGAAAAAACACGTGGGAAGTTGTACAAAACGGGGAAACTGGTTAATTGGGCTTCGATAAACAGATTGCAGGATCCTTTTACGCTTCAAGTACCAGTCATTTTAACTGGCATTGGTATAAGTAGCCTTGATACAAAATTATTTTCAGTTTGAATACATAAAAAAGAAAATAAAATTCATTATATTATTCTTTTAGTTATCGTTGCGAAAGTCATTACATCATCGCGGAAAGAAATACAACACGAAGTAGGAATTTTAAAATAAAATTGTAAAACCAGTCAATTTGACTGGTGTGGCAGTTAAAGACACGTGCGTCTGCCGCTGATATTCACAGTCGCTGGACGTGGCAACGAATCAGAATCCGAAAAAAATAATCCACCAAGCAATTTCGAAGCTTTCCACCTAAGTTTCGTTCGCTGTAAAATATATCGTCACGGTATACCGCGTGCATAATCGTACCTATGTGATTCCATAAAAGTAACGGAATACGTACACTATCGATACACGCGTTTCGACTCCACTTTTCTCTCCCCTTGCAAATTTCAAGATATCAAGGGAAAAAAAAGAAAGTCCAGCATCGGCCTGAGAAGGCTGGTGGTGAAAAATGCCCCGTTCGAAAGGGGGAGCAGAAATAAAGAAAAGTGATATGGTGGGCGAGGGAGAGCGCGAGTTTCGACGGAAATCGTTCACAAAAGAATTATTCAACCTGAGTTTACATTCTATATGCGCGCGAGTACAATGCTCCTGGAACATGTGCGTTTATCGAACGACCGTTCCACACCGAGTTATTTTTGTGTGCGCGGTCGCTTCGGCCGGCTTTCAGAGTTCGATCGGAATTGTTATCGGCTCTTTTCAGCGGTGCGGCGCCGCGACGCGGCGATGCGAGCGTATTCCGTAGGCGCCTGCCTTTTACAAGGATTTTTCGTTTTACGTGGACGAACACCGTGTTCCATCTTCGGTCACAGTTTGCCCACGATGAATCACACAATTGTGGTATTCGTTTAATATTCATTTAACCTTTAATATTCGATCGAATATTCATTTAAATAGAATTTGTCGTTCCCTTATGTTACCTTGTAAATTAGAATATAAATTGCGTTTAGAAAGATGATACATGTCTTTTAATTGATTCATTGGTCTTTTTTATGTTTCAGGTAAGTAATTTACAACACGAAGTAGTGGTGTATAATGCTTTAAGCTGAATCAACTTGCCGGATGAGTAAGTGTTACTTTTACTTTTATATTCTATCTTTGTATCGTTATATCGTTAGTGAACAATGTATTTGTAACAGTCGTTGATCCCCCTTTTGTCAACCACGATGAATAATTTCTTCCAAAATTTATGAAACATCAGCTAACAGTCGATTTAATAGAAACCCCGTATGATTTGATTGCTTTGAAGATTCCTCCCTAATTTAGATACGTATGTACATTTATTGGCAATGCAATTCAAATATCGATGCAATAAACTCGATCTAAATTACTCTCTAACCTAATTAGATTCAAATATTGATTCAAATATTGATTCAATGGACTAAACTTAGACTCCTCGCCAATCCAGAGTTATATATTGATTGACAGTTTAGTCCAAATATTGACTCGGTAAATTAAACCTAAATTCCTCTCTAATCCGAATATATACAATTAATTTCAAGTGTCCAGCCAATAAATTGAACTTAAATTTCTCGTTAATGCAAATGCATAAATTCATCGACGATTCATCCTAAACATCGACCCAATAAATTGAATTTAAACCTAATTTTTAATTTAAACACTAACCTAATTCAATTCAAATATTGATACAACGAATACGAATATTTAAACTCCTCGCTAATCCAAAGTTGTACATTCGTTGACGATTCATTGCAAATAAATTGAATTTAAGTTTCTCGCTAATCTAGACGTATACACTCGTCGACAATTCATCCCAATTGTTGATCCAACAAATTGAATTTACATTTCTCGCTAATCTAAATTCATCAACAATTCATTCCCAAATGTTGATTCGATAGATTGAAATTAGGTTTCTCGCTAATCTAGACGTATATGTTCGTCGACAATTCATCTCAATTGTTGATCCAACAAATTGAATTTACATTCCTCGCTAATCTAAATTCATCAACAATTCATTCCCAAATGTTGATTCGATAGATTGAAATTAGGTTTCTCGCTAATCTAGACGTATATGTTCGTCGACAATTCATCTCAATTGTTGATCCAACAAATTGAATTTACATTCCTCGCTAATCTAAATTCATCAACAATTCATTCCCAAATATTGATTCGATAAATTGAAATTAGGTTTCTCGCTAATCTAGACGTATATGTTCGTCGACAATTCATCTCAATTGTTGATCCAAAAAATTGAATTTACATTCCTCGCTAATCTAAATTCATCAACAATTCATTCCCAAATGTTGATTCGATAAATTGAAATTAGGTTTCTCGCTAATCTAGACGTATACATTCGTCGACAATTCATACCAATTGTTGATCCAACAAATTGAACTTACATTCCTCGCTAATCTAAATTCATCAACAGTTCATTCCCAAATGTTGATTCGATAAATTGAAATTAGATTTCTCGCTAATCTAGACGTATATGTTCGTCGACAATTTATCCCAATTGTTGATCCAACAAATTGAACTTACATTCCTCGCTAATCTAAATTCATCAACAATTCATACCCAAATGTTGATTCGATAAATTGAAATTAGGTTTCTCGCTAATCTAGATGAATACATTCGTTGACAATTCATTCCGAGTATGATTTCTCGCTAATCTAGATGTATACATTCATTCCAAATATTGATCCATTAAATTGAATTTAACTTTCCTCGCTAATCTAAGTGCATAGACATTCGTTGACAATTCATTCCAAGTATTGATACAATAAATTGAATTTAGATTGCTCGCTAATTTAAACGTACACATTCATTGGCGTTTCAATTATGAGGACAATAGATTGAATTAAAATTTCACACTCAACTAACTATGATATCGTTGTATCAGCAATGACTTCGAAACATGTTAAAAAAATCGAACGATTAAATATGCAGCTCGTTTATGGAACGAAAAAAGGAGCAGGAAAATTTCAATAACGTCGGTCGCTTGAATCTGGGCCACCCTGTATACGGATCAATAAGAAGAGCGCACAGTTTCCGCCGCGCGAACAAAGTTGCCCAACTCTCTCACGACTGGCCGTGTCACGATCTCGCAATTAACAACACGGGACGCGCATCTCGTTCTTACGTACATTGACTGTAAAAACCATTAGCACATGTTGTGTTTCATGCTATGGGGACAGACTAGTTTCGACTAACCGTCGGATAACTACAACTGACGGAATACTATCTATAATTTTTATAATTTTCCATACAACAATAGGAATGTACACGCACACCAATGAATTCGATGATTGGGAAATCAGTTCGTATATTTCGATCATTTCATCTTAGCCCATTTAGCCATTATTATTTATCAATGTACTCATATATGTATATGAGAAACAAAAAAGGACAGTTTGCAATTTCCATAAAAATTGTCATCGAACAAAGATATGATTAAAATCGATATTCTATCATCGCAGGCATGAGAAAAGAAAAACTAAACCACCTACAACGTTCCTACCAATAATTCATTCACGATATTTGTATGACGAAGAAATAAAAATATCGGTTGGTCCGTTTGCGAAAGTAGCAACAACAGCAACACACGGTGTACACGACAGAGGTTCGCGAACTCGTGCTACTATGCAATGCATCGCAAGCAAACCTCTGGCTACGTCTCTGTCATTATACACGAGCTTCTCTCCCTTGCTCCTCGATGCAGTCGATATACGTTACCCGTTTCGCAAGGAGGAAACGCTTTGACAGTTACACAATCAAGATTCAGCGTGGCGTCGAGGAAGGTGGCGGCGGCAGCAAGCGGGACCAGGGGAACGGATTTCCCTCCAAAGTCAATTCGCTATTCCATTCAGAGCAGCCGGTTACCTCTTCCTCTCTCTTTCTCTACCCCTCTTTCTCTCTCTCTCTCTCTCTTACTCCCGTCCATCGTGTCTCTCTTCTCCCTTGTTGCAACAAGGCTTTTCCTCTTTCTTTACCGTTCTTTTTCTTTTCTTTACCGTTCGCGCCGGTACACGTAGCAATGCAGTAGCGTTAACCGGTGTTGATATATACCGTTTCTCTAAATGGCTACGATTATCCCTGTCAATGTGCGAAGTGGATTTTGGCAACTGAATTTCTGCCTTGCCCGTAAATACATAATCGAAGTAACGGGGATCGTTAGCGAAATTTTGTGCTTCGCGAGATACGAATTATTGGTATTAAAGGACAATAGAGATAGATAAGACAGATAAGATATCTCGATCGCGTAATGAAAATCGCCTAACAACGACCAAGTTTGGTAATAAATAGACAGCTGATTTTTACGCGTTCTTGTGTTTTTCCTTTCAAATTATTATTCTTACGCGAATTTATACGTTTCCTTGGTGATTGTAGTCAGATGTTGAAGATGCGACAGAGGAGACACAGGTAGCTCGGACGCAAAGAAATTATTACAACTTACAGGAATCTGTTACTTTTATCTATCGAATATTATTACAACGAGCACTGTATCTTCGGTACTTTAAATTTCCCACGAGTACACGTCTAATCACCGACGTTTCTCCGTCTGTACTCTCGATAATCGATCGTACAAGGTTCTAACCTGTGGCTAGTCAATGATCTATTTCTCAACTTTCCTTAATATAAGTAAAGCTATAGACGAGTGAAAGAAATAACAACGAATGTACGATTTTCAACGAAATTTTGAAACCGGTCGCACCTGATAACGTTAACGTTAAGGAAGCGTCGCTGTATTCGTACGCTCTTCCTCGTCCACTATCCGCGTACGGCAACTCGAATGCAACGGTACACGGCGACCACGAGATGCATAGATGATGATAGCGCGGCGTATAAGTTTGCCCGATCGAGCTCACGTTCCTTGCGAATCCTGGCCAAATACGTATAATACGATAGCTGGAAAGACGATTAGGCGGTGAAACGCAGATCCGATTAGTCGTCTCTGATAGACTACGGTACTGCATGTAATTTTGAACGTAAGCACCTGTGTCGGTGGAAAATGTCGCGTATAATCAAATCCAACGAATGTAACGTACTAGCTGTTTAATACGTCGCCGATTTAATGAATGAGAATTCGCGCGCGAGACTCTGTTCGCCGAAGCGTGCTTTCAGTGGAACGTTATTCAGGCCTGTGTGATACGCGAGCGATAATTATATCGTCTTGAGTCTTGGCCGACGTGGTTTCTGTCGTGTTCCGTTTGCCTCGGTTCGCTCTGGTTTGCTTTGGCTGGTGCGGCGCGTGTTGCAACAGCAGCCTGGCATAGGTAGATATAACAGTTTCATGGAATTGAAATAGAACGTTTGTACGCGTGGCGAGATTTCAACTGCGCTAGGGCGATGATGTCTTCGAGCAGATCTTCCCTTTCGTTTTTCGTCGTTGTATCACGCGTGTGATGTGAAACGAGGCGGAACGCGATCGAAATATCGCGGTTGCCGCTAGTCGCTGCGATGTATCGCAAATTCCTTCGAACGTCTTCGTATTTATCGCACGAAGCAATTTTTCTGTCAAATTTAAATGGCAGCGCGAAGAGAAACACGTTGCAGACGATACGTTGGCTTTCGCATTCTTCATTTTCCAGACATTTCCGAAGAGAGAAACAAGTTTTCGTTTTGCCGCTTCTAGCGGGTTTCTTCGAGCAACTTGGAACGACACAGTTTACTCGGTGCCAATCAACTTAAGAGAGCAACTGGGAGAACCGAATCTGCTGGCAGAGCAATGCACCGAATATCACCGGACCGATGTTCAGCTGCGCTTAAAGCGGTCACTGTTAGATGCGATGCTCGTGTTCACGTAGAACGGTATAGCATCGTTCGTTAAATAAATGATAACACGAATAAGGAAGCGTGATAAATAAGCGACGAAAGGAGAACCTTCTTGTTTCTTTTTTCGCGATTTTCTCCATATCTGTTTGGCTGCTAGGTCACGTAAATTCTTTCGACACGTGTAAGTAGTCGCGGAGTTGTCTTCTCGTACTTCCAATCATCGAAGCCTTTTCTCCACTGACACGAATGCTTTCGCGTGATTGTCACTGCTGTTTGCATTTTTATAAAATCATCATTTTTACGAAGACCGTTTCGTTACTTCGGAATACCTAGATTTTTCTGTCAGGTTGCCAGAGTTCGAGGAACCTAAACGCTTCGGACAATTTTCGATATCGGGTTTTGCCTTTTCAATATCTGTGTTCGGGCCTTTCCCAACGTATTATTATATTTCCCACGTATTTCTGCCAATTCCTGCCACGCTTTCGTCTTGTTTAACTATATCGCATTTCATTTCGATGATTGGAACACCGTCACTTATTTTATACTAAATTTCTCCAATCAGAATTCGCTCCATCGAATAATAAAAATAAAGGGAAGAACACGTTGTACACGAACCCCGATAAAATGTATACCGGGTCGTCCCAAAAGTTTCTTTCGTTTCGTAGGCAAACAATAGATGCGCCACGCTTTTTTACTTCGTATTATTTTATCGAATTATGTATGACCGTAATAATAGAAATAGAACAACGCAATATCGTAAATAATTCGATAAAATAATATAAAACAAAAAGTGTTACGCGTCTGTCATTTTCCTTATAAGACAAAAGAAGCTTTTGCCACAACCCAATATATATTCGAACCGGAAAAAGGCATTTTTCTTCGCTGTGTTATAATCACAAGCCAACGGGCAAAGAGCAGCACACGCGTGCTATTATTCTCACCGAAAACTTTCATCGTTTTCCACTGTGCGCAACTATCTGCGTACATCTGGTCTCCAACAAAGCGGAACCACACGTAGAGTATATTACGTGGTATATTACAGCTCTTTTTTTTTTTTAATCGATCGAGGACGCGATGTAATCGCTCACGGTAGTCGTAAAATTCTCGACAGACCGCAAAGGTATAGGGCTTCGTTGTCACGTATGCACGACAGGAGCGCATATGGCAGCGCGAGACAATGCGAGTCGTGGAAGCTTATTGCGTCGCGATATCAGATGGCATCGCGCGGCAACTTATCCTTCGCGTAACGTTCTCTCCTTCTGTGCGGTTTACACGCGCGAAATTACAATCCGACGCAGAATCGCGGCTCTTACTCGACGCCTCGACTCCGCTAGGAAAGAACTTTTCAATGGAAAAATTGCATCGTGGCCCACGCTTCGCCACGTAATGGGAAAAAAGAACGGTCTGCGAAGGGAAACGCCGCTTAATTTTCATTCACCTCTGCGCGATTCACCCTTCCTTTTTTTCTATTTCCTTCTTCTTCTTCTTCTTTTCCTTTTTTTTCCCTTTTTTGCTTAAACAGCAGCCGTTCGACGATCTTTTGATATTAATTCCGCGGAATCGTCCCGTCGAGTTAAATTCTTTCTTCTCGTTCTTGTTCTTCTTTTCTTTCCTCACAGGGAAGCAGAGTAAAACGATATACAGTATGCTGGAAATATTAACTTTTAATTATGCACTTTGAAATGGTGGTTTTCGGTTGACACGTTGATTACCGCGTTACCGATAATAGAATACAAGCAAAATTATCCGTAATTCGTGCGAGAAAGCGAATGAAGACGATCGATGGTAGTAATTTAAACGCGCCGATAGTTTAAAGATATTTTTAGAAATCGAGGTCAAAAGGCTGGCATATTTCACGGAAGAATTTTTGAAAATTAACGTAGCATTTTTCTTTGTTATTGTGTTTATCGGTATCCAGTTCATTAAAACACCTTAGTGCATTTTGTAGGCGAATAAATGGAGGTGTAAAATTCCCCTCGTAACTCGTTATTATAACGTACAACTTTTATTTAAAAAAAGGAAAAAAAAGGAATAGGAAGAGAGAAAAAAAAGGAATATCCGCTTAATTACAAAAAAAGCGAGCTTATTATACATATTATGCACACAGATATGCAAGTATTCGAGCATTTGTTATGTCAGCAGCGTTTCCTGAAATGCGATACTCTCAAAATTATCGAATAACATATTTTCTGCTGTTTCCTCTGGCTACACCGGTGGAACAATATTATCTCGTAATTATCATAATATATACGCGGAATTACGATACGTTTGCGTTTGTTAATCCGCAAAATAACGTCACTCTGCGCACATCCGACTGTTTCTAATTATAATTGGAGATCCCTTTTATCTTCGCCATAAAAAAAACGAACAATCGCATTTGCTACAATGTTTCGCGTCTTTATATACGCGCACGCAATTCACCACTCTCTGGCATCGATCTGATGCACGATCTCCTTCGAGAATTACGACAGCGTTATCGCAATTACAACGAGACTGAAAAATATTTTCTATAACGCGCGTAATTAGGATGCGGACGTTCATGCAAATTTAGGAAATTTAGAATTCAGAAAAAGATAGATCCTCCGATTTATCACAGTGTTTTCTATTCTCGCAGAATGATCAATCAAATGTAATCATCAATTTCAGTACTTGGGAAATCTAGATATTAACATTGAAAGATATATTCAAAAATTCATTTATTTTCAAGTATCTACCTTTCATGTTCTATTTTACACATTCCTTTAATATCTTTTTTAACCCTTAGAGTGCTATGGGCGCGTATATGCATCTGGCTCGTCCTCTGGTTCGTACGCCAGAAGCAAACCTTCGGGTAACAGTCTTTTAAACGAACGTTTCAACGTGTACCTATCTCTGCAGGTCTCTACACAGAGTGTACAATTATTTGCAAACTCAATAACGGGTTTGACACATTTTTCCAAAGACGCGACATTGCCAGTTCTCGCGTTCAAGCCACAGATCCCATTTTCCTCGTTTCGAGATTCTGTTTCGTAGCTTCGAAATTTCCCGCAAAGCTTCGCTGTTCAACGAGCGCGATATATTCGCGCAAGGTTTCCGCGAGTGTTCGGTGCGCGTGCAAGAAAGAAAAAGCTGCGTTTCTGGATAATTCAGACGAAGATTTCGTTGAAATTCCTGCACCCTCGGCGCGTCGCCGTTCAAGGGGTTGATATATCCAGCGAAGCGGAAGACACCGCGCGTTTTTTCCGTATCTGTGGCCACGATCGAGCGAACATCCTCCCTCGTTTACCATCGAGCCTATGCTTGCAGCAGAGCTTGCTCGGCCTCTTCGCATCCCTTAACGCTTCATTCCTTAAAGCGGATAGCGCATTCCAAGTATTGACCCGTTTACCCTTCGGTCCCTCCAGGTATCGGAGCAATGGAGCAGCTCCGAATTTCTCCGATTAATCGGTCGATTCTCGTCGATTAGCCGCTAGCCAATTGCTTTCCTGTCTTTTAAAAATCGCAAGAGAGAAACGCGATGTTGGAGAAATTTTATGGAACAAAAAGCGAGGGAAGATCGCGCCATACATTTCTCATAATTTTCGATTATAATCGAGCTGAGATTTGCACGACGTTCGAGGTGAAATTTTGTGTATTTCAGATTGGCGTTAGAATTTTGAATCCTTTTATTTCTTCTTCTCTCTTTTAATCGTTAAAACGTTTCTCCAGCTCGAAGAATATGAAAGAATCGTTGCGATGGTACGCGCGATCACTCGTTTCGCGTATGTACTCCGAAGTCCTTCTCTCTTTGTTTGAACAAACAGTCAAGTTTGCGGAGTTAGTAGCAACTTTGTATTCCAACGTCGGGGAAAATTCTACTAGCGGAGTTAACAGTGACGCGTAATTCTGGATATTATATTAATTTAACGCGTTAAACCTCGGCCAAGATTCTAACGATGTTTCAGCGACTTTGAATAATTTGAAGAAACCACGAAGTCGAGTCTAATCTTCCTTGGAATTCGTACAAACACACCGCTTAGCTAATTTTCTAAACGATACATTTTTTTATAGATTTTTTTATAGATATTTTATAGATATAATACTCGGTTAGATTACTAAATTGTTAATCGCTACATTAAGTATGCGTGTACGATATGGTTAAATTAATAATCTCGCCACAATCACAGTGTCGCACGCAGAACCGATTGAAGTTACAAATCGATTTACCAATGAAACCAACTAAATTTCCCGAGATTATTCGAGCAAACCTGAGATCTGAAGCGAACGAAGAACGGTTTGATTTTCAAATCGCTTAAAATTACGCGTAATCTGTCGGAGCTCGGTTTACACTTACCAAGTTTCACGAGTTAGCCTCGTAGAGGAGAAATCATCTTCTCGAAGGCTTTTAACTCGTCACAGTGCTGCGACATGCAAAATAGACAAAAATTGAAATATTTCTCGCTCGATTTTGATCTTATTACTCTGATATCATCAAACTGTGAGCGACTGCTTTGGATAATAACGACGATTGTCCCAAAAATCGATAGACAATTAATAAAGGTCGGTTATGTGTGTCTTTAGTCGTCACAGTGCTGCGACATTCAAAATAGACAAAAATTGAAATATTTCTCGCTTGATTTTGATCTTATTACTCTGATATCATCAAACTGTGAGCGACTGCTTTGGATAATAACGACGATTGCCCTAAAAGTCGATAGACGCTTAATAAAGGTCGGTTATGTGTGTCTTTAGTCGTCACAGTGCTGCGACATGCAAAATTGACAAAAGTCGAAATAATCCTCGCTCGATTTTGATCTTATTACTCTGATATCATCAAACTGTGAGCGACTGCTTTGGATAATAACGACGATTGTCCCAAAAATCGATAGACGATTAATAAAGGTCGGTTATGTGTGTCTTTAGTCGTCACAGTGCTGCGACATGCAAAATTGACAAAAGTCGAAATAATCCTCGCTCGATTTTGATCTTATTACTCTGATATCATCAAACTGTGAGCGACTGCTTTGGATAATAACGACGATTGCCCTAAAAGTCGATAGACGATTAATAAAGGTCGGTTATGTGTGTCTTTAGTCGTCACAGTGCTGCGACATGCAAAATTGACAAAAGTCGAAATAATCCTCGCTCGATTTTGATCTTATTACTCTGATATCATCAAACTGTGAGCGACTGCTTTGGATAATAACGACGATTGTCCCAAAAATCGATAGACGATTAATAAAGGTCGGTTATGTGTGTCTTTAGTCGTCACAGTGCTGCGACATGCAAAATTGACAAAAGTCGAAATAATCCTCGCTCGATTTTGATCTTATTACTCTGATATCATCAAACTGTGAGCGACTGCTTTGGATAATAACGACGATTGCCCTAAAAGTCGATAGACGATTAATAAAGGTCGGTTATGTGTGTCTTTAGTCGTCACAGTGCTGCGACATGCAAAATTGACAAAAGTCGAAATAATCCTCGCTCGATTTTGATCTTATTACTCTGATATCATCAAACTGTGAGCGACTGCTTTGGATAATAACGACGATTGTCCCAAAAATCGATAGACGATTAATAAAGGTCGGTTATGTGTGTCTTTAGTCGTCACAGTGCTGCGACATGCAAAATTGACAAAAGTCGAAATAATCCTCGCTCGATTTTGATCTTATTACTCTGATATCATCAAACTGTGAGCGACTGCTTTGGATAATAACGACGATTGTCCCAAAAATCGATAGACGATTAATAAAGGTCGGTTATGTGTGTCTTTAGTCGTCACAGTGCTGCGACATGCAAAATTGACAAAAGTCGAAGTGATCCTCGCTCAATTTTGATCTTATTACTCTGATATTATCAAACTGTGGACGACTACTGTGCATAAAAACGACGATTGTCCCAAAAATCGATAGACGGTTAATAAAGGTCGTTCATGTATGAAAATCTAATCGCTTGAACATTAGGTCGCTCGTTGGTTATACATTCTTGTCTGTTAGTTCTTGTTAAACAGCGTTTGTCATACTGTAGATACGAAGAAGAACTGGAGCAAAGATACGTTTCAATTTGCAATTTAATAATTTTTCTTCTTATTTTTAAAGAGAGATTTAAGGAAACCATCCCAATTATCCAATACCATTGATGTTCCTGTATCAATGAGGCATTGTGTTACATCGTTGTATAATTTATTTTCACTGCAAACTGCTACACCGTGTGTTCTCAATTCTTCCGATCGAAGAAATCAAATTCATTCGTTATCGCGTATTTCTCGCCATGTTTATTCCCAGAAAATTTGAAAAGCCACGCAATTTCTCTTTTTCGTGTCAGCTCTATAACCGAGGAAACAAACCGAGGAGAACAAGTTGTTTCTGCGTGACCACTTACGAAAAAACGGGAAGATCGTAACTTTGCGCTATTTACACGAACGTTAGACAGAAGAACAAATATTCAAAATATTTCAAAGGAAACAGGGAAAAACAAAAAAGATACTAACAAAGATCTGACAAACACATTTTTATTCGGATCTGTCTTCCTGTCTCAATTCATCTCCTAGAAAAATGCACTCCATTTACATCTTTCATTCTTGTCCCGAATCCTTGTTCGAATGCCTCGCTGTGCGACGCGAGAACGTCGCCTCCGAATATGCAAACGTTGCCTGGGAATTTTGATTTTTCTTCCAAACAGCCGTTCAAATGCCGCACCGTACGCCGATGAGATTTTGCAAGGCAAATCCGAAGGCCTGGGTCGACGTCTCCGGACCACGTCCACGAGGTTTGCGTTCACACGATCCACGAAAATCGATGATTCCCCCTTTGGACCAGCCTCAAGCTCCATCACCAGCGAATTTTCACCCTAACTCTGTCCCTGCGCTTACGTACCAGTCGCTTCCCCTACGGCTAAGTTGGGCTAGGTTAGGCTGTGTTCGCGTTCCACCGCCACTTTACCTCCTAACACGCAGGAATGCGTGTCCGAATGTCGCGGTTAATGAGAAGATCGACGACGTTCGCGTAATTTCCTGGATATATTATCGCGCAGGCAAGTTTCAGGCGATAAGGGTTGATGCTCCCTTTCTTTCCGCTCGGAACGTGACAATTACAGCGAGTTTGAGCGTAGGTTTTCCAGACAAAAGTCGGATTAACGATAACAAAAGGCGATTTTCACTCTTCTAGCGATTCTTTATTTTTTAATTAATTGTTATTAACGCGCATTTTTAACGTACAAAATGCAATCCGAGTTAGACCATTGAGATACAGTTTGCATTAGTTGGACGACGTATCAGGATCGTTTAGGGGAGTTGCAAAGAATCAGAGGTGTTTGTATCAGTTTCTTTTGATTTGACGGAGCGTGATGATCTGAGGGAAGCTGAGATTAGATTTGAAATCGGAATGACTGTTGGGACAAGAATTTTTCTCTCTTTCCTTGTATTTTTATACAGAACGTGTAACGCAATGCGATTTCCACTACAGTAACTTGACGACGTATTCTGTTCGGGAAAGTTTCAGATAACCGGAGGTATTTGTACCAAATGGTTTCTTTCGTTCGGTTTGGAACGTGATAAAATTCCAACGAGCTTGAGTTTAGGTTTCTCAAGCTGGATGGAACGTTGGAACGACGTGATATAGAAACACGAATTCTACTTTCTTCGAGTTTCTTCGTTTTTCTTACTATTTGGATTAACTATCAATAGGCCGTGAATGCAGTGATCTTTAGAAAATCGACGATATTCGAAGAATTCGAGTATCACAGCTGTTCGTTCGATGATCAACGAGAAGAGAAGCTCTGTCGCAAGAAGAGAATTTACGCCTGGTTTATGAAGAAACGTACGAAGTTGTCGGTATTTTTCGAGGATCGTATTCGAAATGTAGTTCCATGTACCGAAGATACTAAAATTATAACTGTGACGACGATAACGGACGTAGTTACGCAGTTTATAGCGGAGTTTTAGTAGAGTGCAGAAAGTTGGCAAACATCGTTCGGAAACTTAGCACCTGAAACGCTCATTTAACTATAATACGATCGTACTGGAAAGAAGAAGGCGACGAAAACCGCGAATCTTTGAAACTAATTCCGCCGTAATGGCCAGAAGGGAACCTAATTGTCGTCAATTTCTTCGTTCCACATTTCTTCGAATTGCAAGAATACAGACGGTTTCATCACTGGCTGGGCATAATGCACGGCCTTCTCCTTCTCTTCCCTTCCACGTTCCTGCTCCCTTTTTCCGTTTTCTCCGTTACTCTAGTTCTCAGTGTTTCTCAATCGCTCTCGTATCACGATCCTTCTTTAGAATAGTCAGACATATCGCGTTTGAACTATCAAAGTGATCGTAAAAAACGATCGACCTATGTATCATTAGCTGTCGATAGGTGATGAATGTTTAAGCATTTTTGGGAAATTTAAAATTCCAAAAATAAGAATATGTACAAATATGCAGTGTTCAAAGCAGAGCCCTTAACCATTTAATAAACGAAAGAAATTTCTACTTGGATGCAATTTATTTAATTGTCGTGTGGTTATTGATATTATTAACATACCAACTGTTAATATTGTTTAATTATTAACTATTAGGTTGGCCGAGAAGTTTCTTTCGTTTTATAAGGAAATGCACTATATTTTCCGTTTTATATTATTTTATCGAATTACGTATGATCCATTTTGTTCTATCGAAATAAATATCACAACGTTCGATGGATTAGCTTTCGTGTTTCTATAAAGATGCGTCGTTGTAAAACACGTGTCTGTAAAGGAAAGACACTTTTCGAACGACCTAATATAATTAATATATTCGCTAACCCAAAAACAAATTTCTCTGGATGCGACACGATGCAAAGAAACTTTGTTTCACACGATCCATAAGAAATAGTTTATCCATTAGCGAATTATCGACGTTTATGTAAACTCCTATCTTTCCGAACACGATGAAAGAAACAGGGCGTATAAAAATCCTCACCCTAACATAATTAACATTAGCTGTTAATATTCACTAACACAAAAACAAATCTTTCTTGATGCAACATAACGCAAAGAAACCTTCGTTTCACACGATCCATAAGAAATTGTTTATCCATCGGCGAATTACCGTTGTTTACGTAAATTTCTATTTTTATGAGCTAACTAAGAAAATAAGACACGTAAAAGGATCCGAAGTCTTAATTTAAAGAGAAAAAAAAAGTATGATGAAGTATTTCATAAAAATAATCGCGAGCTAAAGATAGCGAAGATGATCCACGAGGAAACGGTTCGCAACCCTCTTGGAGGTCGCTACCTCGTGTACAGCTTGGGAATCTCCGCTCTAACTTCTCCCCTGCCCCTGTCTGTCATCGGTTTATCCTTCTTCTCCTTTCCTTCTTCCTCCTTTTTCAATTTCTCTTGTCCTCTTTCTCCCGCATCTCCGTTGCTCCTCGCGAGTTCTCCACTTTTCTCCAGTTTCTTATCCAGTTCAGACCGCGATCTCGTGAAACCTCGCGTGTCGTATTCGATCGTGCCAAAAGTCTCTTTCGCTTTCTAAGCAAATAACGCGATGCATTTGTTGTTTTGTATTATTTTAGTGAATTACGTACCGTCCATTTTGCTCTGTTGGGACAAAATGATATGCAACGGTAAAATAATATTTTGTGTTGGCAACTAAGTGATTGCGGATTTTGTCGATACCACTTGATGACAAAATCCGCAATCACTTAGTTGCCAATCCAATAGAAGGAAGAACCTCGCGCATCTATTATTTTCTTATTAAAAGGAAGAATCCTTTGGGACGATCTGACGTATCGATAAACGACAGGCGGCAAACGGCGACGAGACATTTGCTGTTTTGTTTTGTTTCAGTGAATTACGTACCGTCCACTTTGCTCCGTTGGAACAAAATGATATGCAACGGTAAAATAATATATTGGATTGGCAACTAAGTGACTGTGGATTTTGTTAATATCACCCAATGACACATAATCACTTAGCTGCCAACCCAACAGAAGGAAAAACCTGGCGGATCTATTATTTTCTTCTTAAAAGGGAGAATCCTTTGGGACAATCTGACGTGTCGATAAACGACAGGCGGCAAACGGCAACAGTTTTCCGAAACTGCTCGTTAACGTCTCTCTTTAATAGCCATAAATCCTCATAACGTGGCTCGATCGGCCGAAAACGAAAGAAAGGGGAAAGATCGCGCGTCTATTAGCCCATCTACATATTACAGCGTATGCATTTTCGCGGACGCGTGACGAGAAACCGGTTGAACGGTGATTAATTTGCGCGTGGAACGCCACCCTCGCCTGGCAGCGGTCCAATTTATCACGCGCTTTGGATTCGCGCTGGCGATAAAGGGGTGGCGGCAGGGCGGTCGACAAAAAGGGATGAAAAAGCCAGCGCCGCCGTTGCTGCCTCTCCGATACACGCGAAGCAAGGAAAACAACGGAACTGGCCGCAAATATAACTATATGAAGAAAACAAAGGATGGAAAGGTAGAGGCGGAAAGCTCGTTGGATAAACTGTGGATGTTTATGCAGGCGCGTTGTCCCGAAATATGTAAAATATGCAAAATACAGGGTGTCTGGTATAACGTGATATTAGTGGCTAGGGAACGATAAATCGAAGGTGTAACAAATGCCAGCTTTTCGGCGTGGGCGTTAGTTTCTCAGAGAATTGATTTTGCAAGCTCGCGCGCTCAGTGCGTTGGTGGACGAGGTTGGATTAAATTTCTCCATCTTGCTGTATATGCTTTTCATTTTCTTTTTTATTTTTTGCATCCGCGTGCTTGTATTTACGAAGACGAGTAACTGGCCAGAATTAAAGTTAAAAGTAATCGTAGGTTCGTAAACGACTTCGTTTCACGCGTTTTACGCACCTAACGAGCAAACAAGCAATGCAAATGTTTCAGCCACGCTCGAGGTTTATTAGGAAAAGAAAAAGAAAGGAAAGGGATAGAAGAATGTTGTAAATTGTTCGAGCGAAGTATTTGTCGTTGGTTTCTGCAGTTTGAAGTGTACCAGGCAAACAATGAATTGCTTTCACAGGAAAATGCCGTGACTTTGGACAAGATCCAATCGTCAGGCCAATGACAAAGGAGAGAACGCTGTGTGAAATTGCTGCGTGACAACGTTAGGCCACGCGCTGTTTCTACGACAAAAGACAGCCACAATGAGACTTGTTTGCAACGCCTTCCAGCAGCCAGATTATTCACTGGACGTTGCTACTTCGGATTACACCGAACCTGTTCCGATCGATGCAACACGCTTTATCCCATTCCATTTCCAATTGTCGAATGAAACACAAAAATGACTCGATGACTGGATCTTGTCTAAAGACGAACATTCATCGTTTGCCTGATAGATAGCTCGAAATTATAGAAAGTAAAGGTGAATATTTTGACCGAATACTTTGCTGTACTTTTCTATTTTTTCTTTTTTTCCTTAAACTTTTATTCTCATTGAAAAATTTGGAAATTATTCGTTCGTACACGTGATATTTTATAACGAACGCTTGTGTGTCTTTTGTGTGTTTTTGAGAAGATTGGAAATGTGGGATTATAAGATTTCATATCTCTCGTCAATCATCGATGATCTCTACATCAACGTTTGATTGGTTCTGTTGGATAACTCGTAAGATTTTGGTCGAGTTATTCCAGTTTAAAAGAGACTGGACATGTGGTAAAGTTTGGTGACTTTATTTAAAGCTGTGAGAATTTTAAAACGTTTCTCATACGCGTAATACCTTTGTTGCTTTCCTTATGGATCCCAAGGGATTCCCCTGTTTCGCTTTGTCTCTTGATTAAAATTCCTATCTTACACTTAGTCATCGCGCATACTTCTTTTCTTATTAATATTTCTAGGACTGTTATATTAGTCGTTTGAAAATTACACGTTCCAAGCTAACGCTGCGTTTACACACGCAAAGGAACGCCAGTTTTAACGAATTTTGGATTCAACATTCCCCCGGATGCCCGGCAGTGTCGCGCTCTCTTTTCGCCCGCTCTGTCGCATTAATCTCGATTACAATTTTCCGAGTTTTACCGCAGTTACGAGAGATTTCTCGCGGTACGCGCTATATACGTATCACCGAAAGCAGGTAAACAGGTGAAAGTTGAAAATGACGCGTAATAGAACAACGAAGGATAAAACGTTTTATGATATTTAAAATGTCGAGTCGTGTCGTTGTATTGGATCTTGTCATTGCCATCTGAAGGCAAAATCCTCGATCACTTAGTTGCCAACCCGATATATCGAAAAATAAACGTTCGTTTCCCGAGAAACGTTAAAATCTCGACGATCGCCAGTCGCTCTGGCGGATTTTTCGTACGTTTAGCGTTTCTCTGATTATCCGCGTATCGAAATATTCCAAAGAATCAAAGGGTTCAGGCGATTTAATTTCCTTAATCCGTATGGTAGATATTCGGTAAATATTCGGTGGAAAGTTGGAACAGTTGAACGACGCTTGGAGAGAGGGTCGATTCCGCTGTACTGGGATTAAATTCGATCCAATCAGAAGATATTCTTTATGCCTTTGAAATCCAATCGCACATTGTGACGAGGGGAGGCTGGCAGACGCGTAGTAGCACATTTCGCACGGCACTTTCAATTCAACCATGGGAGGATTCAATTTCTCGTCTGCCCTGGACGCGGCCAAGGAGAAGAAGAAGAAGACGAAGAAGGAGGAGAAGAGGGACATTAACGGATCTGGCGTTCTTTTGTCTCTCACGGCATCGTAGATTCGACGGGACAGCGGGCTATTTCAGGGGCCAAGTCCCAATTTTATTTCTTCGAGGTTCTTCTTCTTCCTGCTTGTCTCTCTTTTATCCTTTTAAATCGATTACAGTCTTTTCTTTCTGTCTAATTCTATCTCACGAAACGACGCGTATGTCGACGAAAAAAATTCCCTAAGCGAGAAAGACGAAGGATCGTGATTGGCGATCGTTGGGAAAGCGGACAGTTTCTAAAAATGTGCCGACGAAAGGAGAAGATCGTAGTTGTTTTTATTATTCTTATTAAATTATGGTTAAAATACGATTTAAATGAAACGATAGAGAAGCTTGAATTCCCTTGAAATCGTTCGTTAGGATAATTAAAAATGGTAAGGGAAATGGACATTTGTTTCTTAAATTGAACTGCAATTGACAATTCTCCTGAACATGATCCGATGCAATCTAAATGACGATTTATTTCGTCTATTAAATATTAACAACTATACTTTCTTCCAGACGTGCAGTATATATTTAATTATGCCAAAAGATTCCTTCGCTTTGGAAGGAAACAACAGGTGCACCACATTTTTTCTTGTTTTATATTATTCTATTGAATTATCCCTTTTTATTTATTGATAATAGAACAAGACGGATCATACGTAATTCAATAAAATGATATAAAAGAAAAAATGTTGTTTAAACCGTGTTATTTCTTTAGAAAAGAAGATACACGCATTCGAAACATTTTCGCGTTCTTCGTTCTACGATAATAAACGCACGAACGTCTGTATTGTAATTACAATTAATACAGTAATAAAGTAATTACCTGCAATTAACAGAGTATGCAGAATATGAATATGAATATGAATATGAATTAAGAATCTTAATTCTTGAATATGAATTAAGCATCAGATATACGCGAGTTAGAACTTTCTAATGCACCGGTTCTTTTACGCTCCGATCTTCCTTCTTCCTCTTTCTCACGCAACTTCTTTTCTCTTTTTTCTTCGCCCTTTCTATTCTCTCCTTTCTTGTTCCTCGTCTGTCGGCCAGTTTGGAGAAAAACCGCTGCTCGGATATGCGTTCCACTCGTGCTTCGGTGATTAAATGGTACCGGGCCGTGTTGCAACTTTTTGGATGCCTTGCGCGAGTTATGGGATCGTTAGCGCAGAATCTTTCTTTTGAAGCTGTCGACGAGAACCGTTCGGCTTTGCTACTTCTCTTTTTCCACTCTTCCACGAGCTTCCTTTCTTTTTTCACCCGTTTTAGTTGTCTCCTTTACTTTTCCCATTGCAATAGATCTAATAACGGAGTTGCATACGTAGTTGCATACGAGGTGATAACAGATGAACAAATTCTGTTTTATATTATTTCATTGAATTACACGTGACCCATTTCGTTCTGTTTCTACTATTACGTTATAATAATTCAATAAACTAATATAAAACAACGATCATTGTGCGGCTATTATTTCCTTATGAAACGAAAGAAACATTTCGGACAACCTGATATTATCGGTAGACGCGCGTTTAAAGAGGAAAAATACCTGTGAAAAGCCGTGTGTATGGTTAGCCCATGCAGATGTCAAGCGAGTTGCGTTAAACTTCAATAGCGCGTATCCCTCGATCGATGTTTCTTCTCGATCCAATCATCCGATTGAAATATTTGTTGTACCTTATCTCGTATGGTCTCTGTTTGTAATTTGTTTGTTGTTGCGGGTAGTTCTATAAATTTCATTTGTACTTATGATACCGTTATGAGTTACTGTTTCTTATGATGAGTAAATAAATAGGAAAATAATCGATCAAACGAATACTTTCTCGAGAATTGCATCGTACACGCACCAGTTACGCAATACACAAGGTTTCATTAAAAAATCATGTTTCAACGAACCCGAGGATGTTCCCTTGTAAAAATAATGCTAGAAACGAGAAGAAGTACAAGAGTCGGGAATATTTCTCGCCGTCTACGTCTCAAAATTCTTTTCAACCTCTTCAATACGAAAAATCACGACGATTCGCCTATTATCAAGATCCATTCTACGGCCTCGTTCGGCTCAACGCATAAAGAGAGCACAGACAACCTTCGTTCCCGTACAAAGACCCCCGAAGCTTCCTATCTTTCGTTCACCGACCGACCGACCAACCAACCAACCATCAGCGTAAAAGAAAAAAGAGAAAGAAAATGGTAAAAAAGGCGAGACGGAAAGCAAAAAAGAAAAAGCTGCGTGAACGGTGTGCATTCAATGTCAAAGGCCATTCCAC
Source organism: Bombus affinis (assembly GCF_024516045.1). Taxonomy (NCBI): domain Eukaryota; kingdom Metazoa; phylum Arthropoda; class Insecta; order Hymenoptera; family Apidae; genus Bombus; species Bombus affinis. The sequence continues at coordinate 15,048,517 of NC_066345.1, forward strand.
CGGTATTTCATCCAAGGGTGGGTGGTTTGGACAGGATAGAAAACATCGGCCAACAGAATTTTCTTTTCCGCCCCGAGAGCTTCGTCTCGTTCGTTTACCACCCCCGTGATACAAACAGGATCGCCTGTACTATCGTTCGTGTGTATAAGGTTGTCCCAAAAGTTTCTTTCGTTTTATGAGAAAATAATAGACGCGCGGTATTTTCTCTTTTGTATTAGTTTATTGAACTGTGCGTCCCATTTGGTTTTATCCATTTGGTTCTATCGCAACGTACAAAAATGTTGTATATCTTTTGTTTCCTCGTGAAACGAAAAACTTTTGGGGCAACCTGATATTTAAGCTCTGGCAAATTATTGCAGATATCAGAATCACTGTGTACGGGATGAACAGCAGGCAGAAATTGAAATTCTTCCTTTACGTTAGATATATTCGTGAAAGGAATTAACTTTGTTATAACGAAAATTGAGTAATACATATTTATCGATGTCGTTATTATTATACAGTGTAATCGGAATTTATCGTGATCAATTTGCAATTTGTAATTTTTGATAAGAGTGGTCGGCTAATGGGAAAGACTGTTTGTCATTTACGAAGAGTAAAAAGCGTTCAATTTATTACAGACGATTACGACATTTGTACGATTTGTGTTTGTCACAAGCTGCACGTTTAATGCAACGTTACATTTATTTTGAAATTTCACAGCGTTGTCCGCCGTTTGTTTGCGTTTGTTAGCTGCTGAATGTACTTTTCATAGTCGCGATGGCTTTCCAAGATTGTTGCTCCGTGTGTAACACGTAAAAGATAAAACGTTACATGCTTCTCGTTGAAAGTAGAGGTCCGTTTAATTTCCTAAGAATTCGTATCGTTCGCCAGCCGAGAGTAATTATCACGATCGATACCGATCGATCGAAGTTTGTTGATGGTAACCGGATTATTTCTATCTAGTTTTACATAGAACACCTTGGAACCGCTACTAATTCCGATAACAAAACTGCGCGGATGTTTATGCAACTCTATACTTCCATAAATTACCGAAATACAATATAAACAGAAATTTGTTTCGCCTGCTAAATATCACAGCAAGTGAGGTACTTTCAGTCTTACGAAAATCAGATAAACATCCGCAGTCTAAGCATTCGGTAAATTTTCCTAATTTAATTGCTACATAACATCTGTATGGCTACCTCTAGCGAGATAGCATCTTCCAGTTTGCCTATTTTATTTCCTCAATCAGTTCAGTGGGGTGTTTTCTTTTTAGTCTTCTTTGTAGAATTTTTTGTATTATTATTTAATTTGTACTTTACAATTCGTCCAGCTGGATATTAAGTAAATTTGCCTAGCTTTATTGCTAAATAACATCTATATGGCTACCTCTAGCGAGATAGCATCTTCCAGTTTGTCTATTTTATTTCCTCAATCAGTTCAGTGGGGTGTTTTCTTTTTAGTCTTCTTTGTAGAATTTTTTGTATTATTATTTAATTTGTACTTTACAATTCGTCCAGCTGGATATTAAGTAAATTTTCCTAGCTTTATTGCTAAATAACATCTATATGGCTACCTCTAGCGAGATACCATCTTCCAGTTTGTCTATTTTATTTCCTCAATCAGTTCAGTGGGGTGTTTTCTTTTTAGTCTTCTTTGTAGAAATTTTTGTATTATTATTTAATTTGTACTTTACAATTCGTCCAGCTGGATATTAAGTAAATTTTCCTAGCTTTATTGCTAAATAACATCTGTATGGCTACCTCTAGCGAGATAGCATCTTCAAGTTTGTCTATTTTATTTCCTCAGTGAGATCAGTGAAGTGTCCTCTTTTTAGTCTTTTGTGCAGAATTTGAAATTGAATTTTGAAACCTGTCACTTGACCGGGCCTGGTAAGGCTTGTAAATGTGATTTTCATAAATGTCCAAGCATTTCTAAACGGGAGTGTAGAAGTACATATATTTTCCATTGGTCTAGTCTGGACAATAGCCGTGTTTCACCGTGCCTTTGGCACACAGTGAAACCGGCTGCAGCACCGGCATTTACCATAGGATTTTAGAGAAGAGGTTCCCCTTACAAAGTGGAGCTCTAGTTAAGTTTTTGTTGGCTTCCAAGCGTCGCCTTAGTTGCACCGTGCCCCTCCGCGTCCCTTAGTCTCGTGTCTGGATCCCTTTTCTGCCGGCGTTCCATTCGCTTCCGCCGATCAGAATCCATCTAACCGATTTTAGGATCGTCTCGGAAGGCGAGACGATCGGCTTCTTCTCTCTTTTATATGCCTCGACCTAGCCGCAACGAGACGAAGAAAGGAAGGAGTAAAAGGGGGATTTCGGCGACTTACCTGAATCCGGTATGTGCCTCTGGTATAATCAGAAACCGATGAAAGCGGCCAAACACTGGCGAGCAATCGTTTGCCGATTTTATCATCTTCTCCCTTTAGTTTCATCCTTACTGTTCCTCTCTCTCGTTCCTTTTTCCCTTGGTTTTCGAAAACGGTCATTTTACAAGAATGAAAATTTGGCATCCAGAGAACTCCAAGTGTATCTACAGCTATGCTATCGATCATTCGATATTATCGCCTCTCTTCCAATTCCGTTAGAACTGTCTGGAAAAACGCGAATAACACAAAGTACAAGTATCCCTGTTTCTTTATCCTTCGACCACGTGCACACGCGCGGAAACCAATGGTCTTTCATCGGTCGAACGGATCATTGCCATCATCTCATCGAGTAAGATGAATTCTAAAAGGAAGTTTAAAGTAGTAACACTACACATCGAGTAAGATGAATTCTAAAAGGAAGTTTAAAGTAGTAACACTATCATATGTGAAAAGGTGGATAATCGTTCGTTCGTACGATGCTTCGGTACGTCGAATTTTCGTTCGCTGTAGCTTCCTTGCTCGGAAGTTTGGATAAATGAAAACCTCTGTAATTCGAAGACCGAAGCTCTTTCCTCTCGACTCGGTGTTACACCAACAAATTAGATAATAAATTAGACCCATAAAAATCTATAAATCGACGAATCTTTCGACGTCTCTCCCCACACAAAAACGCACGCACTGAGACTGAGACTGAGATACACGCGAGACGATACGTCAGCTAGCTTTTCTCCGGCTCTTTTTCCTTAACCGAATGTCCCACGTTCCAGACGTCAGCCAGGGTTGTACGCAATTTTCCATCTTCCTTTGAAGCTGCTCATCTTGCCGGAGAATCCTCGTTTAGGGAAGAATTCCACTCGATCCTCTCAACCTCCGCCCTCTGCTTTCATCTTCTTTATATTTTCCCCTTTTTCTTTTTTCTTACCTGCCCAATCAATTCAAGTATTTACCGTGGAATAAGCCGCGTGGATGCATAGGAACAAAGAGATAATCCGGTCGTTCCTGTGACAGCTGCTTCCATACGGAATTTCGGTCAATTTCCAAAGTATATCCACCGTGTGCTTGCTCCTTCTTCGAGACATCGCGCGTGACACGTCACTGAATGGAGAAAATTCGCGAAACAACGGTTCGTCCGCTCTCGTCGGAGAAAATTCCACCACGTTTTCAGAACGTTTTTCCTCTACGTTGCTTTGTAACGTGGTTTTGGCTGCGTGGAGAAACGCGCGAGGCTACGCGTTCGGGAGAAATGCTCCATATTATTATATTATTCTCTTTGTTCGCAGTTTCTGCTGGTTAACAGTGGAATTTTTTGTAAGGTTTCTTAGGGGAGGTTTCCATGGAACGATTTTCACGTTTCAAGAAATGTTTTCCCTGCTTTTACAGGAATTATTTTACTCCAGTTTGTACAGTTTTCGCAGAACGTACATTTTGGACTTTAAACGAATTTCTGTGGAATTTTTGAAGAGAGTTTTCAGAGAAATTATTATTTGTTTGTATCTAATATACGGTATAGTGGGAAGTCTTTCATTTATTAAGGACTTTCTCCTTTGCTTTTGGAGGAATTTTCGCTTCACTCTTAGAAGCCTATTTTTTCGACCTACTTTTTTTGGATTTTCAAAGAATTTCTGTCTCATTTTTGACGGCAGTTTTTAAAGAAATTATTATTCGATTTCTGCGGAAATTTCCCGAGAAAGCTTACGATTCCGAAGAAAGAGGCGTGAAGTACGAAAACTTCTGCGTATTTAAAAGGGAATTTCTTCTTCGATTTTTGTTCGCCTCTGAAAGTCTTGCACCTGTGAAGCGAAAATTTACGTAACTTCCAAGGAAGTTCCGTTACGTACAAAAGTTTACCAAGTCACGTAATGAATTTATACAATGACATTTTTATAATAATTTCTCATTACGAAGTTGCCGAAGTCAAAGCGAAAAGTTGAAGATTTTATAAAACAAATATCGTGCGAGGTATTAAGCGGAAGAGTCTTATCGAAAGCTCTTGTTAAAACAGATTCTTCTTCCTGTAACGTTGCAAAAAAATAAAAAAGAAATTCGCGAAAGTTCGTGAAGCGAAACTAGCCATTTTTAATCGTAGAGTAGATTTGAATTTAAAAACAAGCTGTTATTTATTTTTCTTCCGCCGATGCAAACCACCGGAAGAGCGCTCGTCTTTTTACGCGATGCACAGGCTATTGTCCCTTTCACTGTTGCGAAACGAAATATGGAGCACGTCGTATTAAATGCAATAACAATAATTGCGAAATAAACACGCAAACACACATACAAGCAAAGTACGTGAATTATGCAATACTTAACCGCGATTAATATCTTGCCCTGTTTCTTTCTTAATAATTTTTTCCTCGTCTTTCTTTGTTTACTAATATCTTTCTCCGATTTCTTAAAATTCTTTGGAAATTGAAATATTTCATAGTTACCGTCAGAAGATGTTTGCAATGGTAACTTTAGAATTCGCATAAACTTCTAGAAGCCACGATGTTCTTGGTCTTCTTCGTTCTTCTGTTTCTCCGCTAATCCACACCAGACTACATCGTACAGTCTGATAATATTTTATCTTCGCTTGCAACATCGTGTACGTCGATTTCCACGAATACACGTCACTTTTGATATCTGCTGGAATAAACGTCAAATTCGTTCGTTCGTTCGTTCGCAGGGACAATAGTCGGCAAACGTGTTTTTCGCTGCGATAAACCGAAAATGATTATTGCGCGTTGTCTGGCAGAAAATTTCATTACGCGCCGTTTTTCCTCAGTTAACGAAGTCTGTCGATCTTCCTGTTGTCAGTGGCGCGATAATAAAAGTGTCTTGCCTATCGATCGATCTGCTGAACGAACGATATTCGATAGATTTAACTTTTGGAATTTACTTTGAAACTCGTTCGAATTTTTTAAATACCTTTTATAATTCACGGAGAATTGACACTCACGTGGTTCGTATTTAAAAACAGTTACGTTCGTAATATCGAATGTAATATGTTTATAATACGAAAGTAGAAAATTGGAAAGATCGTACTGTGGAAAATTCGAATATTTACATGTAGCGAATTAGGACACCGTTACTACCGGAATATTTAACGATATTCAAATGTCAGTCGTTCGATTACCTAAAAGAAAAAATCGATACAATTGTAGCTCATCGTTTATGCCATTACACCAGTGTTTTACACACAATACATCGTAAATGGAATATTACCCTATCGTATTTGTTAGTATTTGTCAGGAATGTGGCACGCCATTCTGAAAGCGTATAGTTAGTCGACGATACTCTGTTCGGATTTGTTTTATCCTCGAGGCAACCCAGTCCATTACGAAAATCCCTTTTTATCCTGGGAAATAGCAGGACAAAGTTGCGATCCACGTTCATTCAACGATTCCGCTCGAACGAAAATTTCTTCCACCGAGAACCTTTGTCCCGATTCAGATTGGGAAGCACGCGTACCTGAAAACCTCTACTCCCTTTGCCGGTTGATCCTGAGGAGGACTCGTTTTGTAAGGGAACACCGCGTGGTATCATCCTCCAGCTGGTAAACAGCTGCCCACATCCTGTCTCACGTACGCTATGCGCCTCTTCTTCGTCCTTTTCCTTCCTCTTCCTCTCGAGACACGATCCCGATACACGATCCCTTCTTTACTTCTCTCTTTTCTCCTGTCTGTTCCCCCCGCTCGATTAACCAGAGAAACAGACAGCGAGAGAGAGAGAGAGAGAGAGAGAGAGAGAGAGAGAGAGAGAGAGAGAGAGAGAGAGAGAGAGAGAGAGAGAGAGAGATTGCCAGAGAAAGGAATAAAAAATGAAAGGAAAGAGGGGTTATATATGGAAGAAGGACACTCTTCTGTAGACCGTAGACGCGGTACCAAAATGGTGGACAGGTGCATCGTGGACATGAAGTGGACGGCACGCGACTGCACCGTCTGTTTACCCATTAAAAATCGTGCTGGGTATTACGCGCGTGCTTTTTCACGCGTGCAAATGTCCGCCAAGACGAAGGGAGCGGAAGGTGTGTGCATGCAATGTACGTACGCGTTATCGCGCTGATCCAAGGCGATGGATCGCCGCGTTGCTAAACTGCTTAAACGGTTACCCGGACAGATAGCATCGGGCCCAGGCAGAACCTGACTTACTCTACCCGCTGTTAATTACCATGGGAATTGTTAACCATTTGGGTGGTGAGTTTCGATTTTAGCCGAACGAAAAGGGAGAAAAGAAAGCGTAGGCACGTTGCTGCTAGATTTCTCTCCATTTTTCCACCAGATTTTTCGTACGAGAAAATACTTGAACGTAGTTGAAAATGGAAAGAATGTGTTAGGCTGAAGGATGGTATTATCGCGTCCGTAAACGATCAGTTATCGCAATTAATCGAGTTAAATATTTCGTTTTAATTTGTACCTTGGCGACCGATGGCGTAGAATGTAAATTTTACACGACGCTACGTCACGACCGATCTATGGCAATCACTTCAAATCGCTCGTTCGTCGGATCAAATGTTTCGGAACTCGATATGGAGAAACGCGAATACCGCAACAAACAGGTATTTAACCAGAGATGATATTTTCCTAAAAGGACCCTGAAAATTCGTTGGACAGGAAATTATCGCCGAAGAAGAACCGAAGGAGCGTAACATTTGTAACGTTAAAATGAAAGGCAACGATCCAGGCAATCGCAAAACGATCCTAAAGAGGATGAGACAAAACGTCTCTTACAGTTTCTAAATGACGCAAACTTTTGCCAACTAATTTTAAGGGCAAAAAGGTAGCGGCATTTGTTATACAATCGCCATGTAGTTTAAATAAATTAATATGCCCGCCAATACAATGTAAATACCGTGCATACAGTAGAAACTCGATTATCCTAAATGACGTGGTCATAAATTTCAGAATAAAATCATAGCAAATATTTCGACAACGTAACATAACGCTTAGTCGCCAGAGAAAAGCCAAAGAGGCGTAACATTTGCAACAGAAAAATCACTGTAAAACGTGTGCTAATCGAGTGCTAAAAATTTCCAGGCGAAAGGCAACGACCAGATCCTAAAGAGGAAGAGACAAAACGTCTCTTGCAGTTTCTAAAAGACGCAAACTTTTTCCAACTAATTTTAAGGGCAAAAAACTAGCGGCATTTGTTATATAATCGCCATGTGGTTTAAATAAATTAATATGCCCGCCAATACAATGTAAATACAGCAGGAACTCGATTATCCTAAATAACGTGGGTCGTAAATTTCACAATAAAATCATAGCAAATATTTCGACAACGTAATATAACGCTTAGTCGCCAGAGAAAAGCCAAAGAGGCGTAACATTTGTAACAGAAAAATCACTGTAAAACGTGTGCTAATCGAGTGCTGAAAATTTCCAGGCGGAAGGCAACGACCAGATCCTAAAGAGGAAGAGATAAAACGTCTGTGGCAGTTTCTAAAAGACATAAACTTTTCCCAACTAATTTAGGCTCAAAGAAATAACGACGTTCGCTACAAGTGTCGTGTGTGTCTTAAGCCTACTAATACGCCGACCAGTACAATGCAAATGTCGTACGAACGATGGAAGCTTGATTATCGATTATTATTGATCCGAGATGATATGGATCGTGAATCTCATATAAAATGATAGAAAACATTTTGACAATATGTAGATTTAATTAATTATTCGGTCGGTTGAAAGTTCGATTAACCGATTAACGAAACGGATGAAGTTACGGTAGAGTTGAAAGCGACCTGATTATTACGGAACTTGGGTTGAACGAGACTCGGACGATCGAGTTACTCGACCAAAGTATTTACGACCAAAAAACAGCATACTCGTCTAACGTAACATCGTACAATCCTACGAGGTACAATTCCGTGCGATTATAGTCGCCGACAACTATCAGAAGCAGCTACGACCCCAAATAAATAGATAAATTTCAAAAAGGCATACGTATTCGTCGAGACGAAGCAAAACGAAGTACAAAGTTAAAAATGAATATTGCAATATCGACTAGTCTGGCTGGAGCCTTTCGATCTATTCGAATTGTTCTCTGTCGAGTCGAATTTTAGTTCGAACTATAACAGTCACCTTTGAATGATCTAGCGATATCAGGGAAGAAATAAAAATAACCAGATGGAGTGGAAAAATGCGATGTTTATTAGGGACCAAAGATATGACCATTACGAAGCGATATATTTCAATGTCCTCCTCGATATCTTAACACCATTGTAAGGGATGAGCGTTAAAATTACCACGATGGATGAAAACGAACGATTCGAACTATTCGAGCTGGTTGTAACTTGTTGCCGCAACAGACGAAGTTCGCAATGGACGAGACGTGGTCGTCGAACGGACTTATTCGCAAGCAGCTGTTGCGAGTTGCACAAATTACAGAACACGAGCGGTGCGGTTGTGCGTTATCTGTACGATGCTTCTTTCCATGCGATTCCTCTTTAACAGCTTTTCGAACGTACGTGGGATCGTAGCGATCACCTGTTTATCGAAACACGTTATTTACCCTTGCCATTTCGCAGTCGAACGGCCGCTTGAAGAACAGCGTGGCGTGAAGGTGCGTTATTATCAGATTCTCAAGGCTATCAGCGTCACGATGACACGCCAACCGCTATAAAACGTTCATTTTACGTCGATAGGGGAAAATGAGAATTTCAAGACGATCGACGTGAAACGTAGTTGAAGAATATTTTCCACCGTGCTAAATCATCATAATAGCGAACAGGAATACACGGAAATGGACGAAAACATCAGCATAGATTACGATCTACCTGTAAGTTTGTACGTAAATCTGTGACACGCGTGAGCTTCTTCGCCCAGACTTTATAACACGCGCAACTGTATATATTTGCGGTAGAATTTCGAAATTCGGATAAACGCGAGACTTTGACAAATCCCTTATCAGGGTTCATAATAAATGTTTATTTATTAGAATTCGTAAATTCGCCAACCTTATAGCTTGTAAGAATTTACTGGGATTAAAACAGTACGATGATCATTAGGCTGTTGCAAAAGTTTCTTTCGCTCTATGAGAAAATAACAGACGCGCCGCATTTGTTCTTTCATGTAACTTTGTTCGGTTAATTGATAATTCGTAATTCGTAAAAAATGTTGTACATCCACCGTTAAGGATATAAAACGAAAGAAACTTCTGGCATCGCCTGATGCTTTTCCCTTTATCTTCTATTTACCGTATTTTTATTCCTCGTTATTCTCTGTCACTGGGTTGGTAACTGAGTCGTTAGCACCTAATGACAAAATCCGCAATCATTCAGTTGCCAAGCCGATATTATCCATTCGCGTTCATTTTCGGAGAAAAGTAATTCAAAATTTCGAAGTAAAATGCGCGCGTGCACGTGCAAGTGGCAAATGAAAATCGACATTCTACGATATTTATTCGAATAGTGCTTCTACTAAAAAAATACTAAAATACATAAGCTGTAAGCAATATCCTTAAAGGGGTTAAGGACATTATCCACGGACGCGATTGAAACGTTTCACGACGAACGCAGGAAAATATCGACGTAAATTGGCAGGAGAGCGGAGAATGTAAAACTAGACGAGACATTCGCTTTATCTTGCATCTTTCAGGGGTGCATCGAAAGATATTATCAGCCTTCGTTGAAACCCCAATGCCAAGACAACGTCTTAACGACGGCTCATATGCGCCGTGTTGTACGTGAAATACGAGCGACCCTGAACGCGAGTGGGTAAATTGCGACGCAACGATTCTTCCCAGCCAATCGTATCATACATACGCGTACTCTTTGTTAAAAGGTGTTTGCGTCCACCTGTCCGTCTATTACATCGTTTGCAAACCGAGAAAACCTTTATTAATATGTCGGAGATGTAGGGACATCGGGCCTTTCTTTGGAAAGATCCTCGATACTTGGGCTCGACGTGACATAACTGGTCGCCGAACGTAGCCACGGTCACGGGATGAACGTTTCCGAGCGTATACTTCGGACCAGATCTTTTTCCAATAGCGTTTCTTACGAACGCCAATACGAAGATCGAGCGAAACGTGAATTGCTAATTTCTTTCTTCTTATCGTCGAGAGAATCTTGTTATTATAAATAGTCGAGGAGAAGCGTGGAAAGTGTGTTTTAAAAAATATTATCCTCCGCGACAAGCGATAATTGAACGTCCTGACATATGAACACACACAGATAAAGAGGATGAAGAAACATTATTTTACTATTTTTTTAGATAAAGGAATATACAGTTGGACAATTTAACGCCGATAAGATAAACCTTTTCGAAACCACTCGGGGATAATGCTTACAGGGTTGACTGAACAGGGAATAACGACACTCCACGAGATACTAATGCTAAAATTAGATAAAAGCGGAAGTTTTTAGACTTTCAATAGAAATTTCAGAATTCTCTCAAAATTCTAAACGCCATTGCTCCTTTACGCGATGTAAATGTCTCGCCTAAAAATTGCCTATTATCAATTTGTAATTTAAATTCGTCGATAATAAAACCCGTCGAAACTTCCGTTTTTCGCTTTATCCGAGATGAAATATCGCGTACGATCGCAGTCGTAAAATTCTGATCGTATTTTTGTTTCTAACAGAGGAACAGTTTACAACAAAAATGCGTGGCGCGATAAAATTTCTGAAATCGTCAGTTTGAAATTGCACACCGTAGAAAAGCTGCGAAATTCGATTTTCAATTTGATAGTCGAAGAGTCGAGAGTTTCAGAAATTGCCGCGTAGGAAGTGTCCATTTATTCGATACGCTCGCGAATCCGTTGCGTTCCTCGTGTCGACCATGGCACGATCCCATAATCAGAGCGCTAAAAAGGCGCAAATTCAAGCGTGCCACCTAATGCACGTTCGTTCACGATCGTCGTCAACCGGTTTGAAAGCAGAGGATCGCTAAAACTTAAGTGGGGTAAGAACAGAAGCGAGGTCCCTACAGACACCTTGTCCAACAAGATTTAGTTCAACTGCACTCGCAGCTGCACCTGCGTGGCGCGTGCTACGGAGATGCATCTGTCGTATTCTCGCTCGCGGCCACGTGCCAGTACGCTTACGTGCTCGCCTGCACGCTCCACCATCGCCGCTCAACGGCCCGGCAAAACGTACAAGAAACAACAATTTTTATCATCAAATAGTAATTAACTTCTTCGGAGATACCGGGCATACGTATTGTTACACGTATACGCGCGTTTGTCTTTTTTATCCGGTGCGTCAGAAACGTTGACGCAATATTTCATATTCAAGTTCTTAGATCTTTCGATTTGTTCGTTGAAAAATTTGTCAGCTTTCGAGTTTCCGGATTTCCGAATCGTTACACTCTCGATTTTTTGATCGTACGGACCTGCAGATCTCGGAGTTGTCAGATCTTGGAGACTTTCGAATTTTTCAATTTTCTATTTTTCGAGAAGGTTTCGATTTTTGAAATTTCGAGCCTTCGGATCTCCAAATTCGTAGATATCGAAATCTGCCAATTTTTATATACCAACGAGACTTTGTTCATTGAAAAATTTGTCAGCTTTCGAGTTTCTAGATTTCCCAATCGTTACACTCTCGATTTTTTGATCGTACGAACGTGCAGATCTCGGAATCGTCAGATCTTGGAGAGTTTCAAATTTTTCAATTTTCAATTTTTCAAGATTTCGATTTTTGAAATTTCAAGCCTTCGGATCACCAAATTCGTAGATATCGAAATCTGCCAATTTTTATATACCAACGAGACTTTGTTCATTGAAAAATTTCTCAGCTTTCGAGTTTCTAGATTTCCCAATCGTTACACTCTCGATTTTTTGATCGTGCGAACGTGCAGATCTCGGAATTGTCAGATCTTGGAGAGTTTCAAATTTTTCAATTTTCAATTTTTCAAGATTTCGATTTTTGAAATTTCGAGCCTTCGGATCTCTAAATTCGTAGATATCGAAATCTGCCAATTTTTATATACCAACGAGACTTTGTTCATTGAAAAATTTGTCAGCTTTCGAGTTTCTAGATTTCGAATCGAATCGTTACACTCTCGATTTTTTGATCGTACGAACGTGCAGATCTCGGAATTGTCAGATCTTGGAGAGTTTCAAATTTTTCAATTTTCAATTTTTCAAGATTTCGATTTTTGAAATTTCGAGCCTTCGGATCTCCAAATTCGTAGATATCGAAATCTGCCAATTTTTATATACCAACGAGACTTTGTTCATTGAAAAATTTGTCAGCTTTCGAGTTTCTAGATTTCCCAATCGTTACACTCTCGATTTTTTGATCGTGCGAACGTGCAGATCTCGGAATTGTCAGATCTTGGAGAGTTTCAAATTTTTCAATTTTCAATTTTTCAAGATTTCGATTTTTGAAATTTCAAGCCTTCGGATCTCCAAATTCGTAGATATCGAAATCTGCCAATTTTTATATACCAACGAGACTTTGTTCATTGAAAAATTTGTCAGCTTTCGAGTTTCTAGATTTCGAATCGAATCGTTACACTCTCGATTTTTTGATCGTACGAACGTGCAGATCTCGGAATTGTCAGATCTTGGAGAGTTTCAAATTTTTCAATTTTCAATTTTTCAAGATTTCGATTTTTGAAATTTCGAGCCTTCGGATCTCTAAATTCGTAGATATCGAAATCTGCCAATTTTTATATACCAACGAGACTTTGTTCATTGAAAAATTTGTCAGCTTTCGAGTTTCTAGATTTCGAATCGAATCGTTACACTCTCGATTTTTTGATCGTACGAACGTGCAGATCTCGGAATTGTCAGATCTTGGAGAGTTTCAAATTTTTCAATTTTCAATTTTTCAAGATTTCGATTTTTGAAATTTCAAGCCTTCGGATCTCCAAATTCGTAGATATCGAAATCTGCCAATTTTTATGTCCCAACGAGACGTTTAAAGCTGCGAAGATACGGCGAATAAATACACAATCCGCAAGTTTGCATGGAATATCAAAGACGTACGATGCTCGTCGTAATTAGACCGGGGATTCTTTTCTTCTTTTGAAATATCGTGAAAAATCTCTAGAGTCTGTATCCGGACGATCGAATGTTAATCGCGTGTGTGTACGATTCAAAGCGTTTCGCAATTGTTCCGAGACACCGCGTATACGTATCCCAACTTGAAAGTATCATTCTCGTTGAAATTATACAATTGAAAGGAAGCAAAGCGAAACGTACAATTGCAGAGATGATAGTCGGTGAGGTCCCGTATATGAAAGGGGTTAAATTACAGGGAGTTGAAAGGGTTGATGGGTTCTTGGCTCGTTAACATAATTTCGAAATAATTAACCGCGCGTGAGCTGGATTACCGCGTCATATATTGTACTTCCAAATTTTTCTTTTATCTCTCCCTTAATTAAAGCGTCTGTGATTCTTCCTTTTCTTGTTTTTTTTTTCGCTCCTATCGCAGATTTTTCTTCCTTTCCTCTTCCTTTTTTCTTTTTTTTTTTTTTTTTTTTTTTTACAAGTGTCGGCTTGCCTTCGATGTAGATTCAAGGCTCTCGTTAGATAATAAGATCGTAAGTGATTTGGTCGTTGATCGGCGTTCCTGGCTGTAATTTACGAATAATTACGGGTTTACGAATTGGATCAGATACCACGAGCGGTTGATTCTCGTTCCTTTCTCGCGTTTAATTTTGGGGAAGGCCAGGGCTTGTTTCTTCGCGCCGTATTCCTCATCATGCGAAAGAATTTCGATCATCCTCTTGGACGGTGTTGATCGCTGAATCACGGAAATTGTTGGTATCTTTGAACGAAGTTCAAAGTCTCGTCTTTCGCTATTTCAAATCTATATTTCTTCGCATACCGACTCACTGGTGATTTGTTCGTTTCGTTTTATTTCATTTTTAACGAATACTCGAATAACAGATGATTCTTGATACAGTTGCAACGAGATGAACGAATGCAGAGGAACATACAGATAAATACAAAGAGAAAGATTTATTTCGTCGATTTTTGTAAACATTGGGCAAGCAAGAAGATAAGTGAAATACAGAGTCGGTGAAAGATACTACGCGGCCAGATTAATCGTCTGTGTAATAATTTCCGTTAGCCGAGTACAGTTATCCCTTTCTATCGAAAAAGATAAAGCCGAAAGTGAAGTGGAGTATGTATATACACGTTTCCCTTATCTAACCTGCCTAGGGGGCTATCTGTAGAGGCATCATATTTTTTTCAAATACGATAGCGTTCTGCCTCCGGCCCTTCTCCCTTTATTCTCCGAAATTTATTTCCAGCCATACATTTCGAACGTGTACTTGCACACGTATAGTGGTAACAATAAATCTAATTATAGCGGGATTCCATTAACAGCGGACAAACGAATTATCGAATTCCAATCAATATCAAAGATCTCATCGAACAAGTTCTTTATCGTCGAAACGCGTAAGGATAGCGTTACTAAATATTCCACAAAAAAAAAAAAAAACGTCATCGAGATTCCTCGATCGATACACTCGATCGATCTAGCGCGACGTAGCCGTAACTGTAAATACAGTGGCGTTTCATCGTCTTCGTGAAAACGTCTCAACTCGGTCGCTTTCTGTCGTTCGTTATCGACCTACTGGTATCTTCCTACTTTTTTAAAGGTACGCCTCGTGTTTGAAGAAAGTAGGAAAGTACAACAGTTACCGTTATATAACTTCTCCTTCTAATTTTCGTCTTAAACGTTTCCTTAGAACGTTAAAAGAGTCTCTGTTCGTCGAGACGAGGGTAAGTTTTAAAATTCTTGAACAAAGTCTTAAAATTGAGAGAATAGCTAGAGGTAGGGTCGATCGAAAGTACACCCGGTATGTTGGCATAGCTCTGTATCACGGCGAACCAGCACGGAAGATAGCGTTGGTGGTAGTAGGAGTACCGTTGCGCACGTTGCATCGCACGGCGAAAGAACCGGCAATTTCCAGCTGCACAACAATGCGGCATTACACTGTTGCGAAAGCACGCCGGACCCTGCGCTCTGTCCCTGTCTCTCGTCTGTCGCAATTTACGATCTAGTCTGGTGGTCTTAGACGTGCCTTACGATCGGAATCGACGATATTCTGCATACCTCGTGTCCCATGCGACAATGGGACACATGTTGGTTGCGCGTATGTACGCTGGCTCGAGAAAGTATTTGAACATTTGCAGTAGGAAATTTTCGTGTTCGGACAATATGTGTTATGTAAAACATTTCCAGATTTCATTAAGACTGGTTATTGCGTCTTTGAGACACGACTGTCGTGACTATGTTGGCTGAAATTTTACATTTGTTTGAATTCGATTATATTGGTTAAATTTGACGACTTATGCACTGGCTCCAGAAAGTATTTGAACATTTGCAGTAGGAAATTTTCATGTTCTGACAGTACGTGCTATGTAAAACATTTTCAAATTTCATTAAGACTGATTATTGCGTTTTTGAGACACGACTGTCGTGATTATGTTGGCTGCAATTTTACATTTATTTAAATTTGATTATATTGGTTAAATTTGGCAATGTATGTCCTGGCTCCAGAAAGTATTTGAACATTTGCAGTAGGACATTTCCATGTTCGAACAGCATGTTCTATGTAAAACATTTTCAAATTTCATTAGGACTTGTCATTATTGCGTCTTTGAGACACCACTGTCGTGACTATGTTGGCTGAAATTTTACATTTGCCTGAGTTTGATTATATTGGTTAAATTTGACGATGTATGTACTGACTCCAAAAAGTATTTGAACATCTGCAATAGGAAATTTTCATGTTCAGACAGTACCTGTTATGTAAAACATTTTCAAATTTGATTATATTGGTTAAATTTGTTGATGTATGTACTGACTCCAAAAAGTATTTGAACATCTGCAATAGGAAATTTTCATATTCTGACAGTACGTGCCATGTAAAACATTTTCAAATTTGATTATATTGGTTAAATTTGTTGATGTATGCACTGGCTCCAGAAAGTATTTGAACATTTGCAGTAGGAAATCTTCATGTTCTGACAGTACGTGCCATGTAAAACATTTTCAAATTTGATTATATTAATTAAATTTGTTGATGTATGTACTGGCTCCAAAAAGTATTTGAACATTTGTAGTAGGAAATTTTCATGTTCTGACAGTACGTGCCATGTAAAACATTTTCAAATTTGATTATATTGATTAAATTTGGTGATGTTTGTACCTGTTCAAAACAATATTTGAACACATACTTCAATCAACATTGAGATATATATATATATATTTAGCGTAATTATGTCGTAAATCGATTATCAATAATAAAATAATCGTATCAATAAAACTGAAAATTTTCAGTACCCCGGTATTTTATTTGTCATTTTACGATATCATGTTCAATTTGTAGAATTTTCTACAACGTTTACAAATTATCTCGCCTTTCTCTAATGACAGAAATCCGCAGTTTAGATCAGCTGTAGACTAAATCCATTCTAAACGAGCCCTCAGTTCCAGTAAAGTGAAAGTGTTAAATACAAATTGAAACAAATTGTTCTCCAGTTTTATAGCCGCCTAGATCGAGAAAGGTCGGTCGTTCTTTTTGCTCGTTTCCTACCGTAATGAACCTGATCCTTATAATGGGTACCGTTAAAAGGATCACCGTTCGACGTCCTTACGGCTGTTTTATTTTCATTCGATTCCGACGATACCACCGGTATGTTGCAGTTAAACGCCGATCAGCTTTCAAATAGAATTAAAGGTAGCAGCGAACGTGTGCACAGTGGTTTAATTCGACATGCATCACCGACAACCGGCCACACTTAAATACTGTTTCTGTGCTGTCTGCGAAATTACAGAGTTACAGGATTACAAGTGCAGGCTCGTTGGGAAACAATGCATCCGAGCTGCTGAATCGTTCAATGTCCCACTTCAATCGTAATGCTATTGTTACGATTTTTCCTGAAATCCTGGAAATTTGTAGGATAAATTTCTAACAGCGCGACTGCTGTAAATTTTAATTACATTAACGACTATTTTTGGTAAAAATTCAGCTTTTGCGTGACCCATTGAACGGGGCTCATTATCGCCAACACGTTTTCGTTGAGAAAAAGAATCGGAGCAGCAGTGGATTTTAGAAAAAAGAATAGAAATTCTGAAATATATTAGGTCGTCCTAAAAGTTTCTTTCGTTTTATGAAGAAATAATAGACGCACAATGTTCTTTGTTTTATACCATTTTATCGAATTATACGATCCATTTTGTTCTGTTGAGATAAACACCGCGACATTTCACAGTTCAATTTTATAAAAATACAGACACATTTAAATTTGCTGTGTCTTTTGTCTTAAGACGAATGACGCGCGTGTGTATATCATTCTTCGTGCTAAAAATAAATAATACAGCATTAAAAATTTATATTACGTACCAATAAAGAATATCGATATAACGTTTTTACAAGAACCATGTTGCCACGGTGTTATAATTTTTGACTCGCACTCGGTCTGCTTAATACTACGATTTATACGAAAGTAAATTAAACGCGAGCTGATAAATCTAAACGACGTATGAAACGATCGTAAAATTCTGCATATAAATAACGGAGTTAATTGGAATGGTTCAATTTGAACGGGAGAGCGATGCTGACGTTAAACTTGATTGCAACTAGGAAATGTGAATAAATATTTGCGCGATATATTTTTACCTTCTATACATAGACATTAATCGGTTGAAATTTCCCGATGCCTGATATTTATACTACATATTATGTATAAATAAATGTACATATATATATATATATATAATTTATATAATTAAACAAAACATAATTATATAACAAATATAATAATATTCCAAAGAAACGTAGAAGATTATTAGATCCATTTAATTCGCGAATTAAAACGAGAAGAAAGAAGAAGCTACGTTTGGAAAAAAAGAAAGAAATATCATGGATGGCGAAGGTCGAATGTCGCAACCGTCGGTTGCAATTTTGAAAGTATCGGAGGGAATATGAAAAAGAGAGAACGGAAAGAGAAGACATCGTCGATGCAGCTGGATGGCCGATGCAGGTGCAAATGCAAGTTAACTTGCAACAGACGCGAATAGCATAGGAGCGTTCGCGGTGTCATCGACGATATATACCCTCGTGCATGCTGAAAATTAATCGATACGCAGCCTCGATCCCTTTCGATAAATCCAATTAAATTAAACGTTACAAATGGCGTGCTTGGCGCACAAATGCATAAAAAACGGATCGCTGTAATATTCATTAACCGGCCGGCACGTGAATCGAATAACGCAACAGATATACGCACGCGTATATTCATATATTCGAGTACTTTTTTTTTTAAGTGGCTCTTCATATTTCTGATGACTCTTTAATCTTTCGTATTAATTGGACGTGGTATATATCCGCTTCTTGTTATTCTACTCGATATTTATGTTGCGCAATAACGTTTTATCGAATGTTTATTACTTATTTATATCATTTGTTATACGCTAAGCTCATTAGCACCGTTGATAGGCGGAATATATTAAGAAGGGTTCGGCTGTTGCAATTGCTAATTAATTTCTTGTCTGTTCGAAAGGCAGTGTTTTTTAGAGTTTCTCTTAGTGTTTCTGTCAGTAAGTTTCTTCGAGAAGAACGAAACTTCTCTCGGTAACGTAACGACGCTGAAAAATAATTGCGACGCAAGCTGCCTAAGGATTCTAAGATTAAACAGTTTCGTTGGAAAGTTCGAGGAATCTACGATTTTCAGGAGTCGAACAGCCAGAAGACGAAAATATCAAAGTACTGAAAGATTGAGTTCTGAAGATCGCAGAGTCGGAGATCCAGAGGCTGAGAGACTGGAGATTCGAACATACGCGTAATAAGACATTTCTTCGATGATTCGAGAGTTGGACGATTTAGAAGAAATATACAAGGCAGATTGGCGAATTTAAAGATTCTTACGATCAGAGGCGAAGGATTTCTTGACACGGTGTGGTTCAAACGGATAGGACATTCACGATCGCGTGACCATGTACAGGAAGCGATAGAAACTCGAGTTACAGAGACAATGCGAGTTGCAGCAGAGATTTTTGTAACGTATTACCTTTGTAGTTTATTACGAACCTCAAGAAGGCAGAGATACTAACGAGTTTCACGAGAAGTTCGAAAGTTAACCAATGCGCTAGCTTCGTCCGCTTCCTGTTATTAATCATTGGATATCGATGGATTGTACCGGTGGCTGTCTAACGCAGGAGAGTGGAACATTAAGTAAAGGGATTTGTGGTGAAATATTCTCTTTACTTTCGACTGCCAAGGATTGACATTTCGTACAATGGAGATATTTCGACTGAATAGAGTTGTTAGCTTTGTTCGCGAATAGGAAATATACAGAGAAATTGTGTTTCGTAGTAGCGCGATCATTTGGTAGCAACGACGAGAGAAAGGTATCCTTGCGACATTGTGAAATAGATTCCAGTACTGCGAGAATAATTTCTCTTACGCGATATAAATATTAAAGCATCGGACTCTCAGTTCGTATCATCGAATCGTTGACTACGCTACGTTGAGTTAGGTTAGTGAATCCTCTAGGAATTTAATTTTATCTTCTACGTCACGTTCTACGTGGTAAAAATGGTCGATCAATCTTATCAAGTCAGAGACGCGAAGTACAAATATAAAAATAGCAAATTACCGTCATCCACTCTGATCTGAGGATTAAAATAATCAGTGTACGATACGTGTAATTAGAACGACATATATATGGAATATCAAATATAGAAACTGAGAAATTCACGAAAATAGGATTTTCAGAGATTCGTAGGTTCCAAGGTTCGTTAAATTTTCAAGTTCGTTTTCAATTTAAAAAAGCCTCAAGATTCGAAGATTAAGCGTTAAAAAAATTCGCCAATTTAGACTCTCGAAAATCCCAAAATACAAAGATTTACTAAAAATAAGATGCAGCCACGATGGTATTTGGCCCTTGACGGGAAGATACACTGAATGTATTACTCGGCGCTTTTTCACGCGAGTCTCTCAGATGCGATAAGTTGTAACACAAATTGCGCGATAGTTTTCAAGAGCTTGAAGTTTGAGATAAGTACATAACGTTGCGCTAGGTCATCGCAGGCGACTATATTTCTTCCGTATTTACTTTACAAACGTTATTTACGCGATTTTCGTTCAAACAAATCCACGTGGAACGTATACTCCGCGTTCGACGCTAAACACCGGAAGGGACATTGCTCTAGCTAGCGTCGCGGTGCTGGTCGCCAAGTAGTAAACGTAAGTGTAGAGTCCGTGCAGAAACGCTGGCAGAGACGCAGACCGACTTGCGATGCAGCGTGACGAGTGCGTGGGAGTGCAAAACGTGGGGCGACGAGGGCGCGATGTAGGTCACTAGGAAATTGTTAGTCGTCTGTCGTTCTGACAGCCTTCCTGTCCCGGTACTAACGCAGTGTGGGCGCCATTGTCTGTGATCCCACGATAGGATGCGTTAGAACAACTCCTCAATGCTTTAAGAAGGGTGCAAGGAAAAATTTCGAATCGGTCTATTAACCAAATGTAATTCGCTGATCCGACGTCGATTACGTTCATGAAATTTCTTTCACGACTTCAGCTTTCTAGTTTTATCACACGGATTCGCTCTAACGGGAGGTTTCAGAATTCGCCGAATCCTCAATATTTATACGTATTTTTTATACAGATGTACAGAAGATACTTGCTGCACGTACTTTGCTGTATAAATTATAAATTTATTGTTTCATGTAGATATTATACAGAAGGTAATTACTGCACATACTTTACTGTATGAATTATAGATAATATATAGAAGATACTTATTGTACTTACTTTGTTGTATGAATTATAGATATTATACAGAAGATACTTACTGTATATTTTGCTGTATGATTTACAAATATATTGTTTCATATAGATATTATACAGAAGGTAGTTACTGCACATACTTTGCTGTATGAATTATAGATATTATACAGAAGGTACTTACTGTACATACTTTGCTGTATAACTTACAAATATATTGTTTCATATAGATATTATACAGAAGGTAGTTACTGCACATACTTTGCTGTATGAATTATAGATATTATACAGAAGGTACTTACTATACATACTTTGCTGTATAACTTACAAATATATTGTTTCATATAGATATTATACAGAAGGTAGTTACTGCACATACTTTGCTGTATGAATTATAGATAATATACAGAAGATACTTATTGTACATACTTTGCTGTATGAATTATAGATATTATACAGGAGATACTTACTGCACATACTTTGCTGTATGAATTATACATAATATACAGAAGGTACTTACTGTACATACTTTGCTGTATAACTTACAAATATATTGTTTCATATAGATATTATACAGAAGGTAGTTACTGCACATACTTTACTGTATGAATTATAGATATTATACAGAAGATACTTACTGTATATACTTTGCTGTATGAATTACAAATATAGTGTTCTATATAGATATTATACAGAAGATACTTACTCTACATACTTTGCTGTATGAATTATAGATATTATACAGGAGATACTGTATGAATTTTGTTGTAAGAATTATAAATACTGTTTCATATAGATATTATGCAGAAGATACTTATTGCACATACTTTGTTGCGTGAATACGTATAGAATATTAGAGGATAAGGATGCGTGAAACTTAGGGGAATCTGATCTGATACTTATTTATCGTTAACGAAGGAAGCAGTGCGATACCTGGTGAAGAATTGAAACTTTGAATTAAAGTTGCGTGGAAACTGTCTACTAAAATAGTAAACTCGAAGAAAAGTGTAGAGAGGGAAAGACAAATACAAATGGGACGATAGCAAAGTCATGAAACATCAAGCAAAGATCTTTGAAGGAATAAAAATTCCATCTTAATTTAATCCCGTGTCGGTTCGCGTTTAAAATCGTTTATATACCCGCGAAGATCGGTCATTTGTTATATTTCACTTTCCCGCGCGCCAGCTTTGCTTCAATGGGATTAAAAACAGTTGCATAACCGAATAGGGAGAGAGAAAGAGAGGAGAAAAAGAAAGAAGGAAAGGTATATACGACACATATAAATCCGTGGTATGGGTTCATTCTACCTCGTGAGCTCTCTGAATGATACACATTTATTAT
Source organism: Bombus affinis (assembly GCF_024516045.1). Lineage (NCBI taxonomy): Eukaryota > Metazoa > Arthropoda > Insecta > Hymenoptera > Apidae > Bombus > Bombus affinis. The sequence continues at coordinate 15,070,888 of NC_066345.1, forward strand.
CTCTTTTTTTCAGAGCGCAGCATAACGCGCGACTGCTTTTATATCCGGTGCATCCGCGCCTACGCTCTTTTCGCGATACCTCATGGCCCCTTGAAAAAAGAGCGTTATTTTTGCAATTAAACGTTTGCTGATAAATTCCAGGCGCGCACACACGACGAAAAAGGTCAGAGATTTGATTTTTTAGGTCACTGAGTTATTACTTTATTCGACGTGCAGAACCTTTTTTTTCTTCTTGCTGTCCTTTCTCCTCGTTTCCACGTTAACGACGACGTTTTAAATTATTTTCAAGTATATTTTTAAAGTTCATTATATCGTGGCTTTAAATAATATTCGCTGTACTAACGTACATCGTAAAGATATATGGAAATTCTAGAAATCTAAAGAATAAAAAAGAAAATTATCGTTGAATTTGCGATAGAAGTTTTTTAACTCTGTGTTACGATAGTAAAGAAGCATTTGTCGTGAACACTTTTTGCCAAAAATCCCTACCCTATTTAATAACCTACCATGTTACAGCCTCGTTTCTTCGATCAGCGAGTCATTGCTGTATTGGATTTATAATGTTCGATTGTTGTCTTCGAGTCGAACACCAGAGTATCCATGAAACGTGGTAAAGGAGCCGTGCAAGCTGCGATTCTAATTTTATACTAATCTAATTTTATTACCAATGTTGCGTCGAAGAATGCGTTAACAACCCAGTTATACGGTTTCGGAGAAGATACGTAATAACTCTCAAGGGCTTTCGCGAATCATTGATTTCGTGTCAATCATCGTACCAAAAATATAGATTCGTGAACTTGACCTCGTTCGAAGACAAGTCGAAGAAGATTAACCAAGTCCTCCGCGAGACTCGCTCACGGACAAACGTGGTTCCAATCGAAGAACACGTGACATCACATTTCCTGTCTTTCGATAGAATCTCCAAACTCGATAGATCGCAAATTAATCGATACTATCTTTCATTTTTATTAAATAGAAGAACGTTAATCGTTTGCAGGTTTTTATGCGTTTACGAGAAATTTGAAGACGCAGAAATGTACATAATATGCAAAGATATATCAAATATTCCAAGTACAGTATTTCACAAACAACACAATTTTTACCATCTTACCATCCTTTTTATTTACATTTCTAAGAATATCAATTCGCACAAATACCACCGATCTATCGATTGCCATGTACTTTCGCCACAATTACGATCTGTACTTTTATGCAAATTCGTATCGTTACGAGCGTAACTAAAAAAATAGGAAGCTAAGCGAAATTTCACCTACGAAAGATCACGAGACAATACTTTGAGTAATTTACGTATCCTCGCGTATTCGATGCATTCTGTACTGCATCTTCGTATTTTTGATATCTTTCATAAACGAGCAAACATCCGCGATCTAGCGATTATAGATACGATACCGTACAAATGCATCTCGCGGCCGCTGTATATAGCGAAAAGCGCGATCCATTTAAAACTCGCGTTACTTTCAAAAAGCAACAAAGAGAAAAATCATTTATATCCTCGTTCGAATGGAAACAACGCCACGGTATTATTTGGTAATAAAATCGGTGAACGTTTTGAATTTTCTCCAGAGGCGAAACCAATAAATCGTGATTTCGCTCGATTCGGCTCGCCAGTTTAGGTCTCTGTTGAACACGTGGGCGGGCAATTCCGTGACACCATAAAGCTCTCCCTATCGCTAAGAATCGCGCCAGTACTATTATAACGAGCGCTATACGAAACGCTGACAAGGGTTACAAGCCAGGTAAACAAGAACTTGCGCGAATCGTCGGACGAGATTTAACGCGATACGTGTTAACACAGCCTGTGGGACACGGAGGTGTTTAGCTTTGCCACGGTGATGTGGTTTCTGTTAACCCTTTTATTTCACCGTGCCGTTTTTTCAAGATACAAACGATTAGCATAAATTGTGTTATATGCTTGCTCAACGATATTCGAGCGTATCAGGTTGGACGTCGATGAGAAATCGGTGTTCGTATCGCTTAGACTGGATTAATACGTAATCTCGATTATCGATTATATTTTTCTCTGCTGCTTTTAGAAATACGAGCAGACCTTATCTTTGATCGTGAATGTACACGATGCGTAAAGCGTAGATTTTATTTTCGCCAGAATTTTCCCTGCTACGAAAGACATCACGAGGTTTCGTAAATCGTTTGTGTCGCGATTCTTGAAATTAGCTGTTGCTGTCTGTTCGAAAAGCGTGGGGAAAAGGTAAGCGACGACGAGTATACTCGTGAAGAGCAGGTAACTGGTTAAGGAACAAAATCTCTCTGGAAAGAAGCAATATTTTTCAAGAATAAATTCTTCCGAATTATAACGATAATATCATCGACCTAACTTTCATCTGTCGTAATCCGTCCACTTTAAAAACTGTGATAAAATCCTTACGAATAATAACGACGACGCTAACGGTAATCGCGAAAAGGGAAGCAACAACAGCTTTCAACTTTATGAGAAAGAAAAAGCAAGTTTCTCTATTGCATCCAACGCTAGGAAAATTGCATTTGTCGTGTGGGTGTCGAAATGCTATGTTGCACGGTATAAGGACATTCGTACGATCCTGTGGAGGGAGAATGGCGCTATTATTGCGTAAGAATGGCCGGGTTACAAAGCAACTGACAACGATACGTAATATGTAACGTGAACACGAAGGTCCATATATTATACCCTGAACGAGAATGTAACGTGTTTTTGCGTCTCATTGTTGGCGTTTGTGCAAGATAATAATTGCGTATGTACGTATTAGGCTCGCCTCGTAAACAACGTGTACGTGGAATTCGCTGTTACGTTCTAAAAAAACGTACGTCATTATCCATCCGGAATGTTGGGAATATTTTAAAAAATTATCTAATCCGTTTCCTTTTTAAATTCGATTGTCATTCGCGAGATTCTTTATTTTCCATCAATTTCGTTCCATTTAATTTGCTTCATCTGATATTATTATTATTATTAACAATTATAATTTCTTGGATTTCGAACTTCTCATTTGTGATTTTTCCATGATTTATTTCTACGCTGTCCTTAACCAGTTAGCTAGTTTTGACGAGTATACTCGTCACGAAGCAACAGCAATATCTCGCGTTACGACGAGCCCTTCGTTACAACTTAATTCTATATTACAACATTCACGCGTATACGACGAGTATACTCGTCGTCCCTTACTCTTTCTCAGAGTAACTTTAGGTACGCGCTTTGCAAAGAGATCGCAACAGCCAACTGATTAATCGAAGCAGTTACTACGTGGATATTAAAAGTCTACGCTAGAAATTCCTCCTATTCTAAAACCATTACGTTCTATTACCATTTTCTTGTTTTATTTTTAGCGAATTCGTCTCGGGACGTTGACAAGTTTACACGGAATTTTGGAATTTTGATCTACTCCTTTAGACTCTTACGATTTCTCTAACATATTTCCAACATCTTTCTTAAGATTTTCATTCGTTTCTCCCCGATATCCATGACGACTCAAATAAATTAACGGAATAAAAATGGTAATAATGGTAAAAGTCGCACAGATTCGCACAGAAAGAAAGAGGCCGGTGTATCATCTTGTCCGACGTCGCGAACGTTGTCGACAAAGCGGCCATTAATAGGTCATACCAACGTTAATTAATTTACGAGGTGCTAAAGCGGCTTGCCAGGCTCGAGGGTGCATTAAAATGCACCCTTCTTCGTGGCTGCTGCGTCGCGACGCGCAGCATTGGCCACGCTTTTGCACGCGTTCGACGCACGAAACAGCCGGCAGCAGGAAATCCGAAATGCACCGGCCTCTATCTACGATAACTAAAGAGAAGATCCTTGCGATTCTAGCAAAGATACCGAGACTATACGTCCACTTGCGACCTCGTCGCACGGCTTTAATCGCTTCATTTACATTCCATTTCAATCAGCTTACGCTTTTTGTTCGAAAGTGCCACTCTTCCTCGCAGAACAACTTTGGCTGGCTAAGTCGTTGAGTCGGGAGTCAATCGCGAACCTCTTTGCTCCGAATTGCTGCGACGTGTGCCGGTATTTTGCGATAGGTTAGGGTGAATTCGTGAAATTATTAACACTGTGACTGCCACGTTGATCACATACGACCAGCCACGGTTTCTCCCGTGATTGCGCGCTGGTCACTGGTGACCAGGGCGCTTGAACTTATTACAATTGTAAAAATTGAATGAAAATTGACAATTATGGTATTTTGAATATAACCGATAAGTAGAAGATACTTTGAGATACAAAGTATCCCATTGAATAATTAAACATTTTTATTAGAACATCGGTAAAAAAAAATGATAACAGATCTTGCATCTAACGGTGCACTGTGTTTGCGTCGATATCTTTGAGGGGTATTATAAACACAGCTTAGAAAATAATCGTAAACGCTGCTTTACAATCGTATAATTGAAGTTACAAGCGTGAACATACCTTGCTATTATATATAGAACGAACAAATACCGTTTACTAATATCTTCTACGCGTTTCAACAATATATTCCGCACGTTTTGCTTACAAACAAATAACGAACGCGAATGGTTTGTTGAAATAAACGAAGCCTCGTTATAATATGTCGCTATCGACTGTTACCAAGGCGCCACGGTGGTCACCCGTGACCACCAATAAGATAAACGGTCCATTGGAGAAGAATGCCGTCTTACATCGTCAATTTATTATTATTTCGCCATTATATTCTTTGAATAATAAAAATACGATAATACGTCCTCAGCGGAACATGTGATTTCGGCGTGGCAGTCAAAGGTGTTAAGAAGTATCGAAAATTAGAAAATAGGAAGCTGTTTGTTTCTATCTCGTCATTCGCGACAAAGAATAGGTTCACGCACGATCATTCTACGCGATCATCTATTCTTCTTGTATATTTGCTCGTGGAAGTCTACTTGGAAGCACATCTATCGAATCTGTTCGACTTATCAAAGTAGAAGGAACCTTGTCTACTAACGAAATTATCGTTAACGTAGCTGTGAATAAAATATGAGAAATCGAAACGTTTCGTTGGCTAAAATCTTGGCACAAAATTACGTAAATTACGAAAGTTTTCGTCTTCTCAATGCCAAGAAGATGATAGGACGATAACGTTCCGAATTTCAATGGAAGAATAAGATCTTCCTGCGATCGAACTCCGTCGTTACAAGTAAACAGCGAGAAGTGGCGATCTAAAAATGACACTGTGGATAATGTACTATAAAAATATAGAAATTGCTACATCGTTGCGATTAGATACCTTAAATGTTTTTACAGAGATTACTAAAGTAGTTTTTATCTTGTATATTTATAGCAACTTTGTCCGCAACTACCTTATTTTATCTCTTGACATACAACTGTTCTGTTTTTACAAAATAGTAACACAGTTAGTTCGTAAACTTAGCTATATAGTTCGATTTCGAGGCAATAATTCGAAGAAGGGGATAATTAAACAGACTTAAGGTAAATAAGTAAAATACTTTATAGTAATTTTATTCTCGTTTACGTCGGTATCCGAGAAAACAATGTCTCTTCGAATAACGTGGCATCGTTGACATATAACAGCGTTGCAAGTCGTAGAACAAACCAAACGTACGTATATTTTACAAAAAAAAAGAAAGAGAAAAGAAAAATGTTTATTTCGATGATATTTCCAATGTACGTCGTGAAACGCAATTTCTTTGCATTCAAAAGCAATCAATCGCTGGTCTGACGATTTTAACTTATATCGATATCGATTATTACAGGAAAAATCAATGTTTCATTATTCGATAAGCATTCTTTCGTTTCTTATTTTCCTTTCCCACCTAAGATATTCGACGTTTGTAACGATAAGGAAATATATTTAATAAGATAAATTGGTATATATTGAAATAAATACTTGTCGATAGCGAAACTAGAAATGAAACAGAAATACGGAAAATTAGTAACGAACGTATAGAGTAAATTTGTATATTTTAATTGACTTGTTCGATTATAATTATAATTGCAGAATTATGAACTCGATATTTCCCTTGAAATAATACGATCGATATCGTTTCAATTTCTTCTTGCGCCTTATATATTATAACCCTCGTTAAGCGTAAGAATTTGCTACGTTTTGCTGAAACAAATAAAATGACAATAAAAAAAATCTATGAAATACGTGGCTAAATACATTTGTCAGCGCAGATTGTTTATGTTTGTCCATTAAATATCACAAGCGTGTCGAAAGGGTTAGAATTTATCTCCAGCTGCGTTTACCAGAGTGTTAAAACACGATGTCGCTCGTAAAACGTGAAAAGTATAGCACAATTGTTACGGTTGCTGCTCGATTTATCGATCTGTATTTTTTTCGATCCGCATGATGAATATCAACGTTGGACAGCCACAGCCGGGTACAAGCTGTTCCACGCCGGGTGAATCGATGTTTCAACCTATAAATACACCCAGGTCAATGGCAGAGCGGCCAACAAACAACGACATCGACTTGACAGAATCAGTATCGGTTTTCGTTTCTGTTTCATCATGGTTGAGATAGGTCATCGGTCGCCGATCGATTCCGCCTATTCCAGTCCTGCGGAGTTGGAAGGATTCTGGTGGCTTGGCGTAAGACGTAACGACGTCGATGATATTTATAAGATCCAGATATCAGCGTTGAAATGTTCGCGTTCGAATAACTTCTGACACGCAAGTCTCTGACGTTTCAAAATTTCAAAATTCGTATCCTTTACGTTGCCTTTGGTATTTCTTGCGGAAAGTCTATTTTTATTTTACAGATACAGCGCGTGAATAATCGCAGACTCCAGCCTATCTTCAGATGTTTCATTACGTTGACAACAAAATGAAGAAAATCTCTCGTAAGATCTCGTTTCGTAATTTAAATTGAAAAGGAAAGTCGAAGGCGAAGAAAAACGTTCCCTTCGACCAAGTCTGGGAAGAATTGAATTCTAACGTAGAATTAACATCGCCGATCAATTAGCTTAGCTTCTACCATTTACTTCTTATTCTTACGTACTTTGTATCCTGCCAGAGGATTTTCAATTTGTACAACGTCGGCCAAAGACCACCGAGCCAGAATTCTAAGCTGAATTTACAAGCGCGCGAAATTCAAAAATGGCGCGCGGCCTACGAAAGGCTGGCAACGACTTTCGTTCCCATCCGTCGTGCTTTCGTTGCCGGTAGATATCGAACGTTTCTCGCGAGCATATTTCGCAACACTGTCGAGTCAGTGACATTTCTGTCTCTCCCACACAGCCAGCCGACCGCGTGTAACAGTGACTCATTGCCGAAGACAACGAACCCCGAAAGGAAACGCGAAGTGAATGAAACGATGAATGAATAGCTTCTCGTGAATGAATTTACTACCGCCTTTACGCCAAGGCAACCGACCGATCTCTTTGCCTTCCCCGCTTCCATCTCGTACTTCTCATCCTCTTTATTTTTTCTCCGTTTTATTTTTTCTTTCTTCTTTTTTTTTTTTTTTTTTTATCTCGGTCGTTCTACTTCTCATCGCGCCAGGGAACGACAGTCGGGCTTCGATTAATTTGTCGTCGTCGTGCTAGCCGCGGAATTAATCTTCCCGTTATTTCCATTCCTCCTTCTCCGGCTTCGGTCTTTTTGTCAGCGATGAAACAATGGTGTCTGTCTCTTGCTTTATCGCATCGTACGACGTCTCTGCACGCTTCGCTTTTTCACCTCTCTTTGGAGTAGCGGGCTTCTGTAACAGGTTCCAGGATAACTTTCGAGAAGGCCGGTCATTTTTCTAATGTCACTATGAGATCTATCGTCGTATAATTCTCTTTCTTTAACTCGTTCCAGCTATATAATGGCACGGTAGATTCCAAGAGATCATTTTTCCAAAGATCCTGCTCGATTACCGTAATTTTTCTAACGTCGGTACGATATGTATTATACTGATGCGGGATCCAATTCTTAATGATAATAATTTTTTAACTCTTCCGAGTGTGATCGTACGATATAATTTTTCCAATGTCCATGTGAGATCTATCGTATCTTGGTGAACGAATTTTGCTTTGTTTTTTTAACTCTTACGTACGCGATGACTCGTACAATGATACATCGTCGTATGCGTAAACCAGGTCAATGTGAAAAGTTTCCGTAGGTAGGAGTTGCTTTATTCGTTGTTTCGTCATTGTCATTTCGCAAACTTCTCGATCTAAACTCGTAACAGTAACAGTATGAATTGTGACATTAGTAGCATATCTGTTACACTATCTGCGTATTTCTATTGGCATAAATTTCTGTTGTAAAAAGAGCAGCGGGAACTCGATCAAAAGTACGATTCACTGGCGCGTCCGATAGATATACGCGATCCTGTTTCATATGAGACCGAGCCGAGTATTACTCGATCCACGTACATCGATTTAACGCTGGCTTTCGTCCAGCGACTCTAAAAGCCGAAACAAAATGACGACGACCGACATCGCACGACTTGGAATTCCAGTTTGACACTTGCCAAACGGTTCGTTAAAGCCGATGATTCATTGTTCGTGGTGAGAACAATCGCGATAACAATGTGACCAGCGTATAAATAGAGAGACAGAGAGAGACTTACTTCTTAGGCATTAGATCCGACTTAATTTAACTTGTAATTACCGTAATTATCGGATCGCGGGTTTTTATGCAAATTCGTATTTCTATTAATAAAGAGAATATGTTTGTGAAAGACAGGAGTAAAGAAGTGAATTATATACATTTTTTTTCAACCTCTAAATAGCAGTTGTAACTGCTAATTGAGAAATCAATTAAATTCCTATTACTGTGTTATAACCGATTGAACTATTATTACGTGTCAGATAAGATTTATACGTCATGTAGATTTTATCGTAAGATTCGTATATATCTACAAACACGTGCGCGTACAGATGGAAAATAAATAAATAAAAGGAATTTCGTCATATATCAGAAACGATACAAACGCTATTGCATTAGCGAAGTCAGCTTCTAACGTAGTACGAAGATACGCAAGAAAAATAATCAATCATTTGAAACATACGAAATAATTCACTGGTAACTGTCTGGTAGAAAATATTGTGCAAAATGTCGCACAAAATAATTTTACAGAAAAAAACCATTGCGAGACTGTCTTTTCATAAAAGAAGCGATACTTTCGCAAGCTTCTTTTACATCGATCAATTCATCGTCCGATACCAACGAGCTTCCACTTGAAACATTTTCTGTCGAACTATCTTATTTTCACTATCCATCACAAACTGCCATATCTGACATTCTACTAGAAGACAAAAGTTTCGGTGGAAAAATCGCCTTGAACTTCCTCGTGAAAACATGCCTTTTGATAAGACCGTTTAACGCGCAATCGTCATCAGGAAGCGTTGATTTGCGACTTTATTTCTCAGCGTCGAATCAGGTCGGGTTCGTTTGGTTCACAGCGTGTCTCGATCGGCTGAATACAAGCACCGTGTCATTTGCAACTGCACGATCGTTATTGTTGCTTGTCCATCGGCCGTCCCTATGGTTATCGTTGCAACCCCAGACGCGGTTGTCGCGTGACAAGCCAGAATACCACCAACCACTTCCTGTTCATCCTCGTGCACGCGTGCGATGAACGCGATTACGCGACAAAGTCCCTCGCGTCAACCTGTTTCTTAACAATGAATTTTTAACGAGCCACGATTTTTATCGAGCAGTCGTTCAGTGCACAGCTTCGCGAACTATTACTGGGCCGAGACCCACTTTCGAAATGTTTTATATTCGTAACGCGATAAGAAAGCTTTACAAGCTGGAAGTTGAAATATCCGCTGGACCAATGATTCTTCGAGGTTCGTTGAAGTAATCTTCTGTAGAGAATGTTGAGCTGCGTCGATCAACATGTTAAAAGATACATATGGTGGCGTTTAAAAGGACAAAGTCGACGTCCACGTGGCCATCTACAAAAATGGAAACATGGAAACGCGGTGCACCTCCTTCGAAGCTATTCAGCTTTTATCCCAAAACATTTGTCGATATAATTAATAGTATCAAAATTATTATTATATAGTATTATTCATTTTTGTTGCTAGAAAATATGGTCGATTTACATGTGTAGATTTCTCGTTCACACTGTCAACCTTCGATCACGATATACACATAGATCATCACATTTATACTTGAACTTACTCTTAATTGTACTCTATAATTAATTGCTTAAATTCAATCTTATATTTTTATTACACACTCCATCTTCCTTAGACTTGCCATAGGAAACCTAACTGTTCTCTGCTCTCTGCCCAACAATGCTCCTTCTTCTACGCTCTTACTTCCTTTTTTCTAAGCTCCGCAATTATTTTATTGTCTCTTCTGCGTCTCTTCCATTTCTTCTGTGATTCCCTCTAATGTTATGCTCCTGTCCTCCACGTTCTTCCAGTCAGTTGTTTCAGTGTTCCTACGAATATTATACGTACGATTATATTCATAACGAAGGTAGACGCAGCGGAGGTTGTCCTGAAGGCACGAGGTCCGGGGATCTCGAGATCCCGAGCGGAATTGAGAAGGAAGAAGCGATGGCTATTAAAGAGAAAGCGGAACAAGAGAGAAAAAGAGAGGGAGAACAGAGAAGAGGGGCCAAAGATTAGCGAATAGTTTTATACTATACTTGTACACGTATACTTATAGTTTCGTATCACCAGTCTTACACTTTATTTTTTACACTTTACTCTCAGAGTTCCGTACTTGATATTTCCGTGTGAATTTGTACGCGTCGTTGAGACTTGGCCTCTTCGAGGGTACAAATAGCAAAAGCATAGAAAAGAAACTAAGGAACGCGAAAGGTACGTTCCAAGATCGAGTTTAAGTGATAGTTCTTAAGCGTAAATGTTAAGTACGAGAGATGCGAAAGCTTCTTGACAGTTGCAAATAAACGATAAGGGTAAATGGAAGAAAACTGTAACTAAAAATCGGGAAACTTAACTCGAAGAAGATGGACCGTGAAAAATAAACGTATAAAACGAATAACGTGTTATACTCGCATCGAGGAAGATCGCGAATTTCCGTAAACTGTAACGGAATAAACTTTGTCTCACGGTGTGTCGATCAAGGGATAGGTTGATGCGATAGAATGGTAATTTTTATTTATTCGATTGAAATTGTATTCGATCGTTATTATTGCAGGGCCGTGAAAGCATTCCAGCAGGTGCTATGGGTGGAACCAGGATTTCCACGAGCCTGCGAGGTTCACCTACGGCTCGGCTTAATGCTGAAGGTCCACGCTGACTTTGACGCCGCCTTGAAGCACCTGACACTCGCTCTGATCGATGCCACGACACCTGCCTCCTTTTCCAAGCTCGAAAGTAAGTTCTCGGTTTTCTTCGCCCCCTTTACGATCGCCTACGCGTCTTCCACCTTCCAAAAAACATAATTCACGCGGAACAGCTGCCCACCGTAAACCGCGCATTTTTATTCCCGAAATCTTACTCCCATACCATATGTTGGCTTCCTCGTACCGCCTTCCTTCCTCTTCGCACACTAACACGATACTCGTGCAACAACTTACGAACGTCGAGGCTCGATTATCGTGAATTACGAGTACAAAGGATAATTGCAATATATAACGAGGAAAAAGGATTTTGATTTATTTAATCGTCTTGCAAATCATAAGACTATGGACGTGAAAGGATTTGAATTTTTCTGACGATTCGAAACGATACTCGAGATATATCGTGATAATCGGAGAACTTGCGCGACGAAAGCCATTAGGAATGAGCAGCTCCTGAGGGAGAAATATCTTCATCAGATCGATTTAATTCGTCACAGAAATCTGGTTTCCAAGGTGCATCGTTGCAGCGAAAAAAGGTAATTTTTGTTAAAATACATGGAGACTTTCACTTTTCACGGAACTCTCGCTTTTCATGGACGCCTCATTAAAGAGAGGACGAGCTTTGCGGCATCTTAAAAATTAAAAGCCGTCGAGATCTCGCTCTCTTGGATATCGGGTTATGCGAACCACTTTCACTCCAACTTGTCGATTGATGCAAAAAGTCATTAAACTCGTGCAGTCGATCACTCTAGATTTACATTCTCTGTGTTCCATATCGCAGTTGTCGAATGTCAATACGAGAACTTGCAGCAGCAGAAAAATCCATCGAACGCGTCAACAAACTTCGATCTATCAATTTCTTAAAAATAGAATCTTCGATACTGAGAGAATAGATCGTTCTGTTGTCCGATATTTAAAAAAAAAGCTACGTACTCTTTACTTTCCAATTAAGCGATCTTTTTCTCCTATTTTTATTTTTATCTCAAATTTTGTATCGTCGTACGAAAGTGTCATTAAACGATGAATCAAATATACTCGGATTTGGTCGATCGATCTATCAATGCTTTAATCAATTTCCTAGCCACTGTAAATCCAGTGAAAAGCAACGGGACCGTTCGTTTCAATTTCTTAAATACAATGATATTTTATTTGAAACGAAGTTCATCGAAATAAAAATTCTAGAGCGCGAGAAACAAATCGCTTTTTACCACCGAGCTTTTCAAATTTATTCGACGTTAAATGTTCCAACGGATTCGATCGATCCATCAAGTGTGCAAGTTATTAATCTACCTGCGGAGAAATGAAAAAATCAAGCGGATGAAGAGTTCCTATGGGACGGCGGATGATGCAATAATTCCGACGATTTTTCCCCTGCACGCTTTTAATACGTTATTTAAAATGGCACAATGAAATCGATACTTTCGCCGCGTGAAAAGCGCCTATTACATACCTGCGCGCCACGTCTTGACAACGTGTAGATGCCAGACCTTTTGCTCGCGTTCCGCTTCGAACTTGACCCCCTTTTTCCCAACGTGATACAGCGATTCTTGTGTCACGTATGACCTACGATAACACGTATGGCGTAGTGGACGACATTTAAGGCGCGTTAAACGCTTACCCTAACGATTTTTCTTCGATTCACCTGCCATTTAATTTAACGTTGCGTTCGTGATACCTCGCCACTGTTTCCACGGTTTCTCTCTCTCTCTGTCTGTCTCTCACTTTCTATCGCACCGTGTAAGAGTTTCGTTTACTTTTATTCTTCCTCCGTCTTCTACGCGCCGCCGTTCTGTTAAATTCAGATTGCAAAACAATTGGAAAAATGAACCGATAGGATAAACGAACAAATAAAGCAGATTGATCGCGAATAACGTAGCAGATATGAAAAGAAATAGGAGAAGAAACGGTTACGGTAAATAATTAATTAACCAGTAGATAATTTTGATGGTTCGTGTGGAATATGAATGCAGGTGGTTTAACTTGGAAAATATTGGACGCGACTCGTTAATCGGACGGTTTATTCGATTTATTCGCAGATAACATTTCGAGATTGGAATTGTTGGTTTTCGATTGACACGTACGTACGTAGCTTTTAAAGTTGCAGTATTTGCAACGCAGTTGGAATTTACCGTTCGACACCGAACATCGCGTTTGTTAAATGGTTAAGCTGTGACTGTTGATGCGCTAGCCACCAGGAATAAATTTCGAATCGTCGATTAAATATTAAATAGCAGCGGTATGTGTAGGTACGGGGTACGTAGTGGCTGGATTCTACGTAACGATTTATCAAGCAACAGAAGTGGAACAGAAGGTTAAATCTTAAGCGATAACGGGAATCTCCGTCAGTTTTCGCTGTTGGAGTTTCATCTCGTCGCGTAGCGTCACTTCGAGTTACCAAGAACCAGCAATGAGTCAACCGGGACTCGGCTGGTTCTCTGTCCCGCTGTTTGAAGTTTAAATTTAGTGTAGAGAGTAAAAATAACGGATACGAGCCGTTGGATGTTATGAGAGAACTTGATTCTTGTAGGCGATCGATTCTAATCGTTCAACAGCGTGTTACCGTTCGAAATATTATGGCAGCGAATTAATATTTCACCTGCGATTATGTTTCACCACTGAGAGGATGGCGCAAGAATAATAATAAAAGCCTTTTCATTCTTAATGGCTGAGCGTGCAAGTTAATGGACATTACGGACAATAATAATTAACGATATTAATCATACGCTTAACGGGTTTAATAGACTAATTAAAGAGCGATGATAAAATATTCAAATTGAGTCATACGGAAGAGTGATTCACGATTCAAACGATTACCACGATCCCATGCACACGGGGAATCATTTCCGTTTACCGAGAAATTGGTTCTTCAGCCAAGCGAAGTTGTGTTTATGAAATGAGGCGAACATAAAAGCAACGACCCATTGAGATTTCAAGTCAGTTTGGTGTCTGCCAACGATCTAAACGATAGTACGTATTTGCATACTATAGTTAGATCAAAGGGAGGAATGCAACTTGGAATTAAAATACGGAAACGAAAATATATTATAGAAAATCGACGGATCGTTGAAAGATTGAAATTTTAATGTAAGTATTATTGTTCCACGCTTTGTGTTATTCCATTGGCCAATCGGTAATTGCCACGGTGTTATTTTAAATGAAGGAAATTTGATTTGTAATTATTGGAAAATGTTATATTATATACACGCGTATAACTGTTTTTTATTTTATTGGAATATTAATTTAAAAATAAATTCTCATCAGAGACGTCAGCTTTCCAGTGTACTAATTGAAATCATAATGGAAGTAGAACATGCAATTATCGCGTTTTTCATTCAATATGTATATTTGTTGTAATTATGACGCATAATCAATAATATGCAATTTGTGTAAACACCGTGTCTCTTGTTTAACATATTCAAATTTCCACCATAATGTTGCAAAGCCAAGCAGGCTATTACATAGTTGATAAATGCAGCTGTACAAAGAATTAATTAATTATTCATAGTTTTCGTATTCTACCGGTAATAGCAAAGTATCGATGAATTATTATACGCGCGTGATTAAATAGCAAATGTACGATACGCTGTTATTATTGCTCCGAATCGTCCTGTCCGTTGTCCCTCTTTTCAACGAATATTTTATCAAGCATATTCTTCGTTAAGTTTGCAAATTCGTATGAACAATTCGTAGCGTAATTTGACAATAACGCGTCTGAAATAATCGGTGATTACGAGCTCCACGTATCGTTACTCGTATCCCACGTGCTGCATATTAAACCGATGTCTTTCTTTTCCATTGTTACAGTAAAATTTCACATAGCCCATTTGTACGAGGTCCAAGGGAAATATCGCCTTGCCAAGGAGCATTACGAGGCATTGCTCAAGGAAAAGACTCTGCCTTCTCATCTGAAAGCCGACATTTGTCGCCAATTGGGTGAGTCACAACCATCCTTAACTATAAATCATAAACGTTAACGACTACCGTTGAATTTACCGTTAGAACAAAAAACTATCGCCATGCCATTGTACCTGCCGTAGCGAATATAGAGCAATTGATTAACTCCGAGCATATTAAACGTATCGTTGTAGCGTTACTCTCGTAGCGGCTATGAACGTTCGATAAAAGAACGTTCGATTGAAAAAAAAAAAAAGAAAAAAAGGCTCTTTATTGGAAAATAATGGTACCACGTAGAAAAACGTTTCGTAGCTATCGTACACGAATGCCGCCAGTCAAAAATGCCAAGCTCGTGCTCCGCCAAGGTAATTAACCCTACAACCCTTTTATACCCACGCAAAATCACCAGCACGCGAATCGTTTTTCTCCTCGCCAGCTGTCAGCTCCTCGCGACGATTCGGCTTAAGGGCCGAGCCGAGTGTACGAGCAAGTAGCAGACACGTGTATTGATTTATTCCGGGTTGGGGTGGCCTGACGATGAGATGGGGCAGCGAACGCTGGCAGCAGAGTGGGAACAAGGGAGAGGGTGCGTATTCGAGCGAGAGAAGAAAGCTGGGAGAGCAACGGAGAGAGGAGAGATCAAGAGAGAGAAAGAGAGAATCGAATTCGATAAGGAAACGAGATTGTGGGAACCTCTGTACCCCGTCAGCCTTTTCCAACTTGTCTTTCTTTGCTCCTCCTTCTCGTTCCTCTTTTTGTTTGCATCAATCGGTCACGTTTTCTCCCATTCGAGGCTAATTTTCTCGCGTTCCTGTTTTCCCTTATTTTGCGATCGCGTCTCCGTGGCCAAATTTCGATCCTGGCTCGGTGAACCGTCTTCGGCGAGGATCCGCGGATGCGTCGCGACGCGTGCACCGCGCACACGCGCAACGTGCACGCGTGCACTCCGCCCGCTGTATCTTTCGTAGCCGCGTTATTAACTCGGTACAGCGCGGATTAAAGCGGTTGTTAAGCCGGCGAAGACCACCGACTCGTGGAATTACAGAATCGTAGCCCGGTTACTACACGAGCGTTTAACCGGCAAATCCTCTCCGAGCGCCGTTCAATTTCAATTTGAGTCGCGTGTTTGCGTTCTACCGTCTGTTGCTTTTAACATTCCCTTTATCGATTTACATCTTCTCAATCAAGTATTTCATCGTTTCTTTACAATCCGAGTATACTCGTCGTCGTTTACCTTCTGCCACACGTTTCAATTTACTCGCATTCCAAAATTTCAACGAGCTCCTAACTGATTAATCGTAGAATAAAAGTTACGCTTATGTTATTCTCGTTTCTCAAACGAACAAACGAGGGAAAGATTTTCGTGCAAAATATCGGCTTGGCAACTAAGTGATTGCGACCTATGTCATTACGACCTAATGACAAAATCCGCAATCACTTAGTTGCCAACCCGATAGAACAAGGCCATGCTCGAAATTTTCCAACCGATGTAATATCCATCCGTACGTTCGTCTGCCTTTAACGATAGTCCATTTTCCGATGAAAACCGGGGAAAGGACGCGAGAGGCGAAGAAGAAAGGTTGAAATATATTCAAAGTGCCGATGCATTAAGGCCGAATTCTCTCCGCAGCCGGATCGTGAAATGTGTGTTGCGAGCGTGCTCGACTGCCGTTTAATGAGGTGGTACGTGCTACGTGACACGGCAGGTAGAACCGAAACATTATACAGGTCAAGCTGCACGTCGCGCTGACCTACTTGCGCGTTGCAAATCCCTCGGCAAAGCGGAAGGCTGCGCAGAGGAGCGAAGAGGGCTGAATAGAAACGCCTCAAAGGAAACGGCGAGGATCCTTGCTCGACCCATCGAGGGGAGAACGACTCTCGCTTTCACCGTTCCGATGACCAACCTCCGAATTATTAGGTTACCTGGTGGGAGGAGAGGGTTCGATTTGAAAGAGATTTGAAAGATATTTCGGGTCTGAGAAGAAAAAAACGCGTAGAGACAGCGCGGAAATTTCGTACGAGGAAGGTAGATCTTGTGTCGAAAGGAATACCTTTTGGAGAATGTCAACACTGTGTTACGATGTTAGCACAGTGTTAAAATTTGATTTAAAATCGTACGCTCGTTGTTGTTTCTTTCGGTCGTCTAACTATATGCAAATTCCTATATTAACGAAAATTCAGAAATTGATTGAAATTTAAATTAAAATCGTTCACTTGTTCGTCCAACTTTATGTAAATTCTTACATTGTCCGAATAAATTAAATTTTTCAAGCCGGTCATTTGACCGAGACTGGCGTTCAGGTCGATGTTACTGTTACCTTAGCGCGAGGAAATGCACACGTACGTATAAAGAGAAACGATTTTTGAAAACGTATGCACACGCGTGTGAGCCTTCTGCAAGCTAAACCGAGCAGCAGGATATCTTATTAATTCCTTAATTTCATTTCGCGAGACCCGATTTCCGATGCAATTTTGTTATCCTTGATTTTCGTGCCGTTTATTATTATTTTTTTTTTTTATTTATTTATTAGAATATTTACAATCTATTCTCGTTGAGAATTTTCAGTAACTTAATTTGGCGTGATACAATGACATGGATTATAATAGTTTTATATTGTTGGTTCTAGTAGAAACTAAGGATTTAATCTAGAGGGTATTTTCTTTTTGTCTGCGGATCCGGTCCGTCGTGTCCAGTAGTTGGGTGACTAATGGGTTGTGGTGGTTGTTGACTCTTGTGTTATATATGCTTCTGGACCTGTGTATTTCATCTTTGACTGTAGGTATCTTGAGGTCACGGTGGATTGTTTCGTTGGTAACATACCAGGGTGCATTTAATAAGGATCTTAGTGTTTTCGATTGGAAGCGTTGGAGTATTTCAATGTTGGAATTACTTGCTGTTCCCCATAGTTGGATTCCGTAGGACCAGACTGGTTTTATTGCGGCCTTATAGAGCGTAATTTTGTTGCGTGCTCAGGTTGGAACGACGGCCAATGAGCCAATAAAATTTTTTGAGTTTGTCTCTGAGTTGTTTAGATTTGTCTAGGATATGTTGTTTCCAGGTTAATCTCCTGTCCAGAGTCATGCCCAGGACTGTGTCCTTGTTGGGAACTGTTATACTGTTAATGGAGACCTGTGGGCAGGTTTGTTTTCGCAGCGTGAATCGTGCCGTTTGAAACCATCGAAGTCTTCCTTCTGATTTCGTTCGTATCGCGAACCTAAAGCCACGATAGAACCAATTCATCGTAAGGTCTTTCGTTAATTTTTCTATCGATATGCGCAACTCTCAATGATCAGATCGTACGGTTAGTTTGGTATCTCCGATTCCCATTGGATAGATACCGAAGTGAAGAATAAAAGATAAAATATGTGACAAGCGAAACGATCAACGACATACAAATAAAAGGTATCTTAATATCTACGACTATAGTGTTACGGGTATAGCGATGAAAGAAAGCTGAGTATCTGAAATTTATTAATAATAACGCGGACGAATCTCGATAAAACGCGAATTCGTACGTAAGATCGCGGCCTGGATATGGAACAGCGAAAAAAGCGAACGTCATCAGGGGCGCAATAAAATGCCATTACATCGGCACGCGGCTCCGACATCTGGAAATTACGCTTGGAAGACGAAGCCGATATCCCGCCCCGATAATTTAAATGCCTCCGTGACGAGGCTCGACCTCGCGTCTCTTCCTTCCTCGCTTCTTAACGCGTTTATTACACACCAAGCGAAACAAAGACGATGAATAAAGAGTGCAAGGAAAAGAATCCGGAAGCGAGTAGCGGGCGATACGCGAGATTTCAAGGAAAGCCGGAATTCCAAGTATTTGCTGCGCTTTCTCCCGCACGATGGAACAGGTCGATAACTCACGTGAGAATTCGCGGTTACGATGGCGTAGCCTGGAAATTTACAAAACGAACCCGAGCATTTTGTACGATGCAATATCATAATCGCCGTATGTTTACCGATAATAATATACCATAATCGCGTCTGGCGAAGTGTAGCGCCAGCCAAAGCTCCGCCAAAAGCCTGTAGGCTTCCGCGACAAATCGATCCTCGATAATTAGAAAGTTGTCGTACCAGAGCAATAAACTATCGAACGACCAAACGTAAACTTGTGTCAAACTTGAACGCAACGTCGAAGGGTCGACCGTGTTTTTCCTTCTCAATCATTTTCATCCCCGAGAAACGTAGCAGAGTCGAGGTTCGCGTTAAGAACACGTCCGTGAACACGTTGCGGACTGCACAGCAAAATGCTAGCTATGTATTTCGATAAACGTGTATCGAAATATGGAAATTGTAAATCGGAACGAACCTTTCCAGCGATCTTTTCAATCTTTCAATCTTCTCGAACGCTGCAAAAATACGCGGCGATTCAGGCTATGCGCTTGTCAGACCATACGGTGCACAAAGCGTCGATTTAGTCGATTGGCGAGCGATTTATTAACTCGCCGTGCTTCAACATCGAAATTTTGGTCCGAGTGGTTCGATGAAAAGTGGCTTAGGGCGCTGGATGCAAATTTCTAGACCTTTCCGGTCGATCAAATCTGCAACTCGATCGTACCGATACCGGACACTTTTTACGCACTAAAGCGCTTAATTTAGCAGTAAGTGGCGACTCGCGTCACTCGACTAAATTACGTGGACGTGTCCGTGCGAGCCTTTACGGGTTCCAAAGGGTACAGGACTCTTTTACAACCTGTTTACGGCTTCTCGCGTGTCCACGTTGCGACCGGTTCGATATACGTTGCTTCTTTTTCTTCGTTCTTTCCCTTTTCTCCTTCAGCCGCGATTTTTTCCTTTCGTCCGCACCATAAACTGGTCCTCCGTGTTGACAGAACTTCAAAATCCTCGATTCGCAGTTTAAGGAACTGAGAAACTCGCCTTTTAAACGCCTTCCACGTATCGTGTCCTTCCCCTCCAGTCGATTTCACGCGCTTTTCCGCTTGAACGTCATATCGTTCGAAGGTTCCATTCGTAGAGCAATTGTTTCCAAACTCTCCGACTTCGACGTACGAACGAAACGCGATAACCTCCGGAGGAGAGAATCGCCGCGAATGCACGCGACGACGAAGAGCGCAACGAATTACTCGTCTTTTCGTTTGATCGATGTTTCGCTATTCCGTCAAATTTGACACGCGACCGACGTACGGAGCGCCGCGGAAATGAAGGATCGACGACGGTTGAATATTTCAAGCGTCCTGGGAATAAAAATACCTGAAAAAGCGAAGAACACGTAGCAGGGGCGGTTTGCTCGAGAGAAGACACTTTTATAGCGACGTGTCTATCCGGAAAGACAATGATCGGTCAATAAAATACCAGAACCGGGACGCTGACTTCCTCGAAGATATACGACACCTTCGTCGCAGTAGACGATTATTACATCCAAATAATTATGTTGAAAATTATGTACAGCCGATTGGAAAAGTTTTATGGCCGTGCACATTTAGCGCCTTTTCATAGATCTCGCCTTTGTATAATTCCAAGTAGAGTCATGGACAAATTTAACGCCAAATATTTTGGCGTTAAATTTATTTTCTAAGGCTCCTTCGTACTTCGTATTCCGCTTCTGGCCTCGGCTTCTTCCCTTTTTTTTTTTTTTTTTTTTTTTTTTATATTTCAGAGGTTTGCGAATCGGCACCGGAAAGATAAAAATTGGAAGATGGGAAATGGAATGTTGGAAAGATTTTAGAAAATGTTGAGAAATATTCGAGACTGTAAGGATTATTGGAAGGCTTTCGAATGAAAAATTCAGATGTTGAACTTTCATGAGCAATTACGAGAGCTATAAATTGCACGTGAAATTCGTTTAGATGAATTAGCTAGTACCGTTACGTAAATGTTCGTTTACAAAACTAATTGTAAGTTGAATGGCTGGAATCGAGGACGATAATTACAACGTGATACACAGTCGCTTTAATTTGGCTGACCTCCATTCCATACGAATTTCGAACGGATTACAATATTGTTATTAATACGACTTCAATCGACGTTGATCGCACGACGCGATATATATTGGAAATTAATATTAAAAATCGGAAGGAATATTAATAAGGATAAAACCCTTATAAAAAGGAGATTAAATACTCGATTTAACAGAATGGGGAGATATCGATATGTAAATTTCATGCACGTTTAACGTAACACGAAGCTATTTCTACCAAAACCAATAAAAATGACTGGTCTTTGAAAAATACGTAATAATAGAATATTTTTATATTTATCGATTTATTACTTTGTTACAGAAGGAGTTTCATGTTATGTAGTAGATTTTTGGTATTATAATCCATCTGGGATCCCTAAACGAGGGTTGACACATTTATAAAATTGTAGAACCAGTCGTTTTGACTGCTGTGGTATTTTTAGCGTTAGCATCTAGCGATCCGGAATTTTCCTGATAGCCGATATCATCATATGGAATGATAGGCGGTAAAAATTTGAAAAACGCGTGGGAAGTTGTACAAAACGAGGAAACTGGTTAATTGAGCTTCGATAAACAGATTGCAGGATCCTTTTACGCTTTGACGAGTACCAGTCATTTTAACTGGTATTGGTATAAATAACTTTGATACAGAATTATTTTCCGTTTGAATACATAAAACAGAAAATAAAATTCGTTATATTATTCTTTTAGTTATCGTTGCGAAAGTCATTACATCATTGTATCAAAAAAGATATAACGTGAAGTAGGGATTTTATAATAAAATTGTAAAACCAAGTTTATAATAAAATTGACTGGTGTGATAGTTCTAGTTTTAATCTCTGCTTAATTGAACGTCTCGTTTAAATGTCTCTGAATATATCTTATATAAATAAGCAGAAATGAGAAGGACGAAGAATTCTCGTTAAACAAATAAATCACATCATGCTTCTCGAACAAATGGAAAAACGAGTTGCATAATAAATTCGTTTGTAGAGAGATCGATAGGCGAATGAAACGGAACGAATCGTATCAGGTGTATTCATTGTATCAATTGTATGAAGCGAATTTCAAGGGAAGAATGCACGAGAAAATCCCACGAACGATAACTAAATTTACGACCTACTAAAAATATTTTATAAATTTATCTACCGGTGAAAGAGAACTGAATAATATTTCCTCGTAAAGTTCGCGTTAAGAGAGTAGCAAAAACGAAGAAACACGGAACGTACGAAGACCGTGAAACGAATAGATAATAAAGAAGAAAAAAGAACCGTGAAAATGAAATATCGCGATCCATTGTGTAACCGGGTGGAAGAAACGAAAACACAGAACTGAATGGATGAATGGACGGCGACCGACAATTAGAGCACAGTAGACGCTTTAATTTCACCGGATGGTTTATGAACCGACCGACTTAATTCCATTTAGAATCGCCGTGCGTTTAGCATCGCGTTCTATGATTGTGTAACTACTTGTTGCGAAACTCTCGTTTTCCCACGGCACGTATTTAATTTGCAAGGTATAATACGCGACGCTCAGCCACATTGAATCGCTATGATAATTAAGTCCGAGCGTTTGGAAGCGGTGTCTGGACATTTTCGTCCATGGACATGGAAACGTGATCTCGATCGACGCTACATGAGAACAATTAACGGAGATTCATAATTTTCTTAACATAAATCCGAGCTTTTTCCTTAAGGAAAGATTTGTCAACGTTTCGTTAACAAAAACTGGATGTTAAGCTTGACAAATGAATTTATCTATCTTCGAGTATCATCCTCGTATTAATATTAACAAATGACGATGTTATAAGTTGTTGATATTTTCGCATATATAACACTGAATGTAAAAATATATGTAAACAAGTATGGATATTACAGAATATACGGAAAAATCATTTTCATGTGAACTCTACTTTTTTATACGTATGTCTTCTCGAATCTCAGCTGCGTATCCTGAGAGTATCTTCTGACGGAAATCCGTGACGTACATAGGGAACATTGTTATTATATTAGCTACGATACAACAGCATTATTTTGCCACGTGAAATTAAAAGACTTGGAAACTCAACTGTACACGATGACAGTACAATTTACCGCCAAAGGGGAATTTATAGTAGTATTAAAAAATAGAATTAATTTCGACGAAATCTGTTTGCAGGAACAGGTATAGAATCATAGAATGAAACGCAATCTTGGGAAAATACAGAATCTTGTTCGGAAAATTCTATTCCACTCACAAGGTACATCATCGTAGCCAACGCAGACCTACACGCAGCAAATAATAATGAATGAAGAAGCTGAGAAATAAAGGCTTACCGTTACGACTCTAACAGCTGCCTTTAAGAATACAGCACACACACGTGTATCGTGTACCTACTGAAACACGCGTCCAGTAACATATGTATAGCAATGAATTATATATTTGGCACAAGGAAGTGCTCGCATCGATTCGACTCAAGCAACAAGTAAAAAAATATCTCTGCTGACTCTTGAGCAACTTTTCTCAGACATAGAACAAATCTTGTATATCTCCAAGATATTTAACGTTCGTATCATGTTTGCCGTGAAACGAATCACGCAATTTGTAGTTTCTTTAAGAATTTACACTCTCAAACTCGAAAGAGTCTCCGCTAATTCTCGTACGATTTTCCCTGTTACCTAGAAAAAGCGCGATTGTCGTATGATCGTTCGAATTACTTTCCCAAGATAAAAGTCGAGAGAGTGCGATCTCTCCTGCTCTTATCTTAACAAGAGGAGTATTAATGTCGTATAAAAATTCGGTAGAATGGATCAAAGTAATTCGAAGAATATCCTCCGAAGAGTTCCGAATGTTCCCAAGAACAGTCAAATCCGACAAACGACTCTGTAATTTTTCCTGTGAACGGGATTTTCCCAATTCCGCGAGTTTTAGAAATCTCCGGCTTCTCTGGAAATGCTGGTCACATTCTCAGGAACGTTTGAACTATTTTCCCAAGACAGAGAGCGCGTACAATCGCTTCTACGCCTATGTTTACAGAGGGTTGTAATTCGAGACCGCCTGGAAGGGAGAGTGGGGTAAAAGTGGCTACCCTAGGTTATACCTGCGAAAATCTATTCAGTTCGGTACTCGTCTAGCCTGGAGCCAGCACAACACGTCCAAAATTCTCAGGAAACTCAGCAGGGAGAGGAACGATACTTCGGTCCCTTCTCTTCGTTTTCATTCGCACGCACCACATCATCGTCCACACGCGATTCCCAATCTCGCTTTCCTCTAAACTTGCAGTTCCTTCTATCGCATGTTTCGAGGCAGCACCTTGGATCTGGCGGCGTAACGCGCCGCCAAACATCCATCGATCTTCGATTCTGCCGAGTTCGTCGTTCGTGAAGTGTATCCGCTATAAAGATGCTTTTGAAGTGCCCCATAGAAGATCGTAGAAGATATTGGGTCAGCTGGAGGGAACTCGACGTTGGCTTAGTATAGGAACAGAGACAAGCAGATGAAGTTACCAAGGAGCGCAGTGAACCGACCGAAAAATTATTCAACGTCTATTTCCTTGTAAAGTCAACTGGCGTGATATTCCTCCCACGAGCTTTTGTTAAATACGAGGATATTTGTTTGGAAGAAATAGTTATATGGAATGTAAAGAACAAGTTAGAATAGTTAAGTAGAATAATAGTTTGTATGTATGCTTATGTGTTTGGGAAATAACTCGAAACGAAAGAAAGTATGCGCGCTAATTTTCATGCAATTTCTTCCATTCGCGGAGAAACTCGGAATGTTTATGAAAAGAGACGAGGCTCGTTCCAGTCGCGTCGATACGAGATTTCAGGTCCTTATCTACTCGTATTCTGTCAATTCGCTTGTCACCGCGGCACCAGACACGAGATAATCTCGTTGCCGATTAATTTCACGACCTTGTGGCCCGAATTATAGCAAAGTACACGAATGCTTGTAACTATTATAATTATAACGAGCAGCGGCAAGAGTACGTACAATGATGATTTCACAACGATGACTGGTTATAGTTTCAAGAAATATTTCCACATTGTGGTGCGAAATAGAAACGAATCTTCTTTCGACATACCATTTGCTTGAATTTTTCCCTAGTTCACAACGTTTCTAGAAATAATTTATAACGAATAGCGTGCTGAATTATTTAATATGTCGCTTAAAACACGCACAGAACGGTTTTAAACGAGTCGCAAGAACAAAGAGAGAGAGATAAATCAACGACGTAAAGAAGTTGCTTGAAATAGCAGAAACGGTAGAAAATAAATTTATTCAGAAGCTAATTAACGAAATCCCTGAAGAAGTTCTCGCTACTGGCGGAGCCAAACAAAGTCGCATAAACTGTACTGACGAAAAGTAACTTTAACAAATTGAATTCTCAACAAGCGACGACAGACGTAAAACAATATCAAGTATCTTTGTACTCATCCGTAAGAACTAGACACTTTCCTTTCGAACGGTGGCCCAAGACTCTTGCACGTTACCGTAACACAGCTTTCGTGGCAAATATTAGTTCATAGTTCATAATTGCAAATAACACTAAAACGAACAACGAGAGATCAATTTCTACCAACGCGTTTCTTTCCTCTGTCGCACGACCTACGCGATGATAACGTTCGAACATTGATTTTTCGTTGCAGGATGGATGTACCACGTGGTTGACTGCACGGTGCTTGGTATAACGAGACAGCAGAAGCAAGCAATCGCTATACACTGTCTGCAAAAGTCCATCGAGGCGGAACCGAAGAGCGGGCAAAGCCTTTACCTGCTGGGACGTTGCCTCGCCGCTTCTGGAAAAGTTCACGATGCATTTATCGCTTACAGGTAACGTACGTCGTCCTTATGATACGCGAAGAGCGTGAATCTTGGAATTATCGCGCCGATGTATCAGCCACACGCTTAAGCCTCTTAGCCTCTCCAGGCAACACCGACTAATTCGCCTCTGTTTGGTAGCTTTTTCTTTTTTACCCACGTTTAAGCTGGATTAACTTCAACGCAAGAACGTAGGCAATTCCTTGAGAAATGGCCGTCCGTTTGATTTCCTCGGTTAAACGCGTTAGTATTAAATTCTAGCAATTTTATGCTCCTATGTTAGATCGACTATCGTGGACAGTGGATGAACCCACGCGACACGAAACAATGTCATCCACCTGCTTCGATGCTTTAACGAATCCAGGTCACTTACGAACCATCGTCGATTGCAGAAATTCCGTGGAAAAGTCAGAAGGGAACGCCGACACGTGGTGCAGCATAGGCGTTCTATATCAACAGCAGAATCAACCTATGGACGCTTTACAAGCCTATATATGCGCTGTACAGTTAGACAAATCACACTCAGCTGCGTGGACTAATCTGGGCATTCTGTACGAAAGCGTTAGTCAACCGAAAGACGCACTAGCTTGTTACGTCAACGCATCCAGGTAAAGTAAATTGTCGGCCCGACACGCTAAAACGTTCACGTTACATTAGCCGTTAAAATCTCTATCGTTAAATAAGATGGACAAGCTGACGCTGTCGTGAGCGAAATTTCGCTTCGTTACGCCTTTTTATCGTCATAGATCGAATGATTTGTTGATCGAATCGAAGGTCTCCTTATTAATTAATGTTTAAACATTTTTATAGAGATGGAAGAACGTCGTTTGAAATAGCGTAATATCGCAATTCACGTGGAGCGAAATTTCGTTCTTGTGATCCTTTAAGAGTTAACGAGATGTTGTTGGCTAACAATGGTTTGGCTAAAACGCATCTGTGCTATGCAATATCCAAAAACAGTGATGTATGTGTAAAATCTTTACCGTCAGCTTCATTGTTACAACTGTTAGTTGTTAATCGACTTTGTACTTTTCCTACGAAACTAGATTTTTACATGTTTTCTACTATATTCCGTTTTAACGAGAAACAGTTGCTTGATATGACTATATAGTGTACGTCAATTTATTCGATAATTTATTCGAGATTTCTTGTAAGATATTTAGGAAGAGAGAAATTTTCTTACCTTACCTGCCGATGACGAGAGATCGCAGTTCCTTTTATATGAAATATTTGTCTTACTATAATTAATAAGGACACTTCAGCTTCATTTTTAGGGAAGGAGTAGAAGGAGAATTACTTTAACATTTAGCCAACCGCACGCGCCACAGCGAGGTATACTAATGCTCGGTGCTTAAAAAACTAAGAAGTCTAAAAATTATTTAAGTGGCCAATTATATTTTGCGGTAATGATTTCGTTTAACAATTTCGCATATTGTTTGTAGAAAACATCAAATTAAAAGTATATATTAGAAGTATAAAAAATATAGGTAAAATTAAAAACATTAAAGATAACCAAAGATAAATAACACGACTGGAACGTGAAATTAAAAATTCATAATGCGTGATAATATCTTTTTACAATGTGGTATTGTTCGATTATAACTTTATCTAGTTATAACTGATAGTGTAACTTCTTAATTAATTTTAATTGTATTTTTATTATATACTGTACTTAATAAAAGTAGAAAAGGTGGCGCAATTAATTGGGAACAATTCCAGGTAAATAATAACTGTTACTAGCAAAAAAGAAAAAAAAGAAAACGCGTTGCAGAAGTCAAAAAGGGAGATCTCCCCGTTCGGCCACGCAGCGACGTTCTTCACAGAGGGGAGATCTCCCTATTCGATTGGCTAAGTGTTAAGTAGAGAGAAATTCGTTAGAATATATTTGATTTAATGCGAGGGATTTATTCTTTGTTTCTTAATGAAATGTTATAATCGATAAAAGCGTATTAATGTATCGAATAAATTATGAATAAATTATCTGATTATCTATACTGGGTATCTCGTATCACTGGAACAAATCATATCTTTAAATATCCTGTGTACAGTGGAATATTTATATCGAAAAGTTGATTGAAATTAATTCCCTACCTTATTCACATGTCATAAGAAAAAGTCACTGATCTCTGTCGAATTAAAAATAAGCGCGTCATAAAATTCATGCGAACGAATAAAAGCTTACAGAAGCGTGGTAAATGTATGCATCAAAATGTTCCTAGGATCAGAGCTCAACATTTTTTAATTAAATAAGCAATTAACGTGTTTCCCCAATTGTCAGACCAATTTTGTCATAATTTTCTAAATACCATTTTTTTAAATATTCAAATGAAACGCACATGGATAAAAATCGGTTAGGATCGACTCAAAGTGAGATTAAATTTCAGAAAGTGTATTTTTATAATAAGATCATCGTATGAATGTGAACAGTGGGACATAGTTGCCCGTGCATTTAGCTCCGTTATGTCAGAAATTTAATTCTAAACCTTTGTCAAACTTTTCGAAATTCGATTTCGACCAACTTCTCTATGCAAATATCTCGCTGTACATTGGCCCCTTAAGCTTTAGAACTTCATTATACGGCGTCATCGTCACTGTATTATCAATGTACGTTTTCTCAGTTGAAATAAAAGATGAGACAATCGATCTTCCATCGATCGCTAACTGCTCCAAGACCCCTGCCCATTTTTTTATGTAAAACCGATTACGCATGTTTCAAGACGCCTACTCGTTACATTTATAGAGAAACTTCGTCAAATTTTACTTTATAAGTAGATCGCGGGATTTTATGTAAATTTGTATCTTCACAAACTTAATTTCAACAAATTGAATGTAAGAAGAAATTTATTTCGTCCACTGAATGTTATATGATAAGGGTCATACTTTGGATATTTTGAATCTCTCTCGCTAGTCTCTCCGCAATTTTTTTCCACTTTATTCATGTATTCATTATCTCTATACCTCTTCTATAGTTTTTACGCTGCATAATGAGCGCCCTGCTGAATGGCGTATCACGCATTACATGTTACGAGAAGAATGAGTAAGTCGAGGACAGGTCAGCGTTTCAAAAAAAAAAAAAAAAGAAAAAGAAAAAAGGGAAAAGAAGGAGGAAAAAGAGAGAAAGCAAAAGAGAAAATAAAAGAAGAGAAATGATAAAGAGGAGGGAGAGACTGAAAGCTTACCTGTCCATGAAAGATAAAATATAAAATAATGACAAGACAATCATTTTCGTTTATACAGGGGTAATAACAATACACCGAATTGCACGGGCTCATTGGCGGGCCTGGGTGGCGCTAAGTCAGGAGGTAACACCCCGATGAACCCATCGCTACAACAGCGGATCAACTTTCTGCAAAGTCACCTAAGCCAAGCACCAATGCCATCCGTCACCACCACCAAGTAAGTTACCTTTATCGTGTTTCATAAATTTTGATTAATTTTAGACCTTTGCATTCACAGTAGGACCTCGATTATTAGAGCAATTGATTAAGCTACTGAAGATCAAGTAATATTATTGAAAAATATGAATAAAGTAATTTATACGTTGCTTTCTCAAAGTAAAGCTAATGTATAAGGATAATAGATAGCTAGCAGAAAACCACTATGTAAATTAAAATACTATAGTGCAATTGATATTAGATCATCTCATAAGCAATACAGTTTTCTATCATATATATGTATATCAGACGTATGTATCACTAATCAATGATGATATTCTCTCTTAATTTTACTTGCTTACTATCGCCATCATTCTAATCAAACATGAAGGATTACTTATGAGACGATCCAATATACTTTAGTTCATCATATATTCAGTCAAAATAAATAGGTAACAACATATGAAAACAAAGTTATTCAATTATCTGAGCGGAATATGTGATGATTAGTTTAGATACACAAGGTGTTACTGTATTATGATAATCAGACAGTTTTAATGTTATCATTTTCTGATACATCTCACCTTTTTGATATCTTATCTTAAGTGTGAAGAAATTGCTTGGAGTTACTTAAAGGATGAGTGAAGTTATTTCAATGCTGATAAGTGTAAAACTCAAGAATCATATATGTGTATGTGTCCGAGCGCGCGCGAATGTGTGTGTGTATATATATATATATATATATATTTTTTCAATACAATTTTTGGAGAAAATTCACTTTCAACTACGCATGTCTTAATACTTTTCTTGTGAAAAACAAAGATGATGTATGACTCAATTGGTGTATAGGTATTATACAGATCTGTGTAAAACAAATAGTGGTGATTTTGAGATCTTCAAAATGCCTCCACTTTCTTTTTTTGTATCATCCACAGTTATAAAGCTATAATTTAATTCAATAAATGAAAAATAATAAGTTTTCGATGTTCAAGGATTTAGGATTTAAGATTACAAGATTCTGTTCAATTCTAATCAAAAATTCATTATTTGCTAAAATAAAAATTTTGGAAATTATAAGAAACAATAGTTTTTACTTCTTCAATCTCAACCTACACAGAAACATTTGGACGTACGAAATTCTTCACGTGCGAACGTGTTGCAGATAAAATGCAATTTTGTTTTGCCCACGCGAGTTAATCACAGAAAAATAAAAGAAAAAAGGAGCGGAGAACACGAAAGATTTTTTTTAGAAGGTTCGTTCACAACACCGGACGGTTATCAAAAGAAACGTGTATATGTAAACATTGGTCTTGTTAATATGCCATGTTTCTTTTTTTAAGGAGACGGCAGCTGCCGTCTATAGAAGAGGCTTGGAACTTACCAATTAGTGCTGAGATGTCCAGTAGGCAGCAACAACAACAACAACCACCCACTGGCCCCGGTTATAAGTATGGTGCTACACCAGCTGGGCCACCACCTCCTTATCCTCAAGCACAAGGACAGAATCTTAATACAAAAAGATTTAAGGTAAATCTTTAGTCAGTTATTAGTAATGATACTATAAGTGACAAAAATTTTAAATTTAAAAAATCTGTGGTAAAGTAAAGTTCACTAGAAATAAATCTTAAGATACAGTTTAATAATGATACAGTTTAGATATTAAAACACATACATTGTTATATGCACTCATACAGCAAAAAAGCACTTGTTTGATTGTCTTAACCGATGAAATAAATTGTACTTTCAGCCAGGGGAAGAACCAATCTCTCCAGGTTCTCAGCAAAGGCCACCACCATTTTACCTCACATCTCAGCAACTGCAGATGTTACAGTTTCTTCAACAAAATCATGGGAGTTTAACGACACAACAACAGGGTTTGCTTGTCCAGTTACAGCAACAGTACCGATGCATGCAACAACACCAACAACAAATTAGGTTACAACAACAGCAAGCTACTCAAAGGGGGTTGCGACCTGGACAACCAGGTTATCCTACTACAGGCTACAATCATACGCAACTAGGACAACCTGGTGTGATCAAGAACTATGGAATACCTCAGCAACCGGTACTATATCATTTGTTTTATATACATTTATGAATCACCTTGTCATCTAGCTGTTAAATAATCCTATTTCACATCGTATAATAGAACTCAAAGTTTATTAACACTAAACCTACCGATACTTCGTATATACCTATTCCTACCGTGTCCGGTCAAAATAACCGGTGATTAAAAAAGTAATAGTTTTTATGATTTAACTTAAATAACGAACAATTTATAACTGAATGTATATAAAATGATGAACTTCCAGAAAATTTCGTCAAATTTACTTTTGTTTCATTTCAATTATAGGCTTAAATAAAATTACATTTTTATTTATATAGAGATATATCTTATTCATCTTCGCTGCACTTTTTATAGATCATTTTATTATCAAATGTACATTTGCCGCATACATATTTCTCGCATCTTGAACAGACTTTCGTAGATTTGTAACCTTCACAATATTTTACTTGGCAAATTTTTTGTAGCAATGAATCTGAACTTGTTGATAGTTGCCATTTAGCATATCCCTAAAAATATTATGAATTGATGTCCTGCCAGGTTTGCAACTTGCATCTATTTCTTTCCAAACCATTCTATCGGGCCTTTTGAAATGTTTGTAACACCGTCGACCGTAAAAAATGCTAAATTTTATGCCGATTCCTTAGGATTATTATGGGCCTGAATTGGTATGTTTTAACACCTGGTGATTATTTTGATCGAGGGATAAATTATGGTTTATAACGAGATTACGGGCGTAACAGTTATTATTATTTATTATTACTGATTTTGTTTGTCATCTAACCTTAAGATAACCTTTTCTTTGTACTGATTGTATTTATTTTAAGAGTAAATAAAATATTTTATCGACCGGTCAAATTAACCGCCCGCGGTAGACAGGACAGAATACAATTTTTTCTTAGAAAATAAGCAAACTAGAAGTAAATACTGAAAAGTGTACATTAAGCATGTTTTATGAAAAGTCATAACTTATGAAGCGATAAGATTTATATCAAAAGACTGCTTGATAACGCTGACAACACTCTCTGACCACGCTGGCAACACTAAAGCCCGACAACGCCGATAACACTAAAGAATTCTCTGGTAACACTAAAGCCCGATGGCAACACTAAAGACTGTTAACTCACTAACAGCTACCTACCCTTTATACCTTGGTTCCGATATGCCTAGCCCTCACGTGTCTCGTGGTCAAATGAACCTTCTTAATTACTCAGGGTTTTCGCCCGATACTACATTATATTATATTTATTTAATCGCTTCCTGTTACAGTTGCAGCAAGGTGGAACTGTTGCATTGCAAACAGGATTCTCAGACTCCAGTGTCGGTTACAACACGGCAGCGACTGGGAATAGCCAGACGCCAGGAATGCCCTACAAATCTGCTTCTGACCCAAACTACCCTCAGAGACAATTGACATCCAACCAATACAACCAATACCAGCCTAACCAATTCACTGCCCAGGGTTACACTCAAATATCGTCCACAACGAGCAATTATCCAGAAGGCTCAGCAGGAAATAAAGATCTGGGTGTGACGGATCAGGAGTTACAGGCTCTGTTATCCCAGAAGGACATAGCGACGTCATTGGCGGAGGATCTGTTGAAGCATTTCGGATCAGAAGATTTAGACGTGAAGGAAGAGGCGCCGAGTATCATAAACAATGGTACGCTAAGTTCAGGTCCGTTTTCACCGTCGAACCTTGAGGAGAACACGGACAAGATCAAAGAAGTGAAGCTAGAAAAGGTAGAGGATACTCCGTCGACCACGTCCAAGCTCGAGGCGTACGAAAATAGCAATACAAAGACATCAACTCCAGCAGTTGACAGGGTGAAATGTGAGGTGACGTCAAGTACAAATAAAATTGAATCGGTCGCTCGGATCGAACCTGTGCTGAAATTGGAAAGCTTGTGCGAATCGCAACCTGAACAGGAATTTAGTATAGACATGGATTCCAAAACTATTATAGAGTCGTGCAAAGGCCAGGGATTGAATGGTGTACAGAATTGCTCCATACTTAGCGATCGTTCACCTCCACCCACGCCACCTGATCCTCCAAGTCAGAGGCTAACTAAGGAACAACTCCTACCCCCCACTCCTAGTGTTTATTTAGAGAATAAGAAGGATGCATTCAGTCCTCAACTTCAAGAGTTTTGTCTAAAACACCCGATAGCTGTGATCCGTGGCCTGGCAGCTGCTTTGAAGTTGGACCTTGGTCTTTTTTCGACTAAAACTTTGGTAGAGGCGAATCCAGATCATGGTATCGAGGTGAGAACGCAAATGCAACAAACTAGCGATGAGAACTGGGACCATGCACAGGGAAGGAAAGTTTGGGGTTGTATCAGTCATAGAAGTCACACGACCATCGCGAAATATGCACAATACCAGGCATCGAGTTTTCAAGAAAGTTTGAAGGAGGAAAAGGAAAAGGCTCAAGGTATACATACCTCGAATCTATCCGATTCAGACTCAAAAGATAGCACTGGAGCTGTCAGAAGGAAGAAAAATGCGTTGGGATCGGCGAATCGAACGAGTTCAAAGATGTTGCGATTTGGGACCAATGTAGATTTATCAGACGAGAGAAAGTGGAAACCGCAGCTCCAGGAGCTGATGAAATTACCAGCGTTCGCTAGAGTCGTATCAGCTGGAAATATGCTCAGTCATGTCGGACACGTTATTTTAGGCATGAATACTGTCCAATTATATATGAAGGTACCTATAATATTTATTTAAATTTGTTTTTCATAACTATTGTTAAATAATATTTTAGACTGTATGTAAACTTATATTTTTATGAAAATAATGTAGTAAATGAAATTTATATAGAATATTGTTTTACGTATTAAATATCGTAACAAATAGTATACTTTGGATACTTTCTATATTTTTGCAAATAGTTTGAAAAACACAAAAAATTTATCAAAAAAAGATATTATTAAATGGTGAAACATTTCCCTAAAAAGCATCTTTATTTGCTTTTATAGGTACCAGGTAGTAGAACACCTGGCCACCAGGAAAACAACAATTTTTGTTCTATTAATATCAATATTGGACCAGGAGATTGCGAGTGGTTTGCAGTGCCTGATGCATACTGGGGTGTAATTTGCTCTCTTTGTGAGCGGAATAATATCAATTACCTTCATGGTAGTTGGTGGCCTTCTTTAGAGGACCTATATGATGAAAACATTCCTATGTATAGGTTTTTACAAAGACCAGGTGATCTTGTCTGGGTTAATGCGGGTAAGCAAATTGCAAATAATTATAAGTTGCTTAACACTAATTAAATAGATTGCATAGTAATCTATAATTTGGAAAAAAGTACAAGCGAAATCGAACTCTTTTTCATCATTTTTATCCTACTGATATCAAATCAAGTTCAAAGTATCCATATGTTAATCATATTAAACAATTCATCTTTAATAATAAAAAAATATTATAGAAACTAAAATTAATTAATTAAAGTTCCATTAAAATAGACTAGTTCGTTTCATGAAAAAATAGACAAGGTAAAAATATTTTCATTATAAAGTAACTAAGAAAAAAGAATTTTATTATTTCTTTAGGTTGTGTGCACTGGGTTCAAGCTGTTGGATGGTGTAACAACATCGCATGGAATGTGGGTCCTTTGACTGCTCGACAATATCAACTAGCAATTGAACGATATGAGTGGAATAAACTGCAGTCGTTCAAATCTATTGTACCAATGGTACACTTATCCTGGAACTTAGCAAGAAATATCAAAGTGTCAGATCCCAGATTGTTTGAACTAATTAAAAATTGCCTATTAAGGACAATGAAACAGTGTTGCTTAATGTTAGAGTTTGTGAGAAGTAAAAGTGTGGAAATTCGGTTTCATGGACGAGGAAAAAACGAAGCATCGCATTACTGCGGACAATGCGAGGTAAGATAATTTTAAATAATATTAATTCATAATTTTTACTTATGTTTTCCTTAAAATAAAAGTGAACATGAAACAACCAATTTAAATATTGAAGCAGCTTAATAAATACTGATTAATACTATAAATTTTGTTTTTCTTCCAGATTGAAGTGTTTAACGTCCTGTTCATAAGAGAACAGGAGAAACGACACGTCGTACACTGTATGGATTGTGCACGAAAACAGGCCCCATCCTTAGAAGGGTTTGTTTGCTTAGAAGAATACAGAATGCGAGATTTAATGGACGTTTATGACGGATTTACTTTACACACTTCTCTAACAACTCCCTCATCAGTTCAATCTAACCAATCCTCCTGAGAATACATGCAACACAGATATCTGGACTTCCTAGGCACTTTACAGTGACTTAGATAGTACAATATCTGTGTTTGAAAAGAATCTTTATAATAAGCATTATTTAAGTACCTGGGAGCTACCATTAAAAAATGAAGAAGAGCAGAAAATTTTGTATGTTAAACTACATAAGTCGAACATCCATTTCCATGCTAATTTTAAGGTACGCACAATACATGTTATATATGAAGCAATTGAAAATTTCAAATTTTTTTAGAATTAATTCGCACTGATTACATACACAAATTGAGACTTATATTCGGAAAATTTTATATTGAATTGATATAAAGTCAGCGAAACACTGCTCTAGCTCTCAGGTATAGAAAGTCGAAATTAAGTAAACGAAAGAAGACTGCGTTTTACTTATAAATTACTCAATATCACCATTTGTAATCCTTTAATAGCACAACCATGATGATGTGCATAAGCTTTGCAATAAGAAATGCTTGACATAGTTATCAAACTTGGCCGTGTTCCTTATCAGTTTTATATCGTGGCAAGTAACTACAAAACAAGCATTCAATATTCATTTTTATCACAAACGATAGAAAATCTCTTTTTTTTTTATATCGTTCATAAATTACATGTTTCGAAATTTTTACGAATAACAAAAAGAAAAGTTAGAAAAAATTTTCATATAATCGAGAAACATCACGGAATTGTTCACTGCCAATCGTGAATATATTAAAGGATTACACTGTAACAGTCCACAATGATGAGGGATAAGCTATCGTTAACTATTATTATGAATTAAGATACAATTGTAAAGTATCACCAAGCTGCTCAAAAAACATACTTGTACATTTTTGTATGCAGGCGAATTGAAACGATTATTGATTTTTATGAAATTCATGGGAATATTAGCACAGTTTCGAATGTCCTACTGCCAACGACGATTCGATTTCTTAAATCGCAGCAACGATTATGTTTTTATACTAAACTCGAAGACAATGAGATCAGTATCTGGTTGAGATTTATTAATGAAATAATTATTAAGCATCTTGCAGCAAATTCAAATAATTTAACAAAAAAGTGTTAACAGTACAGTGACATTCGTGACGAATATCGTGCTTTGAATAAATCAATCATTGTGTCAAGCAAAAAATAGCGGCTCTAAAACATTTGTACAGTAAAAGATACTGTTTATAATAATAATTTCTAAGATAAACCAACCTCCGTTTTTAGGACAAGGGGACGATAACATGTTGCGATCAGCTCATAAAACGGCGTTTCTCAATTTATTTTTTGTTTATTTTCATAAACAGAATAAAAAGAGAAACGTATGATATTCTAAATATCGGAAATCATGTGCTGAAATCATTTGAATTTTTCTACCATAATTAAGTCAATGATAAAGAATATTTATTAATTGTAAATGAATTTGTTTCAAATGATTTTTAATTATAGAAAATCTTCCATCAATTTATACAACCTATTCGATACATGAAAGATAGAATGCTATAGTCTAATGGCTTATTTTAATTATTATTTAAGGTAACACAATTATAGAATATTAGTACAATTTTAACGAACTTAAGGACGGAATATAAAATCAGATCAACGTTAAGAAAAAAGTTGGGAAACGCTGCCTGTCTAACAATGAGTTAATCGTATCTTAAAGCAAAGGAGAAGCGTACCTTCAACTCAGTCTCGTCAATTCACATTGGTGTCTAGTAACGCCAAATGTACGTGCCAGAAAACAAAAAAAAAAAAGAAAAACTCTTACCTACCACAAATGTATAAATAATGCAATTCTCGTTCCGCCGAAAAGATGTATTTTCACAAACGCATGAGAGAGAGGGAGAGAAAGAGAGAGAAAATGGAGAAAAAAAGCAAAAAATGGTAGATAGTACAGGTCGTAATAAGATCATCGAAGAACGATGTATTTTTGAAAATCCTAGGAAATACTAGTTCCGCCGAGTTAGTTAATCACGAACGATAACCGCATTTCTTTTATACGCGCGACCAATTTCAATGTTGCACCATTCGATTGCAATATATGTGTATACATATATATACATTTGTACATGTATATATGTGTATTTCTACATCATTTACAGCGATGGTATATGCTAGTTTCCTGATGTATTAACCCGCTCTATCGATGATTATTAATGAAGATTTTCCGGGTTGAAAAAACTCGTGTCCAAGAGTATTTTAATCCATGCACTCAAATGATCTCAATGCATGTAATATTGGCAGTACATGACAATGAATTCTGCCAATATTTCGAACTGACTTGACAACTTTGATTAACGATTAATTAAATTATGTATAAATATATTTAATGTAAAAAATAAGATTAGATAACGTGAAATGAATCGAAACAGAATGGCTCAAGAGCTTCAATAGTTAATAATGAACAAACTGAAAGCGGTCCCATCGTGCACCGCTAAGCCTGTTTTGCTGTGACCTATGGATAATCTAAACCAGTTCGTATTCGAAATTAAGAAGATGATTTTCTCTGAAGGTGTGCGACGTTGTGTAGAAATTACTTGACATTGCGCTATTTAATTCGAGTTTTTATATATATATATATATATATATATATCTGATTTGGGTCCTATTATTTTTTTCTCATTCTTTTTTTCATTTATTATGTGTTAATGAATGTTAATCGGCAATACTAAGCAAATTTACTCAATACATTATGATAAATATGTATAATATCTAATGATGCTACATTGCAAATAATTCAAAGGTTTAGAATAATTTTTACGGAATATATATAGTTTGTAATAATGAAATGTATTGAGTATATATATATATATATATGTGTATATATATATATATATATATATATATATTATACTTAGGTATATATATATATATCCATATGTACATATACCTATTATACTTAAATATATATATATATATATATATGTTAAAATTTTATCAACGATATGTACTAAGATTGCGTTGTTTAACGATGGTTTCATTACAAATGGTTCACAGCACTGGCAGCTCAAGTTTGTTAGCAGTTACTTTAATATTTTAGAAAGTTTTAGATCCTTCGAATAGCATGAAGTTTCGTTCGTAGGTAAACTGCATACACAACATGACTTAAGATAAGAAGACATTGAGAAAAGTGTACTTTTCTTAGCAATCGCACGTGTATCTGTTTACCTGCAAATGAAATACTTGTAATGGAGTGGAAAGTAATTTTATGAAATTCAAGTGAAATAATTTGTAAAGGATGAAAGCGGAAAGTTGTGGCTAAATATTGGCAAACCCTGACGGCGGTAAATGTCTTTGAACGTAAAAGGCACGTGATCGAAATAAGAAAAAACCTTTTTCTTTAGATGGGTTTCTCTTCAATTTTCCCTTTTGGATATTTCGTACTAAAAGTATACCGGAATTATGCAGGATGATTTGAAAATCTGGTATAACAACTTTGAACAATTGGCAGTATTACTTCTAGTAGCACTTTATTATTAGAATTGCAATAATACTAATTTAAAATATATCGTTACTTTAAACATCACATGATAAGGAAGGCTAGATGTTATTTATCTAAAAAAGAAAATTCATTTTTTTAATGTACTAGATTTTTATGACAACCTGCAGGAATGTCATATCTTAAGTTAAGGAAAAGAAATACAAAGAAATATTAGATCCGATAAAGTGTATTACTTGAAATAGTCGACCAGTTAATGTAAGCTTTCAAATACCATTTTTGTTTTAGTTATAATTTAATTGGTTCTTAGGAAGTTTACATTCACTAGTCAGTATATATATATATACATCTTGACATACTAAATAGTTTCTTTTCTGTTTAATCAAATTTAAATGATGTATCGATACATCTGTCTAATGAATTATAAATTAAATCTGAGAGGGAAAGCCAGAAAGAACTCGAGCAGTAGTTTTATTAACTTATCATTTAATGGAATTGTAAGTAATTGTAAATATCTGATTTTTTTTTTTTTTTTTTTTAACAGAGAACAGTAGAAAAACATGAGGGCAGAATTGTATATTAAGTACATTCTTGTAATAATCACTTAATTGTTTATTCTGCACTTATTGCAGATTTTTCAAAGTCTCGTATTTTGATACTGACTACTCGAGGAATAATCGTGACATTGGTGATTTTTTAGAGAAATATTATGCAATTTAGTATTGCGCACAAACGCCATATATAATTATCAGGAGCAGAAGTAATCGAGAGGTCCCCTTGAATTCGTTATCTTGAACAATTACTTAAAATGCAGAAAAGTGGCGCATATACAAAATTGCGTACTTCGAAAAGCAGAGGAAAATGAAAGAAGACAAGCCAGAAAATTAAGAAGCACACATATTGAAACATATTTTCGCTAAACAGTGTATGAAGAGTTTGAGTTCTATGCTTACGGAATGGTTGGAATGTTAACGAACAGGCATAAAAAAGAAGATTTATTTTTTCTGAACAATAGTGGAGAAAAAGTAATATTTTCGAATTCTGTAATGTCTGTAAAATGAAAAGTAGCAAACCATAGCAGAAAGAAAGAAAGAAAGAAAAAGGGAAAGAAAAGAAGACGATGAGGATGATGATAACGATTCACGTAGCTTAAAAACTTGTAAAACTGTATTTTAAACGTGAGAACGTTCACTGCCAAATTGTGATAAACAAATCCCACCTTTAAACCGGAGCGTTTTCTTAACTTCTGATCGCATTGACCAATTATTTCCTCCCAAATAGTTACCGTGAGTTCTGCACATTCTGATATAATAGTCATCTATATTTTTCCTTAATGTTTAAGATAGATAGCGTCGAAGAAGATATAGCGTTGACCAATGCAGCTAGAATCGAAGGAAACCGCTCCCTATTTTAAGTGCGTAGCATCGTAACAATGAGAAGAATAAAACAGAAAAAAAAAGGAAATAAAAGGAACAAACAAGAAAGAAATGAAAGAAGATCGTATCGATATTTTTAAACGGGCACGTTTTAACTGTTTAAAAAATAGTACCCATCTGGACCGCCTATAGCGCTCTTCTATAGTATATTGTATGTTTACGTGTACAGTGCCTTTATACTTGAAAAAGAGAGAAAATGAAAAAAAAAAAAAGAATGGAAAAGAACTTTTTAAAAGAAAAAAATGATACCTTCGTTTTCGAGAAATCAATGTACACAGACGATTTTCCAAATTTTTTACGCGAAATAGCGTGTACAATTATCGTGAACAAAAGAAACGGGGCAACATAAACGATGGAGACTCTTGCATTAATTTCTCGAAAAGTCAAGACGTGCGGTCCCTCCTACGTGTCGCAAAACATTCTTTTAATTAGGTTGAAATTGTAATAATTACCTAATTATAATTAATGTAATTAGATTATTATTATGAAGTACGTTGTAAAAGTGTACAGTTGGATCGGGTGATCTCTTTATGCGGGAGATCATGCTGTAGCTAGCCTTATTATTATCATTACAACTATTATTATCATGAATTATTATTACGGTTAATTAAAATATATTGTGTTTACCATAATAATGTAATATACAGTTACACAGAGCTCGACTGTGCTGTACATTATGATTATCAACACGAATGCTGCTGCCCTGCAATTATTATTAAATTGACTTTTCCCAAAAAAAGAAGTGGTTGCTATACAAGATTTTTTTTATTTCCTACATGCAAGACTCAAAACACACTGAATCGACTTTAACAAAAACGTTGTGACAATTCCTGGTCATGTTCATTATAAAATAGAACAGATATGTGTAACATGTTTGAATTGATTGCTTTAGTCTTGGTAACTATTAACTTATTTATTAATGTGTCAACAATGTCATTTCATAATTTAGTTTATATCTTTTATATATCATTGCATATATTTCCAGATTTGTTGTTATTTACTTTACATGTTGAATTAATATTTACAGATATTGGAATTTGTTTCATTATAGTAAATACAGAACAAAAATATAATAGAAGCAGAAAAAATGGAGAATGTACAAGAATTCATTAATAGGTAAAACTGATCTGTCGTAAGATTTCTACATATAGCAGCATATAAAATTTTAAACTTAATGCACTTAGATAGGTACTATTTTTGGTGTCGACTGATTCTACAGCCAAGTCTATTTTTCACCTATTCAAGAGATGCATTAGAATTTCAGTTCTCTGGGAACAAGAGCTACATTTATGTGATTATATTTGTAGCTAAGAAAAATAACTTAATCCTCTATAAAATGGTCCATTTTAATCTAGGTATAAATAGATACATAATGAAAAGTACAATGAATTAAAAACACAATCACTGTAACAGTGACAAAGATAGTGAAATTTGTTAAAATTTTAAAGCAAGAAATCGAGAAGGTTTTAGCTTCAAGGATACTTCAGGGACACTCATATTTCCCCAAGATTCCTCTTATCGTTACAAGAATATTGTTATTAAGATTTCTTCAAAAAAATGAAAATAATATAAACTTTTAATGAATTTTACTATGAGAAGAACATAAAATTCCTG
This sequence comes from Bombus affinis, assembly GCF_024516045.1. Taxonomy (NCBI): domain Eukaryota; kingdom Metazoa; phylum Arthropoda; class Insecta; order Hymenoptera; family Apidae; genus Bombus; species Bombus affinis. The sequence goes on from NC_066345.1 coordinate 15,112,918, forward strand.
AAATGTCCTTGATGCCTTCAATCACTGACTTTGCTTAAATATTAATGTTTCTCTTTTTAGTATTTATATATTTAATTCAAAATACTTCTTGAAATATATCCATTTATAAAATAAAATGGGTCACAGACTACTTTATGATCTTTTATAAATAATATTGTTACACTTATAAAGTATTCTTAAATAATGGAATGGAAGTAAAAATTATGTTTCTATAGAGTTGTTAGAAGAAAGAAGTGAGTCAAAGAAAAGTTAACAATTATAAATACAAAACGAAATTAATTTACAATTTACACTGGTCAATAACAATAAATATTATCAAAACACGTTAATTAACATGTTATCCAACACTCCGACAAAAAAGAAAGTGTATTGGGTAGTATGTTAACTATAGGTGTTCGTCGTCCTTTGAGCTCTAATAGTCGATGAGTCACTTAAAATGGATTATCTGATAACTCTTATATTTAGAAGGAAAGAAAATATTTCAACTAGCAATTAATTAATTAATTCGACTGAAATATTACATATAATTTTAGACAAGAATATTTAAATTATTTTGTTATTCACTTTGTTAATTATATTTCATTATTAAATTACTCTATGATTAACAGATTTTATACAACGTCTAAAAAAAAATATTTCATTACCAAACACAAATTTAAAATTAGAACACTCACGATCTTGGTAATAAAATTTGCTCTCTTAAGGAATATAACAGACAATTATTAATGATGTAATAAAACGATGGTGATTTTAAGATGACAAAGGAATACACAGAAAAATAAATTTACTGAAATCTTTTCCTCTAAACTAAACGATCTCTAAAAAATTTTCTTCTGTCTTCAAAAATAAAAGAGTTACCGTAGTCATTCATTTTAAGTCTTATCTCACAAGTTAGTTGCTAATTTGACGAAGGTGAATCGTTTGTACATAACTATAGGCACCAACGAACCAAAAAAAAAAGCTGATGTGAATAGAATACTTATGTCCTCCTAAGCGCTCGCATTTGCTTGCGACGTGCTTGAACGACACCATAAACAACTGCTGCAAGACTTCGGCATCTTGTTGTGTGCTTAGTCGTGCCTTCTTGCTGCAGACTTCCCTTGCCTAATACGAAATACGTCTCCATCGTTCCTTTCCCTTTAACTTCGATAAGTCCCCTTTTCTGAGTTTGATATCCTCTCGACTCCAAAAACTATTGAAATATTTGAAATTGAATAAACGATTTGTATGGGTAGCGAATAATTATTTTCGTTTTACATGCTGCACAATTACCCTAGCAATATCCTGCGGGACTTGTATCTTCCCCATAACGCCTGTAGAGTCCATGCGGGAAGCCAAGTTTACAGTGTTGCCCCAAATATCGAATACAGGCTTTCGAGCACCGATCACACCGCCTACCAATGGGCCGCAGCTGATACCCACTCTTAAGTCGAAATTATTAAACGAATGTATATTCACATCTTCAAGACGAAGTCGCATGGCTACTGCATAATCCACTAATCTACACAAATGCTCCATGTTATCCTTGTTATTATCCTAAAAGAAAGATATTTAAGAATTAATAATATTGGATAATGTTTTTAAAGAACTAAGTCATTCAGGACGAATACAATGGAAATAGTTTATTATTGCATTTCGCAGAATATGAGTAAAGATATTTGAATCATATATAGAATTACATTTTGAGAAGGATTGAGACCAGAAGCTGCCATGTAAGTTGCTCCGACTGTCTTTATCTTTTCAATGCAATGAAACCGATTCTCATCCAGAAGTTCGTCGAAATCAGCTGGAAAAAGATATTTCAAATTCATATCGTTGAATTATAAATTATATTAAAAGCAACAAATACTTTTAAATCTACAGATCCGCCAAATTTGTCACTCTAATTTGCATCGATGTTTGTGCGTTTATGATAAATTTAAAAATATTAAAATACACAGAATGTATATAATATTCAATAACATACAAAATGTTTAATTTTACCAATGATTTCATTCAGTAAACGTATACACTCCATTCCTTTATTAACATCTTCTGAATAGAATTCTGTGAAATTTGGTACACTAGCAAACATCACTCCAACTATGTCACGAGACTGAGAATACAATTCCTGCAAAATATAAAAAAGAAATTATAATATTTATGAAATTCACCAAGAATCTGGAAACATAAATTGTTCTACCTCTGGTGCTCTTTCTTGTGTTAAAAAATGATGAGCTACGTGGTCAGGTAAGATATTCTTCAATAATTGCATATTATTATGTCGCGATTCAATCATGTCACTTAGCTCCCTCTCAGCCTGTTGTTTCCAAAGGAAATCTAATCTGGACGTTACTTCTACTAATCTACCATGATACGTAACCATTACCAGGAATACTAACATAAACGTGAGCATCTGTGCCGAGAGAGGTATCGTCGCTCTAAAAACGCAAAAGCATAATTAACAGCGTGATGTTTCTGAGAATCTAAAATAAACTAGATTTTCATGGATGACAAGCACGACTCACGAATCCTTCTCCTCGTCAGGGATCGAAAAAAAGTCCTTGCAGACTACGAGAATCAGCACGGCGTAAACGGACACGATGATCGTGGCCAATGCCGTTTTCACTAAATAATACAATTTCAGTGCAGAGGCTAACGCAATCAGGCATAAGATCCATGTGAACACAATGTATTCCGGTCGTACACAGGTAGTCCCCAAAACGATGTCATCATCGTAATCCAACGAATACATAGGTTCCGCTTGAACTTCCGTTTCCGGTGTTGATGACATTTTCCTCAAAACGACGTCCTCGTCCCTACGATTACAAGCAAATCTTTTATAATGCCTTCCAAATACGAGTCGGTGGCGTTGTTCGTATCTATAGAACCTGAAAAACATTTTTCTTCCTCGACCTTTCACCAGACTGGCCCTGTCATTGAGGATTCTTGTCAGTTCCATATCAACGTTGTTAGAACCATGCGGTGCAGTTTGATTTTCTTTCGAAGAAACGTCTTTCTGCTCTTCTGAAGGCTCATCGCGAAGGGCCGCTTCCAGAAACGTCAAGATGAACTGGTCGAGACCAGCAGTCGGTGCTACCAGTCGTTCTGGTTGCAGTGTTGGGTTCACTAATGGCTGCTGCTGAAGCTCCAAAGCTTCAGGATATTGTCGAATCGATGTTGGACACGCCAGGACACCGACTATAGATGTTAAAGCCATGAGACTGATCACGCTACATATGAAGATCGTTCGATGCTGCTTGTTGTGAACCAACATCGAAGAGGCGTGTTGCAAATATGTTGGCAAAGTTTTGAACTCTTCTGCCATCACCAGAATTGAGGATGCTACCAGAATGAGCGTCGTCAATAGCAGCGAACCCAAAAGAATAATACAGCTGTGGAAAGAAGTTGATGTAATTTCAAAATTAATACATTGTTAATTATCCTATTTTATAATCTTTTATCCTAATTTATTCTATAATCTTTATCTCATTGTTTCTTCTACAATAACAACCGAATCAGTATTTTATTTTCAAAGTTTTTATGATTAGTTTCTCTAACATTCATAAATTTGTTTATTATTTGATTATTATTAAAACATAGTCGTGAAAAACCAGTCGCTTACTCTGGCAATATCACTGCTTGACAAATTGCGATGAATATCCACACGACGAAGCAACAAATCATGTTGGATTTGAACATATCCTCGCGCAATTGGCCGAACTACGAACACGTAAAACAATATCTGCATCAAGATCATTAATTTAACGAAATTAATTTAATGTTCAGTTTAATTGGATTTCATTGAATTCAATTTTTTTTAATTTAATTGAACTCATTAAAAAGTAACTTTATACGCGCAGAACGTATTATATCGATCTCACCTTTGATTCCAGGCTTTCGTCATTGTAACGCAAAGTCCAAGCATTTATGTTCGCCAACCTCATACGCTTGTTACTTGCAGTTTCAAGGCCTGCCGCCTTCAATTTCTCAGCGGATGTAGCAGACGCAACCTTGTTACTTTTCGCGGATCCATTCTCTTCCTCGAGGTATTCTGACTCCAAATTGGTGACTGACGTCGCAGTATTCAACTATACAAATAACCTAACGCTAGATTCTCAAGGTGTTTCCCGATTTAAAGTCGTTACTAATTTCCAATAATCGTTAGATACTAACGTTTTCGAATGGTATTTCCGGTGTCCAGTCCACCCCAATGTCGTCGTCCGTGGAAGAGTTCGGTGCGCTACTGTTTGCAGCTAATGGATTGTTCAATTTGAAGCTCTTTTTACTTTTACTCGCATCCTCCTCGGTCCATATCTTAGGTCGTGAAGAATATCGACGTCTGCATCTCAAAGGTTCCACCTGTTTGATTAAGTACGTTACCACATTTCTCTCTTTCAAGTAATTGTCCCTTTCGGTTCCGTTTCCTGGCTCCACTTCGTACACGTCATTTAAACAGTTCAAAGTATCCTCCGAAATATGTACTCTCCTGAAATATTACGTTTTCCTTGTATTACTGCGACTACTTACTTTATTAACGTTCTCGCACAATTCATTGTGCAACAGTAAATATTACACAAGGGAGTTTCAGAGTTTCAGAATGTTAGAAACTTAAAGTTTTAGAGTATTGAAGTTGAAGTACTATCTTTTAGGTTCCAAATGATATAAAAATCAGAAAAGCAACAAATATTGACTTATCATGTTTTCCTTGTGTGTACTTCTTTTGTTAAATCCAATGAGAGATACACAGTAAGTTTTACCCTGGTATGCCTCCACTTTCTAGATGATTAGCCAGTGTTACATCGTAAGACCAGACATCGAATTGCCATTTTCGAAGTCCAAGTACGCCACACAGTACCGAGCCACTATGAATTCCTATTCTCATATTTAGGTCAACCTAAATGAAGAACAATTTTTCTTAAATTACGCACTTGACGTATGGTGTATTTTTATTTTATATTTTTGAAATATTGCAAAATTCAATTACATTGTTAAATTGCAGCTTGTAATTAATTTTAAAGGAAATTTGCATATCCCACATATGCATTGTAACAGTTAAAATTATGTTTTTCAAATTTGCTAACTTATAGTATGTCTTAAATTATTGTTTGATTATTTTAGATTATACAGAATTTAGTTACCTTTGTTGTATACCGCACATCTCTTATTGCTTTAATCATGTGCAAGCCCATTTCGACGCAGCAATGAGCATGGTCGCTTCGAGGAGTCGGTAGTCCGCAAACGCAATAATAACAATCCCCAAGTAATTTAATACGCAAGCAATGATTTTCTGCAGAGAGCTTGTCGAAACGAGCGAACAAGTCGTTTAACACTTTAACGAGCTCTTGAGCACTACATTGGCTGGCCAAAGCTTTGTGATAAAGACGAATATCATAGATTAAATTTGAAACTTTGTAAGAGTATTTTAAGAGTTACTACATATATCTAATATCTTATAATATACGTTGTGTGTGCTAATAGAAATTAATGTACAAAATAAAAATTATAATTAATACACTTAAATAATTGACATATGTAAATTATGTTGTTTAAGAATAAAATTTATATTGGTATATAACGTAATTTAAAATTTTTACCATTTTGATATCTTCGAAGCAATAATAGAGATAAAAGTTTGATTGAAAAGATGTTAATACACATGAATTACAGAAATAACTGCAAACTACAAGAGAGAATTAATTAATACTAATACAGAAAGAAATATAGACTTTTATAAACAATCACACCGTTTCATTCGAGAAAATAAATTTTATTTGGTATACCTAAAAATAAAAAATAGTTACTTATTATTATATTTCTTTTTCCATTGTATTTTTCATATATTTCCATTTTCCATTGTAACAGTAAACATCATACAAAAGTAACTTTTAAATAAAGATGTAAACTAGTGCAGTTCACTATCGTAAATATGTGATTACATACCAGTGAAACCTTTGATGTCAGCAAAAAGTATGCTCACATTTTCGTAGCGATGGATATATATTCTATGAAATTGATTAGGTGTAAAAGAGATTGTTCCACCTCGTGCAGTCTCACGAGCGATATCACGGATCATTTCCTTAGCCACGAAATCTGGTAAAACTACAATAAAATTCGTCAATCATTAAACGTGATTACATGTTTGAAAGCATAATTTTTATTCAACAAAATACGTTATAGACAAAATGAAACATTCATCGATTAATTATATAATGATCTACCATTAATCAAACGAGTATGACGGGATTGTTTGTTCTATTTTATTTGATTGTATTTTACTTATACTTCCTAAACAAATAATCGTCGAAAGATCGATAATACGTAAAAGCAAAGTACTGCTAGGCTATCGGTAAAACATATCTGGCGCAATCGGGTGAAAGTGTCTAGTGACCCTTTTTGACACTCGGCTGAGCAAGTTACACGCGCTGACGAACCCCATGCCTACGGCGCAACCCCATGCGTTTTTATAGACTACGTTTGACATGTTCGACATATATATAAATATACTTAAATACATGTCGTACGTATTTTGCATCGATACGTAATTACACAGTCCATATACATTTATGATACATATATATATATATATATACTCTCTAACTCATGTTCGTGTTAATTGTGTGAACAATCGTGAAAGAACGAGTTCAATTTAATATCGATCTTTCAACAAAATGTCAATCTAATTCTATTTAATTCGGTAATACTCCTGTAAACGAATAGATTAATTCATATTATAAAATTGCTGAAAGGTTGAAAAAGTTGCATTTTGAACTGTAATAAACTTTGCCAAACCGTTGAACGAAACACTAAATTAAATCCTGAACAAAGCTGTAAACTAAGTCGACTGTAAAATAAACCACAGCGCTAGGAATCATTCATGAATTTGATTAACGAATTTAAAGCATGTCTCACCGGAAAGGAGCAACTTCTCTTGTCGATTATTCTCGTTTTGAGTTCGTTGCCGGGTTTCCATGGATCTATGCGTTTCCAGGAAAGCCTGTCTCTGTCCTCTGTCTGTCAAATACTTAGTGTACATGCCAGCTAGATTCATTGCAAGATAAAGAAGGACGTTGGTTGTTAGCATTCGAACTATGCACGTGACATCATGCAGCTGCAATTGCAAAATTAAACGTACTTTAACGAAAAGAAAGCTGCGAAGCGTACTTGGGATTGCGCTAAGAAAGAAAAAGTTGACGGAAGAGTATTATATAAGTGAAATGGGTAGGAAGCGTTAACTTGTAGAAACTAAAATGTAGACCAAGGATTCTTACATATGTGGGATCTCGTAATAAAGTTATTCCCGCCATCACCATGTGAGTTAAAGCTGTCCCGTAACCGGCAAGGACACACCATCTCAAAGGTAACGGCAGCATGGCATACGGCGCATACACGACAAACAAAATGTACCACATAAGACGTTGTTGACTAGAGAAATCTAGACCAGCTCCTATAAAACCTGCAATTGACAGGGGGTGTGCAGATAACATAAAGACACTCTCGATTGTAGACCCATTTATGGAAACATAACGATCGTTTCGTTAATCTTAAATAGCCGCAAAGGATCGCCGATCAATAGTAACCCATGCCTAGGTATAAGTTTGCTCTACCGTCTCTCTCTTTCTCTCTCTCTCTCTACGGTTCGCTGAACATTCAAGCAATTCGCTGGACCGCCAACGCACGAGCCAGTGGAGCAAAACTCTATTCGGTAAACGAAGATACAATCTTCCCAAGAGAGCACGTACGTATATTTATATGTGTATATGTATATTAGAACATTGCAATGTGAAGCACTATACGTACGTCGACTATTATATCCAACTATGAAAAGAATGTGTCTATTCAGGAACAGAAAGAAAAGGAAGAAAAGAAAAAAGATAAAGATAGAAATTATATATGACGTTTGTACGTGTCATCACCTTGAGAATTGATCAGTAACCAAGTAAATATGGAAGCCCAGTATAAATAATTATTGGAGAAACACCGCCACCAGCCAAGAACGCAAACCACCAAGTTCGCTATCATACAGCAGATCGCCCAAGACAACGACTCGATCAGGCCGCCGCTGTTCTCGTCTCTTTCCCACAGCCATATCGCCATAAGAATAATCTGGTATCCCCGGTGCATAGTATGGGACAGAAATTAAAAAACAAAATACAGAATATACTTCGTAGGATTCAAGTTATTCGTTCTTTAGGGATCAGTTTACCTTTAAGCTAAGATCGACGATATTCAGCATGATCAATGATTTCTGCCGTTGACGATTCGAGTAATGAAGGTAGGACGTCTCCAGCTGTTTGCTGTGGAAGCTGTTCGAAAGCGATGGACAAAATATTCCCTTATAGAGTACGCCTTTCTTGAAAACATCTGGAAATATCCACTCGTATTTATAGCCGAAGGCTGTATTGCACAGAATAAATTAATAACATGTGTGTGAATAACAGTGGCATGTTAAATAATTCGCCAGACGATCAACACACGAGAGAAATTTGTAATAAAATTAAGAAATATCTCCTTTGTCCATGTTTGTCTTTTCCCAGGAGATAAAAAGAGCCGTTTTAAACAAAATGCTCATCAAATTACATAGTTTCTATGAGTGCATTTGTAAGTGTATCATAAAAGAATTATATCTAAAAGAATTAAATGACGAAGTTGAATCAAAACATACAGTGATTCACGAAAGTATTTGAACACTCGTAGAAACTTTTTATGAACATATTGCATGTGTTACAATAGCGATTTCATAATATTATGAGTGTAGCTTCTGATAAGTAAAATGCACCATTAGCTGATGCCGTTACGAGCCCTTCGATTATATTAATTATATTAATATTAAATATAATCGAACCTCGCTGCGCTTGAGATTCTGCATCAACAGGCTGATCAGCAAGAGCCACATCCGGGTCGGTAGAAATGTCCGCATCCTCGGTTGGATCGGTTGTTTCATTGATGTCTGGAACTTCCGGATCGTTGTTGGATTTCCGGTCCTCCCAGGCCGCCAATCCTTCCCTCCCCAGCCTCTCGGAAGTTAGTTTCTTCACAGCCTTGATCCATAATTGTTTCCTCGGGGAAATACTCAACCTATCGACGTCAAAAAGTATCTGAAATTAATTTTCTCAGACGAGCAATACTTGCAAGAACATCTAGGACATCTAGGAAATTGACACACGAATACATACCAAATGCACATTGCGTATGTATACATTTTTGTACATTGCACAAAGTAATTAGAAGATCGTATTCTTAAAAGCTGATCTTTTCCAAATAAGTTTGGAAAATAGATAAAATGTTAAAAATAAATGGAATATTATATTTTAAATTATTAAATTCCTTACATACAAAATTTCCATTTACTTTAGGTAAAGATTTATCAAATTCGTCGTTAAAGTATGTAGGATTTAATATAATAAATAATAATAAATAATAAAAATTAATGAGAAACATCTACAGATATAATATAAATATACTATATGCGTACCTCGAAAATTGTACAAATTGCTATAAAATAAATATGCAAATATACGAATTTATATTTTACGTAGCTATGAAAATAATTGAATACTTTACAAAGTGTACACAATCTCCTAATTATATTGAGCCGTGTATAAACAAAGTAGTTGCAAAACATTTATGCAGGTCACGATAAGTAGGTAAACAACTTTTGTTGTTAACAAATATTTTTACATGATCATTAATATTATGTTCAACATTTTTACATTATATAATACATCAATTGTCTTTTTGTATTAATACTTGTTGTTTTATATGTAAAAAATTTGTCTTTAAAAATCAACATTTTATGAAAAGACCTTCACAAAATGAAAAATGAGTTTATTGTTATTGATTGGAAAATATTATCGATAGATAACAATAAAAAATAATTCCGTAAATGCAAACTACATTTCTAATATCTGAATTAAACCTCTCTCTTCGAAATGAGCTTTGTTCAAAATAATTTCACATTTCTTCATTGTGATATTCTGTACATAACAAAAAGTTGCTGGCTTTGAATTATGTATATTCATCCAAAGTGCAATTTAATCCTTCACACACATAGATATCCTTCGTGTCTTATAAATAATGGAATCTCGTGCATGCATGTTCGAGTTCAAAACTAAAAAGGAAACAAAGCACAATAAATAAATAATTAAAAAAGTAATAGCAGCCATTAGTTAAGTAAAGAATAAAAGATTAGAAATTACTGTTTTAATATTGGTAAGTCGAAGGTAGCTTTAGGGCAAATTAAATAATAGCAAAAGATGAAAGAATAAGAATCTTTTTCCTTATAAATAGAAAATAAATCTTCTTTATGAAACTATTCTGATAATTATCAAATTCTCCAAATTTCAATAGAACTATAAATGATCTGAAATTATAAGTCACGCGTGTAAAACATAAATTATAAAGTTAAGAAAAATATAAGTATAAAAACAAAATCCAAACCGATTCCATCATTTTTCTTTCATACGTGGAAACAGAAAATGTTCTTCGAAACAATCTTCGCATAGAAGATGTTATACAAAAGAATATTTAGTACTAACATTCATATATCGTAAAACGTGTCTCACGACCCAAAGAATAGTGTTTCCTCAAAGCACGTATGGACGATACATCATAATAAGTGCACACATATTTTTAAATACGCAGCACTATCGATCCAGACACGTGAATTCTTGCACGTACATCATGATCCATCATCGCAGGTATCATTAAAACCAGCGCATACAGGCGATCAAAACAAAAAAAAAGGAAGAATAAGGAACATCGTGTCCTCGTGAAAAATAGTATCAAGTGTGTGCATGTGTAAGCACGTCGAAAGGTGTGTTACACTATTGGAAAAAAGACACAAAAAATCTCGCCGATACACCTGCAAAATGTGGAACTTACCGAACAGTGTTATTGTGTTAATGATGTGTCGCATTAAACAAAGAAACAATTGAAAGTCTTTCTTGCACGGTACATATTTTCTTTTCATTCTAGTTTCGTTTCTTTTTTCTTTTTTTTTTTTTCTTTTCTTTGTCGCGTGTAAGAGAAAGAAAATGAAAATTGGCATGGGTGAATACTTACTCATTGATGCCCGCGACATCACTGTCCAGCATCATGCTCCAGGTCTGTTCTGTAATCATTATCCCCCGGATGATCCGCGAAACGAACAACCGCTCACGTTGTGATTGTCAGCTGTGCAATTGCCTTAGTATCCGGCATTTTCACACACCTTAAACCAGAACTTGTTAAGAAAGGAAGCCAATTTCTCTAATGTCCCGCCCGGCGTTGGTTCAAAGAACTTCTTTTTTTACCAGAGACCAAGGAGAACAATCTTATCGAATCGCGAACACTTATTGTGGAGACGTTATCTTTGCTTTGCTCGTCGATTTTTCTTTACTGAGCAGAGCACCGGTACATTTTTTTCTTTTTGGTATTAAACCTCGTTCAAATTACCCAGCACGACCGCGCCGACGGGTTTCCGGAAGACGTAGCCGGAAACAGAAGATACTCTCCGCCGCGAATGCACGATCAAAATTTTTCGTTTTCCTACCAGTTCAGTTTTATTCTCATTGCGTGTATTCTTTATCCTAATTGAGTATCGTGTACAGTGTGTAACAGAGTCAACTGTTCTCCCTTCTATCTCGTTGTGCCTTAAAGCATGTTATCATTCTAATTCGCAAATCGAACGATCGTTTGTACGATAAAGTTTGTCAAAAATAATGTTATCATAAGTATACACTACCATATATAAATATCTGGACAGTTGGTGCAATCCGATCAAAGAGTCGATATTTTTATTATATTTTCAATGTTATAATAGCAGAACGTTCCCTTACTGTTAACTCTACGCTTCTTGCAATAACTGCGATCAAATGGTCTGCTAAATTTAAACTGGAACAAAGAATATAGCTACGTTACTCAAGGTTCGTATTTATCTACAATAAATAGTTGACACTTCATACAATCTATATAATAGATCTATTATTTATCATTATTTTATCGGATCTAGCACTGTTTATTTGTAAATAACATTTATATAAAACGTGGCAACATTGAAAAGACAGGTTTAAAATCACTTAGCTGAGGTAGAAGTGCCCTGCAGAACTAATTTTCATTCGCCTTCGATTATCGCTGTTTTATTTTTATTGAGATAGAATCAAAAGTGGAAATTAGATCGGTGTAACATTTGAAGCATACTTTACATATCTGCGATAATTTGGTAGTGTCCAAATATTTATGCACGGTAATGTACGTATAAAAATACCGTATTATAGCAAGTCCCCCTCGGTTTCCGTGAAAAATGCTCCACCATAACATCGGAACGCGATCGAGCTTATTTTTATACCTAAATATCAATGAACAGGCATCCTAGAATTACTGAAAAGCATTTTTAAATAACATACTCAATAATCTATTTATTATGAGTATACGTGTATACTCAACAATTCGAGATTTACGAAATATATTTAAGAGATAAGGAAAATAAGAGGAAAGGTAAACCGGAAACCATCCTAAGCTAAAAGGCAAGGATTATGAATAATAATAACAAATAATAATATACACAAGAATTCGTCGAGTCGAAGGAAATTCACGATTTAATGCTATGGTACTTGAGTAAAGAATTCACGTATACCGACGAGGTTAGTAATTTAAAAAAAAAACGATTAAGAAGAGAGAACGCTGAAATGGTAAAAAAAAGTGATATAATTCCAATGAGCGAAATGTTCGAGTTTTGTTTTTACGCTACCTGTCGGCTCCAGTCTAGTCCAATTGAGAAGAACAAGCAAGAAATTCCGTACGATTGCTTCGTTCCAGCATCAAGGCTGCCGTCCGCGAACGAAACTGGTGACGAGTGTCGAAAATCGCGAGGGGGCATCCGCCAACGATAAAACCCGCGCTTCCACGAGCGAAATCGGTCACCGAGTCGGTACCTGATCTTCAAACGAGTGAGTGTAACGTGAGCTTGTCACCGCGCGATGGCTCTCTTGACGTCAGATACCTTACTTCATCCCCTCTAATATGCAACGAAAAAAGAAGGGGTGTTATAGAAACGATATACAGTGTTTATGCAAATATATATATTATTATAGAAAATTGGTAACTTACTATTATTATTTATTATTATCGGGATAAGATATATCTCCCAGCATAATATTTATATTATATTCGTATCGAAATATATAACTCAATCACTTAACTAACTTATGTTCTATCGACTTATAATTAACGCTATTTGTTACGCATGTTACATGTCAGATTGATAATAAAACGGAACCAAGTTAAAAAGTGTTAACCTTTATATTTATTTTATATACTTTATATATTTTGTATTTTCTCCAAGATATGTAATTTATTTCATATGTATATTCATGATACATTATGTATTATTTATGAAATTATAACAATTTTATTAAGAATAAGATATCTATATATATATATATATAAAGATTGTATATAACTCATCAAGTAATTTCTATTAATTGATCTCGTACAATTATTAAATGTTATCGATATATTAATAACTGACAAAGTTAGAAAAAGAATTTGTGCAATTTTTAGAACGGATTCCAATTTCAAGACAAAATATATAATAAATCAGAGAAATTTTAAGAAGTAAATTTGTTGAGAATCTAATAGAAGCTAACAGTGCAATTAGAATAAATTTAGATATGCATCCATTAAATCATCTGATGTTGAACTATAAATATATATTGAACTATAAAGTAATTTTTAATTGATAAATCTCATGGATTAACTAAAGTTAGCATTATAAAAATAGTTATAGCTTACTGTCATTTAAATTATAATCATAATAAATTAAATTATAAATTAAATAGATACTAATTTAATACTAATTATTAAAAATTACTAATATTAGTTATTAACTAATACTAATTTTTTAAAATTTATTTATTGATTATTTTACAGTTGATAAAAAGTATGATATAAATAATATATAAAATATCTATATATTTATATGAGATAAATACCATTCATATTACGTCACATAAAGATTACAAAAGTTGATTTTCGTAAATCATGGACGCGTGATAAGCGTAATGATCGATGATTATTGGCATAACGCGTGCGCTTTCTAACACACGCGATTCATTATACAAGTACGCGTTATTCATACCAATCAATAAAACCTAAACGTAACAACACATGTAACAACAAATAAGACATTTTATCCATTTATACGTTCTGGAATTATAGAATATATGTATTCGTATTAAATATTCATCAAATAAAACACATTTTGAAATGTATTTATTATTAATATATCATACTACATTGATATTAACACAGGTTTTTGAAATAAGAATTCTTACATTTATGGTATTAATAAGAATTCTTACATAAAATAAGACATTTTATCCATTTATACGTTCTGGAATTATAGAATATATGTATTCGTATTAAATATTCATCAAATAAAACACATTTTGAAATGTATTTATTATTAATATATCATACTACATTGATATTAACACAGGTTTTTGAAATAAGAATTCTTACATTTATGGAAACATTAATATTTATTGGCACCTTTCATCAAGTTATTATCAAAAATAATATTTTACCGCAACGTAACATTAAATTATAATATTGTATCTTACTACATTAACAAAACAAAAATATTCGTCATAAAGCAATATTCGCAAATATATATTTGTATATATATATATGCATAAATATATAATATCATGTTTTACTAATATATCGCATATATATCTAATCTAATTGAATACTGAAGTAAAGAAATAATTATCTAAGACAAAATAAATTCGTAACATACACTACAAGAAATAAATTTATCTTTCTTCTGTTAACCAAAAACAATTAAAACATATAGGACATATTATAATATTCTTAAATTATATATAGTTAGATTATGTTAACAATTTAAATTGACAAGTCAATAACAAAATTGAAAACATGTTATAATAGAAAAAAACTAACCAACAAAGTATTTATCACATACAAAACACAAACAATAGCTTACAATCACTCGAGGATAGCATGTTATCCTAGGGTGTTTAATACCCTAACACAAATGATTAAAAAAAATGAAGAATAACCAATGTATTGGAAGTAAAAAAAATGGAATGCTTTTAATTTTTGTCAAAACATTTTTGTCACAATTTTTGTCACAGTTTTCGTCACAGTTTTTGTCACAGTTTTGTTGTCTTTTATATAACACAGCCAAATTTGTTAATATAGAACAAAAATTAAATTTAAGAAGTTTGAAAAAATAAAGAATCTTAAAAACATAGAATATTATAACAAAAATATATAAAATACTCTATAAGAATGTGCATATATAATGTTTAAAAGTTAGTTCAATAAATTATTATTTTCTTGAAAAATAAAATGCTACAACTTTTCAAAGACATAATTATAGGTATAGGACATAGATAATATATGTATATGTATAAGTATAATGTACACATACACGTATTACGTAATACACGTTTGGTGTATGTGTATATACATTCATATAATTTCCATTATATTTTCATTACTTCTATCTAGGACAGTTAACCATGCTATGGGTTTTGCATATAGTATTAAATAGAAATATTATTTTTATATACAAGCAACTAAATTCTCAAGCGTAAAACAGTAAAACTGTACAAAGATATCACTTAGCATTTACGTAGGAAACAAATACATGTATTCCATGCCGAAGTTGTCAAAATTAATTTAACCATTAGTGTTTACTATGATACTCCTATTTTGTATCAACTGTATCTAAGTAAATATCGCTTTAATCATTTAATGTAGCTCGACCTTCCTCAATTAAAAGTTGATCGATGTAAATATCTTCAGCAGTATTAACATCTATCAATTTTAAACCCAATATAGTATCGGCCGGGGAAAATCCATCAGACTTAGATTCGTAAACTATTGATACAAAATTTTTATCCACGACTAATTCTTGAAACCTTAAACTATCTTCCACAGACCAGTCAACGTTAATCGGTCGTATACCTGTTTAAATTAGTAACAAAATTTACGAAGTAAAACTCTGCATCTTGAAAACAAATTAAAACTGGAAGATAAAACAATTACATACCAGCAAGTCTTGCTTTAATAGCTTGATACGGTAGTTCTAAGAATTCACTTTTCAAAGGTTGTAATTTATTTAATGGTAGTACTGATACATCTCCGAAATCGCAGAAGTAAACGCTAACCATATTTTCTTTAATGATACTTGAAATGCATACCCTTAAAAATAATAGAGAATAAATAGAAATTATTAATTAATATCAATAACTCCATAATGTAAAGTTCAGACTTAAAATATGTATTTATAGATCACTTTTTATTTATACCTATACCAGTGACTGTCAATGTGTTGAGCTGCATAAAGTTTGCCTTCTTTTATTGATTCTGGAGTTGGAGTTGGACCTTTGTATACTTGACAAGCTTCTTGTAATTGAATCATCATTAACTAAAATTATAAAAATATATACATTTAATTTATATGAAATATATATTTTTTTTATATATTATAATTATATAACTATAAATATAATTATAAAATAATGCAGTGTAATTATATATATAATTGTAATACATATTTTATACCTAACAAAATAGATAAAAAATTACATTTACCTCTAATGAACGTTTATCGTCAAATGGTTGAACAGTAAAATTTCCGGGATGGGCAGCCATTGTTACATGAACATCAAAATATTCGCCAATGCCTGAAATTTTTGGTGGTTTTAAAGACTTTACAACGTCATCATCTTCACTTCCTGCGAATTTAGAATTCATACGTTCGATGCGTTTCCTTGGTTTTATATTATTGTTACCATCCCCATGTGTTCTGCAAATATAATAAAAATAGCAATTGCTTATTATTTTCTTTTTCGCAGTAATATTTATCAATACTTTTATATACTATACTTCGTAATTTCCTCTTCAAGAGCCAAGGTGTTATTGACAGAAACAAGCATATTACTTGGTTGAATTCTTTTAAATAATTCCACAACTGGTGTCCCCTTTATAGATGATACAACTTTTACAATAAGTGGTTCACCTTTTGGTGCAAGTTCTGCAAGTTTTACAACCATCTTTTCATTGAACATTGATTTATCAATGTTATGAAGATGTACCTTCAATGCCTATTATTATGAATGCATCGTTAAAATTTGTTCTAATATATTAGATTTTTTAATTTTTATCAAATATCCAAATTAAAATCTTACCTGAGGAGGATAATTTGCTAAAACTTGAGATAATGTTTCTAAAGAAAGAAGATTGCTTTTTGTTATAGTGACAGTCTTACCAAAATCAATTAAAAATGCTCTTAATTGATTGTAAAAGCTGTCACTTACGATTTTCCCCCTGTACCAATTATTATTTACTGACACAAAGTATGTTTTACTAGAATCAACTGTGGTTACAATGCAACTCTCTAGATCTTCTGTGTTTAGTCCAGTACATATTAATCGATTTAATAAATTAACCAAAAGTTTCATACTTTCAGACTGCACTTGTACATAAACATCACCATTTTGTTCTACGTGAGAAATAAATACTTCTGATACTTGTCCCTCCTATAAATAATAAAAAAACATTACTTTTTGTCGAAAATTCAAGAACATCTTCTGGAATACAAACAAGTACTTACCACGTCTAATTTAGGAGCAACTAATACGTTTTGTGAGATTTGTTTAAACAATTCTAAATTCAAATTAATGTCATCTGGTCCATGAGTATCATAAAACACAACTGTCGCAGAGATATCATTCTGATCTTTCTTACGATTTCGTACTTCAACATATAAAGCACGGTCAAGCAAACATTTTTCAATTGCTATCACGGTGCTATCACAATCATTGAAATCTTCCAAACCATAAAGACACAGCCTTAATGCCTATATATGATTTAATACAATTGTTTACAAATATTTTTGATAATATTATAAAGTTTGTATCTTAATAAAAATGGCATTATATTATTGCGTCAGAGCGATTTATCATTGATTCATCAATATCATACCTGAGCAGGAAGCACACAAAACTTTTTATCCAATACTTGTAATCTACTATAATGGTAAATATCCTCATCACCATGATCAATAAATGAAACTGTAACTATTCCAGTTGTGGTATTAAAATCTACACAACGAACTCTGTGCCACGATTCATCCTCAAACACAACATAGTAATTTCCAATTTCAATAAGTGGTGCTTTCAGAGATTGTTGGATATTACCGTAATGTTTACTCATTTCGGTGGTCATAATGTCAAATTCATCCTACATAAAGATCATGGAAGTAAATATAAATAATAATTATAAAAAACGATTATATATAAAAAAAATTCTTTTTAACTTACACTATATGCATCTCCTACAATTCTAGCCCATATTTCAACAGTACTTATAACGTATGTAACAGACACAATCCAAAATTCTTCTTCCGGTAATTGCAATTGTCCAGGTGCAACAGGACCAATTGGATGCAGTTGTATTTTATCTATCTTTAATGATGTTGTATTTCGTATCTAAAAATATATATATTAAATAATAATTGTATTTCTTTCATATACGTACATAAAACAGCCTATAGTTTACAGAACACATTATTTTACCTTTTCACGTAAATCCGACGAGGTAAACCGACGTAAAATTACCGAATTATCTACACCCTTTTCTAAAACAATTTCTGAGCTCGTCTCAATAACTTTTTCCCAGTTTCCAGGTAAAATTTCCTCGTACTGTTGTTTATAATACATGGGTATCTGGTGCATAAAGATACCATTTGGATGAGCATCTATTATGGACAAAACTCGTTCTTTTATTATGCTTTTGTCTTTAGTTTCATTAAAGCAGGTAGATGAACCATATTTTTCGGTTAGATCAAGCAAGGCAAATTTCGCTGCAAGTATTTGTGCCTCTTCCTCAGTATCTGCTTCTTCTGGATAACTTGAATATCCGTGAGGACCAATCTAGAAATATATTTTTAATGTTTTATATCTACTATAAATTACTATTTATTTCTTATTGTCGTTAATTTATACTTCAATATATGAATAATTTCTATCAGAAAAGTATCAAAACAATTTCACAAACCTTAACTTGTGCAAACACAGCCGGTTCTTTAGTATTTTTAATTGTTGTAGGACAGATTTGATACACAGGTTCTGGAAGATTTAGTACACTAGCTCTTTGTTTCAATTCTTCTCTTAGATCAGTAGGTTGTAATTTTGGCACAATTTTTCTAGTATTACCTAATGCTGTCTACAAATATAACTTATTAATCATATATTGTATAATTTAGTAATTAATAAATACTTACAGGTAATTTTGATTGTTGACATTTCATTTTACTATCTGCTAGAATTTGCCCAGGTGAGAAAGGTGACAACACCTCAGGTGATTGAGACAGTGTTGAAATGTTGGTGCGTATATCCATCAATGAAGGAATATAAGGACTTACTTTAAGTCTGTCGTTTAGACTTGAAATTTTTTTAGGAAGCATTTCCACATTGATATTAGCATTCTTTGAATGTTGACTTATCACAGATGTTACTGTCCTTAGATTGTTCTTTATTTGTGTCTCATCTTTAGACTTGTTAATACTTTGGTTTGTTGATAAAGCAGTATTCACTTGTCTATCTTTCAGTCTCTAAAAATTAAAATAAATTTCTCTCCTTCAGTACCAAAATATGTAATCTCATCAGGTATATATTACTTACTTTACTAGGAGAACTTGGTGGTATACCACAATTAGATTGTATATATCTGGGTTTCTCGCTATTTTGATGAATAGTAATTTTGGTTGACATTGCAGGAAAATACATATTTTGTCTAAAATAACAAATGTTCAAATGTGTGTACACGCGCGCGCGCACACACATGCACACACACACAAAATATATAACATACACAGTTTTGAATATCTCTTAAAATTTATATACTAACAACGTTTCAAAAATATAAAAAAGAATTAATTATTTGTGAAAGATTATTTTTTAGTTATTTTTTATATGTAATATTTAGGACATAAAAAAATGAAACATAGATGATGCATTCTACACTTACTTTCCACTCATTTGTGAACATAAATTATTGTTAAAACTTCTTATATTGCCAAAATTTCTTGTCATCATAGGTTTACGAAATGGTGTTGGTCTTTTGGTATTCGCCTAGAGCAATACAACATTAAAGATAATGTAATGTACAATAAAATGATATTGAACAATATAGATGAATAACAGACCTACCATTTTATTATATTTTTTCGTTGCTGTCTTTTGTCGAGCAATTAACTTTGAGATATGTGCAGATTCTCCACTAGGTACAGCCTCCACAAAACAATCTTTTCCTTTCTCAATAATTTTAACACTATCGACAGTACGTAAAAAGGCAACTAAAGATTGATACCCTAACTTTCGAAATGGTATATTTTCATCAATGAGCAATCTATAATCTTCTGCAAAAAGTGTTAATATAAATATTTTTTACAGCTGCATTATAAACATACAATGTAAAATTGTTAATTTTTATTTACTTTAGTTAATATATGTATGGTTTATAGAAATATAAACATTCTAAATGAATGTTATGAAAATTTAAGTAAATTATAATAAGATTAAATAGTGATAAAAAAAAGCTCCTTAAAAGAAAAAACTTACTATTTAGATCATCCATCTTGACTCCACCTTTTGAAGATATGAGACATGCACGTACATTTTTTATTACTTCTTCTCTTTCCATTATTGCTTTTTTGTATATTTAAAAATGTTAATAAATGTGTATATAAATTATATTTACAAAGTAAAATTCTGAAAACATTTAAACATCAGATAAATGACTTGATACATAATTTTTAACAAAGTACATTCTGAATAATAATGTTTAAATAATATAATTACTAATTAAATGCTTAGTACTTATAAAAAAATTACATTAATTTATTAGAACAACATTAATGGGTTAATGTTTATTTACAATATAATGTAAATATTGTTTATTTATTAACCACTTTAAAATAAAATCATACAAAAATATTTATAGATATTTGTAAAATATAAATTTTATTGTAATAATATAAATATTTTTTATAATATAAGTACAAATAGTAATTGTATAAAATATTTTTCAAACCAATTTTATGTTCGATTATTTTATTATTCTTCAATATTTTACATATGCTTGATGAAAAATGTTAGGCTTTGACAAAAAGTATTACAATCAAGTTATGAGAATTGCATCTTGGGAAATGTTAAACGAAATAAAATACAATAAATATCATCTAGTTTCTTTTTAACAACTTACTTCTGTTATATATTTTAAAATTATATCGTACACTGATGCGAGAATGAAACAAAGGATTGGAAATATACAATAATTAGTATTTCTGACTTATAATTGAGATCTCGGATAATGCCGGCAAATGGCGATCAGATCGGTAGTGTAAAAATTGGTGAAACACGTAAAATTGTCAAATACATATTGTTGTTAACAAAGGATAGATACTTACTAATTATTTGAAATACGATGTAATACATTTGACACATTATAAAAAAAACATTTTCGCTTCCAAATATTTACATTCTACCATAAAATTCTCATGACAAAATTAATTCACATACTTCATAAAATTTTACTGCGAAATTTTATACATATATTGATATATACAACATTTAGTTTTAATATCGTTTTTAATTAAAACCATGTACACTCCCTATACATATACATCGAAGTCACAATACAAGAGCTAATGTAATAGTTTAAACTACGTAATTGTACCATAGTAATATTATCTAACTAACGCTTACTAACTGGAATAAATTTGACAAACGATATAAATATTATGTACACTTATTTTGCAAAACTAAATACGTCGTTACTTTGACGTCATATGAAAAGATAAACCAATCATAATTCCTGATGACATGTAACGAGTACACAAAATCAAATGTAAAAAAGCAATGGCAACAGCTGCATATCAAATTATAGGCAATTCACATATTTTCGGTAGGTATTATCGTTCTCATATTAATCAAAGTATAAATTAGTAATATATAACAATCTTTAATTTATTGAAATTTCAAAATTATCTGAACACTGGGAGGATACTTCAAGAAAAAAAATTAGGCCACCGTTATACATGCATAAAAATCAAAGGTACCTTATTTCTCTTCAAATGTCGCACATATATAATATATTATAAACTTTTCTTGTAATTCCACTAAACTTTATCACTTCTTATACAAATATATCATAATTTGACAATAGCTCAACTGATTCTATCTCGAACATTGCCTGCTCTTCACTATTCGTGAAAACCGATTTCCAAACTCTATTACATCTCCGCAGAGAACTATCCAACATATTATTTGTTGAAGTTGAACACGAAATGCTTCGTTCATCCAATCAGACTCTTCCTATGCCCCCTCCATTTCTAGGTAATGAACCAATCATCGACCAGGTTTAAATAGCGGTATATTTAAGAAGTCATAATTTTCTATTATATGCTTCTAATTGTTACTAAAATTTATATGTGCGTTGCAAACGATAAATTATTAATAATAATCATATAACATTAATAATAATGCATAATATTAAGTAATTATTTTAAGAACTTTCAATAATGTTCAAATGTAGTTTTATGCAAATTTAATTATTCTATGAATATATCATGCATTCGAAACTAATTATAATAATATTTAAGCTTAATAGGAATTCTTATGTATTAGATCTACTCAATATAAAAAAATCGAAACTGCTCTAACTCAACTAACTAATCATACTTTTAAATGAAATCTAATCGCTATTACTCATTATCATAATAAAACACAGTAAGTTTTCTTCATCTTGAAACAATTTTAAGTAATCTTTTAATAATAACTTACTTCTCACATACAGAGACGTAATACTATGAAAAGAATATTTTAAAGAATTAAACTTTGACGATATATTATGTACACCATATATATTTCTTTGATACTTTTACGTATAAGCTGGTATCTACCTAGAATTTCATCCCACTTTTCTTTAGTATCGCAGTTAATCTTTTTAACTGATAATAATTATCAATTACTATTTTCTATCATTTAGATTTAAACATTAGATTCAACTAGAATCAAACATACTATAAACTCTTATAATCCAAGTTACAGTACCACATCAAAATAATTTACTTATAATTCTCAATGAGAATTGATTACAAATAGTCTATCAAATAAAAAAAAAAAAATTTCTATCTGAGAATGTAAGAAAATGTGAAGTTCTAACATCTAGGATGGCTGCCTGGCCTTCGTCACCCTGTGGATAGAGAAAGCGTCAACACTTAAGGGTGTTATAAATTAAGTCCTCACCCGCTTAGTGCGTGAGCCAACGGGCTCCGACGTCTTATAATTGCGACGTCTGAAAATGCGAAGCTTCGAACGGTCGCAGCGATTACCTCGGTTCCTTTATCTCTGGTTCTGGGAAGAGATAGTAAAATCACTTGAGAATGTCGTAAACTATGCCCTCTCTTTTGCTAGCGTATAAAATTTCAAACCTTTTCGGACAGATACAGACCAGATATCAGACCAGATAATAAGCGTTTATAATATGCTTATTATATATAAGGTTTACGAAATGACCGTGCTTTACGGAGTACTTTATGGATTTCAATAAAAACAAGCTACTCTTGAAGTAAAACAGATGTTCTTTATTTTTAGTAGCGCTGACCTGAAATACAGAAAAGGATACTTTCTCTGTTGTCTGTTCTTTATAGAACGTCGTAAAAGTCAATAGATGCAAGACTATTTATATTATCAAAGAATTTCGGTTTTATCTCTATGAAAGCAAATAATTAACTTGAAGAAGTTAGCTACGTAACTAAATTGAAGAAATTTGGAACTTTTTATGGATCAGCAATTAGCAACATTGTATTTCCTAAAACAACTTGAAGAAGCGTTCAGGCAATCGATATTATTGTTTAAGATTGCCAACATTACTCTAGACCAGCGATTCTTAACTTGTGGTCCAGGAATCCGCGAGGGCCACAAAGTCCTCACACATATAGGTTATTATTGTATGTGTTATCCGAATAAAAAATATTTAGTACATATATATATTTATTTATTTATAATGAATCTCTTCTCTCAAAAATTTAAAGATATTGAATAAAAAAACAAGTTATGTAATTTTTAAATGGGAAAAGAAATCGTGAAACATAGTACAAAATATCTAGGTAGACCACATAGGAATTCATCTAAATCTCCAAGTCACCGATTTCCTTGACAATAGTATACAAATACGAAGGTACAAGACTTTTGAGACAAAAGGCACTAAACTCACCATCGTAATTTAAAAAAATATTCGACGACTAAAAACACCCAAGGGCCAAACATATATTTAATTAAAAAGTATAGAAGAACATACTGCGTGTAAGTCTTGTCAAAAGCCTGTACCAACAACATATTTGCTTATAATTTCTTGTAATTAGGAGATTAATTGCAAATAATCTTGCGACATGAAAAAAGTTTCTACAATGAACGTAATAAAATAATTAGAATAATTCGTTATTTGAAATAATTGAATAATGCCGGTTTAGATTTGGATTTGATAATAAATGAAAAAATAGTTTAAAAGTATATTAAATTTTATTATACAGCGTAACGTGGTCAACCGATTAGAGATTGAATCTAGAATAGATTTCTTTATTCGATACCTCGCTTTGAAAAAATTGAGTTTGAAAAATACGATTATGTTTTTAATTTTTTTTCTTTTTTTTTTTTCAGATAATTTCTTCGTTTTACTCATAAAAGAAATATTTCAGGTGAAGAGAGTTCGTGAGACACACTGTATGTAATAAGCATTTCTTATGACCACTATACATACTATCAGTTATTACGGCATTATATTCTCATTATTAGACTACAATTTTTATACAAATTAGTATTTTTACAAATCTAATTGTAAACAAGTTGTAAAACAAGTGGAATCTAAGAGGAAATTTATTTCATTCACTGAATATTGTAATAAATACTATACTTTGGATATTTTTGTACATTATGCGCATTTTTTTAAATGTTACATTTTCTATAAATGCGGAAAAATCTACAGTTTACTAATTATTTTTATTTATATTTCAATAATTCGTACGAATTTTACAGATATAAATATAAGTTCCCGTCTTTTTTATGTTCTTACTTACTTATTACACTTAGTTAACAAAATCACTGATCACACTTTGTGTAATTTTTATAAAAATAATTGAAATTTAGAAATATATAATTTAGAAAATACTTACTGCTATTTGATTAATATCAACACATAATCCCACATATTGATGTTATCATTAATTGTTAATATTAAAACATATGTGCCAAAATAACATGGATAATAAAATAATTTTACTCAAAACAAATGTTCATATTTATATGTTTTATTTATTCATAACTTATACAATTTCTGACAAAGAATGATTTATAAAATAAGTTATCCCGATAGTTTTAAATTTATATAATTTGCATACAAAGTATAGGTTAATAAAAACGCACATTTTTTTAAATTGTGTTATTAAACTATTTGATACTTTATACCAGTTTATTACAAAAAGAAAAGGGAACAAATATTAACATATAGTTCTAATCAATGTAATCAATAAAGGCCAAATTGCAGTTCAAACTCTTCAAATAATTTATTTTCTATACTTTCATTACATGTGTTATATGAAAGTAAGAATATAAATATCTTAATAATAATTAAAAAAAAACATTTAAATCAAAATAAGGATCAGGGAAAGAATGAACTCATTTGATACTTTTAAAGGAAAATTTATTATCATAAAACTTGATGAAAAACCCTTTCATGACCAATTATTAGTTTTGAATAACAATTTGTTCCTGTCATTCTTGCATGTAATAATCCTTAAGCCACCATAAAGCTTCAGAAAAAATTTGATTAAACCAAGGATAATCGCAGAATGAGTAAGAAAAACTGAACATTGTTACGAACGATTAAAGAAGAATAAAATAATACCTTAATTAAGATGTTTACTCTTTTTTAGAAGCCACAGCCTGTTTGGCCTGATGAGCTTGCAATACAGCTACGGCCTCTTCAACCTTGGCTTTCAGCGATTCATTATGCTCCAACATGTGCAGGAGCTCTGAGTTGTCGATCTCCAACAACATTCCAGTGATCTTTCCAGTAAGTTGCGGATACATACATTGAATCAATGGGAAGAGACGCTCTCCCAACATTTGTTTCTGCTCTTGCGGTGGAGCAGCTGCCAACATTGAGGCAGTTAGTGGTTCTTGGCCTTGAATATGAACAGCTTGCTGAACAGGAGTAGGAGCAGGAATTGCCATTGCTTGTGGGGGATTACGCATGTTTGAAGTGTATTTGTAATTTGACGGACGGCTTTGAGCTGAAACTCCCACTGCTGGACCAGCCATGGAACGACTTTGCATATTTGCACCACCAACCGTTTGTTGACCTAAAAGAACAAATAAAATAAGTTGAAGTTTTTACAATTGAAATTTTGAAAATAAATTTTATAAAAATTTAACCTTCATTACCTGTGATAGGTCGAGCAGACAAAGTACTTCGCATAGCACCAGGTTGTGCAGTAGGAGCACGCGGTGCAGCCCTAAATGGACCTTGCATCGTAGCGAAACCTGAACTTCCAGTTTGTGCATTGGGTCGTACTTGATTAGGTTGCGCTGGCCAACGAGGAGTTGTACGAATTTGGGCCATCTGTGCAGGTCCATAGAATCTTTGCGGCTGTGGAATAGTGGGAACGAAATAATTTCCGGCACCACCAGGCTGGAAAATTTGACCCATTTGCTGCATACGCATATTTGCCAAACGTTGCATGTATTGAGAAGCAAGATGTGCTTTACGATCTTCTTTACGCTGAGCCAGAGCAACATATAATGGTTTAGTAACTATTATGCGACCGTTCATCTCTGTTACAGCTTTCGTAGCTTCTTCAGGAGCAGAAAAACAGACAAATCCAAAGCCTTTACTGCGTCCTTCTTCCATCATAACTTTAGCAGAGGTAATTGTTCCAAATGGTGCAAATTCTTTGCGCAACCGCTCGTCATCTATACTATCGTCCAAATTCTTTACGTATAGATTTACACCTTGATAACGATTTAAACGTTCTAATTTCAATTGCTCGAACTTCCTCTTAAGTTCTTGCTGACGCTCTGCCTTCTTTTGCGCCCGTCCGACGTACATACACTTTCCTTCAGCGACCTCTTTTCCATTTAATTCAAGTACAGCTTGTTCAGCTGCGTCAGGATCCTCAAAAGCAACAAAACCGAAACCTCGAGATTTTCCGTCATCTTTAATCATTACTTTATGACTGGTGATGGTCCCATATTTTTCAAACATTTCTTTAAGTTTGTCATCTGTCATATCTTCCCCAAAATTTTTTACATAAACGTTGGTGAAAAGTTTAGCTTTCTCTCCTAATTCCTTTTCGCGTTCTTTACGGGGTATAAATTTACCAACATATACCTGCACATTAAAAAGATACTATGAAGATTATTGTAAAAAGGATTAAATAAGTAAAGAATAATAATAAGAAAAATATTACCTTTTTTCCATTAAGCAACATGCCATTAACTCTATCAATGGATTTATTTGCTGCTTCCTCAGTTTCAAAATGCACAAAACCATAACCTTTAGAAACGCCAGATTCATCTTGAGCTACTTTGCAACTAAGTATATTACCAAAAGCAGAAAACGTATCATACATTGCTTTATTGTCTATGTTTTTATCTAAATTTTTAATAAAGACATTTCCAACACCAGATTTTCGAAGAGAAGGATCACGTTGAGACCACATGATACGAATTGGCCGCCCCTTTATCATGTCAAAGTTCATGGTATCAAGAGCACGCTCCGCTAAAATGAGCAAAAACTTATTTATTTGCTATTATTATTAAAAATCTACATTAAATTCCGTAACAATGACCAAATTGTTGTTTTTTTTTAATTATATAATTGTGAACTAAAAATTTAAAATGTCCAATCATTTCGTAAAAAATTACAAACGATCTACATATTACATATACAAACAATTCATAAAGTATCCCAATAATGCAAACATATTAATAAATTAAGGTACAAATTGAATCATTACGTTATCATTTTAATTTTTATTTAAATTACGATTGTAGATATATACATAACAAATGTCACATATTAAAACCTATTATTGTTAGAACTAGCAGATTTGTATCAAAATATCCAATATCCCAAAACCTTTCCCCAAAACGAAAAAAAAGTATTAGAAAAAATAAGGCATGACTCAATCCAATCAACTGCTACTACTTTGTTCGAAGTAGGTTTCAATATGGTGGTATCGTATGATTCGAAACACGTGTCAAGCACGGACAAATGATGTAATAAAGAATGATGTATCTTGAAAAAATGTAGGATATCCGAGTAAAAAAAAATATTGAAATAAATAAATATGATCATACTCACCATCAGCAGGCTGCTGGAAGTTAACATAAGCATAACCAAGCGAGCGTCGAGTAATCATATCACGACAGACGCGTATCGAGAGTACGGGCCCAGCCGATGAAAACTTCTCGAAAAGCATCGCCTCGGTGATATCACTATGCAAGTCACCCACGTAAAGTGAGGCCATAGGGTAATTTGGAGCTCCCGGATTCATTATAATATTATTCCCTCGTCGTGCAGCTGCTTAAGTCGAAAAATTTCTCTGATTTTTGGTATCTCTCGTTCCTTCAATATGGCTTGCGCTCTTCCGACCACGTTGTTCTTCGTAACGCAATTGATTACTATTTTTTTCCACACTTTACTTACGTTTCGCGGTTTTCAGCTACGGTTTTTCGATTTTTTTGTGTATATTTTTGTAATTTTTATATTTTTTTTGGTTTTTTTTTTTATAGAAGAGTTATTTCACGAATGGAGGTGGGTTGTGTGACCTATTTTGTAGAAAAAGGAGACACAACCACACGTGAACACAACTCTACTCTTTATGAGGAAGAGGCGCTGGAAGTAGTTCCGTTCACGATTATATAGTAACCATTCAACGCATTTGCACGCTGGTAAAAGTAGTCCCTCTCGCGAATTGTACTGCCATCTATATTCAATTCTAGGTTGTTTTCAAATGTACCTAGTACGATCAAAGACAAGTCTGGGATAGTCTAGGGACAGCAGTCATATAAATCGTTTATGTTTGTATGACCGTGAGCCTAAACCCGGGCAGTTAGATCATATAATTTACTATATAATTTATATGATTTATATAAGTAGTTTATAGTACTATGGATGAAAGCATCCACCGACTGAAGCCAAAAAATTAATATGGCGTCAGTTTCAGAAAGCGTTTCGCTCGATATGTTTACAATACCTATGTATATGTATATGTTACACATGCGCGAAGCGATTTCTGAAACCGTCGCCATGTTAAATTGTTCGGCCTCACTTGATAGATGCTTTCCCCTAGCAAAAGTCACGTGTACATAACTATGATCATATGAACAAGACTGGACACTCCTATACCAAAAGTACAGTTGTTGTATACAACCGTGACGATTGTCATATAAACAGGACTGAACACTTCTATACCGAAAATATTAATAAACCCCATTAATTCTTTTGAATCCATAAAAATCAAGATGGAGACTAAGAAAAGGTCTTGTTTTGCGCATGCGTGACCCGTACATAACATACAGAGATGCTATAAATATCTCAAACAGAGATAGACATTCTACTGGTCTCTGTCTGTCTCACAGAATTATATTTTTCTTAGTCCTTCATGTTGATTTTGTTCGACTCAAAAAGCGAACGGTTTTCCCTAGCAAGTGTCTGGACCTGTTTATACGATTGTACCCATATCTGTCTTATACCACATAAATAAAATATATTTTCTTACTTTTATAAACGAAATAAATTATTGTCATAATACATATAAAATTTCTTATACAAAAATATCAATTTTTAATGTTTTTTAAAACGTCCAAATATACCAAATTTTACATTTTATTTTCAATACATATGTATCTCTGAATGATGATAAATAAATTGATATTTTATACAGCTCACAACTATACGTTTATTTATATTATAATTTTCCTAAAATATGATAATTTACATAATTGCACAAGCATAAGACAACTTGTATACTAAATTAAAAGTACTTAAGATAATTCATTGAGATGATATTGATGCTGAGTAACTATACATTATACACTTTAGTAGTGAGAGTAAGCACGAACGTTAGCAGTTGCAAAGTGCAAGTGTGAGCAATTTTGCTCTAAGTACGTAAAAGGTCTAATATGGCTACTCTGGTTAGATACATAAAACAAAAATATCGTAAGTAAATTGTGATCGTGAGTAAATTTATAATTTATAAAATTTTGTACATTAGAAAAGTGTTATACTCTTATATAACTATATATCTATATGTATGTCGTGTTTTATAGCAAACATACAAAAGTGGGCATATAATGCTAGTGGATTTAATAAGTATGGTATGAAATATTCATGTATTATATTTTTATGTATACATTACTTGTATTATATATATACGTGTAATAATTATTATATGAATATATCTTTCAGATGAGATATTTTATTACTTTATAACATGAAATGTGTAATGCTACTTTAAATAATTTAATAGAATTTACATAAAAGTGTACATTCTAAATGTTTAATTTTATATAAATTTAGGTTTATATAAAGATGACCTTTTGTGGGAGGATGAAGATGTATTAGAAGCATTACGGCGACTACCACCTCATTTAGTAGAAGAACGTAATTTCCGAATTATCAGAGCCACACAGTTAGATGTTCAACATAAGATTTTACCAAAAGAACAATGGACTAAATGGGAAGAGGTAACTTAATATTAATAGTAACTTAATATTATTCAAAGAATCTATTTACATGTTAAATATTTTTGTGATTATTTTGTATTTGGAACAATTAATTATTTTATTTGTTACGAAATAGGATGTAGAATACCTTACACCCTATGTAGAGGAAGTAAGAAGAGAACGAGCAGAGAGAGCAAAATGGGATGCAGAGTAAATTATAACAATGTAGTAATAAATATATTCATCTTACACTTAGATTGTAATTTCAAGATATTGGTTTGTGTATATAACATACAGATATTAAATAAACTATCTTTAGGCACTTAAATTCTATTGTTTCAAATATAGTTATTACCATGTGAGAAATGTTACATAATTGATAATATTTTTTTATATGTTATATATGTTTCATTGTTAAATATTAAAGTAAATAAATTATTCTGTATATATAATTCATTTAAAACATTTTTCTTTAATTATTTTTCATTTATATTTTCATATCGTACAAATGTAAAATTAGTTACTAAATTAAAAATTAGTCAACTAAAACAAGTGTAAAATTAGTAATTTGAAATATTAGCATAATGGAAGTCATTGAAATATTAGCAGTTAAAAGAAATTAATATATCAGGATTAACGTTTAAAATTAATGAAGATTTAGGTGGATGACTATTTTGTTTAATGATATCTTTAAGAGGAAGTGATTATTACTAGTTATGTCCGCATTAATTGGAACTCATTTAACGCCCTTTATGCAATGACTTATTCATCATTCCCCCACGAATCTATGCCGCATAGTTAGTGCGTAATACATACATTGTTAATAAGCGTGATGACATTAAAGAGAAGCCTTCACGGGCTTGTAAATGTGAGGATAGAATCATTTTTTTTTATCGATTTATATATAAAAGACGACAGAATTGCGATGCAGTAAATAATTTTCGCATTATACTTATAAGAGTTTCGCGGGCAAATGGCGGATCAATATTTCACCCCCACGCGGATCTAAGCGGCATCCCCAATTACCAAAGATTTATACAAAATAATTTAAGTTTTGTGAGTAAAAAAATCTATTTCCGTTTTTTCTTTTTTTTTCTTAGCAAATTTTCATGTAATTTTTTTCTGTTTTCATTACATACGATGCATATCTTTTACACAATTCTTAAAAGGAAAGCTTTAAAGTGAAAATCACACGGAACATCATATAAGGGATGATACAAAGAATGGTAATTGGAAATCACAACTTAGAAAATTGTTATATACGAATTTAATATAACGCACGATCGAAAATTTCGCTTATTCCAATTATTTACTCTCTTTTTCTTTTATGAATTTAATAGTGTTCGTAACTAGTGTTCGTAAAAGTAGTGCGTAGTCTTCGAATTTTCGTTGCATTTCGTACACATACCCTTTTTGTAACGAGATAATAAGTTTTTACATTTTCCATTGTACACGCATGGAGAGAAACAATAATATCTGTTTAAGTCAGTTCTATTAGGATTGTGAATTCTAATCGAGACATCAAGTGCTGTTATATGAAAAGTGAAAGAATAACGCCACCCCTTCAAAGTCGAGCGTGAGAAAATTGACAAAACGTTTTACTACAATAATTGAATTTGCTTTGTGGATGTGAAGTACCTCGTTGTTTAAAATTCATTTTAGGACAATTATAATGTGTGAACAAAGGTAATAAAATAAATTAGTTACATTGCTTTTAAGAACTTTTATATGTTAATGTAGGAAATTTAAGACGTATATGAATATTATGTCAAATATGTATATTTCGGTTAATTGCAGATGCCGGATGAACAGCGATCAGTGTGTTTTCAAGGAAGGAAAACGCTGATAATGAATCCCCATAAAATTGATCACAATATTTTATATTTAATACAAAGTAAAAAATTTAAGGAGTTTACACAATAACTCTTTTGATGCTGTTAGAAGCATTCTAATTATACATTGTTGTATGAAGAAAAAACAATGCTATATATATCAGGTGCTGCGCCAAAATACTACCTCTGCTATGTGTACAAAGTTATAAAATTGATTGTTTTAGAAGCAAAATAAAGTTATTAAATATATATATATATATATACATACATACATATATATATATATATATATGTATGTATATACATCTACACATGTATAGGAATTTAAATATAAATGGAGAAATATATTCTGAACTATAAGTATTTATGTGTAAATGCATAACAGATAAAACTGGAAGCTCTTCCTTGATCCATGTTCTCTTATTCAACAATGTATTATCTACAAATAATATGACAGGAGAACATTCTAACACGATGATCTACTGACAAATGTATAGAAGTAAAAATATCTATATATCAATAGCTCAAGGGAAATAGTCATTAAAGTAATTAAAAATGAGCATACCATACGATGAGAATTTGATATGGATAGTAGTGGTTGGATTCATAGTGGCCTTTATTTTGGCATTTGGAATCGGAGCTAATGATGTTGCAAATAGTTTTGGAACAAGTGTTGGTGCAGGAGTACTTACAATATTCCAAGCTTGCATTTTGGCAACAATCTTTGAAATTGCTGGAGCTGTACTCATTGGCTATAAAGTATTTTCAAAATTTATATATTTTACAAACTTTATCTTACACTATTTTGTTTAAAATATATTAATTGATGCTTACTTTAGGTTTCTGATACTATGAGGAAGGGTATACTAAATGTGACATTATACGAAGGCCATGAAAAAGAATTAATGGTAGGAGCATTATCTAGTTTAGCTGGATCTGGTATCTGGTTAATACTAGCAACAGCATTGCGATTACCTATTTCTGGAACACATTCCATTGTTGGTGCTACAGTTGGTTTCTCACTTGTGTGTAAAGGTACTGCAGGGGTTAGTAAAATTATTATATTAGTTTAAAAATAAATGAATAATATTTCAGGATGTAATAAGCATATTTATAGGTCAAGTGGGTAGCTCTTGCAAACATAGCAGCATCTTGGTTTGCAAGCCCTGTACTTAGCGGAATTGTATCAGGTGCTATATTTTGGGTTCTAAGAAAATCAGTACTTCAATCTAGTAAGCCTTTAGAACAAGGTCTTTATATTCTCCCATTAGCATATGGACTTACTATTGCTATTAATGTTATATCAGTTGCACATGATGGACCTAAACGTAAATAAATATTGTATTTGTGCTGCAATGATTAATCTTGTTTTATTTCAGCGAAAATTGATGTCATTTCGTTAATGTCTGTTTTAGTTTTGATGTTAGATCGAGTGCCATGGTGGGGTAGTGTACTTGCTGCATTAGGTTGTGGCTTATTTTCAGCTGCAATTGTTTATTTATTTGTTGTACCATGGCAAAGGAAAAGGATATTACTTTCATTAAGTAGCAACAAAAAAACAACAACTAAGTTTGGTACCTGTGATAAAAAAGAAACAACAGCATTATCTGTTATTTCTGAAGCTCCAAGTAGTAGTAATAGTAATGGTAATGCAAAAGAAGCAGCGCCAAAATTACGTGGCAATAGCAGTGCCAGCCCTCTCTTAATGGTAGCAGGATCAGAGATTGAAGGAACTCAAACTGAAATTGAAAGAAAAAACGAAGAACCACCAGAAGTATCTCAACTCTTTGCTTTTTTGCAAGTATTAACTGCAGCATTTGGCAGTTTTGCTCATGGTGGTAATGATGTCAGTAATGCAATTGGTCCACTTATTGCACTCTGGGCTGTGTATGCAGAGGGATCAGCTAAGCAAGAAGCAGAAACCCCACTGCTTATATTACTTTATGG
Source organism: Bombus affinis (assembly GCF_024516045.1). NCBI lineage: Eukaryota > Metazoa > Arthropoda > Insecta > Hymenoptera > Apidae > Bombus > Bombus affinis. The sequence continues at coordinate 15,147,485 of NC_066345.1, forward strand.
TGGTTTAGGAATATCAACTGGTCTTTGGGTATGGGGACGTAGAGTAATACAAACTTTAGGACAAGATTTAGCACGGATTACACCAACTACTGGATTTACTATAGAGGTATACACATTTTAGAAATGAAAAATTATAATACCTAAGAAAAAAATAATGTTTATTGTAACATTTATTACATAAATACATATTATTAAATATAAATTATAGGTAGGAGCAGCAGTAACAGTTTTGTTGGCAAGTAAGGCTGGTTTACCTGTGTCAACAACTCATTGTAAAGTGGGATCTGTTGTCTGTGTGGGATGGGCTTCGCGAGGTGGTGAGGGAGTTTCATGGAAGTTATTTCGTAATATTGCATTTGCATGGTTAATTACGGTGCCAGTGGCTGGCTGCTTGTCTGCAGGATGTATGGCTATCTTTAAGGAAATAATTAGTTTGTGACTTTAATGCCAAGGCAACTAATCCATTTTAGTGAAAACCATCCAATGCTACTGTTGTCAATAATTTATGCAAAAATAAAGATCGAATATAAATTGATTTAGTCATTCTTTATCTATAAATATATCATGTATTCAATTATATAATTTTATAATTAAAATGATAAGTAATATAACTAAAATTAAAAAACTGTAATAAAATTAAAGTACTGTTAAATCAATATAAAATAACGTTGTTATGGAAACCAATCTAAACAATCTTTTTAACAGCTACAAGTTCAATAGATATTCAGTAGAGATGCTTCTTGAAAATATATTTTATTAAATAATTTAAAATTTAAGATGGAAAATCTACCACTTATACCAGGCTATACATTTCAAGATCCAAATGTAAGTTTGAAAAATTATTTGATTTAATTGTTACAATCATTATATTCAATGAAATTAAGCAAGAACATATCTCTTTTAAAGATCAAAGACTATAGGTTATTACAAAAATTTCATTTTTTAAATGGTTATCGTGTAGTACGTGATAGACACAGTGGTATCGGAGGAAGACCAATAGATATTGCATCTAGTGCTTATGTAAAAGAAGAAGATTCTGTACAGTAAGTGATAAATAAACGCAAAAATATAAAATTCATTCTTGTAAAATCTGATTTGTTCTTTTCTTAATTTTATATCAATTTTCAATCTTTTTGATGTAATGACATTAATTAAAATTTAGTTATGATCCATCATTAACATATGGTCGTGTAAAGGAATACGCATATCGACAATTCATTCCACACTATGCGCTATTTGCGCAGAAATGCCTGTGCTTTAAAGCGTTTTTTCGTCAAGGAGTTTTTAATTCTCCAGATGAACATTTTCGTATACGTCATGTTAATATAATATATCATTTGGAGGATGATACTGTATGTGTAATTGAGCCTGCAATTGATAATGTCGGCTTTCAGCAAGGGAAGCTTGTTAGACGTGATAAAATTATAAAAAATATAAATGGCGACACATTTCATTGGAAAGATTTTAATGTTGGAATTGACGTATGTAAGTTTTAAAAATGTTTCTGCTATGATTGTATTTTCTTTAATAAAGAAAAATACATCTGCATTTATCTTTTATAATCTTTTGACATATTAATTATTGTTTCTTATTTTTTATTTAGCTTTATTATGGGTTTGCAGGTATTTATGGTGTAGTCTATCATATTATTGATTGCGATCTATTTACTAGAGAGTATTTAAATAGCCAAGGTATAGATGTTGGAGATAAGGAAGAACCTCCTGTAGATCCTTATACAGAACTAAGATTGAGCAAACAGAAAACATTAACTTATATTACAAAAATATCAGATGATGATAGACGACGATTTTTAGAATATGATAAAATGGTATTATTGTTTACTGCAACTTGGGATGACGATATTTATCAGATTATGTATTTCTTGACGGACGATACGATCGCTGTTCGTGAAGTACAAAAACCGAATAGCGGGAAAGATCCGGTACCAATGCTATTAAAAAGAATGAAAGTGCCAAAGGATTGGAAAAATTTACCATCAACTTATCCTGCTGCGTATATGGAATATGGCGATCCAGAGATCATTGAATACTATACACCAAGTGACTTTTTAGTTAGTCTATAAATAATTTATAAATATACGTGTGTATTAATATGTTGTAATTTATGTATTTTTCTTTTTAATTGCAGATAGGTGGTACAGTTTTTATATTCAATCGACGATTTTTTTTGCATGATTGTGACTCCTTCACACGAAAATATTATTCAGATATGTTAGGAATAACACAACCGGAGGCAATTCCTTTTCCAACAAAAGATGTTATAGCTGCACCAGAGTATAAACCTCCACCACATATAATCTTCGGTACACCTGAAGATACTTACGTTTCTTGTCTATCATTTATACCGGAACCACCTAAGAAAGATGTCATTCGACAACTTCTTAATTTCCCTAAAAAACTACGTTATTCTATGAAAATAGATATGGTACATCCGGAGGATAAAAGTCGCGACTTTATTTTAGAATACAGTTTAAGTGACGGTACTGTACTCGTACAAGAACTTCAAAAACGTAATTCAGGACGTCGCGAAGGTTGTTTCTTAAAAGCAACATTGGTTGCAAAACCAAAGACTGGAAGAGATAATCCAGAATATTATACCCCTCAAGATTTCTATGTCGGCGCAAAAATTAATATTTTTAATCATTATTTCATAATAACTGGCGCTGATCTCTTTGTGTATCGTTACATTGAGGCAAATCCTGAAAAGTTTCCACAAAAAGTACGAGATAGTATTCGTAATTATTTAGTTAAGCAAAATTTACTTTCCGCCGATATAGGGACAGAAACGAAAAAGATCCAAGATAATGAAGAAGCAAAATTGCAATCGCTTGAACCGTCTAGAGAGACGGTTGCAAGAGATATTAATATGAAACAATGTATAAAGGATTTTGAAATTCAAACTAAATGTCGATATGAAGGAGAACATGGTGAATTACGACCACGCACACCACCACCAGAAGAACTTTGTCCAGATTTAATAACAAATAATAAACAATCATCTCATCAAGATCCAAGAACATTTACTGAAAACAAAGTAAAAAAGTGAATAAAATGGGATGATCAGGTTCAATGATGATAAAGAAATATTATTTCTGATCAATAATTACGTTCAACACAATATTTTCAACAAATTTACAAATATACATTAATTTATCACACTTTAAAATATGGTTTTCTTAATTTAAATAATTGCTTTAAGTAAGTTAATATTTGATAACGCATGATCATAAAACATCGGTATTATACATGTATTACGTTGAACGCAATTACTACTCAATCTTTTATCATTTTTTAATTACAGAACTTGCAATCAAAACTAAATCAAATTCATATTTTATAAAAAATTCATTGCCTGCATACATGATTTTGTAATAGTTCAATTTGAATATTAAATTCATAGTTCAAATCAATATTTAATCAAGTACAATTATACAATGTAAATACTAAACAATGTAGTACATTACAAGTATACTATTTGCATGTCTGCATATTATAATTCAATGATAATATACAGATACACAGTCTGTATACATTAGCATGTGCTATATTAACCATAAAATAAAGTTTAGATAAACTTTGGAATCCAAACATTTTTAAGCAGAACTCTAAAATGATTGAAAAAGCAACTATTTTCAATAATAATTTCCCATAAAATACTTCTTAGTAAATAGTCTAACAAAATATTTTAGTGCTGTTCAACTGAAATACAGAACTTTAATAGATTTAATTTTTATTCAGTTGTTTTTAGTTATTGGACATTACTACATGTCCATTTTCTGAGCAACTTATTCTACTTGTAAACTATAAATAAGCTAAAGTGATTCAAAAACATTGGCTACAAATTTTTAATATTGATATATTACTTTAATAAAATGTTTGTTTTTTAATCATTTACAATATAAAAACAAGAAAAGAGATTTGTAATGTATATGATTCAGATTCCCTTTCTTGTTGTTTATAATTGAGTATGCAAAAGTAGTTATGATAATATGCATACCTTCATTAAAAAATCTGCATTAAACTACTCTGTGGTTTAATTCATTGATTAATTTTGTACAAACTTTTTAATCAACTCAAAATCTCATGTCACTACTTTGTGATTAATTCTTTGATCATATGAAAAAATGATATTAATTTGCAATGAAAAAGTAATTTAATTTTTATAAAACTTAAAGAACTCAAATTTCCTTATTTTACTGCTTCTTTTACAATTTTCTACAAATTAATTACTATATGTAACTATGTATATGTAAATGTGTATATATAACTACCAGCAAAATGTAATCAAATATAAGATGGAATCTATTATTTTATATATTTTACTAAATCCACATTAGTTAAGCAATTCTTGTTATATTAGTGTTCAATTTTCTACATATAATTTGTGAAAAATTGTTTAAATTTACTGATATTATTTTTAAAGGAGCCTTTTTCTTAATGGGCATGAAAAGTATACATATTTCTTTTTTTCAATATACAAAAACACAAGGTTTCTATTTCGGTAAAAACAACTGGAATTTATAAAATAATGAAACCATGACAGAAAGTGTATCAAACATTAAAATAAAATAAAGTAACAGTCAATTTTAACAATAAAACTGATATCTCATGAAATTTTCATAAAATAGTACAGTAATCATTATCATATATGTTACTATAGAGTAACTATAATATTATTTTCATATGTTTTAGTTCACTTTTGCAGTCCATGAATGATATAATAATATAATAAGAGGTAATATATATATATAATACACATATATAATTATATTATATATATTTATATATATATTTATACATATTATATATAATTAATGTATATATAATATATATAGTGAATATATGTAATATATAATATATATTAGAATAATATATATATATTATATATATAATTTGCAATAGATATAGAATATGCATAAAATAATCAGTTGACAATAATTTCTATTATTATCCAATGATCAAGCATAATTGTTACACATAAACTTAAAACGTTGTAATAAGCCCTTGCACCTTTATAACAAAGAAAGGTGAGTCCTTTCAGCCACAGGCACCAGGTTATATGTCCATCAAAGTTTAAAATGGTAATTGATTTAAATGACACTTGCTTACAATATTGTTCTCGCATAGATTTTTTCATTATCAACAAAAGTTTAAGCATTTTACAAGGGTTAGTCCATATATTACAGTTTTTTCTTCTGTTCCATATTTCATTTTTCTCTCATATTTAATTTGTACGTTTAAGAAACACCTTTCGATGAATAGCACGCAACACCACACTATATGCTTATAACTGTCAGCAAGGTTACCCAATATCCCTTGAAATTGAATTACGTTCTTCTTCATGGTAGTTATGATCAGATAATATTTATGATGCCGTCGTGACGCTAATTATCATACAAGTTGATTATTTAACAGAAGGAAATAGTCTCAATGATGACAAGTTTTCACAGGAATTAGAAGCCTTTTGTGTATCCAAGAAAGCAAAGGTAAGTAGTAAGACGATAATTAGTCGTAGCATGCTTTCTTTACGATGATTACTATTATGAACAGTATTATATTCTTGTCGTATCCATTGCTACTGGCGTGAACCTCCTCTGCCTCTACCACGACCACCATCCCGATCCTATACAAAGAGATACATTATTTAAAAAAGTATTACCATATAATTAATTTTGAATTTCATTACATTTATAATATCATAATGCTGTTACTTACTTTGCGTTGATGATGTAAATGCGATTGATGAGGATGATGATCCCTTGATAAATCTGAATGTCCTCTATTTCTATGATTGGAAGAATGATGATGTTGTATAGCATTTGATGGAGCCTTACGTTGATCTTCTTCTGCTTGTTTACGTTCATAATGTCCAAAGTCATCAAAAATGCTAGTTGAATGTCGATAAGTATGTAATATACGCAGCACTGTTATGCCTTTTGCATGAGGGACTTCCTGTGCATCCCTTGAATTAGTCACTGGTTTATTTTCATTGTTTTCTAGTCTAATGTGACGAAGTTGCACATTAGGAACATCTTTAACATAAATCCAACGTACACGAAATTGGCCTTTCCATTTATCTTGAGACCATACAGAGCTATTGCTCTTATAATCAACAGGTGACACCATTTGTGCCATACCACAAAAGTGACCAGATCCATTGACAGAAAAGAACAAATATAAAGGCGCACCTTCACAACTGGCTTCTTTATATGCTTGATCCAATCTTTTATTACCATGCTCAGTACTGCACCAAATCTCATATTTAATGGATCTATGAATATCATCCTCAGAGTAAGATTTGATTACAAAAAACCTAGCTCCAGGAGCAGTTTCATCAAATTCTACAGGATTATAATCATTCTTCACTTTCAGCTTATCTAAGACAGGATGCGACTGTGATTGTGTAATTTGCTGCTGTTGTGGCTGCAGTTGCTGCTGTTGCTGCTGCTGTTGTTGTTGCTGCTGCTGTTGTTGCTGCTGTTGCTGTTGATGTTGGTGTTGTTGTTGTGGGGGCATATGAATCTGCGATTGTGGAGGTGATGGAGGTGTTGTAGGTTGTCTATTCCAACATGGTGGAGGAGGAGGAGGTCTCTGTCTCTGAGCCAATGGCGGAGGTGGTGGAACAGGAGGCTGTACTTGTGGTGGCGGTGGTGCTGTTGGAGGAGGTGCAGAAGATTTACCTTCACCCCATGTTCCAATGTCCATATTGTGCTTCCCTGGCACAATAGGTGGTGGTGGCATTCCAGCCTTTTTCTTCATTCCTTGAGAAGATGAAAGTGGAGGAACAGGCTTTGCAGGTTGACTTGCAACACTGGCCCATGTTATCTTTCTAGGTTCTTTTGCTTCTGGTTTTATTGATTGATTAGATGAAGTTTGTTCTTGACGTGGAACTTCTCCACTTCCTAATGATAAGCCTTGCACACTTTGTTCAATAGTCTTAATTTCTGTGTTACTAGGTGTTGGATAATTTTCATTTCCACGTGGAGCCTGGTAATAATCCTCATAGCGTGTTTTTCTTGGAGTGCCCCAAGCACTAAAATCACCATTTCCATGAAAATAATTAAAAGCAGGCTGACCAAATGTACTAAAACCACCTCCTGCACTAGCAGAAAACATTCCATCCATGCCATATGCATCGTGACCTATTTGACCTCCATAGCCAGAAAGAAACGCAACAGGGTCTGTTCCATTTGACCAAGTACCATCCCCAGCACCAAATGTTTGATAAGGGAATGAAGTACCTGCATAGTAAGGGCTATATGGATCACCAGTTCCAATTGGATAACTAGAATGATGTGTACTATTGCCTCCTCTCCATGAATCAAATCCAGTATCTTCTCCACCAGCATGTTCTGTCTGTGGTTGCTGCTGGTGTTCTTTAGGACCATTGCTCACTATTAGGATGAAATTTCATTTCATTAATATATAAAATGAACTTTCCTTGATGAAATAGTCTAAATGAATTCTTTAACAACTTAGTTCAAATAATAATTCTTAAATGAAATCGAATATCCCAGTATATTGTTAAAAATATTTCTATTTAATAATTAAATAGTATCAACAAAATATTCTTATGATTCAGAATTTAAAACTATATAGAATATATGGTACAATAACTACACATTGCTATTAAAAATTAAGAAATTGTCTTTTAGCAAAATTTCTTTAATTTCTTAATTTAGAGAAATTTTCTAAGTAATTGCTATAAACAATTCTATATTGAAAATTTCAACATATTAAAATTGGTAAAAACTAAATGTGTTACAAAACACATAAAAAAGGCTTTATTTTATCTTCTAGTAAAAAAACATAATTTCAATAATGAATAATTAAAAATGACACCCTGTTACAAGATTTTGTATAGAAATCGAATTTTGAATACAGTGAAATATTAATTATAATATACAAAATAGTAGGTTACTCTGGTTTAATAATTATATCTTGTATAAGATATTTCATAATATTAACAAATCGATATAAATAAATGATTTTGGTTCTTTTACTAAATTATGTAATATTTTTAATAATTTTACTGTATGACGTAGCCGATATATGAATGTATTATTTTTTAAAATTTTTATGAATATTTCAAATTATCAGTAACATATATGTATATATACACACACACATATATATATATAAGCGAACACGATTCTGAATTCATTAAAAAAAAATACTATGAAATAATGCTATTGATAACCTAACATATCCGATATATACTAAAGCATACAGATAGGTTAATGCACTATGTATATATACCTATATAAAGATCGGCTAAAAATATAGATAACAACACTTCGTATCAGTTAAAAAAAAATTGCGTGCATTAACTTACCGTGACACCGACAGGCATTGATAAAATTGCACACAATAGACACAAACTCGGAGTAAATTATACTATTTGGAGTACAAAAATCTATGCACGCATGCAGTAATTTTTATAATGAACAGCTCATCTGTTTTTAGAATTACACATCGGCAAAAGATATAATGAAAAAAAGAAAAAATCGTAGGAGAATACAAAGTCTCACCTTGACTGTTAGTTTGTCCTTTCATCCGCTGCATTCCGTTGCATGGAAAAATATACAAAATTTAGAATGGCTGTCTTCAGTGAAAGGTATCTGCAGTATAGCGGTGTGGTAGCAAGTCAACACACTGACCTGATTTGAAACAGCACCTGCCAATCCAGTTGACATAACCTATCACACACTCTTGTCCTCTCTTCACAGACGCCAAATAGACGGCTGTGCCTTTAATAAAATAAAGTTTTTCAAACGCAATACCACAATTACATGCGACCAGCGTTATAGCACTCGATGTACCGCGGACACTTCTTTCTTACGGGAAGTCTTCAAACTATGAAATTCGCTGAACCTGAGACCTCCGCGTTATTTTCCCGTAATGTCTTGCCGCGAGAGAGTCTCAGGAATCTTTTTTCGTTACACTTCCAGACAGATAAATTTCCACAAAATCCTCAACTCTGAATAATAACTACGTGACGTACACTGACCTCTCGTATGTATTAACAGATTGTCTAACATTCGCAACAATAAGGTCCCTATACGATTATTCTGTCGAACGTGTGTTATCCTATAGTCCGATATGATTGGATTAGATAGATTAAATTAAAAAATATGTTGTTCCTATTATTTTTATATGTACCCTACAGATATATTAATATTATTGCACAGTATGAAAATTTCCTTTTTATCTTCGTATTTACTAGTTTTCTACTAATGATTAGAGCTAGAAACTAGGGACTCAATGTTGAGTATGGTCGTGTTTTGATGAATTTAGTTCGTAAACATTGTGTAATACAGAATTAATTTACACAATATATGATATGATGCGATATAATATTTGTACACATCATATAGGAAAAATTTCATGTATAAATTTTGAATAAAAATTTCATTTATTGTTTCTATGACTATGAAAATCTAATATAAAGTATATACAAACAATTTAGTAATTTTTTCCTATAATAATTATATTATATATAATGCATTAATATAATATCGAAAACATTTTATTAAGCATTATTAAGTAAGAATAAATAATGTTAAAATAATGTCTAATTTTTATTTTTTAGTACACAATAAAATATAATAAAACATTGATTTTTTATAATATGAATTTAGAAGTGTATAATGTTTTCAATTATATATAATGCCAGAAAGAATTACCGTAACATATTTATGAAAATATCAATCAATTTTTAAATCTTTTTGTTTTAATTCATTAACAAATTTGATTGAAATTATATTTAGTAATTGATATCTGAATATAGAAATAACATTTTGTATATAAGGTTAAAATTTCAATTGTGATATGGTAGTAATAATGATAATAACAATTTAATTATTTAAAACATTAATTTGTTGTGTAATTGTAATTTGTTATACGATAATGCAATATAGTTACTGACATTTTGTAATGAATAGTAAATAAATAATGCAAGAAATAATATAATATTATTATCATTTTATTTATGCATTTTGATACATTCATTTAATATATCACATATTGATAGATATCTACTGAAAATATGCATTAGTTTCTCATTTGATGGATAAATTGAAAATAGATACTTTAAGAAACTTTTTTTTGTTGATGTAAATAAAAAGAAATCGATTGCAAACTTTAAATTTAAAAATTTCAGATGCTAAATTTGCTATGAATTTAACAATATTTTAAAAGCCAAGGTTTATATTACAGCATATAAAAAATCTTTAAAGATGTAAACTATGATAGTTGCAATAAATTTGTAGCACGTGTATTAATAAAAAAAAATTATTACAAGTTTATTATTTATTTATTTTTCACTAATAATATGTTATGTATGTTATAAATGTACAATGGTGTGAATATCATGGCCACAAAAAATACGTCGAACCTAGAATTAAATTAAGTATTCATAATAATTATAATTTTATCAATGTATTGTGCTATAATATAATATTTTAAATTATATATATAATTAAACTACAGTAAATGAGGAAATAGAAATCAAAATTTCAATTTCAATACCTAGAATCTCATAACATCATTTTCCATACTTTTACAAATTTACAATTATCTGTCATATACTGTAATTAAGCCTGATATTTGTTTATAGTTTATCACTTTTAAACAATTACAATTATTCGTGTAAAATGGATTCTTTAATAGATCAAAAGAAATCATGTTCTGCTTATTTGATCATGCAAATTACTTTTTACAAACATACTCAAATTCAAATTCAATTACTTTAAAAAGATTAGTATCGTATATATTCAATTTTTTTACATATATTAAGTAAGAAAGAGTTTCAATTCATAGTAAACAATAAAAAAGAATGATATAAATATAACAAACATTGAATTTTATAAGATATTTAAAAGTTTAATTATAGTACTTTCATGCAAGTATCAGGAGTAACTTACTTTTGAATATATACGATACATACATTTACTTTGAATATGTTGTAATTTCATATTCAAGATAAAGAGTCTTTGGTTACAAATGTCTTCTAGGAGCAAAGGAGACTCTTCCAGAATGTCTTGTATTTATATGGATAAAGAGCTCCATTTTTTCACACAAGATACAAATATTTTGTATTTTCTTAACATAAATTCAGTTTCTGGTCAACCATGAAAAAGCTTTAAGAATTAAATACGTTAATGTTAACGCATATAAAATTTTTTCTCTTTGTTGACGTTGCAACATCTCAAGTTCGATTGCCATTACTCGACGATTTAATTTCCCTACTTGTCGACGTAAATGTTGTATCTCTTCACTAGGTGGAAGAGAAACATTAAGTGCACTATATGCGGGTGTCTGTTCTCTAGAAAAATAATTATATATTCTCAAGAAAAAAGTAATACATTTATAGAGTGGACCAATAACGTTAATTATTTCAAATGTTACCTAATCGAAAGTTTTGTGAAATCGGCGATTGCCACGTTACATCAGTGCAAACATATTTGAGACACCTCTTATGATGTAAAGTTTGTCATTCTAGTCTTTCTTTTTATATCAAATGATCTTGTATTATATATACTTGAAATTATTGAGATATCTGTTACTTTACTAAAAATGAAATTATATAGTATGAAAAAAGTAGAAGTATCTTCAAAATATGTAAAAACATTCCATCAAGAAAGAAGAAAAAGAAAGAAATACTACTGATACATTATGACTCTCCTCATACTACATACAAGTTTTTTCATATTTTCATATGATCAGTTATTGGTTCACTTTGTATATATAATTTTATATATATGAATTGAAAAGTATTAGTTATTACCTAGCATACCTAACTATTTGCGTTTCTGTAGAATATTGTCCATGTGATTTAGATGATAATGAATCCTTAGTTTCTGTTGGGTATGAATTTGGTTCTTCTTCATCAACTGCCGGAAAATAATGGTCATCCAGTGTCAAAATCCTTGGTGGAGTCTATGAATATAGTAAGAAAATTGTAGATATTATTGAATTCTAATATAGGAAAATGCTAAACCTTAAAAAATATGAGAAAATCTTTACTGATTAAATCATATTTACGAATAAATCTCTAAAGTATATATTTAAATTCATTTAACAATCTTAAATATTTACCTGCACTCTAACCATGCCTGCTTCAGGTGGTAAAACAGCATTTTCTAATGTAATTTCTCTTGGTGGTGCTCTAGTTCCAACATGTTGTTCTTGTCCTAGATTTATTTAATTATATCTAGCATTAACAAGTTTTACCTTACTTATGTATAATTAATGATTTTGTAAAATATATTTTTAATAAAATTATTAACTTGGTTATATAACAATTAACATATAAATTTATCAATAAACAGAAAATTATATATTTACCAACAACTAAAATTCTGTCTGGAACATGCATTTCAAATTTATCTCCTGCAACAATCTGATTCCAGCTAGAACCATTAGTATCAGCTATTTCTTCTTCTGTGTAGTCGCCACTTACACGAATACTTTTTGGTACACGCATCCTTTTGTTAATGTCCAAAGTAAAATTTGGGTCATAAAAATTGTCAGCCTCTCCATTAAAAACAGTAGGACTATGTGCTTTTGACATTATAACTAAAATAATTAAAAACAAAATTCAGATCTGTACTTTTTATATTTTTTACTAAATTTGTTATATTAATTTGTAAAATATTACATAAATAAGTCATGGTATTTTATATTTTTATTTTAGGAGATTAAAAATAAAACGTAATAAATGGAGAAAAGACTTCTTTTTTATTCGATACAATAATTTATACTTTATCAAGCAAAACAAAAGTAAGAGAACTTCCTATTTTTGTTAATTAATTGATAAACGAAATAATCTGATGATTATTATAACAAATTACATGTTTTTAACAATTTCACAGTACAGTATGAGACAATACAATGACGACACAAAAACTATACGATTTAAATCTGCCATAACGGTAACAGAAAAAAATTATTGTGCACCATAAATTACATTTATTAATAGTAGCTGTTACAATAAATTATTATATATGCAAAAAATACTTTTCTTAAATGCTTGAATAATTACCTGTCTGCAACTTTTCGATCGTTGAATACAAACTCTTTGCACGAAGTTGGTAATGTGTTTCATGTACAAAAGTTACAATTGTACCAATCGAGAGTAATCGATAATTAGAAAGGTATCGATTTCAATAAAACTCCCGCCAAAATGACTAAATGTATCTGCCATTAAAACCTTAATCAAGTGCTCTGATTTTCTTTTATGTGTGAATGTTTTTTAATTCTGTTTCCTGTAGTATTAGCTATTTATGATATTTTTTACATTTTGATTTAACAATTTATTTTTGGGAAATATGAGTGACACACAATGTAAGTGTTATAATATTTTAATTCTTTACGAATTTTATTTTTTAATTTTAAAGTTTTACTTACATTTCATTGCTTTTATTGTTTAAATATTTAATTAAATTTAAGAATATTTTTTAAATGTTTATTGAATATGGTAGGTTCATTACTTTAAGATATTCTTGTAAAAACTAAAGATGAGAAAGATATTGAATTGAATTTTGATATAGAATTTGAATTTATAAATGTTTATCAAATTGTATTATCTATGAATTCAGCAGGCAGAGCTAAACGCCAGAAGTTTGACAAAACTGGACGGTTGTCAGCTTTAGAAAAATTGAAACAATTAAAAGGTAGTAAACATAAATATGAAGTTGATGAATTGGAAAATGTTTATGAGGAAGTTGATGAAAAAGAATATAGCAAAACTGTAATAGAAAGGCAAAATGATGATTGGATTATTGATGATGGTAATAACTTTAAAATTATTGTTTTTATTAGAAATAAGAATAAGTATTACAAAATAATTATTTGTTATAAAAGGAGAAAGTGGTTATATTGAAGATGGTAGAGAAATTTTTGATGACGATTTAGATGATGAAAGCATACAAGAAGCAAGAAAGCATAAAGTTGCAGGCCCTAGAAAAAGCAAGAAAGATCATGCCAAAAAGAAAGGAAACATTCAAAATATGTTAATGAATATGTCGTCTAAAAGGAAAACGGATGCTAAATTGGACGATGATAGTATTTTAGGAGATTTAATGTCTGAACTAAAAAAAGATGATATCCCGACGCAATCAAAACCAAAAACTGTTTCGAGGAATAAATTTTGTACTACACCAAAATTAAGTGAAAAGTAATTAACTTTTCTATACATTTGACATTTGTGTTTTAATATATTTAATATTACTTTTATAATAATATTATGGTTTCTTAGAAATGTAGAAAAAAAGATAGAGTTAATTTCTGAGTATGAGAAAATACAATGTGATGATAATGATGATGATTTAGTAATGTTTGATAAACCAAAAAAGGTAAACATGCATAAACAAGCAGAATCAATTGCCCAAATAGAAAACTTTACTTCAAATGAAAATAGTAGTCAAACAATTATAGATGATCCTGATAATTCAGAAGTTAGAATATTGAGTATGCAATCAGAAAAAGATCTTAAAGAAACAAGCATCAGTCAAGTAATTGAAACAGAAAGTGAAAATCTTGAAGATGTAAGTTTTATTAATTAATAATATTTTGAAATGATACTTGGACTACATTCTGTTTATTACAGTTCTCTGCAGATTTTGAAGATGACACTATAGATCACAATGAAAAGCCAAAGCCATCTACTAATAAAGAAATTATAAAAAATAAATCAACCATTCAAATAAAAAATAAAGATGCTGAAGAAGAAAACTTTGATTTAGAAAATTTTAATAAATCATTAGATATTGAATTTGAAACACAAATATCAAACATTGAAATGCCTACTGATACTACAGAAGAGTCTTTACCACTTGTAACCAATGCAAACAAAGAAGAAGTATTTAGATTTTATTGGTGGGATGCATATGAAGATCCATATAAACAACCTGGAGTTGTGTATTTATTTGGAAAAGTTTTTGTGCCTTCGATAAAAGAATACCGTTCTTGCTGTTTAACAGTAAAGAATATTCCACGAAGAATTTATCTTCTTCCTAGAGTATATGTATGAGTACTCAAGCATATTTTAAAATATATTTATATATACTATATATTATTATTATATTATTAACAATCTTTATATATCATTAAATCTTTATATATTGATAATTTTTCTTCTTTAGCTTTAATAAACTAATTATAGGAATGTAAATTTTAGGTAAAAACATCGTTGAAAGGAAATAATGATGAAGAACAATTAAATACAATAGAAAATGTGTATAAAGAATTTAATCAATTTGCAAATAAGTTAGGAATAAAGGAATTTCGTAGCTGCAAAGTCTCAAAAAATTATGCTTTTGAACAAGAAGGTACTCCAGCAAAGTCTGATTACTTAGAAGTAAGATATTCTGCAAACTACCCACCTGTTCCCTCTGATTATTCTGGACCATCAATAGAAAGTGTTTTTGGAACAACAGTAAATTCTTTAGAGCTATTTCTAATTGAAAGAAATATTAAGGGACCATGTTGGTTAGATATTAAATCTCCATTACCTACTGGTGTACAAACCAGTTGGTGTAAAATAAAGGTATATCAGTTTCGTTTATTAATCAAATTTATCACCAGTAAATATACATATTAACTAATCAATTATGTTATAACTGAATAGGTAAATTGCATGAAGATGGAGAATATATCTGTTTTCTCTGAGTCTCAAACTTTACCACCATTAGTAATAACAACACTAAATATACGAACATCTTTTAATGCAAAATTACAACAGAATGAAATAGTTATGATTACAATACTTATGCATCATAAATATCATATTGATAAAGAACCACCAAAACCACCATTTCAACGACATTTTTGTTGTATGATTGTTTATTAAATTATTATTCCAAATGTATATTTTTTCAGTATTTGATATATTTTAACATTATTTCATGTAGTGATTACACATCCACGTGATACATCTTGGCCAAGACAAGCACGAGAAATGCTCTCAAATATTTCATATACTACATTAATGAAATTTGAAACAGAAACAGATTTACTCGAAGAACTGTTAAAAATAATAAATACTGCAGATCCTGATTTATTGATTGGGTATGATTGTGGCTTCCAATTTGATATCTTAGTGCAAAGAATGATTACATTGAAAGTTTCAAATTGGAGCAGGTTTGGAAGGTTAAGACGGTCTATACCTCCTTTAATAAGGGTATGAAATATAGTCATACACATTTATAATGAGCACTGTGTTGATCATAAAGAAGTAAAAATATTTTAGGGAAAAGTAAATTTAAATCAAGCAGCAGCTGGTCGACCTATCTGTGACATACAAATTTCAGCTAAAGAATTAAATCTCAAACTTAGAAGTTATGATTTGCAATCTCTTTGCACAGCGGTAAATATTTAATAATTATTTATATGTGCGACGTTTGTAACTAGAAAAATGAAATCCTAATTATTTTAACAGGTATTGAAGAAAAAAGAAAATGAATGTAAGGAAATAAAATCTGGTGAATGTGCATCATTTTATGATACTCCTAATAAAATAGATAATTTAATTAAAATAACATTAACAGAAGCATTATACATTTTATCTATTGTTTTTGAACTTAATGTTCTCCCACTTGCTTTACAAATCACATGTATTGCTGGTAAGTATATATAAACGTTTCAAATAACATAGATCTTTTAATCAATATATATTTATTTTATTCGTGTAGGGAATGTTATGTCAAGAACATTAACAGCAGGACGTGCAGAAAGAAATGAATATTTATTATTGCATGCATTCCATTTGAAAAACTATATAACACCTGATAAACGTGTTACGAAAAAAGGAAAGAATGAAGGTAATAGTATATTTTTTAAACATATAAACAATTACTATTTCATAATATATTTATCATTAATATTGTTCTATATGTAGAAAATGCTAGTAAAAAGAAAGCGGCTTATGTTGGTGGCTTAGTTCTTGATCCAAAAAAGGGGTTTTATGATAAACTTATTTTATTAATGGATTTTAATTCTTTATACCCTAGTATAATTCAGGAATATAATTTATGTTTTACTACTATACCTGGAGCTGCATATGCTGAGTATGAGGTAAATTTATTTATTATTATGGATTAAAAACTAATTAATATTTTTAATTTTATTTATAAACATATATGTAGGATTTATCAATTCCTGAATCAAATTTAGAATTTGGAGTAATTCCAACTGAAATTTGCAAATTAGTTGAAAGTAGAGGAGAGGTGAAAAAACTAATGAAAACCCCAAATATTTCACCTGAATTGAAGATGCAATACAATATTAGACAACTGGCTTTGAAACTTACAGCAAATTCTATGTATGGTTGTTTGGGTGCAACTCATTGTAGATTTTATGCTAAAGGACTTGCTGCTTTGGTTACAGGTAAAGTATAGAATTTTATTTCTAAATGTATTTATAAAATATTGGATATTATTGCAGCAAAAGGTCGAGAAATTTTGCAACATACAAAAAGCCTTGTCGAAAAGTTGAATTATGAAGTTATATATGGAGATACTGATTCCATAATGATAAATACAGGTTTATTAGAGTATGAAGAAGTATTTTCTGTTGGAAAAAAGGTACATATTATATCAAAAATATACTTTTTATTTATTTTGTATCCGAAAAATAATACTAATAGAAACTACGTGTAGATTAAACAAGAGGTGAATAAATTATATAAACGAGTAGAATTAGATATTGATGGTGTTTTCCGTTATTTATTACTTTTACAAAAGAAAAAGTATGCTGCAGTTATAATGACAAAATTACCTAATGGACAAATAGAGTTAACACAAGAACATAAAGGTCTTGATATTGTGAGAAGAGATTGGTGTCAATTAGCTTGTGATGTTGGAAGGTAAGCAAAATATAGGTAGATTATTAATATTATGTTATATAGACTAAAATATTATGTTATATTTAATAATGTTTATAACAATGATCGTTTTTAGAAAAATTTTGGACCATCTTCTTTCTGATAAATCATGTGACGATAGAATAGAACAAATTTTTAGTATATTACATGATGTTGCACAAAATGTTCGAGAAAATCAAGTTCCTTTATCTTCTCTAATTATTACGAAACAGTTATCAAAAAATCCAAATGAATATCCGGATACTAAACAAGCTCATGTCCAAGTAGCTTTAAGATTAAATAAAGAAGGTGGTAGAATGTGGAAAGCTGGAGACACCATCCCTTATATTATATGTGATGTTCGTGTTTGTCGATTTCACTACTATTTAATATATATATATATTATTTTTATAAGCACTATTAAACATATAGTCATTTTTCTGTATGTTAGGATGGAACAGAAAAATCTGCAACTGAAAGAGTATATCATATTGATGAATATAAAAAGAGTGATTCTTTAAAAATAGATGTTAATTACTATTTACTGAGTCAAATTTTTCCTATCGTTTTGCGAATTTGCGAACCAATTGAAGGAATTGATGATGTTTTGTTAGCTAAATGTTTAGGTACAATTTTACTTGACATCAATTTTATATACATTATTTTATTTAAATTTTATTTTATATAAATTTTATAATATAGATTTGCATTATATAAATCAAATTCGTTTTCATAGGCTTGGAAAACATTTATAAATCTAGAAGAATAATACATCAAGAACATGCTGATATACCATTATTAATGGAAGAAGATAGATTTAGGTATTGTCTCCCTTTGAAGTTTAATTGTAGAAGCGAAAAATGTCAATCAGAAATTATAATTAAAGATGTTGTAAATGAAGAGGTAAGAAATTAATTATAAAAAAATAAGTTTTTTTTCTTATACATATCTTTCTATTTATTTACTACATGTTGAAAAATTACATAGCTTGGAAATCGATTGTCGCTTGCTTCCTGTTCAAATTCAGAATGTAAAGTACAACCATGGACATATGCTAATACAATACAAAATGTAGTGACACTTTCTATACGAGAATTGGTTAACGAGTATTATAACGGATGGTTAGAATGTGAAAATCCATTATGTGGTGATCAAACACAATGGATACCATTAGATTTCGAGTCACTATATCCAATTTGTAGGAAATGTAATGATGGTGATTTACATAGAGTCGTAAGTTAAAAGATTTATCACTGTTTCCAAATATTTTGGATACTTTATATATTATTTATATTTATTTAAAGTTTACAGATACAAAACTGTATAATCAATTGTGTTTTTATCTGCACCTTTTTGATGTAAATCAGTCAAAGTATAAAAGTAACTATCTTCACTTTCTTTTCTCTTTTAAATAAGATCTCAGAAAATTATCTAGCAGTTGATTTTAAATGAATTTATTGTTAGGTTTGTTATCTCAATACCCGCAAGGTATGAGAGAAGCTTATGATTCTCTGAAAGAGGCAGTGGAAAAAATGTTAAGGCGAAATGCATTTTCTGTTGTATGCTTGGATACAATCTTTTCAAACAATGAACAAGAAGAAATATCAAGTTTATGTGCAGGTACTTTAGAAATATCAGATGGGTTAGATAATGAAGAAATGGTAGGTAATATATATTAGAAAAAGTATTGTCATATAATTTATTATTATATAACAATATAAATTAAAAATATTTTTAATTAATTAACAAATACAAAAACTGAACATATAAGTTTTAATTTTCCTGTTTCAGTAAACAATTTAATAGATAATGAATAATTTGTTCCTGTAAGTATATTTCATTAAATTGAACGTTTTTTTATATCTTAATGTCATTTTCCTATTCTTTCTTACAAAAATTATAATGTAAATATTTTTGATATTATTATATGTAAAAATAAAAGACATGAAATATTAAAATAGCAATATAATCAATTTATTTTCTGATTGTACTCCATAGAAAATAAATAGGTAGATAGCACTAATAGGAGCAAAATAATTTCCAGCATTCATTATTTTTTACTGCTTGCTATTTATATGCAATTATTGTTGAAAGTTTATGATATATATGCTCTAGCTAGTACTTTATATTATTAATGTCTTATCCTAAAATCACTACAATTGTTACACAATATACAATTTGAAACAATTTTAAATAATAATTTTTGTATATAAAAATGTATATTTAACAATAACTTGTTTTCGTGCATTTACATTAAAAATACATTATGAAGCTAAATTAACAACATAATATTTTTAACGAATATATAATTTATTATTTTGTTTTCTTTTACACATATTTATTAATATTACAGTATCAGTATATCTATTAGAACGTTAATCTATTAATTTTTTTCTTTTTTAATCCCTATTACTATCATAAAACATAAATATCTATGTTACAATGGATTGAAATAATATTGTTTGTAAGCATATGTCTGTAAGGAGGAAGATTATAGTTATATTTTCAAAAAATCATAAGGAAAATTAATTTGTTTCTTTCCTATATGATATTAAAAACAATACAAATTTTATGGAGTGTGTTTGTAAGTATTTGTTTGCCACTGTATATTCAAATTATATACAGGAATACATTTCAGACATTATACATTATATGGTGGTAAACCAAATAATTCAGGTTGAAATTTTTCAAGACTGTTTAGTATCAATGTTGGATTTTTAATATAATTTTTTGGTAACATTGGATCTGGAACCATAACAACTTGCATTCCAGCAGTAAGTGCAGCCTTTACACCATTTGGAGCATCCTCAAACACAAGACACTAAAAGTATAACATTCAATTTACTAATAATTATAAAATAAATCTAAAATGTAAAAAATACAAATCCTAACAACCTTTGAGGGGTCAGGATTATCAGAAAAACGTTTTGCAGCAATCAAAAAAATATCAGGTGCTGGTTTACCATTAGTAACTTCAGAATCAGAACCACCAAGAACCTTGTGGCTAAATAAATCAAATATATGTTTCCATCTTTGAGTTTTTAATTCAAAATTTTCTTTATTAGAACTTGTAGCTAATGCTATTGGAATATTATTTTGTTTCAGATGTTTCAATAATCGTTCAGCACCTGCTTTCAAATAATATATGCTGTACTATGTGTTATACTATGCTATTGCTATATATATTTATTCATTTAGCTTTGCAAAAATCAATCTTATTTTTAATACTGATTATGCATTTTTTGCACTTCTGAATGAAAACTACAAATTTCTTAAAATTTTAGATTCTTATTTTTTAAAACCCTTATATATTACCTGGCATCATGTTCGCAGATGGAAATAATTCCTGATATAGTTTGACTACCTCATTTTCAAACTCTTCTGCTGTTATTGGTAAAGATAACATTTCAACAACAGCTTGTGCAACATCCTTCGTTTTAAAACCCATAGTTTTTGCTTTATGTTCCCATGTGAATTCCTTTCCATAGCGATTTGTAATATGATTAAAGGCTTTGGTGTAAATTAGTTCTGTATCTATTAAGATTTTGATACAAGATTACTTATATAAATTGATGTACAATATGTAAGATTTATTTAACTTACTGATTTAAACTATGATTCATAATTGAAATGTTAATTTGTAGAAACTGTGTTGAAAAGTATTTTTTCAATACTATGATAAATGAAATACTATGATAAATGAAATACTATGATAAATGAAAAATTGTTCAACAGAAATGTTTGTACATGTCCGCAAGTATGTATGTACGAAATTCTAACACAGCTTCTTAAAAATTAGAAGTAAAGCACATACAAACTCACGCTATGAGTGCTATTTAAACCCTTTCTTTGACAGTAAAATCCGCTCATACAGATGCATGGTGTATTTTAATTTATATCCCTCATATTTCTTAATAATTGCCATTGTGATTTTATTCATTACTACACGTACATAGACAAAACAAAATTACTATATTCATGAAAACAGATACAATCACTTATCTACAGGTTAAGTTTTTGTGTAGAACTCATAAGAGCGCTAACGTCATAAAGTAATAGCGATGTTAAAAATCCATTTCTATTAATTATGTTAAGTACAGTTTTTTTTAAAATTGAGTTTCTATAATTAATTCTTTATAGGAATATTATGTAACTTCATAAAAGACAGTACAAGTCACTTACTGAGCAATAATCCATCCATATCAAAAATACAATGTGTAACATCTTTATACTGATTTTGCGACATTTTTCAATGATTTTTTTAAAATTCTTCTAATTAATAGCACCTTGTATAATTGAATTATTAAAATTTCAAACTGATATATCAATTCATTTTTTTAAAGAATATTTTATGTACGGAACTTTTACCCTTCACTGATAGTGATAAGATAACAATTAATGCCACTACGGCATACTAGATTATGGCACCAATTATGTAATATACCATGAAAATAGATGAAGTATTTAATTGGCTTTTATATTTATTTTCATAGATGCATGCATACACATATATTCGTACGTAGTAGTGTAAGATGTAATAAAATCCTCTAGAATCTAAAATTAAACTTAAAGTTGAAACATACACAGAATGGTCTAGCTAAATGGGATCATCTAAATATCTGCCTTATTCATTGTAATATGAAAAAACTTCTCAGAACAAAGTTACTGTATTTCAAGGGCTGCGTACAATGATGAAAATGATCTTTTTCATGGTTATTTCATTGCGAAATTTCAAAGTCATTATCACCATTTTAGATACAATCATATATTTATTTTTCGATATTTTTATAAAGCACGACAAATTAAATTCATCGACCTTAACAACTATATTGTTTCTATTACTTAATCTTGCGCTATTTGCGTTTGAATTATACGTATATTAATATTTATGTTCAATCGACAAACGACAAAATTAAAAAGTCCAAATTTTTCGGTTCCTAGGAAGAATTTTTTAATTTTCGAAGGCTTAAAAGAAATTTTAGAACGTAAGGAATTAATTAAGATTAGTTTTATCAGAGAGAAAACTTTCTATCTGATTCTATCTAGATACTCCTCTGAATTTCTTAGTCATAAGCATAATTAAAAAATCGTCCATTTGGCGGGTCATGAAACACTATAACCAATTCTAATAGTCGAAAAGTGAAATTAATCCCTTTATGATGAAATTAAAAGATTAAATTTCTCGACCTATAAGGCAAATTCTTGAACTATTCAAGACTTAAATTAGGATTTTAATTGTCAGAAATCTTATACAATTTTAAATAGAACTATCAAAGAATTGTTAATATATGAAAATCAATCAAATGTAGTGAATGTAACTGATTCAACCTACGCACCTATGCATTATACATATTTGCCTAGACAGCCGCCTACATGTATTTGTAATTTGTACATTATTTTAGTTTCGAATAAAATTTGTAACAATGTTTTATTTCTATAACATAATATGACATAGAATATTATTTTCATTTACGAAATGAAGCAACAATCCAATTTTGGTCACTCCAACTGAAACGAATGATTTCGGAATAACAATCTTTCTAAAACTATTTCCTTTGTAGCAAGTGCTTGTTGATTACAAGCAACCAATCAGAACGATCCACGAAAAGTTGTATCTGGTTATAAAGAGTGGGGAAACAGAGAGACGGATTGAATTTTACAAGAAAAAATTGTGTTCGTTTCAATCTTTTATGTGAAAGATTCCTTCACTGAATGACTTTTTCAAAATAATTGCAAACACGTTAGTTCACGTTAGTTCGTTAGGCAAAATGCAAGACTTTTTAGGTGAGTTTTACAAACCAATGTATATTGTAGATTTCACGATTATTATTATTAAATCTTACCGGTAGGTGTATCTTACCATTACAATATAGTGTATAATTACCGTTATAATGTATTTTCATTCACTGAATATTCATTTTTTAAAGCTCTAATTTTATGAATATTTTAACGCTTATTTCTATATTATTTACGTGTAATTCAATATCGTTTTATATTTGCATTGTTTAGGTATTTTGCTGCTAATTACTGGAGCACATTGTTTGTACTCCTCCAATTCAGATGTTATTGAACTAAAACCAAATAATTTTGATAGTTTGGTATTAAATAGCGATAATGTATGGATTGTAGAATTTTTTGCACCATGGTGTGGACATTGTCAACAATTAACACATGAATATGACAAAGCTGCAACTGCTTTAAAAGTAATTTTTATGTTTTATACTTAACATATTATTTATTTTATACCTTATTCTTATCAGAGGCTTTTAATATAAAATTCCACAGGGTATTGTAAAAGTCGGTGCAGTAAATGCAGATGAACATAAATCCCTTGGATCAAGATATGGAATTCAAGGTTTTCCAACAATCAAAATCTTTGGTACAGATAATAAACCAGAAGATTATAATGGACCAAGAACTGCGACAGGAATTGTTGATGCTGCTTTAAATGCGGCTAGTCAAAAAGCACGTAGAGCTTTAGGAGGTAAAAGGAGTGGCGGAGATTCTAAGGTAAATATAATGTCAATGTAATGAAATATAAGTACAGTAAAAGGATAAGGAAAAGTAGGTAATTAATAATTGAAAATCTTTTATTATTATTATAGTCCAAAGATTCCAAGGATGTAATTGAATTAACTGACGACAACTTTGATAAGATAGTAATGAATTCGGAAGATATGTGGTTAGTTGAGTTTTATGCACCATGGTGTGGTCATTGTAAAAATTTGGCCCCTATTTGGGCATCTGCAGCAACAGAACTTAAAGGTAAAGTGAAATTGGGAGCCATTGATGCTACTGTAAATAGAGTTAAAGTAAGTAATTTTTTAATTAATTGTTATTTATAAGTATATGATTTATTTGTATTTTTAAGTTAATATAAATATAATCAAATCGTAATGTTGCCAGGCTAGCCAATATGAAATAAAAGGATATCCTACTATCAAATATTTTGCACCTGGGAAGAAATCTTTCGATTCTGTGCAAGAATATGATGGTGGTCGCACAAGTAGTGATATAGTAAATTGGTCACTAGAAAAAGTAGCAGAAAATGTTCCAGCACCAAAAGTAGTTCAAATTACAAATGAAAAGACTTTAAGAGAAGTCTGTGAGGACAAACCATTATGTGTTGTATCCGTTTTACCGCATATTTTAGATTGTCAATCAGATTGTAGAAATGGATATTTAAAAGTTTTAAATGACCTCGGAGAAAAATATAAACAAAAAATGTGGGGGTAAGTTTTACTTACTGCTTACTAATCTTAAATTATCTTAAAATATCTTAAATTATATAATGCACATATATAAATATGTTTAAACAGCTGGCTTTGGGCTGAAGCTGGTGCTCAACCTCATATTGAAGAAGCATTAGAAATTGGAGGATTCGGATATCCAGCACTAGCAGCTGTAAATATAAAGAAAATGAAATACTCTTTATTAAAAGGTAGTTTTTCGTATGATGGTATAAATGAATTTTTACGAGACTTAAGTTACGGTCGAGGAGGTACAGCTCCTTTAAAAGGAGCTCAGTTACCTACAATTTTTGAAACAAAACCATGGGATGGCAAAGATGCTGAACTTCCACAAGAAGAAGATATCGATCTTAGTGATATAGATCTCGATGAGAAGGACGAACTGTAATTATAGAACTTAGTGTTTCTCAGAAACATATGCACCTTCATATTCGTGTATTAGTAAAACAATTCGATACTTATTTTTATATAACATTATTCTCAGTTGACATAACTACATATTAATGTACATTGATAATATGACATCATTATGAAAGTATCATGAATATCTTTTTCTTTCAACTGAAGTAAATTTCGCAGGTAGTTTAATATATTAAATTATAAGTGCATAATCAACAACTCTTCCATTGAGAACTTTCACAAAATTTAATCTATGCACTTTGACAAAATCATGCTTAATTTATGTGTACATTTTTAAACTGATAGTCAGATAAACATCATAGCAAAGATAAAATATGTTAACAAAATATGTAAACAAAAACTTTTTTATGGAAATGTTGTGAACTTAAAATAGTTGCTGAAGATACATAATGTTAATATGCATTCCATAAGATGTTTTTGGTTTTCCCTAATATGGGACCAAAATAAATGCACTTAAATGAATTTATATTTACAGAATATATTACGATCCTTATGTTGATTGAGATCTCATTGTTTGACTGGGTTATGTCACGTCTTCCATCATGATTACAGAAACATAGTATGAAATATGTTTATATGTATATGTGAATGTAAATCTTTGTCTCATTTATACTTAACTAATTATAATCCTTTTTTAACTTACGTTTTTATTAAATAAATTATGCTAAAAAATGTATAATAATTGTATATTGTTCATGTATTTTACTCAACTATTTTACAATTTTCATTTAACAACTTTATTATTGAACTTTCCTTCAGAAAAATGCAATATAGAAAAATGCTCAGGCATACTAAACGCGTTCTATACCGCGTTTTTTGCGTAATTGTGCATTTTATTACATACTTGTTTTACTTTATTTGAAATGAAAATCCAGCCATGTACTGAAAACAGTGAACGTGGTACAAAAATTAAATAATAAAGAATAATTCAGTATGTTAATTTCTTTTTTTGAATAAAAGAGTTGAAATACTGTGTTGAAAGCTTATTTTTAAATTATTTTCATAGTGCTAATAAGATAATGAATTTTTATAGAGGAAATAATTTCATATCTTTGTTGCATTCATTTAATTTACGTTATGAATACTTACGGATAAGAATTTCGGTATCTATTTAAAAATGGAGTCTAATATTTGGGAAGTGTCATGCGCATATTATTTAATCGGGATATATTTTGCTTTAGAAGAAATTAAAAATTGATATTGTTTTAGTGAAATGAATATTTTTATATAATTGTTATGGAATTAAAATTATATATAAATGAAATTTCAAAATTACATAATCTTTTTGTTTATGTACGAAATTAAGTATAGAGCACTTTAAAGGGTTAGATTTTTAATTATTTTCTTTTCAAAATAACTGTTCATCTTTATTTTATTTTTACCTTTATATTTTATTCTTAGCACAAAATTATTCTTTTGCCTCAATTTTCTACTTTTCTTTAAACAAGAATGGGTACAAAAATATTAAATGACATTCACAATGACATGAAGCAGTTAATAACAGCAATTACATCTTTTGAGGTAAAAAAAGATACATATTTAAAAATATGTATATAAATTAGAATTATAGACATAAACTTTAATAAATATATGTGTATTATTTTTTATATTATGCCTAGGAAAATGAAGAAGGATTTCGAATTTGTGAACGATTCTGTATGACAAATATTAAACATCATCGATATCTATCTGTCAATAGTAACAGTACAAAAGAAGCTATTAAAGCTCTAATTACAAAATTTTCGATCCATGGAAAATATGATGTAGCAAAAAAGTTTGAGGAACTTGTAGATGCATTTCTGTCAAGTTTTAATTTTGAACAGCATCCACAGTATGATCTGCAGTGGTATCTATTAACATTGCTATTGGAATTAGCTAAAGAAACCTGTAAATCTGATTTGGAATCTTTGGCATTAACACGCGGAGAATATACTTTCAATGTAACAGGTGAAGATGAAAATGAGGTTGCAGAAGAAATTGATTGGGCTGAATATTTAAAAGAAGGCCAAGAAAACTTTTTCAATGATTACAAAAGTGACACAGACAGTGTAAGTAATGTTATAGTTACCTTTACATATAATATTTGATTAATCAATAAAAAATACTTATAAAATATGTTTGAATTCATGGAAATGTTTAATTTTTAATAGGAATGGTCTAATGATACAGAAGATAATGTGGATATAGGTTCAAATTTTGAAGTACCAATAGATATCTCAGATTCAAATAAAGCAATATGCATACCATCTGTTGAAAAAGAATTAAATAACTTATCTTTAGCTCTAAATGAAGAACTTAAATCTAAAAATTGGTTATTATCAAATGTTCAAAACACCTGGTGGAATGAGTTAGACTGGAGAAAATATCCAGTTAAAAGCAGATTTTCTGATGCTCATCTTTGTGAAATTTGGTGATTATTCTTATGAAAATTATATTTTTCATATTTTATACAAAATATTTCCAATATATTAATATTAAATATATAGGCATAAAGCAAATGGCAGAGATCTTTATACACTTGGAACTCTTAGCGAATATTTAGTATGCAGAGAATTGTTATGGATGTTCTATGCTCCAATGCAAATGGTAGTGTTTCAACAAAATGAAGAAACAGGGTTTTTTATTCGTCCTGATATATCAATACCTAGTTTAACTACTGTGAGTATATAATAAACAATCTGCATTAATATATATTTAATATATATATATATATATGAGTTTTAATTATTTAAGAGTATTAGTAGTAATGTATTTCAGGCTGCATTTAATAGTATTCTTTTACCATTTTGTAAGTATTTTTCGATGATACATGATTTAGAACAATTTGGAATTAGATTGTATTCCATGGAAGATGATTTTTGTAAAAAGCCACCTTTAACATATGAAACTTACAATGCAATTCTGAGACAACATTTGATGAAATTTAGGAAGAAAATAATTGCTATAGAAAAATCTCTTATGAAACAAGGTAAAAGCTTTTTTATATTTAATAGATTTATAAATATTTTTGTTATATTTACTATTTTGTATTTATATTGGATTTTAGATGGCAATTTAACGTTTCTGTCTTTATCATCAATCCTTAAAAAAAATTTATATAGTATACAAATTTTACATGAAGTTCATAAAAGGTCAGTATTAAATTGGAAACTTCATCCAAACTGGAAGTGTGCATCTAAATTACTATCATCTTTGTATTTTGAAATACAAAATTCACACAATATAGAAAGAACAAATATTTGTACTAGTTTATATTTATCTAGCCTTACTGTTTATTTAAATATAATTGATACATGGTTAAGTGATGGACGTTTTGAAGATTGGAGGGAAGAATTTATAATTGCAAGGTAAAACTATTTGAATATATGGTAAAATGATTACAAATGATAAGTTATTTATTCATATTAGGTTATCAAGCAATGCAGTTTCAGAAAGTAGCATACAGTATGAAACATTGTTTTTGAGACCTTTGGATAGTATATGTTTAAGAGATCCAATTATGCAATTCTTGATAAGGAAGATACAACATATAGGACAAAGTATTGAATTGTTAGTATCTCTAGATCGAATTACAGATATATGGAGAATTAATGTTGGAGGAAATGGTAATTGGTATAATTTTAATTATCTATCTTTCCTACTATTATAACTTTACTTTTAATTTTATATATCCTTCAGAATTGAAGAGATCTTTGGTGGATGAATTTTATGGCAAATTAGAAGTAGAAATTTCTAAATATAGTACAGATGAACAAAAAGAAGAAAAGAAAGTATCTTCATCTCAGAAAAAAGAAGTTACTAAGAATGAGTATGATGAGGATATGGAAAAAAATATTATAAAACAATTATCTGAATTTAATAATCCATTTTTATTAAAAGCTTTAGAAGAATATCTCCCTTCTGAATTGTTAAAAAAAAGTAATACTGATGATGCTGAGGTTTCCAAGATTCAAAATATCAAAGTGGAAACTAATATTTTCAAAAGGTAATTCTATTATCTACTTCAAATGAATTTTCTTGCATAAGTATTTTTTAAAGTATAAAGTATAATATTTTAGGCTTGAAAGAGAATCAAATTATATATTACCATTCAGAAAAATATTAGAAAATATTCTAGCAGAAATTTTGATTTCACGATATAATGGTGCCAGTAAATTAGTCAAAAATATTATGTGTGAGGAATATAAATTGGAATCACATTTAACATTAATGAGATCTGTCTATATGATGGAAGCAGGTCATATTATGAACAAATTTTATCAAAGATTGTTTCATGAGGTAAAGTGTATAACATTAGTAATTCTTCAAATTATTAAATTTCCATTATATTTATTTTGTTTAGATTGAAACTAATCAAATGTGGAACAATTCATATTTTCTATCATGTATACTTGAAGAAGTCCTTTCTCAATGGTGGGCAGATTTAAGTTCACGTTGGTCTATTACAGTTTCTAGCACTCATACAAATCAAGTATTAATGGCTGTTGATAATATAACATTGCATTATACAATTGGCTGGCCTATAAATATTGTATTAAATGAGAAAACCTTCATCAAATATAATGAAATATTTAGATTTCAGTTAAAATTAAAATGGGCTTTATGGACATTAAATAATTTAAGATTTAGCGGTAAGAAAACATATTACAAGATTTTTTTGCTTTTAATAAAATATTATAAACAAAGATAGTTTTTATAGACTTAGAAGGTTCGAAATCAATGTGTAAAAGGAATAAATTAGAACAGTTTCATATAAGGCGTATTGAAAGCTTACGATTCTGCTTGTTACATGCAATTACTTCAGTACATACTTATTTATCAGGTCAAGTATTACAAAATTTAAGTCTTATGTTAGAAAAATCTTTAACACAAGCTGAGAGTTTGGACACAATTATATCAGGTATAATTATATTAATGAAATAATAAGTATAATAAAATTGTAATACACATACGCAGTTATACAGGATTAATATATATATAATTCTTTTTTTTTAATTACAGTTCATAATGAATATTTAAAAAAAGTTTATGAACATTGTTTATTAACTTCAGAGTATGAAGATTTAATGGCAACAATAAATAATGTATGTATACATATTAAACTTTGTTATTTAATACAATGTAGTTCGTACAATTACATAATATATACAAATTTATTTCAGTTAATTGAAATGTGTAATCATATCCGAGTTCGATGGAATTATAAAAAATTAACATTTGCCAGTGAAGAATTAGATGTGTTAGAAAGCAGCTATAATAAATATCACATGTACCTTGCTTTAGCTCTACATAATGCAGTTCAGAATAAGGATGCAAATTATTGTAAGTCTGAAATTCTATTAATAACATTATATAATTCATTTCAAACTGATATTCCCAAAATTGATACAATTGTTTTAATATCGAAAGATAGAATATGAAGTTTTAATAGTTACTACTAATAACTCTAAAAGATATATTAGCATAGTAATTAGTTAATTTAGATAATCATTTAATGTTTTCTTTTTTTAAATTGCTTTGTTCACAGTGACTGGCTTAAGCTCTGCATTTAATTGCAGTATGTCATATACCCAACAGTAAAATATTTTCAAATTTTTTATATCCAATAATAATTCTATAGAAAATAACATTATAACAAATTGCATTATTACAAATCTTCTTTTTAATCTAAATTTTGCGCCAAATCTTTGATTAACAAAAATACTATCAATATATTGCTCTTACTAATACTTTGTAAGTAATTGTGTTATAATTCTTTTTAATAAGAAATATATGTATACTTCGCAAATCTTAAATATTTCAAAATATGTATTACAATTTATGTAATTTTATTGAAATATTTATGAAAATTGCAATATCATATGTTCTGTTACATAATTTGTACATTAAAAGTATATCAATTTATACTGTAGAATAAAAGATCTATTTTAAGTTTTTTTATTTGCTTCATAAATTTGTTCCTTCTATTCTAAAACCCTAGCCAATGCCTAAATTCCTTTCAGATGAATTAATGTTACAATATCAAATTAATACAAAAGATATTTATATAAAGAACAATGTTACTATGTGTCCATTTAGTAATCTGAGTCGCAGTTTGCTAATTGAAATAGCTTATCAATATTTACCACCATCAGGTTTGCCGATACCAATTCCAAAGATTATACACAAAGTAGACTGGTATAATAGCAGGTAAGAAATTTGATATTTGAAGAAATATTATTTGTTACATTTGTATATAAAGAAAAAGCTTGTCTGTAAATGCCATCAAGTTACGATGAAGCGTTTAGAAATATTATTAAAAATGTTATGATTTTAAAACTTGTATTTTTCAGTGTAAATTCTGAAAATTCTTTACCAAATCATATTATTCTAAATGAATACGAACAAACATTTTCATATATACGTTGGTATCAATTAGAAGAAAGTATTGTTACAGTCAATTTATCTCCATATACCTTACATCGTGAAATGGAAGATTTTATTAATGGCAATAAATTAGAAAAAAATTATTGATTAATAATAATAGATTACTATGATAAAAATAAATTATAATCAAGGTTGCTTAAGTACAAACTATAAAAAATATATTGATAAATATAAGATTTTAAATAGATGTTTATTAAGAATTAATACTTCTATGTCATTTCATAATAAGCAATTAAAAAGTAATGTAAGTTTTTATAATAATAATTAGTTAATAAAAATATATGAATTACTATTTAATAGATGATAATAATTTATTTTAATACACAATTATATATACATTTATGTAACTTCCTGAATTTAATACCATTAAAAAAATTGATAAGAAATAATAAAATAAATACATCTTTCACATTAAGTAAATATTTATAAAATTAAGTTATGAATAACATGATTGAGATATATTATTGCCAGTATGTAAAATAAAAGTGAAAAATTCTCTCTGCTCAAACATTTAAAGAAAAATTCTGCTCTGCCCAAAGCTTTGTGCCATTACAACAGTACCATTTTGTCCCATTGTTCCACTTTGCGATACTGTAGGTGCATTTGTAGTTTCATTCAAATTAATAGGTGGTGTTGAATGATTGTTAACATTTGTAGTAGTTAAAGCTTTATTACGTAATTCAAAGACCTGTTGTATAGCTTTACGAAAGCAAAGAAAGTTATAATCAATTACACCTACAAATTGAAAAGAGAGGATTTTAAATATAATATGCGCAATAATTACTAATTATTATTATCTATTTCTTAGTAAATTTACTAAAGCATTATTTTACCTTGTCTGTCAAAATTGTCTTCGCGCAAAATACAGACTAAAGCCAAGAATTTATTAACTTCACGTAAATATAAAATTGTTCCATTATTTAACTTGATTAAACTAGAACTTTGATTATCAAATGCTGCAGCCTCTAAATCCTCCCTCAAACTAAAGGAAATATGTGATGTAATTATTTCTATTATGTAGACAGATAAAAGCTTTTATGTAGAAATTTTTGTAAAACATACCCATATATGCAAGAGACATCGATAACAACATCAATCATATCACAACAAAGTTCATAACTTTGCATGTCTACAGGAGAACTATCAGTTGCGATATAAATTTTAGATACTACATCAAATAAAAATGCTTTTTCAATTGCAGAATTCTGAAAAACAAATTACAATTTATTTTGTACAACTATGTGACAAAAATTTATATATTCATATATATATTTATATATTCATATTTTTTCTTACTGATATGAGTATATTAAGTAAATTTTCTAAAGTTGGTAATTGTGGTATCAATTTTTGTACAACTTTACTAAATGCTTCAAATATACTATGATCATATATGGATGTTAAATGGAAACTCAGATGTATTTGGTCACATCCTGAAATGTATACATAATTATTTCTAAGTGCTGTTAATAAAAAAGTTTCGTAATTATTTGTGTTATTTACCAGAATCTGCAAGATCATCATTTGCTCTAGTGTGTATATCTCTTTGTGTTTCCATTTTACAGTCATCAGATAAACCATCAACTTTATGTATAAACACTTCAAATTTTATCGCTTGATTAACCTTGTATGCTTTTGTAACTGTCAAATGAAGTTTATTAAGCGCTTCCATATAATCATCTTGAGCATCGATAACAAAAACTAGTGCTCCACAACCACCAAATATCATATCGCTATCAAAAGTAGGATCAAAGAAGTCAATTTGTCCTGGAAAGTCCCAAATTTGAAATTGAACAAAACTAGAGTTGCTTATATCATCTTTAATAATTTTATTTGTGCTTTCCAAAAACAATGTTTCATTTGGTGACATTTTATGAAAAACTACTTTTTGTATCGATGACTTTCCACTCCTAAAATTAATATTAATTTCATATAATAATCAATAAAAATATTATTAATAACATGATTAATAATATTAAAATAAAAATATGTTAAACACTCGGATACCTGCGAAGACCCATTAATAATATTCTAGGTTTTTGTTCTCCTGCTAAAGGATCCATAGATCCTTCTGTTTCCCCATCAAATGGAGCATATCCAAAATCTTTAGGAAAAGATCCTACATCATAACCAGCTTGATACTGATCATCATCATCCTACGATAATAATGTTATTATTAATACGTAAATATTATCTTAGTATTAATATGTACATATTATCATAAATGATACGTATTTGAAGCTATTTAAAAAATGGTTTATTATAAACTACTATTTTTTATTTTACTCTATTTTACATATATATGTAAAAAACATTTAATTACTTAAAATACATTAGATTTCCAAATATTTTAATAAAGATAAAATTTAAGAATAAAATAAAAGACAAAATCTGATGATTTGAAATAAGAGTGTTTATTTAAGTATTGGGATACTTGTCACAAATATTTAATTATTTCACAATTAACAATATCATTATTAAGTGAGTACCAATATATGTATAAAATACAGTATTAAATTCTTCCGAATAATTTATTTACAAATGATATAAATTATCAACATAGCAAATTGTATCATTGGTGACACTTACCATATTCGTACTTTGTATCTTTTATTTATTTGATATTCCTTTTATGTTAGAATAGACTTTGGATTCACAAAATTTACAATATTATCGCGTAACTACACATTTATGATACTATGTATGCATTAATTGTAATTTAATATCAATACAAATTGTATACATATATACAATTATATGAAACTGTAATAAATCATACACAACAGTTTGATGCAATATCAATGCAAGTTGGACTAAAATATGACCAAATAGACACAAAAAAATAAATATTCATTTTCAATTACATATTTAAACCTCGAAACAAAGAATTGTGCATAAAGTTCATACAACACACTCGAATAACATTCATAGATACTTTAACATGCTATTTCTTTTAACTTTAACACAATTCTATTTCCGTGCTAAATATATTTTTATAACAGTGCATACAAAAATGTATTACAATAAGATTTACAATTTCAAAATATACAGAACAAAGTATTTTGTGTAGCTGTGTAACTATCGTACAATATCAATATCGAATAAACGATGCAATGAAAATAGACATAAATACGAATTACCAACTATGCAACTATACATTACTGATACTGTCGCCATTTTCTTTGCTATATCTGTGACAAACTTCATATACCTAATATGTTTCTGTTTGTGCGAAAAACGTGTACAGCGAAATGGAATAAATGTAAATTATAAGGAGAATTTCCAAAGAAAGAATCACGTAAAATATTATTTTTCAACATGAAAGTAATTGCTACTATTGCATAATTATCTTTTATAAGGTAAGGAGTTAAAAAATTTTGGATATGGCAGAAATTTCGAATTCTACTGTGTTTACAAACGATGCATCTTCTACTGGTGCTTCCGATCTTCTTCAACAAGCGTTCCAACAAGTTGTTGATGATGACGATCATGATAACGAGTTTGTCGCGTTTTTACAAAATGACGACAATGATTCTCAAACTATACACTTAACGCCAGAACAGGCGGCAGCCCTAGGACTAACCTTTGAGGTAAACTCGAATGAAGAGGTTATATATCAACAGGAACAAGATAACGCCACTTCGAACATACCAGAGAATGTTTCTGCAAAAGATAACATTAATGTACAGGACCAAAATTCATTATCTTCTCAGGAATCTATAACAATCGACCAGTTAAATTATCAACCTGAGGAAGTACAAAAGTCCAATGATACTGAATTGATTAAAACAGAGTGCATTGATTTCCAAGAATGGCATATGCAAAAAGTTTCCCACACGGAAGAACTTCAAGATCAAATAGTTGAGAACAATATATCATTAGAAGAAATAAGTTTAAATAGTCAAAATCATGAAGCTCAACAGATAATTGAACATCAGAATAATATAATTCAACAAAGTTCGGGTACACAGACGATAGTTCTAGAGCAGCCTAAAGTACATGGAATAAAAGCAGATGTTACACATGTAAAAAATATTCATGAAAACAATTTGCAATATACTATTGAAGAAAATATAGCACAAAATCAACTTAATACAATACCCAATACCCAAGCGCAAATCTTGCAGAAGCTACCTGTGATTCTACCATCTTCCCAATTTATCATAAAACCTGCACAAACTATATTGAAACCAGCTAAGAACATTAGATTACTTCAGAGTTCAAACAAATTAAGTAGCACAACTGTTAATTCCATTAATGCAGTACATTCACTTAATACTAATTCAAACGCTAATTCTGTATTACTTTCAAAGGCTACAATATTAAACAATTTGTCATCACAGATAATAAAAGCTACACCTATAACAGCTCAATTGTTAAATACTAGTGGTATATCTGCACAATTATTAAACACTCAGCTGTTAACTAGTGCTTGTGAAATACAGAATCAATCTATTGGTACATCACATATTTCAAATACCACTGTAAACACCACATCTGGAGCAACACAAAATATTGTTACTTCACAAATACGTTTGTCTCCAATCGTAAAAACATCACAATCTCTACAAAGGGGAAATGTTCAACAACTTTTAACTCCAGTGCTAAAAAGTGCATCGACTGTGCTTCCAAAAACTAATAATATTCTTAATAATACCAGCGTGACTACAGCTATTCCAGCACAATTTTTAAAATCAGTTCAAATCCCCCCTCAGTTACTTAAAACAAGAGCTGCAATTGGTAAGAAAACTACAGGAACAATTGGAACATCAAAAACTACATCTAATCCTGATACACCAGTTTTGCTTCGGACAGCATCGATTGTTAAAGCTCAAGATTTAAAAACAGCAACCACAAATTCTGCATCTATTTTAAAATCAACCCAAATTTCTTCAACACCAATATCAATTTTAAAACCTCAAGCAAAAATTGCATTTAACAATACAAGTAAGCAAAATGTTACTATTGCAACTCAAAATGTTGCCAGTATTTCAAACAATTCACAAAATAATTCACAAAAAACACCTATAACACAACAAAGTAGTGCATTTGAATCTGCTAAGTCAGTTCAAAGTGAAGCTACCAAACAAAAACTTAATCTTGTAGTAAATGGCATAAATCTTAAAGTTAATAAGAAAGCTAAAGGTACTGTTAAATCTACAACAATAGTAAATGAATCTACAGATACATCTAAGCCATTAGGTTCTAGTGAAAACCCTATACAAATAGTTCAGCAAGGACAAACATTTCATAGGTATACAAATAATATTAGAATAATAATACATACAATGCAATATATTTATCAAGTTCTTTCATTTAATAACAATAATATTTATTCTAGTATACAACGCTTAACACCAACACAATTAAAACAAATTGCTCATGTTCTGCAACAACGTAGTCAAGAAGCAGCTACATCAAATGAAAGAGTAGTATATAGGTAAATAAAGTTATTTAGTTATGAAGTTATTTAGATATTACGAAATTTTATATTTAAATTAACGAAATGTATGTATAGAGTTGTATTTCCTGAAGAACTGGATTTACAAATTAGAAATCCAGGAAATATATTAAAGAATCGTGGTGGAAAAAGAGGTAGACCAAAAAAAAGTGCTATCAGACCTTCCTTACTTCCATCTAAACCACCACCAATTCCTGATGAAGAACAGGAAGAATTGAAGGTTTGTTTTACTTAATTTGCTGTATTTTGAAATTGTTTTATGATTCCAACATATTAAATATAATATTTCTTTAGGATGAAAGAAAGAAAGTTGTAGCTAGAACACGATCTGGCAGACTTTCTCGACCTCCTAGACATATGGTACGGGATTATAAACATTTGCATCATTCAGATTTTCTACAACCTGACTTAGATGATTCAGATGGTGGTTATAGCGATTATAACACCAATAATGATAAACTTGAGGAAGAAGAATCACCTAAAGAATTATTAACAGGGCTAGAAGTACCAAAAAGAAAAATATCAGATCATTTTAGGTGTCCTACATGTAATAAAATATATTTAGGGCGTACTCGTATGGCGAGACATTTTGAGATGCATCCTGACCATGGAAGTCCCGAACAACTACCTCCACCAACGCCTGAACCTGAATTAAAACAAAATGGGGGCCAAGATCCTTTAAAACGAAAAGGAAAAAAGCGAGGTCCTTGGGCTTATGTTACACCAGAGGCTAAGTCAGAAAGACGTCAAATAAAGTTACGAGAAGCAATTTCTGTATGTGAAGATCTTGAAATAATAAAAATAGCTGCAAAACCGGTACTTAACGCACAGTCATTATTTGATTTATTAGTACTAAAGTCCGAAAATAATGTAAGGAACTTTTTGGGCGAATTAAAACAATTAATGGATAAAATACGAGAAAAAACTAAAACAATGTTGACTATTATAAATAATGATGAAGAAACAAACAAAGATTTGATTGATATCAGTGAAGAATCACTTTGTGATGCCTTAGGTCTCAACCCAGGTTTATATAAAATTAATAATGAAGCTCTAAAAAAGGTTGATACTTCTATTTGTACTACCTATGAAAATGAAGAGCCACCCCTTAAACGTCAGAAAACAGATAATTCTGAAGATGCTAAAGAAAATATGGAAGAAAGAATGTCTAGCGGATTTTCTGAAAGTTCAGATCTCAGTGTCTCAGACTTTTTAAGTGAAAGAAGAGGTGACTCTGTGACAAATCCTACTTGTCCAGAGGTGCTATCAGCTTTAACATTAATGCGAAGAAATCCTAGTCCTGTGAATAATGCAGAAAGTAACAAATCTAGCAATGTATCGAAACTTTTAATATCAAATCCAGAGATTCAGAATAAAATTTCAGATAATCCTGGATTCCAAAAAGTGGATATCACTTCGCCAAAAATTTCAAGTTATCAAAAAACGGATTCTCATAAAGAGAATTTTACTAAATTAGGGAACAATTTAGGATCGTCAAACTTTTGTAACATTGAAGATAATTATGACCAATCTAAAATAGAACATATGGAGCAGGCTTTCATAAAATTAGAACCAACAGAACAGGGCTTTGTCAAATTAGAAAATGGATCTATGGAAACTTATGTAAAACAAGATCCTCAGAACTTTGAGAAAATACAAAATGGTTTGAATACCATGGAGAATGGATCTCAGAACTTTATTAAAGGATTCCAAAAACTAGTTTCTAAAATAATTCCTATGTCTGTACCGGACACAAATTGTGTTAAAACACAATCTGCACCATTAGACACAAACTCTTGCAAAATAATGCCTGCTACTTCCAGTTGTAAAATTTCAGATAACCTACCTATACTTCAAGATACAGTACCAATAATTTCTAGTAATTGTGATACTAGTATATTTGAAAGTTCAGAAAATTTAGATATATCAAAAATAACTCAGTACGATCACATAGCACATTTAGATATTCTAAATACAAGTGGAGTAATAGATAAAAACTTACTAATTGATGAAAAATTAGTAGAACAACTGCATCTAGTAGATCAGTCAAATTTAGTTGATGAGCTTGTATCTGAACGATTAAAAAATATTATGCCAGATAATATTTTAGAGAACAATTTGATATCAAATAATTCAAATTTAGATACTGATCTCGATTTTGAAGCATTAAGTGAAGAATTTAATAGAAATACAAGAAGTTGATTCTTGAATGATTACATGCAAGATGTTCCTAAACAAATTGAAGTAATATGTATAGTGTATAATAATATCAAACATATAATTGAAATGTATATGTATGATTACACAATTGTGTAGATATTTTTTTATAGAATTTCTGACAGTATCACACAATCAATATATTATAACTTCCATATTTGAATGAAGAGTATCAATAGTAAAATAATATAATATCTTGTATTCTAATATGTGTATGTAAATAAGACTGTTTCTGTTATATTTATTGTGTATAATGTATATTTCACATGGAAAAAGATAGTGTCATGTTGTATTGACAATGTTAAAAAATGCATTGATGTTATACAAAGAAATTTTACTTTGTTGTATTGTCTTCTACAAATTTTTACTACAACATATAGATACATTTTATTTTTAGTAAACGGTCTTTATAATCATACACATAGTGCAAGTAATACTTTAAGTTTAAGTTTACTTTCTTGAAAGAAGATAAGAAATTAAAATTACCAGGGTTATATATTAAACAACGCGAAAAAAATATAAAAATTTTTTGTACATATAATTTCTCATAGTCGTTGACAGACGTATATTGTAATTTCTTTTTAGTTATAACATTATTATGAACATAAAACAAAAATGTTTATGCACAAATTATTTTACGATTTAATTTTAACTTTCTATATCTATTATTAAATATTTAATAGGATAATACCTGTATTGATAAACTGATGAGTAAAATAAAAATCGTATTTATATTATATCAATAATTTCATTGTAACGACAAAAAAAATATTACAGATTATAAGTAGTAATGAATTAATGTGAATTATTTACAGCTTTTGTATGAAATACTAAATCATTGAAAATACTTTAAACATCAAAAAAATAATTCCATCCACATTGTTATAGCATTTATGTACAGTGAAAATTATTAATTTTCTATTTATCTGTAAATAATGTATTATACATATATAAGAAGTTATTGATATAATTAAAAATTAATGGCACTAATATTAGAAATACTAATCAGAATATAATTAATCATAAAATTGCATAAATGCATTAATTTTGCAGGT
This sequence comes from Bombus affinis, assembly GCF_024516045.1. Lineage (NCBI taxonomy): Eukaryota > Metazoa > Arthropoda > Insecta > Hymenoptera > Apidae > Bombus > Bombus affinis. The sequence continues at coordinate 15,188,197 of NC_066345.1, forward strand.
TTAATTCCTTGTATCTATTCTAAAATCTGCATTTTCAAGCAAATTTCTAGTATATTTATATTTATCTATATCCATATTAATTCTTTGTGATCTCAGGTACCAATTGTAAACAGAATTTCATAATACACTTTAGATTTGGACTATATATTTCAATTTGATATATTTCGTTTTGTGAAATTATACAAATGGTATTTGGAAAGCCACAAATAAATGATCATTCTGTTAATCTTTGTTTTATTTCAATAGTTGTAATTTATGATATAATACAAAAAATAATTATTGTAAACATTGAATTGTTTTTGAAATAGAAAAATACTTACCAAAATTTATATCACCAATAATTAATTACCTATGTCCACTCTCTATTAACATTGATTCTAAGACTGCTGTTAGATTTTCTGGCAATAATGGTTGATGCACCCAACTAGCAAGGAACAACATTTTCCAAGATTCTGTATAATAATGCGCTGTATCTTCCAAAATTGCACGTTTCACTTTTGCTTCATTAGAATATATACTAAATATTGATTCTGCAACTTGTCCTAAAATTAATCATAATCTTATAAGATAGATTAATTATAAAAATATACTGATTTTTATAGATAAAATATAATTGTGTATTTTTACCAAATTTTGAACTAGGCCATGTTGTAAATAACTTGTCCTTGCTAGTTTCTAAAGAAGCTGTTATTTTCATCTGTTGTTCAATCTGAGCAAAATTTTTTACAATGTCGTCCTAGAAAGTAATATTATAATACAAATATCTTTATGACAATAATATTAAATAAAAAATAATCATGTAGAAAGCGCATTACCAATCCATCACAAATAATTTCCAATTTATCACATTGTTCTTGCAAAATTTCAGAATAAGATTCATCTTGTTTCGCTTGAGTTATGTTATTTAGTAATGTTACTCCTTCTAAATGAAGTGTATTCCAAATTTGTATATTTTTATGAATATCTGCAATTAAATCTCGTATATGGCGAGCAGAACCTGTTAAATTTCTTCCTTGTGTTGATTTTGTATGCGTAAGTTCTGTAATATATATTTAATAAAATATGTTTTGTACTCTATGTGCATTATATACATTGCTTAAAAATTAATGTATTAAAAATATTGAACTGCTTACTATTAACTGGGGAGAATTGTCCTTTACTCATTATTTGTATATGACACTCTTTCTTGGTACAGTTCATTACAATTGAACTTTTATGCAAATATACATTAATACAATAAGTCAAAAAATGATAAATACTTAATAACTGTATATTTAAATGAAAAATATATTTATATGTATTTATATGTAATTAAAATTATAATATAATAATAAATTTGTTCATTCATTGATTAATTTAAAATACGTAATTCTTACAGGTATAAAATTTCATGCAACAGCAGAGAATGTCTGCATTGTTTGTACTTATTTACATATGTAAGTATATATGATCATTTCTCAAATTGTATGAATACTCATCAAATATAAAACATAAAAATCACACACTCTTTATTGGCAAAACTTAATGTGTAAGAATTTCAAACATTATCTTATTGGTTATTATTATAAAATAGAATATTTTAAAAGGGAAATATCCAATGGCAATAACGTTTCCATTGAATTCCTAACGGACCATTTACAAAAAACATAAGTATGTGATAAGAAAAAATTAAAGCTTTTTAATAACGTTTTAGATATAATACAATCTTATTAATTTTATGAAATATTACATAAACTCATTAATCATATTTGTCCCTAAATCTGTTACAAAAATTATAAATAATTCGTCTTGAATTTAAAAAATGTAGAACCAAAGGATACAGATGGCGCGCGCGATATAACATACGCTCAATTATGCGGTAAAATCAAATTTAAAACAGTTTGTATAATCTTTTATCAATACAAAAATACCTTTATATCGCAATGTTATTATTGTTTGTGCCTATTGTAGTGAGGTTTAAAGCCTAATATAATTTTTGGTTACATAAGTGCGCGTTTACTACAATTGTAGTTGCTTTTTAATATATTACAAATATTATGATTCGATTGTAATCTTTATATTTCAATGTAACGGAAAAAGACTAATACCAGTTTAAATTTCACCAAGATTTAATCTCAAATACCGTATATGCCATACCATATCTGATATATTGTTAAAAAGAAATTGAAGATTCAATTGTTATAAACACGTAAAACTTTATTTAAACAAAATTGAAAGTTATGTATGTAATCATGTAAGTATACATAAATTTTACTGAATAATAATACAATACTTTCTCTAATTGAACAAACAATTACCCAATCATTTACATTAGAAAAGTAATTATCATTATTATTCATTATATTCGTCATATTTCTAGGAAAAATATCTGTGCGACGTAAAAATAAACACCCAGTTATAACATTTTAGTTGTTTCAGATAAAACCAGGAAAAACAAGAAAGGAAATAAAAACGACATCACATGGTGGATAGAATGGAAATTGCGAAAGTGTATATTTACGCACATGATAAGCCGAAAAGTGATTTGTATCAGATGCAGCGCGGTTCGACTCTGTTGCTTTTGTTCGGAGAACGGGTCGGGGAACAAGGTCACGCAGGTAAAATGGCAGTCGCCGAACGGAGTTCAGCTGTGTTTCAATCATAAGCTCGCGGTCTTGGAAATTACAGGAGCAACCGCGTAAAGAAGAAGAATGGAACGTGCTCGAAAAATTAGTTTCGAAAGCAAAGTCTAGCGAGTGTCGTTGTCGCGTCTCGCAATAATATACACCGGCTTCTTGTCGTGTTTCCCCTCGACCAATCTGGTTAGCTGTACTCTGAAAGTCTCGAGTCGCCGTGGCAAACGCGATTCACGCTCTCGCATCTCATAGATCACGCGAGATCCTCATCGAGTGTCGGGTTGGAAATTATCTGAAGGGAATCGATCGAGCACGACGAAGCTTTCGAATTACGGTTTCACGCCACGGATCGAAGAGAATTCGGCTTGGTGCGGTGGTCGTAGTCGAAGCCGGATCAACTCTCAAAAGCAGTCGTCAACGGAGAAGAGATCGATTCGATCTTTTCGGGATTGAAGAAATTTCAATCCAGCAGATCTCCTTGCAACTTTTACACTTTCATCGGCGGGTACACGGTGAAAAGAAAAAAAAAGAGATCCGACGATGTGACGTAACTGCGCGGCATGATAATAGATACGAACGTAAACCACCTGCGTCCACGATCAGATAAACGGACCGAATTCGAGTTCGGCAAGCAGAAAGAACACGTCCGACAAGGGATTTAGTGTTTGACCTTCGCTGAGAAATCCTGTCAGCAGCAACAATGAAAATGGAGGTAAGTTTAGTGTACACGCGTATGAATAAGAAATTGAGCATGGAAGAGCAAAATCTTACTGTCATACTATCGTACTACGTATCTTGCTATCAAAACGTACTATTTATATCGCCAGTCGTATAAGTATTAGGACACCTGTTCGTTACATTCATTCGGACAGTCTAACAAATTGTACTTCATTTAATACTTATTGCAAGACTTTATTGTAATATTTATAAAAAAGTAACTGGAAAATAAAAATAGTGAAATATTAGAAAATGTTCTAACACTTATGGCCGGTAGTGTACGTGAGAATCAACGGTGTAGAATTGACCTTTTTCCATTGTGTCAGAACAGATTAACATCTGACGCGTAGATGCTATTGTATCGATATTTTTCTCTGGTAGAAGTTACCGTACGAATTGATCAACACAGCGGTACTTTTAAACGACGATCGAGCAGGGAAACGTCAATGGGATTCCCGATTTCTCTCGCGAGCTCTGATATATACGACTCATTACCGATCGCAAAGTGTCGCTTATTCCAAATGAGTCAACGAATTAATTGTTCGAGAAAGTATCTTGGAAAAGATGTCACGATACTCAATGTCGTTTAGTCGGGCAATTTTAACAGAATCGTTCCATCGTCGCTCGAAAGCGGTTTATCCAAATGAAAAATGCGTGAATTCACACGTGTCAGCGTGTTGCTCTCGAAAGACTGGTTGGACGACTATTCAAATCAGTTCGTACGCGATTTTTGAACGTGAGTAGCTCGATTCACGCTTTCTCACTGGAAACTCGATTTTCTTCATTCGGATAACTTAAATGTGAAAGATTATACCTTTCTGATGATCGGTTCGATATCATCTAATCTGTGAAATATTTTAAAAGCATAATTAAATTCAAAACTGTTATTCTATTCATGTTCGTTTAGATTGAAATATCCTTGGTTACTCGTGGAACACAGTAACAGAAAAATTTAGCCTAATCTTTTTATTCTTATTTTAATGTTTCGTTCTTTTAGTATTTTTTTTTTTTTTATTTATAAAGAAATATTCATATATCGAATTAAGCAATAAAGTTGATAGCATAAAGGTAACCATTTGAGATAAGGTAGAACAATAGTAATTACAAACTATTCATTAAGCAAGCGTTAAAATAGAATTAAATTCAATTCTTTCGTCGTTTCATTATTTCCCTTCTTTGTTTTCTTTATTCTTTATTCTTTCATTTTCTTTTTTTTTCATTCTATACGTTCTTAAGATCACGTAGTACTGGATTCTACGAGTAGTTTTTAATGTTTTTATTATGACATTTTATCAACTAATGAAATATTTCAGATGTTTCTAACGCGTTATCGGATACCGTGAAAGAAGCTTTCAGTCGAGGACGGTGGTTAACACCGGTGACGAGATTGTGGACAAATGTAATTCAAATGCAAACTGTCGAGAGATAGTTGGCAACTCGCGGTTGCACTTGCACGCGTTCACGGAGGAACCGGTATCGTGCATCTTTCGACGTGCATATATAATGGTATGGCTCACGAAAGTATTTGTACACTTATTGTAAAAATCCTTTATGTGTATGCATTACATGCGTTATATAAAACATTAAAAAATTTCATGAGTACTTTAATAAGACACAATTGGCACGAAGCCAAAAGAATAATTATATTGGTAAAATTTGGAGCAGATTTGATATAATATAAGGATCACAAAAAAAAGACACGATAAGTACATTTCAATTGGCTTCCTGATTTTAGCGCTACTTTATGATTAAACAGTAGGATTCTAATGACATACAATGGCAATAAAAAGTATTTATACGTATCTTCCTTAACGAAACTTTTTTTTTTGTTGACTTTTATATATTTTATTTATTTAATTTTTATTTGTGCATAGTATCATATTTTTTTAGCCATACGATACTACTATTAAACGATACAAAATTTTAAATACTTGGACTTAATTAATTACTATGTAAAATAATAATAAATATAATGGTGCACAATGCTTTTTGTTAAATTGGTATTCAAATAAAAACAACTTGACAGGTTCAAAGATATAGATATGTAAGTCTTTTAAAAATAGACGATAAGCTGATGGAGTTTTGTAGAAACTAAAAGAATAATTATTAAAACAGGCATTATTTCAATACTACGATGAGTAATGCTTTGGAAGAACATATGTTTAACTTCAGAACCGAAAAAAAGGATAAGGTTGGTAATACGAGACTCACTGAATTTTAAAAAATAAAAAATATAGATATTTTTGTTCCGTAGTATGTCGTCTTCGTATTTAATAATGATTGAATTTCTACCAGTGTTCGAATACTTTCGTGAGCTATTGTATGCACGATTTTTTACACGCGACGAATCATGTAGCCCGCGATCGAACACGAGACGAGCATTCCACGTTGTTCCCGTAAATTGGCTGCGCTTTGAATGCTTATTAATTTCCGCGGGGCGTAATTATCACGCATAAGAAGTATCGTACGGTGTCCGTTGCGTTTCTCAACGGCATCGATGCTGTTTAATTTAATTACATATAAGGTATGTGGGTCGTCGTTGGACGTAGCACGGTTAGTCTTGTTTCTAAAGCGATTCGACAGATGTTTCAACGTCAGGTATATGAAAAATTGAAACAGCTGTTGCGCTTTCAACGATCTTGATGATAATACCATTAATACTATTCGAGAAACGCGATGCTGCAACCTCATGCATTTGTTCTCTGTCGCATGTCGTTTACGTTTTTGAAGTCTATTCAGCGTTAGAAACTTTCAGAATTTTGTAGGTTTACATACGCATACGTGTACAGTGGATATTAGCGAGAGTACGTAAGAAGTGTATAACGACGATTATTAGGCATTCTTAGATTTACGCTGACGATCGTAGAATGAAAAATATCCTTTAATCTATAAATCAAGAGAACTCTACAAATTGACTTCCTAACTACAAATTTCGCAGCGATAAATCATAGGAGCAATCGTCCGCAGACACTTTAGTTAATTATGTATTCCGAATGAGAATCACGGAGTCACTAGGGTCAGTGAGAGATTTTCTCCAGCAAAATAAGATCCGCGTACGCCGACAATTTATTAACGGGTTATCCTCGATCTTGTATCGACCTCGAAATTTATTATCCTTCGACGAAATCGAGCGTGTATCAGCAGAGAGGAATTTTAAGTCGGCCAATTGATACGGATGAAAACGACGACGGGGGGTTACGTCGCCGAGAAGGAAGGAGAGGCAGGAAGATGATCGGTGGCCCATTTTTTTAGAAAGGAAACAGGCACGGGTTACAGTTAAGCAGCCGTGTTAGCCGCTGCTGTTCAGTTTTCAATGAGCAGCATTCCAGACGGCCGGCCAAGCTACAGCTGCTCACCTGGAAACCCTTCAACAAACTCGTTTCAGTAATATTCGGTTCCTACGCGGAAGTGCGGGCGAAACACCTGAGCGAGCTTGCTTCCTTCTGCGAGCCGCGAAAGAGCCGACCCTCTATCCTTCCGTTCTCGGACAGAAGGACATGGCAATAAGTCGCGCGTAATCCGCAGCAAGAGCTAGATCGAAGGATCTGGCCGATCGCGACGATCCGGTGATTGATTGGCCGAGTTCCATTGTCCCGGAGGCTGGGATGAAACTGTGCAATCGTACGTTACGACGAAAAGGTTCCTTTCGTTTCTAATCGCGAACGCGTGTTTTCCCTTGCGATCTGCATTCAAAGAGATCGTTCCTCCACGCGTGGGATCCGTCGAAATGATAAAAACGATGGAGGGAAATTCTCTAAATTTCTAGAATGAAACACTGGCTTTGATTTTTGTCTACTGTTTAAATGATCGTTCATTGATTGATTTAATCTCTTGACAGTGTGATGAAATGACGAAGAATTTGAAATGAACGATTTTGAGACACCCTTCCAATTTTTCTATTGGAAATAAATATTAATAACCGGGTTACGTGTAACGATTAACATTATTACGGTTTTTATACATTTATAGCAAAATTCAAAGGCACAAGAGCGTATAGAATGCACATGATACGTAAAAATATATAAAAATATCCAAAGTATACTATACGTTATTATATTTAGTTTGTAAGCGAAAGAAATCTTTTCTTCACGTGTGTTCATAAAAATATAAATTTACATAAACATCCGCAGTTTAACGATATGTCATTCAGATCTGAAATTTGTAATACTGTATTATTGCCTAAGATTTTCTTATAGTGCACCGTGAATTAATCTAAAACAATACACGAAATAAGTATACATACCAATATTTAGGTAGTACATTCAACATATAACAGTAACGAAAAACTCATTGAAAGTTTGTTTAATCGCTATGTTATATCTGTGCCTCTTTTTTCTAAAGGTAATTATTTGTAGTGCTAAGCGAAATTCTGACATGTCATAAAGAGAAATCTACAATATAAATTGTACACATATAACTTTCTGTTATATCAAATATGATATCTTTAGATATATGGATATTGTTATCGCCGCATTATCGAGATGTCTGAGTCACAGAAAATGGTCATCAAAGTAACATCCGTTTCGCGTTGTCATCGAACGATCTGTCGATCGGCAGCAAAATCGACCTTGGCTTCGATCCGAGGATCTCCATTTAAAGGGTTACGATGTTTCCAATTAAAATCCACGTCCACACATTAAAATCGATTGTAAACGCGTGGACGAAGCTTTTGTTTCGTGGTGGTCGCAGTGTAGAATCAAAGGGCAGTTATCGGTCGCGATACCAATTGATAAAATCTGGTTAAGTATAGTTAGATAAACTATTGAATTCCTCAGGCGTGAGCCGCAACAAAATCGTTAGACTATTCGCATTGTTTCGCGTTATCGTCGAACATCGCGAGATTCGGTAAGCTGGAAAAGCGATTCTGGTTTTATAACGCGTTAAATAACATGGGAAAGAACTAGATAATACAGTGCCACGCATTATACATTGATTACGATTTGATTAAGGAATTGATTAACGAACATGAGAAATGTGTTTTCTACTTTTTCTTATTTAGCCGAGTGAAGTGAGTGTAAAAAAAAAGATGCTGAATAAGAAAAAACGTTCGCTTGTTTTTCTTTCATTCTTTTTAATGAAAGTATAAAACGTGTCTGAAACATACACGTTGTTGTTGAAATGTGATTTTACAAAACTACAGATTGTCGATCTACAGTGATTTTGTTCTTTATAAAATCACTGTATGCGTAATAAAGTAATATAATGTGATAAAATTGATCTTGGAAAGTCAACGGGTCCGTGCAATTTTATATTTCTGTGAACGTAATTAAGAAGGTGGAATTTAAATGGAGATTACGAATACTTTGCATATCTTATAGATCTTTGTACATGATATCCATTCTGTGCATTCTTGAGCCACTAAATTTTCCATAAATACATAAAAATCCCTAATCTAGTAATAATAAATTAAAACTCATAATTATCAAACTTTATGCAACTGTATTGTTATACGTGAGCTCTTTAATTTCAGCATATTTAGTATCTAGAATAATGAGAGAGATACAAATTTTTCTAAATTGCTAATCCAAGCAATAATATCTAAAATTAGCCGTTATATAATTGAATCGTGTATCTAATTCTAATCTATAGACTGCACATACTTAAGTAGAATATATTTCACCCACTAAATATTATAACGATTAATCTACTTTGAATATCTTATATATCATATATTAGTGCATTCTATGCATCTTTATGCTTTTAAAATCCGCAGTCTACCTCAAGTTTGTTAATTGACGATTTAAATTTATAGCCCGCTGATTCGATTCCACGAAGACCACCGTGTGCACAGCAAGTTCTGCTACTAGCCATTAATTTGCCATTATATGGCACGCTTTGCTAAAATTCACGTACTGTTATTTACAAATTGACAAAAGCGCCTGAATACTTATTCAATATATGTTTAAAGAATTACGAAAGCACGAGTAACGCGGAAATAATAACAGCCCGTTAAATAGCGTACGTAAAAGAAGATCGATCCATTTCGTTCGATGTAGCTTGTGCAAACAAGCCACGTTAGTGGTGCACGCTCGTTCTCGTACAGAAAACCTGATTAGCTTCTTTAAGAGCATACTATAAAAATTTTGATGGATCGTACCGACGAAGTGAAGAGAGCAGAACGGGTTAATCGTATGGCAGTCGTGTTCAGCTAGTTTTCTGGAATTCGCTTCCCGTTAGCGAGACGATCGACACGAGGTAGTCTGGAACTTGATTCGTCTCGTGGTTTGTATTCTTTTTTTTTCTGCTTCTCATTGGATTTTTCTCGTATCCTTCGCCCGCATGAAAATCAAGGATCGCGACTAGTGCAATAGGAAGGTTCGTAAACCGCGGAGGCGTTCAGAGACCGGTGTTTAAACTGGTCACACGGTTCATGTTGAAATTGGAATCGAGGGTCAGGTTGCGCCATCATTAATTTAACAATCTGAAAACACCGGTTACTATAATTACGCGAGCCTGCATGAATGCAATCGCGTCCGCCGTGAGGTAGAATTAAAGAGAATCCTCGACTGGAAAAATGTGGAAACGCGGAGGATTCCACGACTTGCTCATCCATCAAAGTCTGCTTCGCGCTTGACGTTACGGAAACATGCGTCGAATCGAGTTAAATCAATGGAAGAGAGAACAATTTTGAAGAACGTTTTTCGTTATTTTTTTGGCGATTTTAAACTTTTTGTGATTCTTCGAGTTTCGATCGTGTTCTTATTAGTACGTCGCGCTTCGTTCCGATGAAGATTTTGCGTCTTGATGTCATTATTTGCGATAGCGAGATCCTCATTTTCAAGTCCGTCCTGAAAAAGCGAACAACGGACTAATAAAAAGGCAATTGAAACTGAAAAAATCACAAATGTATCATTATTCGATCTTTTAACTTTCGATCTGTAATCTTCCTGCTTTTTCTTTTTATTTGAAAGATACAGTCTTTTTTGTCAATTTGTTTTAAATTCTCTATCGTTTCATCTATAAAAGATGGAATTGAACGTGATACCATTTCGTTGCAGGCGGAGCATAGGTTGGAGCAGCTGAAGAAGGCGACGGACAGAATACAGAAGGAGATCGAAGAGGTCACGGAGAGGGAGCACGAGCTGAGAAACGTGGGTAGCATTAAAACCACGTCCCACGAGACGGTGGATTCCAAGGTATGCTTAAAACTTCACGTACATGTATATACATGTGTGTTACGTGTACATATGTACATTCGTGTCGACCATGCTCAAGGTCGTTGAACAAAAGAAAGAAAGAGTAAATGCCTGCGTAGTCCTTATAGGGACGAAACGCATCGGACGGCTGTGATGTCCGTGAGCGACGAGGACGATTATACACGCACTTACTGATTTAATGATTCATCACGTAACGCACTGTTTCAATCTTGTTACGGACGTGATGGGAATTCATCGATGAAAAATTAGATCTTGCGCCACAAACTTAGAAGAAATACTGTTTCAATGAACATTTTTGTTAAAACAAGTTCTACGATGTGAAAATATTATACATTGAATATTTACCACAGAAAATTGTAGTATATCCCTCTTACTATTATTTTTATATACAAAATTTATATACATATATTGTCAGTGTTATATAAAAAACTTTGAAATTTCATTAATATTGTAATGACACGACTGTCGTGATTATATCGATAAAATTTGAAATAAACTTGGAGATGTATATAGACTATACGAGATATTTAGTGCAAACATGTATTTAATAAAAAATTAATATACAACTTGGATATTCATTTTAAACATATAATAAGTGTACAAAGTGGTCCCACTAGGTATCGAGGATCATTGTATAGCTATTCAATACTTTAATTGTATTAAATATCTTCGTGATCTCTACGAAATATATATTTACACCAATACATATAGATATACTGTTGGTGGAATTTTAAGATACAGAAAGTAGAAATACTGATAAGCGATCAAAGTTACACATTTGTTTAATGACTTAAACAGTTAACCCGAAACGGGTCAATCGTTTCTACCTTTTATCTCCAGAAGATAAAGATAAATCATGATAGAAAGTAGTGAGTGACATTTGTATACTATTGTACATTATATACTGCCAATGTTTATGAGTCGAATAAATTCTAATTTTATCATTAATTATACTTACTAAGTGCCTGAGATTAAATATAGCGAATTCTTGAAGTAATTTTATATGCAAAATATTCTGTAGACAGAGCAGAGTCGATCAAGTATAACAGCTTACTTTTATATTTATAGTGGGTACATTTAAGCAGAACGGAACTAACGAGGATCGTGAGCCAACGTCATACTCTTTCGTTCGCCAAAATCGTGGCACGCTTTCGATAATGGAAACAGACGCGCGATCGCCAGATTAATAATCTCGGCATGATCGCGCGATTTTCTATACTTTACGCTAATTAATTAGCAACAGGCGTGCGAAGTAATTGCTACAGGACGCGAGAGTGTGCACATTTATTTCGCAAACAGCCGGTTACATTCGGTTTTCGTAACGCTGCCAGGCCACGATTTCGATGAAAATATCTTATCTGCCGATATGTTAAAGTTAATGTAATGCCATTTTCCGTGAAACGGCCATTTTTTTTGCTCTTGACGTGACTATTGTGTCGTGCTGATAATAATGATTGAAAATGTAGCTCTCGTATAATTTGCGCTTGCTAAATAATCTACAGTGTATTACAAAGGTCGCTTTTGTTCTTAAAGATAATGCGAAGTTATTTCGAATACACTCGTTCTCTATTTGCAAATAGATTGTCGCGTGACTAAATTCTTACGACGTTACCATTACTGCTTCTTTTTTTTAATTAGAATTATCTTCATTTCGAATTGCAACAAATTCAAAACGAATGTATTAACAATTTCCTGCAATAATGTATAACAGGTGCGTCGCATGCCACAAGCTTTGGCCTCGGGAAAATTGAAGAGGACAACGTCCACGCCACAAATTCTGGAAGCAGTCAACCTTACACCGTCTACGCCTACCTTAACGCCAAAGATGACGAATGGAGTCATATCCAGTCGCACTACTCCGACACCTTTGCGTTTTGCAACGGCACCTAGTCAGAAAGGGCTGATGCACAGGTTTCTGGCGACTAGGGGGAAAATATACAAACCAAAATCTGCAGGTAACGACGCGCTAACACCACCCATGGCACCCAGTATCACGCTCAATCCGCTGAGCATCAAGGCTTTCAATAGAAGTCTGGAAATTCAACTCGAACCAGACGATGAGCCCAAGAAGCCTCCCGTTAGAAAGGGATACGTCCCTGTAGAAGAAAAAATTCAAAAGGAATTACATGAGATGAAAGAGCGAGAAAACGAGCTTAGGTAACATGTTTATTTTTAATTTTATTTTACTTTTATAATAGTTAATGTATTCATAACTATTATTTAAGCTGTTCAGAGGCTACATTGGTCAACCCTATAAATTGAAAAATACACAAAAATGACGATGTTACAAATATTGTTTTTCATTCTTTTAAAATTAGAATTTAGAATTAGAATTTACTATTATTTGCGTCATCTTCTTGCGATGAATGAAGTCATTTGTACCTTGACAATTGAATATTAATCGCGTACTTGTATAATGAAATTAAAAAACGAATAGAAGATGGAGTTGATAAATGACAAGATATAGATACTTTAAATGTTATTTTTTTAAGAACTGTAACTAATATAATTGATAATTTAATGTCATTTTCAATCATACATTATTATCGGATTAAGTGTATTTTTGAGGTAAATTATTATAGTTAATAGTAATAATTTATACGTTTTTCATTTCACGATGTAACAAACAATTACATACATTTTTAGATTAATGCGGTCTCAAATGTTGGCCAAGTCTCAACCAAATCTTTTGGACATTGGAAATGATAACGATTCCGATATCTATGATGGTTCAAGTTCGTTAAGAAGCGGTACCTCAACAAATACTTTAAATGAGGATGAAATAGAAAAAGAAGCTAAAGGAAAACATAAGGTATTGCTAGTTCTTTTAAAAATTCCGAATGCGTTAATTATTATTAATTAAATGTATATAGCATATTTAATATATGTGTTTGTCGATGATTAATTATTTGTTTTTATCAAGTATTGGAATGAATTATTACGTATAGATGCATGTGTTCATATCTTCAAACGATGATGAATTACTAATCTTTATTTAATTCTATAGCCAAATCCACGACGTAGGAGCACTCTCATCGCACAATGGGAAAATTTGATAGCTGCAAAAAAGGAGTCTAATGACAATAACAACGAGAGCGATCTAAATTTTTAAAAAATTTCACCACCTTGTAAAAAATAAGTAATCAACGTTTATCCTCGTCTTAACATTATCCCTTTTAAGTACTCAAATCATTTAAGTTAATGGTATGAGCCTTAAAGTGTGCTGCAACACTTTTAGTATTTCAAGCACACATATGTATATTTCAGGCTAATATATATTGCTGGTTTTATTCACTTTTTCAGTTTTCAAATTAATTTATTTAATGTTACGATAAATATTTATTCAAAAGTAAAACATTTACCTGATTAAACATATATTATATTTAATGTCTTTTTTGTTTCTTTTTTTTTTAATGTTTTCAGTATTAAGAAAAAAAATTATCAGTAATGAAAAGAAAATTATCTTCCCTTTGTACGGGTCAACAAATATTATTAAGTATTACAAGCACATATTTAATATATCCGCTTGTTAATTGTAATATATATACCTATTATTATATTATATAGACACATAAAAATGACTGAGAATTCCTAATTCTAAAGATTTCCTTTAACATGTGCTATATAATCGTTATTATAGATCATATAAGCAAGATAATATGTATTATGTACTTAATCAATTGTAAAGAATAATTGTATTCAATTTACTTGCATATGTGATAGTATCGTTCCGATATAGTAATAATAAAAAAATAGTTGTAGTGCAACTATGTAATTAATAAGATACATATTTCAAAACTTTTTCTTGTATTTTTTTAATTATAAACAAAACACCTAAAATGTATTAAAAATATTTGTTTTGAACCATAATAAAAAATATAATAAATTTACATTTTTTTATATAGACATATTAAATTGTAAATATAGATAGTTCTTGATGAATGAATATTAATAAAAAACTTAACATACCTACAATAAGTATAACCATAACCTGGTCTGTACATTCATAAGATATAAATAAAAATAGTTATATTTTTATACGTTTATTTACTATAACATATTTATTAATTTTTTATTTTGTAGATACATCGTAGATAATTATATTTTATTTGCTATGTCCGAGAATTGACAGAAGTAACTTTTTTATTATTTTTCATAATATTAATTTACAAACAATTAATTACATGTATGAAATACAATACATTAATAAATCACTTCTTTACAATATATTATAACATGTAATATAAAATGTATAAAATCTCTGTATTAAATATTTTTCTCATATTGTGAATATCTGTGTCAGTATAATTATTGACTTCCGATTGTGAATAATATGCGAGCTTTTCCACGTGTCGTCGAGTAATACATCGTAATAATGAATCTTTCAAATGCAAAAAAGACAATAAATGAAGAAATCGAAATTTCATTATTAATAAATGTCGTTAACAATGAAGGTAAATGAATGATTTTGGAATATACGTATATGTTTATATATCGTATTAGGTTATATTCTCGGTCAATATATTTTGCTATAATCAAATTTTATTTTATATTTTATGTTACTTGTTTCAGGTCATAACCTTCCTATTTGTGTGCAACATATATTAAATGGAAATTATAAAGATGTCATAAATAATAAGTTATGTTCAAATCTAATTCAAGAATTGAATAATAGCAGTAATATTTCCAAATTAATAAATGACAATATAGAAAAAACAAACTCGCATGATTCTTGGCTATGCACAGGCATAGCTTCTTTACTATATTTTATTCAACAGAATTGGACAGGTCCACAAATTGAAAAAGATATTGAATGGCAAAAAATTGATGAAGAGAATATACTTAGAAATTTATCGTTACACGATGAATGTAATGCAAATGTTAAAATGTCAGATCTTCTTTACTTTTCTAAGATGATATTCTCAAATGAAATTCTACAAAATGCTTATAAAAGTTGTATATGGTGGTTATTTAGAGCAAATCTTTTACATCAACTTATACTAAATGAAAGTTCCGGTACAATATTTGATGAGACTGAACAGTTGATTCAGAAAATCAATGATTTGCAAATGTTGAAAGAAAATTTGTATTGCAAAACATTATTTTATATTGAAGCTGCACAATTTTATTTTTATTATAGGAGAATTCAAAATTCAGAAAAATATGTTAAACTTGCTCAAGAAGAAGCGAAATTAGGCTTAAATCTTGAAGGTGCATTAGGTAAACGTACAAAATATCAAGAAGACAAGGCACAACTATTTTTAGGAATAACTTTAGAAAAGGAACAGTTTCCTTCTAGATGTTGTGAAAATTTACCAAAATCTTTGGATTTGAATGATGATATTAGATTAGAACATATTCAATTTTCTACAAATATAGAAAATACACAATTAGGAGCAGTAGAAGAAGCTATTGTATTAGCAAAATAGTAAGAATATATTTTACATTTTTGTTATACTATATTTATAAAGCAAAACTCATATTTTATTTTAAATTTTACTTCTAATAGCATTCAATTACAGTTATCACAACCAAAGGATAAATTAACAGATGAAGAAGTAACACCTTATTTAACTGTAAGTATTTTTGGCTTTTATATTTTTTATTTTCTTACCAAAGATTATTTTTTAATAGGTTGTGGTAAATAATACAAGAAATTGGTCCTTAAAAATAGCATCTCTATATCATCGGTGTTCTTCAGAATCTGAGGATAAACGAACTGTTGAACGATCAATGATACAAATGGAATATTTAATACATGAACTAAACAAGTCAAAAATCTGTGTTGCAAACAGAATGGACCTATTCTTTGCCAGTGGTCTTAAGCCAGTTTGGGCTTTAGAACAAATGTGGGCACAATTGATGCTAAGTGTTGGGTTAGTAAAGGGTGCTTTGGATATTTTCTTGAAGAGCAAACTATGGGAAGAAGCTATTACTTGTTACAACATATTAGAGCTAAGACATAAAGTATATATTCTAGTTTATGTAATTTCTTCTTAGCATACGTGAAACAAGTAAATTTATATTTTATTTTTAATTTTAGGCAGCAGAAATTATTCAGCAAGAAATATCTAAAAAACCATCAGTTCAATTATGGTGCTTATTAGGTGATGCAACTCAAGAACCTAATTGTTATAAAACAGCATGGGAACTATCTAATAAAAAAAGTAGTCGAGCTCAAAGACATTGGGGATTTTTTTATTTTGCCAAACAAAATGTGCGTACATAAATATAAGCTTGAAAAGTTTTCCCTTTTCTTAGTAATTTAATTAAATACATATATTATTTTTTATTTTTAAGTATGAGGAAGCTATACCACATTTAAAATTATCAGTTGAATTAAATAACATTCAAGAAAATGTTTGGATTAGACTTGGATTTGCTGCTTTACAAGTGGAAGATTGGAAATTGGCAGCAACAGCATATAAACGTTATTGTGCACTAGAACAAACAGTATGTATTAATATTTTCAATTATTAATTTGTTATGTAATAATATATATTAAAGAATTTGGCGATTTAATTATAGACATTCGAGGCTTGGAATAATTTAGCAAAAGCTTATATAAACCTAGGTGATAAAGTAAAAGCTTGGAAATCTCTTCAAGATGCTTTAAAGTGTAACTATGATCAGTGGCAAGTTTGGGATAATTTAATGGTTGTTAGCATTGACTTAGGACACTTTTCAGAAGTACGTACACATAATATTAATAAAAATAAAATTTAACTCTTCCCAAAAATCATATATCTTTTAACGATTTATGTCTTTTACACATTCTTCTAGGTAATTCGATGTTATCATCGTATTTTAGACTTGAAAAATCACCATTTAGATGTTCAAATTCTTGATATACTTACTGATGCTGTATTAAACAATGTAAATGATTCAGATGGAAAGCCTGCACAAAAATTACTTCCAAAAGTTTTAGAATTATTTGGAAGAATTACTTCATTTATACCTAATAATTCTGATGTTTGGAGAATGTATGGACAACTTACTTTTCTTAAAAAAACTGATATTGATAATGACAAAGCACTACACTATTTACACCAAGCACATCGTATTGCCGTATCAGATCCCAAATGGCTTTTACAAGAAGAATCAGTTCAGAAAGTATTACAATTGTGTTGTATGTTAGCAGAAATGTATTTGCAATATGTTTCCAATTGTGAACCTAAGAAAAAAAGAACACTGTTAGCAAGTGCAAAATTATCTCTTCAGGGAATTGTGAAAAAAGTTAAAGATAAAGAATGGAATATTGAAAAGATTTGTCTATCTGTAGAAAAAGTTGAAAAATATTTAAATACTGTAATAATTGAATTAGAAAAAATAAAATTGACAAATTGAATATATTTTATTTTTACTATATGCAAAATGGCCGCATTATGTACTAATTTTTACTCGGAAAGTACAAAATTATATTGTAATATTATTATATGTTAGCATTAATTAATTTTTACGAAAATATAATTTAATAAATTTTGTTCAAAGTATTTTATGATTATTTCAAAAAATTACATATAGTCTTATGGAAATTAAGTATTACGTTTGCTCTTATCACTATTTTTTCACAGTTTGAATAAATTATAAATTTACATACATTTAGCTTTATGGATATTAAATCATAACTTTACATTGGAAATGTAAACTTTAAGATAGCCAAGTTTATGAGCGTGTGATAGTATCCATGGTAATTTATCTATAGTCGATTCGTAAAAATTCTACGTTAGGTTAATATCAAACGATGGCATGGCAACTACTTAGTCTTACTTCAATTACGATCACGAGAACGTAACTCTGAGCAATATAAATAAATCAGTAAGATTTTATAAAAAAAAACCTTATAATATATTAAATATATTTTACATATCAAGAAAGTTAAGTAATTATGGAAGTATTAAAAATTTTTATATAAAAATATATAAAGTTTATGAATTACAGAAACTTTAGAGACTATAAGCATATTAATTTTTTAAAATAAAATTTACTTAATTGTAATTCATTACTTTTTTTAGATGGCATTTGCTGGAAAAGTTGTATTAATAACTGGAGCTAGTTCTGGCATTGGAGCAGCAACTGCTGTACAGTTTTCACAACTTGGTGCATTATTATCATTAACAGGTCGTAATATACAGAAATTAAATGAAGTCGCTGAACGATGTAAGTCTGACAAACCATTAATTGTAACTGGAGAACTAACTAATGAAAGTGATGTTGAAAATATTATCAAATCCACTATTAAACATTATGGTAAACTGGATGTCCTAGTTAATAACGCTGGTATATTAGAAAATGGAGGCATAGAGAACACTTCATTAGAACAATATGACAGGTATAAGTCTATCTTTTGTATATCTAGCTTAAATCAATAAAATTTAATCTTAATTTTATACAACATATTAAACATGTAAATATTTTAGAGTTTTCAACATAAATGTACGTTCAATATATCATTTAACAATGTTGGCTGTTCCATATCTAGTAGAATCTAAAGGTAATATTGTGAATGTATCAAGTGTAGTTGGAATAAGATCCTTTCCAGGAGTTTTAGCATACAGTATGAGTAAATCAGCAATTGATCAATTCACACGATGTATAGCTCTTGATCTTGCACCAAAACAAGTATGTTTGATTTGAAAACTTATTAATTACAATAGTAGCTTTTATATTTAATCTTTAAATTATAGGTGAGGGTTAATGCAGTAAATCCTGGTGTAATAGTAACAAATCTTCATAGAAGTAGTGGAATGTCAGAAGATCAATTAAAAGCATTCTTTGCTAAGAGTAAAGAAACTCATGCACTTGGCAGAACAGGAGATCCTAACGAGGTTGCAAAAGCAATTACATATTTGGCAAGTGACGATGCCAGCTTCACTACAGGTGTAACTTTATCTGTTGATGGAGGAAGGCATCTCATGTGTCCTCGCTAAATTATATTTTATATATGGTGGAAATAATAATTTTATGCCTTTTTAATTAAAAGTATGATAAAAGTCACATTCAACATTAATATATTGTATTCTTTTTAGAAATATTCCTCATGTTAAAAAGTAACGTTTCTCAATAAATAAATAGTTTAAATTTTATTTCTTATTATATAATGTTCACAATTTATTAACCTATACTAATTTACCACATTATTTGCTGATTTATAAATATAGAACTATTATCTACTCGTTTAAATTGTGTTGTAATACCACAATAAAAAAACATAGCAAAATACTTTAATTATATTAAGACAAAAATGATTTCAATATTGCTCAAATTGAAATAAGAAGATAATTGAATTTAAACGCAGACGATTTTATTTTACAAATCTGCTTATATTTCTTTCAGTGTTAAAATTTTTATTACAAGCTAAAAATAAACAACTTTCAATAATTTATTGTTGTCAGAGGAAATTGTAAGAACTAATTTATGTTATGATAATACAGGAGTAAAAAAAGTTACGCATAGATAACCCGTAACATGCGATAATTATCAGTTTAAACAGAATTAAAAATCTAAGGACAAATTTTCCATAAGTATATTCACAATGTTATATTTAATTCTTATTTTACATAAATATAAAATTATTTGTATAACATATTGAATAATTTGTTTTAAAAGTAGTCCATTCATTTCATCAACATGAATCTATACAACTAAATAGCGCGTAAATATGCCACGTCATATAATGAACGCTTTATCTTCTTTCAAGATAATATATTATGAAGCATTAAAGTAGCATTCATTTACGTTACTAGTTACTAGTTACGTTACTAGTCTGACAGTCTGACGCGAAATCAAGATTCGTTATGTCTACCAAAAGCATACCATACTTTTTATCAGGGTCGGTAGTCAGAGGGTTTGGCAGAGGTTCTAAAGCCTTAGGGATACCTACAGGTAACACTCAACAATTTCATTTTTGTTTGATAGATTCGAAAATTTTGAAATTAATCAGAAACAATTTAAAATTACGTTAATGTTGCAGAGAATAGTTTAGAATTGTATGCAATTGAAAAACATAATCGCTTTATTGTATAAATACTTATTGGCGGGAATATATGAAATATGTTAAAAAAGTTATTTAATATTATATATTGTATTAATCGCTATTTTATTTTGTGTTTTATTCGATATTTTAATCGCTTTTTATTAAAAAATATTTTGATTTAAAAACATGCAAAAGTTAAACTAATTATATTGTATAAATAAAAGAAAAAATAATTTTTTTCAGTAATATTTTGTTAATATTGTATGTAGTTATAAAATTATTTTTCTATAGCAAATCTTGAAGACAAGGTAGTAAATAATTTACCTGGTGATCTTAGTACTGGAATTTATTATGGATGGGCTTCTATAGACGGACAAACTTATAAAATGGTTGCCAGTATTGGTTGGAATCCATTTTATAAAAACGAAAAAAAGACGGTGGTACGAATGTAAATTATAATTAATTGAATACTTGATAACATGAAAATTTGAAACCATTTTTTAATAATGTATCATTGTTGTAGGAGATACATTTAATGCATAAATTTGAGAATGATTTTTATGGGAAACAAATTAAAGCTGTTTTTACGGGATATGTACGACCAGAAAAAGATTTTACTTCTGAAGGTAAATAGTAACTGTATCAAAATTTGTCCCATCTTTATTATATTAATTATTATCATTTCAGAGGAATTAATTCGAGCGATAAAAAATGATATTACAATTGCCGAAGAACAATTACAGAAATCAGATATGGCGGTTTATAAAGATAATTCATTCTTTAAGGAATAATCTGATTATATAAGAGTACTATAATCATAATTTGTACTGCAAATGATATGATCATGTTATGGCAACATATCCTCATTATATGCGGAAATAATATTAACTCATACTTTGCTATAGTTCATAGTTTACTCTAATTAGGGATAATGTCTATAATATAAATACTTTTAATTATTAATTTCATATTATATATATGTATAACTTGCATTATATAATTTCTATTATTTTTAATATATATACAATTATATATATAATATATAACTATATATATATATAACTAAATTAATAATATAATTCATAAGTAATTAATATTAACTATGTTGAAGTAGTATCTGGTGAAGACGAAGTTGGTGGTGGAGGTGGAGGTGGTGGTATAGGTATCCATGGCAATTTCATTCGAATAGGAACTTGTGACACTTGTGGTAGCCAAGGCATATTTGCAGCTTGAAATCTTACATTTGTAGATGAATTTGGATGATTTTGTGGTGTTATGTATCCTGGAGGAACTCTTGGACATGTATTGAAAGGAATTCTAGGATTTAGATATGTTGAGCTATTATCTTCACTATAGTAACTGTGTGAGCCATAAAAGTTTTGGTTAAGACCACTAACATTATGGTTCATATATTGCACAGGTTGCAATGAACACATTCCATATCCATAAGGTTCACTATTAGTTTGATAGGATTGTGACCATAAATTCTGAGAATGATTTTCAGTTTGCATAGAAGGAAATCGTCTATCTCCTCGTGCATAAAATCCTTTCCTTTGATTCTGCATACTTCTATTCCACGGATGATTGGATTGCCACCCAGTAGTAGGTTCTAAAATTATAAATGTTAATAGAAAATATAAATGTTAATAAATAAAAAGATATGAATATTACATAAGAAACTTACTAGAAATACGCTTTCGTTTAGACGGATTTTCAGCTTCATTAACATTATTTACTTGTTTTGTTTTTAGTTGTTCATAATAAGCCCGTTCTTCCTCATCATCTGAAAATTCTGGAGGATCATCTGCATTTGCATCAATACCCCTGATTCTGTAATAATTATAACTTGCTTACTATATGTTTAATTTCTTATAGATTAATGTAATAAATATAAATAAGAATAGTATGTATAATTATATACATATTTAAATATATACTCACTTTAATAATTCATGTAGAAATACTAAAGAAGTATATTCTGTATTTGGACAGTAATAAACAGTCATTCCTGCTGTAATGTTATATTCTTTTATGTGCTCAGAACTATTGAATCGCACACAATAATGAGGTTCATTCACTTGTCCAAAAACATCAAATATTTTTCCTAACGTCCTTTGTCCTTTCTCAATAAATAAAACTGTATCTAAGTTCAATGTCGGTTTGCCAGGTTTTGGTTTTACAACTACTAGTTGTTCAACCATCCATGCAACCTGTAATTTAATACTATCTTACGAAGATATTATCCTATTTTCAAGATTATCCATATATGTATTAATTTAATATTTATAAATACCTCTCCTAATGGATCACATAATACTTCAGGTACACTAATTTTTAAGTCTTCAATAGGAGGTAAATCATCTAATTCAGTTCTCATTTCATTATTCTTTCTTCTTACATTATTTTCTTTGCCTTTCCTAAATGTACAAGAAATTGCTTTAAAATTTCGTATAAAATTAATTTAATGTATAAAAATTTACAAAAATGAATAGCATACTTGCTTGAACTATCATCACTATCTGAATCATCTGATTCAACTATTACCGAAGAATCACTGCTACTAGTAGAATCGTCGCTATCACTTTCTTCACTTGATGATACTTCTTTATTTTGCCTATAAGTTTGCATCTGTACTTCTTTTAAAGATTGATTTTGATTGCTATCACTTTTTGTTTCATCAGTATTAAATTCTGTTTCTGAATCTGAATTGCCATATTCTATAGCAATACTAGTAAGAGAAGATACTTTATCACTTTCTGTTAAAAAGGAAACATAAATTGCAATTGGTAATTTAATATCAAAATTATTTGTAATGTATAATATAATATATACATATATATATATATAACAAAATTATTTATAATTTTGATTATGATAATAAGTATATTCCTATATCCTTACTTTGAGCCAGAGATACTGTATTTATTTCACGTATGATACAAATATCATCATCACTTTTTTGTTCGAAGTTTTCAAATGTTATATCTTCATTTGTATTCTGATTTTTGTCAGTATCGTTAATAAGTATTTCATTTTGTTTAGTATTTGGCAGTATGACTGATTTGTGTTGTTCGACTTTTTCATTCATGACATCTTTCTTATTAGAATTTTGTTTAATTTCAGCATTATCAGTTATAATTACCTCGCAGTCATTTGCAAATTGACTTGTCTCATTAACATTGATTTGTGTAGCTTTTTTGTAGATTGAATAGTCTTCAACAATTACTTTGTTTGGAACACAATTACTTTGTTCAACATTTGATATAAGGTCCATAAATTCATTATTTGAATTTCTGTTTTCTATTACTTCTATTATTACCTCTTCCGCATTCATCATAATTTTACTTTAAATTGCAGGTTATGATCAACAACAATAAGCAGACTTCACTTTAAGATATATTATAACCATTAACAAATACGTAAGAAAATATATTTCTCGTATAAAATTTCATAAACTTCACATAAATACATTTATTTCTATCAACCGCACATACCTAACACCACATGTTTCGTATTAAGATGCTACTGTACTGTAGTGTAGGTACTGATGTACGTCTAATCCGAAGTATTATTGAATGATCGTGCCGGGTTGGAATCTCGAGTACCTTAGGTATGGAAGGGGGAAGGGTTTTTAGTGGGTATAGCAATGACATCTGCCGAGTCCCACACAGGTACTGATGTACAGGACATGTGTATATAAGTAAACATGACTATAGTATGACGATTATATATTTTTAAAAATAATTATTTTTATTATAATAAAATATTTAATAATTTTTTATATTTTTAAATTTGTCTAAAATTATACACATAAGAAAGGACAAAATCTTATATGGTTCTTAAATATTAAAAGAAAATATAAAATTTTACAAAAATTTTGTAATCGTTAAAAATATCTCGAATATTATTGTATATATCAATTACACACAATTATTTTGTATAGCATAATATATGAATTACAATATGTTTTTTTTACTAATTTATAATTTATGTTTAAAAAATTCACGACATAATATTTTATTCTCTCGTGACTACATTTACAATTGTTTGGATAATTTCTTTTCCATTCTGATTATTTAATAGATTTAGAAGGGGTTCCCTCATCTTTTGTTCTAATAATTTGACTAATTCCATTCTCATTCCTTGCAAAAGTTGAGCCACCTAAGTAATATTAAAAGTATATTTAACATACAATTATCATCTTTTTTGTTTTAATTTCAACAAACGCTAATAAATATTCTTACCCTATGAGATTCAACATCAAATAACATCCAACCATCTTCTAATGATACAATAAATATTCCATCATGCACTTCTATTTTTAATTCGTAATCAGAGAATAATATTAGTGGCAAAATTGGTACCATTGATACTTCTTTAATAAATATTTTACTTGTTTTCACTTTTTCTTGAAATACTAAATATGGACTAGGAAAATAACCAACGTGAAAGTTGACCGAGGATGGATGAATACTAACGAAACTATCATTTTTAGTTTGGAATCTAAGTTGATCGGGTCTCGTCTGTGTTGGAACTGCCCCAGCAGGCTGAATTTGAAAAAATTTGTCTGGCGAAAGAACCTTTACTACATTAGGGTATAGAGCTGCACAAAGTAGACCTTGCAGAAGTTTATAATTATCATTATTGATGTTCAGTTCAAATCCAGTAATTTCTATAATCTTGTCAACATTTGGTTGTCGTTTAGGCAAATTAACGGGGACGAAACCGATTGAAACTAACAATTCTAATAACTGATACTTTATATCTGCCAAGGAATATAGCGTACGCACAGACAGATAATTTTCTTTTGCAAAAGCATGGCCTGCACTAGTATTGCGTGTATATGCTTCTAACCATTTCTGTCAAAAGAAAAAGTATCTTTTTATATTATAATTATATATTACATACATTTTTATATACTTTTATACATTTACCCTATATGCTTTGAGAATAGTTAGTTGATCAGAATTGGCAGTAAAAAATTCCTTTTTTGCATCAATCTCGTGTCTTTTTTCAAAAGGTATATGAAATGGATTTTTATGAGATAAACATGCTGCTATAGTAAGTGCAGAATCAAGACAGCAGAAGATAGCTCCAAACAATATTAATTTTCCGATTCGTACATTTACAGGCAATGCCGCAAGATGATGACCTAATGGTGTTAATGTACATTCGGAATTAAATGCTCCTACATCTTGTAAACGTTTAATTGCACTACTGATATTTTCTTCCGTTGGTGGTTCCAACATTTTGCCTAAATAGAATATTATAATGGATATTAGAAAGTTAATTAGTGATATAAAACTAAAAATATATTTTTATTACCTAAAACTTCATGTAAGTCAACTTTTGTTCCGTTATGTAGAAGTTGAATACGTAATAACAGTGGTTCTAACGGAATTCGTAATATCTCAGGTACTGGCTGTGCTGAAAATTGGTATTTGAACCTGGAACAATTGTTTAAATTGAATAAATATTGGTAAAATTTACTATAAGATTTAATGTTTTAATGAACAATAATTATACATACTTGTGCGAGGTATATAAATGAATACATACTCCAGGCATTACACGCCCAGCACGTCCTTTTCTTTGTAACGCATTTGCTCGTGATACCCAACACATTTCCAAACTCTCCATGTTTTGGTTCGAATTAAATCTAGTCTCTTTCATCTTCCCACTGTCAATTACAAAAACACAATCATCTATAGTAATAGACGTCTCAGCTAAATTTGTGCTTAATACAATTTTTCTAGCGAGAGATTTTTTAAAAACTAAGCTTTGCTCTTCATTAGATAAGGATGAATGTAATGATATAATAATAAATTTTCCAGTCTTTGGCGAAAAATACTCATTCTGATTCAATCGATCTTTCAGTGCAATAATTTCAGCAAATCCGGGTAAGAATACCTATAAATGTAATATTAATTTAACTATATATTGTATATTTTTCGTATAAGAAAACTTAGTAAAATTACTTACTAAAATGGAACCTGTTTTAGGATAATTGTGTTCTCCACAAGTAATCCACTGTAATGTTGCCTCTATAAGTTCATAATTAATTGCATTATGATCCATATAAAATAAATTTTTTTGTGCCTGGCTTTTATAACCCCTATATCTGTTGATAATGCCCTGCAAGTCTAGTTCTTCATCGGCGCTAGATTCGCTAGGTGTATAACTGAATTGAGCTGCAACCTGTAATGCGATACCATAGCTCATTTCTAGTTGCTCCAAACCACCTTTATATCTACGTGTAGCTCTTGAACTTTCTGTTAGAACATAATTCATTTTTTCATATAAATCTTCCACAAAGATTTGTTCTACAGGAAACGTTCTTCCTGGTATACATAAAATGGGAGCTCCTTTAAAGTATGTGGAAAAAATCTCACTTCTAAGAGTGGCACTCATAAGTATTACTTTCAGATTTGATCTTCTGGACAGTAATTCTTTTAATAGCATCAAAAGGAAGTCACTAAGAAGGATAAAACAGTTAAATAAAATTAAACAAATAAATATAATAGATAACTTACCTTTCTGCACTTCTTTCATGAACTTCGTCTACAATAATATGTGTAACATCTGATAATTCTGGATTCACAGCAAATCTTTGCAATAAAATTCCAGTTGTACAAAATGTTAATCTAGTTCTATTAGAAATTTTACTTTCTAATCGTATTTGATATCCTACTGTGTCACCTATGCGTTCATTTCTTTCTGTTGCAACCCTTTCTGCTACTCCTATTGTACTTATTCTTCGTGGCTGTGTACATATTATGTTAATATGTTCTTTGGATGCAGATCTATTAATAATCCAATCATCTAATAAAAATTGTGGCACTTGTGTACTTTTACCACATCCTGTTTCGCCAGAAATTATGATTACTTGATTTTTGTGTATTACATCTAAAATTTCATACATCTTTGACCATGCAGGCAACCTTTCTCTAATTTCTATCATCTTGTTATATCTGGGATTTGTTAGTTTCTCTTTAAAATTTTTTTCAATTAGATCATCTTCTTTCAATATTTTTTCCCAACTAATATTATTTCTATTTTTCCTATGTATAGACCCTAATTCGTAATGAGTAGCTACATTTGTTTCATCTTCATTTTCTATGTGCCTTCGAAATAGTAATTCACTTTGATCTAGAAATTGTTCTTTATTTTCTGCTAAATATCTTTTTATATCATATTCATTTTCCAAAAGAGATATTATTGAAAAAATAGAAGGTGTTCCATATGCAGATATTGATAATGCCTCTTCATACAACCTTCTTGCTATTCTTAAACAATTTATACTTGGAAATGTACCATCATTTTTATACAAATAAAAATAAGGCGGTTCATAAGGATATTTACAACCTAATGAAATATTTAAAAAAATTAAGTATAAAGTCTGCACATAATTTACATATTAATTACATAATATATTTTATATTATGTAAATAATTATAATACCTTCAGGAAATCTTATTTCTAGGGTAAAACTCGGATTCTCTCTTTCAGGCATTCTTAATACTTGTGGTTGTTGATGTAAAAATTTACACCTATTTCCAAATCTACATCTTTTATGAATAAATAATCTGCAAACTTCTCTTTCCCTTCCCCTTTCTTGTTTCGGCCTAAACCTTTGAATTTCCTGTTCTATTTCATCATTTCTTACTAAATAATCCAATTTAACTTGTACAATCCAAATTTGATTTTTTATTTTTTCAGTAAACATATTCCCATAAATAGATTCGAGTGCTTCTTTTTCTTCATTTCTTCTTTCCAATAAATCTATTGTATCAATGTCATCATGTATCTTGCTTCTTGCTATATTTTCCAATCCATAATATTTATAAAATAATATTTCTAAAGCTTTCCCTACATCACCCTCTGTATGTAATAGTGCTTCAACGCAATGCGATTGATGAAAACTTAAAACAATATAAATGCTCATTTATAATTGTCCACTATTTAAAATTTAACAAACTTACCCATAACTTTCAAGTTTTGATGTTGCAAATTGCCTAGTAATTTGTTCTTGGCTTTTTGGTGTACTATCCTTAGAAGAATAATCAACTATTCCTTTAATGACCAAATTGCCCCTTTCCACCCAATATTGCTTGTCTAAATTGGACTTTTTATTTTCAAATTCTGATGCATCAGAAAGTTTAAAACTCTGTTAAAAGAATACATTACTTACCAATAATGCATTTTAAGAGATATATATACAATAATAAATTTATAATAATGTCTATGAATACATACAGGACCATAAATATGCTTTAAAGTATCGTACAGCTGGCGTTCAGATTCTTCAGATATTCTTAAAGTTTGCAGTTCTGTTTTCAGTATAGAGCTACTTCTATCTTTCGTTGACACATTTCTATTAGATAAACATAAGTAATTTTATAAATTATTTACAAAAGTAATTTTAAGACATGCAAGAATAGTATCTCGTACGATAATCTAATTATATTTAATATTAGTTCTTGCGTTAAAAATATATGCCTTTAATAATACATTCTAATTACTTTTATTTTATTACATTATTTTTGTAACATATATAAGGTTATGTTGTTTACTTACGTGTTATTTCTATCCACAACTTGTCCGTCTAAGAAGAAATCAGAATCAATGTCAAGAGGATTCATTTTGATAATATATAAATAATTTTATAAATTAACTTGAAAGATATTTTTAAATTTGTATTTTAATGATTAGGAAAATGGAGGTTAAGAGGTAGTAAATGTACAAATAGTGGCAGTTAGAGATCTATGAATGAATTTATATGCCTCTCTCCCACGTAGTGCCAACCATTCTATCCAACTAGAAAATACGTTAAAATCGAATTATTTTGAATTTTATTTTTTGTTTTATTATTTTTTTAAATGTTATTAAAAGTTTAAAGATAAATATGCATTTATTTATTATTCGAATGTTATTCGAATAGTTCATCATTTATTTTCAATTTGATAAATAATCGCCTTATTATAACCACAAAGCAATAAGGAATTTCCCCCAGGATGCCATCGTGCATCTAATACCGTAATATTTCGTGAAATTGATATACAACTCGCATTATGTGGTGTCCATTCAAATATATGCGCACACTCGCAAAATATTAAAAGATGAGCGCGTGTAGGATTCCATCTTGCAGCTAAATTAAATTTTTAATATAATTTGATATTGCACAGAGAAAATATATATTGTTGAAATACTCACCTACGATAGTATTTTCAAGAAGTAAATAATCAAGATAATCATCAATAATATTCCATATCCACAATGTTGTAGGATAAAGTTGATGTTTCACGGCCAAGTATTGCCCGCAAAAACTAAATTTTAAAATATCAAATTTTGCAATTGACAATCTCTCAATAATATTCTTCCTTCCTATTTTTATATTTACTGGTCGTTCCGATTTCTCTTCCACTATAAAAATCGACTTTCTTAAATATCAATTATATTTATATAAACGTCTATAAAAAATTACTTACAAACATGTCTATCGTAATAACTTGTATTTTTATTCGAAAATTTTGGTTGAATTATACGTTCTTCATATACCTTATTCAAATAATTTTCTTGAATTACGGGTTCAAGATATAATTGCAAAAGTGGTTTCCATGTCACATGATTTAACAGTAAGATCTACAATACAAATACTTTTACTGAAATATTACTATAAATGTTTGCAGTAATATAAAAGTACAGTTTAATCTACCAAGATATATAAAATTATAAACCATTTCATTAAATCCTATTACAGCTAATAACTGTCCACTGGGCATCCACGTTACATTTTCGATTCCTTTTAAACACGTATAATTTGCACATTCCACTTGAGATAAATTTACAGTTTGTGTAGGAGAGAATATTGCGATATCTCTTTCGAATATACTCGAATAAATAATTAATTTTGCTTCGTCGCTAAAGGAAGACCAAATACATAATAATTCGCTATTTGGAGACCAGCATAATCCATCAATGCTACTTAAACGACCACATATTAATTTCTAAAATTAAAAGATTTCAATGTTATGTAGAAAACTCTAGATATCATTATAAAGCTTTTATCATTTTTTTTTATAAATCTTATTATAAAAATCTAATTAATTCTTTTACATTAAATTTTAATAGCATCAGATTGTATTTACGGACTTTTTAAAAAATTCTTCCTTATTTTGTAAATATAAATAAAAATACAATATTGTTTCAGCTAAATTCACCTAATGTTTAAAATTTACTAAAAAGGTAGAGTCAGATTAGATTATGTTAAGTTAAAAAAGCATTGAATCTTTTAAATGTTTCCTTATTTTCTGACAAAAAAGACAAAAGCCAAATAATCAAAACTAAAGAAAGTCATTAAACTACATAATTATCATGTTAAAAAAAACGCAAGATAAAAGAAAAATATAAGCAAAAGAAATTGGTAATAAAAATATAGACGAAATTCATATCTATAGTAGTAGCAATATAATAACCTTTCATGGTTTGAAATAAACGAAGACAGTACGCATAGTGCACTTGTGTATGACTTTTGAGGTTAAGTTAATGTTTTGAAAATTAATTTATTTATTAAAAGCAAGATATGACAACGAGTTACATATCGTGTGCCTGCAATAGAGTTCCACATTCGGTTGATTGGGGAAAAAATGGACTCATTTGTTTTGCAGCATGTCATGCAGTTGCAATTTATAATCCGTATATTTCAAAAATTGGAAAAATAACGCACACTCTTCACCGACACAAAGATCGTATTAATACTGTACGATGGCTTAAACGAAGAGATGCGAAACCCGAATCTGAGCTATTATCAAGCTCAGTAGATGGAACAGCTATTATTTGGAGTAAAAGAAATGAATCATTTAAATGTAACTCTATCATAGGAGTTGATGATACTCTAATCTTTTGCAACTCATTATACATTTCTGATCATGACTCCCTAAATGAGGAAACATCTGCAAAATTGATAATATGTACTGGGTCTGTTAAAGGAGATCTAAGAATATGGTTAAGAGATATGGATGATAATGTAAAATGTTTACAAACGCTTACATTTGATAAGAAATTACCAATAGAAGCTTGTTTTTCCTTCTTGCCAAATAAGCATTTACCACTTCTGGCTATTGCAATAGAAAATTTTACAATTGAATTGTATGTAACTAATTGTAATATCATAGAAGAATCATATTTTGAAAAAGTTCAAGTTTTAGTTGGGCATGAAGATTGGGTACGATGTATGGACTTTAATTGCGATACAAATAACAGTATTTTGCTTGCAAGTGGATCTCAAGATGCCATGATACGATTGTGGAAAATTTCTGCAAATAGTACAGAATTTTCAAATGATGAGTTACATCAGAAAGAACAAGTGTTTACGGCTAATGGCATAAAATATAATATTACTTTAGAATCTATCCTTTATGGTCATGAAGGATGGGTTTATGGCGTACATTGGTATCCGTTACAACTTGATAATAAGAATAGAATTTTAAGATTATTATCTTGCTCATTAGATAAATCTATGATTATATGGGAGCCAGATGAAGTAACTGGGATTTGGTCTGAAAAAGTAAGAGTGGGTGAAGTTGGTGGCAATTTAATGGGTTTTTATGGTTGTAAATTTAGCGATAATGGATTAAATATATTAGCACACGGTTACCAAGGATCATTTCATATTTGGGAATATTCAAATATTGTAAAAAATTGGATTCCAAAGTCTAAACCAAGCGGTCACTTTAGTGAAGTGATTGATCTTTGCTGGGATCCAAATGGAAGGTTTGTATTCAAAATTATATATATTAAAAATATATACACATAATTCATCAAAACAATATACAATTACACATTGCATTACAGGTTTCTAATTACTGCAAGTACAGATCAGACAACAAGAATTCATGCAGCTTGGAAAAATGAAACAGAATTTTGGCATGAAATTGGACGTCCACAAGTTCATGGATATGATATGTCTTGTTTGGTTATGCTAACCCCTTATATGTTTGCTTCAGGAGCAGAAGAAAAGGTTGTACGTATATTTACAGCACCAACAACATTTAGGAACTGTTTAATGAAGATTGCCAATGTTGATGATTTCAAAAATATGGTGGCTGATAGTGCATCAGTACCTGCTCTTGGACTAACAAATAAGGCAACATTTGAAGATAATATCGCAATTGAAGATATAGAAGTTAATAAGTTTGGAAATGAGGATTATACTCCTCCAACAGAAGAAGAGTTAATGCAAAATACACTATGGCCAGAGTTACAAAAGCTTTATGGCCATGGATATGAAATATTCTCTATAGCTGCCAGACATGATGGATCATTATTGGCAACTGCATGTAAATCAACATCACCAGAACATTCTGCAATATTATTGTGGAGTACAAATACATGGATCCAAGTTCAGAAACTTATGTCTCATCAATTAACTATAACACAAATGGAATTTTCACCCAATAACAAATATCTACTATCTGTTTCCAGAGACAGAAGATGGTCATTGTTCGAATGTAAAGACAATATGTATACCTTAATTGCAGCTAGTCTAAAAAAAGATAGCCTTCATACTCGTATAATATGGTGTTGTTCATGGACATATGATTCATCCTTCTTTGCAACAGGTTCCAGGGATGGAAAAATTGGGATTTGGAATCCAAACTTTACAGATGATAAAATTGTTCCAATTACATCCTTGGATGTAAAAGTTTCAGTTACAGCACTTGCATTTTCATTACAGAGGATTTCTCAAGATTTTTATATTTTAGCAATAGGATTTGAGACTGGATGCATAGAAATACAGAAATTAAAAATGTTTTCTAATAATTTTGAATGGGAAAAATACATAATGTATGATACTTCTCAAGCACATCACTTAACTGTTAGAAGGCTTAAATTTCGGCCTCAAAAGGAAGATTTTAATATTTTACAACTAGCAAGTTGTGGATCTGATCATATTATTAAGATATATGACATAGATATTTTGAAATGAAACAATTTGTAAAAAATATTTGTTATTTTTATATATTAAAACCTGAATTATTTGAATTAAACTATTTACCTTGCTTAGTTTCCATGTGTCAGTTTTATAAATTTCTATATTGTCATTACCCTCAATTGAAACTACCACTGCTAGTTTATTACCATCTGGACTAAAATATAATTTATGGAAAGAAGATTTCGTATTTTGTATATGAGTTACACTTTGATCGTCCAGAGACCACACAGATATCTGAATCTGAGTATTTTAGTAATCTTAATATATTGAAGCATGAATTCATTTAATATCGATCAAATTTATTACTTACATTAAAATCTGACAACGTCAAAATGTATTTACTATCTGGAGACCAACTAACACTTTCTAAACCAGCACTGCCTTCAATCAATTTGTATTTCCATTCAGGATAACGAATGGAATATACTTGAATAATAGCTTTCTTTATATTTGCACATAGTATGTATTCAGTATTTCTAGACCACTCCAAATACTGTGATAAAAAAAAAAATGAATGTAATAAAAAACGAATTCTGGTATTATAAACACTTTATTTCTTTTACAGTATATAATTCACATTTCACAGTATTAAATATATAATAACAAAAATTAAAATAATAATTGTCTATATATTATCTGTTTAAACATATACACTAACCTCGATTATATCTGGAAATATGAATGAATGAATGGTGTCGAATTTCTTGTAACCTTTTATTGTTAAATTTGTTTGATATGCAGTTGCAAGAAATCTTCCATCCTTAGAAAAATCACATAATTGATTATTTACTCGTATTAAATCATTTTCTACCTCTAATGACATCGCGTCACTGTTAAATTATAACGTATTATTTTAAAAATTCAGCTTCGCCAACACAAAGAACTGCGATATGATCTGGAAGAAAATGCGTAAGGATTTATTAAATCAATTTAATAAAAAACAAAATGGTTTCAATATCTAAGATAAAGATCTAAAGAATATTTAACGCGCAATATTTTCCTATTATGTATACAATCCGATATAATATATAAATACGTAAATACAGAAAAATATAAATTTATGTTTAATATGTTGGTTATAATGAATTTGAAAAGATAGTTGCAAACACAGTCGCAATATACAAGCGTTCGTGTATGTGGTGTCTGATTACAAATATTATTATAATTCGTATTTTTATAAAATATTATACAAACTCCTAAATTTTCAGATTTATAAATGAAGTGGTAATTTTCCAAAAAGCTATATATTAATAATCAATTAAAATGATCAAAGACTTTATTATTCCTGTAAATAAAGATGAACTTTTACAAAGTCGGAGTGGACAATATTTTGTTAAAGAAATCGTTCCAATACGATTGTTACCACAAGCTCTAGATGGTATTTCATAAATTTTACATATCTCTATACATTACTTTCAGTATTTGTTACAGTAATTTTAATCTTACTGCAGAGATTCGATCAGCACTCCAAGCAAATGGAGCCAGTTTCATTTTAGACCATTTTAATACATTTTTCTCTATAATTGTTCATGGAAATAAAGTTGAATCAGCAATTATTATGCGTGCCTTTACCAGAATTCAAAAAGGTAACAAAATTCTTTTATTGTGGTTACTATATATTATAATTATTTAAATTATTACATTGCATATAACTGGTAATATTAATTTCAATTATTATTTTATGAAGGTATTGAAATGTTAGTACTTGATATGGAAAGTATATTTGAAAGAGGAAATGAGTTGGAAGAGGAACATAGATTGAGTTTGTTAAATATAAATAAAATGCTGGCATATTTATTTTCTTGGTTTATTTGCCATATAGATGATGAGGTTTTTAAAGATGTATATGATAAATTAATAGGAAAAGTATGTTATCTATAATTTAATTGTATTAATTATGTTAATAATTCCTTTTTATAAATAATATTTTCATGTTAATATTGTTTCATTCACAGCGTAAAAAATCTACAAAGTCGGATATGGAAGATGAGTGGGAAAATAGTAGAGAGAAAGCGTTAGAGTACATCTATAGATTGTTACAATTACCACTATCAAAACTTTGGCAACCTCCTATCGTAGAAGACTCATTTATTGTGTATGTTTATACGCATTAATCATAAAAAATATTTGTTTACATTAGTTATAATTTAAGCAATTATTTTAATATATATATAAGATAAATATATGATTTCTTATATTTTAGATTATTCACTAAAGTATGTTATAAAATTTTGGAACAATGTAAAGATTCAAAACAGAAATCCCTGAGGCAAACTATTTTCGAGGTACAATTTTACATATTCTATCAAGTTATTTTTAATTAAATTTGATTTTAATTGTTTTGATATTTAATTATTAATTTTTTTAAAAAAGATTTTAGGTACTTCAATTAAAAAATATAATCATGGTATAAGCTGTGTGATAAGAATTATTCAGGTATATATATCAATAATTAAAAGTTTTGTTTCAATATAAAGATATACTAAGTGACTAAATTTCAATATTATAGTTAGTGAAAATACATGATGCATTAGCATCTCACATGGCTGTTGGAGTTATTCATATGATTAATGATTGTGGTTGTAATGGTTTAGTGAAAGAAATAATGAAAGAGATTGATCAAAGTGAATTATCTGAACTTGACAGTCGTAATATATCAATATTCTTAGAGACTATTGCTGCTTCAGCACCAAATCTCATAATTCCTATTCTTGATGATGTGATGGATTATTTGGGTAGCGAGGTAGCCCATTTTACATTAGTTCAACTATAAAAGTACATATTACATTTATTTTATATTTATTACTACTGTGTTTAGCATTATGCTATGAGAAACTGTACCATTAGTATTATACGTGAGGTTGTACAAAAAGCATTGACTGGAGATGATCTTACGCAAGAACAGAAGGATCAACGTGATGAGTGTCTCAATAACTTAGAAGAACATATTCTTGATAATAATGCTTATGTCAGATCAAAAGTTTTACAAGTTTGGCAACATTTATGTTGTGAAGGAGCTATTCCACTAGCAAGACAAGGAAAACTTTTAGCTACTATTGCATTACGTTTAGAAGATAAAAGTGCAAATGTACGAAAACATGCATTACAACTAATGCGTGCCTTATTACAAAGCAATCCATTTGCAGGAAAAGTAAGTAGAAAAAATTATGTTTTATATAATTGTCTTGAGTTAAAAGTATAATTATATGTAATATGAAATATATTTACAGTTAAATAAAGTAGAAATTTCTAAATCGTTAGAAAAGGAAGAAATAAAATTAAGAAAGTTGCAAACTGAAAGAGTTAGTAAAAGTGCTCGTGGTGACAAACAAAGATTAGAATTATGGAATACTTTACTTCCAGAAATAAGAAAAGCATTAAAAGAAGTTACTGATGATGGAAAGAAAAAGAACAAAAGCCAAGGTGTATATAGAATCTGTATGTTTTGTTTCATTATGACAAATATATCTAATCTAAACGTATATTTTTATTTTACAAATCAGATGATGAAGTTGAAGAAGAAGATATTAATTCTGATACAGCGTTTGAACATGTAAGACAATTAATATTAAAAGAAAAAATTCTCGAAGCAGTAACATATTTGTGGAAAGTTTGTATAAAATTAAAACAAAGTCCAGATATAGAAGTTCTTTCTCCTGAAGCAAAAGAAGAATGTCTGTTTTTACTTCTATTGAAAACATTTATGGAATCTGAAAGTAATTTAAATAACATAGGAGAAAATACAGATGCAGTATATCCAACAGATAAAAACAAAGAGGAAGAAGAAATAATATCAAAACGAGTTGTAAATTATTTAAAAGTATGTTTCCAAGCATTTTATGTTAATCATAATAAACTATTCGTTTAAAAATTATATACATAATAATATACCTTTCTAGAATTGTTTGGAATTTGCAACTGAATTAGAGGTTGCTATACCTATGGCGGAAAAATTACTTTTTTCTACTACAGCAACCGATGCTATCGAAGCATGTACTTTACTTGGAATTGCTCATCAATTTGGTGTAGCTGGAGCTGCAGCCGCTATACGTGATGCTTTATTTCAAGTATTTCATCGTGATCAATCAGTACGAAACAATATAGCATTAGTGTATAAAGATATTTACTTAAATAATCATAAAAATCAAAAGTCAAAACGACAAGAGGCTCTTACATGTGTTAAATCATTAATTGATTTATTAAAAGGACTTCAACCAGGTCAAAGTCAAGCTTTAACTCAGCTTATATTAACATGGTATAATAATAAAGATATAGGCAATGACGTATTACAGGTAATGATATAAATATATTATGGTTTTTAATTTTATATGTTTATGTTATAAGCAAGTTACGTATATTTGTAATTTATTTAATAGGTTCTATGGGAAAAATTTTCAATGAAATCATCAGACACAGATTTATTAGATAGCAGATCTGCTTTAATGTTAATAACAATGATAGCTCAAGCTCAAAGCAGTATTATAATTGATAATTTAGAGGTATTAATAAAGGTAGGACTTGGATCACGAGCAAAGACTGATCTTTTATTAGCCAGAGATACATGTAGAGCATTACTAACTATAAAACATATGAGTGATGATATTGAAAAGACACCTGTTAGGTATGTTAAATAATAAGAATTAAATAATTGTTCAAATGCATTCAATAATTATAGTAATGATTAGTGCGTTATTCATAGGTATCCCAATGATCATGAAATGTTCAAAGAAATCCTTATTTTATTAATAGAAAATTTTGCAAATTTAGAAAATGATGGATATATTTCATTTGCAACTGATGCGATTAATGCGATTTATCATGCAAGTATTTTAATGATATAATCTAAATTATATATTTATGCTTCATTAAAACTATATCTTAACATTTCAGTTAGCAAATCAGCCCGATCGCTTAATGAAGCAGTTATTATTACAAATCTGTATTCAGGGAAAATTTAATAATGATTCATCTGAAAATACTGTTCCGTTCTTTTTGTTATCTAAATTATTATATTTAGTTGGACATATTTCAATTAAACAAATGGTACATTTAGATACGTCAGTCTACAAAGAATTAAAAAGAAGAGATACTATACGAAAATTAAAAGAAGGGAAGAATTCAAATAAAAATAATACAAATTTGGATAGATCTCGAAGATCAGTTACTCCCAATTGTGCAAGACAAATACTTCGCAATAAAGAGGTATATAATATTGTTTATAATATATATTTATTTTAAAATTTGTTCAATTATTAATTTTTGTTCTTAGATAAGTATCTTAGAAGATAATGGAGAGGACGCTGTGGAAGGTGCAGCAGAAGATGCAGATGCAGAGTTTATAAATGACATTCTTGAAAATCATATTGTAACTGGAGATGGACTTTTAGTAACATTTGTGTACGTTTTTAATGTCCATACTTTTTACCATACTAAAATTATTTATCTGGGTAAATGTCCATATCAAAATTCTTACAGTCCATTAGTACTAGATGTATGCCAATATCATGATAAGTATAACGATGAAGATGTACAAGCTGCCGGAGCTCTAGCTCTCAGTAAAATGATGACAGTGAGTTCCAAGTTTTGTGAAAAATCATTACAACTTTTAATTACAATACTAGAACGTTCACCGTATCCTAATATTCGGGCCAATGTTCTTATTGGGATAAGTGATCTTACAACTAGGTTTCCAAATCAAATTGAACCATGGATGAAACATGTTTATGGCAGGTATTTAAAAAAAGAGCTTAATCAATTTCATTATCCTATTCTACTACCTAGGTTATCTGCCTAAAGCATAATTAATATACAGACTTCGTGATGAAGATATGAATGTAAGAAGT
The DNA here is from genome assembly GCF_024516045.1 of Bombus affinis. Taxonomy (NCBI): domain Eukaryota; kingdom Metazoa; phylum Arthropoda; class Insecta; order Hymenoptera; family Apidae; genus Bombus; species Bombus affinis. Next base: position 15,227,499 of record NC_066345.1, read on the forward strand.
ACTTGTGTTCGAGTTTTATCAAGTCTTATAATGAGAGAAATGGTGCGTGTGAGAGGTCAGATATCAGAACTAGCTCTCTGTATAATTGACAAAGATCCTCAAATTCGACAAGATGCAAAGCAATTTTTCAAAGCACTTTCACAAAAAGGCAATGCTCTCTACAATGTGATGCCTGATATATTGTCTCGCTTAACTGATCCTGATTTAGATATAAGGGAATCAGATTTTCAGGAAATTCTGAAGTATGTATATTAGTAAAGAGAAATCATAAAAATACGATAATTTACTGCAATTAATTTATTGTTCAAAATATTTTCAGGTATATTTTGAATTTATTACAAAAAGAAAAACAAGTTGATGCCATTATTGATAAGATTTGTGCTAGATTTAAATTGGCTACGACAGAAAGACAATGGCGTGACTTCGCGTATTGCCTTTCACTTTTACAATTTAGTGCGAAAAGTATAAATAAGAATATATATTTATTTAAAAAGTTAAAAATGCATTAAAAATTTTATGAAATATCATTTTTTTCTATAATTAATGAATTCTATTTAGGTATACATCGTCTCATTGAAAGTTTACCTTTACTGAAAGACAAAATTCATCATAAACAAGTTTTAAAAGCATTACAGTCTGTTATTGAACAAACAAAGAAAAAACCAAATACAAAAGTAGCATGTATAGAATTGGAAGAAAAAATAGAAGAACTTCTTAAAGGAAAAGACAAAGTAAATGAAGATGATAGTGAAATAATGCCACCACCACCAGTGCCAAAATTAAGAAAGCGCAATAGTAGACGCAGAAAACGTAGTAGTAGCGAGGAAGAAGAGGATGATAATATTGATAGTGATCCTGATTCAGCACCCGTAACAAAAAGTACATTTCTTCCTATATGAAAATAGTTACTTAAAGTTACATATTTATTACCTAACATGTAATTGTTTTAGCAAAAAGTTCTAAAAAACTAAAATCGCCTGAAGATAAATCGAGTTCCGATTCAGATTCAGATAATGGTGTATCAATGAAAACTTCTAAAAAACAATGTATGTATTATCTTGCTAAATGAATAATCTTTTCATTATATTTAATAGTTATTTCTTTCATATTAGCTACAGTGAATACACCAGCAATAAGTGTTTCAAGATTAAGTCGAAAGAAGCGTGTTAGTTCAGTTTCAACCGCACCATCACCGTCGCCATCACGGAAAAAAAATAAACAGATTAGAACGTCAATGCGTTCTTCACAAAGATATTCACTACGTTTATCTCAATCAAAACAAAACCATTAAAGTTTGCATATATGTATAGATATATCTCATTTTGTAATTTGTTATGTAGCTTAAGTTCAGGAAGTAAAGCAAGTAAAAAAAATATACTTTTATATCTTGACCATTTTAATAAAAATCGAATAAAATATAAAAATATTTTTTATAATTGTACTTCTTTTTCTTAATAGCATCAAATATAAAATGAAATTAATGTAAATTAATTTCCTTCATAAAAATCTTGTTAATGTTAAGATATTACCTCTATCTTAATTTTTAATCTCTTCTCCTTTTAGAAAATATTACGAAAAAGTATAGCGATTTTATATAAAATGTAAAATATTATTATAGAAAAATTTATTTTAATGAAAATTATGAACACGATGCAACACTTAGATGATTAATGATAATAGTATAAAATATATATATCGCAACAAAAGGGTTAAACAGAAAATAATGTATTACATATATCAAATTACTTAATATGGAAAGTTTTATACATCTGCAGCTACATGGATTTTCCAGTAGTAAGTGTACACTGTGTAACACTGTATTTTATTATGCATTTGTGTATAATAAGATACACTATGTGATATTGTATGTCGTGAGAAAGACTAGTGTAAAAACCTTATATATTAATACAGTTTCAACATATATATCACTGATGTTAAGAAAAGATTTCCACTTAGCGATTATTATACCAAATCACGACTAATGCTACGTTTAAACGTCATAGATCGCACTTCAGTTCCAGGTTTTCCTGATTTACAAAGATTATTAGAATTGGGGTTTGGAGTAGGACTTTGCGAAAGCGATGCTCTCTCATCGTTAGTATTAGATTTTTCTCGTTCTAATCTTTGTTTGCTAAATTTTCCCATTCCAGGCCGATAGATCTCCATGGTAGGACGATCCTATTATTTTATAATAAACAATATTTTTATAAATAATTAATTGAAGTTAAATAAAAATTAAATAACATTTTTAATATTTTAAGGAAGAAAAAATACACACTTTGTTTCTAATTCGACGTTCTAATCGTGGATCCTTTTTATCTTTTTCTTTATCTTCATTTTCAGTCTTTTGTAAGTTATTTTGATCGCCTCCATCTAAAGACTTGTGCCTCCTTAAACAATTTCCATCTCCTGTACCACCTTCCCCTCCACTTTCAAGTGAACTCCGCCTTTTTGTGACTTTTGAATCCTTCTTTTCTTCAGATTCATCATCTTCATTAATTTCTTTATTAATATCTTCATTGGATTTTGATTTCTCAATGTCTTTGTTACTTTCAACAGTTGTTTCTATAAGTAATAACATATTAGTATTTTACAAGTAAGACATTTATATGTACTAGAATCTTCTATTTCATTTAATTTTAATATGATAGGATTTCTACCTGTCCTTTTCTGATCCCTTGTCCCAAAATCACGCACAGGATCTTCTATTAGAACCTTTCTTTCGTTAATTTCTTGTTTCTCTTTTCCTTTATTATATTTAGCATCCTCCTTATCACCCATAGCTTCGTCATTTTCTTTAATATTTTCATACAAATCAATTGATGGTTCTTTCTTTTGGAATTCTTCATCTTCACTTCTTAATTTCGTACTATTTTCTGTATCAACATTAAATTCTACATTCTGTTTTTTGGTTTCGGCAAGCCTTTTTTTTTCTTGCCTCATTTTTTCGTAACTTTTACCTCGTTTTTCCTCAATCTTTCGTTCCCTAGAATCTTTAGTATCTTCTTTAAAATCATATTTTCTATCATCTTTTCCATCAAATCTTCTATCATCTTTTATACCATCTCTTTCTTCACGTCTTCCATATATCTTTTTATCTTCATGTCGTCTTTGATGTTTTATATCTCTATCTTTATTTCTATCTTCGATTCTTTCCCTATATCCTTTTGTTATTGCTTTGGAATCTCGATCACGCGGTACCTTGTCACGTAATTTATCCTCTTTCTTAATACGATTTTTTATATCTTTGGGTGAAAGTTTATCCTTTTCCTCCCTATTTTCTTTATTATCTTTACACATTTCTTTATCAAGATCTGGATTTTTCAATACCTATAACAAAGTTAAATATTTATTTTAAGTAAAATATTTTTACTGATCTTAATATTAATAAATTTTAATGGAGTTAGGCATATGATAATTGAAATAATAAATTACAATAAAGTAACACAGAATTTTCACATTTTTTTCTAAAAACAGTTTCTTTTACAAAATTTAATGTATACAAATTAAACAATAATAAATTAATTACATCTTAATAAATGTATATAAATTTAGAATACAATATTAAACAGAAACAATACATAGCATTGAACTAGGTCGCATAAGTGTGATGAATAGTTCTTTAATCCTCATGACTTTTTAACATGCGATAAATAAATACATAAAACATGAATTTCCCTGCTAACCACTTGCAGTTCCTATTTCATGAAGTTTTACGATATGCTGGGAATGCTGTTTCACAAGTTTTAAAAGGGTAAAGTTTATGATAGTCAAACACAGCACTACAACTTCTTGACTTTGATACCTCCATTGGTATTTGCATTTTCCAAGTTTTGTGTAAATTAGTAAATTGAGATTTTGATAAGACAGAAAAATAATTTTTATTATTAATATAATGAGATGTGCACTTAGTATTATTATAAATATAATTATTTTTAATATGGTTGTAATTATTTTTTCTGCAATTAGAATCTTTTTCTTTATAATTTTTTTCGTAAATATAAAATAATTTTCGTTGTTTATTAGTGTATTGCCAACGTTCACTAACATGAGGCATACTTCTAACGCAATTTATATATACTTCTGTATTCTCGTTTCTGTAAAATTGTTGTTGTATATTTAACAAAGTTTTGTTAGATCGTGTCATATTTGCAGTACCACTACTGCAAATTTCTTCTTTACATTCATGAGGTATATTTAGATTTTCAGTAGGATGATCAAAAAATATATCTTCTGACTTGACAGTTGGGGAAGTGCAAAGGTAGGAATACTTGGTCTGATTATCTTCAATATTACATGCAGACTGCAGGTTGAAAAGATTAGTATCAGCAAATACAGTAGAGAATATAATACTTAAAATTTAAATTTAATATGTTGCTAAAGGCAATTTCCATTACATATCTGATTAATAATTCCTTTATTCTATACTGTATTTGTCATATTTAGAATTAGTCTATTTAGTAAGTCAAGAATAATAAATGAATACATTATAAAATATAGTGTTACCTTAGATATAATAGGATCTTCCTTTGTCCGCCTCCTTTCTAGATCTCTTCGTCGTCTTTCTTCACGTTTTTCATCTCTGAGACGTTGTTTCTCCTGCTTACGTTGTTTCACATATTCTAAGAGAGGCGTGGTTGTAACTTTTTTTGGTGTATCTATAATGACAAAACAAATATAAATTCATAAATATACATTTCATACATAAGAGTATGTAATATCTCAGCATGTCAGTTGTTAAAGAATAACTTACTATCAGGTGGTTGATATGAGTACTCTGTTTTTGGCTGTGATACATTAGATTCAGCTTCTTGATTTTTAAGACTTTCTAAGAAACTTATATAATATGGATCTGACTCTATTGTACCACATTTCAAATCTTTCTTTTTTCCTATTCTTTTCTTTGGTAACCTTTGGAAAGGTGCAAATTCTACTACTGCTGGATATTCTGTTCCTTTAGAGTCGACAAATACATAATTGTCAAATTTCTCTCTGAACATAAAAATATCCTGTTGCTCAACAAAGTTAATATAAGCACGGGAAAAAGCATATTGTCCCAAAGACATATCAGCTTTTACAAAATAAAGATAATCATGTTCTGGCAACGGAGAAACTTGCTCTAGGAATTGTTCTTGTGTCATAGTTGGAGGTAATCTCCGTATTACTACCTATAAATATATTTTATTTCTTTCATTATGTATATATATATATATATATATATATATATATGTATTGGTTAAAGTTGAATTAAAATATATAATATGTTATGATTTTTATAATGATTACAAAAATTTATATGAGTTATCACTAACATATTAGTTAAATATTTTTTAGTTTTTATTCAAAAAATAAGATATTAAAGAATGTCACATGACATGTAATTGTGTCTTTCATTTCCTATAATAATGTTATATTTACTGTCGTATAAAATGTACAATTTGTTGTTTTATATCTGTGAGAGTACTTTATCTGCGATGTATCAAATAAATAGCATCTTTTTACATAATTATGTTATAAATGTTTCAAAAATCGAAATTTTAACTTCGATCGTTGTTCCATTAAATATATCATGTTTGTGTGGTTGAAAAGTATTTTATGGAGGCTCGTAAATTTTCAGCATCATTTTAACCAAATATACCTTAGTCATAGGTCGGCATTTTTCTTTTTTACTATCTTTAACTTTTCCAACATCTGGAGAACTAGTTTGTGCCTCATTTTGTGCGGCTGTCTCAGATTGTTGTGTTTCCTCAGTCATTGTCATCTACATTTATTTAATTTCTTGGCAAATCTGGTCTATTTTGTGTCAATCCGATACACTCTAATCAAAAATAATATTCAAAGCATGCAATTTTTCTTCGAGTCATCGAATTAAACGTTTCCGTTTACAAAGTTTTCGCGGCCATCTTGTTTTACTAAATCGTAAAAATATTATTGGATGGATAGAGGAAAAAACAAACTTCCATTCATTAGGGAATTTTTCAATGCACATGTATTTTACATCTAGGGAATAAAATCAAAACGGATATTTATTTCTTGTAAATTATAATATTCAAACTTTCGCAGAATAATATTGCACATTATAAGATTTTTAATTAAGGGTAAGAAAAGGTTATTACTGAAATAACCTAATTCATAAAATTATACAAAGGTATTTAATGTTTACAAAATAATTTATTGCCTACATTTTAGATATTTGTAACTATTAATGACATTTCTATAATATAACAGTTTACGATATAGTTGATGAAATTTGGTAAGACTAGATATAATAACATTTTTTGCTAGATCACACAAAATAAGCACATTGAAGTATAATGAAAAAGAGGATATATGTTAATATATTTACATACGTAAAATATAATTATTTAATAAAAATTCATAGCCTTCTATAATTATCACGGTTTTGAGATTGAGATGCTGATGTTAATGTTGAATAAATAAATGGTAAAATTGATGCTAATGCTAGGCAAAGACCTATTACTGGTCGATACCAAACCCAAGCAAAACCAATTACTAGTAAACTAATAGACATTGATACAGACATTGTTAAAGATTCAACTGCAATAATTCCACATAAGAAAGTTGAATTCAGAATTATTGTCCTTAATATATTTGCTAAACATGTTGCTGCTAAAAATAGGACTAACCATCCAAGCCCTCTGAAATAATTAGGAATATTATAATAATAAATTTTAAGATTTCGAGGAATATTGAAAATTATGTTACCTAATACTCCACGTACGCCAGTAATTGTGCACATGTTCTAAATGAAACATTTGATCTACTGATATTTTGTGCTTTCGTTGAAGTAAAATTTCTTCTCCATGTGTTGTAATATATGGTACAATAGTTCCTTTTTGTAACATGCCAACTATGGAATATATATCTCCTCCTTTTCCTGCATAGGAAAATTGTATACGTATGTCACCTACCTATAAACAAATAGGTCAATTATTTAGTATATTGTTTTAAGTTCATAATAAATTCAAAGATATAGGTGTATACTTCAGGTTCCCATAAATTAGAGCTATGATAGTATAAACCCGAGTGCATTTTAATATCTCTACTTTCAGGTCTTTCATCACTGGTAACTTCTACAAAATCATTAAAATTCTTTTTCAATTCAGTTCCAAGAGTAAATGCACCAATCTTAACTTCATCTGCAATCTGCACTTGGCTTTTAATAGGCATTTCTTTTGGATTATGATGACCAGTTCTAATATAGAAATGATCTGAATCAACAAGTTTATCTTTCCATTCTGTTGTGTAATAATAATGCTTTTCTTCTTCTGCTACTCCTCCAAAGCTAAATTACATAAATGATAAATTATACAAATTTATTTATAATGAAAAGAAACATGTTTTATAACATACCTTCTTTCTTCTTCTATCTCAACCCATTGGTACATCTGAACTCTGCGTTTCAGTTTCACACTTGATACAATCACGCCATAATCAGGTTCAGTTAATGGTTCTGATATCTTTAATGGACCTGATAAATGTATCAAACGTCCTTCATATTCAGATAATAATTTCATCGTATTTGGGAGCACTGCTACATTATGTAAAGCTTCGTCTAAAGAATGTGCTACTTTCACTGCTCTTCCCTATAATATTATAGATATAGTATACTATAAAGTAAACTACATAATAAATGTAGTCTTAAAATATAAACTTTTCTGTTTAATCAATTCACAAACCTCATTCCAAAATAAAAGGCACATGCCAGTTGCAAACATAATAAGTCCAATAATAGCAGTTAACCATGATTCTCTAAATTGCTCCGAAACTGTTATTGGAATATTTATAGGAGGAGGTTGCCTTCCTCCATTTGTTCGATTTTGATGAATGGGTTCAGTATTTGCCCTTTGGGGTTGCCCATTTTGCTATAAAAGATAATTTTTTATAAATTATGTTATGATGACATGAAGTATATGATACATGAAATACTGCATGAAAATATCATATATGTTATATTAATTAAAAATAAAAGTTAGAACTAAAAGAAAGTAAGCAGTAGTGGTTGTTATGCTTACATTTGTACGATACATTTTAACAGATTACATTGTATGGCTGTAAGAACTTCTGACTTATTTATTGTGACTAAATCATCTAAAATAACATTTTATATATAATTTCAGACGAGTGTTGGTTCAAAGTGCGTACATACAATGTGCATTTGTCATGAATCGGTCTGTTCAAAATTAGACTGGTGAATATTGCTCAATGGATTTTACGCATTGTACAATGTTGCATTTGGATTCGTGTAACTGCATACAAATCGATTTGTTGTAACTGTTCGATGATACCATAAATCACATGCGTGCGTTCGAAGAATTCTAATGACATTTAATTAAAATTTATTTAATTGTATACACATATACGCCACTTGATGCCAGCTTAATTCGATAAAATCTTCCCTTCCTTTAACTTCTTATTGTATGATAAGGATAAGATCGTCGCGCCCTCATCTTGTTCGATCTTACAATTTGGACTAGTGAATGTACAGTTGGTCGAGACTGTCAGTATCGTTTAAGTTGTGAGTTGTATGTTACGGCGTTTTAAATAATAAAGTTATTTGTGACTTTATGAATAAAATCAAAATTAATATCCAACATAGACAGTAAGTTTTTAAATTATTGCTTGTTTGGGTATTATAAGAAAGGATTAAAATTTTATAAAATTTGGTTATAATTATAATATTATTGGCAACAATATTAAAGCAACAATATTGAATGTTAACAAAATTAACATCATAGGAAAATAATTATTAGAAATTGATTGAATGTAGAAGAAAGTTTTAGTGCCAGTGAAATAGAAAGTTCAAAATTATATTTGAAAAGCTATTGTGAAGTTGGAATGATCATGATTTGAGTGATGACATAGAATGATCAAATCAATTTTGTAAATTGGTAATACATGTGTTTTTTAGATACTCTGAATGAAATATGAATGACATGTGACATAAAAATATGTTGAAAGGATATTGCACAATATAATTTAAGAAATCAAATCAGAGCAAAGCAGGAGAGAGAAGTATGCTATTAGTATGAAGTGGATAATAATTTCATGTATTTTATGTGTATTTGGTTGCTTTAAAGAGTTTAGGCCTTCAGAGTCTTTTGTGACTGATTATTTAACAGGACCATGGAAAAATTTTACAGATGTTCAAGTAAATAAATTATATACATAATAACTAATATTAGTAGTAGTTATAATAATAATAAGTAGTAGTTAATAGTAGTAGTTATAGAAATTAATGAATAATTTTGAAAATGTTGCGAATTTTACATGTATTCTTTTTGTTGAATTTTTTCTTTATTTTGAACAGTTGTTACATAATACATTTGTAATACAAAATTTTGTAAGATTGTCATTATTTTTCAGGTAAACCAGAAAATATTTCCTGTTTCCACATATTCCTATTTTGCAACGTTAATTATTGTATTTTTAATAACCGACTTTGTACGATATAAGCCAATTATTATTTTATGTGGTCTTTCTGGAACTATTACATTTCTCTTAATAATACTTGGACAAGATGTTTTAACTATGCAAGTTTTAGAATTCTTTTATGGCTTGTTTTTATCCACAGAAGTAGCATATTACACATATATCTATGCTAAAGTTGACAAAAAACATTATCAGGAAGTAACTAGTCATACAAAAGCAGCAGCTCTAGTTGGTCGTTGTATGGCTGGTATTATTGCACAATTAACAGTATCTTTTGATATATTAAATTATCATCAATTAAATTACCTTACAATTGGAGGTACTTATTTTTGTGCATTTATATAAAATAGAAATGATCATTTTTATATTAATGTGAGATAAAAAATATGTGTGTTATGTTTTTTTTAAATAATAACTTAGATATTAGTATATGGCAAAAGATCTTTTATACTTGTAAGCTTTTAAATTTTTTAATTTAAAAGAGGAATGAATTATAATTAATTTGATTGATTTATAAGAGATTTATTTTATTGTAGGTTATTATATTTCTAATAACACATATTTTATTAAAAAATTCAATTCGTCATATGAAATAATTTTCATCTTTCAGCTGTTACATTTGCAACAATATGGGCATTCTTTATACCTTCAGTTGGCCAGTCTATTTACTTTCATAGAAAAAATAAAAATAATTTCTTAGCTCATAATGGAACAATTGTATCGCAACAAAATGATATAAATCAAGTTTTACACAGTTCTGAACAATCTGAGTGTTCTTTTTCTAATATTTCACTGATACATAAAGTTAAAGAAGCTTATGCTCTATTATGGAAAGATTTTTTACAAGCATATTTGAATAGTCATGTTGTAAAATGGTCAATATGGTGGTCATTTTCAACTTGTGGATATTTGCAAGTTATTAGTTATATACAATTATTGTGGCAAACTGCTGTAGTCCCTGGAGATAAAATTTACAATGGAGCTGTAGATGCTTTATATACAATTATAGGTGAACAAATTATTTTGCACAATGTATAACTTAATTGATAAAGTAACATAGTATAATATATATAAATTAATATTTGTGATAGTAATACAATGTATCTATTTTTATTAATAGGTACAATCACTGTTTTCTGTATTGGGAAGATACCATTTAATTGGTCTTTAATTGGAGACATAGTAGTATCATGTATGTCACTTGTGGAAGGTATTTTATTAGTGGTATCTTCATATAGTTGCAGTATTTGGTTGTTATATGCTATGTACATAGTATTTGGAATCATTTATCATACAATGGTTACTGTTGCAAGGTTCAGTTTCATATGAAATTATTTGTTACAAATAAAATAATAGGCCACATATATTTTAATTTTATGTGTATAATTTACAGTTTTGAAGTTGCAAAATGCATATCAGAAGATAGTCATGGTTTAATATTTGGTATAAATACTTTTCTTGCATTACTATTGCAAAGTGTATTAACAGCTATAGTAGTGAATGGAAATTTAAAATTAAATCTGAGATCTCAGGTAAGATTATTATTTAAATACTATTAGAACTAATAAAACTCATAAAAATGTGTCGAAAAAGTGTTAATAACTATTGGTTAAAGAATTATTTACCCCGATGTTTTACATTGAGAATGAATATATACCTGGTATTGCTTATTTTGTTTGTATAATATAGTATAGCAACGTCTATTTAACTGTCGTAGGCTTATGCCGTAGGCTAGAACTAAAAAATAGAATTGAATGAATAAGCACGATCGTGCGTATTTCACTTACGCTCGATGTTTCTTACATTTAGTTCCTGTCCCGCTTAAGAAACAAGCAAATTCGAAAAATATAGTAGCCTATAATTTCCACTACACCTATCTTTTAGATAATTTTGAAAGTCAGATCCGAGAATGTAATAATTCAACAGGCATTAGTGTACTTATTTTATTAATAATTAGTTATTATATTAACTTAAAATGGTTTTTCACCTATTAGTAATTTTAGATTCTATAACTTAGTAACTAAATTTTATTTATTAATGACATTTGATGTGGTGTGACATGTGTGATACATATTTGGTATTAACAATTTGCGATGGTACTTTTATATTGTAATAACGATTTTAAATTAGTATACGATTATTAATAATGTACGTTTTAATGTACATTCAACGTTGGAAAAAATAACTTTTATAGCTGGAATTATTAGAAAGTAAAAATTTTTCAATAATATATAACTATAGATAGTAAGGATGTTACAATATCAGTTCAATTTATTACAAGTACTAAACAATACTTATATATATATAAAATCTTTAATATTTCAATTACATAATAATATTTTATCATATTAACTGCAGAATTAGTTATTTTACTTTTTATTTTCAAGTTATGCAAAATTTTAACTTATTGAAACTTTCCTAATGTAAATATATTAAAGATACGAGGAATGTGATAAATGATATAAGATATAAAAAATCCATATTTGTGACATCTAACGTTTAATAATTTTTAATTATTTTAAATAAAATATAAAAGCATAAAATGAATAAACAAACTAAAAAAATAACTTGTTCTTATCTCTTTTTATGAGTTCTATTAGTTGATTAGATTTCTATTTGATACTGATAACCGTATTGATATTGATATTGAAATGTTTTACATTGTACTTTTTTCCAGTATTTTGTTTATGGTGGTTATTATATTGCTATATCAATACTTTACATGGTAATCGGCATTTTAAACATTATACGACATTGTAAAAAAGGTGCTGGATTTAAAATATGGGTATAGAATACAGTAACTGAGAATAAGAAATAGTCTCCAAAATGACTAGGTTTTAGTTACTGGTATAGTTTTTAGAAATTGAATTAATGAACGTTCATTTGAAAATGGTGATATTAGGTATATACATAGTAATCAAGGATAGTTCATCAAATACGCTTCTATTTTTGTTACTATTATTTTATTTTTCGGTTCAATAGCTTTAGAAAAGGAACTTGATTGATTTAGCTCACAGAAAATTAAAATTAAAGCTGAACTAATGTAAAATTATTGCTTATTGTTTTCTTGTAGTATTACATTTGTTTTCTCCTGCTTGCTTGCCTCCCCTTTTAACCCCACTAACATCAGCTCTAACCGTTGTCCGCAATTGACTCGCACATCTCTGTCCTCTTCTTCCTTTCTCTATCCAACATCTCTAGCCATTGTGTCCCTTCTTTTGAGCCCTTATTGCTCAAAATCTCCTCAATTTTTACACTTCCTTTTTCAATCCCACTGTACAGCCTTAGAAAGTGTTATATCGGATCGCCCATTCCCCATATCATACATACTCTGTGTTTGTCATCATATCAATTTCCTAATATTATCTCTGTTTCCTTTAAGTTATTATATCTCGCCCTAGATACCGATCAATTTGGCTTCTTTACCAGACTGTCAAATAAATTTATTTCCAATAAATCAAATAAACTTCAATTCCACACATTTGCTTTAATGCTAGATTACCTTTCCTTATCAACCCTTTCAACTGTTCTATATTTTTCTCGCTTTTACCAAAAATATATGCTAAATATTTAAGATATTGTATTATTTGCTCCAATTCTTTTTCTTTCCATTCCCATTTTCTCTTCTTACTTCTACCGCCTCCTTTTCCGGAAAGAAGAACCTTCGATTTATCGACATTTAATGTTAACTTTTTCCTTTTCTAAATATCTTACTAATCTTTTATCTTATTAATATCAATTAAGTTCCTCAATAAAATGCTATTGTGTATTATAGATATAATACGTCTGTGTTGATAAAACATGTAGCATACAGTATTATATTTTTAATAATATGTATTAAGTGTTATGAAATCAGGGTGCTACGAAATCAATTTGTACAACAGGGGACACAAATACCTACGAATTATATAATTTTGCGTAAAATGTAGAAGATATTAGTATTAAGGATTCCTATAAAAACAGTGTTCTGAATGTATAATTGTTATATTTGAGAAATATATAAAAGTTCTATTTTTTAACAAACGATCTTTTTACAAAAAGATTTTAATATTCCTCTTCCAATGTTCAATTATTCCGATGCTGTGATCCATACTAATATTACCTTCATTTTTCTTTCGTGTTAAATAAGAGTAATCTTACTTTATCCAAAACGGGTTCTCTACATTTCTACAAACATAAAATAATGCGTTTTAATGAAGATTCTTTTTATCTAATTTATTTCATTCTCTCTCATAAACGTATTTCTCTTTTTTTTTCACCATTGTTTGAATCATTGCTTACGAATGAAAACGTTTGAAACAAGCATCTGCCTAACTCACGACGAGCACTTGCATTCTTATTGAAATGTTTGAATAATTTCCACCAAACTGTACAGTCTTGTATATTTTGTTTGAACTCCTTACCGATGACATCGTCTATTGTATCACTTCGTATTATGGATACAACGGATTTCATCGACTCGTTTTCAATGATTTTTGAAAACATACAGGGATAATTGCTGCAATCGCTTATATGCGAGTGTAATTTATCTAATAACGAAGTTTCTTTCAAACAGATTTGTAATATCTGCATATAAATATCAATAATTAGTATTTGTAAAAAAAAAAGAGAGAATTTTGAAGATATTGTATATACATATGTCTTTTTATACCTGTACTTGTATTTATAAATATTTCATCCGTTATAACAAGAATCATATATGTATTTTTATATATGTATGATGTATTTCATATTTAATAAAGAATTTATACAATCAGTGATAATGTTACATAAAGTCTTTGTACATCTTATAAAAAGACAATTTTTTAAAATAGAGGGTAATTTGAAATATTAGTTTTTTATTATTGTTATACGAAGAAAAAATATAATATAGCTCTTAGCCGAGTAAGAATTCTTTTTGTTTGAAGTTTTTCTTAAAGTAGTATCCACTAACTTTGCAATGATATTTTAATGGTTTTTTTACTTTAATAAAAACTCTGACTTTTTATCGCTGTATGGAGACTTTTGTCGATGATTTCATATTTTTACCCAGTTTGGTGAAATCAATACGGGATATACTTCGAACAGACTGGTATTTAATTTATCAAAATATATATCCGTGTTGGTGTCTTGTGCCATGACATTTGATATTACAGAGGTACGACCGTCGTTTAGCGCTATTATTAATGACTATATCAGTTACACAATGTTACGATAAATTATTCAGACGGCATTTTAAAGGTTATTTAATACATCGAAGATTGTACTTACTGTGACAGTATAAAAGAATCATGCTTGCTAATATCGTTATTAACATTGTAAAAATATCTTTGAAGTTTGAAAAATTGACGAAGAAAGGCCAATAATTGTAAATATATACAATCCGATGGAATGGATCGCTTTTTGATCATAAAAAATTTTCGCCAAAATCTAGTTGATACAGTTCGATCGTATTTGTGATCCGATTGCACGTGTTTGAGTATTCAAATTGAACGAAATACGTAAGATAGCATCGTTAAGTATTTCATATGTAGAATGATAACAGACGAATCTCTCGTGTCGAAATGAAAATACACATTCGAGAAATTAGAGCTATAAAATGTTGATATAGCGATAAGCACTCCTCAATCGTTAAGATAAATATAATATATTTTGCTTATTAGATGCGTAGTATTACTATTTTATCGTGCACCTAAGAAATTTAATTTAGATTAATTTGATCTAAGATTAGTGTTTGAACTTAGAGGCAAATGTTCGTTATATATAACGACAAAGCCAGATTTATCGTACATATAATATATATGGAATCCGAAGAGCAAAAAGCAATGGTATTAATTGAAAGATGATTTAAAGCGTATGAAACAGAAAAATTATATTTAATTATGCATGTTTGCAAGTATCGAATTAATTCAACTAAAATGTGATATGAATGTCTTTAGTTATTTGTTGACTATGTTGATAGATATCTATCGCTGTCGTGCTTTTATCAATTCTTTTCGTTTTTGTCTTTATTATATTTACATGTATACTTGTCTTTATTATAGCAGAGAAATGGCCAGAGAATAGGCAAATAACGCCTGTGATCTAAGCTTTAAGGTTTATTGTAGTTGTATGATAGGTATCGTCGAAAAATACGAGGTTTTATTATATTAATTTTTGGATTGCATCGAGTACAGTGGATTCACAAGCTTTTGCAGCCTGTTGCGTCAAGCATAAACCTATTTCTTGGAGACGAGATAATTCTGCTCGATCATTCGCTAGAGAATATTCTTCTAAATTGTCAGGAGGTCTTCTCGCCACTGTTAAACGCAATCGATTAAGCTCGGTTTCTTCTTCTGGATTTAAAGTTTCTAGAAAATTGATTTATTACATATAATTTAAGATTTTCTTTTTTAATGCTTCCAATTAGAAAAGAATCAGTTTACTTTCCCTTTTACGTACAATTTTTCTACCGTTGGATATCGTTATGTACGATTAAAATTAAAAACTAATATGACGAAAATATCATTAAAATTGTTATTAAACTTGAAAAGTGCAGCTATAGATTGGATTAGAATCTTTCGAATAAAATTTTTCTAGATTGTTTTGTCAGGTATTTTTACTACTATCTATATTATCATTATTTGCTACTGTCGTCGTTATGATACTGTTATTTTTTATCAATATTTATTCTGATGTTATTTATTTGCCTTTAGTTTCAAGTTCCGTAATCTTATTTGACAAGTTCCTTCGAATGGCTTGCATTTTCTTGGCAGCTCGTCTCCTTTTCTTTACGTCCTCGGCATGATCCTCCAGCTTCTTCTTTCTTAAATTCCTTTCTGTTGTTCCCGAGCCTCGGAAACTCCAATTTCTTTTCGAAAATCTTTTTTCTCTGTTCTTTGCCTTCGATGGGAATAAATATTAAACGAACAAATCAAACGATTTTTAAGAAATTAACGATTAACTCACGTGAACGTTCAATCGCATACGAATTAATCTTTTATCTTGAATTTGTTTGTAGCTCTGCCAGAGTTTCCCACAAATTTCGGCCGCACGAAGCAGTTTTAATCTCAATCCACGATTAGAAAGATTGTGAAATAATGAGACGATTTTTCCAATGTTAAAGTCGTTTTGCCCTCCACCCTGGTTATCAATTATACTTGAACGAAGTTGTATCAACTTTACAGAGATTAATGATTTTTCGTTGTTATTTAAGTTTTTACTAACTTCAGTGAACATTTTTTTCTTAAAGCTATTTTTAGATTTTGTAGGAAGATACGAATAGATCGAACCAACTATAGGAATGATTTGAAATAATTATTTAAAATTTAAAATAATTAAAAAATTATTCACCTTAACGGAGAAATCAATATTTTTTCGTAGCTTAAAATAATGACGGAATCGTTTAATTTAATTAAGCCGATATTTTAGATTCTAGAAGTAAGATCATCACGAGTCAAATTCGAGTTTTGTAAAATGCTTTCACAGTTAGCGTTTGCTTGAAATTGCCAATAATAACAGATTGTATTAAGCAATTGTATTCAGTAATCGTATTAAGTAATTGTATTAAGAAATTTTATGTAATGAATCATAGTGTGTGCAAAATGCCAAGGTAAATGTCACTTCCTTGCTGAAGTATATAGAATTTGCAACATAAATTTAATGTAGTGGAACATTAAATATCCACGGCATTGTGTCAAAATATGAATTTTGTCTCTTGTTTGAATTTACCTCTGGTTAACTTTTGATTTATTCACAGTATGTGCCAACGAAAATTGCTAAACAAGAATCTTAGCTAAGAATAGGAAACTGCCAGTCATCGGTTTTTCGTTTTTACTGATACATTTAATCTTTCATGTTTTATGTATTTACGTTCTTAGCTATTATAACAGACAAGAGTTAAAAGAAAAGTACCTTGGGTTATTAAAAATTACAATGGACAGAAACGAAAAGAATAGCGATATACAATTCTGACAATTATGCATTCTCAGTAATTGGTTTAAAGATGCAAACATGTTCGGAATGCAGATAATATGGAAATGTATATGCAAAGTAAAGTATTCGTTGTAATATTTAACGAATCTCTTTCCAGATTCTAGTCTTAATCGCGTTTATAACGATACGAATTTACATTACAAATTTTCGAAGCCTATTTATAAAGTACGAGTACGAATCTTGAATTACAAGTTTTTACCAACTCGATGAACGTGCAATCCCAGTCTGTTCCGTCGTATTGGCACTGTATCGTTGCTTTCTCAACATCTTCAGAAATCTCAGTGTATTTCACGCAATAAGTAAGTATCCAACTTCGAGGTATGCTAATCACAGGCAAGGTTCTCCAAACTTTGGCTGTGATATCTTCCAACATCTTCAACGAGGTACTATCGCTGAAGGTAGGTACTTCCGTGATCGATGAATCCATATTCGGAAATTCTATCGTTCTATTTTCATGACGCTGAAGCAAGATATCACATTTTAACAAGCTTTTCGATTTTATTACACTTTGATCGTTGCAGTATGTAAAGTAGATCAACTTGTGATTTCTTCGGATGCTTGTTGCTTTTGATGGATTTGGCAAACGTAAATGTACAGATGACGATACATCCGATTGCTATTACGTGTCTTAGCATGGAACGATAAGGTTTTTGTAAAACTATTTTCCTCGAACGTGATTTAGACAGATCATCGTAGTATTAAAATTTTTCTCACGATTAAATTTCATTTGTTAAATTCTCTATATCGTGATTGAAATATCGCTGTTCACATTAAATCATTAAAATATTCGAGAAATTATTTCGATTTTCAAATAGCACATCGAATTATTATTCCGCTATTACACAAGAATCTTTTACATCGGTTTTAATTCGGCTTTTCTAATATCATATCGCTACAATGGGATACGAGTTATTTGTTTTTAAATGGTGTCTAATTGAGCTACGAACATATACACGTGACACGAGCTTCTCGAATTTAGCTAGTTATCGATAATAATTCGGACGGTGTTAAGTTATCTTAATAGCTTTATCGCAACAAAAATCGACATAGGTAAGGCTAGGAAAAAGGGAATCTGCACAGGGAGAAAAACATAGACCACAGAAATTACCATCTTATTGATTCATGATTGCATTAAGATAATCTCTATTGCTGTTTCTGGCGTAATTCATAGGCTATTAATTGGTTAGCAATTTAGAGCCTACAAATCAAGAAAGATGACAGGATTTTAAGAAAATTGAAGGAATCGCTTCCTTTAATTATTTATTTTATGATTGCTTATTCGATTCGGACTAAAATGCTACTTATACATATGTGCTAAATATATATTTTATCGCTTCTGCTTAAATTCTGATATATTAGTTGCCAACCCAATATCTTGTGCTAAATTTACGCCTAAGCTCTATCTTTTCAAGAAGTTTTCAGTTTTACGATCCATTTTCCACAAATGGGCCATTAAGTGATTTTCTTTCAAACCACCGAAGCAATCTTGATCAAATTTCCATTGAGATGCTAAAAAGGCAAAAAAAGTTATATAAAATTACTCAGAATTGATGGTAAAATAAATTATATTTTCAGAACTGAAGATAAAATGCTCTTTCTGAGCTTTTTTTCAAGATTAAGAGTCCGCTTCAAAAAAAAGAAAGTAAATTAGTATTATGTGATTTCGTCTACGCAAGATAAATTGTTTCGCAATCCTCTGTTTGCTTTTGAAGCATTTCGCTGGGACTGTCATTTAAAAAAAGGAAAATCAACTTGTGCACTTGCATACATAATAAATGAGTATATTATAATGATGAAGTACAACAAAATAATCGTCTGTGAATGGAATATTGATGGAATTTCCAATGTCATATGAATTGACGTCTATTTTTGTTCTCCGCCTGTAATCAATATTAATGTAAATGGATGATTGACAATATGATCAGTAATTCCGATGCGGTAGATTACATTGCAATTACAATGATTAAAACATAAATAACTCTATGACTTAGAATTACTTTACCAATATCCTACGAATATTCTATAAATAAATATTGCATAAAATATCATAAATGAATACACGGCACACATTCTATCGTCAAGGTTACAAAAAACCCAATATCTTACTTTCTCAATTTTTTAAGATCGCCCCATGCCCATGATTCACTGTTATCTTCATAATTCATCGTCGTATCTCCAAAATTAACACAGACTTTCTCGATTTTCGTCGAAAGCATCAGAGCAATGAAAATTACGAATAATTGCGGAGATCCATGTGGAAATTAACGGTGTCGCTGATAAGCGAGAGTTTCCGGGAATATTGCGGCCATCGACCGTACAAAATCAACATGTTAACAAAAAGACGATTGTCACGAAAAAAGTGGATAATCGTTAACTTCACTGGGATTTCCCTGCGTCCTACGCGTCCTTTGCCGCTCACCTCTCCGTACAAGGTATAAATGCATACGAAAGAGAAAACTGAAACTGTGTCTTCGTCGAGGATTAGTCTTGAGAACATCCAGTTTCGTGCGAATAGATTATCCTAATATATCGTAGCGAGAATACTTGCCTTTTTCATTAGCACCAACAATTTGTAACGTAACACTAGCGAGTGAATGTAGCTCCAATCAATTTTAGTTAAAAAAAAGAAAAAAGAAAGATAGGAAAGGAGACTAAAGCCGTTGAAGAACCTTTTGACCACCGTGAAAAATGTTGGTGAAAAATTCACAGGTAAGTCGTTGTCATATACGATAATTTGTATCGTGTGGAGTAATGTAGATGTTGGATACGTAGATTTGTGTTTTGTGTTTATAGTATATTGCCTTATGAAACTATTCGTATACTTGTTACAGAAAATTTTTATAGAGTAATATAAGTTGCTTTTCGGGGGATTATGGTACAAGTTCTTGTTTCGATAATAAATTATACGATATATAATAAAATTTGTATTTTATGCCTTTATATAATGGAACCTTATGAAAGAGCGTAAATTGTAATATGCAGGTGAAGCATATATGAAATGTGCTTCATATGGAAAAAAATATTCGCGTTTCGAGTTCTTACGAAACGTTCCTATGTTCGGTATAAGAGAATTTAAAATCAACTAAATCATTTAAAATAAAAATATTTTCGTTTACTTATTTATTCAGTATCTTAACAACTAATTAATTAACTTAATACTTTGATATTTAACAGGCAAGCAGTTAATTTGGGTATTTCATATTTTAATAAAATATACTTACGCGTAAATTCCATTTTGCAAATTTCACGTATATATTTATAACGAACTCTAGAGTGGTTGGAGGTTTAATTAGATAATTTGATATCTTTTATCGTCTTTGACAGTCTCCAAAGTGTAATAACCGTGCCTGTGTATATCTGAATTTTCGTAGCTATGGACTTCGTATCATTAAATAACATTGACACTACGATAAAATGTATTGATTGTTCTGACATATGAGAAGGGAATTTAAAACAATCATAAGCCATAGATAGCATGCGTCGTAATATTGTCATTTCTCTCATCAAACTTTTCCAGACAGTTCAAATATTAAAGATATTACTTACTATCTTATTATTAGCCAGAGATCGTAAAACAAATAAAACGTAATAGCATAACTCTTTTTATATTCTTTTTAATATTTAAAAATGTTTAAAATTTAAAAGAGGAAGTTCATTCTGCAAATTACCATGAACTTAATGAACTTTTAAGCACCTCTAAATATCTAGATACTCGTTTTTCTAGAGATAGAAGAAACAACATTAAAAATATTGCAGACACAAAAGAAATATCATACGTTTAATATATAATGATATTTTCATAGAAATTCTGGTAGTGTACCAGGAGTCTTTGAAAATTTTTTATTGTTTTGAATTTTAAATAATTTTAATCAACTTTACACAAATTAAATTTTTATCAAGTTTTGTTAATCTACCTTCAAATTTTTAATTATACTTCAGAAAAGTGTCTCGCATAGTGATGTCTTTTAATCGTTGCTGTCACAATAACAACGAGGGCTTTTCATTCTGACGGTCTCTTTATACGTAATCATATTGCATTGCATAATACGATGCGGAGCTTCACTTTTCAGCTTGTTACGGTTAATCAACGTTAAAAGCAATGCGTTGTAAGTAAAGCTGTGGAATTTCCAGGTTCCTCATTAACATCTATACGTAATTAACAACTGGTCGCTCTCAGTTATGACCGAGAGGAGACAGAACAATGGAATGGAATTGTTCTTTCGCAATAACAGATGAAATATAGCGGAGGAAAATATATCATGCTATTCTTATGCAAGATCAATTAAAGAATCTAATGGCATCTTTTCTTTCCTTGAATAATTGCGACGAGTTCGTCTTGATTAAATAAAAAATAAAGGGAAAGGATATTCGAACAATATTTAATCGAGATCGAAGTTTGAGTAGTTAAAAATTGTTAAAGTTTATATCATAGAAAATTCGAGCTTGTACGAGAAGAAAAATGTACTACAAGCGATGAAATGATAATAAAAATAGCGAAAATATTAATTAGAAGACATTGAAGAGTTTACAAAGATATATAGAAGCTTATTATACTATTCTAAGAATGTGGGAAATGATTCGATTTTTTGAGTGATAAAATGATCATAAGAATAAGGATTCGAAGAAAATTATATTAATTCGCTCGTAGAAATGCAGAAAGTAATATGTGTAGAAATGAGTTATTCCCGACAAATTGAATTTCCACTTTACGCAAAAGCGAAAAGAATTTATTTCTATAGTTAATAACTTGATTTCTTTTTCAATTGGAAAGATTCAGTCATACAGCAGGAGTCAATGTCGCTTAATTATCTCTAACAAATCTTATGACAGATTTGTTGATCGCTCTTGTTGTAGCTGTTTAAACGATCTCGACTCGGTAACGATTTTCGAGAACTCACAAAGGAACTAACACTCCTTTCGAGTTACTTTCTCTGGCTATTGGCCAACGCTTTGAAAAGGAGCCTGCTTTATTCACTGAATAAATTCTGGAAGAGGGAGAAGCGAGGAGAAAATTCCAAAGAACGCTTTCTGAAAACGCAAGGAACTGTGATACATTTCCAACTCTCGTGCTTTAATCTGACTGGATTAAAGATATTCAAAGTATTTCAAAAAACACGAAACACAGGCTATAATAAATATAAAGTATGAAAATTGCAATGAAATTTTCGTTTAACGTAATGAATAGATGCAATTTTTGTATTTTTATGAACATAGTTAAACAAATAGAATCTAAATAGAAATTTGTTTCATACACCAAATATCAATAATACCTAGGTTGCTCTACTTTAAATATCTCATATATTTTTGCATATTATATGCATTTATATGCAATATAAATTATTAAAGTCTCAAGGTTTACAAAAATGCGTGAACATCCGCAGTCTAAGAATAAATTCAGAAAATTGTGAGTTAACGTCGTTGAGGTGAAAGAATTAATCCAGCGAAGATCGTTACTCGTAAAATTAACGTTAATTTGCGATTCTAAGAAGTCAAATAGAACTACATTCCTGATGTCGATCGCCTTAAATGGTGTCGAAGGAGGAAGTTATTACTGGTGAAGACAAAAAGGGTGAACGTTCTTACAGTGAATCTAGTTTTTGCTTCAGCTTGAGTTGATGGAACGAAGACATCTTTCTTGTGACACTTGACATCTTTCTTATCTTCTTGTAGTTATAAAATAAATAAATAGCGATTATCTATATCGTTTATATATACGCGTTAATTATTGTATCGTACTTGTTATTATCGTTTCGTAATTGTATTTTTATTTTTAAACATTTTATGTCTCATTTATATGCGTATAAAAGTGAGAATATTACTTTGTATCTGGAATATTATTATCTCCTATATTTATACTTTTGTGTTTTATATATTTTTATTGTCTTCGCTCTATTACTCCTTTCTCACTTTTCTATAGAATCTCAAAAGTTAAAAAGTTAATTCGAACATTGGATAGACATCGTGCCAGTGACTGTCATTGAGAAAAATTATTTAAAATGTCGCATAATTAAATGCAATCAAACGAGTTCAATAACCTTGAGTCACCCGCACAAAGTACCGAGGAAAATGTAATTTGAGAAGCCAAACCTACCAAGCTGGTGGATTATCTCTGGTTTACATACGTTAGCCTCGATCTATATGTTAATTACAATTACGAGCTTACGGGTTTTGTACGAGTACTCGCAAATAGACTAATTTATGCCGCAGGTACGACGAAATATTTTCCAAAGACACTAAGGTATCAGTTTATCAACCCTAACATCCGCTTTCATCGGAAGAACTAACTATGTATTGAAAGTGTACGCATAGAATTGTATCAACGATTTCCGATTATGACGTAGTTTCCCCACCGACTTTATATGGGATTTCCTGACAATGAAGTCATTAGTATCGGGCATTTCCAATATTGCAGAAGTAACGACCTATCGGCTTTGTGAACGTTGGTTTGCGCTGTTGCGCTGCAAAGGATTCGTGTCCGATGAATAAACGTGACTCCACTCGCGAGCAAAACTCGTGGTGGGGAAGTGGTCGAGGAGCCAGTTACTCGCGGGCATCTCGGTGACTCTGCTTTTCTTTCTCCGCACTCAGTTCAGTTTCGTAGCGAGCAACAATCGGACGTTTATTCGTATCTAAGCCGATAGTTTACAATTTGAGAATCTAGAAAGCAAGAAGCCGCAGATAAACGAAATGTTTTTCAAACCGGTGAGTGGTGATGCTTCGATCGAAGTCTCGATTTAGAAGTCAGTAGAATTAACGTAGATTTTCATTGTCTCAGCCGCATTAAGATTTGATCTTTGTAATGGGAAGCTAGGTTGTCGGCGGAGATTCTATTAGTCTGATGAAAATTGTATCGATGCATCGATTGTTGCATGTATTGACGCTAGAAGTTAGTTGTTCCTAAAATGAAATTGTTTTTTAACATTATATTTAATTTAAGTTAAACGATGTTTAAGTAACGAGTTCGTTAGTTATCAGAGATTTTACGTAAATACTCCCCATTAAATCTAGAAGGATGATATTTTATACATGACTCTTGTTGTCTTCGTAATGAAAAGTTCAACTGTGATAACTTATCTCGTTGTATACACTTTTTGCGCTTTCTATCGTTTCTTTTTATACCTCGTATCGATCCGATATTAAGTCAATAATATTCCATCGTGTGTGCTTCAAATATTCTGTTTACTTCTATTTCTATAGGTTTATATATCTTCCAAATTGGTTGTTTAGTGTTGTAACAATTGCTGTAGTAAGTAATTGACAAATCGGTTGAGATCACAAATTGCATTTTGTGATTTTTGAGAAAAATTGATTCATGGTTTTTCGTAATTAGAAACATTTTCGTCATCGATGATGGTCACCGGTATCCAGACAAATTTTAATTATTTATAATAATTATTCGTAACTTACGGAATACTTAAAAATTAATATTTCTTAATTACTTAATTTATACTAAAAACTTCTTTCACGTTTACTGACTACTTTCTTCCGTTCAAATAAAAATGAACTTTTCCCCAATCACCTGTCTCGTAAGAATTTAAAAAATATGTGTCATTTTTTTTGGTCTCTGACTAATTTTCTGTAACCTACATATTTTGATTCCCATTAATATTTTTACGCTGTTAAGTTTCTCATATAGAAGTGAAAATGTTCGTTGCTTTGTTTTACGATCAGCCTTCCTCGAACCATGAAGGACAGTCTTTAACTCACATTTTTACTCATTCGCATTACATCAAGGAGGAATCATAATCACAAGAATTTAATCGACTAGAACGTTTACAAGGAACGTTGGCACAGTCATTATTGTATTACTTTTTGATTGATGAATTGCGTTAATTCGATTTTAACTTGACTTTGTGTATAGCCACGCTAGGCTGCGGTTGATTACACGCGTGATACGTGCTTTATTTGTTAAGTTGGACACGTATCTGTTCGAAGAATTCACTTGTTATTCGCCGATTGTCTCTGTTGGCATTGTCAGATTTTAAATGTCTTCGTGAATGCCGGTACTGTTAAAAATGACGAAAAAACTCCAATGTCATTGCGGAGAGAAAGATTTCAGTAAAATAGTCAACTGCACAGTCGTAGTAAAATTGTACAAGTTACCAGTATCGATAAATAATTCCCGTATAACATTAACAAGTTTGGTAATAAAACCTTCTGCTAGTAAATTATACAAATTATCTGATCATGGCATTTGAGTTTCTAGATTTTATATTTTATATTATTTTTACGTCGTTGAAAAATATCATATTATGCGCATCTTGCGGAATGCGGATTTTTGAATCTTTATACTTACTATAAATTCATAAATATCCGTGGTATCGTAATAAATTATTTACGCTTTTGTTTCTAACATAAGATGAAACATTTTTATAAAAAAGGTACAAATTTCGAAGATAATAAATTCAAGTGATAGACACATAATGAAAGAAAAGAATACAGCAAGTCAAATAGAAAATGGCAATAAATATTTAATACTGAAACAAGTAAAAGTATTTCGTGGAAATAGGAGAAAATCTTGAAAGGTGTAAAATAGAAATTACACGATGCCATTCTCATAAATCAAGGAGTGTTTCGTTCCGAAGAACGTATAATGAAATAGTAAACAGTGGAACGGGATGAAATTGAAGGTTGTCAAACGAGAACTGGAAAGTCGCATACGAAATTACGTAAATTCTGTATTAGTATTTGCATAAGGCGAAATTAAAGTGGAATAATTCATGCAAGTTTCCCACGTGCTACAAGTAGTATGCTATCAGGAACAAACTGTACAGGCGTGGTTGTGTTTTCTCTTGCTTTCGTCACACGAGGCTCGTCATAATTCAATTTCAACCAAGAAAGCCGGACACTATGATGTCACGGTTTGCTCGTTGCTTTCACTCGCCTCAAAGTTTATCTTGCTTTCGTCCCAGATCGTGTAATTTTCACTAATTTTACCATTACGTTTCGAACCCTTCGAGAAAACATTTCCATATGTATCTTACGTTTTTATCGAAGTTGGCCCCAATCATCAACAGAATACTTTACTTTCTATTTTATACCGTCCTTTAGCAATTCTTTCGAAGACCGATGAATTTTTCGCGGAGAAAAATATCGGCAATGAAAACATTTCTAGAAGAAAACTATAGATTGAAATCTTTCCGAATGGGTCAATATTTTGTTGATATTTCTTTAAAAAATGATGACGGTATTTCCAAGTATATAATTGATTAATGTCGTAATTTTAAAAATATAGTGGTCTTGCTAAAATGGTAGTTGCTTTGTTGATAATACGGTAGATAATATTTATGTTAGTGAAAAACTAGAGTATTTTCATATAATAAAATACAGATTAGGGCAGAGAGACAATAAATGTTTAAACTTTATGTTAAATTATATGCAATTTTCTGTAAAATTGATGTCAAATATAATTTTGTATTTGTATGAATATAATTTTAATAACGGATTGAAAAATTAATAATAGATAAGTAAAATAGTATCAGTTTATTCTATAACAAGTAGTACAAATTTAATTCAAACGTTGTCCAATTGTGAACTATTTTTAACATGAAATAATCTAACATAACAAACTATTTTAACATAAAATTTTATTCCTTCATAAAAGAAATTTAAAAATTCCACACTCGTATTTTAACGAACAATAGATACTGATTTCGTCATAATCTACGATTATCATCGTGGACACAAAACCAGTTCTGCCCTAAATAAGTGCATCTGATACCACTAAAATCGCAAAGTAAGTTATTGTGATTAACTAGAGCGTGACTCCTACACGAAACTCCTCCCTTGCTTGACATAAAAGTGTCGTAGATATGGATGATGTGTGTGACGATTTATTTGTTGACCTTACGATCGTGATTTCAGAACTTGTATAAATTACGATTAGAGGTCACGGTTACCGAAATGTGAAAGGGTTGCGAAACGTCTAGCTGAAGGATTGAAAATATTTTCCTCATCTTATTTGTTTTCTTTAATGTTTCCGGTAAGATACCTTCGCCTTGTTTCTACGCTATAGAGAAAGTCAATTGTACGAATCGTTTAAAGCAATTTTCACTGAATCATAGATACTCTTTAATCATGGATTATCTTCGAATTTCTGCTATATTGTTCGTTCATAGCGAAGTTGTAATTGTGCGATAATGGAGTAACTAGTAACAACGATGACACAATGATAAAATGGAAATGTCGTTCACTCGGAGTTTTATAATGATACAGGAAATTACTCGAACGTCCATAGACGTTTTCGTAGGCTGCAATTTAACTTTGCGTAAGATACGCATGTATTTCGTTTCAATTTCCTAGTTTCTGGCCTTTCGTATTTTCCTTTACGTTCTTTGTTTTACTTCACCATAATTATATAATTGTATATTCGATTTTTTACTTCTAAGTATTGATATTATAAAAGTATTTTGTTTTCAACTTAAAATATACAAACGCTTCAGTGTCCATTCATACTCTTTCCATAAAAAGCTGCAAGTGTACCGTGCTCACCAAACAAATCTTAACAAATAAATAGTAATATTTATACCAAACTACTTTATACCTAAAATTCCCCTTATTATACTTTAAAAACTTCATATTTCCTTATTATCAATAATTCAACTGTTTTCAAGAGGAGAACTCTTCAGGGACCTTTAGAATATTATTTTCTCAACAATCATTCTTTCTTTCAGGCAACGTCGGTGTTACCAGTACTATTGCTGGTAACTTACGTATCAGCACAATGTCTCACCGGAAACGACAGTCCTCTGACGATGAGCGCTGGCTCAAAGAAAGGTGTGATCAACTCGAGATTCGAATTCGCTCTCGATACTCTTAAGAAGATGTCTTTGATCGAATCACGCGACAACATCTTCTACAGTCCGCATAGTCTTCATCAGGCACTGACCTTGGCGTACTTCGGTGCTCGAGGTACCACCGAGGACTCCTTAAAAAAAGCCTTGCACCTACCTAACGATTTGTCCAAGGTCGACGTGCAACGATATTATGCTTACGAGAATTCCCTCAAAAATCAAGGTGACCAAGAGGTGAGGATTTAACTGGAGCTATTGCATAATTTATCGTTTGTGTTAGCAAGTATTTCAAGGCGAGCTACATAATCGTAATATCAGCACCCGTTTGCACAATAGTAACATCAATAACTTCTGCTTAAAATTATAATTATGAAAGAAAGCTATAAGGATTTGTCCAATACTCTTTTTCGTCTTTAAAGTTTACTGAAAATCACCTTTTTTTTATTAGTAACTTTGACTATTCAAATGCTATATATTATTTTAATATATATTTTTTTGTACCTTAACAAAGCAATATGTATGCCTTTTACACTTTCCAGTAATGTTACGTAATTTTTAAGTATTGTTTCACTTCTTAACGGATTAGACTTGGCAGTCTGTATAGTTAGATACTTTGAGGTAGTTGAACTTATTGAAATTCAAGTAGGAAGCGTTTTGACCTCATAGCTCTAGAGAATTTCTTAATCAAAAGTTATGAATGTAACGCATGAATAATGTTTGTTTGCTCGACGTGGACGGATGGCATAAAGTAAATGTTTTTATTTGATCAGTTATATAATTCTTGCCTTTGTTCGTGATGAGTTGGTGCGACTATAATGTTTGGGTAAAGAATATCTTTTTCTACAGTACTTGAAGTTTTTCTATTTTTTAGTAGCTACATAATTTTGTAAAAGTTATGTTTGCAAATGAAGAAATTTATGACGATTGCAAGTAAATAACAGTTTCTGTACTACTGCTAACGAATTTTGATACAGTAATAATTAATATAATACTTAATATTATCGTAAAATAGGTAAGGGGTATAAATAGGAAATGTAATCTCAAAATACCAGAATTTTTTTATAGTATTAAAATTATAGCATTGAAGTATTTAGAGAATGAATCATTGAATTTTCTTCCTCTTGAAGTTTTCTTCCTCTATTCAGAATTCATCACGAGGTTACGAGTACAACTCAGCGAATCGATTATGGGTATCGAGCACGAGAAAAGTACGAGACTGTATGTTGGACTTATTTGGAGACCAACTGGAAAAGACTGATTTTCATACTAATCCAGACGCGGTTCGTGATCACATTAATCAATGGGTGAGCAACATGACCAAAGGACATATCCGCGATCTTCTTCCTGTTAACAGTATTGGAGTAGATACTGATTTGGTCCTGGCTAACGCGGTATACTTCAAAGGTCTTTGGGAAAGTCGTTTCAATCCAACTAATTCTAAGAAAGATATTTTCTACATTTCAAACTCTCAACATTCCATGACTACATTCATGAAGCAGTCAGGACATTTCAATCATCGTAAGTTACACATCTTACATTTATGAAAGACTAAAATTTATCTACAGAAATCTGTGGTGGGCAAAAATAGTATAATTCAAATTTGTAATCAAAATAGAATAAGTATGCTAATATATTCTACAGTGATTTTTTACATATGCTTCTAATTGGTTGCAAAACGTTTTAATTGTTACAAACTCTGCTTGGTCAAATAAATAAAAGTCAAACTAAAAATTTTAGTCTGAATAAGTTACCAGTTTCGAATGAAGAAGAATGTTTCTAAATCGAGTATATTGTATATATTTTGTAAGTAAAATGGGACAAGACATTGTAGGTTATAAACTTTCATATCGAAAATCTGACCACTTGATCTTATATTGCAGTTCAAATGTTGTAAGTGCGTTTCTACAAGACGAATAATTCCGACTTATATTCTTTTGCCCGCCTAGAAAAGCTGTAATCATATTATATCATTGCAAATATATATAAATAGAAATAAATACAAATAATCTTTCCTTACAGTCGTTTCCGAAGTACTTGGCGCGCACGTGCTAGAACTGCCGTACAAAGGCAACGAAATCTCAATGTTCGTCCTTCTTCCACCGTCTGTTTCCGTCGCAAAATCCGCCGCTGATGTTGAGCAAAACGGGGAAAGAGACAGTGTTCGTCAACTGATAGAACGCATTTCCACTGAATTAGGATCCACAGAACTCCGCGATCTCTTGGATTCCGGTATACCACCTCAACAAGTCGATGTTATCTTACCGCGATTTGAAGTCGAAAAGGATCTTCCGATAAGCACGTTGCTTCATGCTATCGGTGCAGGCGAATTGGTAATGCCTAATGCTGCCAATCTTCGAGGTTTCGTTGAGGATGGTGAAAAACCATTGCATTTGGGCGACGCTGTCCATCGTGCGCGAATCGAAGTCACTGAAGAGGGCACCACTGCAGCTGCAGCTACTGCTCTCTACACTTTCCGATCTGGACGACCATTGCAACCGGCAATTTTTAATGCGAATCATCCTTTCTTGTATTTCATCTATGAGAAACCAACTCGTACTATTTTATTCAGTGGAATTTATCGTACACCTAATACTCCACAAAATACCGCGGAAACATCAGCTTGAAATGTTTGAAGAATGAATGTGATTGTCGTCGTTATTCTCCGTTTATTTTTGAAGAATGTGGTACGAGGAATAAGAAGCTTTATATGTGTTTGTAACATATACAGGTATGAATGTTTGGTAAGATGTGTTTGCATGTATATATTTTAAGATGAGTATAATCGATAGCTATTTACAGAGCACCTAATATTTATACTAAATTTATAATATACTAAAATATTTTGATGGATATTGTATAATTTCGTACAAATCGCACATGTATTTCAAAAATGTCACAATAAGTGTCATCGTATCAGAATAATTTAGTCATGTGATCGAAGAACATCAAAACCGTCAAAGAAGGATTTCCAGTACTGAAAATGGAGAATTACATATTCCATTTATGCTTGCAAATAGTGCTTCGTTTTCCTGAAGAACTTGTGTTGAATTGTGTCACTTTTGACATACATGTGTGAAACGTATTGAATAATATGGATGGAAATTTCTAATCGGATTTTATTATAATATTTTGGTGCGTTAGATATAGTAAAAATTAAGTTATTAGATTAAAGGACATTAAGCTGAGATGTATCAAATTATAATCAAATTCGATTTATTGTACGTATAACGTATATACACGCACAGTATTCGAATTTACTAACTAAAACGAAGGAAATAATACGTATTGAATATCCTCTACAATCCGGTACGAAAAATTGATGTTATATGAGTTGTGTTATGTTTACAATTGTGTTTGTAATTGTGGAGTGCTGTTAAAGGTTTTATAATGTTTTCGACAATTAAAAATGATGATTGTAATTTCTGTTTCCAATATGAATTTCAATCTATATATCTTATATTGAAAATATAAATTTAATATAATTTTCTTTATTTATATAATATGTAAATTATAATTATCGAAATGGTAAATCTTTCACATTTATCAATTAAAAAATTATTTTTCAATCCTGATATGAGAGCCTAAAAGACAGGTATAATATTTTACAAGAAGAACTTCAGATTTGATAATATATAAAAATATGTGCAAATGTCTTACTTGTAAATGCTTGTACTTATATTTTATATACGTGTATTGGAAAATTTTAAATTAAAAATGGAGAATATTTTATTCATGAATGTAGTTTTATTCTTTATCTTTAACAATTTTTTCAGTATAGAAGTTTGTATTGTTTAAGCTAAGAAATGATAAATGAAGAAATAAAATAAAAAATCATAAATTCTGTTCGTTCGAATTATACGTAATATCTCAGACGTTCTATTGAAATACGTATTGCTACCGAAAATGTCTTTTGCAGGAATTTGACGACTTTTGTTCATACGTGATCGACTTGCCGGGGAGTTTCCCCACTCCTCGTCAACCGAAATTCATAGGGCAAATTACGCCGCAGGGGTTCAGTTTAATGTCGAAGCGATTAGATGTGTATCGGTGTCACTCCATAGCAGGTACCGATTTCTATATTATGTAGTACATATTTTCATAATCATTCTTTTATCACTTACGCTCTTATAATTTCGTTTACTTATCATACGTTTTTTAATTGAATAATTTATAGTAAATAATTTGTTATTTGATTATCTATTTTTCTTCAATCGTCTTGTTAGTTATTACATTTGCCGGTAGATCTTATAATGAGTTTTCAAGACGCAATTTGAGCTTGATTATTGTTTCATTTTGTACATAATTTGCTTTTTATACATTTATTATAATGTTTTGGCTTTTTTTTTATGCAGATTATTTCTCGACTACGCGGGAAATTTGGAGATGTTAGGGAGATGCAACGAAATTACAAATGACGTCATAAAATTCAAAAGGACGCCATGATGACTAATGGTAACATTTGATTTATTTTAATAAAGTCAAACGTATTTATATGTTTATTTTCGTTTTCTATTAGTTAATTGCTGACATTTATTTAATATTCAATCGATATACATTCTTAACCAATCATCATATTTTTTAGAAGGAATTATTCATACATATGAATTCATATTTTGTTAAAGGTTTCTCATTCCTTCCTTTTCTTCCTGTTTCCTGGAAAGGACTTAGTGATACTTAAAAAACCAAGAATGTAAGTAACTTTGTATTTTGTACTTCATTTAAATCCTTGTATTTTATGTCAACTATAATTAATTAAAAAATGGAATCCGATTGAAAATTTGACAAGTTAAAATTTTTCATTCAAGTTAAAGTTTTATGACAACTAATACAATATGATAACGATAAAGAGAAGTTAAAATTTTATGTTTTATAGAGATCAATCTTCTATTATTTCAAACTTTCTAAATAATTAACACTGTCTTTAAGGACGAATTATACAATAATATTCTATGCTTTGTAATAGATTTCTTCCAGTCTTTGCTTTTTTCATGGGATTCAACGGTTCCTATCTAATAATAGGCTTCACGATGACGTTCCATAGGGCACAATACATCGATCACAACGTTCTTCGCAACTAATCGTGAGTCGCATGCATTTTTGTTCCTCTGGTCACTCAATCATGTGGTAGGATGAAAGGTCCGAATCGACACGGGTGACTGGTTGTATTACGTAGAATTTTTGACGAGCATAGTGACTGCGGGTATTTATTATGCTCGTGAGTAGTAACATTTTCTTGTATGTGTTTTATTTATCAGATCAGGATAGGTTTTCTTGCACACCGTGTTTTCAAATGTTGATAATAACACACTAAGAACTAATAGACGAGAGTATCATATTGACATAATTAATATTATATAAAAAGTTGATATAAATAACTCAGTACTGATAATTAATGTATATTTCTGTGATTGAAAATCACGGAGTGTATTGATAATAATTATTTATAAAATCAAAGTATATTCAGGATGATTTTATATTTGCAAATATCAAATGCCCAAAAGACAAATATTTGAGTAAACAACGAATATGAAAATAGCTTCGTTTAAGTATTCTGTAGTGGAGAAGTCGGATATCCTCCGATTTCATTATGAAAATTATGATTGAAATTATTATAAGTACTGTTAATGCTATTATTGATTTTTATTATAAATTTAATTTTATTTATTAATTTAATTTTATCTTGTGTTTTACTGTAATGTGGAACAATTTTATTGTTTGAGTTCCATAGTCAGTAAAACTTCGGTAAAATTTTAAATATGAAATATAAAAGTATGAAGTCTAATTTTGTCCGTTCAAAAATGTATCAAATTTTACGTGCAAGAAAACACTTCGCGATAGGCACAGTTTAGAATCAAAACAAGTTGAATGCTTCTTAGTTTCCAAAGATGTGTTTTGATGAAAAAATTGCCTGAGGATATTTTTATTAATATTTCATGTAGAGTTAATTATTATTATTTATTGATATAAATATTATTTGCATTATATTGAAGCTCAATTTATTTTCTTAAATATAACAAGAAACAAGTGAATAAATATTAACTCTCTTCATTCAAATTTAGCATTTCAGTAATTCATTAAATTAATAGAATAAAATATAAAGTAGACTTTAATTAACGAATATTAGCCCGTTAGATACAAAACGTAATAGATAGGCTTATCATATTTTTAGCCTAGGATTTTCAGGTTTAACCCCTTCCATGTCCATTGCCAGGATCTCTCTCACATACTCAGGTGCTACTTGGGTGGGAGAAAAGCAGTGGGCATGATAGTTTATATGTTTAACATTGTCTCAGCGACTGACGTTGCGTTAGTGTATCGTGCACGACGTATTTTCTACATTGTGTGTGTGGTTAGGTCGTGGAACTACCTCGTTTTCTTATTATTCCAACCCGTATAATTCTGAAATATTAATGAGTTTCACAAGTGTTATTAATGCAATAGTAATATATAATAATATTAAATATTATACCATTTAGTCTAAGAATATCCTAATTTTGCAAATGATATAATACAAAATTATGGATATTTATACAATATGATCATGAATATTAATTAAAGTTAACATCGAAATATATTAAAAACATAATTAAAATTTCAATATACACGTATTTATATTACATTTTACGCAATGGTCGCTAGCCACCGTCAGTCGATTTCAGGAAAATGGTACGTAAAAGTTAGAGTATGAAAGTTGAGTGTCAAACTCGGGTGTCGGAGGCGTTCTGGGACGTCTCTCTAGTGTAGGTCCTTGCGCCCGGGTGGTATGTGAGAGAATCGTGGAGTGAGTGTGTCGGTGTGCCTGTTTTGCCATTTTTAAATATAGGGCTAGGTAAGATAGGTAGCTTACTTTCTGGTGTGAATGTTAATTATAAGTAGGTAGGGCCGGGCAGGTTGGCACAGTCTCTGGTTGGGTAGGCGCGTTTTCGCGTGTCCAACCTGTTTCAGGAAATTTAATTTGAAAAGTCGACGGTAAAGCTGGTACGAGCAGAGAAACTCGTCTCTGGCTTTATCCATCGATTTTTCGAATATCGTGGTCGCGATCGCGAGTGGGTCTCGAAGCGAACGTTCATTTATTGCTCGAGCATGCACATGCGAACGGGCAATGGTCACTATGATCCTTGCTCATCCATGTGCACGGGGAATAGTATCCGCGATCTATATTTTTATTCCACCTTTGTAAGTTATTTTTTATTTTGCGATTAGAAAGACTCGAGCCTAGATCAGTTTCAGCGGGCATTGCGTCCGAAGAAAGAAGAAGCTATAAGCCGAAGAGGCTCGGCAAACTGCCATTCAAGAGAGCAACTACTAATGGCTTTCCATCCTCTGGAAGAGCATGGAAAGGCATTCGTTACTATTTTGTCACTGTGCTCGCTTTTAGTAGTTGTAGTTGTAGTATTTTTTTTCTGGCCGATATATATGTCGGTCCTTAACCACATTGGGTAAATCGCGATTTTTGTATCAGTGTTTGCGAGAAATTAATTACGATTTGAATTAGAGTTGCGGAAAAATTTCGCGGCTGTTATTAGTGTCACGACAGAATGATTATGGTTTGGATTAGAGTTGCGAA
The DNA here is from genome assembly GCF_024516045.1 of Bombus affinis. Taxonomy (NCBI): domain Eukaryota; kingdom Metazoa; phylum Arthropoda; class Insecta; order Hymenoptera; family Apidae; genus Bombus; species Bombus affinis. The sequence goes on from NC_066345.1 coordinate 15,263,265, forward strand.
AGGATGATAATCGTGTTTGTTTTAGTGTTGCAAATTATGACAGCGCGATTTTCTTTAGTGATTTTGATTATGAATTGTTAGAATTTCTTGGAGATTAATATATATTAAAGTTTATCTCGTTTCCGGTCATTTAATATTAGATTTAAAAGTTTAAATTAACTTTATAATATTGTAATTTGTAGTATAACATTTTTATTAAATTAGTGTTAAGAATTAGTGTTACGGTCCTCTATTTCAATTGTTTTAATTAATTTTCTAGTTAGAGTTGCGTTGATGAATGATTACGTTTTTTGAAGTAGTGTTGCGCTTATATTATGCCCAATTTTCTTCCACTGGACTATGGATGCATGCTCCTGTTCGTTATTAGTGTTGCGAATACTTAAATATGAGTGCATAGATTTGTATTTATAATTAAAATATTCTACTTTCGCTTTAGAGAGTTTTCTCATCTTTTTTTTTTTGCTTTTTTTATTTCTAATAGTTAATTAATTAGTGTTACAAGTATTGTACGAAGCACTCTTCGCGATTTATATTGAGAATGTGCTATTTCATATTTAAATTTAGTAAATTAATGTTGCGAAAAAGGTAATTCACCCACGGTTTATTTTTCAGGATTATATGGATTGGATAATGATTTTCTTTTGATCTAAATTCCAATTTATTTCAGAAACCCCTACAGAACCAAGGAAAAGAGGCAACACAAAGTATTTCAAGCAACATGGATAGTATACAAGGTTTTGAAGGAATCATTTCATGCAATATTCTTCCCATTCTTTCTCTTTATTATATTCAAATGTTTATATGGGTAGGACTTATGGAAACCTTTAGATTTTTACTAAGTAAGGTAAAATAGATTTCCAATTAGGGGTTTTGTAATTAGTAAATGATGCTTTTAACGTTTTGTTTAAAACTGCTGCTTCCTAGGAATATTTAATACTGCTAAAAAGCTGCTTTCTAGAAGCACTAATCTGTTCCTGAAAGTACCTGAATAAGTACTTGAATACTTAAATAAGATATAAGTAATAGTGATTTAGAGTATGCAAAATTAAGGGTGGTATTTTAAATAAAGTATTATTAGGTAGATAAGTAGCATAATTCTTTATGAGACGAATTTCGCTCTTTCTTAATACATACAAGTGTCAAATTTTACATTTTTATAACAGTGAACAAAATACTGTTCCACAGAGAGTTATAGTAGAGAGTGTTTATCGTTTTCGATCGAGTGGAATACTTTGCCTTGTATACTTCCCTTGCTGTTTGAAAATATAATTCCTATGTTGGTCGTACCAAGTTGCAGAGGGCGTTAAGAAACACTTGGGCTTTTTTCAATGTCGGTATTTCAGTATGTGAGATACGAAGTCCCATTATTTAGTCAATGACCAGTGCAACTACATATATCATAATTTACCGATAGTCGATCTTCCCTGATCGACAGATAACGCGTTAAAAAAATCCATTCACGGCAAACACGTAATTTATCGAAACATCGATGTTTCATCGGCAAAGGATGGTAAAAAAGTTCTTCCCTCCGCGAACAACGACGATATTAATCGCCTGTCGCCGGCAATAGAAGTACTCGGCTCTGAAATATCCATTGAATGTTGTTGATCGATGTACAATAAATCAAAACTCTCCGACAAGTCGCGCCTCCATCGGTCGCGTTTCCAACCACCGTTTGTTCCATTCACTGACGCTGACGTCACCAAAAAGCCACGGAGGTCCCGGTAAACGTGTGCACAGGCGACCGTTAGCCGGTAGCATCCGCAAAACTCGATCCTCCGGCAGAATCTGGCATCTGGTTGCGTCACGCGCCGATACAAGCGAACGGGCGCACGGACGTTCGTCTCGAAGTCTGGCAGTCCTTGACGCAGGCCTCGATCCCGGCGAAAGATGAGCAAACTCGAGATCCGTGAGAGATTTGCCGTACTTCCTCGAAGGAACGACTCCTCCGACCAGTTTGCTCGCACGAACGGTATTGCGCTTACTACGGAATCTTCTTCGATCGATCTCTGCGCCTAACCTTTTTTTTTTCTTCCAATCCAGCCGATATAAGGCTACGAACACGTGAATTTTCTCGCTGTCAAGGAAGCCTGTATGGAGGTCATCTTTGATCGATCGTATTTCCGTGTAGTTCGACGGGGCCTATCTTTGAACCCGTCAAACTATTGCACATACTCTTTTCTTCGTTTTCGCCTGAGATAGGGTTTTGACTGGCGCTGTCTGAATATACAGTATACGGACACTGCGTTGAGTAGGTTAGTAATTTTTGAGTCTGTCGAGGGAACGAGAATTGAATAGATGCTGATGCGAATGTTCTTCTTTTGTGCATAATAGTTCAGTTATTTATTTATTTTATTTTGTTTACGGGTAGATAACTCTGCACTATATATAAGGATGTGTATAAGTAATTTCAAGAATACGATACTGAAAATTAATAATACGTTAATGCATCAATTATTCTAGAAAAGGGAAGGGCTAAGTTTTAAGAATCTTTTACTTCCAGAATTACTAATTTTTCTGTATGTAGGGTAACGAAACTACATAGTTAGCTGTTGGTAAACAATTCTCAATCGCTAATTTCTTACGACATATAACGTAACTTGATTTGAAGTACGTCTAGTAAACAGTAAGCTTAAAGAAGCTGTTTCGATATCATAAGATTAGTCGCGCAATTAAATTCGTCAGCTAACTGGTGAACGCTTAATCGCGATTATCTTATCGGCAATTACATCGGCGTTACTTCGATATGGTGTGCAGTATTGTCGCGGGAACATTGTCCATTTATTGCTGACGGTAAATCGCATTAATAAAAGTCCTGTATAAACGCTCGTTCTCGTTGATTCAATACGTTCCGTTGTGTTATCCTTTTTGCGTTTGAATTACAAATTCCCTCGTGTAGAACAGCGCGCCATATGCGGCAATGGTGCCGCAACGCGCGTGCGCGATAACGATTCTATCTTCGTCGTCCTTGCGCAGAATCGTACGATTCCCGCGCAAAGACACGTGACACCATTCCACGCGTTTTTCGTAGCGCTGATGTCAAAGTAGGTTATCGATCCCTTCGAACGAGGATCTATAGATCAGCGAGATACAGTAGATCGTGAAGGTATTTGAATATTGGTAAGAACTTTTTATAGATACGAAGACTATAGGAAGAAAATGTTATAAGTCATATTTTCTATTTTTCAGAAACAGGCAGTTTTTAAATTTAGTATTCTTATTAAATTGAATGTTCTGTCATCTTCTTAAGAATTTCCAAAGTACTACTCATCATAATATTGAAATATTGAAGATATTAGAATATTGTTTAGTAATTAAAATCTGTAATCTGTTACTTGTATTTAAAAGATCTGCATCTTTGAACTTCGCAGGTTCTTTTCATTTTTCAATTGTCGCACTAAAATTGTACCGTCTTGTTGCAACTATCCTGTAACATTTAATATCAGATTGCTTTCAAATTTCACCAATATAATCATGACAATCGTATTTCATTGCAGTATTAATGAAATGTCAACATGTTTTATATGATTGAACATAACAATTTTCTGTGATAACTGTTCAAGTACTTTTGTGAGTCACTGTACGATCTTTGCAAATGTCTCTTTACGTTTATGAGTAATTTCGCGCGATCCGCGATGCTGATAATAACAAACACGATTTGAAAAAGCATCCGCTCGAACGATCGGCAGATAAAATTCTAACAGAGTCTCGGCGTTGATCGGGCAACCTTGACAATCTCGGTAAACGTGGAAACATTGTTAAGGTTTCCCTCGATACTTTCACTTTCCTTCCTCCTTTTTCGCGGCAAGTGCACAAGCCCGTTGCAAAGATCGCCGCGAACACGTGGTTTTACGCTTTGACGCTTAACGGTAAATCTCGATGGGTTTCTCGTTTCTTCGCTCGAAATCCTTTTCGAACGAACGTTGACCGCGTTGCTGACCCCATTTTTTCCCCTTTTCCTTTATTTTATTTCCGTTTGTTATTCGCCGTTTCAGATTGAACGCGCAGCGTTGTTCTCGTATGGTTGAACCATTAATCCTTTAAGTGTTATAGCCGCGCTCGTATGTGTCCGGTGAATGCTATCTACATATACACATAAACTATGGTGTGCGTTATTGTTGGAAAGTGTGGGAACTTTGACGATTGAGTGGAAAAAAATGCGAGTGGATGTTTGAGCTCTTATATTGGAAATATTAGATTATATTGAAATTATTAGAATATGTTGAAAAAGTTGGATGATTTTTAATTGTTATCCTTATTTATGTGTTTTCCCGATTCGATGTATAAATTATAAATGTTAGGGCAAATTAATTATTTGCCGAGGACACGGAGTATTATGACTCCCTATGGTATAATTAACATCGTGAATAGAAAGTGAATATATTCACATGGCAATTGTACGACAGGTTGAGGAGATTTATCTGTAACAAAAATATCAAGTAAATAACCGTATGTTCATTGAGAAGTAGTTGTGTTCCTATGGAGTTGTTTCGCTTTTACGCGGGTTTCCTTTAATTCTTCGGCGAGCCTCGAAATTCTAGCGTGCCGGGGTATCGTATTCATAAGGCACGTATATTAATGGACGCACGGTGCTACACCGGTGCACGTGCAACACATAAACCACTTCCTTGACAAGACCCAGTTTCGATGTCTCTCGCGTATGTCGGTGCTTAATTATGCCAAGGGAGCACTTACACGGGTGCAGCTCGCTGGTAGAAAAAGAACGTACTTCCTTTTTGGCTTGTTTATCGATCGTTGATTATTTATGCGCCAAATTTTTTGCGACGGTCAGGTATCTTTTTATTCCTTCCTTTTCCTCTTTCTTTTACAAACAGGATAGCATTTCATGCATTACGAAAATGTTAAAGGGTGACTGGAGTTTCACATTGTAATTATAATAAATTTAGGTTGTTTCAATAAATTTGAAAGTTCCCCATATATATCTGGGTAGTTAATATATGTGTTTGTGTTGTTCATTGGTTACGTGGAAAGATAATTGGCGTAAAGAAATTTCACGAAGGAACTTCCATATTGACAGTTATAGCGCATCAAGTTAATAACATTAATATCAATTATGTAAGAACATTATTGAGTAAGAAAATTCTGTTATTTTACCAAGTTATGCCAATAGCAAATCTTTATTGCTTTTCTTCCGGCATTCCCAGAGGGTTTATAAGCTTTTACCAAGTTATGCTATTATATTAATATACAATGGCAAGAGATAGTAACGTTGATTAATTATTTACGATTAGACTGTGGATTTTTACGTAAATTCGTACTTTTGGAAACAGGTATAATTGAAAAAGTAAAAATTGTTTTACCCTTCAAGTATTACAGAAAGCTCCACTGTACCTTTGCCTTTTTAATTTTGTTCTTTCAAATTTTTCTAGAAATGCATAAAAATCCACAGTCTGTGATGTAGGAAGTGTACAGAGGAAATAATATATAAAATACTTGTGATTTGATAAATAGCTGTACTACAAATACGTTTACATTAGTGCTTCGGCTCCAAGTGGACTCGCTTTTCACAAAGGCGGCGCTTAAAGTCCCACGTGAATGTCCAATAAAAGGCGATAAAAGTCCAAAAACCACGGCAATAAATCACCGGGCAGGACCGTTTTCTCGCAACCTGCAATTTAAGCTCGCTCTTTAAACTGTTCATTACTCGTCCCATTCAGTTGATTTCAATATCCCTCTGCGGCCCTGTCGGCCCTGTCTGTTCGACGTACTTATAATACGCGTACTTCACGACCAAGTGTTTACGATTTTTATTAACGCCCGCGAAAATTCCGGACAACACGTCGAAGATTTTACCAACAGAGAAATTTGCCTTCTCACGCATATTCATTTTTTACTCGTGGTTATTATGACGATATTATCGAAGAAGATTCTTAAAATTCTCTACTGGAACCAATCTTTTCAGTCACGTTGCGTATATCGTACGTGTCTAACGTTATTTAACTATGAGATCAAGACCAATGTGTATTTATAAATTCAACTTTAATACACGAATTTATGTTTATTTCATATTCATATAAAATTAGAAAAGTCTGTCACTATCGTGAAGAGCTAGAGATCTTTCAATTTAAAATCTCAGTTTCACGTGCGACAAATTTTAATCGCGACATTCCTTTGTCAGGAAGGTGTTTCAAAGAAGATTCAGTCTCTTCCGCCACGTCGTTCTTTATTGTTCATTCGTTTGGTTGGTCGAGCGGTAACTCGATTCGAAAACCTGTCGACGGGCCTGTTTTTACGGTAGCGGAGATATTATACGGGCGTCGGTCACTTTCTTTCCATCGGTCCCAGGACACGCGTTTTTTCGCACACACTCTCGTTCCACATCCTTTGTTCGCCGCTAATTATACACCATCCGGTCGTGGTAGCGAAACTACGGTGGCTCATGAAAATACTCGAACACTTATAGAAACCTTTTATGAATACATTATGTATCATTCCTCGGAACTGTTTTAGTTTCAGCTATTAAATATTTAATGAATTATTCATTGAAACCTGTGTGCACGAGACTCTGTATTTCTAACGCAGCTGTTTTAATATCGATGCTTTAATAAAACCAGAAACTAGTTGAGAGATTATTCAAGAAGAAAAATTTATTCAAACATGAAATAAATAAAAAATTTGGTACCTAAATCACGAAATAATTTGACAAAAAATCATTTGCTTATCCAGACAGCTGAGTGAAAAATTATTTTAAGATGACACCTATACAAATAGACGATACGCTATTTATTATACATAATTTAATCATTCTTCAAATATTTTATTTAAGCAACCTTAAGACGAACCAGAGATAAACGTTTCTTAGGTAACAGGACAAAGATTGAAACGAAAGCAAGGATATTGATATGGAAAGATATTTCGATTGACAAGGAACGTAGAAATGTCTCGTAGAAACGTAGGCGCGAGCGTTGCAACGATAAGTAAATGCACGCCTTTAACAGCTGTTTCGCTAATGGTAGCCGGTGAACGAGCCGGTTGAAAATATAAATCCGCTCGTTTTTCTAATTACACCTTGGTTCACGAACGCTCTCGCGCTTGTTCTGCGATCCGATGAGCCCGATAAAGTGTTCAGCGAGCGCCGCGGGATCTCCATTCGCTTTGTTCCTGTCCCGACGCGCCAGCAAACACATATTTACTCTCAGTCGTCATCCGCTGATTTCATAAACTTCCACCTCTTGTGCCGACGCGTTCTCACCTGTTCTTGGTCGGATATGAATATCGAATTAGCACGATCAATAATTTTTCTTATTGGATTGTCACAGTTCAAAGTACTTGGGCATTTTTTTTCACTTAATAAAAAGCCACGTAGGCGTCATCAGCACTCGACGCGTTAAGAAACAAAATTTCGGTCACGTTAAGTGGTCATGCAACTTCGGCCCCGCAGTCAACGCGTCGATTAAAAAATTGCGAATAAATAGAACTACGATGAGATTATTTCTCTCTTAATCAATATACAACGAAGGAACTGGCGTTTATAATTTTCCAAGCAGGAGATTCAGTACGAATATTAATAAAAGAGAGATCGTTGTATATCGTAGCTAGTATCGATTTTGATCATTAATTTCTCTTAATTTATACGTACTAGCAACATTTATCTACATGTCAATACAAATTGACCAGAGCATCCACATATTCATAAACAACAGCATAACTCAAACTCTCACAATCGTTCGTAGACTCGACAATATCAATTAAGGCTTTAACTTGACATTTTTACTTAACAGATTAGATAAACGGATATAAAATCAAACATTTTTCATCTCCTCTCTGGAGTCGCATTCTGATTTGCATTCGGAACAGAGAAACCGTGATACGCTGCGACAAGCTGTTGGCTTGCTGGCCGTTTATCGGACTGGCCACGCGAGACCGCATGTTCCAGCTATCTATATGTGTACTGTTGCACTGGTGCACCCGTGTAATTACGTTTACAGCGGCGTTCCCGTGTATACGTACGTACGTACGTGGCGGTTGTAAATTTTTAACGTTTCATAATTATACGCCTGTAGCCGAGCACACCAGCCCGATCTAATGTTACATTTAGCATGGCAGCCTTCCTCTCGCGAGCGCGCCAAGCATGGACAAGCCTGCACGTCCGTGGAAAACCTTGATCCGATATCGCAACGATTTTATATTAGGTGCGAGCGGATTTTATCTGCTTCGAATTAGTTTGATAATTGGATCGCAGATTGTTACGCGTTTATTGGAAATCCGAAGATACAAAAATCGAATATTTCGATTTTAAACTCTCACGATGATTGGATTATATATTCGTGGTTCTTCGAGTTTTAATCGGGTCTTTATTGGCATGTTACGCTGCCTTTTTTCTTTATTAAGTTAAAAAAAAAAAAAATTCCTCACGATGAGTTATATGATCTGACATTAGTCGTTACGTAAGATTCTTACATGATAAATTTACTATTTCTAGAGATACGTGAGAAATTAAACGCAAATTGTAGGAACGGTATTATATATGAGAACGTCTTGAAATATCTACTTTTAATATATATATGCGAATATATTATAAATAGTTAAGTGGAATTAGAGCAGTATGATGAAAGAAAATAAGTAAGTATGCGATCATGTTTCTGCCTGAATAAAGGTAAACAATAGTATTAGCAAAAACATTCGCGTGGATCAATTGGTTCGATAGTTCCTGGCGATAAAAACACGTTCTGATTGAATCCATTTAAGAGCAGTTAAAACGTATAAAAGCGTATAAGAATTTCAGGAAAGAAGTTGGCATGGTTTAATATTACGCTTCCCCGTTTATTTGTTTGTCTTTTATCGAGAAAGTTGGATTCCTGAGTTGATGGTAATCTGTAGAAGTCTAGCAAGACGGATGAGGAACGATGAAGGAACTGAGTAGCTCTATTGTTGAAATCTTTTTGGTCTACATTTTGACTTGAATTTATTCATGTTCATATCGTGAAACGAAATTAATTTATGACATTCCTTATCACTGGCTTTCATAAATCACTTAATTTTTGTCGAATAAGTGCTATTTAATAGCGTCTTTAGTGTACAGTAATGGTGTTTGAGTAATTAACTCGTACTAACCATTCTCCCTCGTATTTCACTTTATCATCCTTGCTCCGTCTAAAAAGGAGAAGAAAATAAAATCAGACTAAAAAGGACACAGATTAAGATCAAAGATTAAAAGAAAGGGTGATTTAACACAGCGGCGTATGGTCGCTGTTTGTAATAATAATAATTCGAGAAACGAGATGAAGGTTCGCGTGATTATTCGTGCGAGGTACCTGCAGAGATACGTAACGAAGAGAACTTCCGAGATGCAACAGTTCTACTTACAATTAGGCACACACCAGTTGAGAAGTGATTGTTTCCGTGTTGAACTTCGCAGTGATCTCCTTGATTCATTGGACCACCGTTATTCCGGATATTATCTTACTAATAAAGAAGCGCGCAGCCAGTAATTACAATCGCAAGAAGTCGAAGAAAGAGATAGATGAGGAGAGACGAACAATGGTAAAAACCGAAAGACCTTGGTCGTTCGACGGTAGACGTTTATTTAAATGAAAACGCTTTTACAAAGGACTCTTATAATTAGAGCGCGGAAAATGCAAAAATGTTTAAAAATATATAAAATATTCAGCTGTCAGACGAGACAATGACGGTGCATTATAAAGCTATGTAAGTAAATAAATAATAGTGTCTACGAGGAAAATGGAATTTAATTCCATCTAATCCAGGATGACGATTTTACTACGTAACCCGTGATTAGTTTAACGGTAATCCATCACAATGCCTGCAGAACAAGTTATTATAGCGTAGATGGCGATTGGATCACGTGTACGCAGGATAGTTGACAATTAGAAGAATATTTTTTCCCTTCTACGTGTACTATATGTTAATCAAGTACGGTCCAGCGTGATTTATTCGTTACATGTCGTATAATTATTGAAGGTACTATAAACAAACTTATCGAGAGAGAGAGGAAGAGAGGGCCGTTAACTAGACGATCGTGAAGATGAGTATCTTGTCGACGTCGAACGTGTCGAAGTTTCTTGGAAATTAGTCAAGATTTTCTTCGAAGATCGATGGAAAAAAGAAAAGAAAAAGGAGAAAGAGAAGATATGGACTTGTCGTTGAAATCTGTTTAGAGTCATCGATTTCTATCGAATGTTTCGTACGGACATGAGATACTACGTGTACATAGAGTTTCATGAGTTATGGGCTAATTCAGAGAGAAACAGACGATGAGGATGAGAGAAATAAGTGATTGCATAAAATGAAATGTCTCTTATTCGTGTGTTCTACTTGAATAGAGTTTTAGGGTTACTAAACATCGAAAGAATATTTGGATTCTAAATTTCGTAATTTTCGGCTGTGATTTGAAGTTTGGAATAATAAAATTTATACAATCGTATGACTACTATTTTGACTAAATAAATCGAAATTATTTTGGAGAAACTACATATAGTTCAGACTTTATTCTACAGAGCGACGTTTCCTATGCTCGAGCCAAACGTAAAAACACTGTGACGATTATCTGAAAACGTAACGACGAGTAAATAACATAGTTGCAACTTGGAAATCAACCTTGCTTTTCGTATCACTATAGCGTATCTGGAAGATGGGTTGCGCGTTATAACTCAGCCGTCAAACGAATGATATCCGTTCTTCCATCATGTCGGATCAGCCGCGAAACGCCTCTTACCTGTAATTTGACTTGCAACTTTTCTTTATTTTCCTTCCTTTCTTTTTGACCGTCTGGAATTTGCATTGTCTGTATGAAAGTGCGAGAAAGTACCGGCTATGATTTCAAATCTTTTTTTCAAATTGAAGATCATAGGTTGGTACGTAATAGGAAATGATTTTGCAATGAATTGTCTGTAACACGAGATTTATAGCGAATGTTTGATAGAGAGAGCGAGATACTGTAGAAAATTTGATACTTTGGGTTCGCGTGCAAGATGTTGCGAAGTATACTGATTATTTAACGGGAACTATTTATGGACTTTAGAGAAAAGTTTTGGGTAATAGAAGTGAATAGCGTCTTTATATTGACAAATTATTATTATTATTATTATTATTATAACTGTCTAGAGGCTCTAAAAATTTATATAATAGATCCTAAAGATTTTCATGGAAAATTACGTTAGATTGCAGTGTATATGACTTCTGAAGGATACAGTAAATATAATTTATGCCGCAACGTTAACATTTACATAAAACCTGAGAATATATAAGACGCATGGAAATTGTTTGATTTTATTAAAACACATCAGGATCAAGGAACGATGAATTTAATATATAAATTACATTTTTTTAAATTACACGGTCCCATATATAAATTTATCTTCTTCTTATCAGCATCATAATGTCATGTTTTCAATAAAAGAAATATCTTTCTTATTCCTCGAGTACTTTCTGCATCTAGCTTATAATTTAATTTCGAAACTCCTGCCAACGATCAAATATTTATTCTTCTTTCATAATTGTGGCTGTTCGTAGAAATTCGTGGAAGTTACGTGGACGGCCGATAGGAAAAAGAACGAAAAATTGGTCTGTTATGGTTTCGAGAACTGCGACAAAGTCCTCTTGACGCGCATGGCTGATTCCTGGGCCGAGTCGTAATTGTTTTTTTCATACGTACCTGTCGGTCTACCTGGCAAACGTCTGGTATTTTCAGTCGGTGTAGTTGAAAAGTATCCCATAGACAGTTCTTTAGTTCGATCGAATCGAAACTTCCACGTCGTTAGAATGATACGACAAACTATTTCGATGGGGGATTATTTTGTTTGAAACAAGAAAGTATAATAGACAACAGAGTAAGAGATATTCGAATACTTGGTGGTAAAAAAGGAATGAATAAACTAGGACGATTAATGCTGCTGCTAGTTTAAAGGGATCTGTGAGCCTTAACTTTCTCTTTCTTCTTTCTCGTAATTTTGTTGATTCAAGTATAACATTTGTCTGTTACAACTATATATATATATATGGTAGTAAGCATCTCATCTTTTCCTTACTATGTATATCCATAGAATGTAAACAAAATTTGACTATAACCTATATATAATGTTTCATCGTATCATTAAATAATATTAAATACATGTTTGAATTTGAGACAAAATCCTATATGTTATAAAAGGTCTTATGATCGTCTGTCTTTCGATAATTTATTCGCTTCATAAAACCAGTTTCGATATCGACTTATCGCTGACAGACCATCTCCCATGATAATGTAATAACACCTGAACGTCTATGATAATCCAGTGTAACATCATTTTTCACTAGTGATCACCCATGGTGTCTTTTGCGGAAATTCATTCGATAATCTAGGCACGCATTCTCCGATCTGTTCCAGCTTGATCGTTCACTCGCGATTAATTGCTCGTTGCTAGTCTACCGGTTACCTATTATTACTTGAACCATCAGCTTCGTTCGTGATACCGTTAGAGGAACGTCTTCGTCCATTTCAAAAATTTCACGCGTCCATCAACACCATCGATCTATAAAAATGTATAAAAAAATCTATAAACGTATAAAATTTTCGTGAAAAACGATGAATTGGCTATTTTGACTACTTTTGATAGTTTCGACGTTAAAGCGAGCAACTCCAAATTAAATAATCTTACTGAAATCTATAAAATTTATTAAATTAGAGAATTATAAATTGATCATTTTGATATTAAGATAAAGATGCTTAAATTAAGTAAGGTAACTTAACTTTAAACTGTTATGATCGACGATATCACTTGAAAGATAAAAATTAAAAATTTAATTCCTCGAATTCAGCAAACCTTTCTCAAGCCACACCATCTCACGGTTCCGGTTCCCTCACTCAGGCGTGTTTTGGTCACGGTACGTTCGATCCAAGAAAAACGAACATAACGACGCTGTGTTTTTATTCGATCCACCGTGTGTGTCGAGGATCTAATTGAAACCGGCTTGGTATGACCACCGAGGCAGGAAGCGATCGTCCAAAAGCGAAATGAAATTAGGGGGTCCGGCAAAAAGTCGACTGTTATTTCTCAATTAAAGTCGCCAAGGTATCTCGATGGAATAACGTCGTGTACGAGTGCTGTTCTTCGCGTTTATCTTTTAGAATTATTATCTGTTATCGAGCGTATAATCCACGACCGGATTTTCAACTCGCAGGTCATTACACCTAAAAGGGTCGTAACTGTTTTTCGAGGGGTCATCGCGGTTATTTTTCAGGATTATATAACATTTTTGACCATTATTCTTAATTCTACGGGAATAAGATATAGCAGATTATCGGATTATTTCAAGGCGATATGGCTATGAAAAAGGTTGGGAAACACTGATCGACGCCGATCGAAGAAACGCGCGCTTATCGTAAATTCTGCACCAACCTATAATGGCCGGTGATTTGTTGTCTATTTTACAATTATGTTAGAATTTATACCTGTCTGGTTCCGTATACGTAGGTTTCGTTCCATGCGAGTCAGTTTCATCGTAAAACACGAGCGTGTTTATGTGTCGCGCGATTTCGCATGTTGCCACTGCGTTAAGTTTATGCGATCCAGTGGTTCGAGACCGTTTGATTGTGCAGGCTATTAGGTTCGATATTATACGTAGATACGTGATTTCGGTTCTATTTGATGGCATTGCGAATGACTAAGCTTTGTCTCGAGTGAAAATGTTCAAGGTCCGGTGGTTGAGACTGACGCGCGGAATTTTATCTGGAATGCTTGAGAATTCTGATTGTCTGGCTGATAGTGGGTTTAAGTAGGTCAAATTCAAGATGATCGTTAGTGATTTAAATGTAATGTAAATTAGCTTTGATGTCTGATGTAATCTTTTCCTGAAAAATGCTTATATAAATATATACATAGATATTTTGAACTTGAAATCGACAAACAAACATAATAAATTTGTGTTGTAAAAACTTGTATTATTATTACGAAGGGATTATACTTTTATCTATTTTTAATCTCACTAGTTTGTGCTTCGGAGCGTTTATTATGTAATAAACTGTGGAGTTTTAATTCAGGTAAACGTTTTACGGTTCAAATTACTTTTCGTTTATTTGTGCTTTTTAATGAAGTGTATGTACATTACACGAGTCTAAATACGCAACTGCGAATTATCCTTTAGTTTTTGCGCGTCTCAAGGATCGAGTACACCCGAATGATTTATTGAAACGGGATACGTTATTACACATTAACCATCGTAACTTAAGTCAGCTGTCGTCGCTTCAATTTGTGGTTGTTCTTAATGGGCATTCGATATAATACAAGATATCCGAAATAGTAATTTTATTGTAATATACACATGCATTAAATGAAGCCAGCATTAAGCTACGTCCTGTTTGTTATAGGTAAAAGATCGTAAAATCAATACTAAATTTCACGAAGGATTTAATCGAAACTATAAATCTAAATTGTTTTCAACAATTGCGAAACTTATCGGCATACGATTACATATCGTTATATACCATAAAAAATTCAATCTTATTATTTATGAGATTCTTATTATATCTAACATAGAATATACGGTCTTTTCGCGACCTATAATTCCGAACGAGACGATAATCATAAAGTTTTTAACAAGTCTCTAATGATCCTTCGAGTTTATCTCGTTTCTATAAATGTCGAATAATACTTATAAACGAAGGGTATACAGACATATAGCGTTTAAGCTCCCAATCACGGTTTTCAGTATCCAACATCGTAGAAACGAGCGACACAGGGCCCGGACACGAATTATTGCGAAACAAGGCGCGACTCTACTTCTTACATTCCACCCTCTCCGTGGAACAGATTGACAGACCGGTGACCCAGCTATTACGCTACCAACAGATTATTCCGTATTTTTCTCTCTCGCTTCTCAATTAAGTCCGCCGCCGCTCTTGTCCACCGTTCCGATCGAAACCCGCCTTTCCATATAGCGCACGACGCACACGCCCATCGTTCGCGAGAGTATTTCTCTCTCGTTTCGTTCTCATTTATTACCATTATCGTTATTACGGCCATAATCTCTGTCCAGTCAACGACATATCGTCATAGGGACAGTTCCCCGCAGACGCTGTGTCAGTAGATAATGGTCTGTGACTTCTCGTGCTCCTTATAATGCAAATTGCACAAATTCTCTATGTCTGTGCCTCGCTAAAACATTTTCCATCTATATCCACCATCTTTCTCTAACCTTTCTGTCTAACAGATATTCCATCTCTATTAACTTGCCTTTTCTTTCTCCCGAGACCTTTTGTCTCTCTTTTACATTCTGCCCGATTTCTTACCTCTTTTCCCGTCTGATTCCGTGACCACGTACGATCGAGCCCGTGAAACGAAAGAAACTGCCCGATCGTAATGGAAAAAAACGCACGTCATGCAATGGTCGATCTCGTATCTGTCAGCAGATAACATCGAATTCCTATGGCGGGCTCACCCACTCTCCCGTGCTAAGACCGACCAACCTACGAACTACAAATAAACGCCGCCGTTAACGTTTACCCATAAATCAATTTAATCGTGCGTACAGGAACGATAGCCATCGGTCGAGCTAATGTAATCGTCCGAAGCGGAGCTGTCGTTGCGCGTGCGCGGTTGCCTTTGCGCATGCGCACCTGCACTTTTATTGCTTGGCGCGAGAGTAGCATCCGCGCGTACGCGCTGAAAAATGTAATCGAGATCGACGTTTTTGCGCATTAACCCACGGAAGGCTAAGATTGGATCAACTCCGACTAGCGCAGATGACCCGTTTATTATATTTTAACTAATTCGAAGACATGGTCGAGTTAAATTCATTTTAGTTTGGTTTATAAATTTGGTTTCTTATGGAAATTGAGTTATCACACAAAGGTAACGCACGTTACTTCTCGTTTGATTCTTTGTTTTATCCGTGTTTCTGATTCTTTCTAGATTAGGTGGATATGTGGATGTAAGATTATGAGAAAAAATGATTAATAAGCAACGCGAGTTGGCGCTTTATAATGTCGAAATCGGGAAGATACATATACGTTTCGTACGAGTCGTTGGTTTCATAATGTACTTAGCGAGGTAGAAACGGAGAAGCTGAACAGTTTTTGCCACCGCGAATATTACTCTTCGTGCAATTTACAAAGAAATACACGCTGATGAATCATTCACAGCGGTGTACACTAATTTTATACTGGAACTTAATAATACTCCAGTGTACTTATCGATGATCTTTTTTTTTTTTTAATATATTTAAATCAATATTTAAAATATAATCAACGAAATAAAATAATAAATTTCGCGCAGTGTAATGATATACGTAGAGACTGTGAATAATTCTTAACAAAACCGTAATTTGCATATATGATTACATAAGCTGTTAAAAACATAACGATGCAAGACCTTTATGGTTGATGTTACAAAATTACATTTTACGTCGAAAGTATTTATTTTAGAAGCAATACCAATTATATATTTCTTCTTCTTCCTGCCTAATATCAGGAACTCTCATAGTCGTAAATCTGTTTTTATATACAACGTTTTAATCGTAAAATTCTGTGATAATTTCGAATACTTCCAAGTTTCTATGAACATAATTCACCCAGGAAAGTACAATAAGACCGCGATTACGTTGCAACGTATCGGGTATTAGTTTCCCATTAATTTTTTGCTGGCAGCGGCTCGGGACCATGATGCAAGTTGCAGAATATGACATATTACACAGCAACGCGGTAATTCATTTCGTTTTAAAAACGTCGTGGAATTATTAACAGCCGACTAATCAATCGTGTTTTGCGATTACGCAATCTTCGTACGTATTTCACCATCTGTTGCAATGACAATGGGAAATCTTTGACAATTAAGAACGGATCTGGTTCGTATTCTCCGTTACTTGTGCGACGTATGAATCCATAATGCGGCGATAACAGGCGACACCTCGTACCAGACCATAAATAATCACGACGATAAATCCGCAAAGCATTTTGCTGAATTGTCACATCGATGAAAAATGTCGACTTTTACGCTGCCCTTATCGCGTATCGTGTTTTTCTTTAGCCGGGTGTTCTATGTTTAATCGAGCTACGAAAGCCTTGTTACGTATCGCTCAACGTTATCCATTTCACATCGTTGTCGTACCTATGGCGATAATTATTGGCAAGAGTCACCAGGTAAAGCAGAAAATGGAAATGACGAAAGATTTTTAAGAATCCGCTTCCCGCGAAACAACGATGGAATTCGATCAGCAAAACGACGGCTTTAATCGATTATAAATTTTTTTTTCTTAGAAGTACCTTGTCGAATATGTTATGTATTTCCTCGTTTCTCGTTTTTTTTACTTTTCCTTCTTTTTTTTCCTTTTTTTGTCGATGATCGATATTGCATTAACTACAAGGTTGCTAGCAGTATCGTGTAAAAATACAAGTGTAATTACTAGAGTGTGGGTGTTCGTGTAATTCTGGGAGATTTAAATGTGTCGGGGAAATGAAAGAACATTTAAAGCTGGTACTCGTGTGTTACGAGTTTCATTAATTTTTACGCGTAGTAGACATTTTTCTATCAAGCTGGTATCATTTATTCTAAGATATACTGTATATTATTGCATCATATCTGTTTATTGTTCTTGCTCGACAAATATAGGCACCCATTTATAGTTTGTATAAAATTACGATTTGTATTCAATACGAATTCCACATGACCTAGAAAAATTGTTGAAAAGTGGGGAATAAATGAAAAATAACAGGTTGGTTACGTCACTGCGATGAAGTAAATCGAAATTGTAACCGAAGTCTGTATAGTAACGACTAGTTAATGAGGATAACGTCGGCCATTAAAGAAGAGATAAAGGAAGTACCATGAAATCCGTCCTGTTGTCACGTTGAAAGAAATTGGGTCTCCTTTCGTTAACCTTGCACATAAGTTCTGGGCCGAAGCGTTGGGAAGAAATCTCCGCTTTCGATACGAGCTCCCTTGTCGGCCAATTATTTTTGCCGCCTTCACGTTGACAGCATGATAAACGTTTTTAACTTTCGTAACTTCGTTTGTGATACAAAAGGAAGGGGATGATTTTAACGCAACTACGAAAGGCATACAGAGCTGTAGAAACTTTCGTAAAATTTATTAAGAGCTTAATTTTTATGAGTTAAGAAACTCGCTGTTGACAATAAAATTGTTCATGCTGTGAAAATTGCCAGTTTTCGTTCTGCCATTTACGAAACTTATTTTCTTCTTTAATGGAATAAAAATCTTCCAATAGTCCGGTATGCTTGGGATTTCGATCAATGCTTGCGTATCAAACAATGGTTGACGAGGTTAAAATTTGAGAAATAATATCGAATATTGCAACTTCTTAAACAGAGATTCAACTTCTTCTCGACGGCATTCGTTCACCGTGTTTCATTCACCCCAACGAATAACTGGACACGATTGCTTTCTATCAGAAAATACCGATAATTAGACGCGTTGTTCGTAACCGCGTTCAATGATCCACCATGTAAAAAGCAAACGGTGAGTCTGCAGGCAGGCGTTCTCTTTTAAACGGCCATTCATCATCATCTCCGGACAAGTGCAAAGAGAAAAGAAGAAACGACGAAATCTTCGATCTCGAGTGTCGAGCACGCACGTTACAATGTAATAATTCGGTAAACACGGGAAGCGTGCAGAGTCGCTGTTAATTGCGCATGCCCGGTTGCCACGGCACGGCGCATACGCGCTACTGAAATGTCGCGTTACACGCTTTAAACATTTCGATGTACCGTAGAGAAACGGATTTTAATTGTTCATGCGACGCGACAGGGGAGCATTGCTATACTACACGATGTACTTGCCAGTCTAACAGCACATTAACAAGGGGACGATATGTATGTTCTAAGATGATTTTTAGGAATACATACGACTAGATTGTTATTACTTTAGATAACATTATCGAGATCCTTAGGTCAGGACATACGACCCCATTAGTAGAACTATACATGCACCATATTTTAAATGTTACGATTAGCCTACAATATTTCAAGTGAGAATATGTTGTAGTCCATGCTACTACGTGTCATCGTTAAAAGAAAAAGTTCACTTTGACAGGGTTAAAATATCGTCTAACTTTTCTTCGTTTTTAATACTCAGGATCAATAAAATGTACACTTTGCTGTAAAATCTAATAGATAGTAAAATTTAATAAAATCGAGTATTTACATAAAATTGTCATAATAAAGCGATCAACTAAAATGTTTTTGCATCTCGTACAGTATCCGATATACCCGTGATCGCCGCGAGGATATCGCGTTGATCGTGTTTTTTAATTCTCTGGTAATCCACGTGGCTAGCGTTCATAAGTACAAGTATCTCTGCTTTTCGTGCTACGATTCGTGAGATAGATAGAAAGAGAGGAAGAAAGAGAAGACTATGCACCGTGGAGTATATGCCGGATTGTCGTAATTATTCGCTGCAAAAACAGAATACAAGATGAAGGCGGCGATAAGCAGCGTGTTTTTGCGGCTGGTCTCGGAACGAGGTACCACGAACCAGCCGGACTTTCTTATTCCTGTCATCCATTAGTTTTGCTACGTCTATTAAAGTAACGCGACTCGAGTCTGTACCTGACTCCTCTTCTTCGTTGGCTATATGCATTAATGAGTAGGTGCACCAAGAACGGCCTAATCAGCCTGGGATCAACCTACGAGAGTCGCTGTCGTATCAAATTGAAGGCCTTTTATCTTAGGACCGGTTCCTCCTTTCAAAAGTATATCTTCTTTTGTTAATTCGTCTTTTTCTTTTTTTACTTCTTTTTTTATGGGGGGGCGGGCGGGAGTGGGAGATACATGATATTGGAATACACTGAATTCGTTGGACATGCGAAGCGATTGAACATTCTCAGAAACGTACGTGAAATGTCAGACCGCGGAACATAAAGGTGGATTAAGCTCGAGCGAGAAATTTCGCTGGAAGGTGGAATTATCAACATTTAATTTATGAATATTATTTATGACGTGGCACGTCAAGCACGTCGCGGACGATGAGAGATTCAGCAAACGACGAACCCGACGTGTCGGCACGAAAGCGTTAAAACCTGTAGAATGTAGGAAATTTCGTTCATAAAGATATCCCTGTCCAGGGGACAAGAACATTGCCGGCTTTCTTTTCCGTGGGCTCGTGCCTGGACATCGTCGCATTAAAATATTAGATGTCCATGTTAATTACACGCTGAAGCGTCGCAGTATTAACATACTGACATGTATCAAGACGGTACAGGAAGCGGAAATTCGTTGCGGTTACATAATTATCGAGCATGCGGCGAGATTATTTACCACCCTCGGAGAGAAACCGAGGAGGAAGCACGGAGATTCTAATTAACGAGTTATTGATGCCTCTGAGCGAAAAGAATGCTTGACTACATAAATAGAATTTCTGTTGGAGTTATGGTGTCAATTCTGCAACAGTGAAACTTGTATCCCTCTGTTCCTTTTTTCTTTCTATTTTTTCATATGAGATATCCAAATTTGAAAATTTTTTCGATTATCTCTTCTACAAATTGAAGATTGTAAGAGCAGAAACGCGATAAGCGTTATCTAGTATTTATTTATCCATCTTAAATTGATTATTTGGCATTATTAATTTTCTCCATAAATTTCAAAACCGTATAAATCATTCACAGAAATTCGTATGCATCAATAACGTTATCTTTCTCAATATCTGGCATGAACAACATCCGTATTATAATTATACATGACATACCTGTGCTCCACAAGGGGAAAAGACGTCGTATCCAGGCACATTTATTTGCCTAGTAGATCCAGAAGAAGTGACGCACAGTTCATCATTTAATGCTACTTTCATCCGTGTAATTAACCGATAGTAAAATTCAAAGCGAGGGCCGTTTCAATTACAGGGAAATGGGACACGGTCGATCGCGAATTAATGGAGAAAAAGATTCAAAAGAAAATACGGCGACGTTCAGTTTGCTAAGATTTGAACGGCGTGTGGGTTTCGCGGTGAAAAAGCCAATCTCTAGCCGCTATAAATCTTCTCTCGTTCCTGGCCGGAAGGTGGGGAAATGGGGAAAAGAACGAAGGTTTTACGGCGGTTTTATCGTCGACGCTACAGGAACCGAATGGCCACTTAGATTCACGGCTGATTTATCGTCGATTTTACTTAAGATACTCGCGTGCATCGCGACCTGGTGTTAAATATTTAGCGCACTGCTCTCGTACCGTACGATCGTAACGTTGTGTTACGCAATTATGGCAAATTTCTAGCGTGAGAACATGTCTGCCCTTTTTCCTCTCTCCAAATAAATACTATTACCAGACTGTGAACTTTTATATATCTATGGGCAATTGGAAGATGCAAAAATGCACCGATAATTTGCATATAATTTGAATATTTATTCCGCGAAATGCACGTATTTATACAGATATATATATATGAAATATTCAAAGTGGAATACTTGTTATAATTTTCAATGGGTAAAAAAGATTTCTATTCGATTTCCATATTTTAATTACACTCTCGCTGAAAAGTCTTAAAGCGCTTATTGTATTTGCTTAAAAAATGCAAATTACGAGGAAACAATTAGGAAATCTAAGTTAAGAGAATATTCAAGGGAAGATAAGAAGATCTAATCTCGGTTTGGACCAAATAACTATATATGTGATAAAAAAATCTCGTTCTCCTTCCAGCCTGTCGTAGATAATCAGGAAAACATAGTTAGAAAGTCGTAAGCGATATTAGAAACTTTTAAGGAAAGACGGAGATTACCAACCGCGAAGATGAAAACGCAACGATTAACCGTACAACGATTCCTCGATTGTAATTCTTTCTTTTTTTGTCCATTATTGAAATTTATTAACTCGTCGCGTATCGATACGCGTATTTATTTATAGAGACTTATGCGAATCGCGATGAAATTTTTATAACCTGTCGTGGAAAAAACCTGAGATCTCGTCGGTTTAGGTTCAAGGTTCGTGCGAACCGCGGAGACAATAACTGTAAACAGAAAACACGATAGCCGATATCCAGGATAAAAAGAAAGACGAGTCATTAAGCAAATCATTCTTTGGAACTATGCACGCATGAATTATTCATGCACCGCTCTTCTCGATAATTCTTCGAAACGGGAGGAAAGTGAAACCTTCAAAGCATCAAGTTCATCGACGTTGTCTCGTGGAGTATGCAAATATCGATGAATTTTTGAAAGTGCACTGTTAGTCGTTGGAATTTTGTATTCTAAAAGTCTTCTTTTACGGCATTATCCTAAACGGCGACCACTTTTTAGTATTAGAACGTAGAACGTTTTCCGTAGTCATTCCGTATAACATTCTCTAGTCATTGCTATATATAAATGGGTTGATCTGTGTCAGGAGAGTGGCATATTAATAAAGCACAACGTTAATGAGATAAAGTAAGATTTGAGAAACATAGATAGATGCATAGCTATGTAACTTGCGTAATAACGTTATAGAAAATTGATCGAATCTCCTTGACTCTTTCACGATTTCTATGTTTCGTACACGCAACGTTGTACTTTTAAAAATTATTAATCAACTAAAATAAAGTAAATAAATTTCCGACGAGACTAGCTTCTCGATTCTTTCTTCTTTACGAAATTGTCCGAAAATATGCGTTTATACTATCGATGATTAATAGGAACTAACTTTTCTCGCGCGTTGAAAAAGTTCGGTCCTAAGAGAGTCGAATCGAAAAATTTAAATTTCTCTATACAAATGGAAAAATATTTCATACGAAGGACTACCGAATCGCTAAAAATGTGTTTAAATAAATTATTCTCGGCAAGATATCGCCTTTGTATGATAAAAGATGCCACGTATGACGTCAAAGGATGCGAATAACATTCATGAAAACGAGTCTGCGGCTCTTCCTTTCTTTTTTGCATTCTTTCCAATATGCTCATTCTTTCTTCAGGAATCGAGAAACTCGTTCGCCGCTTGCACAAGCTTTTGTATAAAGCGAGCGACTCCATCGAACTCCTACAATCGTCGAAGCAATGGCTCACGCGAGCGACTTAACTAAATCGCGCAACCGTGAAATTACGCCGACTCACGCGTTTATTTTTAATCACGCACACACACCGTGTACCGGTATCGCTCTAATTTGAATATCACCGATACGATTACTCCACCGTTTGCTCGGGAACATTGTGTTCACTTCACGGCAAGACGTCTTAATCGTCCAAGATACGAGTTTAATAGAACTCGTGTCTTTTACTATTTTATCCACGGTAATTTGATGTAATTTCCATTTAACGAGTAGCTATTGAAAACGACTGGCAAAACTATGAGATATATTTAGCGCTGGGGTCAGATAGAAACACTGTTTCGGAGAATTGTTTAGGAAAAATTCTCAAACGTTGTTTTCTTCGTAGAATTCACCAATTTTTTTTTTAGAATTTTTCTTTCTGAAGAGTCGGTCGAGTCAGAATGTTCGTACTATTGTGTGTGTTGAGGTTATTCGGTATATAAAGAGAGAAAAACGCGTGGATAAAGTGTAAGATACAAAATATATATTTAATTTAATAGTGAAATACAGGAATACAATTTGAGCTGGTCCAGACCTGCACGCTAGCAGTGTTACTTTATAACTGAAAACCCCGAAGCCAACGTCGCCTGTCTACTGTTTATGGTCTGCTTCCCTGCTATTCTTTTGTCTATATGCTGTCGATGGCTTCAGCGCTTGAGAAAGCTAAAAAGACCAGATGTGGAGTTTTTCTAGAAGTGGTGACCACTTTAACAGTGTGAATGTTTGTACTATTTTTCTTCTTTCTCTTCTCTTTTTTTAGAAGCTCCGAAAAGACACCGGAGACAGAGGAGACCACAATGTCTGGTCGTACGGTCGAATATTTGAAAAAATTCGTCACATTGCTGTCGCCTTATCGTAGCAGTTTCCAACAAGTTAGTATAAATAGATCAAATGTAAAATAGATCAACGACGTGATCATATGGTCTTAATCCTGCTACGTTCTTTCGATCATTTTCGGTCTAATTATATTTTTCTAACGTTGAAACGTATCTTCGCAGTTCGCGCCAGAAGATCGGATCTTCAATTATTACAAATAGCTTTTGTTTGCTAAAATAAGAGCAAAATTGAAATATAACGATTCGAAGGTATTTTAATTTAGATATGCATATTGTAGAAATTTTATACGTAATTTCCCGAGCAATCTAAATGATATGTTTCATTCGGTTAAATCGGCCATTCGTTAAACCGCGCTTTAGTCGCATTTTCACGGTAAATCAGTTCGCCCGACGCAACCGAGATAAATTAAATGGGCCGATACGATTGCCGATCGGCGTGGACCTCGACGACGACTATCTTCCCTCTCTTCGCTTCCCCTTGGGAACGCGTCTCATGGAAAATCCGCGCGTCTGCGCCTGGGAAGCAGCGCCGCACGGTGATTTACGACGCATTATCCACGGCCGATAGGGGATCGCGTAACGATGGCTGCGGCGAAATTAATCGCGAGCGGTAATTATTTTCATTCGATTCGATTTCTTGGAACGACCGCGTTACTGATGGGAGAGCGTCCTGCTGCTCTTTGCGTCCACGATCGGTATCCTGTGCGCGTGTATGTATTGTACGTGCATCGCTAATGACTTAGACGGCGGAGGATGGACAAAGAATCGCGAGGAACGGCGAAATTTCGACGAGTTTCAGTGCGTCTTTCGACTCGTTAACGACGTTGGCTGGCTGTCGTAAATGAGTTATGGGTGAACCCTCGCGGACCACTTAGTTGGAACGTTGGCAAATAACGGCGAGAAGGTTTTAAGTCGAACTATTTGGGGGTCTCAGAGGAGCGCCGAACGTGGTTGATTTAAAACGAAAACAGTTTCTCTTTGGAATATATGTCGGTCACGAAATATACGAACCTTGGTAGAAATCTTTTCACGAATATATTAGGTTGTCCGAAAAGTTGCTTTCGTTTTATAAGGAAATAATAGATGCGCAACATTTTTTCTTCCATATTATTTTAGCTAATTATGTACGATCCATTCTGTTCTAATATTACTAGAAAATATAGTGCGTCTATTATTTCCTTATAAAACGAAACAAACTTTTCGGACAACCTGATATTATGCGTACGTAGTATATTTTTTCACTAACGTCGAAACGAAATATCACTGTCGCGGTTATATCGGTAAAGTTTGAAAGAAAACTGAAAGCGTACCGTAATATGTCTGTGAATATTTTCTGTGATAAATGTCGGAATACTTTGGTAAATACATTGTATGCTTTTTAAGATACGATACAACTATTTTATTTATGCACGCTAGCCAATAGCATTCTTTTCTTGGACCGTCGAAGCCAAAACTATATAAACGATTTTACACTGCGTCGATCTCCGCATTTCACGTACGGCAACTGGTGTAACGTATTTGACATGGAGGCTCGTTCCATCGACGATTTGCACTACCGTAACCTATTACTCGCTCCCTTCTCCCTTCTCTCCACTACCCAAAGAGCAGGACACAGGGATAGAAAAGACAGGAGACGGACGTCTAAGTCGGATTTTCTCACAGACATCGACAGGCTAGCGTCAATAACCCTTATCGTTTTTACACGCCGGCCACGACGACTATGTTACACCGACGTGTAATTTATTCCGAGATGTAAATAGGCGAATGCAACGGCCGAGCGTGGCTGTCAGGGTTCCGCTTCTAAAATGGACAACGCGAGAAAAATGGATGGAAAACGCGCTTAGACGAAGATCGAGACTTTTGCTCGACCTTCTCTCGATCTTTCCGTCTCTTTCCCCCTTTTCTTTCTTCGATTCTTTTGCACTCGCGATTCTTTAATAAATGCGCGTGTGCCGATTCCGCTAATCGTTAAGATAAATTCAACGCGTCGCGTCGCGAGATTTTATTGCGTAATACACGTGTTGGTAAAAGTGAGTATCTATAAAGCAACTATCGAAGAGTGAAAATAATATGAATATAATAACGAATACAAGGAACGAAGAAAGAAAATGATGTCGTGCACGCCTGTTAAAGCGGCGCCGACGTGCGCTTGTTCTCGGCTACTTCCAGAGAAAAGTGTTTAGAAATCGTGTCGTTAATTTGATTCTGCTCGCACAGTTGGGCACCGGTTATTCGAAAGCGGCGATATCGGCCGCACTATCGTAAATTCGATTTCAGGAACAATGCGAGAAACCTGGAGGATGCACCTTCGACTTGTCCTACTTCTCCCTCGTCCACTCCCTCGTCATTGTCTTTTTAATATAACGTAGCCTTTATGCCGCAGCGAGATCGTAAAACCGTAAAATCGCCGAAGCTCTTATCGTTGATGCGATAGAAGGGTGAAATATCTAAGAAATTGACAATTTTCACGTACGTAGAACTATCGTTCGTAAGTGTATTCGGACTACAATTATATTTCTCCCTTCGTAACGAAAAGACGATATTTATTTTTATTAAAAATATCCACGTACATCTAGCGAAAAATCTGACATATGTGAAAACGATGGTGAAATTGAAATATTTTAAAAGCTACAGAAAACGATGACATTGTTCGTTTCAGCGTGAGCAAAGTTTAACACGTTCGTTGAATAGATTCTCATCTCACGTGCGAATAAATATCCCCATTTATCGTCTCTAATTGTAAATTCCACTTAATCCGCCGTTAAAGAACGCCGTATATCTCTTCGTGTCCTTAAAATAGCGGCTTTAATCGGCGATTTTACCTGCGGTCTTCCCTCCTCCCCTCCGCCTTTCTTCTCCTTTTCTTGGTCTTATTGTTACTCCTACTTATTTTTTTCCCTTTCGTTGGTTTTCGCCTCGTATAGGAGCGTGGCTAAGCACGTTGTTTATTCAACGTTTGACTCGTTGCATTCTCTTTTAGCCGTGGACTGCGTGCTGGATAGGAATAATGGCGGAAAAAGTTATGGTACACGGGGAAATGCGAGGGGAGTGGTGAAATATTGACGCACCGTTTAAATATACCAATAAAGGCGCGAGCAAACCACGTATAAATGTAACTGTACAATGGCAGTAAACGCATTGGCTGTGTGTTTTTCATTCTGTTTTTTCCTTTTTCCCTTGTTCGTTTATGACGCGCTGAGGATACCGCACGAATCGACGACGAAGTAGATCGTGCATTATGGCCGGACGCTTCGAGCTACGGCTTGACAGGGTGCAATATGCTCCCTTAATTTTCGAAATTTATTACGGCAATAAATATCTGTGTACGTTAGAATCGAGAATTCGCTTGATAACGTGGAAATATCAGACGCGTATCGGCTCGAATGTTTATTGTTGAACTTTTCGGTTGTTCGCTGCGCATTGGTCTTGTTCATTTTTCTGCGATGCTAACGTTAAAAATGTACAATGGAATAGATCTGTAAAATTGTAAAGAATTGTATCTTATTGAAAATTTGATTTAAAAAACAGTTTCATATTAGAAACATGGCGCGATATTTCGATGGAAAAAGTATGAGATTGTGGCGAAACTAAACGCGTTATTAAACTTAATAATCTAACGCACGTTGTACACTGTACACAACTCGAATCGTAATCTACGCGTTCCCGCTTTCAATCACTTCTCAGAATATCTCTTGTATCACTTTGTGAAAGGGTTAATTAACAAAGGAAAAAAGGTAGAAAATATAATGGAAACGTTGGACTTTATGTCAGCCTGCTTTGAAAATTCTCATTTTTCTCAATTGCCTAAAGAATTCTTCTCGCTCCACCTTTCCCTGGCGTCGATAATAATTATTGCCTTCGAATGCATCGACACCGTGACACATGTCGCTAATTAGAACACTATAGTTGGCGATACTCTCCTTAGTGCTCTTATCTATCTACAAGCTGCTTTATCGCGCTCTGTCGAAAACACTGTACCGCCTCGTATTTTATCACCGACAATGTCTCGCCCTCGCTTCTAATGGTTCTTTGTTGTTAGTTGGCGTGATTTTTATAGTTCATACACCGTTACTTTCCTCGGATAATTTATCTTAGAAACGTACGATCTTTTCTGGGTTCACGGTTTTCTCGTTTCGGATACGATTGCGGGCATTGTTTGGAGAAAATATTTGGAAAATAGTTATTTTATGTATACATATATATGTATATATTTCTTTGTAGTAATTTGGTTGTAGTAATTAGTTTATTTCTTACTTTTATTTCTTATTCTTTAACTTAGTTGATAACTAACGATACGATATTTACTCACCAATTTCAAATTTGAGAAAAACATTTCGTATGCATATCGGTGTAGAAGTTGAAACGAATTGTCATTTGAAATTTTATTGGTTAGTTTCATTTTCAACAAAAAATTTACCGCGATCTGGCTTCGAAATAATTCGAAGCAATTTCGAATTAATTTCATAGTAGTTCCATATAGGAACGCGAGATCGATTCAGGCGACTTTGTTTTCCGTGTCAAACGATTTCACGCGCGCGGGGATCGGTCGCGTAATGGGCTGGTAATTACGCGATAACTCAAACTAGCAGCTCGTTTAATAATGTGTTTATTAAACGCGTTGGCCGCGTAATTTACGATGTCGTTTGGCGCTGTGGTACTTTGATTTGTGGCACAGTTGTTTGCGATACGGCGGTTTTTCGGTGGAGCTACGTATTTGTAAATTATTCGATTTAATTTGCGGTTAAAGCACCGTTGTATACACACACGCGTTAATGTTTACCTTTTTGATAGTTAGACAGATTTATCGAGCCTCTTTCATCTCCTTAATTTCTAAACCGTCTTTTCTTAAATGCCCATCGTTTAATTCATACGTAAATTGATAAGTATAATACTATAATTATATCGATCGTGGAAAAAGCTTCGATTCTGATCAAAAAATTGGCGCGCTAAGAAGAAACTGAAATTGAGAGTAGAGTAAGTAAACTCTCGTAAGTAAAATAAAATTCCAGTCATGGACAGTTAACAAAAAGATGTAGTTTTCGCGTTAACACTTCAGTGAAATATGCTCGATTACTCTCCTCAAGGAGAAACCGCCATTTTCCTCTTGTTTTGCGTTATATTTGTTTTGCGTCAATTAATGGCGCGTGTTTTTCACAAAGAATCGCAGCCGATGGAAATAAAGAAATGGTCGGATATCTTCTACTGGTTGGTTAATGAAAAAGATTTCAGTATCGTTCGTTCAAGACGAATTGCTTCAGGAAACCTACGAGTCTGCATTTTATGGCAACACTTTGGGAGTCTCGGAATCACTGACCTCTGAATGACTTTACACGGTAATTCGACTTTCTCTCTTATAGAGTCTCGTAAAATCTCGAGTTTTATTTAAACTTGTCCCGTTTCGCTGCCTTGCACGATCTCCTGAATCGATTTATCGATCAGTTTTTAGAACTTTGAAAATGTGTCTTTATCGTGCAAATGAAAAACCTTGCTATTGATTTATAATATCTGAATTTTTCTTTAGTCGATTGAAATCCCGTTATTTGACGTTTAATTTGTTGGATCGATTTATTAGGTTGGTTGATCGAGTCAATTTATGGAGTTGATTGGTCAGATTGCTCGGAAAACTCTGTCGTTTCTGTTTCTCTGATACTCTGATACTTTCAATTGAAATTATCAGTGTACGATTAATATTCGATAACGATATTCGTTATCGTTAGATCGTCCCAAAGTTTCTTTCGTTTTATAAGGAAATTTTCTATTATTTCTATTATTTTATCGAATTTCGTATGATCCATTTTGTTGTAAGAATAAAGCAAATTATATCCACAAAATACTATAAATTTGGGCAAAAATTCGCAGTCTACTAATAGTCCACCGTTTCGTTTTTGATAAAAATCATCTGGATGGTCGCATACGATGAATCGCGATGAAGGAAGATAGGCGCACGAAGGACGCAAAAAGACACGGCGAAGATCACCGCAGAACGCTTCTCGGGAGTCCCCTGCCGGGCGATCATCGCCGGCGACGCGACACGATGCGATGCGATGCGACGTGTCAAATTTCCTGGCCATTGCTGAAACCTCGTCCCAGCAACGGGACGAGAAACTCTGTTTGCATCGGGAGGGATCGAGAGAACCGAGGCTCGATGCACGCGCGACGTGCGAATCGCCGATCGACGAACGCGCGATAGTGTCACCATCGTTGGGAACGTGTCTTGCCCATTTCCGGTTCGATTGAACCGTAAAATTCGATCTGACGCTTGATGATTTAGCCGTAACCGGAGAACGTGCAATTACTCGCGGAGAGGATCGCTTTTGGACCGTTGGCTTTTTCGGTCAGCAATTACGGCCACCGCAAGGTATAAATTTTCGAACGCGATTATGGCCACTTTACGCGCGTAGATTCCACCAACAGATGCATTCGATGTACAGGAACTTAAGATCGTTCTTTCGGCCATTTTCGAGCCAATTATATTTTTCTAAGGTTAAAAGATGTCTTCGTTAAAAGAAATGTCCAGTTTGGACAAAATATGGAAAGAACGGCTTACTGGCTTTGCGTTAAAAATCTTCCTAAAGCGTTATACGTTCTTTTTTCTTCTCTTTACGACAAAATATGGGTAAGATCGAGATATAAAAATTCTTTTTGGAAGATGACGATTCTCGTCTCTGGAATTTAATTTTTCCAAAGTTTTCAACTTCTCAACCCCGTTCGCAAGTAATAACAATGACTATGTTTCGTTACTTCGACGTTGCTTTGATCGCCACGAAAGAAAGGCTTAAAAATCGAGCATTCTCTTTAAAATCTATAGATCTCGCTAAAGCGACTCCTTTCTTCACCTCCTTATCCATCTTTCCGGAACAATCTCCTCGGAGATTCTCGAATTCCATCACGAGACCGCAAACATATACAAAGTATTGAAAAATCGGCCAGAGGAAAACATCTTCCGGGCGTGCAATCGGAGTTTCCAATTTCGCAGATACGATCGATCGTCCTTAATCGTCTCGTATATCAAACAAGAGCATCGGACCGATCGAACCCGAGAATTCGGCACGAACGCTCGTAAAATTATCATTCGATACCTGATAAGCCGCAATTTGCCCTCGTTTACCGGTTTTGTATCCTCTTCCGTGAAAATGCACCGTTGCCCGGTGACATCGTCAGCCTGAAATCTCGGATCGAAATCTCGATTGATATCCGAGATTGATCCGTAGGTACGGGATACCAGAAAATACGTCGATGAGATCGATTCTAAGCATGAAAATAAGGAAAAAGTTGTCGATGTACGGAACGATGTCGTTCGATGCTGGTTATTTTACAAGTTAGAGACGATAATACTTTAGAACGTTGCGACCTTCTCGTTACGTGCTCGAACCCATCGTTAATTATAGTGCAAGTTCTTTCTGCAGAATTTGAGAAACGAAGCGATTCTATATGCATTTTTGTCGAAAGTGAAGATTCAAGAACGAACGTGGCGCGATCGTTGGATGTATTTCGATGATGAATGGTTAGACGGTCGAGATCGGTTCGACTCTCACGGATGGACGAACGTGCAAAAAATCAAATCGATGGCTGGATCGTAATTGCAACCCAAGACGTTGTCTGTGGTTATGCACAGCCGCTGCAATGGGTGCAGCCGTGGTCGCTCCTCTGACTAACGTCTTTTGCAACCTTGTATCTGGGGCGTTGTAGTACATCCCCGAGTAAACCTTGTGCAACATTGCAGCCATTTACCAGAGTCGGATAGTGTATAAAAATGTTTCCTTTAAACGCGTTTCCCTTCGAAACGATGTAACGTTGCGAACCATTTAATCCTCGATTGGGTTCTCCGAATGTAATAGCGCAGCGGTTCTTAATTCTTCGTTTTCAGATCGCCGGCTCTCCTTAAAAGTCATTTCTTCTTTGTCTCCGACATCTCCAACATTCGACCGAAAATATCCGATAAACCGAAAAACAACGCTTTGGACTGATACAATGGGAACACGATATGTGTCAAAGGTTTAAATCTTTTGGGATAGACGAGGACGATTATTCGCGAATCTTTTATTATTTGTTTAATAGCGCAATAAACGGTCAGTTTCGTTTGATTCTTGACGAAATCGCATAAAGTAGAATGCGACGAACAGCAGGATCACCAAGAAAAGCTCTGGCAACTATTAAATGTACCGTCGATAACTCGTGGAACCGCGGTCAAGAGACTTTATCGTAAACCAGTGATCGTTCAACCCTTGACCTTTCGGTAATTTAGCGGCTCAACGTGTAACATAATTTACGCGACAGCTTGCTAAATACGCGAGTGCCGCTTATTACAGCTTGTAGCCGTTGGAAGTCGACATTCCGTACAATTATTGCGACATCGGTTGTTCTTGGAACCCGCCGCGCGTTAGTAATAAGTAGATTGCGGATTTTTATGCGATTATTTGAAATTTGAAAGCACAGAGATACACGAAATACGTATAACCAGCAGAAGCGAAGCAAAAATATAGCGTAACTCGTAACATTTACTAAACAGGACAATCGTCTGTCATTTTTTCGATCGTATTCGCAAAAATACGAATTTGTATAAAAACTCGCTGTATCTGGTGGACGATAAGACTCGATGCGAAACTTCGTTGATTGAAAAAGTATCTACCGTCGCTGTATTTAGGCGAGTGTTTAACCAGCTAGCAGTTGCGAACTCTTTACCTAAAACTAAAACAATATGTACCTAAAACGTGCCGTGATAAAATTAAGCGACGACGAATATACTCGTCAAACGCGGAGTATGCGTGGCTGTTGTAATATAAAATTAAATTGCAACGAAACGATTGCTTTATTTTTTTTTAATCTTATTACCGACAGGACTCGTCGTGACATAAAATATTGCCATTTCTTGGTTTCGTTAAAACCAACCAACTGGTTGATGTCGTTCGATTTGCGATGCGTCTGGTATTTATGATTTTGCGGAATATCCTACGCTATTCTAATGATAACTGTAAGGAGTCTTGGAGATGAAAGAGTCGCGACAGCTGTTCCTTGTACCCAGAAATCGTTCACCAGTAGCAAGCACCACTGTATTCCGACACCTTTCATCCAGTTGCACCTATCAGTGCAGCGTATTTAGCTGTAAAATAAACGGTGCTCGCGTTGTCAGGGATTAGCATAATATTTTATCAGGAGCCGGTGTTCCGTGGAATATCGTTAATAACGCAGTCACGGCAACCGTATGTAGTAGTGTAGTATGTACCCTTTCGGCGTGTTGTCCTTCTGCTGACGCGGGACGTGCATAAAGCACGCGTGTCTCGTTCGCCTCGCGATTGGTCCACGCCACGTTCGAGCCCCGTTTCAAATCGTTCGCACTGGTCGACATGCATCACGCTAGCCGATTTTTCCGCGGACAGGATATTTATGCGCTCCGCGACGCCTGTTGCCACCTAAAGTAGGTAGGTGGATAATTGCGTTTACGTCGAGATCGAGAATAGCCGCGTGGAAGCGGCGCAAAAAGTTAATCATGCGTTGCCCACCGTTGGTTCTTTTACGAGCGCGTTTTTCTCGCGCTCTATCGACTCTTGTTTTTCCCCTCGAATGCGCCCGAGAAGTTGCCGATACAATGAAGTTTGGGATTGACGAGGAATCGCGCTGGAGCCGTGTCTTTTATTGATCCGTAAAGTTGGCTTTGTATTGGAAGGAGGAGAGAGAGAGATTTCGCGTATAGGTAGACGAGGACTGTAAATGCATACCGACTGGAATTACAAGTTGTTGATAGAAACAAGGCTGACAAGCGGTATAAATTATGTCCGCTAAGGTATGAATGTTCACGGATTGCTCCGTATCTCTGATTGATTATGATCGAACCTATTTAAGTTTCTTTCTTTGCTTCGGCGCGTGAGCGAAGCTTTTTACGAACGTTTTCTGATCGTAACGATAAATACGGGACTACGTAACTTCGAAGAACATGGAAAATTCAAGAAAACCGATATATTATATGCATTTTTGGACAGTAGTCGAAATTTATAAGTAGCTACTATAAGTAGTAGTACGGCTAAATCTATATCTCTCAGTATTTAGCCACTGGAACTGAAATCCTAACATTTTTTATTCCGATTTGCTTCAGAATGACCCTTCAAATATCTTATAAATATTTTCTACTTATTCAGAAACACCCTGCGTATCTAGGATCAAAGAAACGTTACATCGTTACGATATCGAGCAGCCGACTAGCCGTGCAATTACTCGAGCTGTGTTATCGTATCCCGAATCGAAGTTGGAAGCTATCGGTTTTTAATCTAAAGGAAAACTTGGACTGAGAAATTAAGGTCGATTCTATGCATACTAACGTATAGACTTAGAAGCAACGACATAAATCTCAGAATCAGGGATTTAATTCTAATTGATTTACAGATTGATTTCCCCTGTTTATACGTAGCTAAGGAGAGATATTCTAGAAACGGGAAGGTGCCCGTTTCGGTGTTGCATGTTTGCCAGGAATAATGAGCACGGTCTCTGTTCACGCATACACGCAGCTTGGACGAAACGAGCCTCGAGCCTCAAGAGCCTTAAGAACGAAGCGAATAACATAGCTGAGTGAGTCTAAAACACCCACCATTCTTTCTTACGCCGTTTCTTTCGATTTATGAGAGCCTATTTGCGGTTTTCTTTATTGCACTGCGTGGGGTAGGCTTGTTAACTTGTTCATCTTGTTAGCTGCAACTTGTACTTTTACTTTGTTGGACCGTCGGCCGCGATAGAAAGTTTCGTCGTTTCGTCGTTTCCTCGTTTCTGTTTGCAAATGTCAGATATTTCCATCGCGCCGCTTGAAACTTTGAAAAATCGCTAAAAGAGAAAATACGACGGAAAGACACGAAAAAGAGTGTTGGGTATTTCGTAGCTTTTGTTTATATTCGAATTTTTAGTACATATTTTTTGGTTGAACGTGAGAAACCTGTAAGAAAAATATTATTAAACGTATTATAGTTTTGTATCGTTTTATAGCGAGTGGTCAAATTATAACGATCACTTTGAAATTATCAAATCTCAGTCTCAGTTATCACACGATAGGCAATTTTGTTTGCAAGGTGATCTCTCGATCGAAATTTTTCATCAGACAGATTGCAGATAGTTTTACTCAGTAGAAAGGAAACGCTTTTATCGTCGTATTACGTTCAAATTATTATCGATCGCTTCAAAATTACCGCTTATAAATTATCATTTATTCGATGTTCGAATAAAACTTGGAAAACTCTATTAAATATCGTATTTCAATTAAATATCGACATTGAGTGTCTGCTCGTTTCTCAATGCTCGTTAACAACAAAAATATGGCAAGAAAGTCGATTACGTTGTCAAGATAAACGAAGCTAACGAGCGTATTCACTTGCCCCCTCTTCTTCCTTTCTCGTATCTGTTTATTTTATCTGAATACCAAGTAGATCGAATAGTAATGTCCAATCACTTTCTTAAAAAGGGAGTGTTTCGTTTTCAACCAATATCGCTTAGTCATCGATGATGGTTGAATTTCACCTACTTATTGACAGTTGCCAGCGTCACGAAGAAATACGAGATTCTACAAGTTCATCGCCAACTATAAAGCGTTTATTGTTTAGCACGTGCCTTAATTGCCAGTTGTTCCTGCCTCTTCATCCAGCCTCTTATTTCCTCGTTATAAATTTTTCTTTCTATTTAGTCCCACTCTATTTTATATTTTTCTTTTCGCTTATTCTTCAAAATCGACATTCAACAACGACCGAAAAATCACACTGGCAACACCTGCTCACGATTTTCGAAGAACGTGTGGACGTTTTCTGCAACTATATTTCAAATTTATCCATATCAGCTAGACAATGTCACCGTGGTATACCACTGAGCCTATTCACGTTCAATCCAATCTGAACTGCCATAATCGGAGTATCATTGAACGATAGATCGCACCTGTGCAGATATTTAAAAAAGAAAAAGAAAGCAAACAAGAAGAAAAACCATTAGAAAATCGAGAACGTATGGTAAACGATCGAATGAACGCAGGTTTGGTGTGCATCCACCCACTCTCGCCTCAGTAGCAAATTGAACACAGCGCAGCCTTTCGAATCTGGCATCGAACCTTTGTTTCTTTCTGAATATCCACTGAACGAGCGTTTAAGCAACGCCGGTATTGCGATCGAAGACAATTACGCGTATCGATGCAGAGATAAATCGAGGGCCAGCTCGCGAACGGTCTAACGCGTAATCCGATCTACTCGCAGCTTGACACGCACGGGAGGTGGTCCATGTGTGGGATTTCGCAGTGGCTTGAAATTTATCGGGAGCCAGGTATGCTAACGAGTCTCGCAATCGGGACAAATTGGAGGCTCATAACGCGACAGTGTTTGCGTACGCACTCGGTCGACACTCAACGACCGGTCATGTTCGATCGATCG
Organism: Bombus affinis; assembly: GCF_024516045.1. NCBI lineage: Eukaryota > Metazoa > Arthropoda > Insecta > Hymenoptera > Apidae > Bombus > Bombus affinis. Next base: position 15,299,445 of record NC_066345.1, read on the forward strand.
ATCGTGCCGTAGTATGGCGTTGTCATAGCGTGAACGGAAATGCCGGACCATGGTGTATGCATACTTATGGGTGCACCGCACATATTTATGCAAATTCGTATTTTTGTAAATGTAGTTTAGAAAATGGAAACTTGGCTAGAAAATTGTTTTATATGCAACGCAGTTGTGCGAAGGTTGGTGCGTTACGGACGTTTAGGGACGATTCATTAGGTCAAAACAATGGAGCGTAGATCGAAACATACGGAAATGACCACGGTGTTAAAAAAAAAAAAAAAAAAAAAAGAAAGAAAAAGAGATCTTTATAAAATACCATCACGAAGCCAATCAAGTTGTCTTTGATAAGAATATATTTATATTAATCGGTTAGCTGTCGCGATCTCTTTGAAAAGTGTGTACCTAAAATGTGTCGCATTGTTCACGCTATATACAGTTTTTTCATAGCAATTATTTATATCTTTTTATTTGTTCCTTTTATTTCGTCCTGACCATCAAATATTCAAAATATCTTAAAATCTACGAATACGTTTTAGTTTTCACTAAAATTGTAATTTAAACGGCAAATTGTAACTACTTTTTACGCACGACGAGTATACTCGTCAAAACAGCTAACCGGTTAATTTGCGACACAATGTCCATTTTTTGGAGCCTTTCTTGTACTTTTTGGATAACGCAATGCCTTTATGCGTACATACTATCATTATCTTCCATACGATCAATTTGTAATATATTATAATTATAAGACTAATACTACTCTTCTGTAGAGAATTAAAAAATGCATCGAATGGCGTATGAAGAAGTGTATATTTTCATTTAAGAAAACGGAAATCACCTTCAAATGTGACAGGCTCGTCCACCCAAGTAAGATTCGTCGTCGTCGCAAGAAGTCCCCCTCGAAACAAAACACGTTTCATGTTTTAAAACATTTTCTCGAATAACGTACAGTTTACATATCCCTTCTGAACGGATATTTCTCCAAATGGAACAATCCGTCTTCGAGACCCACCTAGTACCGTTTTTCTCCATAATACTTGGCCGTGTATTCCCCTTAACTTCACAAATCACGTCTGTTACAAATAAAATTTTCGACGATCGTTACATATCGCGGCTGCGCCTCTTACAAACTTTTGACGGATCCTTACAGATTTATGGCCCGTTATGAGCGTTAATGCGAGTTTCGTGTAGCCCTCGGTACAGCGTGATTTAGTATCTTAATAGGACAGGACGGTGAAATCTGGCTCGATCATTCCTCGCCCTGCCGCGATAATTAATTCAATTGTGCGAACCAACCCATCGTGCACGCCTTCGTTTTCCTTCCATCCTTCTTCATCCAAAGCGGCCGAGGGATCATTTGTCAGTCGATCCTTTCGCAACCACTCGCCTCTTAATTCTTTTTTCAACATCGCGGCACACACGGCTTTGGTCAACTTGTGCCTGTGTTCCTTTCCCACTAACGAGATCGTCGTTAAACTTTATTACACGGTCATTTTGCGTTCAATACGTCGTCGTTCATTTTACGTCAGGATCGGCACGGGTTATTGAATCGATGTCAGGTTACCGCGGGCTGTTTCGCTATTTTTTATCGCTGTCGGAGATACGTGTGCGCGTAATTGGCGAGATGGTTGAAACGGGTGTAATTGGCTGGGATTAATCAACATTTTTGTCGATTGCTCCGATTTGAATGTTACGGTGTCAATGGACGCGTACCGGAAGGTTTCTACGACGAAACCGGGATCAGCGATTTATCGAGAGATTGGTGAGAGCCATGGGAATGGTCGAACGTGGACGCCTAGCTTCTGCAATTAGATCTATGATTGTTATCGCAGTTTCTTCTAGACGGGTATGCCTGATAATAATTGAGACGAGAGACGCGTCAAATAGACGTATCGATCTTGGCTTTATAAAAAGACGTAGCATCGTATTTCGACAGAATCCTCGTCGTTGCCTTCTTTCGGGGAATCAACCGAATTCCATTATTGCCTCGTCACCGAGCTGCGTTACAACAGCCCGGTCCATTCATTACGGGTGCCGACAGCAGCGTAAAATTTTCGCAATTACAGGGCGTAAACAGCGGTTCGTACAAGCCGCTTTACTTATCTACCGCCGCTTGTCAAACATTATAAATAGCCACGAGACGTTGCTTGTCTTGTTCCTCGAACTTCTAATCCCGGTGTCGAAATATATGTTAAGTCTGTTAACGCGGTGACAGTACAGTACGTGTACTATTAACTTACCTCGACATTTTTCTTCACAACCTGTTACTTTCTTATTTTGGGGGAATCTGTTGTCCAGGAGAATTGTTTTCCTTATTTTCGACCTTTATTATACCTTTAATGGAAGAATAAATAATGGTGAAATAAGTGAAATCGATCTTAGGAATTACGAGCAGCGCTTCGTCTTACTCTCCAAGTCGTGTAAAATATAACAATGGTCTCATAAAAGGCAAAATTATTAAAATTATTAAAGGAAAATTTCCTTGCCCTTTTTCGTCGAGATGGTTACGTGATCAATTAAAATTTATATCGTGGAAGTTGGTTTATCGTTGACCTATGACCGGTAGAAAATTAGTGGTTGGTCGACTCGTGATTAGTTCGTCAGTTTTACGCGCGAAAGATAAATTACGATCGTCGTAAAGGATTTTGTATCATATTCGAAGATACTGATAATTGTTCGAGAGTGGATAGAAATAACAAAGTACGATACTACGGTTTGTGTTGACAAGATGATTAGGATAGATAACTAGAAATATATATATATATATATATTTGTGAAAGGTATTGATGTTCTGTTTATGGATATTTGTCTTATCGTAAATTATAAGAGCGTCGTAAAGTATCGTATAATTTTGCAACTTAGGTTTTCTTGTTAATAATACGTAATAACAGAGTCCAATAATTTTAAATATGTAAACTTATTCTGGGATATATACTAATTGCTAGAGATACCAACATAAAGGGAAACAGGTAAATGTTCAGATAGACTTCAACCTCTCCGATTTCGATCTTATCTTCCGCTTCTAAAGTCGAGAGTCGGCCGAGCTTAAAGACCACGCGCACAACTGTATACGCAAGCCCGCAGGAAACGTTTGTTACAACTCAATTTAATGTGAATGTCATCGATGTATTTATTAGGTTTCGGGTTTGGGTTGGATTTTTCAATCCGACCACCGAGAGGCTGTCGGCACATATTTGCATTCTTATCGTCTCGCGTATGCACGTGTAGCCGAACCTACGTCTCGGGTACCCAAGCTCGCTCCACGCGCGTTTGTCTGTATAATCAGAAAATTTCCATAGGCAGCTGGCACCAAATAAAGACGCGCACATTTCTACGTAGGATTCTTCTCTGTAGCAGAAGTAGCGACAGATCTTCACAAATCTCTGAGAAACTAAGGTCGATCGTCGGTAACATGTATAGGAAACAGTTGTTCGGAATAATACGATCCACCGTATATTTAAAAAATGTAGAAATCAATGGAAATCGGAGAGGTTGAGTCCTATTTGTACGTTCTCCAGAAAAACATCGCTCGGTAATATTAGATGTTTGGTTGAATTCTATTAGTGCAATGATAAGTAATACATATATATATATCGATAACCAATTAACTCGATAGTCGTTGTACTGTATCCCGTATCCTTTCACTTGTTATACCTGCGTATAGTGTCAAAGTATCAGGTATATATTCGTGACTAAAACGTTCTACGTATCTCTACCACCCGATATCTTACGAATGTCAGTTTCGTTCTTTTTAATACGTTCGATGCCGATGTCGTTACATACGTATCCAGTATCTTCTGCGTTTCTGAGACACGCGTACATCACGAATAATGAACACACCATAGTTACCAGTATCTAGACGCTTACTAGTATCGTAGTTATATATACGTTAACGGCAACGCATCGCATCTTCGCGACGATATAGTGGCAGATAGAGCCCGGCCGCTGTTTGGGTTTACCGTAATTGATGACTGGACCGAGGGCTCGATAAAGACCTTGGCAAAGCGCTTGAACGAATGTTTGGAAAGTCGAGGCGACCTGGAGTCGCCGAGCTACCGACGTGTCGAGATAGTTTACTTAGGGCAAGCTACTCGACGTCGCATTGCCAAAGAAGAGAAACATCGCGTAAACTGTCTACGGCCGCACAGCATTTAGTTCAGAATCTCGAAAGGGTACAGTCTTTCCAGAGAAGATTCTAACATATGTTACATTTGCGATTATAATTATAATTATAATATTTTCAAAATGGAATATCGAGCGATAAGTTGTTCTGTAAGAAATGAAAAATAATGAAATAACTCTCCAATTTAATTCGTTCATTAGTGTGAAATCGATACAATGATAAATATATGATAAAATGTAATTATCAATGTGAGCGTTAGATGTTTATACAAGCGCAACTTCCATGATCGTTAGATTAGGAGCTTTAATTTTTGTACAAACAGATTTCTAACCGACAAGACAAACACCGTCAAGAGTACACGAACAGTTTTCAGACGAGAATCGACGCTTTCTACGTGGCAGTGTCGATACCTTTCAAGATAATGCACACGTCAGAAGTTGGAACAAGGTGTAGTAAGACGCAATACGATTGACTGGAAGGAACGAAGCGTTCGGAAGGAAAAGACGGGTAGAGCGCATAAGGGAAAGCGGAACGTCCATTGTCAGACGAATTTGCACGGACTTGTCAGGGATTACTTGCACTTGTAGTTGCACCAACGAAAGAAATATCGTTGATTAAAGCGGAGAAACGCGAAATAGAATCACGCACACTAGATTTTAGTAATCTAACACGAATTGTTAGAGTCCGTCGATCCAAGCGTCCGAGAGTTGCGATCGAACGAATGCTCGAACAAGACCAACGATCACACCACGTGTCACACAGAAAGCAACGCTTCGCACCTTTTCCTACGCTTCTGACTCACAGTCGGAAAAATTTTCTTTCTTCTACGAACGAACGGCTTTAAAGCGAGTGTTGCCAGGTCGCAAGACCACGCGCAGGGAGACAGTGGTAAAAAAGGAAAATCTCGAGCGACCGAACGAAAGGACGATTCTGTTACAGAAGCTTCCCACGACCGACATTTTCATCCGTCTCTAGCAGGGAAGCAACGCGCACGGTCCGTGTCCCCAACCGTCGAATGAATATTCAAGGTTTACAGCGGGGGAGCAGGATCCTGGTATCTGCTTTGGAAATCGATTACGTCTCGGCCACGCATTGCGTCTCGTTCGATGCTCGTTACCGTTGAAACAAGCAGCGCTATTAATCACCTGTTCCACCGTGTGTGCAACGCTGGCTGCGAAAAATCTTCGGCAGAGAATTGAAACGTACACCACTGACACACTTTCTAAGAGGCATTGTGCGGCCATCGATATCTCGCCGAGCGTGTACAAGCCACGGACGAGTGGATCTTAGGAAAAGAAAAGAGGGGAAAAAATGAAGGAAGAGAGAAGAAAGAGATGGACAGGCATGTCGGAGATTGATCGATTAGTTCGATGGTAGACGCGTGCCCTTAGACGTTTTTATGGCTCGCGACGCATCGCGCCGATGAAAATGTAAGAGCCACGCGACTGCTCCTCGTGTTGAGATTTATCGTCCAAGTTAGGATTTTTTCGCGTGCTGCGAAGTAAAAGTGAAAGCGAAGGTTTTAAGAGGGCTTCGGTAAATAATCCCCTAAAACTAGGTAATCTTTGAGATCTTTTAAGGAAACGGAGGCTTTGTGAAATATTGCGAAACTTTTAACGTGTTTTCGTTTACATTTGGAAATATAGAAAAGTTCTCTTTTATTTTAATACTCCTGTCTTACTAACTAGACGGCTATTGTGGTGGGAGGTTGTTCTGTAAGACTTATGGATCATTTCTCGCATCAATAATGTTATCATTTTGTATTTCTAAGGTAAAGTGCAAGTGGTAGGCTAGTGGTAGAAACAAACAATATTCTTGCAGTTACAACGCAATTAGTGTCGCGTTGAAGCTTCGCGTCGATTAATCAAGTTTTATAATTAAACGTCGTATTTAAACAATCCAGTAGAAAGATATTAAATATCGCATAAAGGATATGAAATCCTCCAGACATCCGCCTGATCATCCGGTTAGTCCGTGTAATCAAACTTGTACCGTAGCTGGCGATGATTTTCTAGTCATCGACCATCGTCTGAACAACCAAAGTCGCGCGATAATTAAAATTAATATAATAGCCGTGACGTTGCGAAACGCTTTGGTTCGCGTAAAAGTTGGCGATTTCTCGGTCGCGGATTGATTTTCGTCCGATCGGTAGCTTGAGAACGAGAGAACCGGTGTCAGTCAAAATAGAACGCGTGTACAACGCGGCTCACCGGCGTTACGTAAAGACGTTAACGTTTATTCGATAACGATCGCCGGGGACCGGAACGAGACCGGTTACACAGGACACCCGGTATAAGCGTAAGGTGGACGGCCTTCGGGATTGGGTGTATTTTACAGTTGTCTACCGGCTCCTCTGTGTGCCGAGCGTACTGTTCATAAGTATCCGGACACTTTGGTCCATTTGCACTAATACTATTTGGTAGGTCACATTTTGATCGACGCGAAGAAACGGTATTTAGATCGGATTAGGATGTACAAATTAACGGGGATTTATTGATCGAGAGCAGAATTTGCTGCCTTCTTTAATAAGGAGATTATGTATTTAAACTACCTGTTAGACGAAGAGTATTTGAATTTGACCAGAGGATACGAATTAATAATGAATCATCGATTAGAAAGTGGAACTTGCTATGTTTGAATTTGTTATGGAATAAAGACATCAAGCGTTTACGTAATTTTCGTAAATCGTCTTTTGTATAAAATACGACGAGCGCATCTTTCTCGATTTTATTTTTTAGTTTGACGGTTGTGCAGATTCTGGTTTTAGCAGAAAAACAATTTCGGTTTGGAATTTACGAAATATCTGTGAAAATAAAGAATGGAGAATTTGAATCATCGTGTTCTTCCGCTGTATTCATCGCGCTTCGTTCTACGATGTACTTTAAAGTAACTTTTCCACTAATTGATGCAGCATGCCAGTTCCGATAGGGCAGAGTTAAGGTATTTACGCGGGAGAAAAATAAAGGAGAAAAAACAAATTACTTTTAAACATGCAAAACAGTGTACATTAAGAGCATATACAGTTTGGTGAAACGTGTAATTATGTTAATAGATTTGTATCTACTTGTGTACCACTTGTGAGTAAGTTAATCTTGCCTTGTGATATTTTTCCGCAATTGCCAATCGTTCAAAGGCTCGGACTGGCCCATTTATGTGTACTCGGCAATTAATCAACGTTTTAATTGCTCTTTTAGCAATATATACAAAGTCACACACGTTTCTTTGACAAGTTGTCATACGTTTTGCATTCTAGTTGGAAATGTCTACGATGTTATTAAGTGTACGATTTTCTCTTCACATTTTGAAACGTTAATTACTTCCGTAAGAAACGTTACAGTATTATGCGCCTGTCAACTAACTCTAAATGGTTAGTTTGCTGAAATAGTGACACACTTTGAAAATTGTCAATTTTGAAATTACTCGAATATCTTATCCTCTACGCGTGAAATTATCATAGTCTCACTGTTGTACCACGATCTTTGCACAGTCCTGTATAATCAAACCTCCGTCAACTATGTACGTATTTGGTAGTTTCAAGATCGAAGAAAAGAAATTCAGTGAATTTCGAGACTAGACAGCAAGATAACGCAAATATCGATATAAAAATCAAATACCAGAACCAGCCACGATACGATTGGAATCGAAGCAGCACGAGCACGAATCTCGATATTTCGATATCGGGCCTTTAAACAATAGATGGAGAAAATTCACACGAACTCTAATCATTCCGCGTGTTCACTGTCGCGAGACAAAATTAACCGGGTAGAACGTGAAATAATAAAGGCGCACGTACTACTAAGCGATTCGTTTCTCGACCGACGAAGAGAATCGACGAACCACCAGGCAAAACGAATTTCGGTGTAACGATAAGTTTCGATCTAAATTGCAAATAGCGTTCTTCAAATCGTTTCGTCGAATTTGCGAACCAAAAGAAAGGGTTTATTATGTGTTATTAAAGTATCGTTCTAATAGCTCGCGTCATGCAAGAAAGTTGAATAGTCGATCGGTTGAAACGCGAAGCGAAGAAGATAGGATAATATGGATAATATATATGGTGTATAAAGGAAATGGCTTAGGATATCAATGATTTCGTTCCTTGGAAAGGTAATTACGATGCGAGAATGACGTTCCAAATTGTTTCATAATAAATTTCCGAATAAAATTTGTTTCGAAATTGATATGTCTAGCCAATAAAAAAAAGATAGGTAATATATGGAGATAACGATCTTATAACGATTTTATTCGCGAATATTAAATTTCTGAAATCTAGAAGTTCAATGAAATACTTGGTTCTATCTGATCTTCGGAATCTTTACTTTCGATACTATCACTCGCTTAAAACAATGTAAAAATAGGGAAATTAAAAATTTGCGTATTTTAATGTTACACACCTTGTATAGCAGAACTCTGCGTGGCGAATATAAAAAGCGGAAGGATTAACGCGAGTTTCACTGTGTATTCAATTACATACGGCGTCACTTCGTTCTGAAACGGATATCGTAGACGTAGAATTATGTAAAACGTTCGATGCTAGAGAATTTAGATTATTATCTGGAAATTTAGCTATGCCAAATGTGGAACAATGAGCAGCATGCATACGTATCTATGCGTGGAATTTCACGGAGAACTAAATTATGAACGAAACTCGAAGCGGTTTACTCTTCTATCGAGAAAGAATGAAGGAAATTTGCGAATTTATCTCATTTTTCCACAAGCGTGCCGATTCCTAGTACATATTTTAATTATGAATAAAAGTGCACGCATAACTGTAGCGCTCTTTCAATTTAATTCACGTTGCATCTTGCCGTTAGAACAATGCCGTCTTCTTACGGATGCAAGATCGAGATTTTGACCTTTCGATCGAGCACTTGCGTCATGAAATACCTCGCGAATCCCTGCATCACCATTAATTATAGCCAATTATTGAACTCGATAGGAATTCGTCGATGAAACTTTGTAGCAAGTGGATGATTTAACGTCGTATCTCGATCGTGAATGTATATTACAGGTACTTTGAGAATGAAACGACGATCATCGGATCGCGTTCGATGTACAGGGCGATTCTAAAGTTTAGGACAAGTCGCAACGCGCCTTTCTGATTTTGAAGCATTACGATGAATCGGTCGTTGTCGATGTTAAAGCATTTTTGGAAAATTTCAACGCGTATGACATAGAGAAATATAGAAAATATCCAAAACGTGTAATGGTCGAATAGAATATTTATGAACATCTAAGAATAGTAATAATCCTGTATTATTACTGTGTAACGAAGAAATTGAATCTGCTGAAATGTAACACGAGAATCAGCGTGCGATTATTATCGTAGACAGTGTCTGGATCTGGATATTCCGACCACTAGACGCTGATTCTTCGGGTGGTCATCTTTTAAAACCACCTGTGAGAGTAGGTCAACTTTAGAATAATATCAGATTTTAAAAAATCGTTGAAACGTACCTGCGTCCGATGAAACGGCACGTTTGAAAATTCGTATATTTTTATTCGACAGCGAAGAATTGGAAAATAATATCGCGACTTATTCTTATTCGTTGACGAAGTAATCGTTGGATAAGATTAATTTTTCACATTTTATTTCCATTCGGAGAATTATTTTCCATTCGCGGCAGATTAATTCTCGGTGTTCTATTCGCATTCAGAGAACGAAAACTTTTGCATCTAATCGCAGGCAAACCTCTATCGCGATCGCAATTGTTACGCTCGATGTAAAACGAGGAATTAATCGAGGAAGTAATCTCTATCTTAGGATAGTAAAATTCAAATGAATTCTTTGAGCAGTTACGTCTCTCTCGCAATATGGAATTCGTATCTTTTACCATGAAAGGAATCATTTTTCATTTTTCTAAAGTCTTCCGATCGTTTCAGCTGTTCGATTTCTTTGGTACAGCAAGAACCGTATCGTGAACGATAGCGACACGCGACTCCCGATCGTTTCGATCCCTCGAGGTGTTAGATGTATCTCGGGACCTAGATCAGGATTACAGATAACGTAATGGGATGATTTATGTATAACTGCACCGGTATTCTTATAGCATGGAATACCGTGAGCACGAGGATGCTTCTAGTTTGACGAGAAAGCTGTTGGTAATGCCTCATTGTTGCAAGGAGATTTATAACCCTTTTTTTGCGAAACAGAACCCTTCATCTCAAGACGTTTTCGCTATAAAACATATAGTGGAACGTAGCTAGTACGTTGTTTCTTTGCAAGCATCACGAGACCTAATCGATTAAGGCAAGGGGGCTAAGAGTTCTTTTGTAATTTTTTCCCATCAGTTTACATTATCGAATTGTGTTCAATAACTGCAACACGAAACACGTTCCGTTCCTTGATCGGTTTTTGATGAGGATAGATCCTTCGAAAAGTATGGTTGAAAGTATAACTAGGATGCAAAAATCTGGCTCGATGTGTATTATTGAAACGGATATTTCGTCTCGGGAACATCTCGTGCGGACGTTCCGACAGAAAAGAGAACGAGGAAGCGCAGAAACGGGACCCCAGAGAAAAAACGGGATACCTGAATTCATAGACGACTCGTTGACGTCTCTCGAACTGGTTCGAGAAGGGCATCGAACCATCCTCCGCCTTCTACCGCCGTCTTGGCGGACACCCGAGCACGCGTTGGTGTCGAGATGAATGCTCGGAATAGAAGCGCGTTTGACCGAGTTCACGACGTGGTTATCCTAACCACATTTCCTTCGATAGCTCCACGGATCGTATACTACTGGATGAAAGTTGGGAAAGGTCGATGATTATACTATACATCCCTCGCGTGTTCGCGTTTCAAGATCATAGGAGGATAATAGGCGCATTTTTTTGATTTTCTAATTTTTATTTCAATTTTATTACCACTCTGTGGTTCAACCGGAGAATTTTAATATGTCGTGCGAGCGGCTCGTGAAAATATTCCAACATTTATTACGGTATATAAAACATTTTGAAATTTCATTAACAGAGCATTGATATTATATCGATCAAATGCCAGACTGATCCGAAAGATATTTTTCGTAAATTGTAATTATATTTGATATTAACGAAGAAGCGTACTTTTGGAATTGTTCGGAGTAAAAAATTTCAAGGCCCGTCGATACAAATGTCTGAAAAGGTTCGTATCATCGTTCTACGCTTTTTAACGTAAATATCTCAATTTGATATTTACGAAAGAACATGACGTTCGCACGATGAATAGAATTTTTCCGAATAAAGAGTTTCAATTGCTTTAATGAAAAAATTCATCGATGATGCTCGATCGATATATCTTTCATTTTCCTTTTTCTTTTCTTTTTTTGTCGCGCGAATAACGTCGAATCGAAGATAATAAGGTTCACAGTTACAAAGTGTAAGTAGATTAAAAATTTAACAGTTTGAATATTATTATAGACATTAACGGTAATGCCCCGCGTTACCTCAGAGTGCATTCCTTCCGCTACAAAATGCTCATACGCGCGGACTATAATTTTCAATTATAGCGTAGACGTTGATGGCTGACTGGTGGTACTGCGGCGAGTCATTTTAGCCGATTTGTTTGAACTTCAACCTTATACATTCAAGGAACCATTCGAGCAGAATAACTCATGCCTTGCTGTAAATAGTTCTTCGAAATTATCAATGCGCCGCAGGGAATGTAGCAATAATCTGCTCTTATGTAATTTAGAAGCTTAACGCGTTGAAAATTAAACAAATTGAAAATATAGAGCGGAGATTTTTATTTATTCTCTCTCTCTCTTTATATATATATATATATATATATATATATGTGTGTGTGTGTGTTAATTAATTTTGATGTAATTTTTATTTTAAACGTTATACAGAATATTAAGTATAATATACGTATTTGTCGAAGGCATAGTCTGTTTCAAAAAATTTCTTCTTATTAAAAAATCTATATTTGGAAAGAGTTAATGGTATAGGATTTAACCTAAATGTGTCTATCATATTTTTGAGAGGATGATTGCCGGGTTCTTCCTGAGTTTATTTTGCGATTTTTCAAAGTTGCTCGGCATGTCCAGTAACTTTCTGGAAGGATCAATTACCTCTCGGAACAGCGGCTAACAGTAATAAAAAATTTAATCAACAAGTTCAATTTAGGCTTTTTTATAGCATTTTTTAAGAGATTTTTAGAGTTCCTTAAATTGTTTGTTTATAGCAGCATCAAGCAATATATTAACAACTGGGTTGAAATTATAGCCTATGTAGTATATAATTTATGGAAAAAATCTATTTGCTTTTGGTAGCTGTGGTATTTAATTAAAATTTGTCAAATTTTCTCTTTTTTTGTTTATAGACGAGGAATTTTTAGGAATCGTACGGAAGATTGATTAGTTTTAAAAATATTAAGAATTTTACCTTTACTCGTAATGCTCGTTTAAAATTGTTTAAATTTCGCTATTTTTACAACAGGTCAACCGATTAAGGGAATTTAATTATACATTTATTTTTCTAGTGTTCTATATCAAAGCTATGGTTCAATGATCCGACACATTTGCCGCTAATCTCAAGATAAGTGGCAAATTATCGAAATTCTACTAACGTTTAAATAATCGCAGCAGCTCTCGTCTCGACTGCAGAAACAAAGCGAAAACGACGCACACGTTCGTCTCTCGTACGTTCCTTAATATTTCTCGTTCACAATATTTGACCGAGAGCTTTGTAAGTTTCTCCGGGTTTCACGAGTTGAATGGGTTAGACCCGGCCGCTGCTGACAGGACGCGAATAGGCGTGTTCCATGCACGAATAGCTTCCATTGACTCCCTTTATTTATGAGCATGCGTCTGGTTTCGCCCGTTGTGACATTACGATGAAATATTATCATACACATCACGGCTGGCGGACCGTGTGGGCGGTTTCAACGCGAATTCATACGAGGTTACGGTCTTTTGACGTGTCCCATTTCGTTCTGACAGAAGGACCTTCGATTCGTAGCTTGGTTGACACGTTGTCAAGACCTTTCGGATTTGAACTTTCGAAGGGAAGAAAAAGATCCTCCAGCTATCCTGGTAATTTATCTAGTTGACCGTTTAATGTTTCTATATAACGTGGGTGATAGATTAACATTGACGTATTAATATTCTACGTACAGTGTATATTATACTCATTCGATAAAGGATACTGGAGATACGAACTTGATACAAACCTATAGAAAATGTATAATTAAGTGAAATGTAAATGTTGCTTTTGATAAAAAGTGTCGATGAAGATATATGTAAATGTTAAGACAGTTGAACGTCAGTTTGTGAAATACACGACTAGTTGGTTTGCGAAATACACGGCTGGCAATTTTTCACCATAAAACGAACCAAGATGAAGGTCGGAAAATGCCATCGATAATAACGTTGGAAGAGAAATTATGGAAAATAATCAACGACAAATAGCGAGAGAAATGGCGTTTCAAATGCAAGTAAGCCATTCTACCATTATTTGTCATTTGACTTAAATAAGAAGCAGTAAAGGAAATATACAAATGGGTTCCGCATGAATTAAACGATATATCGGAGCTTAGACAAATGGAGATAGGCAATAAAATCAATCGAAAGATACAAACGGTATTAATTCTGTCGTTGTGTTGCTCGAACGATAAAAGAATCGTAGAAACGATTCTGCCCATCATTCTACTGATATTACAGCAAATAAAATATTACGATGTTTATAGACTATCATAGATTAAAGAAATTTAGTTGAATTTGGCATGAGGATTTTCTCTATTTATATGCTCGCTATTTTGTAGCTTATGTAAACCCCTGTAACAAACACAGAAAAAATCACCTGTTGAAATTTCTTTCATAATGAGACTTCAATCTCCACTAACTTAATAATACAAAACTTGTCAAGGAACAACGATCCAAAGCGTAAAAAAAGTTATTCGTTGCTTGGAATTCGCCAAATGATGATTCATACGATCCACGAATCAATGCTACACAATTTCAAGTATAATTTCATCGCCAACACAGGTCCCATCCATAGAATTCGTGCAGATGGACGAAATTGTTTCTTGTTTCAGAGCGAACCTCTGAAAACGTCGTTCTAGTCGTCTTTCAGTAGAAGGCCTTCCTTGTTGGCGGCGTCCCGTTATCAATGGACGAATCGCTGAAACCTGACAGTGATTTATCGATCTGACCTCGTGGCGGCGGTCTCGGGTCACGGAAATTACGGCGGAAAGGTTCCTTCTTTCCTGAGCGGATCGACCGCGAGAGACGAGTCTCTTCTCTCTGGATGTTCGCGCTGTATAGTAGATGGAATCGATATTGCAACCTTGTCAAATAGAGCTTTAAAATCGGGTACAGACTGATCTAAATATAAATGTATATACACGTACATTTCTGTTCACAAGTGCACATAGTGTTACGGAAGAAATTTCATCGCTTTCTCTTTAAATAACTTTCAAACGAAATGAGATATGTACGTACGTATGTTTTCTGAAATTTATCGAATCGTTCTAATTCTGTTTGAGATACGACACGAGTCAAATAGCCACTTCTGGTTGCGATAATATTTTCCGTAATATTCTCACGCCTGTCTTTCCTGTTATTTGTCGAATTTCTTATCGAATATTGATCTTTTTCGATCTGTCGGTCGTCTACCAGTCTCCTCTCGTAAAGGAATTTTCTAAAAGCGAGAATAGAATAAAAATTAGTTCATCTAGCGCGTGTTGGCGACCGAAAACTCGTAAGCCTACGGATTATTGTTGCAAGTCCTTCAAACGTACTGTCTTAACCACCGACCAATTTTATATTCTCACTATGTGTATCGTTTCTGCTAGCCATACCTGTATCAGCCGCGCCTCTTAACATCGCCATTACATGGAATCGACGAGGCTTTATTTCAACGTCAATGAGAATTTTCAACGTTCGATCGTCTCGTTAGCTTGACAAATTGCACCGCAGTCTGATTAGCGGGAACGAATGATTTATCGTTTGGTCCACACGAGAGAGGTTTTGGCCGATCGAGGCTCGAGCGATGGATCTCTTGAGATAGCCGAGGAGATCGAAGATGTGACGAGGATCGTAGCACTTCGAAATGAGAGGATAGCTGGTACAGAGAGCGACAAGGGAAGGCTTAGAGGAATATGAGACGATAAGGGTAATAACGCGATTGATATACGAGCAAACGATACAACGTACGAGCGTACAAGACTTTTCTCTAGCATGAAATTTTCCATCTATCTCTCGATCAAAAAAATTCAGATAAAAATTAAGATCGTTGAGGTTTTATAAGCCTTTACGTTCGTGAAACGTCGGAACGAAACGTACACTGTTAAGAACAGTGGATCGAAAGGACCCGGAGAAGCACAAATATAGAAGAAACAGCAGGAGAAACTATACATCCATCGATCACTTAAATACGCGTATAATGTCGAAGATATCCAGCGAACGTTTCGTCACGATTCCACCCAAACCAATTCATCGCGAAACCGAACAAAAGAACACCGATACATCAGTCCGAAACATCCGAAGTGATCAACCTCGTGTGCCAGTCGACAAAAACCCTCCAACAATCCCATACACGAAAAACAGAGCAAATCGTAGCCGGCGAAAGACACAGAAGCACCGAACCATTCAGGAAGCCGGTAACCATACTCCGTCCAATTACCACCAGGTAACTCGCTGGTAGCCTCATCCTGATTTATCACCGACATGGTTAATCGCATCTCGCCGCGGAGGCCCAATTAAAACGATCAAACAAACCGATCGAAAAAAGAAAAAAAACAAGAAGAAAAAGCAAACAAATGGAGAAAAAAGCAAGAGAAAGACTATAAAACGAGAACGAACCAAGCACACGCATAGGCTACATTCCTTTCGGCAGAGTACACTGGCTACTGGTACAGGTCTACTGGTCTAACCGTGACATTCTTTCAATTTAGAGATGTCCATGATCGTAGAATTAAAGCTTTAATTTCGATATAGATACGCGTGCGTGAACGCAATATACAGTAGGGTCTTCAATGATCTCTTTCTTACAGTTTTACATCTTCGATGATCCTATACTTGAAAGAGGATAGCACAGAGAAAGCTTAGATTGGATACTAGGAACAAGGTATAACGTAAATGTGTAACATTATCTTTTAGTTATCGATGGATTCTCCATTTTTGCTAAATCAAAGAAATTTTTCGTACATCAGGCTCCGTTGAATTACTTTACAGAGGTTCCCTGATTGGGGGAAGTGGACGAAAGTCACGCGAAAAACCAAGCGCAGCTATTGTATTTACGACGCAATGGCCGTCATATCATGTTATTCCACGTAATTGTACTTTGGACGGAAAGTGGCCGGGTGCAAGAGGCGGCCATCTACTTTCTCATGAAATTCATGGTTACCCTGTTGGCGCTTAGTAGGACAAAATATATCAGAGACGGTTAAGAGGAGCACGAATGGTCTCGAGATGGTGTACGCCCCTGGTCATTGGGTTCCTCCTCTGCCAGGGCCTCGTTTCACAGGTGAGAGAGGAAACGATCCAAGAGAGTAGCCTCTCTCGATCCTCGGCTAAGTAGGTCTCGGGAGCGAAGGAAGCGAGCAGGATGAAAGAGGACGGTGAGATAAAGCGAGATGAAAGGGGGAAAAAAGGACAAAAACCGGGCCGAGTAAAAATCGCGGAAACGTATGTGAGATGGTTGAGAGGAAGAGAGGAAGATACGGGAGGAAATGGAAGAAGAGAGAAAGGAAGAGGCCCACTCCTGCGGGCGCTTCTTCTTCGTCGAACCGTGACCAATAACTATAGCAATCGTCCTGGGGATTAACAAGCGTTGTTGGCTACTCTCGAGCATCTTGGCTCACCTGTGCGCGCTTCAGCTGCCGTGCAATCGATTCCATGGATTCGATCGATTCGATGGAATGAATTCGACCAGGGAAACGCGTGTACGTACGGGGATGTACGTGTTGCCTCTTGCGAGTAAACAGTCGTTGAGTTAAGTTTGTGTGCATGTATCTACACGGAGATGGCATGAACTGCGAAATTTCGAATGAGTTGGCTGTCGTATGTTGGGCATTCGATGCTTTAGGTTGATGGCAAAACAGCCCTAATAGGATTTCAGGGCGTGTCCCTTTGTTTTGGAGAAATTAATAAGCTTTCTTCGTTATATTTTAATATTAAATTCGTACAATTTATTGTGATCAATTTTTCACTGTTACTGTTGAATTGGCGACTAAGTGATTACGGAGTTTATCATTAGGTATACGCATATTCTTGCAATTTAAAAACATTTAAAACATAGAAATTTTAGCGAGAATTATTCTCACTGTATAAGCATTTATGGAGGTTTCAAAATTTCTATAGGTCAAAACGAAGATCGTATATGGTATATGTTATATTGGTTTGTAAAAAATATCCGATTAAGTCTTGTTAGAGATTCAATCGAATCGCGATGAGAACGAGAAACACTTCTTGCGTAATGAAAATGATGAAAATTAAAATTGAAATTAAAATTTTCGAGATAGTTATCAATTTTTTGAAATTTCAGTAAAGTTATACGGTACGACTAGCGATCGAATCAATTATCGCATAATTAATTGTCAAATAATCAACCATTGACATGAGTAATCGCTATAAAGTAAAACACCGATAAAAATAATTACCGTGTAATTGATCATCGGTACGAGTAACCTTCATGGGATTAACTATCGACAAAAGAAGTTACTATCCAATTAATCATCAACGAGAGTAATCTGAAGGAAGTTATCGATGAACGAAATCACTGCACGATGAACGATCGACGTAAGTAATAATTATACAATTTACTATGAACGAAAATATACTTATTATCCGGTTAATCGTTCGGTAATACATAGTAATACTCGAAATAATTATTGCACAGATAACATCATTATACAGCCGAACTAATTATTATACAATTAACCACTAATACAACCTTAATGACACCGAATCAGTCGGTAGTTGCTACAAGTAATCTTCATGGAATCGATCCATTACGCTACAATCTTACTATAATTTCGTACGTACAGTTGAAGCAGAATATCTAAGGGTAATTAATTTACGTGTAACAAAAATCGTTTTTCAAGACGAGATCACGCTCGACCATTGGTAAATCTTAAAACAAAAAATTGCATAGCATTTGTCGTTTCTCTGTGTCATCGTTTGAAACTTTTTAATATCCTTTTACGATCTTCGCATCTTGCTACGCTATTTTGAACTCACGGAAACTACCCACGTTCCATCCAGTACACCAATTTCTCTGAAACCAAATACCAAAACGTCGAACACGACTTGCCTTGTGACTCGCCTTCTATACATTTTCGTATCAAAGTGGAGCCAGAGTCGTGGATAAATAAATAATAAATAAACGATAACGTAACAGCGTAAAAAGCTCGCCACGAGATAGCACTCGATGCGTGGTCATCGCTGTCGCGTTTAATAAACGAATCATTGCTTTCTCCGCGTCGTAAATCGAATTTACGTCGACGAACGCGAACGAAGAGAAACTTGGAAGTCGCGTTTAGATATAAATTCACGACTGTCACGGGTTGGGCCGATGGGATTTTCGGTAAATGTCCCGTTTGCACCGTCTATAAGCGTAGATTTACGGGGCTGGTACAGTCCATAAAGCTTCCAGTTTATGGTGTACTCGCGGTTCCAACGAATGACCGGTGAATGGGAAACGATGAAACGCCGTTAGTCGAGGAAACTGGCGTGAATTGTTGGTGGAAAGCCGTGTTAAAAGTTGCGCGCTACGTCAACTTGATATTTATTGCGGTTTCGGAGCTTGGTGTTTGATTTGCCGCGAAAAATCCATTCGAGTATGCTGTTTATTGCGCCAACTGAGCGCTGAGACATTGTCATCAAGCATTGAAATATTATAAAATATCATACTCATGGATAACAGTATCGAAACACATCTATATAATGCAGAAATTACGTTTGCGAATGCAAGCTGTAATTTAAGGTGTCGATTTAATGTTACTGTATTCCTGTCGATCGCTTTATCGTAACAAATCTGGACGGAACACGAATCAAGCTGTATTCTTATTATTTTAATTAAAATTCTTTGACACGTTAATAATGTTCATTAGGCGAACACGAACAGAACACGATGCAAACTTTATTTTTACTATTTTAATTAAAATACCTTAACACGATAACAGTTCTCATTAAGTGATAGTAATTGCTAATTTTGCTTTAGCTCTGCCATTAATTTTCCCCTGTAATTTACCACTTCAAACCAAAGCGGAAGGAATAAACTCTTTGTCGATCTTTTCACCCTGATGTACCATGGTTGACAGGATACTCGTTCCACGTGAACTGATAAACACGATGCAACCTTACTTTAATGACAGTGTTTAGAAAAGCTTTAGCAATACGAATGTCCACGATGTTTAATTGGCAAGGATCGACGCGATCGCTAGCGTGTCTAATTATTATTCGATGCGGATCAACGTGCAGCGTCCAGTTTAATAAAGGATGTACGATAAAACTGATTTTGCCATGCAGCTAGCTTCAACACCGTCGTAAAGGTGGTAAAATACAATCGTCAGATATAAACGACAGGGAATTTGCCGCGGATTTTATCCGACATACAGAGAGCACGAAGAGATAGGAAAATAAATGCTGTCGGAATAAATTACAGATTGGCAAAGTCGAAGCGTAATTCGAGGAATTCGTAGGAATTGGCGTTTAGAATGTTACATAGGCGAGAGTAACTCGTTTTGGCACTTTTCAGATGATTTTTAGGGTTCGTCGAATGTTTCGAGTTTTTGGCTTCTGAGCAAACGAATCTGTCGAATTCTCTTGTCGATAAATTCAAATCGTGTCAGAAGCTTGTCGTTAATGGATTCACCTGTCTTCGTGGTATTATCCGTAGGAAGAAGGAAGGTTGAAAAGAAGTATTTGTAATTTTATACGTGTTCCACCTATTATTACTAATTATCAGTTACAAATTATACGTTCTACAAGATAATTCGAATAAGCTAACTTTATAAATTGCAAATGTTACGTTCAAGTATCTAGAATTTTATTAGACTAATCATGTCTACCCTATGTGCGTGATAAGTTTGATTTTTCTGTGCAAAGTTCCAAGATTGAATTTTAAGGTGTTCGAGCTTAGCGATTCGAACAGTCACGTCATATTGGAATTGTACGACACGATGAACACGAATGATCGTATGTTTCAGCCAATGCCCATACCACGCTGAGTACTGCTCGTTCTCGTCACTGTCCTGTTTTTGCGACCAGGTTTTCAGGGCAGAGATTGGAAGAAAAGAAAACGATATCGTATATAAGCACAGCTCTACAGCGATTTAAATCTAATTTAAAAATAGTAGGCTAAGAAATGTAATTTCGACACACAAAACATTATATGGCTATGTCGTACCGTCACGTATCGGTACTTTTGCCTAAACCATCCTACAGCCGAAGTTCATTGTTTATTGTGAACAACATACAAATGTAATACTCATCTACTGGTCGATAAACGTTATAGAAAAAAAACACTCGTTCTCGTTCGATCACGAAAGTTAAGAAGCAGCGTTGGGCATGGATAGTACTTAGATGGGTAACTGCTTGGGAACTCCGTGTGGTGGTGGCTTTCTTTTTCCATTTTTTGAGGTACATATTATTGTAAATAGCATGGAAAATATATTTTTATTACTTTATCGTATTAAATTATCGTTACAATTGTTAAAGAATTATTATCCACCTAAAAATGTCATTGAAACCAGTGGAACCTGAATATTTAACTTTCCGTAATGTCTAAAATAGCAAGCTCCTATTATCTTGTACGTTGCGATAAAAACGATTGATTTATCGCATCTAATGTATATATGAGATACAAGTACGTTGCGTATATTTAATATTATACGAATGTGAAAGGATATAACAACAATATTACATCGATATCATCGATATCATTTACAAGAAATATACAGAATTGTAGAAGATATTGGAATACGCATTACGTTTCATTCGATGCTCTCTTTAACGAAACCGCGTTGAAGGTATCGTCTCGTTATCCCGTGTAAACGTGATTCATTAGACACGCTTTAACGAAGCTATAGGTTTGAGCAATTAAACACATTGGTCTCTTCTCTGCTATGATGCTGTTTTTCTTATCAATTAATTTGCATATTCCGCTCTGCTAGCGATTTTAATCGTCAATCACGTTGCTTGTATTTTACCCCTTAAACAAACCAGTTGCCCGTTGCTATTCGCGAGATCAAGACGCAATGCTATCCTCGCTTTGGTTTCCAAAAAGCATATCACGCTTCCATCTGTAAAACGTATCGGATGTCTAGGTTCGAGCATCGAAGCTTTAGTTTGGCTCACATTTGGGCTTAGATAAGGCTTGAATTGGATCTAAATTAAATTTGTTTCGCGCTCGAATCGGATCTCGGTTGCAAACGTTCTCTTCGTCGTATAACAACATCATCAACTACAAAAATTGCATCTCGCCATCGAAAAAGTCGGACGACAAACCGTTTTCAACGGTGCATGAATCTAAATCGTTGGGAGTTGTTATCTCTGAAATCACGTTGCATCGTTCCTTATGTTGCACCGATGAACCGGAAGGAGGTTTGTCTCGGAGACCGCTTATTCCGCATCTCGATGCCCCTTTTGTATTTGCTCAGCCACGCCTGAGAATCGATCCACAAGAACGAGTACTTAGATCTCCTCTAATCCGTTCGTTTCCATAAGCACAGCACGCGATACATTTGATATTGTTGGCTGCATCATCCATTGGCGTCGAGAATTCATCTCTGACCCGTACTTCCTGGCGTTCCGTAGAAATCGGACTATTTTCCAGCTGAGTTAATGTACTCTGGCCGTTTGTTAACGAGCAACGATTAAATTTTGCTGATTACCAGTGTTTTATCGAGTCTTTTCCATGTGCAGGTACAACGTCTGATATACGCGTTTAGTCTGTTCTCTCGTTTTCAAGCTGGTTAGCTTCGTTTGTTTTGGAGAAAAAGGTGGTATCGTACGTCTGGTACGTGGCATCGTAGTTTATCGTAGCCGATAAAGTGGCGTCTAAAGCCTGTTGCGAGGTGCTATCTTGTAGATTAGCGAAGTAGCAAGGCAAAATGATAAAATGTTTTTTTTTTTTTTAGTAAAAGCGCTATTTAAAAGGTAAATCTACTTAACTTTGATAAACTTAACAGGAATTAATAAACTGGAATTCGTTAGTTATATAAAATCATGTTTGAACATTTATGAGAAGGTAGATAGTAGATGGATGGGTCGTTCTATCAGCAGCAAGGGATAAAAAATTCAATTTAACAAGAGTGCAGCGAAATTAAATTCTAATAGAGAAATCTGTATGCTTCTAAGTAATAAAACTCATTACGTATTGCTAGAAACGTGATAATTTACAACAAAATCTCCTAATTGCGAATAAATACCGACGCCGTTCCTTCTACTCCGTTGTACACTTTCATGTAATTGCAAAAAGCTGATACTACGAAATGCAGAGAAAGATGCTTCAGTGTGATGCAAGGTATGTGTAAATACATCTTGTCGTCACTGTATTTTTTTTTCGCCTATCATCGAAAGCTATTTCGAACACCGATCAATCTCCGTCAATCTCAAGAATACGGCAAGGAAAATAGTAATTAAAAAGTGATTGAAATTTTCCTTTATAATATTCGAAATTTTACGTTTCAGATGGCGAAATTTTTTTTCACGATTGCTCGGACGAATCTCGGAACATCATTGCGATTTTTAACATTGCATATCTCGCGGCGAGAACCGATGACGCCAATGGCGGCGACGTGACTCGACGCAGCGCGCCGATTTCGATCGTTAATAGGAACCGCCTCGCAATAACAATAATAACAGTAATAACAAGAATAGCAAACGACGGTAATGGGAGAGTAGCCGCGTCCTGGTAAGGACGGGACACAACGGTGTCCCATTGTACGCGTCCCTGTCCCGATATCAGGCATGAACTGGCCCGAACAATCGGCAGAAACAGCCAGGTGGAATCGATAGAGGCCAAGCCGGTGGTCACACTTTGCTGCCTCAGGATGTGCTGGGTAGCCGGGACATACCCAGTCACCGTATCCCTTTTCCTTTTTCCCCTCCATGATCCCGCCTTTTTCCCCATCGTTCAAGTTAGCCCGTCCAAGGAATCACGGTCGCCGACCTGTTAATATTAACCAGCATTCGGACTCGCAAGGAGTTGGCAAGAACTACGAAATCTCGAATCACTTGGAAAATATGTGTATTCGATGCTTCGAGATCGATGGTAAAACAACCCCAAAATGATTTCGGTGCACGGTCCCTTCGTTCGCGAGAAACAACGTTCTTCGCACGACGTACAACATTGTAGCAATCCGACATACACAATTTCTCGCGTTTAAAATGTGTTTGTTACAATTTCCAGGTACGCAAAATCGCGTAAGAAGACGCAAAAGTACTATATAATAAATAGAAATAATAAAAAATTTGTCAAAATAAATTGTAAGGAAAAACATGATATCGATATTAAAAGAATTTACGAAATAAGATATAAAAAGAGCTTAATTTCTTGAAAATAAACGAATATACCCCGCAATCATTTTGGGGCTGATTGGCCATGGATCTCGAAGCGTGGGACGCGCGTACAGCCAACTCTTTCGGGATTTCGCGGTTTTTGCCATCTCCTGGTTAGTATGTATATGGTACGTGCATGTATACTTGAGAAATATGCGTTTAAACGTAAGTAGACTTAGGAATGGTGATTTTAACGCGGAAGTAGAGTACGACTAATTAGATCATTTTTCTCGATGAGTTTCCAATTTTAAAGCTATCGTCCTGCTTTTGGACTTTCTCTTTGGAATTATTGCTTCGAACAGGAAAAAGGATAGAGTCATTTGAATAGTCGAGGATCTGTTGAAGATGTTAAGGCTGCTAAGGTTGAAGGCAGCTCCTTTCTCAGTTTCTTTTTAGTTTTACTTTAGACGCGACAGATAACTGTTGCACGATAGAATTGGTTATTAAATTACAATATTTAAGTGGTATTTATTTTCAATATGCTTTTGTCAGTCGATTTACGCTGCATCTATTTGCATTAATAGATTTAAAGCGGAATATTTCATACGATTAAGATATCTACCGACGTACATCTTAATTCATCAATAAAACGTCTAAGCTCGTTTCACGTTTCATTCGACGTATCAGGGAGTTAGCTCGAGCGGCTGTGGGAAAAAACGCGATGCCGATCCGCCATTTTTCCTGCGTCGCAAGTCGTGCGTTTCTTCTTTCATTAAGATGTAATCATTGCTTTTAACGAAGCCGAATGTTTCTTTAACGACTCGATCCGTGGCCGGCGCGGCATTAGCGCGCGGTGCAAGGAAATCGTCTTCATTACCCCGGTGAAACATTGTAGCAATCCGACTTGAACTTTTTTATCAGGACAACACGCGCAATTTCCATCGGTTATGCTCCCTGAACGCTGTGTTTTAGTGCTAGTAGCCACCGGCCACTAGCGATGGTGCCGATACGACACGTACCGATGTTATACAAACAACTAAGACACGTAATTCATTGGAATCTTGCGTGTATTCGTTGTACCGGTGTGAAAAGAATATTCAACAATCAGACGCTGAATTAGATTTAGATATTAAAAATTGGGTATTTTGCTTTAATTTAAAATGAAAAAAAAAAGAAAGAAATACACGAAAGAATGATGTATAATCAGTGATATATATAAACTGAAGGAAAACAAAATTATGTCGTGTAAGTACAAGTTTCAAGATTGTTATCCGTGTTACTTATGTATGTATCAGTTACTCATTAAATGTGGAAACTAATGTAAAACTCTTTCGTAGATACTCGTGTAAAGTTTGTTTAATTACTTTTAGTTATTTATAGAATTTACCTGATGCCCTTTTTTCTTTCTATTAAGATAAAACTAGTCATACTATTTATCCACGTTATCGAGTAATCATCCAGTAGAACGTATTTGAGAAATTATAGTTAACAAGTAAGTACAGGTGCTAGATACTATTTTAATAGCAGCACTGATTATTCAGTGACTTACTTATCTTAAAATTTCCTTCTATCTCATTTAATTACATGTATTTTTGTTTCATTTATTTCCCATTTATCTTATTAAATCATTTTCTGACCTATTAGAGCGAATCCGTTGAAGTTTACAGAATTAATTCTGATCTTTCGATGACCGAATGTTTTATCGCCTTAATTAAATTGTATTTAATTATTATTAGACTTGACTGTATCTGAAAACCAATGTTTATTAAGAAAACACGATACAATATGAATATAAGTTACATATATATGTATGTGTGTGTATATATGCAAGCTGTAATTATATTTTAGTGAATTTATCTGCGAGAAGTTCTTAAATAATCGTTTTAAAAAATAGGTTGAGGTAATGCAGGATAATAAATCTAAATGCACAAAATAACAAGTCACGACCGTATCATAAACCTAATTCATGTTGCAAATCTTGACATATCTATGATCCAATCGCTTCACGATTTACCCGTGGTCTGATTTATTCTATCTACGACCCCTCCTTCCATTTCTCTGTTATATATGTATGCTATATCACACACACACTACTCTAGGAATAGTTATATTCTCTCGTCGATGATCAGTTTATTTGTATATTCCAGTATCAATTAGAAATAATTAAATTTTAAAATTCGAGCACGTTCTACTTGAAATAAGGACGATAGAAACAAAGAAGACAAATAATTGCTTGAGAAACGAGGATGTATGCGAATAAGTTCTAAAATATTGCGTTAAGATAACACGTTAATCCTGTATTTGCTAAAAAGTTTGATTATTTCCACATACTTTGTTACATACGTTTTAGTTCAATAAAAATGACCTTTTTATAAACAGCGTGAAATCTTCAGCTTTCTCAGCGGACGATACATAGCAGTTCGTGATCGGTAATTCATTGAATTTCGTCGGATCGATTCACACAAAATTTATACTTGAAGTCTGATGAAAATTTGCAAGGCAAAAATTATGAAGATTTTCGACTCGATACACCATGTGCCGTAACGAAAGAAATTAAATATTACGCGATAGCTTTGACTCGATACACTTTGCGCAACCCGTTTCTCATAATTCATTTACTTCCACAATACAAAATTTACCACACGCTTCTACACAATCCATCGACGATTCAAACATCCCGAGGCTGGTTTCTCAGACGTCGGACGAGTCGTTTCGCTTCGACCCCGTTGCTCGTAATTCACATAGCCGAGTTGTCCACTTCATCATCGCTTTCATCGCAATTAGACACCGCGGTGAACTGCTATACAAGCCGCGGAGCGGATCAAACGCCATTTAAGGATCATGGATCTCGCCCCGCGGCTGACGCGCGTTTGGATTTCACTCGACTGGAAATAAGGGCAGCCTGCCGACCGCCTGATTCGACACATTGTTGCATCGGTTCGTGATATATACGGGTACCGAGTGTTCTTCCTTTTGCTACGCGTTAAACCCGTAGCTCGCAAGCCGAGCAGAAAATACAGCGACGAAAATAAATTCACGCGGTCGATTGTTGTTACACGCTGAATGAAAAAATGACAAAAAAGCTGTTATTCGGAGACGAAAACACACGAAACCTGTTGTTCGTGTTATTCGTGATCAGAAGCTTAAAAACTGTTATTTAGGACTAAAAACAGGTTGGTATTCATAGACGGGAAAAAGAAGTTTAGGTTACCAGACGCTAGGTATAACGTTTGCTTTCGATTCATAGGGTGTCCCAAAGTTTAACAGACGAATTTGGTTAGTGTATTTAATTTAGCGTATGTAGAGACGAATCGATCTAAAATAAAATCACAGACGACGTCGTAGGGCGAAGTATTCTTCTCTTTGTATTTCGTACTTTTACTGCAACTTGTCGGTGCAACGTCGAACGTTTGTGACGAGACGTTTTTCCACCGTGTACTCACGTACAGTAACAAAATTGCTTCGAAAGCAGATTATATAGGATTAAACCGGAGCAGACAGGTTCACTAAGTACACGTGTAATGACGAGCTTTTCTTTGTTCGCGTATTAGCAACATCCTAAACCTTGAAAAAGCGACACAGGAAGCCTATCAGCGCTAATTAATGCCAAAGTTCGAAACTGGTTCTCCTTTTTCATCGTCCAGTGTCTTGTCGATCCGCCACCAGTTCCAGGTACAGTTTTCTCCTAATAATCATCGATTAACGATTTGTCAACCGTGATGTGATGTACATCGTAATAATTGGAACTTGTTTTTGTCGAAGGTGACTATCGGACGTGCCGGTCGAAAAGTATTTCGTACAAGTATTTCTCCATTGGAGCAATTAAGACGCGAGTCACTTTACTTACTTTCTAATTTTCATTGCGTCTCGCGGTCGGCAGACGAGAAAAAAGAAGGCTTGTTGCGTCGTTAGGATCCGGCGTTATAAATCGAAGATGCTACGGGAGTGAACCGCAAGAGCGGGAAAAAGAATCCAAGTCCATTCGACACTGTCGTCTCGCTAATGATCGGCCGTAGTATGATAAATAGTTTTACTCGGATTTTTAATCTTGAAAAAACTCTTTGAGAATGTGCCACTTTCGCTCGTGTTAAAATAACAGATCACCTACTCACTGTAGTATCGCGTTTGATTTTATTGGTTCGTTCGACGTTAGATTAATGGTTTAAATTAATCAAACGGGAGGATATTTTCTATAAATACATAAATATATCGCTGTCGAATAATTTTTCATTCTTCTATCCCGTATAAGCTAAATGTTATGATAAAGGTGTTTTAGAATATTCTTGACCGATCTTTTATCGATTTGTAGCGGCACATGGGTAGAGGACAAATCAAATCATGTTGTTGTTTTGCCTCGGAGTATCAAGATCGTTAACCCCTTAATCTACAACTACGGGTATAGCCCGTAGTACGATGATCGAGCCAAAGGTAAATATTACGGACATAGTACGAGTCATCGTACTGCACAAGTCGTGCGAATGGCTCGAAGGCTGCGCGAGCTTGTTTATGTTTTCGGCCCAAAATTTTCAAACGTAAATCGTAGGTTAAGAAGTTAAGATACACGTAATGTAATAATAAATAAACTCTGGGCAAAACAATGTCGCTGCTACGTGCAATCGTCGAACAAAGACGTATTTTAATTTTTCGGCTCTCCCCGACCAGTATAAATAAACAGACGCGATCGCGAGCGAATCAGTATATACCGAGTATCTACGTATTAGCGATCAACATCTACGAGATTTTCCGAGTTATTATCCGGTATCTAGTTATCGAGTTATCTGCGAGCGATCATACACTATCGTCGCGAATATATTGAACGAGCGTTTTTCAATAGTATTTATATTTATATTTATTTAATTTATTTCAAATATATTTGACGGGTTGCAACAGCAATCTCTCGCTCTTGTTATTCCGTATCATCGATCCTTAACCAATCTTCTACAGATTCTTAACAGTTTTCGAAGGAATGCAACCTACATAATAATTTTGTTTCGCTCCAAAGGAGTTTCTCTTTCCAGTCAATATTTATTTACTCTCCTAAAGGAGAAACTATCCTCTTCGTTTTACTAAAACGGCGAAAATGTAATCTCAATTTTATCCATAACAGACTTCGTTTCGTTTAACCACGAATATTCCCAGAACTACGAATAGTCGTACGTAAAGCTCGATACGAAATTTCATTTCGTTTCTATCTTCCTTATTCCCAGAAATTATAGTTTGTAACATATTTATCTGTCTGTATACAGAAAAGTTACATCTTCTTTTATCCTTTCTACGCTATTACGCTCGAGAAACAAGCTGCGAACAGAGTAAAATAGAGGAATAAGGAAGAATTAATTTCATCGTTTTTCCTAAGCGTAGCAATGTTTGCAATATGTTTCTTTTTAGCTTGGAATCGAGCCACCTTGATAATCTCGCTTTATTTATCACATTGTAATGTATGTAATTTCTTAAGCTACAGATAAGCAAACCGATCGTTGAAGAATCGATAACGATCTACGACAGAACACCTGGTCTACGCGAGCTTATATAAAAAAGAATTGGCGAAAGTGTGATTTCGAAACCACGATCGTTCCCAATTTTCATCACCGATTTTCTTCGTGCCTTTCGAAAAAATCTGGTCGCAGTTTCACGTACGGTGACTCGTAATATTCGAATTAATATTCGAACGCTTCTCAGAAGCTAATTGATCAACTCCACATTTTGCCAGTATTTCAATTTTCTTCCATAAACACACGAGATTAATATTGAATTCTAGAAAAACAAATTACGTACTTCGATCAGATCATTTTTCATAACAGGGTAATGTAAATAATGGAGATTCTAAAATGATTGATTTAAAGAAGGTAGCCTGAACACGTGTCTTTAGTAAGCATTCATGTAATGGTATAAATACGAATTTTTACTCAAAATTACATAATAAAATTATATAATATACTTCTATTATCGCAAAAAGAAATAAATATTCCATTAAATTGTAATAAATTACAGATTAAACGTGTTAAATATTAGCAAAAGAAATACTATTGGCAAATTTAAGAAACGGTATTTGCAACATCGTCGCTTCACGTCGCTGAACTTTTGAGCGTTTCGATGAATCGTTTCCTCCCTCACTCAGGTCTAAATGTCCTCTGCTTTAAACCTCTCTACGTAAACAATGTCGTTCCAAATTCCTACAATAAAAAAAAAAAAAAAAAAAGAAAGGAACGTAACAACATCAAGGAGGCTTGTTATCGTTTATCGGCGATCATTTTTCAGCGGGACACTGCCTCTGGACTGTCGAGATAGCATCGTTATCCCAGCTCGTGACCAATTATATTCATAGTCGTCGCGAAAGCAGCCGACATGGAAATCGATCGATGGACACGACGTTACTTTTTATTAACGACGTAACGTCGTCGGTATCGGTCATCGATGGAATTAGCTGCTGGTCGTCGCAACGAAAATTACCTGAAACCCGGTACGAAACTCTTATTTCAACCCGGCGAGGGTAGGCGATCGCGCTCTTGATCACCACGGCTATTGCTTTTTCGCGAAATTGTTATTATTAGACGATAGCGATCTCTCGTAAAAGTCGCGCACACGGCACTTTCTAGGCTAAGAGCTGGCACCGGGTCCTCCCGCAGGAATCCCAGCCAAGAGAGATCGGTACGATCGAAACGCGGTGTAATTAGAGGCCTATCTCTGGTGCAGGTGGACGCGTTAACGAGCTACAGTGATCTGGAGTACGGATTTGAGGAGACACGGCCATTCGGATGATGGACCGATAGAAAGATTACCGTATGATAGTTTTGTTGTTAAATCGTGGTCTACTTTCGGAGTTGCACCGAGTTCTTTTTATTAGAAATGTCTTTATTTTAGGTGGAACAGCCAGGCGATCGGTTTACAGTGTATCGTGTATCGGAGTAAAACTGCACGCCGGTTAATTATTTTCATAATCTAGCAAATGCTCGACTAGAGCAACATCTGTTTAGGAACTAATTTATCATCCACCGACAAAGTTAATGGAAATACGAATTTTCTGGGTTAACAACTAAGGAAGTGCGGATTTTGTCAATACCAACTAATGACAAAATCCGCATTCCCTAGTTGCGAAACCATTAGAATGTACATAAAACATATAAAGACGTAGGAAGATACGCAAAGATTCGTAATACGTCGAGTATACTCGTCGAGCATTTGCTAGACGAGAGGAATATCTGTTTAGAAATCAATTTATCATCCATTTGGCAAAGTTAATGAAAATACGAATTTTTTAGGTTGGTAACTAAGCGAGTGCGGTCCGCTCGAACTGGCAACTAAGTGAGTCGATACAAACTAATCCGTGTGAAGATTGACAACTGTGTTTGAAATGGTCTACTTTCGAAAATGAAATTCTTTTTCCATTAGAAATGTCTCTATCTCGAGTAGAACAGTTTAGCGTATCATATATCAGGTTAAAATGGACCTGGAAATACGATCCGATTACACGTTGCATTCTGAATTGACAGTCGTGAGACTTTCGTCGATTTCCATTTGCAAACTTTCGATGTAGTAGATAAATTAACCTAAAAGCCACGTGCGTGTACCGTTATGGGTGGAGACCAGCTAGCTTGTCCTTCGGTCTTCTATTTAACCGCATACCTTCTAAAGAAAGGGATATGTACTACGTTTTGCAACAAAACTCGGACGATCACGACGTTTTACCACCGATAGAGGGCAATTTAATGGAATAACGAAGCCATTTTGCGAGCCAGGTGCGAACGATTAAAGTGAAAATGCCAGGCGGTCACCAATTTTCTATTTATTTCGAAGCTGACGGAAGATAGGCGCATGTGGCAGATATTTTCAATAACGTTTCGTTTCTTCGAACCGTGATCAACAGCCGATCGAAAGATAAAGCGATAATTACGGCGATCGTAAATTGTTGGTTTAATTAGTCAGGGCAGAGTATGTGGGTTTTATGATGTGATTCGTTCAATAACCGAGATTCATCGCGCTCTATGTGGCGCAATTAAAGGGAGAACCGCGTTTCTTCGAAGGAGATATTAAAACTGGTGTAACGCAATTTACTTTAATGATCTACTGTACAATTATTTGCAGCTATTAGCAGCTCTCAGGTGATGTAGATAATTGTCAAAGTTATGTCGATAGCTGATTAAAGTATATAAGATTATTAAGGGCGAGAGAGAAGAATCGTCGAATAAAATTTTCGAGTATCTCTGCTGAATTTTAATATTTCAATTTTATTCAACGTTCGAATCGTTTGGTATTCCAAGTTGGTTGTTTCATACGAATATTCAATAGTCGAAATTTTCAAATATTTGTACGTAATAAATATTTTCTGACGGACACAGTTAAATAAATATCCGTGTCATTATCATCGGCCGAGGTTGCAATTATTAATTTCAAGTTCTTAAATCAGAACGAGAAATTGCAATCAATTACAGTTGTGCGTTTTATATCGAAGCCAAAGGAAATTCTGATTATAGAAGGTTAAAACCAATATTACGCTGAATGCTCATCTTTCACTCATCAAATTCGAAACGTCTTTCAAATAAGCCTTTCAATCATCCCATCACCACGTAAAAATCATTTTCCAATCAATCACTTTGCTCACCGTCTCGATTTTTTCCTCCCGAGCGTAAAAGTTCGTCGAGGAGGATTCTGCCATAAGCTGTCAGACGTTAAGGTGTAACGATCGACATGGTAAGTCGCGTTCTTTGCTCGTGTGAGATCATAGGAATGAAGAAGAGATCATAGGATATGGTCGTGCGAGAGTCGTCGAAGCGTGTTTCCTAATTGTCCATCAGTTTCGTTCTAGCGAATCCTCGCGGCTCGGGAAGGCCACGTAAAATTCGGCGAGTCGTTCGTCGAATATTTTGTTCTACCATGTATGCGCATACTAAACCACTGTTTCTTAAGTTAAATTTTTGCAACATATTTCAATGCAAATACAAACAAAAATTTGTAAAGAAAAGAAACGTGAATTGGAAGAATTTGTTATTGCAAAGAATTGGCACGATGCAAGTTGTTGCACCGAAGGTAACGTTATAAAATAGCGTGAAAATGATACGACGATTTATGTACATAAGTGACAAAGAAATTCGCCAAAGTATTACCTGCGGGGATTTCTAGCGAAAGAATCGGCGAAGAAGATAATGTACTCGCATAACATTCCTACGCGTTCAAAAGCAAGCGTAGGATTAAAGATAGTAGCGAGATGGTACGAAACACAAAAAGAAAGCAATCCTATGGAATTACTGGAAGAACTTTAAGGAAAATATGCAATTTAGTAGCCGAGTACAGATCGTATTGGGAAAGTATACTAGAAGAAGAAAAAGATGATTGAAACGTATATATGTATGTAATAATATGCAATAAATTACATATTGTTTTTCACGTGAAATTTGATTATAACGCAAATCGTATGATTATCGGAAAAAATTCGATTATCCTCTATCTATGTTGGTTCGAATAACCAAGATGTTACTTTGTTATTAAAATATTCTTCCAACTAATAGTAAGTAACTCATACCGTAATTTTTTGTCTTATTAACTTTGAAAGTAAAAGAAAAAGAGAATAAATTAATGATAAAGAAGAAGAAAAGAAAATTGTCTCTACCATATGGAATATGGAATAATTCCTGCGTGTTTTCTTTAAAACAAACGATCGTGGAAAAGTAGAATTTTCGAGTTAACTGCCAGAAAAAAGCAACGAGAGAGCAATAAAGGACCAGTAAAAGGTAAAATGATGTCAAGATGATGTTAATCGATTAATAAGAAACAGACATTATGTATCTTTACATACGACAATACGACTAACGGATGAGAAATGATAATTGAGATCACTTACGCAACTCTAGAATATCCAACCGAGTTTGAGCCTTTATTTTCCAATATTTCTATTAAGTCGCTTATCAAGTGGTCTGAAACGTTCGTTACTTTGACACTTGGTCGAATTTATGAGTCACTTTAGTTCGCTTGCAGCTTTTTAATAGTGTTGCGTATCGTTGCGTAGGCTGTAATAACTCACACGTCACGCGTCAAGTTAATCTTACCTGATGGATCAATGTAAAATATGTACAAAGTAACGATAGCTGTCGATGTTAAGGTACTTAACAGTTACACGGTTGCTACTTATCCTTACTGCTGCTAGAGCTCTTTCCGCCGTTCTTGGTCTTTCTTTTGCGTCTCGAGTAACGGAAGTAGCGTTCATCGATATTTATAAGACAATTTTTCAAGGAAATGTAGAAATTATTCTTTTTAAACGGAGGTTTACAAGCTCTGCTTTTTAATTTCAAATATTCGTATCGAAATATGCAAACTAAAATATGAAAATTTGTACATTGAAATTCATATATTGGAATTTAAATATTCTAATTCAAATGGACAAATTCACATATTTAGGTAGAAATCTAAACTTCGATAATAGCAGTATGAATTTGTTAATATTAAACTTTGGATTAAAATTCTTCCAAAACATTCTGCGAAGGAATTCTTTCCTGAAAAATTCTACGTTTCCAAAGGATCGAAGATTCGTATCTACCCGTCAGATGCGAACGTCAACAGACCAAACTTAAATAAATAACTGTCAGAAGGTTAAAGAGCCAGAAATAGTCTGTCGAATGCGAACTTTAAAGAAACGACGTTTCGCGTGCAAGATTAAAATAAAATGAGTTCGAATTTCACCAAAAATTCCAATTTACTATCTATTCATCGGAGATCTGAGCTGTAGCGCGTCGCATGTCGTTCCGATCGACGCGTCATAACCGGACGTTGAAATCTCCACGCTCGATCGTACGACGATCGAAGGTGCGTTTAGACCAAACGATCGAATGCTCGTTCTTCCATCGCTTTGGTAAAATCAAAGTACGAACGAGCGTGTCTTCTATCGTCGTCTGTCGATTGTTTGGCGAATCGTTCGCTGAAGCGAGTATATGCGAACAGATTGCTCGTTTACGCTATTCCTCCGACTCTGCGTTCTCGCTCGCTCGGTCTAAACTCACCTTAAACCGGCGGAACACAGGCGCGCACAACTTCATCGCGCACGAAATCGTTCGATTGTACCGTGTTAACGCGTTCATTCATCACCGATCGTTCCTCGTCCCGTGCACGCACACGTTTTCACGTGGCACGCAACGAAATCCATCACGATCCGCGTTACCGCAGCTGGTTCGCGGCGAGAGAATGCGTCACGGTTCATCGAGCTTCGTTATCGCGCCTCTCCGCGCCATTTGACGCGCGTTTTCCCGCGAAACAACTGGATCCACGAGCGATCGACCGACGCGATGAGATCGCGCCAGTGCAGAACGATGCCGGTGTGTGCCGGGCGTTGAACGTTTGTAATTGGTGGCGGCGTGACGGTGAAACGATTTATCGATACCGGCGGACCCACCCGTGGCCAAGAACAAAGCAATAATATATCAGGATAGCCCGTTACGCGCGCATCGTGTACCGTTATCAAGGACAATTACGCGAATAGATGTGTATACCAGCGATGGGATCAAGTACGTCGCAAGTACGTACATAGATTCGAACGTTCACCGATCGGAAATGACGGACATCGTAACGTAAAATAGTTAGAAACGGAGGGAATCTGTTACCTCCAGTCGAAGATATGGATCTTGGAGACGAACTACGTTTATGGGATCATGGGTGAGAAACAGAAGTTACATTTTCCATCCTTTAAGGAGGAGTAACGTTGAAATTCAATCGTCGACCGATTCTACACGATGATTTTGATCCCTTCATTCGGAATAAATATAGAAAAATGGATTTGTCGTAATATCTTCAATATTATTATACGTAATTACGTATGTATTGGGTATGCAATTGTGTAGGTACTATTAATATTACGTCTGTTACGTCCAGTCGAAGATATGGATCTTGGAGACGAACTACATTTATGGGATCATGGGTGAAAAACAGAAGTTACATTTTCCATCCTTTAAGGAGGAGTAACGTTGAAATTCAATCGTCGACCGATTCTACACGATGATTTTGATCCCTTCATTCGGAATAAATATAGAAAAATGGATTTGTCGTAATATCTTCAATATTATTATACGTAATTACGTATGTATTGGGTATGTAATTGTGTAGGTACTATTAATATTACGTCTGTTACGTCCAGTCGAAGATATGGATCTTGGAGACGAACTACGTTTATGGGACCATGGGTGAGAAACAGAAGTTACATTTTCCATCCTTTAAGGAGGAGTAACGTTGAAATTCAATCGTCGACCGATTCTACACGATGATTTTGATCCCTTCATTCGGAATAAATATAGAAAAATGGATTTGTCGTAATATCTTCAATATTATTATACGTAATTACGTATGTATTGGGTATGTAATTGTGTAGGTACTATTAATATTACGTCTGTTACGTCCAGTCGAAGATATGGATCTTGGAGACGAACTACATTTATGGGATCATGGGTGAAAAACAGAAGTTACATTTTCCATCCTTTAAGGAGGAGTAACGTTGAAATTCAATCGTCGACCGATTCTACACGATGATTTTGATCCCTTCATTCGGAATAAATATAGAAAAATGGATTTGTCGTAATATCTTCAATATTATATACGTAATTACGTATGTATTGGGTATATAATTGTGTAGGTACTATTAATATTACACAATTAAGATGATCATACATTTAGGGATCTAGAAACATGGAATAAAATTGAACAGATTTTTTCTACCTATACTTACAATTTGCAGCCTAATTCAGTGCCCCTAATAATATATATACTCGTAAGGAACTACTCGTGGTATCGAAGAATCTGTACATATATATATATACGGTATGTACGTAGCTACATGAAATGAAACGATCGCTTTCGAGGGAAGATCTCGAGCTCGGTGACCTTTCACTGTGCGCGTTCGATATAAGAGGCATGTAATTTTCTCGCGGGCTCGTTTTGTTGCTAATGCAACGGTTAGTGGCGCGAGATTAGCCGGCGATCGTGCCTGTTACACGATCCTGCATCCGACTAGGAGGATGCGATTTCTCGAACCTGTGGACCAACCGATTTTTCCTCGAGCCTACAGTGTCTAATTACTGGGAAAACATCGCCTCGGGCGACAGATAATGGAAAAGATATTAGCGAGATTAATGGTGGAAATGGCCTATTTTTCGCGTGTTTTTTCTTTCTCTTTTTTTCTTTTTTTTTTTGTCAGGTTCCATGTGTAGGTATACGCGTATATACATTTTAAATTCCATTATAAACTCTCCGAATACAACGATATTAGATATACGTATAGTTATATAAAAATTATACATTAAAGGTGAATTTGAAAATACACCAGTGCGCAAGTACTTTCTGCAGCCACCTGCACGTAGTTACGCGTATCGAAGCTTGCATATAATTACCTACATATTAAAGAAGACGAATTTGTAATTTCTTGAAACACGTTGCACGTGCTTCGTGTACGTACACGTGTCCATTTAATACAGGTTCAGAGTCATGAACTCCGGAATTAGGTGTACTATCGACGTTGTTACCTGCTGGAGTAATCCACGATGAACTTTGAGATTACGCAGGGTGATTCTAGAAAGTGGGTTTGGTTGAATTAGCTTGGTTGCAAATGAAGGTCATTCGTCATCGCTACGAGAATTATTACTAAGCAGTTTTGATTGGTAATTGCAAGTTTGATGTTAGTTTTGTTAATCGCGATGTACTTTCAGACGATCGAATAGTTAACGTAGTATTTCGTTGCGTGTAAGAGTATTGGAATCATACCGGAGTTTGCTGCTCGATCGAAGAAGATCGATTTTACAGCGCTATTATAGGATAATTGCGTTAATACTGCGTATAATATAATCGTACGTTCTATTACGACAGACGAACGTCTAGTATAAAAGAAACGTTCAAGACAAATTGACGATATCGATATTAAACTTTCTTGTGTCCGCCACTGTATGTACCTACGCGCATAAAGTCTCGCTTAAAATCTCTAATCGATCCGTTGCCCCATAATCGTGCTTCGACCTAGTTACGTTTCGCCAGAAACGACATTCTTCACGTTTGATCTGGAATTATTCGTAAAAGTTTGCCGCAGTAACCGTACCGAGGAAGCATCACGCGAACCTCGTAATCCGTTCGTAAAACGCGAAAACGAGAATGCTACTTGAACGAAGATTCGATTTCAAGAGGGCCACGCACGCCATCGTATCGTTCCTTGCGGATAACCAGAAGATTAACGTTGTCGTTATCGAACGTTTTTCCCAGCATCCTCGTTATCGCAGCTTAAAACGC
Source organism: Bombus affinis (assembly GCF_024516045.1). Lineage (NCBI taxonomy): Eukaryota > Metazoa > Arthropoda > Insecta > Hymenoptera > Apidae > Bombus > Bombus affinis. The sequence continues at coordinate 15,337,228 of NC_066345.1, forward strand.
CGTTAAAAGCCAAGGGAAAGAAGAGCACGCTCGCTACATAACGAACACAGAAAACAGCTTTTCAGAGCGTAAATAAGCGTGTTCAATCAAAGAGACATTAGAACGGTACCGAAGCGTGGCCGGAGGATCTCGAACTATCCCGTCGACAAGGCGCAGGTGGACTAAAATAATGTTAGAGACCTAACGTACTTGAGACACAAGGTCGTTACAACGTGGAAGAATTATGGCGTAGTTTGCCGGAGTAATGGGATTGTCTGTTTCATCGGATTCGATAAATGAGATGGCAGGCAGCGATTTAATTGTCCGACCGAGAAGGATAAAATAGACGATTGAGTTTTCGAAATACTTGTTGTACAATAAACGCGACTTGCATTCTTCGAAAGCAATGGAGATACGACAAATATTCCGCGAACGATGTAAATTATATAGTTTACAAGGAATATTTAAAATCCTCGATCTTTCGCCTGATACAATACTCGTCGAAACACTGATTTATCAATGAATATATATAGTGGTAAAAGATTTGGAAGAATTTTTTTTTATCGTCAAAACAATCCAGTTGATTATACAAGTTGCATTGAGAATGTACCGTATAACAGTTGCGACTTTATTCCTTGCAATTTTGTTTCTGTTCCAAAATCTAACGCTTTGTATCCACAGAAATAAGAATAAACAAAATTTCCCACACTGTATCACGATTCGAAGTTGAGATTCTGAGCTACGCGAAATGATGGGTTAAATCTCCGCAAATCTGTTCTCGCAAGCATGTAGGAAAGGAAACTACGATCTTCACAATGCCTCATAAAGCTGTACAACGTTGTTGCGCCAGAAATTACTTCGAATTTTTGACTTCCTGTTTCGGAATCGCGCTCCACCCTATATATCTCGCGACTCTTACGGGATCCAGCGCGGTCCGACCTTTTGACGCAACGGCTCTAGCTCGCGGGTAGAAAAATATTAATGCAGGCATTAGAAAGTTCCGTGTGCTCGCGAGATCCTCGTCGTCCGCGTGCACGCGCGCATGTACGCCGTTGCAGAATTCTATGCATCGGTTGCAGTCGCGTTCTATCAGCTGCTTCGCATTCTTCGGGATGCGCTTTAATTCCGCTTCGAACGAGCTTCTCCTCTTTCGTTTCGCGGCCACGCGGAAGGATCGGATCGACGTTCGACTACGATAGGGGAACTCTTTTCCGGATGATCGTTCCTATCGACGATTCTTTCGAGGTTCACCGGGGAAGGTTGCAACGTCGCGTTCACACACGTAGGAGAAGTTTCGGTCCGTTCGTCATTTCCATCAATCTCTTTTTTGTTCTGTTATGTCAAAATGAAATATTTGATACGTACGTCTAATTTAAACGTTTTCTCCGTTTTTTAAACGTTTTACAACTTTTAAAGGTAAACATACTTCAACTTGGCAAGCTTAAGAAACGCATCTGACAAATTCGCTAAATTTCGAATGTAAATTACTTACGAAGGAGAGCTAACATTGTCCAAATAAATTATTTCCATAAAAAGCCAATATAAAGCATCAGATTACGATATTGGAAAGCATAGTAATAGTATCTTCGTTGCTCTGTCGAATCTCTCCCATTAATTGCGTAGATAATTTCGAACAAGCAGAACACGTGATCGGTGATCGGGTAAACACGACAGCTACAAAACGTACAGGGAATCCCATTTGGAAACGTGTGTAACTGTGCGACTCAAAGTTGCTCCACGAGCTTATGTAGGACATGGTTAAATGGTTTTGGAACGACAAATTTCGAAGTGGAAGACCAGTGGCAATTTGTGCGTCGGTTAGCCTTGTCGGAGGATTCTTAAGTGGGACGTTAGGGATTCAATTTTATGGAAATGAGAGAGTACGTTTCAGATAAAGGCTAAAACAGGCTTTGGCTTTCGGATGACGGGTACCGGAGAAGGACGATCGGTACCACGGGAAAATGGAATAGGATATCGACTGAAAAAAATGTGTTATTCGACGTTGAATAATTAAATAAATTACGATAATTACGGAGCATTTATTTTGAATGACATGAAATTAATATCTACTTAGAGGCAATTTATTACCGCCACAGCTACGAGATAACTTTTGATACATTGTACATCGTGAGTTGTTTGATAATCAAAAACGGTTTTATAAGCACCAGGTGGTTGAAGTAGAAAAATGTCTTTACTTTTACGTCCCTTTAATTCGTTTTACGCATATTTTCCCGGGGAAAAGAAATCGCGTACTATCGCTCCGTTCTACGTAGCAAGATTACAACGATATTAAACTTGAAAATACGAGATTTATAGTATCATACTTGATAACTTTCGTATTAACGTTTGCTAATCCCCGTATGCGAAGTTTCGCAACGTAAATACAGGCGTTCTATTGTAAAATTGACTCGTTAGACGTTGCAGGAAATTGAAATCGACTGTACGACGAACGCGTCAGCCTGATCGCAACATCCCCGCAAACATCGAAATAGTTGCATCGTAATTGCATAACGACAATTCGGAAATATCACGGAGAGGAATTGCAAGTGCGATACGCGGTCGAGATTGGCCGGCTCTCTCGATTATCGCGGATCCCCCTTTGGTCGACGTATTTCGTTCCCAGCTACGTTCCGTTACAGCCAGATACGCTCGTATTCCTGGAATTACGAGCCGCGTGTTCGCGCGGCCGCCACGAAATTGCGGGGTATCGATCAAAACCGAGCGGATATCTAATAGCTCGGATGCACGTTTTCCTCGCGCTCTCCCCGTTTCATCCTCATCTTCTCTCTGTTTATCCACGGAGAAAATACGACTCCGTTGGTGGCACGGCGGATGGGAGAAATCTAGCGAGGTCGTAAAATCAACAGGGTCGTAGCAGGTACTTAGGCTGTGGTTACGGGAACAATAGATTCGGAAGGTTCGCGTAAACCATCGAAAAGGAAATATTTCGAGGTTCAAGCGAATGTCTGCCTGCACAGGTTTCACCTTCGTGGTCGTTCTTGTAAAAGTATCAATTTGAATTTGAAATCTACCACCTATTTATTACTTTTGGAGCTCTGCATTGATTTCTTATATGTATAGGTGCCTGCTAAAACTATCGAATTATAAAATTTGTCTCGTTCGGCAATTTATTTAGCCAGCTGTCGTACAGGGGTGGGAAGCCTTTTCGTTTCTCTATTTTAATGGTGCGTTAAATAAAATTCTCGTTGTCGTAAAATCAACGGAGCTGTCGAGATACTTTGGTTAGGGTAGCTATGAGGACAACAGATTTGGGTGATAGAAAACTGAGGGTTCGACGAGATATTAGGGGGACTATGATATCGCGAGGAATACGTGTATGAGGTTTTTGACATTCGAATTGTTCGTTGGTAATATGATGCGCGTTAAATATTGTATTTAACGTTGCTTTTTTATAATGTCTCGTCAAGTTTCTGATGCAGGAGACACAACTTGTAGAACGATGTAATGGAACTGACCATACCAGTCAGCGTTATTTCCTCTTATTGGAAACGAACACTAGAAGCTTTGCTTTCGCTTGTTACACGAAGCTATACGAAGTTAACGTCAATTTTATTTCCAACTTCTGCAAGATCGAATGGAAGATTTCAGACGACCGTGTTCGGATCTGTCGAGCAACTTCCGTCCACCTCATCTTATTTTCCTTTTATTCGTTTCGAATTGCGTTTTCCCGAAAAAGTTATTCAGGAACGATTAAAGTAATAGTTTAACGACATCGTAGAGAGAAATTATGAAAATTACTGCACAGTTTAAGGAGAAAGTAATTTCAAAGAAAAAGTTGAATATCTTGCTAATATAATCTTTGTTAATTCGGCGAACTTGCTGGTACTAAATCACGTTGCAATGCAGTAAACTTCTATTAACTCGGGTGCATTAACTTCTCTCTTCCGATAGGAAAATTAGCAGAGGAAGTAAGTGGGTCAAGTAGTGTCATCCTCTTAATGGACTTATGAATTATGATTTAAAGAAGCCGTTACTTATTTAATTCTAAAGTTAACCGACTAATATAACCTGTCGAATTTTTGTACTATCCATTTCTTGATAGTTCGCTCGTTGCAAAAGTTGCAAAATTGTTATTACCATAAGTACCGTAAACCATGCAAAAACTTCCGATATATAATTACATACGTATCAATACGTAGCTTCATTAATCCATTTTCGACATCTGAAAGAACAGGCTCGATGAACTAGCGTTACTTTGCGAAGTTGCGAATGAAGTTCGAGACTGGCACGACTCTGACCTATGCTAATATTTCAAGTTTATTACCAAGCTGTGGACTTTTACGCACTCGTAAAACATTCGAATGTGCAAAAATGTAGAGAGTTGCAACAATTCGCGTTACGATATTTAGAGACTGAAACACATCTTTCTACCTTGCAAGTTCTATTTCTGTTGTACCCGTATTCAGAAGAATATGAATTTGTCATTTGCATGAAACAGTGGATTTATTGCTTTCGGAGATCTATGTATTCGTTTGTTAGACGCGTGTTCGTTATATCTGCTTATTTTAGCGCGATTGTTCAAACTATACGAATAATTTTGTTCACCAAATTTTAGGCATCACATAGCGGAGCCTTTTCACCTGCTTCTTAGTTTCGATATTATATAAAATTTTAATAACTTAACAGATTTTTAATACAAAAATTGCATCGTATCGTACAAAAGAAAATTATCGTCGTATGAAAATACTTATCGCATTTGACTTGAATATCGAAATATTCAGACTTCGCTATATCGGTGATCAATGATCGATCAATCCGAAACGAATTTTAAACGAAAGTAGAAACTTTGTAATGCGATAGATACGTGAATCGTTGTATCTGGAGCTCATTTTTGGTCTCGCTTGACCATATACACTTCAGGCTTTCTCCGATGAAGTTATTAAGTAACTTCAACTTCTAACATGTTCGATCACGATTAAAGATCAAAGGTGAAGAACATGATAAGCCACATTTTCCGACTTTTACAGGGATGTAATTTTCAAATTTAATGCGCTGTGAATCAATCTCATACAATGCTGCTAAAAGTGGTATTTGATTTTTTAACGATAATACATACGCGTTACTCGTACTTTCGTTTAAACGACATTCACGAAGAGAATTCTACATATCGTAGAATATAAAATTCGTTAAAGAATAAAAAATTTTCCACCAAAATTTGTACCTAACTTCGGTTGTTCCAAGTATTTCATCGTCGGTTTATAATATCGTGGAATTGTCGCAATTTCAATAACGCAAGCTTCGACCACGTTTCGAATCACCTAATCCCATGTACCATGATATTACACCGGATCGTTTCTTGCCACTAATCTTCGGAATAAATCTATTCACGATATTTCAAAAGCGTGGAATACGTTCAAACAAGTTCTATTAAGTTTCAGCGCCGCTCGAACATCTTCGTTTCATCTAACAGCTGTTGTGCAGTTTCATAGATTCGTTTCAGAATCACGATGTTACGGTATCCTCGAACCTATTTTCGCAAATATTCTGCCTGCCGGTGGATAATATTACAACTGGTCAACAAGTTTAAAATTATTCATCGAATTCTCCATATCGTTTGAATATCTTAGTTGCCATGGGTCATGACAGACATTAGATGATATGATTGTAAGTTGTTACTATGCAGCGTTAATACGTTATTATGCAAAATATTTGTTGGTATGTAGAATACATTTCTATGTTCTAGAAATTATAGTAGACATGTATATATATATCGTAGACGTATATTTTTACATCGCAGAGTACAGTTCTATATTTGTATGTAGATCATTCTGTTAGATTCTTCTTGATCATTCTTAGATTCTTAGATCCCCGAGAATAATTGAAGAAAAATTTAGAAACGAAAATGAATATATTAGATCGATCCATTGAAAATCAAAGAATCGAGTAACGAGTAAAACGTAGCCAGGCAAACGCAACATTATGGGAAAACATATAACAAAGTAACGCGTATACCGTTTGTCGAGGTACGAACAATGTATCAAAATGATCGACACTTTACAGGCGTTCGCTATACAAATGAGAAACACAAAAAGGTTTCCACGATTAAAAGAAGATAGTCTGCCATACCTGTCATATAAATAACTATAGCTGTTTCCAGAATATCCAGGATACATGGATTCCTAAATCAAATAGAGAAAGTTTAGTGTTCTGGATTTTTAAATTGTTTGCCATAAAAGACGGAATGTATCGTCGTATCCCTCCCTTGCAGTGCTCGATTATACGGGAAAGAAGATTTACAAAATCGACGTCGAAGCAACGTTAGAGCTATAATAAAAAAAAAAATTACCAAATTCGCGTTTGTTTCGAAAAATCGGTCAAAAATCTTCATGAAAATACGCAGACCTGTTTCCATCGATACCCCATCGCGTATCAAATTGAAACGTTTTTCACAGCCAACGTGTTAACAATCACCGTACTACCTACGGATGGACACGATCGCTCATTCTCACCATCAAATAATCGATATACCGTTGAAACAGCCATTGGAGCCCAACTGATCCTAACCTCGTATCGCAATCGACTGTAACACCGCATAGCATCCTCGACCTTAGCGGATCGTTAGCGCGGGCAAGGAGCAAACGATCGAATAATTATCACAAGAAAATCCGCATGCTCGCCGCTACTTAGCGTCGTCGACTAATGTCCTCCCATTAAGGCCCAACCCCGTGGCTTCCATACCGACGCGGTGCATTCGGCGCGTGAATCTATCGGCTCGTGAACAGCCGTAACACGGATAACAGACCGCTGACCGGCGTAATATATTCGTTGGCGACTGCCACGACCTGGTCACTCCCCAGCTGGCGAGAGGATTCGCGATTTTTTTTCAGCGTCGATTCGCCGTTTTATCTCTTCTCGCCTCTGGGCGAAATACGGTTGTGTCGACGTAGAGAGAGAGAAAGAGGTTGTGCGAAAGAGGGGCAAAGATAGACGGAGAGAGGTAAGTTGATGCGCGATATCGGCGAACGATCAACGATGATCGTCGAGGTTATTGTGCGAGCTTTCGTTCGCCCACGCTCTTGACAGGGTGGTCGAGACTCTGGTGACCAGCAGATACAGACGACGACCGTTATGATACAGAGGTTTCAGCGTTGGCGCATCGTTTCATTTAGCAACGTCTCTGGTAATTATCATCGTGGATATCGATTCGATTATTCGATTGAATTTTTAATTTAGATTTATCATCGATTTATCAATTTTGTTGTTGGATCGATGCAAATTCGCCGTCTCCTATTTTGGAAAGATCTTTGCCCGAAAGCGGATCTACCAGTTGTTCTAATTAACGATGACGCATAGTTACGGCGTTTTTAAGGTACCTAATCTATGCAACAATGTTGCACCGAGCACGGCGCGAATTCCATAGAAAATTCCTTCGATTCCTCTGGAACACAAATATCCCCCATAAACCTGGTAAATATCGTTGCAATTAAACCACGCTTATACCCTCTTCCCACGGCATTTCCATTCAATTTTAAGTAGCCAATGGCGCACCCAGTCAACGCGGTGATTAAGTTGCCCGACCGAGCCGCGCAAGGACGATAGTCGCGCGTTTTCCAACGTTTCCAGCAAACTTTGAACGAACTCCGTTCCAGGACAACGCGCGTCGCTCTCCAGTATTTTTCTGTTCTCTCGTTACGTACAGCCTGTGTCAGAACGGTCGTTTAGTCTTCGCTTAGTTTTCGCTTAGTTTTCGCTTAGAGCTCGGAATCGGATCTGCGTTTGTACGTAAGTTTACCGGCAAATGCTACGGAATTAAAGAAACGTGGCAATCGTAGAGAAAAGACGCGTGTTTTATTAGCCGAAGATTCGCTCGGTCCAACAATCGCCTCGCTAGTAATTCAGATATCGGAGGTTTTACTGTATCCTATTACAAGCGAGTCACCGTGTACAGAACCGCGGCGTTAAAACGCGCGAGCCAGGATAAATATATTAGCCTGAACGCGTACATACGTATCTGAACGCGGCACGTTGCATTCACAGAGAGATATCGCTATCTTTGCGGAGGCACCTTGTACGGATACGAATATATATTTAGCCCGTCCTCTTCTACTTACTCGACCGTAATATTCCGTCGTTGGAGTGGATCCAACGGGCTGAATATTCATGAGAACGGTTCACTCCGCCGGATTTTGACGTTTCCTCGCCTCGGGTAGATAAACGTCTCCGAGAACAGAGTACTTACATTCCTGAATGGACATCAAAATATACACTCTTACGCATTAATTACGGGCCGATTTATGGAACGAAGGCTACAAAGTTAGTGCAAGTATCTGTAAGACTTTCTCGATTAAGAAAAAGGAGTAGTCTTACGATCTTTTCGTACGTAGCATATGACAATGTAGTAATAACTCTAATTAGCTTAGTTGCGCGACGGATACGTTTCCAGGAATATGAAACCTGTAGCAGAAACGTATGATTAGCACGAAATTTGATCTTCGTTCGCAATAATTTCACCTGTGCTATTCGTTCCTAGTCATTTTCTTTCTAAAGTTTGTTAATTGATCGATCGATAGACGAAGAATAGTATGGAAGAGAACAAGAACAAGAACAAAGAGATTGGTACGAGGAATACGAAATAAACGTGCGTATTGTACGAGGATATAATCTGTTTCGGTAAAAGTAGTTGTTTTCTTGTATAGAATGTAGAAATTCTTTGGCGAACGACTAGAAAACGTTCGGTTCTTCTATCGGTAGCGTTACGAAATGTAATAAGAATACTATCTCAAATAAATACCTATGTTGCACGATGAGGCGAGTTATTTAAATAAAAATAACCTTTTTATACAAGATGTACAAACTGTTTCGCGAATGGCTAGAAAATCATCAGTTTTTCCATCGCGTGGCGTTACGAAACGATAGCTGCGCGCGTTGGCGCTCGCGTGAAACTCGAATAACTTGGTCGAAGTGAAACGAAAGTCAGCGATCCACGGGGTCAGCGTCCACGGGCTCAAATTGACGTGTGTAATGAGCCCGTAAGAAAGTTCGCAGTTTTGTTACTTTTCAGCGACACAGTCCCGCCGGAGACGTCCGGTGCTTGATTAAATTTGCGGCCGAGATCAAGGAGGAATCTCGTGTCCAGCGTGATTATCGAGAGAAATCTCGCTGGGCTGTGGCTGCAGCGCGCTCTCTGCACGCGCGTGTAATTGGTTCGGGCGACCGAGGATTATAACGCTCGTTTCTTCCACTTTGACTCGTTTCCTCGTGGTCGATGTTTGTTTCGATGTTCGGTGCAGTCAATTTTAACGTTCTACGCGTATGTCATCCTTTTTTCGTGGAGATGTTTAAAGTATTATAGCACGAACATTTTCCACGACTCTATATACCGACGTACAGGCGGCTTATGTCATCTTATCACGTTTTTTATGATTCGAAGGGCTATACATAGGATTTGTGTAATTTTATCATTACGTTCTTTACGGCTAATTTTTGTTATTATTATTACGCGAAAAAATGTTAAAAGCGTAACTTTTAATGTCAGTTTAATAACGAACCGAAGAAAAACAGCATTTTCTCGGCGGTTGATTCTGACACCATACATCCAACAAGAAACGCGTAGAGCGAGTCCTCGAAGGCAGTCGCGGAAACGTTCTCATGGTTAATACGCAACCATGCCGCGTAACACGTTGCCAACGGGTTCGCCGTTTCTTCTTCCCATCGAGTTTTGTTTCTTTTTTCACCTCGGCCGTTTGACACGCCATCGAGGGGGATTTCTTCGTCCATGGATAGCGTTGGGACCGATACCGCATCGACCTACAGCGTATTAAAGAAAAAGTATTCTTACAACACTATATTTATTACAGCATTGTCATTAGGATCAAGCATAGTCGCACCGTTTAATAGTACGTACTTTTATACAATTACACAAATCTGAGAGTACGAAAAGTTTTGTACAGTTAGTATAGTTGGACTACGATATATCGGATAAACGATATACATTTCGAGCGAGACTCGAAATTTCTTGGATGTGCGAGCTTTTCAACATCCGAAACGACCGAAGAAAAGAAACTTGTTTCAGCAACGACTCTTCTGCTGCGAGCGTAGGAACATTTTCACGAGTCATTGTGTACGATTTATACGTTTTTATAAAATAGTGTAATTTGTGTAAAACGTATAAAGAACATCTATTTATATCTTTTCGTTACACGTTTCTTCCGCTCGAAGTGATAAAAGTTGTTTTGCGCGATAGCAAAAGGAACACACCCAGCATTCGAACGATTCGAACGGCGAATTGTTTGAGCATGGTCGATGTATTTCGTCTCAACTCCATCGCTATTCGCGAACGACATCGACGACGTTTCCTAACCTGGTGACTTCGATAGCCGCGACGCGTAATCTCCGCGATACATCGCGCGCGCCTGTGGAGATTTCAATGCCTGATATATCATGCCGCGCGCGTAGTTGCACCATATTTGCTGCGCGCACGTAACCACCGCTTATTGTGCGTCTGCATCTTTATCTTCGTAACATGGCAATTTGACAAGCACCGGGAATACAGATATTGCGTTCTGTTCGATGCGTAACAACTTTTTTCGCCATCTTCTTTGTCGCACCGCGAGAAACGTCACCGAGATGTATGGATGCAGGAAACGAAGCTGGAGAAACGAAAACCGGGATGCCAGGTTGGAAGGAACGGCCGATGAAAAATCGGGGAGTGGTTTTTTTTTTGTTGCCAGCAGGTCGTCGCGGAAAGTGAGGAGTTAAATGTCGAAGGTTTTGTTTGCGCGAGATCGTAAGCAAAGCTTTTGCTTCTCGTCAAACGTATGCGCGACGAATCTCGAATTCGCGCACGAAAATTTCACGTTTCGATCCCGCTGCTCGATGGAAGAAAAGTTTGACGGTGTAACGAAATTGAGAATATCGGTACACGATCCGATCGTCCCTGTCGTATCTCGTGTTTCCGTAAAGAAATCGAGAAACTTATCAAGAGCGAAATCGATCGGTTCGACTTGAAAGACGGTCGATAATTATTGCTCGATAATAATTGGCAGGATGCTGGCAGTTGCAGATTTCAATGTATCGAATGGAATTACGACACGTGTTCCGTCCCGATGAACTTTGTACGGAAGTCAACGGGAGATGGAAAGAGGAGAGGCACGAATTCGATCGACGAGGAAGATCGAGATAAGTCGAGGCCGTTAGGTCGGGCGAGATTCGCGGGGACGATGAATCTCTCTTTAGATGAACTCTGTAGATAAATTTATAAAGTGATCAGATAAATAAAGGGGTAAGCGAACGCGTGATTAAGCGAACAGGTGGATGGGTAGATGAATGGGTCGATCAAGTAATGGACGCATAGGTGTATAAGTAAATTTTATTGCGACCTTCAGAGACACTCTGAGTCGGCACTTTGCATAATGCGAAGTAAAAGCTAGTTTGATGCTTATTGTTGTCTACGATTGATTTCTTGTTGCTTTTTCGTCTTGTTTGCCGCTCGTGCTGTTTCCAGTCTGTCTGTTTTATTTTTACCGAAGATTTTCTATCGATCGTAACGTTTTTGCGTATCGCGTGTCTCAGATTCGTAGATCGCGATGTTTTAGAAGATAGTAAATGTTAGATTTTGTTCTAAATTCGACTAATCGAGATTATTAGATGTATTTTATCGAAGAACTGCATTTTAATTATTTAAGGATCAATAATGCTTGAGTACTGCGAGAAACACACTATACGGGAACTAATAGCGGGAACACCCTGTACATTATTCAGCAAAATAAAATTGCGAACCGAGAATCAGAGAAACCACGGATTTATAACACGCGATTCCAGATTTTCTTTTGCTAATTGAGATTAAATTTGCAACACGATCTTATCGACGAGGTATCGCCTAATAAATCTTAACGAATTGCTTGCCACTGACGCATCAGGAACACAACGTGATACACGGAACGCCGATAATAAACACGAACGAAGTATTTGTGATCTTCCGCGCTAAAGCAAAGACATCAAATGAAACGAATAGAACGTACTTATGGCACGATAAAACCGCGACGACAGTTAATGCGTTTCGTTTTTATCTCGACACGGAATCTTGGACACTTTAATCGCCAATAAAGCCAACAAAGCGGCAGAAAGAGACGTCAGCTCGTTGAACGACATGGCAACGTCTAATATGATTTATTCGTTCGGCTACTCTTAGTTTACTTTTATTTTCGGTTAGCACAGGCGAAGATTGCGCGCGATACCACCCGTGACTCGTATCGATCAATCGAACAAAGCGGTGGACTTGAGCTGCGATGAAACGGAGTAAACGAAACGATGCTTCTCCGCTCGTGGATTTTCGTTGCAACAGAATCGAAGATCGACGCTTGGAATTACGAACATTTGCCGTAAAATGTTTCGTATTCCAGGAAAATCAAAGAACGTTACCGATTCCATGCAACCAACGATAATACCGTATTTCCACGACTAGTCGCAGATTTTTCTACGAACGTGGAATCTAAAAAAATTTCACGACAACCGTGTTTTCGCCGTTCTTTCTCTCTTGCCGTTGGAACGTTCGCAAATCGCACCGGATGAAAGAAACGTAAAAAATATGTCAATGCCTCGCAGTCAACGATCGAGCCAACGTCACACTCGTATGACTCGTTGCAAATTTTTCTGCGATCCTGTGAACCCGAGGAATATCATTGCGCCGATCTTCTCGCGTTTCTTTCTTTCTTTCTTTCTTTCTTTCTTACAGTTCGTGCGTTCGTAAATCACTCGGCAAACGAAACCAGCCGCGGTATTCCACCATTACAGTTTGCAGAATGGTAAATGTTGAGCTCTGCCACTTTGTTTCCTTCTCCGTAAGTGGCACAACAACCACGACTAATGCGGCCCGAGCGTTGCCACAGTCATCAATCTCTACATGCTCGAAACGTGATCACACAGACCCAAGAGTAAACCGACAGAGAAGGAAAACGTTAGGGACGAGGAAGCTAGATTTCATTTGCCTTGTCAATTCGAACGTCTACACTACCTTGAGACAGGCACGCTGCAATTATATTTCCCCGTAGACCTTGTCCAAGGAGATGATCCTCCTCGTTGCATCTCGCGAATATTTGCCTCGACGAGACAAAGACGAAGCGGGGCCCGACGTTTTTCTACCTTCTCAATAACTCCTCAAGCGAATTAGCGTGCTTAGTCACCTCGCGCTCGGCGTCAGTTTCAAGCCTAATCAATCGCAATTATACAGGGTGTACCTTGTTTCATCGGACGAATCTTTAGGATGTTTTAGAACTTTCGAATTTGATTGGATCACGAGAAAAGGTGTTTCTAGGTTAATCGTTAGTTTGCAACACGAACTTGGATAGATTCCCTCATTACCAACGTTGTTATTGTCTCTTCCGATAATTTGATATCTCTGACACGTTGCTCGAAGCTTCTGCTCGAAAAAGACTGAAATTCCACGCGCGTAGTCTCTAATTGTCATAGAAAATCTTTCGTTTATTCTTTTGCTTCTCAACAAACACTCTGCTCCTAAACTTTTCAAGTACACGTTTACACCAACTTCTTCGCACCCGCTCTGTTATTCGATACACTAGAATTTTCTACGCGTACATATTGAATTGTACCAAGTTTGCCATGCGTGAAAAACATAATCTGACAACGAAACGTAGAATTAATGAAATTTAACGGTGGACTAGAATCGCTTTCGAAACTGTTGAACACCCTATATTTAAAGGATTTCTCGGTCGTCGAAACGATTTCATCCGGACTGCGCGAACATAGCCAACTCACAACGAACACCACGGGCGACGACATAGCAGAATAACGCGTCATCTCACTCGAAGAACATCCGTCATGCCGACGAATTGTCTGAAATATTCTAATTTTCACGTAACGTTCACCGCCTCACGAGGCATCGGCTCGGCGTACGTGGCTCTCTTTAAAGGAAGACACGGTAGCCATCGTCAATCAGCGTGTTCTCGATTTCCGTTTAAGCGAATCAACCGGCGAATTGACTTGTCAATTTCAATTAGCATGCTAGAGCCTACCGGTATCTTTCCTTTGGCTGTCATTTACCGATCGGCTGCAACGAAGGCACAGCTTGTACCGGCGACACGAATAAGCGCTTCCTTCGGGCGAAACGTCGCGATTATCGGCGATCTGCGTATTCCCAGTCCCCTGTACGAACTAATTAGAGTGACTAAGGGGCATTGGAATCGTCAACCACCGTGATTTCGCCCGACAGGTTGCACAGGTCTCGATGCCCGTTAATGACGCGGAGAAAACTCTTATAAGAGTTACGCAAACGCGTAAAAACTCCATGTTTTTGCGTAACTTCGAGCCGCGCTTGTGCGTTACATCGTGCAACGTTTTACATTGAATATTTACTCACGGATGTTTAATTTCCTTGTTCATTTTGGCTCGATCGGCATAGAAGAAAGTTGTAAATAATTATGCCTGTACTTAGATAGATCGGAGTATTAATTGATTTTAATTGAAGTATAAATAGATCGGTTCGATCTAACGTTTGAAATAAAAATAAAACGAACAGATCGATTTCAAGCTGACGTTCAGCCGAACGATCGTTTCTTTAAATATCTTACCATTCGACAGTAAGATGATCATAAAATGTTACAAATATTTGAGAAATAGTAAAATTGGAAAATAATGGCAAAGCCAATCTCGTGGCTAGAAAAATTTGATCCCTCGTCGAGGCTGCGTGAAACGTTCGGTAAAAACGACTAGAAAAATCGGTGCGAGAAGCGTCGATAACTCGAGAATGTAATCATCGTTGCTCGATTCGATCGGCAAGCGGTTCTGTCGTTTACGCTTTGAAAGGTTAATGCAGTTTCAGGCAATAAACTCCATCGCAGTCGAAGAGTCGGTTCTAACTACACGGAGGATTCTCTCTTTGGTTGGGAGTCGAAAAATCCCAAGCCTCGAGAGCGTCTTATCGTTAATTGCCGCCTTAGAAAGCGTACGAGGGATCGAGCTTCTGAAAGAAATGGGAGAAATCTGACAGAGGGTCGCAAAAATCGGACGGAAGCTTAGGATCGACGTTAATTTATGCTACCGTTTCGCCATGCGAGTGTATTTATGACGCGCTGTCGTAGAATCTAAGCGGAGTTTCTACTTGGAAATTATTGAAACTGTACGGGGATAGTGGTCAAGTCAACGGTATTTCTTTGAACTTTGGCAACGGAAATCACGCTGTTAGTGATTAGTTGACGCGGGCTCATTCCTGATCGAATTTCCATCGTGCAGGTTGTATTTTAATGTTCGGCGAAAATATGGTGGAATAAATTGAATTGAAATGGATATTAAAGCTACCGGAGCGGTCGAAGTAATCAATTTGCCGGGGAAATTTTATACGTTTATTTCTGTGAATTTTTCAGTATTAAATATATCGACGAAAGATTATTGCTTCTTTTTTTTATGTAGCTTGCATTTTGATTTTTTTGGTGCAAGTTTTATGCAGTTAGTCGATGGGGTTTTAGAGTTCAGTATAATTATATTATATTCACTTCGAACAACAAATAAAATATATGGAATGACGTTTTTACTGATTTAATATTTTGATATTCGGGAGTAATCGTCGGATAAATAATCATTGAACTTCTGAGCTTTTTCTTACAATAGGTAACTCGTTTATCGTTCCATGGGATAACAACGATTTTATTTATATAAAAAGATATAAAAAAAATAGGGAAATTCGCATTTACATTGACGATTATCATATGAAACTAATGTGTTCTATCACTCTTGTATAAAATACGGAATTTTTAAAACTACTGCCATTGCGACAAGTGTTTGTATCGATAGTTGTATCGAAAAACACCCAGTACAAAAGTTAGAAATACACTGCTTCTTAAATTGACTTGTTTTTACTTTCGACGAGCCGCTGTCGAGTTTAAATCCGTATACGTAGCGTAAGAAGACAAATTTATTCAGCGAAGATGAGTTCTATTTTAACGCCATAGAACGACTAATATCCGATGAAGACTACATCCAGTATGATTGACAGCGAAATCGTTGTGTTTTATGCAAGAAGCCTAGTGTTACGTAGCAGGTATCTTTGCTAAATAGAAATCGGCAACGTGTTTCAGATTGGAATTTCATGGAAAAACAGTAAGCTTTCTGCACTAATAACGTGTTGAAATCTTCGTTTCTTTTATCGACAACGTGTACGTTTCAATAATAAAATGACGCATAAATAGGAAGCGCTCCTATTAAAAGGTTTTCTTGCAGTATCGTCCATGTATTCGGATAGAAAATCTTGCGACACTTTTTTCTTTTCTTATTTTCCTTCTTCTTTATACTTTTGTCGTTGGAAACGTCCTCCTATGTACGAAATAAATAGATTGAAAACTACGAAGACTGAACGAAAGACTCGGCTTAATAATTTACACGAACAATTTACATTTATAGCTTAGAAAACCGCGAGCAATTAATTCATGTTTTGTAGGTTGGAAAAGTCAAAAAATGAATTGGCATTCGCAGCTTAGAAAAGCTGATAAACGATGATAATTTACTTTCGTAGATTAGAAAGCCGAAAAATTCTCAACACCTTCGTTTTATTTACATAATAAAATCCCTCGTCGCATCTTAAAGCAACGAGGTAGCAAAAGGCGTGCTCGAAATCCAGGTTTCTAACGCCTACTTCTATCGACACGGATGCCGATATCGCCAGCCATGGATATATGGGATACACGTATGTCTTGAGCGAGCAACTTTGTAGACCAACGAAGACAGACCTCTATTCCAGTACCATGACTCAACCAGAGTCGGAAAGAGAAATAAAATAAAAAGAAGGAAAAAGAAGGTAGCGTAGTAAGAAACGGCGTAACACGCTGACAGACACGCAGGAAAGAAAAAGATGGACGGAGAGAGATTAACGCAAAAAGAGCATGTAAAGCGTGCAACGTATTAACGTGGAAAGCAACGAGCGAGCAGGATAGACGGTGATCGAGAACGAGACGGAGAAAATGAGCCAGCAATCAGAGAAAACGAGATCGAGCAACTTTGTAGAGCGAACACAGCTTGGGATACCCTCTGGCGTTTACACGCTCGTGAATAGTGAGATGTTAAAAGCAGGTGTATTTGTAGAAAATCAGCGTCTGGCCGATACATAGCGTTCACTGTGACTTCAACTTTTGGCCGTGTACGTCGAACTCGAGGATATCGATGATTCCTCGTTGGCTGTGAGACGTCGCGGCGTCGTATCGACTTGTCGTCTCGTTGTTGTTCCGTCATCCATCTTTCGTGACATCGGTTCCGATGCTTGACGAGTTTTACCACGGAAGGTAATTAAGCGTTAATCGATGGAAAACCAATTTCCTGGATGTTCGTGTATGTTAATTACAGAGTGGAGATTGACCTCTTGGAGGACGCGCGAGCGGAGCTTGTTCGATCAGAGGTCGCGATGAGATTTATCGATACGAAACTGGCCTCGGTAAATTTTATTCGACGCAGGGATAAAGAAGAAGAAGAAGGGTTTGACGAAGGAATGACGAATCGTCTTGATCGCTTTATTATTTTTTATGCTCTTTATGTTTGAAACTGGCAATTTCAACACAGCGGTTATTCACAACGAAAGTACATCGTTCATAAATTTAACATTCCTTCGAAAAACGTAAAGGTTTATCGAGTAGTATCGACTATGGTTTTTTTATCGGTACCTAGTAACCGTATAGGTTGCCCGAGATAAGGTGAAAGGCGAAAATAGATTAAAGCGTTTGAAATTGAAATGTACTTAATATATTTGCGATAACTCGTAAGCGATCAAGTGCGTCTAACGTAAATGGAAATAGATACTGGAATTTAGTTGGGACGTGGTTTCCAGCGCATCGCTAATGTCTACTTTACTCTTTTTCACGTCACGCGAAACTGGAATTATCCTCGATCCGAACAGGTACCGCCCTTGGTACGCCCCTGTGCGCGAACCTGCGATTAGCGAGCGCCACTGTGTTTTCTCCGACATTAGTCGCGAAGCGTGAGTCTCGTTTCTTCTCGTGGACGTTGCATACGCGACAAGGTTGGCAAGCAAAAGCGTTATTAGAAGGAAAAAGCTGCAAGGCCGGCTGCGCGATTTCCGTTTGAAACCAGGCCGCTCTCGGTCGATCGAACCTCGCGAATTTCACGCGATATCCGCCGACCAACTATGTTGGCTGCGCGCCTTCGATTATGCAACGGCGGTGGAATTAATCGAAATAATATTTGGGGCACGAGCTACTTCTTAGCCGAAAAGCTTCGTTGCGAAACGCGTTACACGCGAAAAATACGACAGTTGAGTTTTCTCGTCTTCTATTTCTTTCTTCTTCTTCGTTCTTTTTGTTTTTTCGATTGTCATTAGATGTGTATAAATTATCTTTCAATATATAGGGCGTTTCATAACAGGTGGAATCCATTTTACGAGTGGGACACGGGAAAAAAGAAAAAAAGAAAAAGATTCGTACAACTATGTGTCTTATTTTATCTCGTTTCAAACTTATAGCCACTTTTGCGTTGCAATAATCCGCGACGGTTTATCTTCGCAGAAGATGCTCGAAATGGCCATCCACGGTTTCTCTATGTCGAACTTGCGGTCGTTGTTGCGTGAAAGAATTTCGCGATCTTTCAAAAATTCCAGCGGTACGTCGAATAACACGGACGGAGTAGTCATTTCGAGCACCTTCTACGAGGATGAAACACAAAAGTGACTACGGCTTTAAAGCGAGATGGAACGGGACGCTTGTTTAAACGAACTTTGCTGTCGATTTCTGACGCGGGACCCACGCGTTGTGAAACAGCATGTACACAGTCTCCTTTAGCGTAATAAATTCTCCTCTTGTCGTATAGCATGGCAACGGGAATTTCGTTGCTGTTTTCTTGGTTTTTCGTATCTTTGTTATAACTTTTTAATAAAGCTTCAAATGACGCAACTCTAGAGGTGTAATATCGGAGTACCGAGAGAAGGTATCCGTCGTTTTTATCAATAGACATAAACCTAGAAACGGCACGAACTTTCTCGGCTACCTGATATTTTTGCTTGGCTATGCCCACGGAATACACTGATGAAACCAAGCTTTTAGACCATGGGACACCGTATAACGTTTGGAAGAATCTACGCGTGGTAAAAATGTTTAATTCGAGGAAACGACATTTCATACGCGTAAGCTGTAGATTTTCACGGTATAACTATCGTCGGACTTTCTAACTTAGAAATCAAAATGGAAATCCTACCTACTACTTTTGCATCTTCCACTTAAAAGGAGAAAGAAACGAAAAAAGAAAAAGCAAATGAAACGGTCTAGTCTACTCAGAGACGTTCTAGACGTAAGCTCCACGAGCTTAAACTCTTGACGTTATTCTTTAAGTCAAACAGGAATCGCAGAAGGCGAGGATACTCAATCTTAGCGAGTCTCGAACGCTCGATCTAAACATGGATGCATATTATTCAACGGAGACAGACTTCATTTCAACGTAATTTCGCTTGCGTTTGGTGTACGGTCGCGATCCGCGTGAAAGCGTTACAGGACAGTTGAATGAATCCGCTTGTCATTCGGCGTCTTTATAATAAATCTTGGTTTCATAATTGCTTTGCTTTGACACGTTCTCAAGATCGAACAAGGATATTTATTGCCTGGAACGCGGCGCGCGCTCGCGCGTCAGCGCCTCTTTTTCGTTTTTTCTCCTAAGGATAATAGCGATCCGAGAGTTAACTGATCGCTTCTAAATGGCTTTAAATAGCAGGAACAAAAGAAAATCATGGTTAACGGTCGATGGCCAAAAGTGACCGCCGAGATCTCGGTCGATTCGTAGTTTCATTCGCTTCCTGTTCTGCAAGCGGTTAATTACACGGGTTCGATGATTAATCGAAACAAAAAGCCGGGCTCGATTGCTCGAGGTGTTTAGGGAAATTTTTCGATCGGCACCGTTCGATAACTCGATTAGTATAATACCCTCGAGTCTTTCGTTTTTGCCTTAATTTGCTCTGTTCGTTCGTTTCATGGTAATTCGTTGCTTTGCCTTTAGCTTTTCGTTTTCGGATCCCGCGATAATCGACGGTATTATTTATAGAAATTAATTCCATGTCTTTCATAGGTGAATTTAACGTTTATCTATCCGCAAGGCTCTTAGATCAGTTCCGATCTATTCGTACGATGCAAAATTGCTTTTACTTCGGTAATAAACTGTCGATGCGCGAGCTATATATGTAGATACTTTGTACACTTTCTTCGATCATCCGCTATTCGAAAACTAAGGTACGGAATATCGACACGCATTTACAAATCACCGTCCATGTGTTGAGGCTTCGACTCTTGGTTTATAACGCGTTAAGAACGATTCTTATTTTTAAGAGACCTAGCTTTTGCGTTATGCCTATCAACGCTTATATCGACTTATACGAACTCCAGAGATCGTCGAAAAATCGTCCAAAAATAGTGCAGAAATCGCATCGATCGACTCGATAAATCGAAAACTACGAGCGAACGACGACGTTAGAAACAGTGTCGTATCAATGCACGAGCTGATCCGCTGAAGTTGTCGATACGCATTTGCAAATCACCCTGTATATATCCTCTGGCAATAGCAACAGGTTCACCGCTCTACTTGATCGCATCTTACGTCTCTGCCGAATTTTGTAACCTCACGTCACTCATTTTATCGCACTTCTGTCCATTTCATGGAGCCGCGTCTGTCTCTTCGCTTCGTCCGCCTGCATCGTCTCGCCTTCGCGTTTCACAGAACCGTTCCGTTTGATTCGTTTGATCGCGACGAGCACTCCTCTAACTCGCTGGTCTAGTTGGTTGCCGAGGACGGGCCTCGCGGATTCTCCTATCAATTACGCAGTAGGTCGACGCCGCGCGGCCAACATTCATTACGCTCTCGAGCGGTCTTTCGCAACGCGCGTGTCGCTCGATTTATGGACCGACCTCGAGCATCGAGTCTCTCAGCGGACAGGATTATCGGTACGAAGCATCTCGGCTGTCTTCGAGAAACCCAGCCACGACCACGACCACGACGACCACGACGAAGACCACGACGACAACGACAACGACAACGACGACGACGACTCGGACGAGGACGAGGATATGCCGAGCACCACGCTTATTGGTACGAGCTTTACCGCTCGCGAGTCGACGTTCGGACGCGTTTCGTGATCGATGCTGGAGCTCGTGTTTCAGGTGCACTCGCCTCGAGTGTTAGGTGTACTACCGATCGAAAGTTTCCTATCGAAAGTCTCTTACGCAATAGTTTACCAATAGCAGTGCGTCTTTGAAAAATATTTTTACTCTCCTTTTATCATTCTGCATTTTTATAGTTTTGGATAATTTCGAGCTGGATGTCGAGCACTCTACGTTTCTATCGTATTTGGCGATTGCAGTTTCATTTAGAGCCGGCAGAACTTGTAATTACGGACAGATGCAGTCATCTCGTGTATCGTACGTATCAGTGACTGAAAGTTTGCTATCGGAACTCTTTCGAACGATAGTTTACCGATAACAGAGAGTTTGTGCATTTTCTGATAACCTTGGAGGAGTAATAAATCGCGATTTAGTAGATTGCAGACTGTTCGTTTGCCATCTTAGAGTTTTATAATTTTAGTTAATTCGAAGGATATTGTTAAGACACATTCTCTAATGTGTCCGCTCTAAACCTTGGCATTTCGTAATCTCAGATGTTCGATCAATCTACGTATCTCTAGCGTTCGAGGTTCGGTAGTCGCTTGGAATAAACCTGAAAATTCTCATTAGTATACTTCGTAGCATAATAAATCGTCGAAGTTGTAATATTCCATTATATCACGCGTTTCGTAAAATAAATATAGAACGTGGATTAAATTCAGATGAGGTAACCTGAAGTAGAAATAATCTAAGTAACCTTGAAATTAAGTAGCCGAACCTAAAGCAACGTGGTCAGTGTGCAATAAAAATAAATGTTATTACATAGTTCAGGGTTAATCATGGGTGCAACAGATTGCCGCAATATCCTTTGGTCGCTACGTAAACGCGCAAGAACTCGCCTGTTTGTAGTAAACAACTGGAATTTCGATTCGTCACTCTGTAAAACGTTTTTCCAGATTTCTAAGGTTTAGTTCTCATGCTCCTTTAGCCCACTGCCTTTTCTGTAGCCTTTTGTTTTTGTTTTGCGGCTTCAAAGAGTGGTTTCCGTGCTGCAACTCGACCATGCAATCCGCCAGTTACTAATCTACGCTTTACGGTACTCGCGGATAATGCAGCTTCACGGATGATATTCAAAGTTGTTTGATTTTCTGCAGCTCCAAGTCGTCTGTCTCTCTCGCGCCTACGTCCTGATTCCTAAATCCTCTGGTTTTTGTCAGCCGCTTTAGGACTTTCTAAACGTTTCTAAAATAAGATGCATTCGTATTCTACTCGTAAGACTTCACGGTCCATTCAATTCGTAGCACTATACAATAAGCTGTTTAATAATAAGTTCTTGCGATATAATTTTGAGAGATAGGAATTGTTCCGTGCGAAGTACCTATATTGCTTTTCCAAGTTTCCTATTAGGTTTCATGGGAGATTGCGATTACTGAAGATCTTGAGGACGCGTAAATCCGCGGAATACGTACAATACGCGAGATGTATAAAATATGCGAAGATTTTTCCTTGTTATCGTATTTGGCGGCTGAAACAAATTTCTATTCATGACTTTTTTTAGTTACGTCATGTACGTAAATAAATAGACATTTGTTTAGTTACGTTCGCGAGGATGGTATCGATCGCAATCTACTTTACTGCTTTACACAGTTAATTATATTGATACAGTTAATCTCATTAAAAATGACGTTAATATCTGAAAGAAATGAAAGAATAAATCTCGTTGATCAGATCGTTACTGTTATGCGAAACAACAAATACAGAAATACTCTGCTGCGTTCGACTATCAATGCGAGTAATTGTACGTGGCATACGAATCGATCACTGTTGAAGATGCGAGAAACTCGAACAAATTACGAGCTTCGTCCAAAATCGAACGTAACTCTCGGGAAATGGAAAGCCGAGCGCTAATAGATCAAAACTCTCGGAGCGCCCTGTTACCGTAACATGATTCCACGAACACGAATTGGTATCGTGCGAGTCGAACGAAACGCAGGAAAACACGATAAACGCAGCTGGCTCGGGACTCTTCTAATTAGCTGCGATCCGTCTTCGTAAAGCAGAACGGGAAAAATCACGGTACAAGTACCGCGTTAACGTTCAACTCGTCGATCGGTTTTCATAGCTTCTCTAACCCATATTCGAGACGAACATTGGCTGTAGCTAGTTACTCGGATGATCAGCGCCACAAGAAATCGCGTGGCTCGTGTATCCTGAATCCTTTCGATCGCACGAGCACGCGAGAAATCGCTACTCGTCGCTCGTGCGATCCTAGTTACAGCTGCCTGAGTATAAATGAAAGTTACAGGATGAGAAGAGTCTACGGTCTAACACGTTTCATGTGATAATATTTGATTGTTTATTTTGTATTTGTTAATAAGTTAATATCGAATTGATATTAATGTTAATTCGAGGATCATCTGCGCGACCTTTGTCATTCGTGTCACGTTACCGATTCGGTATAGTGGTTCGATTAGAGTGGTCTCAACGATTCTCGTATGGTTTTATCGAAACCTATAAACAAAAAATATAGAACCGCATACTCTATCGTTACAACGAAATATTAGAACGATAAGTTGGACAGTGTATATTCGTAGAAAAAGCGCGCACAATGGATGGGCGCTAATAATTTACCGATCTATCTTCTGATTAATTAAAGCTAAGACGTACGCATCCCACGTTGCCTGTCTAAGCAGAGAGCTAAAATCGACACTTAAACCTAAAACTTTGAAGTAAGGTGTAAACCACACATCATTTATCTCCCACAGAACCATTACATATACACCATAGATTATGCCTACTTTATATCTAGTTTATAATTAATTGAAGCTAAGACGCGCCCATACTACGCTATCCCACGGTGTCCCGCGTCGTCCCACGGTGCTCCAGCAAGGGCTTCAGTCCAGTCTAGGTCATCCAAAATTCTCTTGGGTGTCTTTTCGTTGTTTAAACCGAACTATATTAAAGTAGTTCTTAGCTTGACATCGTTTTTCGAATAGTAGCACTTGGAAATATTGGCACGTGAATCGTTTTATAAGTAGCGATGTGTTTCTAACATTAAAATGAAATATTATATTTATTGTTAGAATATAGAATAATATTTAGAATAATATTCCGAGATGCTAATATTTGGAAAACGGTGCCAATTACCGGGACCCACCACGGGGAGGTGACTACGCTCGGCTCCCATATATCGCAAATTAATCCTGTTTATCGTTAAAGCAGGATAATTGTTCAAAATTAGCGGAATAATTGTTATAAATCAGTAGTGAGAATGTTATAAATTAATAGATCAACTGTTTCAAATCAATAATTAAATTCTTAATAAATTATTAATCCGATCTCTGATTTGCTTTTTTGAGGTCGATATTTCAGAACATGAGATACCAAAGTCCAATTCACTGTCACGTCTATTCTGTCCTTGATCAATGGTCTCGCGTACGTAACTCGAATCAACGTTTGGATACGTATTTCGAATAATTTTATAACCGGAAATTTGAACATTATTTTCGATTATCTCGAAAACGAAGCACCGTATGAAAACGCTCGATCCCATACCTTCGACTTACTTTCACGCGAGGAATCACTTCTTTCTCGATTGTACCACGATTTCGGAAACATGTGTTCGTTTACTTGTAATACATAAGAATTCCTATTCCGGTGTTGTGCCAATTAAGCCGTAATGTAATTTTGCAACTGTTTCCTGCGCGCGTTAATTCAATCGAGACGTGATCTTTAAAAAAAGATACCTGAGTCATATTTGCAAATATCTTTACCTGCGGTGTACTCAACTGTACGCAATGAAACACGGATTGATCTACCCACACCGAAGCCCCGGTGCGTTTCAAGTCGGTTAATTATAACCGTATCTCTCGAGTGGTTAACCTTATTCGAGGATTAACAGTTTACGATCGCGCTAATACACAGGATGTTCACGTTAATCACAGGGCTTTTTTCTTCTTCTTCCTCCTCCTCCTCCTCCTCCTCCTCCTCCTCTTCTTATTCTTGCTCTTCTTCTTCTTGTTCTTCTTCTTTTTCTTCTTCTTCTTTCTCTGTCATGAATGGAGCGAGCAGAACGTGACAGGAGAGAAATTTCTCTGTTCCTTACGGGGAACGCGAATGATTTATGCCAAGCGAAAAAATCGCATCTATATTGCTGGAACTATGTGCGAGCATAGTTGAAACGGAAATAGCGAACTCGACTGTTCTACAATCAGTCTCGTTCTGTTTAGATTAGTCTTGAGGCAGATGATGTTCTTTATGATGTTTTGTTAGACTTTCAGAGGATGTTACTGTGTTTAGTAAATTTGTAAGAGGTTGGTCGATGGTGATTAAGTTTTGCAGCCAATAAAAGGAACTGAATCGCCATATTCGTAATAAAGTTATCGAGGCTAATAAATTTTCTTGCGTAATGGTAGTAACAAGCTTGGCGATAAAGGAAGCAGAAGCGAACTGTAGAAATTTAAAAAGGAGACGCGTTTGAAAAATTTCACCAGTTCTGTCAATTACGAATTAGCTGATCACAGCTTAAAGCTGTGAAATCGAGAAAATTATCTGCAATGGGAATCTCTTATCGTTTATGTCGAATCCCTAACGTTGTTAATTAATACGTAATTGTGTAAGAGACGGTTCGTTTTATTCCTGGAATATTCTTGGGACGTGGAATATATTAAGATATATTAAGGGAAAATAATTGCTGTCCTTGAAAGATAAAGAAAATTAACACTTTGATCGCTTGGTAATTACCAATTAAGTGGTACATAAAGCAACAAAGTTGTAATAAAGAATTACTATGTTTAATAGTAATCAGTTTGTAAGGTTCTCCCTTACTAAATTACCTCTTTTCTCAAATTAGAATCCGCATGTTACGCTTACACATGTGGAAAAATGAACTCTTGGTTGTCTTACGGTTGTAATTATCGAACACATAGTATATAAAGCAACAAAATTATAACATAGAATTGTTTCGATAGTTAGTTGGTAAGACGGCAATTTACGTAAATTAAGACTGCGTGTCGTAATGAGCAGAAATAATTGTCACGCTTCAAAAAAGGAGAAAATTCACGTTTTAGTTGGATCGCGATAAACAGTCACGATTAGAAAACGAATAATACGTAAAACCACAAAAATTCGATAAAACGATTGTTCGAGTAATGATCAATCCATGAGAATATCTTTTATTTCGATTAATATCGCGTTCGATTATGTAGATTAACATTAAAGTACGAAATATATATCTGTTAAATTAAGTAAATTATTAGCTATTCTAACATTTGATCATCGTTATATCGCGTAACAGTTGATTATTTCTAAATTAATAGCAGCACACAGATGGTAAATTTCCCGAGACAATTATTTAATTATAATAAGTTTTACTCGAAACATCGATACGTCGGAGGAACACGATTAAAATTCTACACGTAACAGCAGGAACATCTTTTCACGTGAAAAGAAATTCCATACAGTTATAACACAGTTATGCCATTTTCACTGGCATAATCCAAACAAAATTTATCTTGTACACACTCTACTAATTAAACCTCCACGTTCTTTACGACATTTGTACATGTACACTCTTCTAATCACTTTAACAACATTACACAGCGAAATTATAATTACTCGTACTCGTCGTGAATATGCAGAAAATGTAGAAAAAAAAGGAGGAAGAAAGAAATAAAGATAGAGGAATTCTTCATCATCTTGCATACGAGAATTTAATCTCGCGGGGCAAATAGAACGGCCATGATTGTTGCTCTCGCGGTTCTGCCATTTTCTTTCGAACGTATTTAAGCTTCTCGACGAATAAAGCGAAATCCTTAATCGTAAAAATGTTGAAATCAGGAAACCAACGAAATTGTAGTTAGCGCGTTTTATCCGTGTGATCTCCGAGCGAGACTTCCGTAACCGGTGCCAACTCTCCTGAGTACGACATCCCGGTTTTAGCCGCGAATAGTACTAATTACCGCGGGTAGAACAACCTCGAACGACACGCTGCTTCGCCTCGATCTCGCTAATTTTAATTGCGAGCACGGAGCTGGACGAGAATGGCGTTGCCAGGCTGGAATATGGAAAATGGTCGGCCCAAATAAATTTTAATTGCGGTCGTGAATGAGCAAAGGTGCGTTACATCGGTCCGATCGGTTGTAAATCAGTTGCGTAAGCGCGTGTTAAATCGCTTTTCAACCTTACGATTTGTATTAGGCTGGCGCGTGAATGATGGCGTTTCGCTGCGGGGATATTTATTGGCGTAATTTAAATTTAGTGTATAGCGGGAGTTCGTGAGAAGGGTTTTTTCTTCTTTTCCAGTGATGTTGAAACAGTCGCAGGTAATTAGAATTTTAGTCGAAGCGAGGAAAAACGAAGTAACTTCGCGTTCGAAATAACCTGCTACTTTTATTTGAAAAAGGGGGCTCTCGCGGAGGCTCTCTATCTTATTGGAGGATTTTTATATTTCAAGATTCGAAGGGTATCTTAAAAAAATCCTCTTCCTGGATTCTATTTAAATATTTCTTCGGGGAACGTCGATAAACAAACGATACGCAAGTAATTAAAATTACGAGCGATATTCTCAGAATACTTGGAATATGAAGAAGCGATATCGGAGTAAGTAGAGTTCTGATAACCTGGCTGATTCAAGCGGAATGCGTTTCCAGCAACGTGTTTCAGGAAGCCATAAATTGTCACTTTTTAGATTATCTTTTACACTTTGTAATTATATAGAATTTGACGCATTAGTAGATATCGAACAATCTGATACGCTGGAAACAAACTTGTTATATATTTGACTTCGATAGAGAATATTAAATTGATAATAACGCATTTTATATACTTTATTGCTTCATCGATTTGCTTTAATCAAAACTAGAAAGTAAAGGTTAATTTGAATTTGTTATTCTTATACTCTTCGTATTCTTTATTCTGAATATTATTATCAAACGATCGACCAACATGCTCCATCTTCCACACGAATAACGTTCAGTTTATCTTCATCAATTTCCATACAATTGCTTTATGCGACTAAAAATAATTTTATTACGTACCACGTAAACGTGTAGGTTTTATCGTGCCGCTTCGCAAAGAACATAACGCATAAAATAAGCTTTTACTAAACCTAATATTCTGCGTTTCAAATCCTTCGCAGCGAAGGCCAGCCTAACAACAACAAATGCATTAAACGAAAATTACAGAGTATTTGGTAACGCGACGTAAACACCGTCGTACGTCAGATTGTATCGCAAGCAACGGTAACACGTGGCAACACGTGATAACAATTATTTCAGGGGTGAAAAGAAATGGTTACCCTGGTTGAACCAATAATATCCGAGGTGTATCTCGCGGCGATCAACAGGAACTAACTCGAACGTGCAGCATGATGAACGGCTGTGGCGAAGGTCTTTTCACGAGGTGTGCTCTCGCGCTGTTACAAATACACGGACACGAAACGAAGGAAAATGCATGCTTCCGACCGCGAGAGCACCGGTGCTGGCCAGCGAAGCATGGAGAAACAGCATCGACCGGTACAATGAAGGGGAGAGAAAAATAAAGGCAGACGATACGGGGATGCTGGGAGGCGAAGAGGAAAACATCAGGAGAGCGTGACTCGGTGCAAACGAGAAAATAAAACGACACCGAACCTACAGGGGAATACGTTAACGAGCCGCGATCTCGTGAAAGAGCAGTGGAACGATGATCTCGAGAGATTTTAATGGGACCAACAAGAGCACGGACGAGATTCAACCCCCTTTGTAATAGGATTTCTTTTTCTGTTTTTCAGCCAGCTTGCGACAAGCAAATTATTAGCCTTTTGTAGTTTGAATTTCGTTTGATTACTGGTCTTCTGTTATCCGTAACAACAGATTATAGTATCTGTAGACAAATTAATTTATTTTAGCTTTTCAGACACGCGTCCTAATAAGAATATAATTCTACGTTAATATACGAATTTGTAAAACGATAAAATTAAATTCTTCTCTCGTTTATATATTTTCTATCAATCGTCGCACTGCCACTAACTTTCTCATTTTTATTATCAGATCTTTTCGTCGTATTTTGCCTCCTTCTTTGGCTCCGTGCATTTTGCAAATGATTATTTCAATCAGACTCACGTTGCAGACTTTGCAGGGTGTACCAATGAAAAACACGTGTTACAACATTGACATTGTTCCATTACTACAAAGTGGATCGTATGTAATTCGATAAAACGATATAAAAGAAAAAATGTCGTTATTTCCTCATAAAACGAAGGGAACTTTTCGGGCAACTTAATATATTTTACGTCTCCTATGTACGTTTATTATTCCAAACCTTGCAATTATAATCGCGGTGCAGCTAATTAAATTTCAAAATGTTTCACATACAACGCTTTACATAATATATTCATAAAATATACCTACGACTGTACGGCCGAATACTTTGGCGTATCTATGTGTGTATGTGCTTATACCACACCTGAAGGCGGACTATAAGCGTCTGCTCGGCAAGAGTTCCGTTCGACTGAAACCACCGGCGGTTTCTTAACGGTATCGCGAGTTACGTCGAACAGAGTATATACCTGTCGGATGTTCTCCAAGGGAACGGCGAGGTGGAGGCGCGTATGTAGGTCTCGCTGTGCGATTGGTCGAACCAGGTTCGCGGTGCGCTGGCGGGTAGGACACGGCGCGCACTGTCGGGGCTTAAACTCACCTGTTGCACCTGGCTCACGGCGTGGTCATACACCGGAACCCCCCCATGATTTTGGAAACTGGTCTCGACTATACGATCGGTGACCCATATTCTCCGCCGTCTCTACGCTTAGACATTGGCGAAAGATGGGATTCGATCGGTCACTTCAGCCGCCGGCCATTTGTTCTATTCGAATTCCTCCGCGAATTTTTCCAATTCGCTCGCTGTTGCGACTCGCGATGATTTATGCTTCTTGAAAAACACGGACCAACTCCATCGGACAGGATAAGTTTCAATACGAACCTGTCGGTAGGATGAAATATTTTTCAACATTTTGACACATTTATTTGTTAATTTATGTACGCTGCTAGCAGACGTCTGGATACCCAAATTGTCGTGAACGTAATGGCTCATGAAAGTGCTCGAATATTCGCAGAAACTTTCTATGAATATACGGGGTGACCGGTTTTCATCTGGAAATGTGAATTACTGGAGTTGAGACTGGGATTTAATGATTCCGTGGGGGACAGGAATCTGGTGTAATTATGTTTCCTGTAGATAGACGCGTAGAGATCGTACGAAGCTGATACGACGTCTTCTTAAGTGGAATCGTGTGTTTTTTAACGCGCCGGCCGATTCGTCTTGACATCGTCTCTGTAAAAAGATTATTGTCGCGTTGATGTCGAAAAATCTTTAGTTTAAGCGTATGTCTTTAACTTTTGTAAAATCCGTCCTATGAAATACAAAGCGAAAAGAGACACGACTTTGTTTGCCTCTTCTTCTGTATGATGGATTTTGCAAAACAAATAGTTTCTCGACATAAGTAAGAATAATTTTTTTCGTAGACAACATCGAGACTAATTGCATAATTCCATTTAAAAAACCGTATGTCACCTTCGTACCATCTCTGCGTATCCATCTGTGAAATAACTAATTACACGTAGCGCGTAGTTCAGCAGTAATTCGCACTTACAAATCAAAGTCGGACACCCTGTATATCATAGGAGCAATATAAAACATTTTAAGCTTTCATTCGCAGCGAGACGAGACACCAGAATCACGATGAGACCGGTAATATTTGAAACGAATGTAAAAATTCAGACGTGAGATGAAGGTGGCGTAACGCGTTGATAAACATGCTCCATAAACATCTTGAGATTTAGTTTTACATTTTACCAACACGATCGTTGACAGTCGTGCGTTATTAGAACGCTAATGGAAAACGTTTTATCGTATAACGTGGACGCATAACGCGTGCATAAAAATTTCCTATGGTAGATGTACATGGATGCTTTCGCGAATACCATACGTCATATTAAAATTCTCTTATTTCATCGTAGATTGACATTAAAGTCGGAAAATGGACAAAAATGAGTTTATCACGCCTCTCTCCTCATAATCTTCGAGTGTGGTAGATGTACCGAAACATTTGACCCGTAGTGTATATGTACGAGCAACACGAGGCGAAATGACTAATGGCCGATCAGTACCTGTAGCTCTCGTGGCTTGCAGAATTATGCACACACGAGAGACGCGTTTCTGTGTTTCGTTTTCGAATCGTTTTGGTCGATAGGGAAAGATGGAATTCGAATGGTGAACAGGAGAGAGGCGATATCCGAGGATCGTTGGGTGTAACTATTACTTTGCCAACTATACGACGCGTGATATATGTTATTTGGAACAGGCTAAAGTGTTTGGGATGGTACAGGGTAAATGGAAGTCGAACGTATGGAAGCAGCTGATTGGGGATATCCTGCAACTTGGAAATTACGCGCCTATGGGATGTGTACTCTTTCGAGTCGTAAAGAGTTTATGGAAAAATGGAATTGGGCTGAAGCGTGTAGATAGTACTTTCAGATTGTCAGTGAAATTGTAATTTGTGGGACAGCTTGAAAGCTTGGAAGTTGTACGATTCGTGATTTATGTTATTTCGGGTATTGTGCAGTGGTCGAACGTTAACACGAAGATGGAGAGTAAAGTGCGGGCAGAGCAGCGATTAGATTTTCTACGATGCGCTTTACGATGAATATTTGCCGTAAATTTTGCGAATATTGGTGCGCAGAGTAGAGATAGAGATCTTACTTGGAGTAAATGGAATTAATTTGATTGTCGATAAGGGAATGGAAATGGAATGGAGCGTGGCAGACAGCAGCTCGAAATGCCTTGTCATTTTTAAACGGTGCATCGTGAAACTTGCGGATATTGGCAACAAACGGAGATAGAGTAATTATTTCTCCTTATCAAGTAGAAAAACTAATTGTCTTATTCACGAGAGAATACAAATCACGCGAAATTACAAGTTTCGTAACGAATATTCTTTATACTGTGAAATATATTCGTACAGCTACAAAAATAGGAATCTTACTCCGAGCTGTCTAAAGCGTTTAGATGTTAATAAAAAGAAAAAATAAATAAAAAGAACGCAAGTGTAATAAAATGTGACAAGGAACTGCGACACTTTGT
Source organism: Bombus affinis (assembly GCF_024516045.1). Lineage (NCBI taxonomy): Eukaryota > Metazoa > Arthropoda > Insecta > Hymenoptera > Apidae > Bombus > Bombus affinis. The sequence goes on from NC_066345.1 coordinate 15,369,378, forward strand.
AACTTGTTCGAAAATATTGAAAAGGGAATTGGGTTGACACGTACCACGATACGCGTGAAGTAACATGTTGCACGACAGGTGAATTAGACTCGAGTTTAGAACGTAGTGGGGAACAAGTAACAGCGAGTTAGGTCCATATGTTGTAACCTTGAAAATTACGTGCAGCAACGCGCCATTTTTTTCAACTTTATAAAGTGTTTAACGCATGTGCTAATGGGAAAAAATGGAATTCGATTAAGGTGCAGTAGAGAGCAATGGCGAATTGGAACACCTTACAACCGACCAACACCAACGTAAATTATATACTTAATGATATACGTTTTTTCCTCTTTGGTCTCGAGCTACACTCAGGTATCTGCACATTAATGGAGAAACAGAACTCGATTATAGCATAGTTGAGAATATGTTGCTACAGACTGGAATTCCTCGTAACTTTGAACGCTGATCTCGACCAACAGATTTATAATTAATGCGTTTCTATGAAGCCGGGTGATGTGTTCAGATAAGAAAATAAGAATCGACCGGAGCACGTTAAGGAACTAGCATTGGCAGATTGGAATTCTTTACGACATCGGAGCTGCTATAATTCATATTCTGGTTGAATTTTATGCGAGCCGGCATAGACAATTATCCGAGAGCTAATTAATCGCGATTCATCGGGATTTTGAAAAAGTGTACTTTTGCGAAGTATTATAAAGAAACGGAGAATTCTTCTTATTGTTACGATTGCATTATAATATTGTAATTATTTTGTATTATGTTTTAACGCTACAGTTGCCATTCGAACTGAAATTGAACGCAAAGCAAATAATAATTTAAGCCAGCTGCATTTGTTATTCGATGATTGTATCGAGGCCCGAGCATTATACTAGACATTATTTAACTATTACGTATTGTACTATTTCAAAATGCTACCTATAATTCTATAGACTGTGTAAACGTAGTTAGGAAGTATATTCGTACTGGTGATTCGACAATTCTTAGAATTCGATCAAGAATACGGAAAACAGTAGCAATTATCGTTACACTTTCACGGTTCGTAGATTTAATAAACTATTTGAAGTTAATCGTATAATAAATTAAATTTATTAAAAATTGTGTCAAAATATCATACCCAGCATGTAGGCAAAAGACGGAAGAAACTTGTACATTCCATATTTATTTGCTATTTTCTATCTCGTTATTGTTGCTTATTATTATTTATCTATTAATTCCGTGAAACGGAGACTTAATTCTACCTCGACTATGAACACTATGATAAGATTGGGAAATTTATAATACGGGCAAAGTTGGTCTTACAGTTTCAAATAGTAGCTCGCAGCTTCTAATCTTGATGTAAATTTATGTATCTATAAATACTTACATATATTTAAAGGAAAGAGTATTGAGAATTTTCGTAGAACTCAACGTTTATTGAATTAACGAAAAATAATTGTTTATCCGTATAACGGATAATCGACAGTTTAAGCAATTGTACAATCTTTTCGAATCGTACGTTTATAATAGATATCTTGTACGATCTAAGTAATGCATATAATTTAAATATCCTGCATAAATTTCCTGAATTGCACATTTCTAACTAGTATCTTTCTATGTAAATTAGATTTGTTGTACACTTTACCTATTGAGAAAAAGTTTCTGTAAATGTTGAAACGCTTTCGCAAGCCGCTGTACATAACACTTGGACTCGTACGCCACAGAATCTACATTAATCCGCAACGTACTTGGTTATTACTAGTATTTAATGGAAGACGGTGGATTCGAATGGAATGCGATGGAAACGATGCTTCACCGGTCCTGCTTATGATTTTGAAAACTGGTTTCGAAGATTTTGTTACCTTTAACGCCTCCAGTTCCTGGACGCACACGTCCAGACGAATTTAAGGTTGCTTAAATTAAGCTTAATAGTCGAAGACATCAGTGGTCCGGCTGGAATATATAAGTCATCGACTAATGGTAAATCGGTGCTATTTACGATTTTGAAAACTGGTTTTCGATTAATTTAGAACATACATAGAGAACGCGTAAAAATTGATAAAGTAACGAGCAGTATCAGTCACTCGGTATCTCGTGGTCACATAAGTTAGCCAATTTTCCATAGCGAGACAGGTTATATTTAGTTATGGTTCGCATGATTCAGTAGAACCTAGGACTCAAGTCGTCGTCTACCTTATGGAAATAAGACGTCTTTCCGTCTGCTGTTATCAAGATTTTCTTGTGATATGTAGCAGTCAATTTTTAAGTCGCCTTGTAACTTTATAGCCTGCGAGGGAAATTCATTTCTACTAGACATTTATTTAATACCAGAGAATAAAAAGGTTTAGGTATTAATTCATTTAGTTAAGAAGCTTAGAACAGATAAGAAGTTTTTTTTGCGACGCGTGGGATTTCACTTTTACGTAAGTCACTTCGCGTTTTTCTATTTTGTGCTGCGAGTCAATTTATTGGTGTAAATTGATACTCGGAAATGGTGTAGTATCCTGGATATTGATGGAAATGTGAAAGTTATCGATACCTTCGTTCTTTTCTTATCGTATCTTTTAAAATAAGACGGGAATATTTTCTGATACCGAAGAAAAATTTATGGCCCGATATTATTGTTTAATAACAGAGATCTCTGTGCCAAATTGCTACGAATAACTAAAAGCAAGCTCCGAAATTTTTAATGATTTACCGTTTCGTTATGCTGTTATTGTGTTAGCGATGTATTATCACTTTACGAGATATACAAAGTGTCGAAAGAAGAATTTACGATTCTAAGGATCCATAGTAGTCACGAAATATAGCAGAGTCGTGGATCGTACGATTTGATATTTACGAGTGTCTCAAATATTTCTCTCGAAAACAACTCAAATATAATTGGATACGTGGATTAGAAATATTTCAGAGAAGATATCGTATCATGATGTAAAAGGTTTAGTTAACGTCAACGAAAAATCATAATAAGATGTAAAGTTATATTCCTCTCTCTCTCTCTCTCTTTCTCTCTCTCACGAAAGGTACCCATATGGTTTTTCTATTCGAAACAACATTCACACGAATAAATTAATAAATCGACGTATGAATAGTATATTCATAAATAATTCTCTATTGTGTTATACATATTGTCCGACATACATTCATTCTGCGCACATTGTTGCAATTTAACCAGATACGTTACTTGTTACGCACGAGTAATTTGATCTCATAAGGTATCTATTCTAAAGAGATACTAAATCATACTCTATACTGAAAGTAGTGATCTCGGAATCTACATAAATCGATTAAACATTTTTTATTCCATTTCTAGCTATGTTATGTACAGGTCTTATGGGTTAAGTGTTGCAGAAAATTATGTGTTAAAATCTTTGATTCATTTCATTAACGCTATGTATCTGATATTTATTTACACAGCTAGCAAAAAGAGAGACTTTGATTAATTGCGTTAAAGTCTGAGAATCGGTTGACAACGATGTCTTCCAATGAAAATGACATCCACAGGTGTATTTGTACGTTTTATAGAAAAGAAGTATTTTTATTCAAATAAAACATATAATATGTTTCACATAACATATAAAGCAATAATGAATAGAACACGTCAACTTAACGATCAAATATCGTAGCATTTGATCTTAATAAAAGTAGCTGTTTCGTAAAGTGTAAAGACTTTTACACGCGACTGTACATTCCTGACAACCTGTGTTCTTTTAATCTGTGCTTAGGTATTGGAACCAAGGCACTCGAAGTTCGATGGGAGTTTGGTATCGACCAGGTAACGTTAAACCGAAGCCCTTTACGATTTCGGAAGCTGCTATTATATATGTGTTAGTTGTGACCTACATTCTTCTGTGCAGCGTTGGGAATATTGCAGCGTAGTAAGAGAAAGGGTAACAAGTTGAAAGAATCTTTTGCATGAAGAAATTATAGTCACGTTCTAATATAACATTAAGAATTCGTATCTATAGAACGATTACTTTACGTTAATTACTCCTTCAATAAAACGATATGAATAGAAATTGATTCCTACGAAGATTGTAATGGCATCCAAAGGCTTATCCTCTTTAGTGAGTTTTTAATATCAGAAAAGGATAAACAAAAGGCTATATTTATTGTATTCTTTTCAACGCGCAATGTCATTAAATCTTTTCCTACCTTTTTCTATTTCAAGGTATAGTAATCCGTTGCCGTAATTAAATAATTAAGGCTAGGAATACATCATTCGTTCAACAATCAAGTTAAACGCGTAGGTTGCGTGGTAATAAATCTTCTTGTCTACAACGAAAAACGATACGTTGCTCAGTGACGAACCATTATTGAATAAGGTTACGCTGTTTGAATTCCAAACTAATGCATAATTACTTTGAGATCCATTAGCATGAAATGTTGGAGAATATCTATAAATAGTAGTTTGCTACTCTTGCTTGATTAACTTACTAATAGAGAAATAAAAATTCCACGCGATCGCACAATTCTGTAGGCATCGTTCTTCTAAATTTTCCATGGCATTTATGATTATCTATGCTTTACGATAGATGAATTTATGAACGTAACGTTTCACGAGACGTTGAATATTCATTACGCACGCCTGACTAACGTGAAATCGTTAGCTTTTTAATTTAAGCGAAGTCGATCAATTTGTTCGCGTGTATCGTTACTTCGTTATTATCTGATTGCAAAAAATATAACGCTGAATCACTATAAAAGAAAGCTGCAAATAAAATCAACCACTTTAATCCATCGGCTGTTTTACATCGTAAAATATATCGTAAAGTTATACTCCTTCGACCACGCATTCACATAAATACACCAGGTTCCCTCTAAGGCTCCATTCATTCGGGGCTGGTTGGAAATCTAAAGGAACATAAGCTACCGATGAAACAGCGATTCAGGAATAGTAGTAAATCGGTCGTGGTCGATTCGGAGGGGCTGTTGCCGCGTCTACAAAAAGGTCCGTAGTCAATTAACGATTCACCTGTTACATCTGGCCGAGGAACTGGTTCTCCTGGTAGCTGTAGCGAGCGTTCGCGCGGTGACGCTCGTATATCTGGCCAGCGTCTTTCCTTTTGCAAAACCCTTTGAACCTAATTGCATTAAAATAACGAGCCGCTTACGCCGTGTACGCGCGATCATAACGGAAGAGCGTGTCGCGTTTATAAACGATCGCGTGGCCACGTGCACGATACACCATCGATACGTCGTGTTCACCTGTTTCGAGTCAAACAGGTAGTCAAAAGGATATTGGAGAATTTTCATTCGACTATCGTTGACCGATTAGATACGTTCGATTTTTCCATGTAAATTGCCATTCGACCCCGATGAACCTTTATATCGCCATCTTATTTCTACGAGTAAGAGGACTTTTCGTATCAGGAGGAAAATACTCGACAGGATCGCACCTATCAGCTCCCGTATTCTGCTGCGATCGATCTTTGTTGCTAGTCGTATTTTTCTCTCCTTCTCATCCTTTTTCGATTAAACGCGTTGACCTATCCCAATCGCGATAAGTAATCCTTCGTATAATTGAAAACAAACGAGAACATACACGAGCTGGAAAAGGCACAAGGAAACATTCGACGACGTTGAAACATCGGTGAGATACGTGTAGGTACTTGTACATAAGTAGAGGCAAGGCAAGTGCAGCCGGATCGAGGCTAAACGCGTTGGTCGTTCACCGGAAACGCCAACGATTTTGAGGCTCGCTTGCAACAGCCTGGCGGCAATAGGCTCGTTCCTTTAACGATCCACAATTAGACGAACAACTCCCACGCAACGTTGGAAGGCGCGCCTCTAGCCGCCGAGAATTTCGCCGTTATCCTTTGAAACGAAAGCTACCGCTGTTTGCACGAGAGCCACCGATGGCTTCAATCGGAGCAATTTTACTAATAGAAGGAACTTATCGACTTGACACGGTTTATTTGAACTTCGTTTAACATAGGATATAGCTGAGACGGTACAACGAGGGATTGTGTCGAACGGCCGAAGGCGTCGATAGTACACGAAGTGTGTTCTTGTTGAGCGCCTTGTATGCGCTAATAGCAGTCAAAGGGTTAATGATTTCAGTAGTAGGAAACGTTGTGTGGTAGTGGTTACGTTGGAGGAGTTTCAAGTTTAAAGGCTTCTTCGATCTATCGCATTCCTAATGTCTGGTAGGAGGAGGTTTTTATTGGCTCGTGTTTAATTAAGGTTCGAGGTTTTGATCGGTAAATTAATTCAAGTAATTGAGCGGAGAATTTTCTGCCTTTTTTTGTATCTCTGCATACCATTACTGGAAAATCTATTTTTCATATAATTTTCTAGCGGTAATTATTTTGCGGATTCTTCCTGAAATTATTCGATCGTCCAACCTGTCTTTATATTTAGCAAAACATCCTATTTTTAGAATATTAATTGATTATTTGTTTACGATGACGAAGAAAATACTACTAAGAATTACATGGTTCTGGATTTATTTTTTCTGTGAAGACAAACGTTCATATCTATAAAAGTAGTTACATTCAAATATCACGTTATTTGTAGTGTTAATTAAAAATTGAACGCAAGTCGTAAAAACGAACTGTATCGATCGAGAGAAATCTCTGAAATAAATCGTTGGGAAAAAGAACTGGAACAGACGAAATAAACAAGATACCGGTGATCAGCTGTTCAATTTGAAAGTCAATAACTCCACGCGATTGTTCTACACATGGAATATAAATCACGAACGAGATCTATTAATCCTAATTAAGATATCGCTAATTCATTACGACATATAAACGGTGCTCGGTTGCAAATTGAGAAATGAGATCCGTTTAAAATTATGTTGCTTATCAATCCCATTAATACTCGTATCGTATATAAACCGATAATTTATTCGCATTGTATATCCAGCATGAATAAAAAAGTTGTAAAAGTAAATCGGACAAAAAAATTCCTCGAAAAAAACATTTATGCGATTACCACCAATAAAAACAAAAAATAAAAAAGAATTAAAAAAAAAGAGTTCCTACTACCGTGTAATCAGCGGAATATTTCAAAATTACTTGTTTCGCTGGATCATTTAAACCTTCAAGCTTAATACCAATTTACAAAAGCTTGTTTTCTCTAATTTTACTAATAACAATAATTATCCAATAATAATACTAACTACGTTAGATTGTACAGTCAATTACAATGAGCACTTTCTACGTACAATCGCAAAGTATACCGAACGTTGAACCTTATCATTATCTATACCTTTCTCCGTTTCGACACATCTTCGCCATTGTAGAAACAACACAGAGACGATTCACGCGATACAATTAGAAACTAACGAGGATCGTCGAAAGCATAAAACATTCGATAATGGCACGTACCTGCGATAGCAAGATTATTACGATGGTCGCTAGAAATGGGGCGAATCTCAATGTTTAAAACACCGAGCCGCACAAGTGTAGACATTCTTGCAATCAGAGTGGATATTCATGAAAATTCATATCTTGTCGCGTGTCGTGTAAGAAACAGGTATATTTTAAATTCATAGTAAGTGCGGATAAATTGGCTCCTAAATCGAGATTGCTAATAACGAACGTGATAATTTCTTGGATTGGAAGATATATGTCTCCATCGAGGAATTGTTCATCGATATACTTCCATTATTGATAAAACGTTCAACGTATCGATAGAAACTTGAAAATTCATGACAAATCGCCCCAAAGAAATATATTCTATATTGCTTTTTTTTTTTTATTTTTCTAATGCACTTGTTCCACTTTTCCACTCGATCCTTTAAATGATAATGACTTTCTTTTGCAATATACCAAACAGAGTAGCGCTGTATGGTACGACTAGCAAACTAATAACATAGATAAAACAATATTTCGCTTCATTGCGTATTCTCCTACGTGAAAAACTGAGTTTGTACGAGAAATGAACACGCGCATACTTAGGAGAATTTAGTGCCTCGAAAGGCAACGATAATTTTTCGAAATACTTTGCGAAATTTTCTTTATGTTTAAATTTTTAGGAAAGTCGATCGAGTAAAAGGTTCGTATCCACCGTTAACGCGATTCGTGGAAATGGAGACACATTATTCACCGCGTTCCATGTTCTAGAATCGAGTGCATCGTGCAAAAACTCGCCAAGCGTCGATGATTCATTAATAGCGTGCTATGTGGTGAAATTCTGCTGGCAATCTATTTTAATTTACGACCTTCCTTTAGCAAATAGCAGAATACGCATCGATCATATCGCATGACCGATAAGTAAACCGATTTTTATGCAAATCCCTACCTGTGTAACTTGCTTAATTTACTTCTTTACTCGATTAAACGAACGACACCCAAGAAGACATTTATCCGCGTATTTTTCCGTATTACGCGCATTCCGTGCATTTTCGTAATTCCCAGTTTCCTGGAAATGTTTAAAAATCCACGGTCTGACTCCGACAGTAGAGAGATACATCTGTGACTCGCTGCGTGAAATAAAAATTCCCTATCACAGGCGTACAAACATATTAGGTCGTCCGAAAAGTTCCTTTCGTTTCACAAGCAAATAATAGACGCGCGACATTTTTTATTTTATACTATTTTATTGAATTAAGTCAGAATTATTATCCATTTCGCAGTAATGGAACAAATGCATCGTTCATTCGTATCAACGTAATTCGTAATTAAGGATCATACGTAATTGGATAAAATAATATTAAAAAAGAAAAAAAAATGTTGCATGTTATTATTTCCTTAGAAAACGAAAGAAACTTTTGAGACAACCTAATACTTTGCCGAGTCATCGTATATCCGGAAAACCGCGAGAGTCGGTTTCCGGCGTTCGTCAGCTCGCGCGGATCGTTTCGGTTTATTCGAGGCCAATTACAAGAGGCCACGGGATGTACAACTGGACACTCGTAGTTTCGAGCTGCTAACGAGCAGCCGCAAGAGTGCTCGGTGCTGAGACCGTAGCTGTGCCCTGGCCGATATTAGCAAAAGCAACTGGACTAATGACCATAAAGGGGTACGGAACGAACCGTTAACGTTATTAAGAATATCTACGTGCTGTTCTTCGTGCACAGGACCGGCTACCCTTGCCCGGAGGAAGCGAGACGAAGGAAAGAAAGGCCAGCTTGAAAAACGAGCAAAGGAAGCGGAAGACATCGGCGAAACAGCGTTGAAAGTCGTACGGGTCTTTACTCGCGAATATTACTCGTTGATCTTTCGCAAAAATCATCCGACAACGGAACATCGGCTTCTCGTTGAAGCGTGTCGATACCGCGGACGGTTTCGACGGATCGGCTCGCCTAGCTCCCTGGAGATTTGCTCGACCTGGCTAATGGACACGATTAATAGGCCTTCCAGCTAATTACTCCGCTATCGCCTTTTTTACACCGTTTCTACCCGAGCTCGTTTCTCGTCGGACAACATCGATTATTAATGCGACGATCGCTCGAGGAATTTCACGATGGAAAGGATAGGATTGAGTGAAAGATGTTGAGAATTGCAAGGGGTTGGTCATATTATTTCGTTTGTTAAATGGTATTTGAATTGGAATTTTTGCAAGTTCGTAGGATAACTGTATTATCCTAATTACTCGTAGATGGCGTCGTTCCGTTCCAAGTTGATGGAAGCAGGTGGATCGTAGTAGATGAATCGAACGAGTTTCTTCGTTCTGATAGAAGCAACTTTGCTTTCACGCGATTTAGAAACAAAACCGATTCGATTTAATACATTTCACACGACGTGTTTTCTTTCTTTCTCGGAAACGTCCATTTCAATATAACTCTTTGTCTGCGATTACTCTCGTCGAACTTTAAAATTCAACAGTCGGTTTTTTACGACGTCGATCGATTCTATTCTACCAATTTTTGTCTAGCTATGTAACGCCAGACGATAGGTGTATCTGGTTAAATTCAATATTTCACCATTGTTCGTTGGAAAGTGTTGCGCAGAACTAACGGTTCGTCGCTACCGCCACTCTCTCGATTAAAACTGTAACAGTCGGCCTTTTTGTCATCCAGACATCCAAGCAAAACGCGATGTATCTCGACGATTAACGGCATATCTCTCAGAAACTTAACGACGTTAATAATCGACGGGACGACGATTTATCGGGAATAATAACCCGTAAACTCGGTCGAAAGAGAGGAACCAGTTTCTCTCGCGGGTAGAAGCCATCTTTCGTTGCTGGATCTAGGTCCTTTGTGTCCATTATTCACCGTGGAACACCGTGACGACGCGCGTAACACGTTCGAGATTAGAACGAACAGCCAGAAATACGAATTCGTCTTTGGTTTTATCTTTAGCCACCGGTCTCAGTCGGTATCTCGCTTCTCTTGCTTCTCTTTTCTCTACGTTTTGTTCTTTTCGTCGCGAGAAGGTCTTAATCGAACTCAAACGAACACAAAATACGTCGAAGTCGTTTCTTTGGCAGATAACGCGTCTGTCGCGAGTCGTTTTGTCCTTTTTGATAGATAAATTGCATTGCTTTGACTATTCCAGAGACGAGAATAACGCGAAAGGGAGAGGAGAGCGGCGAAGTTTATTTGAAAGTTGAGATCGGTCGATGTTTATCTCGATTTCTGTTCCATGAATTTTTAAAACTACCTATAATTGGATATGCTGTCTCGCGAATGTATTCCAACAGATACCACATTTTGCAATTAATGTTTTTAATCTAATCTGTATAGTCGAAACGTTATCGACAACGCGTGTCGATACTCGGCTACGATTAGTACATTGCGTATACCAACTTATTAAAAGACAAATGATCAGAAGTACAGTTTAGATTATCGAAACTAAAACTTTATACAGCATCAGCGATAGCTGATGAAAGTTTAACGCTAATCTTCTATTAACCGGTTTCTTCATTTTGTTTGAATTATAAGAATTTAAATAAAGTTGGACGAACGAAAGAAGTAACGATGAACGTACAATTTTAAATTAAATTTCGAAACCGGCCATTTGATCGGACCTGGTAAGATTATTGCACCGTGTTATAGATACTAAATAACCGATACGGTTCGTGGTTGTCTTTACTGTTACACTTGTACGCTGTCGTACACTCGCGCTCTCTTTACGGACGATCAGGAAACTTCCAAAATACGAACGATACTCGAGGCGCCGAGTACGAAGATCGCGTTAAAAAAGAAACAATGACGAAAATAAGCAAGCCCGATGTTCGGCAAACCGGCGAAAAATATCTCCAAGAACGCTTATTGTTATCTTCCTCGCGTCGATCTCTTCTATCCTCGAAGGAGGTAAAACGAGTCCCGAGGCCATCGGTGCATCTGCAGTGTCCCGCAGGGCAAAAATACCGTCCGATCCTGACTAATAACCGTGATGGCGAAAAATGGCGGTGGCGCGAGCGAACGAAAGAACCGGAGGCCGCGGCAAAAAGCGGGAGAATCGCGCAGGGTGGCTGATCGATGATGTCAGAGGAGCGGAAAGGATGCGCGTTATCGACGCGTGCACGTGCGCTGGTATTCCGCAATTAAGTGGCCGCCTTCGTCTCCGCTTTTTCCCTCCTCTTTGCACCGCTTGCAAGAGAGACCGATCGCCCGGTAGCACGTGCACGCGCCGAGGGGCCAGCCGGTGCGCGAGAACACGAAAAAGAAACAAAGTAAAAAAAAAAAAAAAGAAAAAAGGAAAAAGCGAAAGAGGGGAAAAAGGATCGAGCATAGTGTTGCAGCTCGCCGTCTCGCGGAACGGTTTCACGATAAATGATAACCGCTTTAAATACCAGTTTAGCGCGTGTATCAGGAGAAGCGAGGTGAGCGCGCCTCGAGCCATGGAATCCCCTCGTTTCGACGATCGTCCTTTTGCCCGATTTATCACCGGTCGCGCCCTGAAACGCGCTCCTGCGACCGCAGCGGAGAGGCGCGAAGCGGAACGCCCGACAGGAAGCTGTAGCAGAGGACGAGACGTGCCGCTGGAAGCTCGATTTACACCTTCGCGTGCTGTAGTTTAGGCCACTTTAGGCGAGTGGTTTAATCGGCGATGGAGGCGAGTTTCTTGTCAAGCGGAAAATTTATTGGTGGATGAAACGGTGGATCTAATGGATCTAAATTGAGATAGGCTGCGTTACGTTAAGTTTCAAAGTATTGGTAATGAACGTATTAAAGAGCCGCGAATACGAAGATATTGTTCGTTGCATAAGTCTTTTCAAGTTTGTTCGTCGGTGATCGGATTTCCGAAGAGTTTTCGAATGCGTGGAAAAGGAAGAATTTTTGATACGTAAGAGAAATTGGAGCGCGGAGAAACGACGAAGCAAAGTGAGACATTGTTCTGTCCGATATTCATAGTGCGAAGATACTATTATTTTTTTAGACTACTTGTTGGAGAAATAGAGTACATAGTTAGAGTTTTTATTCAAACTCGCGAAAATGTTTCTGACAACAGGAAAGTAATGCGTAATTTACGTATTTTATCGTATTACTTCGATTATACGAAAACACGTTGACTTAATTTCAACGTACGAACAATCGCCGCAATTTATAAATTGGATACGTTCGAGATTCGTCCATATTTCTCTCGCGTATTTCTAGGAGCAAAGTGAAAGGGGAACAGAATGAGAACCGATACGAAACTTAATTAACAATGTAATAAACTGTCTTGTTCGTTCCTTTCCTATAATTTTACTCAATTTTTTGAGACCGCTATTTTAAACGTTCCTGTACTTTTACAACTTGCTTCGGTATTCTCAACTACCTGTGCCAAATAATCTACGATTCTCCCTGTAATATTTCCAACTATTTGCTTCAAAACCGACGACACCCCCTGTAGAACAAACGCGGAGATAAATAATTTGCGTTTCAAAAAAATCACCGTTAGTCAGGCGCTCGAATAAAAAGAAAAAGCGTCGAACCGATCGACGCTCGAATCAAAGTTCCGCACACCTTTGGCCGAAACGTTACAGCGAAAAAAAATTGCACGTTGAAGGGTTGATGCAACCGCCAGCACCCCGCCAGCACACGTGTGCTCCTCAGAGGGGTCGTAGCATCGCATGAAAACGGTACGCTGCGCTCGTCTCACCAGGCAACCGACCGACCAACCAACCAAACGATCGCGCCGTTCTCCGTTCAGCCGCAGAGGGCAGAGACCCTTCTTATGCGCTCATCGAAGTCTCCGGCTCGGCGCGCGCGTTCTCGTCCAGCAGTAGGTCGAGCGAGGCCCGAAAAGCTCACGGCCTACGTCCTTGAGAGATCCTGCAGGCCGTGCACGCTGCGTCGAGCGGTAGACCGCAGACCTACCGTCTGTACGTGTTGTTGAGCCATACACACTCTCTATACGCTGTACTCGAGAGGCAGAGAGCAGAAGAGGAGGAAACGGTGTACACAACGTTCGGCAGATACACGGACGATGGTTCCGTAGGACCGTGGTCGTAGGATCGCGACACGTGCAGCAACGGCAGCGGAGCGGCAGCATCGTGAACGTATACACACGTAGAGAAACACGGGCCACCTTTGGAGGTAGAAAAACGAGGGGCAACGTGGGGTACCAGGACAGTGGTCGGAAGAGGGAGAAGGAGGAAGAGGTGGAGGAGGATACTCGACCAGGTGGTAGTGGCGGCGAGGTGTAGAGAGGGGAAACGAGAGGTGGCTGGAACCGAGGTGGTGGTATAGCCTAGGGTAGGGGACCAGGTGAGGTCGCGGGGAGGGAAGTCGAAGAGTACCGCTATACCTGGAGTCGCTCGAGGCGAAATACATACCTACCTACCTACCTAGTATATATTCTCTCGGCTCGTTGTACTCGCTACGATCGTCTCTGTTCACCTCGTGGCGCCTATCTTGCTCGCGGCCCCGACTCTCTACCCCCTTTCGTCGGCGTGCCGAAGCCCCGGCAAGGTATACCGCTGTAAGTCCTCCATGATGCACGCCATAGAGCGCACCGCGGCCACCGTAAGACATTGCGCCAGCATGCAGTGTCTTACCTTGCCTTGCCAACGTCCGTCGCGGTGCGCCGTCCGTTTTCTTCTTACCGTCCGCACAGGCTTCGCAACTCGATCCAACGCGTCCGTCGTCGCTCTTTCCTTCCTGCTTTCCCATCGGAAGCTTCGAGTCGAGACAACTCGTCGTAACTCTTTTTCCTATATCTGCGTTTCTCCGCTGTCTCCGAGCAACTTCGAATGAAGCATATGTATACATATATATATATATGTATGTATGTATGTATGTATTTATGTATGTATACTATACATATATATATGTACATATATATATGTACGTATATATAGCGGATATAAAAATCATAGGAGATTCCTACGTTTCTATCGGTGAAACTCTCGAGAATCGTTCAGTCGATTTACGTCGCGTTGCTCGATTTCTTCCGCCGGCCAGTGTAGATTGACCTGTTTTCACGGCAGCGGATCAGGCTTCTATATAGTTGTTCTCGTTGAAGCGTATCTATGTAATTTCCCCAGGAAGTCGTTTTTCACGAGTTTCCCGCGGCAGTCGACAGCCGCGTAGCTTCCCCGGCCGGAAGGGGGAAAAAAATTCGAGCAGCGAAGCCGCGGGGGCAGACCTGTCTCTTCCTTCGCAACATCCGGCTTCTCTCGGAGAAAAACAAATTCTCTCTCGGCTCCGGATAGAGAATTCGAGGAGATCAGCAGCCGAAGGTGCACCAAGGTAGTCTCGAAGAGGAACACGAAGAAGCGTTCTCCTCCTTCCCCACCTTTTCCTCCGCCACTACCTACCGCTACCTCTATCTCCTCCTTCCTCCACCTCCACCACGCGTACAGTCGTACGGTCGCCGGCGAGCAATACGGTTTACGGCCGCGTGACACTGTCCCGGACAACATCGGCGTCCACGAACAGCTGGATCCACGTTGAATCGGGTTGGATCGCAGTCAGACCTCCGTTCCTGGTGCACGTTGTCCCAGGATGGTATCGTGCTCGTCGCGGCATCGTTAATCGTGCGTAACGCGAGCCACCAGCAACGGCCAACATCGGTGATCATCGAGGACTTTGGTCCTTGGTGCCCTTGTTTCGTCCAAGCGAGCAAAAGTCGTCGCATTCCTTCGTGTTTCTTTCGAGTTCACCGATGTTCCACGATATATTCTAACTGTATGTTCGAACATCACAGGCGCGTACATGTCGTGAACAACGTTCGTGTGTACAGTTGGAGACCAGTGGGTGAGGAAGAGAACGGCGCACACGTTCCACGGGAAGAAAGAAACCATCGTACCAACGAGGTGTTAATCCGGTGGATAAGCTAGCGGAACATACGTGTCCGTGTTCGGTCGCGAGTGAGAGTGTTTTTCGCGTGTAAACGCTAGCGTGGCGGCGTCCGGGCTCCTCGCGAGACGTCAACATCTGGTAGCGTGTATCCGGCCGCGCGAACGCGTGGACGTCCCGTTCTCCTGGCACACGGTGCGTGTCCGGGTTCCTCTGCCGGTGAATCTCTTCCGTGCGACCCGGACCTTCTTTCATCTTGCAATTTTCACGAGGTTAACTCGGCTTCTGCCAGTGGTGTATACCGGCGTGTGTATCGTCGTGTCTGACGTTAACCGCTGCTTGGCTAGCACGCATACGAATCGTGCGTCTCGTTGCTCGATCCATCTATCGTCAAGGACAAATTGAATGGCTATCGTCCAAGTTTCGTTGTCGATTCCACTGTGACACTTTGTGCCCGAACAACTACGATCGTTATTCTCTATGAATTATATCTGGCGAAATATTTGCCAGTTGGACGAAGAATATCGAGCGTGCAGCATGCCGTGGCATAAGAGACAGATCTCGACGATCGTTTTCTGACCGTTCCATCGATTCTTCAGTCAGCTGTCGACCAGAGGATTATTCCTGCCAGCTATCCCCGTGGACGTCCATCTTCTATTCGCAGAGGTTAGTCACTCTCCGCTTCGTTCCGGTATAGTACACACTCGTACGTGCGCTGCCTGTTCTCCGCGCGCCTCTGTGTACGTGCAGGTCCGCGCGAGCGTGTCTCGCATCCGTGGCTGTGTGTCTGATCGTGTGATCGACACACGCGCAAACACACACACATACACACGAACACACACACACACTACCATGGCGTACACTCGTGTGGGCAGACGCTCTACGACTCTGGATCCGAGACATGTATGGGGAGACACGCACACGTGTATCACGCGCGTGTATATTCGACCGCGTGGATACGAGCGGTGCAACGATCTACTCGTCGCGAGAGTACGAGCGTGCGAGTGTGCGACGAGTTACGCGCGAGCGCAACCAGTCGTCCGTATTGCGAAAGCGGCTAACGCCGCGCGATTTTCAGTGGAAGCGTTTCGAGGTCTTTCGCGCGGACAAGTTTTCGACGGTTCGTCCAGGAAGCAGGAACGGGTTCCGCGTTCGATCCGCGAAAGCGGCGCGCGCACATAGGAAAGTGCCAATTTCCAAGTGGGAAAATTCTGTCGATCCGACGTTTCCTGCCGCAACTTTCGCGCTTTGGAGCAATATCTTTGCAGCGAAGCACTCGTAGAATGTGTGGTGTGAATTAGGAGAGCAACGACGTAGTAAGCGGTGGTTGGTTCGTCGAGATAGACGTCGATGGTCTTTCTGTGGTTTGGTTCTGTGAAAAATGCCGCGGTTTCTCAGCTATCTCTAATTTGACGAGAATTTGTGAACAAACGTGTATACAGGTCACTGCGAGTTGATCAACGAAAGCTATAAATCGCTGAGAGATTGAGTTTGCGGCAGTTTGTTTTACGAGGAGTACGTTTGGTTTTCCGCTGTCGAGAAGTTCGCGAAGTGTATAAAGCTTGCTGGAAATTGCCTGATAGATCCACGAGAGAGATGGACTTTGAGATTTAGGAAGCTCTGCTTCTGGTGTTTTCTACAGGAGGATTGTGTTTCGTTTTAAAGAAAATTTTGTTAGGAGAATCTGACGCGAGATACGACAAAAGCATCATCGGTGATCAACTTGTGGACATTTTACGCATCGTGGTTCTGTGCAGTATCGTCCTGTGCGATGTCGTTTATTCCGTTAGAAAGTTTGTTCGAAAAATTGATTCTGACAATATCTTACGATTTAAGAAAATACCTTATTTCGATCGCGTTCTATTTTAATATCCCGTTTTAGAGATTGTATTTTCGTTCGAGTTTCCACCGTCGAAGCAGGAAATCTACCGTAAGACGAGTAAATAGGTGTATCGCATGAAAGATCGGTTTGCAGGTTTAAGGAGACGTTCGATTCAAGGTGTAGGCGTAATTGCATTGTGCATTGGTAGTCAGAAAATAATGCTGAAACGAGTTTGTCGTTGGACGATGTGCGGATTAATCGAAGGTTTTATGTTTTACAGGATGTTAACGAACAGAAGTTCAAGGTTTCTTAGTGCGTGATGATCATAGAAGTGGAAATAAGATCTTTTCAAGGTTTCTCCATGTGTAATAGCGCTAGAAGCAGGAATAAATTCCTATCGGTTAGCAAATCTTCTTATATCGAAGGACGTTTAATATTTCGTTGGAATTTTTGTATGGATGCGTGTGTGAAGTTTAGCACTTAAGATATCATATTGAGGTGCGATTAACGCTTGGAAACAGCGCGTAAAATTAGAAGAAAATTTCAAGTTAGTCCGACAGAGTTGATTTCTTGGATATTTTTACGTGTAGCGTACGTGATCAAAGTACGGGATTCGTTCCTTTATCTACCTGGATTAATTACATATTCATCGATGTTACTATGACGGTAGACGGCACGTCGTACTTTTTCGTGTTTGATATTCAGATTCATTGTCTCGAACAGTCCGGGTATATTTTATCACATTATATCAATACGAATTTGCGTCTGTGAAACGAGAACTCGGTTTACAGAGTTTGAAGATCGAAGAGTCGAAGGAATCGACGAATCAACCGTACTTCCTATGCGATTATTTGTTTAATTTTTTAAAATACATGTACGAAGTTGACGTTCTCGATCGAAAATCGCGAGTAGTAAAAATGAAGTTAAAAATGAAGTAAAAAAGACGATTATCGTAAATCACAGTGGATTTTTAACGAGCTTCTTGCCTATTTGCTATCAAAGAGTCGCGGATAATCCAAAGGTTATTCACACGGGTTAACCAAGCTTGGCCAATTTACCATGGCGAGGAAGACGAAACGAAAAAGGCAGAAAAATAAACAAAGAAGCACACCTATCACGCTATACACGTGACAGCCAACGATTGAAACTCCAAGTCGATGAAGCACCTGCCATGTTTTGGCAGAGTTGGTAATTAACGTGCTCGTAACTTGAAATATGGCGCGTGAACGTACACAATATGTTCCAAACGACGTGTAAATATAACGCTACGTGCGCTAACATTCAAAAATATCTTACTGCCCGTTTATTTCTTTACGTTCAGAGGGCAAACAAAAATATAATATTAAAAACCTATTGAAATATTTACCGACAACCGTTCGAAATCGTCTATTAATCGAAGAAAAAACATTGATAATTTATTCGACGATTGAACGACGGTGATAAACCGACGAAACGTAATAACAAGTATGCGCAACGCATAAATGGTAAAATCGACGAATAAAATAAAATGTGCATGATAATCTACGTACGTCGTAGCTGGTTCTAGATCCTCGAGATTTTCGAGTGACAGTAATTTCAGCGACGCGGTCTGGAGAAACGTCATCGAGAATGAAATCCGTCGGATGACGCAGCCGTCCCTATACGCGTCGAAAAGACATATCGATCATTCTTTCGCTCAATCGTTCGTGATTGGATCGTTTCGAAACGATCGTGCGGCAAATGCACGACGCACTGATCGAGCGCGTTCTGCTCGCTGACGAAACGATATCAATTTTATAGAAACGCGTTCGAAACATCTTTTTGCATCCGTCATGCGGGTAAACGGTATGTTTCTAGTAAATTCTGCGGGTATAGGAACTTAGCTTTTTATGCAACCTTTGATCGTTAATACGTATGGACGCCTACGTGTACGTATAATTTTAACAAAGTGGCGAATCTTCAACTCGCGTCCCGTAAATGCAACGTTACCTTTGAAATCTCGTTTCCATTCTTAAACAACTTCCAAGCGAATCGTGTAAAAAGAAGAAAAAATTGCCTACTTGTATATTATACGACACGCTTGTTCCTCCTTTATTCGCATCCTCCCGTTCTTTTTCATTCACCGGGATAACCGAAATGAAATTACTCTCGATATGGTCGTTCGAATAAGATCGATGGATCCGACCGTGGAAGATAAATACGCGTCGAGTGTTATATTCGCATCCAGGATTATGCAACGACAGCGTGAAATTAGATCCCCGCCTCCTTAAGCGAACGCAATCGTACACCTTTGTTCTTCGGGGGCCGCGCGAGGCAGTTGGTCATCGCCTTTTTTCCCCTCGTCCCTTTTCACCCGAAACAGATCCATGATAACGTAATAGTTGCAACGATTGTTTCCATCCACGGTAAAATCCCTTGGACGCGATAGTGAAACGTTGCTTTGCACAATACACCTCCGTTACATCTCTGTTACACGCCTATGTATATCTGAAATATAGCTTCTTATCTGTCTTTGTACGCAGAAAAGACACAGTCGATTTAAGAGAAACTCGTTGCAACGAAATTACACGAAATCGTTACGTTCGTCCATTCGTTCAATCTCGCCGGCTCGTCTCTAAATTCGTTACTCGAGACAGAAAATTATTAGTCAACTGTCATTATTCGATCGCCAGGTATTTGATAAGTTTCGCGATCGACCGTTAAAAATCCTTAGATTCCTGGTTCTGAATGTATATCAGGTGGAAAATGGAAGGTTAGAAGGAGACTGTGTGACACGATTCTCGCGACGCTAAATCGTGGATCTTGCTGTGATTGATTTACCGACGATTCAGCAGAGCAACGACGTTACTTCATTTCTCCTCGTTTCACGAGAATTCCCGGCTCGACGGTTAGAAAAATATCGGTAACGAGCGGCTGATTGGATTTTTACGCTTTTTACCGGCGTTTCGTGTCCGTTTCTCGCCGCGACACTCGAATACCGGATAAATGCTTCGACTCATCGCAAGAAAACGTTAGAATCTCTCTTTTTCGATTTCTCTGCTCCTCGTTTCTAAATGGATAGACGCTCCGAGGGAGGGGGAATTCTTCATCCTTCGAAGTATTTCGTCGCGTCGAGTATCGTCGCGAACGTCGAACGAACCCGACGAGAGGAAAGAATTTTATAATAATTTCATTGCAATTTCATTAATCTTTATGACGCGCGAAGTTTTTACAACGTGGAAAACTGAAATTCCCGGCAACGATTATCCTTCACCTGGTTGCCTGTACGATATTTATCTTTGTTAGAACAAAGTCTGTGTAAGATAAAAGAAACATGCCTGGAATTCTACTAAGACGCGCAAAGTTATCTTGCTCGTTTTTTTAATTATTCTTCGAGAATTTTTTCCTGTCTGTAGAAATACGAGCCAAAAGCCAGAACGGCAGACTCGAAAATTAGAGAGTAGATAAACAGGATAACGGAGAAACAGCAAGTGAGAGAACTGTATGTATGTCAGATTTGAAAATAAAATTATACAGTTAATCGCCATGCTTTCGTGTCTTAGAATCTGAGAAAAAAAAAAAAAAGAAAAAAATAGATAGAAGGAACGTATTGACCATTAAACGAAGCGCTATCTATTATGCTACTTACTTAATATGATTACCTTAGATTTCGAGTAATAGTATTAGCAGGTCAGGACGCTGCTTGTACGATGTTGGCAATAAAGCAAATGATAAAACTGTCAGAAACGATCGGGAATGAACATAATTTCCTTAACACACATACCTGTCCAACTGTCCATCCAATATTTTCGCATTAACCCTAACATCGTAAAGCGACCACGATCTAACCGTTAGTCCATCGTAATATCAAACGTTTGCAGCTACGCATGCTTGCGAAAGTGGAAAGTGGAAAGATGCAAGAAACAAAGGACCTTAGTCACTTTATATAAGAAGTCGTCCGCCAAACATGGACTCCCTTCTTCAATCTTTGCAGGATTTCGCGTTCGTCCATGGACCGTTGATATTTTCGCGTTGCATCGGAACATCGAATGGGAGTTGCGTAGAAAATGACGCAGCGACGATTTAAAGAAAACCGCGTAACGACAGATGGAATAAGAAGACGCGACGATAAATTCGACGGGCCGATGCATTTAGAAGGGAAGACGCGTTGAAATATGAGACATATTTTACTCTGCCTTCGATTAAACAGCGTTCCATAGAAATTTACACGCGAGACACGCGCGTCTGTTTCCCGTAAAAAAATGTCCTCGCTGTTTTCTCGAATCAAAGGTCGAGGGAATACGTCGATCGCATGTGGCACGTCAACGAACAGAACGTAGTATCCCCGTTAACCGGCCAGGTCGAATTATTTACTGGGAGTACCGGCTGCTTTTACGGTCCGGATTTCTCTGGCCTTCTCGCGAGTCGCCGGCCCGCTTCAAAAGCGACAATACGTTATGCAAATGAGGGTACGTCAGCGAGATTCTCCCTTCGATTTGCATTAAGCTCGCATTCAGCGTCGCTAAGCACTTTCACCCGTTGAGCTACGAGCGTTGATCGAAACGGCCAACCGGAGCGCAACAAGGATCGAAATCTGATCCACTCAGGAAGAACGTGTCCTGACCTGCCATGCGAACGTTCCACTTTGTTGCGCGAGTCTCGCTTAACCCTTCGATTCGCACGATATCCGGAAAATAAGTCGCGATCGACGAAAGGCAGAAATTCTGTTTCGAATCTTTCGATGCTGTTGTTGCATTGTAGCGCGACTTGAGCTGGCTCGCTACGTAGTTTTCAACTTTGTCGAGACTGGACGTGAGACAAGAGGTCACCAGTTTTTCTATCCCCGCTTCGTAGAATGATGTCGCCTATAGTCTGTCCAACCAGACGAGAGAGACGCGATCGCGTTTCGTTTATGTCTATTCTCTCTTCTCGTTGGACAGGCCACGAAGCGGTATCCAGCGTGAGCGTAACTTCCGAAATTCCGCACGGCGTAACACAATTTCCACTCTTCACGTTGGTTTGCCACAAATTTTACGGTTACTTTTCATCGAACACCTTGTGTTTGCTATTTGAGGAATTACGTCGACGCTGGGTGCCACCTTCGGCGCTCGATTGGCACCGTTCTACGAAGCGGAGACACAAAAATCGATGTCCCGTTATGACAAAGTGTCCGAATAATAGTAAAAACTACGCGGCAAAGTAGTTTAAAGCGCGTAGAACTGGACGAACGTGAAACGTTATGGAGATAAATTTCTGCTTTTCTCTAATAGCCAATCAGAACTTACGTCGAGGATGCGCCTCGTATTTATTCTATAATACGAATAGTCTGCAGCAGTGGTGGCATAGCTTTTTACGCGCCACTGCATTTAAGCAAATTGTGCGAATAATATTTATGGAGCTGCTGATGCGCCGGGCAGTTTTTAACGGGAGGAAAAAATTAATAGAAAATTAATGACACGAGATTTCACAAAGCCCAACTCGCAACTAGGTTGCAGATTTTTTTGCGTTTATGGGGAATTCGAAGGCGCGGAAAGATGTAAAGGATGCGCGTAATACGACAGAATATATGAAATATCGGAAGCATAATAATCTCTGTAATGTGGACAAAGTAGGGTAAAACCTGACACATTTTACGTTTCAACCTACAAAATTTGCTCCTCATCCGTGCAATGATTCTAAACACGGTTCGCGTGAATAATCGGTTAGAGATTAATGATCCTTTGCTTGTAATAATAATTATCGGTAAAAAGTAGATATCCGATATTGTTGCAATAAACAATTAACCTGGTTACTTTCCAGTTCGTTCTTCTTTACGCAAGTGATCAATTCGATTAGCGGAGCCAGTTGCTCCAAAGGCGTATCCGTATTGATAATTAATGATTTTTACATGTTAATTGGAACAATTTTAATACACCTTGGTGATCACACGCGCGTCGAAGAAAAAAGCGTTTTTTTTCCAGATTTTCTAATTAATTCTTATAGAAAACTCTCGCTGCTTCGAACAGCTGAAGTTTCTTATACTTTCATCGTAACGATATTTTTAATTAAAACGCCGTAAAAAATATATTAATGTCAGGTAAAGACGATTGTATCGAGATCGGGACATTTTAGATTCTTGATTAAGGTAGATTATAATAGAAGTGTGTGTGTGTGTCAGCAGACACATGGAAAGAAACGGCGATATTTTGTAACGCGTAATTAAACTTTTGATTAACGTGGCTAGAGAAAAATTAGTGAAAAGTAAGAACGACTGGGAAAGGTAGAGTTTAATTTCTCAAATTCGCTGGAATAGTTGGATTTTAGAGAGTGTACCGTTTGTCTCGCAGCGCGAGTATTTAAACGAGTGCTCTCACTTAGCACCTCGTAAATTTTGAATTGATGCGCAAAAGAAAAAGAAAAAAAAAGTGAAATACCGCTTTCTTAAGCACGCAATCTTGTGGCATTGGCTTTCTTGAAAATTGTTTGTTTCATCTTCCTTCTTCTTCGTTTTTTTTTTTTTTTAATTTCGTTCGCGAATAAAAAGTATACATTTTACAATGACAGGATATTTTGCAACAGTTTAACGGTTTAAATATTCAACACGGAGAAGCTACTTTTATTGCTCTCTTAATAAACGGTCAGGTGCTAATGAAGTGCAGATGAATTTTTTTTAATAAATTAATTTCTAAATATTACTTGAGCGGAATCCTGCTGTCAAGAATTATAGGTACCTTAAGGAGATTTCCAAAAAATTAATTAGCGAGAAATCAGCAAGAAATTGGACGCGAATACTAGACACAGGTATGGCAAACTGGAATATACGATACGGTAACATATTAATTTCACGCGGAAATATAAATATTCAGAGAAACGAGAATATTCAAACTAATAGAATCACGCAACGCACAATAGGCTAGTTACCTTAACCTACAGCATTATACTTTTCGTTCGAATTCTGTTTCGCATACGTACGATTATATCGTCGAACAAACTGCTATTACCATTATTATACCATTATTATTTGAATAGCAGCATGTAACACGGTACGTCGTATGGTAGGCGATCTGGCGCGATCCTCCACGCAACGTGTCAAGGAATTTGGCGTCACGAGGTAAAGAAGAAACAACGTTACATGCTCGATGCAAACAAGCTCGACACACGACGATCGGTGAAAGTGAATTACGATCTCGGCGTCCGCTCGCAAACGTGCTTTCCTCCCGCTTTCAAAAACCCGTAAGAGCCGACGATTAGGCGAACGATCGACCGATCCGTTAGATTTTCTCGCGCTAAACTTTAATTTTAGCCGCGAAACATCGAATAGCCGAGGAAAAGAATTTCCACGTGACTCTACCGCTTTTCACAACGTTCGTACGATTCTGTAATTTAAATCTTATCGATCGATACTTGTTAATCGTTCGATTTTACATTCCTGTATAAAATATTCTTTGCTTCGTTCAGGGGGGAACCGCTGATTTATTTCGCTTTCGTTAGATCTAATCCGAGAAAGGGGACAAACTGGAATCGGTTGTGCCGATCGGCGGCAGTGTTGATAATGGCGACCGATCGTCGCGACGCGGTGGCGTTGCGTGCGCGTGACGGTTGCCGACGAAACGAATAATTGCTGAAAAATTCCTGGTCTCCATCGGCCGCGACCGCCGTGCTATTAATTAACTATAAAACATTCGCGATGGCGAACGTGTCGATCGGCGAACAGTTCTTTCTCGTCCCGACACTGTCAGCCTGTTTTGCACCAATGATCGCGGTTTTTGCGATCGTATCGGGGGCCTCTGATGCTCGACAGAGATGGTCATTCTACGCGAGCACGTAGCTCCAGGTCGGACGAAAATTTTACTGCCACGAAATCCGCGGAGATTCTCTTAATGCTAATCGATGATCGACAGATTCTTATCGGTTACGAGCGTTTAATTCGAACTGTTAGTTACTTGGAAATTATCAAGTTTATTCAAAGAAGCTAATTATATTCAAGTTTCGATACTCTCTACCCTCCAGAAGACCTGTTCTTTCGTTTCAACGAACGTATTTCGAGAATCGAACGATTCTTCGAAACAAGCCTGTATTTCGCTGTAAATGCAACTTGTCATTTGGATGATAATAATTTGCAATTCGAAGCATAAACAAAATGACACGTCATTTACTCAACTTTACGCGCGAGGAAGACGCTGATCTCTAAATTCAATTACACTGTCGTCGATACCGCAGGACATTAAAAAACTGCAGCTTCTAAATCTGTCGACTGGATCGTTTGTCAGCTCGTAACGCATCTCGTATACGTCACTGAAAGATGACTGGCGATCGAGTTAGTTCGTTTCATTTATCAACGGGATGCAAACACGACATAATTCGCCTTTAATACAAGTAGAATAATGCAACATTAAACGAAAGGATTTTTAAGCAAGCAGCCTGTCACATCCGGCGTGTTTGACCATTGACAGAGTACGAGTCGACCGATTTCCCGCAGAAGGTAACAGGTTAAAGTATCAATGACCGTCATTATTCTTAACGATTGCCGCGTTATTTTCAACATCTCGTCCCATCTACCGGAATAACGCAACGTTGTATGTTTAAAAAAGGTTGGAGATTATAAAAAGACGACGAGATATTAAATTGACCGATTTCACGTTCCAAATACCGATGCTACTATTACGCTGCTTAACTGTGCGATCATTCGCGCAACTACCGTTGCAAATTCCAATTTCAAGCGAGATTTTCTTTAAAACTTGCGCGTACAGATATCGTACTTAATGGTGGTTCTTTTTAGGGAATTTTTACATTAGGCCAAACATTAGAGTAGCCTCGCAAAACCGCAAGACCATAATTCACACGGAGTCGAGAACGGTGAAGAATAGCAGCGTTACGAGGCAAAGGCGAAGAAACGAGCTTCGTACGGCGACTTGTTTGTTTCACGGGAACATAAATTTCGTCACGCGTAACTCGACTGCAACTTTGTGTCGTTGCTACTTCGTCTTGGTCACGAATCATTGTGGCTGTTGAATTATGACTCGGATGCAAGTTACGCTCGTTCGAAGATCAAACCTCCGATCGAAGATCGCCGCTCGACTCTTCGACTTTTTCATCGTGTCACAATTACCACGCGCGAAGTGAATCCTACGCATCTTGCGACGATACTCGTCATCCATCGTCGAATATTTTATACGCTGGTTCGTGAATTTACGCGGTAAATTACGACACAATTAACGTAGATTCTATGCGCGATCTTGATTTACGCGGTCAGAAAATACGTTTTCCTAAAAGTTTGTAAAATAATTTGGCAAATTTGAAACTAAATAACTTACTCTATACGCTTATTACCGCTAGCTATTTAGTTTAGGCGACGTTTACACGCGTCACTGCCGTATGAGATACGAATAAAAGTACGTTACGTTGTACTGGTCATCATACGCGTACATGGTTTTTCTTTTATACCGACAAACTTTATTTACGCGATTTTCATTCGCGTCAAACGAATCCACGCGAACCGGATACTCCGCGTAAACCGAGGAACAAGATCGTACGGAAGCAAATGTCGATTTTCTCATCTCGTGTTTCTTCTTCCTTCCTTTTTTTCTTTTTTAATGAAGATAAAAGTTCCTTCTCAATAAACGTACTCACATTTAATTTAGGTTTACGTAGCTACGTGCTGTATACGATCAAACCGTTTGGTAATCACGTTTCTGCTTAATACATAACGATGTTTAGATCGCGTACGAGCAATTAAAACTAACAAACAACCGCAGCCTCGTTTATCCGCCGGCTACTAACGCGGATAGATAAGTATAAACGTATTTATAGACTCGGCTCGCAGATAACGAAATTCCAAATCGCCTAGCTCCCCGGTAACGAGTTGTACTGCCGTGTTACGGATATTACCGTACGTTATTTAAATTTCTGTCTGCAGAATACAGCGAGTTCTTGGCACAACGGAAAAGCCATTGGCGAATTCCTCGCGAATTCCGTTCGTCAACACCACTTCCCTTAACGTTGACTCGCAACTTGCAACGTTAACGCTCGAAGCAGGGTAAAAGAGAAAGGAATCGAGAAACGGTGTAGCGAGAGATCGCTGATTGAAAAATTGCTAATTCGCTTTTCTGGAAATATTAAATCATTCGTTTCACTTTTGAGTAGACATAGATATCTCGTAAAGTATCGATATTGCAATATAAACAAGTACGTTAAGACGAGGATTATCAAAAATTTATCGCGTACCTACATACTTTGTGTATAAATAATTATAGTAAAATTTGCGTCTTTATCTTACTGACAAACAATCTTACTTTTGCAGGTAATATGCGTGCGTTTTTAGTAATTATAAAATTAGCAAATGTAGCATCTGTTAGAGCTAGAGTCGAGAAAGCAGGAGCCAAATGGTCCAACGATAAACTTGGTCGTTATCAGGGCAAGTTACGTACATGTTAAATTAATTTTCACGGAAATCGTAAGAGTATCACGTAAGAGTTAAGTACTTGAGTTAAGAACTGAGAGGGAAAAGCGTCATTCGCCGAAAAATACAGATAGAGTAAACGATGTCCCAAAGCCTCAAACGAAAAATTTTTATTCTATATTTTCGACTTCTTTTTTCGCGTAGAATCACCCCCTTTTCGCTTGTACTGTTCAGTGTACGCGTTAATGCATCAAATTTGTCCTTTTTCAATGCGTTTGTAAGACACTGACCCTCGCGAGGATAACATTTTATAATACGAATGGTATACCAAATTTAGACTTCGTCGATACATCGTTTGATATGGATCAGGTTAATAAAATCGTCGAGAGGGCCGCGTATCGATGATGTTGTACGCAGGTGGTCCGGTTGGCCGATTAATTTCCCAAAGCAGGATGCCTGGAAGACTCGCGCGCCAGGTGGTGAACGAGCAATTAAGCGATGGTAATTTAATCCTTGGCAATTGGGGGTGTCCGTAGGTTTTGTTGGGACTACGTTTTATTTCGAATTCCTAATTCCTAGTCTCGAATTAAAATTTCTATTCCGTTCGAGTATTTCGTATAATTTACGAACAATTTTTATTCTCTCAATTTTTCTCTCTTCTCGTTATTTTCTCCAATCAGAAATTTTCTTTCCAATTGTATTTTTCGTATCGTCGTCGAACTTTATACAACTACTATTGCGTATATACAATTTTTTAACAGAAAGTCGGCCAACTTTGTTGGAGAATCCATCGAAACGACAACAATCCGCATTCTGGAGCATCTCGATGCGATTTTCAGAACAATACGATTCAGAGGCATCCAGTCGGACGTTCGTGCACGCACATCCTCGAGCATACATAATTAATCACGTGTGCCTAAATAACAGGATTACGCAGACGCGACTAATTCGAACGTACAACGACTCCGTGAATTCGTCGTTCAAACATGGTCGTTCGGTTTATCGCTGCTTTTTACAATTACAACTTTTCTCGTTTCTTTCCCCTTTTTTCTTTTCCCCCTTTTCTCTGCTCGTAGAAGATTTGCAACGGTCGGAACGTCGTAAACTTAAACAGGAGAAAGTAATGCCTAGTCATTTATCCAGGCGATTAAACGCTTTAACTCGCCACAGACGTCTCGGTTTCGAGAGATGAAAATCGATAAGGATATGAATTATTATTTTCAGCTTGAGGCGACCGACGGGTACTTTGAATATTATCGACGACCTCGGCTCGTGGGATTTTTTGCTATCGAAAAAGCAGTTTCGAATACTTGTAACTCGTGCAGCAAAAAAGAGAATTATTTATATTCCTTTTCCAGATTTTTAAAGTATAAACGTATTTTGTCCCGTTTTTGCTTTTCAAAGTTTTCATGCTCTTGTATCAAGTTTTTAACGTCATCGCGTTCCATCGTGATACATTTTACAACGAGATCGATGTTGTTGTTAAATACCAGACGCGTATGTTAAGTTTCGTGTCTGTTGGAAACAAAGTTCAATTTTATTTATCCGTCACGCGATATAAACTCGGTCATCGAACGAATCATCGCCGATTCACATCGTCACAGAGCGGTAAAATTTCAACCTAACGTCAAATTAATTCGCACAATCCATACGATGCTAATACCGTCGCATGTCTTAATAACTTGCGTCGGATCTTCGTATCCTTCGTACTTTAACATACGAGAAGAAATTGAATCTGGATGTCCGCGTCAAACAGTGTCTCCGTCACGTTTATCGAGCTGAATAAAAAAGTGAAACAGGCGGACGAAGAGGCTCGCCCGCGAGAAAGAAGAAAAAGAAGACGAACAATCGAGCGAGGACAATGTCTGCCTGTTTTTGGCCGGGCCACGGTCGGAAACTATGGAATAAAAATTCCTCGCACGGTTTCCTGGGAAACGAAAGCAAAATAACAAGTTCATCCGAATTCCACGGGCAGGCTGAAACGAAAACCGACCCCAACCCCGAGCCAGCCGCAATAAAAGTCTCGGCAATACGACGTAAACGCCATTTTTGGAATTCGAATTTGTTCGTTTCGCGTTTCGGTTAGCAGAGACACCTTTGGTTCGGATAAAACGTGATTTTCTCGTTCTTTGCGAAATAAGTTAGAATCACCGCCATAGCCAGTTTCTGACACTCTAACGGAGTTTTATAAATCGCCAGTTTATTTGCTCAGCTACTTTGCCCTATCGTTTCGCGTTGTTTCCTTCTTTTCTTTTTTGACACGATCGCTCGTAAAGAAAGGGAGAAACGGCAATGGTAGAATCACTCTGGCCGAGCTTGTTTGTTTCTCGCGAAATCGACGGCGATGGTATTTTTGGAATCTGATTTGTAGAATTATCTGGAATAATCTTGGGGCCCGTTTATCCGATTTTAACGCTTCGACTACTGTTGGCGCCTAAAGGCGCCTGGTAAATTCGCGCTTGCGATACTGTAGGCGCCTATAGGCGCTCGGAAAATTTTATCGACTTTTAGTTCCAGCAAATCTCGTTTGAACCAGATGTAAGCGAATGTTGATTCAACAATTGGATATTCCTCTAGTCATATATTATTTAAAATACGTTTATTCTCCAGTTGTTTCTTTTTATATCCTTAAAATGAAAAATTGGTTCGCGTTCCGATTCCGTGGAAATGGAAACGAAAAGAAGTACGCGAGACAATTACGATATATTTCTCGTATTATTTTATTTCCTCGTTACATTACCGCGCTGTTGTTAATTAATCTATTCACACTCGTTGTTAGTTCCTATCTACCCTATCAAACGTGGACACCGCGACTATTGGCAATTACACTTGTCGCTTCTAAAAAGAAAAGCCATGCGAAAGCACGCGCGCAACGAGTACAAGTAATACGAGTATACCGTACGCACGAAGCTGCGGTAATTCTCCGAATCATCTTCGATGTTCTTCCCCGTGCATTCGTCAAGTCCATTAAAAAGGAGCGAAAAAGAAGAAAGCTGCGAACAAGAGTGGCCAATAAAACGAACGACCCATACGTCCATATACATATTCATGTAGCTTTTCTTTCCTCCTCTTTTTTCTTCTTGCGAGTATCTTCGACAACGTTGCACGTTTCACGAGATCGAAACTTGAATTTCATCCTCGGCTCGGTAAAGACGTCTTCGCTAATGACCCTAATCGTTTTATTGTCGCGATAAATTCCACCGAAACACGACTTTCAGCCGTGCCACGACGATTCGTAGGTGGCCGCTTCAGGTTGTATTCCATTACGCTGCTATTAAACGCTACTATCTGTCAGTAAGTACGTAGTTCTCTCCTGTCCGCTGCTAAATTATTGCTGATATTGGCAAATATTTAGTGTATATATATGTCGGAGATGAGGGGACATCGGGGCCATCCTTTTGGAATTTTTGGGAAGATCCCCGATGCTTTGGACTAGACTATTTATTATAGCAGTACTTAAATGATAACACTTAGAAGTAGTTGCTATGATTCGATCCGATTACGTTTGCCCGAGATTTGTGACAGTGGGCTTACGTTCGAGGTGACGCAACTGGTCGCTGAACGTAGCCACGATCACGGGATGGACGTTTTTACCCAACAGAGAAGTGCCAATATTGTGGGACACACGTTGTATTAACAGTCAAACCCCGGGCAGGAGAAATGTCAGCTCTACGCGGGTCTGCCTAGCAACGGCGGCTGCAATTTTGTTGGTATCCCCGACCAATATGCAACGAACGAACGCGATCGTAGGGAGAGGAAAGTTTTCATCAGTCTTTTATTCTTGCGATTTCCTTGGACAGTTTCACATCGTCTTTATGTGCATTATTATAGCGAGCGTCACAGCGAACGTTACCTTGTGCTTCAAAATATATTCTACGTTTAACGTAAGAGTTACCTCGTTGACCGTGGATTCATTGACCTAAGATCATTGTCATTAACATCTCGAGTGTCTAATCACCACGGTTATTTGTCAAACTCTGTAAAAATCATATTTATGCCAGTAAATGTAATCTCTATTGTATAACAACGATGGCCAGTCCAAGTGAAAATTCGTCAGGGAAATTCGAAATATATTCGAATATATATAGGCGGATATATATGATGGACGTTTTACTGAATTTATGGATGCAGTTTAATCTCACTGTGTTTACGAACCGCGGTATACGTCGAGTTGACGAAGTCGATGATATCGATGAGCGATGGAAGGATTATCGGGATGGTTGCACCCCGCGGCGAGACACAGCCTACCGAAGCGTACTTATTACGCTTCGTTTCGTTCGCATTGTCCGATTTAATCTGCGAAAAGCTTCCAATTTGTACGAGAGCAAAACAATGCGCCCAGGGGGGCCCAACAATACGGCCATTTGCACGCGCCGTTTACTACGGGGGCGAAGATTCAATTTGACTGTATCAGCTACGAGAGAAGCATCGCTGAGAGGTTGAGAGGAGAAATTAGCCCGATCTGTCATTCAGTTTAGTCGATCCAAATTTATTCATCGAGTTTCTACGTACGTACGATTTTAAGGAACGACGGCGAAACGTTATTGGATTCGCGTGTTGGCGCGTCTCTTGCTGATATTTACGTACCATCTGATACGTTTAGAGAAATTAAGAACGGTACGCGTTATATTCACTTAAATTATTCACTGTACGCTGTTAAATCGCTCGGTATGCGTCGTTACGATTCATTAAGAATAATATTTCTCTCTGCTATGCAAATTTTAGCACACATACTACGGTGTATATCGGCTTGATTATCTTGACGTGTAAAGTTAATACGTTATCCGATGCAGACGAGATAATACAATTTAAATGGAAGTACACAGGTGAACACGACTTATCCATCTTTAATTCTATTTTTATGTCAAATAGGAAACTGTCTCATTTACCATAATGAGGAATATCTTTCTGCCTATCTGATTAGCGAAATAATTAAACTGGTCGATCTATAAAAACCAGGATCGATTCTCGTGCTTGTCGTCATTGGATCGTAATTATAAGCGTAGTTACACGCGAATCCACTATCTTTTAGCCGCGTTCTTTTTTTACCAATTTCAGCTTTTAGCAAGATGATGACCATTTGCATATTTTATTGGCTGAATTCTGCGACTTGATGAAACGTCGATTATCATCATCATTATTATTATTATTATTATTATTACTACTATTATTATTATCGGGTGACAGTTTAACCGAACTAAACCGTCGATGTATGAGAATAAAAAGTGGAGGTTTTACAGGCTCTTCTACGTGCGACGGGCCTGTAAAATTCAAAGAAGCTCGACAGAGAACTCTGAGAGAACAGTTCGGCTTGGTGCACGTACTCTACCTACGGTTATGACACCGGTGCACGCAAGCACGCGTGTATCCCTTGGACAACACGCAGGCCACGTTGTAAATGTAACGCGGCGACCACGGCTCTCTTATAGGTGAACCACTCGCCGGCTATCAACCTGGCAAATGTCAGAGTATGCCAGGCCAGGGTGGTAGAACCTGTCTTGTTACCTACACACACGCACGCACGGCACAGCTTTCCGGTGGAAAGTTATTAGACGAATCGGCAGGTAGAGCAAACTCGGCTATGGAAGAAGTGGTACAGGCGAAATTCGACGAACGCTGAAGGTCTTTGTCTTGGTCTTTGAGGTAAACGCGTATCGAATATTAATCGTTGTGTATTTTTCATGGAGATTTTTCGATTTAGACGGACTTTGAATTGTATCAAGCCATTCAATAAATTAGCGTCGTTCGTTGCCTTGGTATATTCGACACATCGATATTGGAAATAACGTTCGAACGAAACCTTGAGATGCTGCGACAAAGCGTATTTTGGTTTCGTATACCGATAATTTAATACGCGCGTAAGTATATTCAAAATACGTGGAATGATATGAAAATTTCCGATACACCAAATTACGAAATTTAGTAAGTTTCAAACTGTGATGACTTTGAAACTGGCCATGGAACCGTCCATACCATAGATCAGAAATAGCAATGTAATAATTTCGTAAGTGATCAACGCGAAAGTTTCTCAAGCGACAAAATTCTTTTGAAAGCGACTCGGATGGCG
Source organism: Bombus affinis (assembly GCF_024516045.1). NCBI lineage: Eukaryota > Metazoa > Arthropoda > Insecta > Hymenoptera > Apidae > Bombus > Bombus affinis. The sequence goes on from NC_066345.1 coordinate 15,402,703, forward strand.
GGGTTCGCTCGTCGAGGTTCATAAATTATTAATGCGCTATTTTTAACAACAGTTTGTATTTCGAACGTATGCTTAGAACGTTTGGATACAGGTTTTGCTTAAATATACGCCAGAAATAGCCAGAGTAATATCGCATCCAAGTATTTCAATGTTATCCGTGTAAACCTGGGTATACCGGCGTCACCTGTTCCGTAATTAAAATTGTCTGTCCGTTTCGACTTTCACGTATCTTTTTTTTTCGTTATCTATCTTCTCATTTGTATCGTGTCCGGAGGACGTTGTTCACGCGACGAAGAAGCTCAGGCCAAGTGATCGCTGTAAAAGATCTCGCAACTGTGAAATTTCTCTCCGCTTGCCAATTATAAAGGTAAAGGCAGAGAAAAGGAAAAGAGAAAAGGAAAATAATATCCAGGAAATAGCGGATCGATAAGTGGAAGTCGATTCGACATTTCACGACGCTTGTCTAGACAATAATCTTGGAAACGTTGACCGGTTTTAAACTTGATTTTGCTACCGGATTGGGTAGACTAATGTGTTCGATTTCATTTGGAGCAACAGGTTTACGGCTTACCTGTATTATTACGAGGTTTTCAGAAATGTTCAAATACCTTGGCGAGCCACTGCCTGCAAAAAGGCAACATCGTCTGCACAATAAACGAATATGAGTCGAACTCGATTGGTCAACGGTTTCCATCAATTTCTAGTCGCCTTCTGAAAATACGTTTAGCCTGCGTGAGTCACCATTTTCTAGCGGAATGTTAACTAACGGTAAGCGCGGTGTATTACGGAAAAAAACATGGACTCGTCGGCGTCGATCGGTGTGCATGCTCCAGTAGCGACTTATTTTTAGTGATACATATTCATCCACGAGGGCAGAGCCGAGCTTTTTATAAACTAATCCGAAGGCCTTATAAATTAATCGCTTCTTGCTATTCCAACCTCTCTCTCTCTCTCTTATCTTAATAGTTTCGAAGAGGGAGCCTCGACAACTCGAACCTCTTTTCCTTGCTTTTGTTTATTCTTTTCTCTAAACTTTTTTCTGTACACCGAACGACGTTGGAATTTTACACTGAACGAACATTTGGAGGATTCTGCTTTTTGTTAAATTCGTGGTTTCACAGGGACGACGTTGGAACGACCAGGCCGCAGAATATTACAAGTCTGAAATATCAGTGGAAATTTACCCGACGCTAAGCTAAACAAACAACACCAACAGGCAGGAAACTTTAGCTTAATCGATCGTTTAAAGTGTCAGTTTGGTATTTTAATCTTAAACGCGTAGACTCGAGAGAAAAATAAACTTCCATCAAAGTAAACAACTGACCGAAGCTTAAGGATGTGTGCTATCTTGGAAGCCTAAAAAAAATAGGGTAAATTTACCATTTTTTTTTTTTTTTTCACCTCGAAGTATTCGGCGTAGGATCAAGATTTTTATAGGAAACTACGAGCAACGCCTTAATTTTGCGTTCATATTCTTTTTACCAATGCAACCTTCCAAAATGGCGAAATGGTTCAACGTTATCTGACTCCATTTCGAGCTATAGCTCGTTTGCTTGCATCAGCGGCAAATGTGACTGCAATGTAAGGAAGTACACAATTTTTCCGCGAGCTTGAACGAAGATAGATTATCTTCAGTGTAGCGTAGGATTCTTTAAAAAATTATGGAGTAGAAGGAGACGGTGGCTCGTTGAAGGCAAAACTTTACTTGTCGCTGAAAAAAGTGAACTTGGAACGTCTGTACAAATGTAACGGATTGAGATAACAGGAAAATTATAGGCCACATTGCAGATAGTCTATTTCTGTTTAGGCTAGCACAAAATTGTTTTACTTTTTACATTCCAGTCACATTTGCCGCTGAGTGCAAGCAAGATTTAGCTGGATATGGAGCCAGATAGTGTCGTACCACTGTGCCATTTTGTAATTTTATGCGATAAAAAAGATACTAGTCCAGTGTTAAGACGTTGCTTTTTTAAAATTTCCTACAGAAACCTTCATCTTTTACCAAATATTTGTAGGCGAAGGAAGATGGTAGATTCGCTTTTTCTTTCCTTCTTTTCTTTGTTTCTTTTTAATCTTCAGAATCGCATATCACCTTAACGTGGAAATCCTAAGTGACAGGAATTCCTTCGACACAGACTACCAAAAATTCGGTTGCCACCTGCGCCAAGTTGAAAACCACCTTCCTAAACCTGTTTAAAGCCTCGACAAAGTCTGAACGCGATAATCATCGCTAGACGATACCGAGCTGAAAGAAAGAGTCTCAGGTAACCCTTTGGTAATTTACGGACTTCTCTGGAGGAAAGCTCGAGACAAGTTGTAAGTGGCGAGAAACGTTGATGTACGAGATTTCGGGAGGTGTTACGGTTGAAATACAGTGTAATAAAATCTCTTATCGAGAAATCTGAGAAAATTTGCTTTGAATTCTCTTCGCGCCGAGATAGCCATTTATATCAAGCGATTTACCGCGATAAAACTGGGACAAAGACCAGCAGGATGGAAGGAAAAATGAAATCAAATTTTTGGAAAAGTATACGCGACCCCTTCAATCCGTATGCTCGAAAGTATCATACGAAATCGTATAAAATGATGGAACGTAATTACGCAATTTTACGATTGTTCGTCTTTATATTTCCACATGGCGATATTTTTGAAGAAATCGAAGCTGCTCGAATGTTTACAATTTTCCAAGATCACAACATTAGAATTCCACGAATGCTAAATTCGAAATTTTATTGATCGTCGTCTATGGCGGAACATCGTATTGCGATGAGGAAATCGTTTATTAGCAATGCGTAGGTTATATACGTCTACGCGTCAAATTGAAACGTTGCACAGTCACGATAGTGGCAATTAAAAAAGGTGTTATGAAATGAAGAATATTAGGAATTTCCAATTTTACTTCACGAATCCACCGCTTAATAACTTTACCATTTTATGGTTATTCGATCTTACCATTATACAACGCTATACTTTTACAAATTGAACATTTTATTCAAAGTCTATTATTTTTTTCAACTTTGCAACTTGCTCTTCGCTGTCTTAAAATCCCAAATTTTATTCCTTCTGTCATCCGTACGAGGCTATCAACATATCCTACGGTGATGAGGAAATCGCGCCTCAACCGATAGCAACGGATCTGTTCGTTGCTGTCAAGACTAGCGACGCGTGGCAATTAAGTGGAAAATTAATCGGTCTTCCGAATGGAAAAGGCGTTACGCGCGGTATTTTGCCCGCCTTATGTAACGAGTATCGCCAGTCGAGTTCTCAAGCATAGGCGGCCTCCGGCAAAATTGCCAGTGGAACTTACTATCGTCGCGGTTTATTCGGCTTCGGGAATAACCCTAATACGCTAACACAAGCGTTACCGGTATATCCGGTTTACTAGCTTCTGAATTAACTTCTCTGAATTTCATTTCTGTCACAGACCTTTGCCAACTGGATCGGAACTTGCGTCGATCAGCCGCGTTCTTCAACTAGTTTCCTAATTATATCGCTTAGTTTATCGACCAGTTTTATGTCTATATCGGGCAAATTAGGGAAATTTGTTGCTTCGATTTCTTTCTTTGCCTTTCTTCGGTGTAGCTGATTGCGAACCTTGTTCGCCATCAATGCGTTAACCGCGACCAATCTGAGTCTCTCGGAAGCGAAACTGGCCGATTCGATTGCGTACGAAGTTCTCGATTTCGCTAATTTCCGCTGGCTACGTAATTAATATTCGACGCGTGGAAAATTCAAGGAGTGGTGGCTGTACCCGTGAATTTCGCTTATTACGGAAAGATCGTGTAAGTAATTAATAAGCAAATTTCAAGGGAAATTTCGAGAAATAATTGCCATTTCTCTACCGTATTTCAATTTACGGAGTTGATCAACGTGGCTTCTGACCGCCTTATACCTTCCTCGTTCAACTCCTCATAACTGGAATTCCTTTTTTTAGTCGACTGATTACGGGCGCATTAACTAACCAGCAATGGGTTATTCGTAACTTGGTTGAAATTATTATATAAATTTTATAATCTCTTTAACAACCGTATCCGCCATTATAGTGGATTATTCGTGACTCGGTTGAAATTACTATTTATGCGTATCTTCTTGTGTGTACAATTAAAGTAATATTATTAGTGAAATACAAGTCAGCAGTCATAAACTGCCAGTGTTAATAGATTTCCGTGTATAACTGTAACGTGTTCGGTAAGACATCAAATGAGACTTTGCAAGGGAATTTTACAATCGCCACAATATCATAGAAATCGCCTAATCGCTCAATTTATTTAAAGAGAATATTTTTCGCTCGTTTGGTGATTTCTTTAAAACTTGGATCGACTGTCACGCAGATTACAGACTTGATAAAAGATACGATTAATTGCTGCAACTTCGTAACATTTTTCCATAGGAACTTTTATCCGTATAACTTATTAAGTCACGTGTATGTATAATTAATAAAGTTTCTTCTAAATGAAAATATCTTGTATACGGATAATTCATTGCAACATATGGCTGTCGCAATAACCTGTTGGGTGTTTGGAAAAAACTGTAATAATAATATCTTTCCTGTTATACTATTCAAATCATGAGGTATAGTTTCCATTAGAAGTTATGTTAATTCGACGACGTTTAATTTGGTCAGGTTTAAAATTCAGCCGCGAAATATGAAATTATCGATGGAACGACGCACTGGATGATTCACCGAATTTAAACTGCCTCGTTGATGAATTTTTTTTTTCTTTTTTTTTACCCTACTGTAAATGAGATCAGTAGCGAAGAATGAATAGGTGGTTGTGTCGCAATAATTAATTTGTTGCCGTCATAAATTTCACGTATAAGTGTGTGGAAATAGTCGCAGAAAAAGATGGCATTTTTACATTTCAATAGGATTAAGACGTTATAAATGATCATAAATTGATTTATCATGTAAGTACGCTTAATGTTTACCGATTATCCTGTTTACATTCTTCAGTCATTATCTATGTTTCTGCAACTTGCATATGTATGTACACGTCAGTCTGTCTACGAGCTCTATTACCACACCCATGAAGAATAAATTTCGTTACTCTGATTATTCAATGATTAAACATGCATATAGATTGACAACTGACATTATTATTTCTAGAAATATAAATTGCCAACATCATTATCATTCTTGGAAATATAGCGCTATTTAATAGGAATTTATCGTTGTTAATTCGATATAGATCACTGATAATAATGTTTAGAACAATATGACCTGCTAAAAATCTCGGTAATTCATTAAATTAGATTATAACGACACGATTAATAAGATTAAATTACTAATTATAACGAGCGTCAACAAATTCAAAGCTCGATTTATCAAAACGACTCGAGGACTAAATTTCGCCTCACGAAATTACGAAATCTAATCCTAAATAAGTCTAATTCCTCATCCAGTCACAACTTTCATTAACCATCTCCCGAATAAAAGGCGAACGTCAAAATTCCCTCGCCTAAAGCCTACCCATCCTTATCCGTCACCACTCATCATCACGTCAGCTAAAATGCTGTTCCATGATGCTCGTTCCTTCTTTGTTTTATCTCCCTCCCTCTCTCTCTCTCTCTCTCTCTCTCTCTCTTTTTATTCGTTTTATTTCGCCGGCGAAAAGCGGTTCTCTAATTGGAACAAAATTCTTTTTCGTCGTGGCGTGGAAATTACGGGGCCAGAGAGGCCTCGAACATCGTTACCGTGTCCCAGATATTTCCTGGTTAGAGCCACCACGTCGAACGCTTCGACGCACGATGCTTGTACGCGGCGATCCCACGCTTGAAGATTCGTATCTACGTCTCGTTTGGTGGTTTTCCTTTGTTTTGGCTGGCATCGGCCAACTTCCTGCCGTTTTCTATTCCCCGGGCCACGCGTATTACGCAGCCTTCCTTCTTTTTCCTTTTTCTCTTCTCTCTCTCTCTCTCTCTCTCTCTCTCTCTCTCTTTCTCTTTCTCTTCATCTCTGTCTCTATCGAGCGCGTGGATACGAACAAGAGTACAAGACCGGAGACATTGTACTTGCGCGACGACGTTTCCCAAGTCGAGTTTGGCCTTATTAGTCGGAATTCTAACCTACTTCTCTTCTTTTCTTTCTTCTTTTCTACAATTCGCGTATCGATTTTTATCGTTGGAAGAAAGTTCGGCGATTACTCGCGAGTTCCTGGTTGCGGTGATTCGTCCGTTCACGTCTGGATTCATAGAAGACGACAATCCAGGATTACTGGAGATTCGCTCGGCAGGGCCAAGCCAACGCGATTCGAACGTTGGTTATTACTATCCAATAACGCGCGATGTTTTTATTTTCCCCGTTTCTTTCTCTTTATCGAGAGCCAGGTAGAACGCGGCACCTTTGTCCGTGTTTCTTTTTCTTTTATACCGGGTAGTCGATGGGATGGTTGATGTTGCTGTTACAATGTAGCTGATGGCGGGTTAGCTGTGGTTTTATGATAGAGAAGGGGAACTCTGATGGCTGGGTTAAGAACAGACTCAGTGGTGTAGCGATGTGCAAAAGTATCGGATTGGAGGGTTGAACTGTACTTTGCAACAACGATAGACCGACGTTCCTTCTGTATGAAGTCGTACGATACTAATTAACCCTCTCGTACGAGTAGCCAACAGCTGGCGTATTATTCCTGCAACTTGTTGCGCGCTTAAACCATCGAGCACAAGAGTTAAGCTATTCTTCCAGTCCAAATATCTCTCTGACCGATTGTACTTGTTTCGACAAAAGAGTAATCAGATTCGTAATAAGAATTCAGCGGTGCATGCAGCCATCAGCCTCTACCGGACCATTGTTGGTCTTGCAGTGATCAACGCCCTCGCTACAGGCGTTTCTTTCTCGACGCTTCTTGCCTGATCTTCGATTAAAACCCGTTACCGTTAGTCGACGTTAGAAACTTGGTCGCCGTTTTATTTTTCATGCTCGAACGAAAGAACTCCCGCCGCTCTTTTCGGCCATAGTGGTCCAGTGAACATGATACACGGTTTCCGAAGGGATCACGAAGGTCATTAATATCCAGAGGGTTCAATGGCCTGGAACGTGGTACAGCAGCTTCCTCAACGGTGATACAATCCTCGAAAGAATTAGGGGGTCGCTTACCTGCGTCCACGATAAAAAGCGTTCCCCTAATTCTGTCGAACAAAAGGCTGGAAACGTTACTTCTTCGAATCGGTCCTCGAATCGTATCGTTTATGGCACGTAAACAGTAAAATATCGTTTCTCTACGCGATTTAAAGCGAACACCTGTCATTTTGAAATGTTTTTTTTCCTCCGAGGTTCCTATTTTAGCATAAAAATCCTATTGAAGGGCGCCGCGAGACAACGGTCATGCGCCATCGTAAGGTAATACGCCGTGAAACGATGTAACACGCTGTTGCTCGTGGAGCCGCTGAAATCGGATGATGTAATTTTCGATGGAACGCCGAAGAACGGTGATTTCTGATCGGGATATCCAAGAATTTCACGCCAACCATTCGATATGATTCGTAAAGAAAAATAGAAGAGGATATTTGAACTTATTGTAACAAAGTTAAGTATTTGTTCTTATGGTAAAGAAATAATGGTAGCGTAAGTTCATAACATTACCGACAATAAGCATTTAGCAAGTAAAATTAATGGTCGAGTTACCAAGAAGAAATAGTTTCTTGACGAATAATAATATTGGTAAATTTGATCGGTTCTTTCCTTATAATTACTTCCTCCTGATGAGTATCGCGTAATTATTCTTTGTCAAAATAAAAACTATAACTTGGATAATAACAGCATTATGTACGATGACTATCCTTTCCAAATCTTCGTTACCATGCCACCGGCAAAATCAACCTTGCCCATTTTCTCTTCCGTCGTGAATAGACAAAGAAGCAATTGTCTTCATCCGAAAACAAAGGCATCGCTGTCCTTCCTATCGCTAAACTCTCTATTGAACTAACCGAAGGCTCTCGAGATCCGTTAAGTTACAAGCAAATATAATTAAATTCTAATTAATTAGGATTTCTGTAACTCGGTGCGATCATTAGCGACATTAATAAGCCAGAATGGTAATGGCAGAAATGATCAATGAAACGAATGCTTTGCGCTCTCTGTCGAATCGATAATGACCGTAGGAATTGTTGAAGTTGTAAGCAAACGGAATTAAATTACGACTGATCGTTGCTCGAGTGTTGCAATTATCAAAAACTCGAACAAATTACCAACCACTCGGATAAATTGTTAAACGCTGAAAATGTGATATTCAAAATACTACATAAATGACGAATAAAATTAACCTGCACGCGTAATATTTAACGAGAATAAATTTATATTATTACGATTTAGTAACGTCGTTGACAGAGCTCTGCTCTTCTTCCACAGCTGCTTTTTTAATTTGCTCTATTTTATAACGATCGATATCGCGCACATTGCCAAGAACCAACAGTTTCGTCGCTACTCTGTCACGGTGTACGTTGACTTTGACGTTCCACGTCGTGGCTGTCGAATACTCGCAACGGCATATCCATATGGCAGCATTATGAACACATCATCCTGATTGTCAAATCGTGTACACGTCGAAACAGATGTTAATTCAGCAAGTATCGAAGTACAACTAAATTTATTGTTCCATACGTACACGCTTTATAGTTCTCGCTACGATTTAATTTTTAGAATTTCCCATAACGTGGAACGTGTTGGAAGAATCGCCCCCACAAGCGTTTTCAACGCGTTCAGGCAGAGTAAATGCCAAGTCGAATATTAATTCAACGAGTACAGTGAAATATTTATTGAAAATTGATAAAATTTATTGTTTATAGCTCCCGTTAGAACAATCCGATTTTTAATCATTTTCCATGGTGTGAAACGTTTCGAAACAATCGCCTACGTGCGTGGTTGGCTAATTAAAGCGAGTATCGCGAATGTTTTTTCCACGCTCCATCAGTTTTCCTGTCGGTGTACGCCGTACAATCGTTAGCTTTCCCAGTGCGAGTGATATGTAGTCTTCCATCGAGCGTACCCTTGCCAGTGTTTTTTTTTTATTTTTTATTATCAAGAAGTGCGCGTATTATTGGTCCATTTGTTTGTCAGTTGTTTGAAATAAATGTCTTAAATCGATAGGAAAAATGTGGTCGTTCTCTCGCGAGAAACTTCGAATCAAAATGACACGCTCTCGTTTACGAGTATTGGTACATCTGCTGATTATTAAGGGAATAATTCATCAGAATTATGTATTCGTTTTTTTCTCTTTTTTTATATATGTAACATGAGGTCCCAAGAAGGTGAATCATAGATGAAATAAATAAACGAAGGAAGAAGATTTTTTCTAGAAAAAGGAATCATTGATTCTTACGAAATCAACTACACAATTACGTAAATTATTAGTAGCAGGAAATTCATTTAAACTTAGTTTGTCAAAACATTTATGAAATACGCAGAAACGAAGGATGGCAAATACAATGGAAAATGTGATAATGGCGATAACGAAACGAATCAATTCAACGAATAAGAAAAGGTTTAATCCCTCAAGCACGTTATTTATCGATAATTACATCGGATTTGGCCTTGTGATTTTTTTACGTTTGAGGGATCGATCTACGTAAATGTACGAACGCTTGATAGAATAATTTTGTTATTCTTCTTTTTCTTTTATTTTCTATTCTTATTTTATACGTGATCCGGTACAGCGAGCAGAAACAGGATTTCCTCGCTATTGCAAAACAGCCACGCGATTTCAATTATTTCGCGTTCCATCCGAATGCAACGATTAAAAAACCTTCAATCAGCAACTTGAATAAAATCAGCCAATAAGCAGATACAGGATATCTCATGGAAGAGGCATCGTTCCAGGAAAGCAGCAACTTTGTTATACGCTCGTGTGTCACTGATTTCTCTCCATTCCCTTGCATCCCGTTGCATGCAATCGTCCGAGCCCGAAATCGTTACCGGCATACATAAAACATGAATTTCGATACAGGCTGCATCATTAGTCGTCTCGCGGCGCAGCATCGATACCGGGCCTCGTTATTGGCCGCGCATCTTCGCTCGCTGGTTCCGCTTGTCCCCGATAATAATTGACGACTTTATGCCCAATACAAACACTGTCCGATAAACTTCGATATCGGTGGTCCCGTTCATCCTCCTTAACGTTATCTCGTCCGGGTAATCTCGATACGCGTGTCCGCGTGGGCGTATCCGTTACGTTCCGCAATCTCCAGACCGTACTACTGATTTCACGATGAAAATAAAAATACCTCGAATATCCATCAGATGGAAGAGATCATCGGTAGACAGATGGATAGATAGGTTTCTCTTTACCGAGACAGTTACGAAGGTATGTAATCTATTTTAATAAAAGTAGCATTTTTATAGGCTGCATTTTCAGCAAGACTTTGGCGATCGTTTAGAGAGCTACCGACATCCTGGATTTCGACGATGTTTCGATAATATCGTAGAAGACGATATTTTGAGTGACTTTTCCCTTGGCGCGTAACCGGCGATCGGACTCAGTTCCCGAGATATTTGCAACAACCGTCAGCACCGCTACGGTGAAAACGTCTACGATAATCGCGTGTCCGTGACGGCGTACGGGCTGCTATTGATTGGTACAGAAACTATAAATTGTAAACGATAGGAATTAGATTTGTTAGGCGATATTTTATCCGGCTTTTATTTTGTACGCTGTGACCGAGCCGCAATGATCGACGACAGAATCCACCGTAGTGGCGGTGGTGTCGACAGCTTCTGGCAAATATCTTTGGAACTCTGAAAATATCGATCTCCGCGATGTATTACTAGGTTGGCAACTAAGTGATTGCGGATTTTGTTATCAGATGATAATGACAAAACCCGCGATCACTTAGTTGCCAATCCAATCCAATAGAAAGTCTTGGAAATTAAATGATCGTATCAAAGTATCACGTTTATTCGTTGACGTTTTAGGAAGACTTTCGTGAATAACTATATATTACGTTTTAGTCTGTAATGTGCATGCACGATAATTAAGCAAATGTATTCTGCAAAATTATTGCGACAGTCAACGCCAGCGAATACCAACAACTTTCTCACGAGTCCCAATTATAGAGAAATTTTCTCTATCTAAAATCGGAAAATTGATTATAACTGGACACTTTGTATGTGCGTGGAAAGCCGTAAAGCACGACAGACGAATCGCGAGAAGGACTTTTCGTCGCTGTTGAAAATTTCTCGATGCAAGTGCCGATTCTTTACGACACTGCGCCTATGTGAGCGTAGGATGTTAACGTGACTGCCGCAACAAGTTGAATAACCGAAACAAGTTAAATGATTCTGCAACATATCGATGCACTTTGGCGAAAAGAACTATCGACATTTAAGAATCGCGCGGACGTTCGTAGGAAAATCTCGTAACGCAATCTGGTCGTACAACTTCGGCGCGAGCATTTTTATGGAAACTTAAAACCTCGCCGTATGAACATGAAAACGAGATGAAGACATTTTCTGTCTACACAGAGTCTAAAATCGAGTTTGAAGGGAATCTGATAGAGTAAAGTTGTAAACGGTGTGCACAGAGTTCTATTGCCTGTTCATATATTTTTTTTTTTCTATTTCAAGCATCGATAAGGCAATTACTTGTACATTTCAATTAAAGCTACTTTTATTAGTCGGTTTTACGTTTATTTTACGTTTATCGCGTTATGTTTATTTACGCGTATACTTTACTCCGTGTAATATACGAAGCGCCTGTTCTCTACGACTGACTATAAACGTATTTCTGCTTTTAGCAACTATATTTCTACCTTTTATTATCTCGTTGTACTTAAAACTGCAGAACCACGAAGAACGTGAAGTTTACTGGGAGCTCCGTCAGGATATAATACGACTTAGCAACTCTTCCAATTTTATATAATAAATAAATACGTAAAGATTCACGGCCTGGTAATAACTGGATACATAAACTGTGACTAAGTATATACAAACATAAAATGGTAAAAAATTAATCGCTAATATAGAAACTAAGACGACGACCCAGATGTAACCCTATCGACGTATAAGTCGTATTTTTCTCGTCTCGTCTCTTGTTACGCGCTGGAATTATAATCCCATCGATTTCCATCGGAATGAAATTATAATGCACGAGTTACGATAGCTTACCACGGAATCGCCGTTGTATAATTCTCTGAAAGATGGCAAGAATCTCCGCCTTGTGTTCATCGGTGATAGAGAATGCGTTACAAACAGCTGTAAAATAATTCGAAAGCTGATAAAATAGCTGATAAACGTTGCGAGATAACGGGAATTCCACGTAACGTGATATCGTACTTATGCCGCGTGTCCAATATTCAGCAACGTCCCTCTCTGTACGTCTACGATTAGGAAGTCAATAAAACGCGCTGAGCGCGCGATCCACGTACTCACCCGCGGGGCTGAGAAGAAAAACTACGAAAGAACAAGTTTCCATATTACCCACTTTCCACCTATTATCGTTCCTCGATTCTCCTACACCCCGGGGCAGCTGAAAAATTCGATTCATCGATTCGCGAGAGACCGACCGGTCGCGAAATCGATTTCTCTGCTCGGCATCTGTCGAAGTCTCGCGATAAAGTTGAATCAACATGACACGAATCCAAAGTACAGTGACTGGGGAAAAAGTATTCGTACACCGCTGCATTATTTTTACTATCGTTATTTATTTATTACTTTAGTTGTTATTTAGTTATTTACTACTATGTCGCTGTATTTTGCTTTTTGCGTCATTTATTTATATTAGAATCGAGTCGTAGTATATTAAATTTCGTATTATAGTAAACGCGGGACTTGATGGGAAAAACGCTTTATCGGAACATAATGGTACGCGCAAGTATTTTTTGGTAGCCGCTGTATATGCGACGAAACTTCATCTACGTAAATTCCATTTGTCGGCAAATTTTAGTTAATGTTGCAAGATGATTAGAAAGAAAAAAAAGTGGATATAAATCTCGGCGAATCTCTATAGTTCTCATTCATATTCATTGCTTATGTTCGCCTGATGTTCGTATATTTATAAATCATCAGCTAGGATAATATTTCATTGCAATCACACGCACAATAATTCATTCGGTTCTTGTAAGTCATTGTTGATCCTATTTCTCAGCACACTCGCTCGGAAGAAAAATTATTTTAACAGATCGCGCAAAAGTATGCAAATCTTCGCAGTTTTTAAACTTATCCTCGATAAATCTTTCCTCTACGCGAATGTTATTCCAATTACTTTGATTTACAGTCGCTTATTTATTCTATTTATTATAAACCAGTCTCTTCCCTCGTTCCTCTTACACCTCTCGAACATCGAATCAAATTATCTCAACTTTGTTTCCCTCTTCTTCCTCGACTAACTCAGTTTACCAACGTTTCCTACGCGTAATTACTTAGAACAAAACGATTCAACTTATCGCTACGATAATTTATCCACTTTTTCCAACCCCCGCCCCACGCACAACTGCGCAGCCTTCGAACAATTGAAATTATTGCTACGATAATTTATCCAACTTTTGCAACCCCTACACCCTTCATTCTCTATGCATTTACGATCGTAAAGATAACGGAGCCGCGGGCACCGGCAACCGAGCTTCAATTGAAAATAAATAACGCGATGATAATGAGTTTCTCCGAGCGCCGTTTATAGGTTTAGCCGCGCGTGGGCCGTTTTCTGTTACGCAATCAACCCGATGGTCCTTTGTGTACGAGTTCCACCGGCCGACCAGTGGAATCTCGACCCGGAATCAACGCGTTTCCCCCTTCAAAAATTTTTTAGCATCGTCTAAAACAACAAACGCGAACCCAAACGTCAAAGGGCACGCTTTGTTCGTATCGTGTTCTTTCTTTCGTTATCGGGCCTCGTCCCGACGATGATCCGTGGCCGCAGGTTAACTCTGTCGCCTCGTCGTCGATCTTAAAACGTAGTAGTAGTCGTGTCGGTCGTTGGGAATAAACTTAGATCTACGGATGCGGTGGAGTGCGTGGAAGCATCGTGTTCGTGCATGCACTCGACTTCTCCTCGCGTTGCTCGAAACACTGGGTCAGTGTATCCAGTCGCCTGTTCGTCTTCCATTGCTATAACAGTCGAGACTGGTCCGGTCCAGTCCGGTACTTGGCCGCTGCAGCGCCGCAGGCTCGCGCATAGACCGTCGGTACCATTGCACCTCGGTGTGCAGAAGCCGCGTGGAAAGTTTTTACGCGACGAACGATCGCGTCGCATTAACAACTTGCACTCGCTCGATCCAGACGTTTCTCCCGTTTCGTCTGCCTTTCCTCTGCCGCGAAGGACGACGTGTATTTTCCACCATTATTTTGCAATTCTAACAAATATTCAGGACACTCCGCGATTTAGGACGCTTGCAAAGGAAATTTAAACGGATCGTCACCGCGGGGATTACGTAGCCGTCGAGTATCGACAGCGATTAACGAATATTAGAAAAATGGTAATCCAAGCGTCAAGAAACTATTTCTCATAAACTTGGCAATTTATCGGCTATCTCGCTTTCCTACGAATTTCCCACTTTTTCTTCAAACACGCGCCGAAGCAATCTTCTCTACATGATCGCGCGTTCGTTCTCAACCGATCGTTTAACGCGACCGTCTCGTCGGCCTCCGCTTTCCATCGTTCGAAAAATGAACTTCTTTTTAAATCGATCGATTAAATTAATTAAAATATTCGCGTTTCTCGAAGAGCAATGGCCGTTTCACCCTCCGGAGCCAGGATCGCGACGCCAATGCGGTCGTGGAAAGAACAGAAATTTCTCTGGGTCGGTTGCAAACTTGCCCTCGGCTATGCCGGCTCTAGCATCGCTGCTACGATCGTTGGTGCATAGCGAACGCGACCTATCTATATACAGGGTGACGCGTTTTAGTATGAAATTGATGAATTTGTTTTGTACATGGGTCGTCGTATAGGGGGACGCGTTACGCGCGAGAACGAAATAGGACGCAGTGCTTGATTCGCCGAAGAGAAAGAGCGTATTTCACGGGGATACGCGAGATAAATTTTATGAAATGTCTTGCGAGATAAATTCCAGATTTCAAGCTCGAGACGTTGGTCGGTTTCACGGCGATTTTAATCTTAGCTCTCTCGTGGCTCGCTCGATATCGACTTATAATCTTTTAAGCTTGCGAGGAATGTAGGCGATACACGTTATTTATTGAAAATTATCGATTCTCAGATCGCTAATCCGTATATTATTAGCCTGTGAGATCGTAATGTACCTGGTCGTTCTGCTAAACGTGCTTCCGTTTTAAGACCGCACGCATGGATACGTAGACTCGATGTTACCGATTCTATCAATTTTTTCCTTTGACGAATTTCTAGTTTGAAAGCTGATAACCAAAGGTTATAGACCGCTGCTTCTTATTAGCGCAACTAATGTAACTTTGCTCTACCTTGTGCCTTTTATTTCTTCGCGTTTCATTCCGCTCTTTCTCTCCACTTTTTTGGTATCGTCCGCGTACTTGTTCGTCCTTAACGGCACTTGAACCGATACTCGCAACTGGTTGCGCCGCGAGTATATTATTAAATCTAGAAAACACGAAATATCATGCTTCTTGTACAATATCTTTCTACGGAATTTTCAATCTACTTGGCACAGGCGACGATCAAAATGTCTCATCGTGTAGAAGCCAACGTAGCAGACTTTCTCCGAACGAAATCTCTTTTGTCATTTCCCCTCGTTTCACCGACACCGATTACAGTCCGTTTTTCTCGAATCACGGAGTCGTGGTCTGTGCACAGCCCGTTAGTCCCTCTGCTCGCCAAGGATACATTATCCTGCGCTCGTCTGTATTCTAATTTTCCCTCGCGAACGTTCGAACGATCTTCGTCCATCCACTTCCGATTTTGGATCGTGCGCGATGCACAAAAATCGAAATTAATCGACGTGCCTCTTATCGTTCGATGATATCATCGGTCCAAGTAAGCGAGTAACACAAAAACGAAAATCGAAAGAGGTTTAGTAAAGATCGTTTGTAGAAGAAAATGCGATCCTTATTGTTTGTCAATTCTCTCTGACAAATTGTTTCTGTCGCATTTTAGATGCGAGCAATTTGAGCCAAGATACGTACAATCGTAGCTTTCAATTTAGAAATTTCTTCCTTCCTTCGAAGAGCACTTTGAAAAGAATCGTTCGAACCGTCTTGTAATTTCGATCGTTCTGTTCCAAGAAGATATTATTGGAAGATATTACGCTGCTATATAATTCTTTTTCTGCCTCTAGTGCATTTTTCTTCTTTTTTAGTGAAATCTATCGGTAATCGCGATTTCGTTGAAGAGCGCAGTTTCTCGTTCCACGCTTGTTCCGAGAATATTTTACAAGTTACGCGAAAGCTCTGTTCTTTACTAAATGACGGCCCAATATCTGACGAAGCAAATGACTTCCCCGTGATACTTGCGAAAAGAATGGAAGATTTTTTGGAGAAGAAGATACCCGGTTATATCGAGTGTTAGAAAACCTGCACTTTTCGATCGGAATTGTCCCGAATTCTCGTTCAAACGCCGCACTCTGAAACACGAGAACCTGAACGCGCGAACCTGATTTACGAATTTTCCTTTGTTTTTACTCGAATCCTCGTGTCGACGAGCAAATCTACGTCAACCTCTGAATCTGAAAATTTACCTGATACTCGCAGCGTAATTCAATACGCAATGGAACGATCTTCTTAACGCAAACCAGAGAATTACGGTGATCGATCGTCGCGTTTAGCCAAAGAATTATTCTCAGAAACGAAGAGCGACACGACGGCTCGGTGGGTTGTAACGACCAGCCAGTCGTTGGTTTCCTAGCGTGCATCCGGTGCATCACGCTCGAATGCTGGAAATAAATCTGAGAAACTGAAATGTCAAAGTGCTACCGAGACTACCGAGAGACTAGCCAGCTGCCTGGTTTACGACGCTGTTACAACAATAGCGATCCTTTGCGTCACCGAGAAATCACTCCCCACCGATTGTCGTGCGGTAATGGCCGTTGTAATCGCCTCGTGGCTGCGTGTATTAGCCGTGTTATTTTCTTCTACACGGAGGTTGGGTCTGTCGAGAATCGCAGACAGATTCAATGGAACGAGGTCTGATTACCGTAATCGTATTGTCGCTTCGAGTGAGCAATCGCACAATTTTTCGGCTCTTACTCCATTCCTCTTCTTGCTTCTATTTACTTTAAACTGGATGCATTCACTCGACTATCTACTTTCAACTGGATTCGTTTCGATTCGTTGGAATATGAGAAAACGAGTTGGTCGAATTCAACTTATGGAAATGTCAATTGTATCGTGTAATTAGGAAATGTTTAGACGTCTATGTGTGTGTGTGTGTGTGTGTGTTTGAAAGTGTACGGTACGAGCTTCGAAAATGGGAGATTTTTAAGCTACAATTTTTGGCAACTTTCTGTAAAAGAAGATCGAAGGCGTAAACGTTGGAAAACTCTGGTTTGGAACATCGAATTGCTAGACTTGGAGTCTTTAGTTGTGACAAGATAAACTGGTTATCAAAATGCTCCGGAAAATTTAGAAATATGTTTGGAAAAGAGAACGTGAGCAACGATAGGACGAAATAAGGACACCGATGGAATTCTCTCGGTATAGAAAATATGTTTGTATTAGAAATACGTTGGTTCATTCGTTTATATCTGCTGTATTATGTACAACATGTTACAGAGTGTTTGACGCAGCTCAGCGGTAAATTGGATTTTAATTGCTACGGTAAAAACTAAGGATTTCAATTTATCAACTGTTTTTTTTCTAATTTCCCATTTTGTTTCGATCGTGAAATAAGTAATTTATTGCGAAACAGTGTATTAGAATGCGACGTGTTCGAACAATTTAGTACACGAATCTAACGTCGTAATTATTCGTACGACCCGTGTCTAATTTGTAAAAACCAAGTGTAAGATAATTAAGGAATCCGAGTGGAAGAACGTCTACGCGTAATGCTACGCTGGTACAGAAATACCGTGTCGGTAAATCAATTATAGTCATTAAAGAGCGGAAACATGCTATTGAAAAATATCTACAACAGGCGGTGTGATTAAATGCTGCTCTACCAACACCGGAAATGTGTAATGATGCCAAAAAATCGACTTTCAGAAATCTTCCTTTTCTAATGCATCGTACGATCGTTTTATAAATTACGTTTCGTCGCAAAAACAATTAACCATTTGCATCGATAAATCAAAGGAAATACCTCGCAGATAAAATATACAGACGCGTTTGCTCGCGGTATCAATGGCGTTTCGTTAGGCGAAAGAAAGCTTCGCCCCTTAAGGTTGGTTCGCGTTAATCACCATAAATTTCCACCCTCTCTTAAAGCATCCGAATGGAAATTCCAGTGGTCCGAATACGAGCAAAATTGCCACACCGGCGAGTCGACTCACCAAGGATAATTTCTATCCCCCGCAGTGATGGATGATGGATCTTGCAGCGCTGCAAAATCTCGCATTCAATGAACGCGGCCGAGATATGGCACACGGCCGTGGATGCGCCTTAATGACGTCGTCGTCGCGGTGCTGGTTGCCACATCGTGCGCGAAAACACGCGAGTAACGGCTTAATCAGTTTCACCGTTCGAAAATTACGACTGAACTCGCCTGCAATTCCATCGACGCGAAACCTCCGGTCGCCGTTTCGCAATTCTGTTCTCCTATTCACGAAACCAAGTCTTCGTCGTTGCTTGCACTTAGCCTTACACAGGCAACTACGCCAACACACTCGAGTATCCCGATACTTTGGCCAATTTCGATATATGGACTGCTGAATACCTGTATCTTTTTGTTCGATGTAACACGCTCGTATTTGCTTATTTTTCTGGATATATCGAAACTGTTACTCTTCGTATCTTTCGCGTTTTGAATTCCTCGAAGAAAGAAAAGAAACTGTCAGTCGGCGTTGTCGTGTCGCATCGTACGCGACAGCGATAGTTTGAATTAGATTCGAGGAACATAGTTTCTCAATTTTAACGTATTTAATTTCGACGTACATGGCGTAGCTCGTGTAACACGCGGTATATAAAACGTGAATTAGCGCTCTGAGATTAAGTAACTCGATCCAATCTCTCACAAGTTATCAACGATCCGACAATGTTACCGGAAGATTAAAATACAAACGTACGTTGGCTACACGCGAGAAACCTACGTTAGAATTATTTCATCTACTCGGTGGAATTAACGAGGAAAACATCCCTTGCATAATCGACGGAAAACTAGCATTTCCAGGCAAAGAGAAACATTTCAACTGTTAATTCGCAGTCATTCGTTATCGCGCAGCGTTGAAAAAACATAATCCAAGTTAAGAAGAACACCTCGACGGAGTGGCTCAAAAGCTTAAGCTTTTATTTGCCCCCCGGTCATTTATTAACACGTTTCCTCATCTCGTAGCAATGATTAAACACTGTTTTCAAGCATTAATATTTATACGAACCCATTGGTTTTCGCTGTTACTGCTATTTCATCGTGACAGCCAAGCCAATAAATCCAGGATGTGGCAACGCGCGTTCATCATGCTCTCGTATCTCTGCCATATTGCGCGCAATTCATCGCGTATACAGCTACCTTTTTCGCCTAAATAGCGAGCAATCTGAACAACACCCACGTCTCTCCCTCTAAACTTTCGTTCAGATCGCTCGGGTTACTCGTTCGATTCGCGTCGTTTCGCCTTAAATAACTTGGTTTCCAGCGAACGCATCTACAGAAATTGCCAACCAAATACAATTCCCGACACGATTCTCTTCAGATTTTTAATCAAATTTATAATCAATGGTTCCTAATCAAATTTAGTACGTTTATAATACTGCGAATTCGAAGTTGCACAAATTCTAGACGATTAGATTCGATCTTCCAAATTCCATGCAACGAAGCATGGATTTACGTAAATACCCGCGCTCTATTTACATCTAAAGGACTTACAAAGTGTAAAACACGTACGTCGGCGCTTTTCTCTCGTTTATGCATCAATTTCAAGCGACAAAAAGTCGATGTATAGTTGAACGTGGCAAACGCGCGATTATATATTGAAAACGTATTTAGTCGAAGTAAACGACCGAGTCCGCAATGATAATTTATTGGCTGAATGATTCAGCGACCTTCCCGCAGTCGATACACTGGCAACGAGCGTTCCATGATGATGGCGGACACGATTTTCTGGAAATTTTACTAATGGAATGGATAAAGCTAGCAGGTTGCTTTTCATCGTGGTCGTAACAGCGTTTCTTAGACTGCGATATAATTCACTTGTTCGTTACAGCTTATGGATTCTGGCGTTTAAATACTTTCTGCCCGTTTGCACGTGCATCTCTATATAATTATGTGAAATACGTTGACAGAGGGAATGCAGATTTATCGTATACTCGGGAAACGTAAAACTTTGCCGAACCAGGCTGTGCAAAGGTCTCCTATAAACTGTAACCTCTTGAAGAGAGAGAGAACGTGTTCGTTCAAAGAAAGCCATGTTCGCAAAACCGAGTACATAACGCGATTTCGTATAATCGAAGGTGTAGAAAATATGCCTGAAATACGAATCAAGAGAACGCGTAATGCATCCACGAAGCTCGTTTAATTCGAAACGAATATACTAAACATTTCTTTGCTCGTGTTCGTCGCAAGTATAGTCTTGCGTATGATCTGCATGTTACAAAGCATACACGATCTACGGTCGAGTTGCGACAAATTTTTCATCGAGATACTCCTTTTACCAAAATGTTCCACCGTTTCAAGTAGAAACGTTATTTGAAAAAGGCGAACACTCGTATTTTTGGAAGGCACGGCGCGCTCGGACGACTACCATTGGGTTGGCAACTAAGTGATTGCGGATTTTGTCATTAGATGGTAACGAGAAAATCCGCAATCACTTAGTTGCCCACCCAATATATGCGCGTTCGCGGTTCGCTCAGTTTCTTCCGGCGGATCGTCGCGAGTAAAATGGCCGCCGTACACAATCGTCGACAGAGCGGCGAAGATAATCTCACAGATATAAAAATTACGATTCATGTTGCCTTAAATCTGCTGCCGAGCTCGGTAATATTCCGTGGCATTGTATACGTGCAGGAAATATTCGTCAGTTGGCGCGAGAACGCAAGAATTCACGATGCGCAGGTCGACTCGATCGCCTCTGGCCAGCGTCTACCCGCAGAAACACGAGACTCTCGGGGCCACGTTTTATTTATACGTTGCCCTACGACCCGCTGTTTCGACAGCGATGGCAAAAAGCGTTAACGCCGGTTCGGCCGAGCGAAATCGAGACACGTCGAGCCGCTGTTTAACAAACAATCGCCACACCGTTTTATGCTCGTCGATGGAGTTCTCCGACGGTCTAATCAACGATCAAAGGTGGGCGCGCGTAATCGTAAGATAGCAGCGACTGATTCGGTTATCATAACGGAGACAGCCGACACGAGACGAGTTGGAGCGAACGAAGAAGACGGATAAAAAAACAGCGTCCGCGGATGGCAAAGAATTCGAAGGCGAATTAATCAGAGAATCGGGAATCGCGTGGTGGGACTTGAGTTCGTGATCCCAAGAGCGTTCCTTGCCCCCGAGACAGAAATTCAGGTATTTCTACCTAGGCGCGCGGAAATTATTCAGAGACGCGCGAACGCGCTCAGAATTTCTCCGCTCGAGTGGAACATCGATAATTTATATGTGACGCTTGCTGGAGTACGGTCTCGAAGGTGAAGCGTAATTTAGATCCGCGCACGGTTTCCGTCGGATAGAACGAATCGGCGAGAATCGGTAACGAATGTAACGTATCGACTTTATAAATTCGTGACAATGCGATTAAAAACGACGCGGATGCTTGACGAGGAAATTAATCGTTCGACAAGACAGTGGTTTTGGACAAAGTTTACCCATTTGTTTAGTTTCCTATTTAGACGTATGATATTTCGTATTTCGTATTTTGTATTAATAGTATCTTGATCGTTACACCGGCCGCTATTCCTCCGTTGCATTGGCGCGTTCAAGCGCAAGAAATCGACCACTTCCCTCTTACGAGCCGGTGCTTTTTGCGGTCGGTCATTAACTGCATAGTGGCGGGTTTTCGATGCGCGCAAGGGAAAGTCTCGCTTCGAGGAATCCCGGGAGCGGTACGTTGAAATCGTAAATCGAAGAAGAAGTCTCGGAACAGTCCGCGAATGCGACTTTCTCGCTCGCTACCACCTCCTATTCTGGAGCTAGTCACCAGTATCTGTCTATCTCGCGGACGCTTCGAATTCTCCTTTTTCTTTCGTCGATTTCGTTCGTACAACAATCGATGATCTAGTTCCAGAGTAACGAGATGCAAGGACGGAACGTGCAACGTGACCTTTTTGCCTGCCGCGTCAACAGCCGACTTTACAACCAATTACGACCCGACTGTTCAGCCTAATTATATAACGTCGACTTTCTGATCGTTCTTGCGAATGACCGAGCCGAACGATTCCTACGGTTGCTTCGAGTCGCGGTGTTACGGTCTCCCGTTCAAGTTTCGTTAGCCGACATGACGCCCGACGTTCCTCGCATTTGAGAAACGAAGCTTAAAGAATTTCATTTGGCGAGCTATCAAATTGAAATTTGCTTTGACATTCGTTTCTTGTATATTATAGAACGCGATAAAAATCGCGATAAAAATGGAATATCTGTGGTAGAAATTGACGTATGGTAAAATTAGAACGATTATACGTATACGTGTATCAGAATCAGATATACAGCTCGCTTTGGATCGCATATAACCGAACCGAGATCGTTTTTCAACGTCTTAGGTGATCGATAAAAAGTCCCAAAGAGGAAAACTTTCGTTTCATCAGAGACCTAAACGGCTTGATTCCGTGACCACGTGAAGACGTTTTAACGCGTTGGCTCGTTAGCACGTTGACCCGCGGTACATAACAGTAAGTTATGTTAATTCCATTTGCAATACCGATCATCAACTAAATCGCATTAAATGGATGTTACGTTTAAACGTAAGTTGAAATTCATAAAACGTGATTTACACCGCTATGATTTTCAGTCTGCCATAATTCTCATCCTAAATTTATCATCTGTCCGTACCGGTATGCTTCTCATTGTTCCTTCCACGTTCCCTAAAAAACACGCGATATTTCTCAATACGTGCTAATATATAATGTTTGCCTGGAACTAATAGCCCGTGAAATTAAAAGCAACGCCGACGTTAGGCAATCTGGCGATCAACCTGCCGTCACGATTGTCAAATTTGATTATCGAGCCTGACGCAATCAATTTATTGGTTGACCGCCTTCTGCCGCGTACGAGACACGGTATAATTCATTCACCACCCCCGTTAATTACGCAACAGCTTTCGTTCGACGCACTAATTCATAGCCGCGAGCTCGATACAACACGGCCGGCTTCGTTGATCATCGTTAAGTGGTACCAGACACGTTTCATTGCCCCTTTAACAACGTTATCTCGATGTACGGCACGGATAAGATCGTTCGATGTTGTGCACTTAGGAGACAAATCTGTCGATCGAAAAAATTAATTTTAAAACTGACGATTCGTAAATGACGAATGACATTTGCCGTAATTAATATTCGCGTTTGCTTCGACAAAAGGAATTCACGATTCTCACATGCGCGTGTTCAGCTTAGTGGAATTAGCAAAATCATACTATTCGTTTTTGGACTCTTTTACACTCAAGAATGGTCCATGCATGATCATACTAATGGTACAAATTCGTGTATCTATGAACACAATTAAGAGGAGATGATTGTTTTACTCGTTGAATATTATAAACAGCGCTCTGAGGTGAATATCTTTTTGTATTTCTGGATATTATGTTTATTCTGTAGATTCTTGCATACTCGAGTTCTCCGCGGTCTATTTACGAACGAAGGAAAACAGATTCTTAAAGAAACTGGGTTTAGGAAAAACTCGTAAACGATCATCCTATGCGATCATATAACGAGCGGTAAGAGTTAAAATTATGTTTGATTATTGAGATTATTGGAAACAGTAAGGTTTCATACATGGCAGTGACTTGAATTTAGTTTTAATTTCACACGATTTAAATCGCGTTATCACTTCAAAACGTAAAAATGATGTTCGTTCTGATTTTAGGAGATATCGTGCACGGTTACCAAGATGAATTGAAGAATCTGCGATTCATGCTGCTTCAAGGTATTTGTCTTGCTCTTTAAGACGTCTGAAATAGCTTGTTTGTACTGCTATTTCGTAAAATAGTCTCGTATCGTTGGCTAAATCACTTCCTTATTGAATTTTGTGACACAATAAATCTTTACTCGTAAAATATTTCTCTCGTCGTATCATCTACCACTGGGAATTAAATTTCCGCGAGTTGTTGCGAATTTTCTTCCTCAAATACGTCGCGTTCTCGTCGTAAGTTCTACGCGCAATTCTACGTAGAAAATTCTACGTTTCGTCTGGTAAATATTTGGAAAACCGACGTCTGACTACTGTAGTTTGCGGAAAAGCTAATTTTAGCTCGAACATTATAAGCTCGTGATTAAACCGAATACCCATGCCTGGTCCAGACTGTAGGAATTCTCAGTCGTCAGACTTCCACGGAAACGTGCCTTGAATTTCATCACGTATCTCACCGCGGCGAACGTAATCGTTAAATAGGCCGTTATAAGAAAAAAAAAAAAAAAAATGTAATAAAATGTGGAGGTAATCAATTGCACGCAACACTCGTGTTCACGCACGCGTAGCAGGTATAAACGTGGATCCACGTAATGAGAGAAGAAAGCGTGGGCTGATGTTTTACCCTGTGGCGTTATTTGATTAAACCCACGCGAGTCAATTAAAGATACATAGTGAAGTTTCGACAACCTTGCGCCGTTGTAGGCTAGTCGGGAAACCTACGTACATACCTAAATGCGTGTCGACTGTTAACTGAAAGAGCGTGACAAATGCAAGGCATAATACGCGAGTCGTGATCCAAATTGCAAAAATAGCTGAATATATTTTCTACGATTTTCTCTGCCAACGTAGGTTTTTCATCTTGTAACTTTGTCTATCTACGTGAATTTCTTCGAGAGTTTTCGTAGGTTAGAACGGCAAAGATTAAACGTCGGAACATTTGTCTTGGTTCGATAATCGCACAATTACGAAGGATCTAAGCTTAGAGAAACATCGAACATTATCAACGATATTGGTCAAAATTGTTTCGACCGAGCAATCAAAGTTGTAAATATAAGATCGTAATAATGAATTTTTATTTTTATTAGATACACGCCAATCGATGGTCGAAAGATTTCTAAATAATCAAGATAAAAAGAAACGACTATCAAACGATTAACTATCGAATTGATTTCATCGTATAAAGTATAGGCTGAAGCATTTACAGGCCTATACAGTTTCATTGAAATCTCCTCATAAGCGCGATTGTCTCGGAGATTTCAACGCCCGAACGAGACACCAGGCGGCAGTACACACACACATACACATATGTAGCACTCGTTAAAAGTAGTTACTCATTTGTCTGAATATATCGATTATGAAATATACGAGATTGAGTAGCCTGGAAAAAATCGTTCGTAAGACAAAATGGTGAATTTAAACAGCAGTTTGCTGACGATGGCACGCAACTTGTCACGACCTATACCATGCGCATGCAGACGGTAGAAACTAGAAACGCCTCCTCGCGTTAACTCATTACCTGTTTTTGTCTTTTCCGTCTAATTCCCTGCAGCGAAGTTCGATCCGCTTAAACGTTAATAAATATTTATCAAGTACGTCGCGATAAATCGGACGGCAGAGAGCAGAAGGATGTATGTTAACGTTGGTGTAGGAAATGCATTTAAAACGGTAATCGTTTACGCGGAATCACGGCGAAAAATCCGCCGATAGGTTGTGGAAAAAAGCCACGGCTTACTCATCGAGAGGATTCATGCTAGTTACTAGCGATGGCACCGAGCTCGATACGTACTCGTAAATCCGAATCAGTTGCGCTACCAGAGATTTCGTTTCGCGATTCTTGCCAACGATTACACGCAAAACAGTCGTAAAATACTTAGGTTCGAATCTGATTAAAGATACGTCGGCTGGTTGCTTTTCTCGAGATACTTACGAAAGGCTGGAAGCTTAGTGGGCGATTGTTGGAAACTGCGTGCGACGCGCTCGAGCCCGTCGCTACTAATTACCATCGCTCTGCCGGAGGTAAATGATTATTAAAACGCTCGTAAAATCGGCTCACCGGTGTGTATTTCTGCGTTTCAGTAAACACGGTTTACGAGCGGCCAGCCGATTTTGCTGCACGCTCGCCATATTAGAATCTCGAAGCTTTTTGCTCGTGCTGCCGCGGATTTTAATTATGCCACCTCTGCCGTTCTTCTGCGTTTAAGAGGCAATAAACGTCCGGCCGTTTAGATGGGAAAAACGATTGAAATATCTTTGCATTCGTCTTCGCCGATTCCATTCGATAAACGAGACGAATTGCGACAGAGAGCGGGGGAAAAAGTGGCGACGGTGTATCTTGTTGGGAATTGGGTTGACCGAAGCGTCGACTCGGATCGTTGCATATTTTCTTGCGCGCGTTGTTATAAGATTTTACCGCGTCGCTTCAAGATTCGCAACTTGTATAAATATTCGGTGTTATTTATCGAACGACTCGTGTACGGTGTAGAGCGCGCGTCTTTCCAGAAACATGACGTCCGTTCGTCAGGAAACGCGAGGAAATTCTCGTGAACGCGTTGCAACGGCGCCGAAATGAAATTTTCCTTTCGATCCGGCCGTATTTCCAGTGTCCACGAAGACTTTCTTTCGTGGCACGCGAATATCGAAAGAGAGTTCCCGGTGGCCGGTGCTCGTGCGCTCGCGTCTGACCCAGATTTTTCTTTTTGCCCGCTCGGCTAGATTGCCGATAATGATTAAATCGCCGCGCTAGTTTCGCGGAACGGTCAGCGGCCACGGAGAGACAGCCTATCCTTTGCAACCGGGTCTCTATCCACTTATACACACGTAACTTAACGATTGTTACACGGACGTACGGAAACCCATGTGGAAACGGTTACGTGCACGATCAGGCCATAATGGTGTGCATACGCTGCTGCCGTTGCTGCTGCTCAAAGGTCTTAAGACACCTCTTATTTCGAACGCTTACCGTACACGAGTTTTATATTCGCGTCGTACGTGTCATGTGGAAGATTTTGAAATTCTATTGGCGCTGTAATTGGATCGATGGCGAATTAAAGGAATTAAAGGGGAAACTGGAGGATTAATCGAGAGTATTAATCGCGAGTATTAATCGCGAGGATTAGTCGGGAGCAGGGAAAATACGAGGCTTTATGAAATCGCGGTTAGGCGAATCGGTTTTCAACGATACAGATATTGCCGATCGTTGCTCGTTCCCGTTCGGGGTTTCTCAATCGCCGGCACGCGAAATTTCTTGCCTGACACGAATTTATCTCCTGGTGCTTGCAGCCCATTTATATCCGTCGCGCGGGCTTGTTGCTGCAAAAATGTAAGATCTCCGATTGCGAGCACGCCGCCGACTAACGATATCAAATATTAACGGATCCCTTTAACGTCTGCGAGACGCGTTCCTTCTGTTTTGAAATCGCTAACTAATTCTTCTATCGGTCCGGTAATTATTTGCCGATTAAGCAGATTCGCGTAGCATTGACGAGAGGAAAAGTAGAAGCTGATTTAGACGAATCATTCGATTTGTGACGAAAGCGAAAGAGAAAGAATATTTGAAGGAGCGAATTAATTCACGAGGGAAGCGAGAGAAGAAGAATATCGGAGATGACGGAAGGTAATCGTTTTTGAACGTATTTGACGAAGTAAAATATCGTTCTATCTACGGAGTTGACTGGCATGGCTTTCGAGCGGTTTATGACGTTAAACAAAGTATCGAACGTTGGGGTATTTCGATAACTAAATATCGTTGCCAATGAAAGTTAAAGTATCTTCGCTCGAAGCAGTGTTACGACACGTTGCCGTAAATTCAGCAACTAAAAGTATAGAGAGTTCCTTTTTACAATCAACAAGACTACTTGACCCACTTAACTTTGTTCCAATTTAAAAACCAAAAGCAAAAAAGCACCTTGAGACATCTTGTTCGAGAAAAAATTGTACAACAAATGCCACAATTCGAAGCTACGAAATTCTTTCGTATCCGATGAAAGTGACCCACTTAATTTTCACTTAACGTTACGGCAACGCGAAAGCCTGAGTCTAAAGGACACCTTAATTCTCTTCTCGATCCACCACCAAAAAGCAGACCACCAACGAACATCGCAACCTCGTCGCACCCTTCTCCCATCGACGTAACATCGAAACTCGTGTAAATCATTAATCTCCATTTAACTGATCTATAAGGTACAAGCGTGCCATTAAAGCGGCCTCGCAATTCCCTGAAAGATAATCTACGCACGGCGAGGTCGTGCATTCGCGGAATTAATCCGTACAACTATCCGAGCACGATCCAACGCGCGACTCCGGCCAACAAAGAGGCAACGGCTCGGTTCGCGTATCGCGTCATATTAAATACAAATCACGAATTTCTCGCGGAAGCACGAACAAGAGAGACGCGAGGAAAGAAAAAGAGATCCTTAACTACTAAAGAACGAAGCCGGTAGTTCGGTGGCTGTGTGCCAAGCCCTCGACGACGATGGAGTCAAGAGAGCCGGTTGAGGCAACCGCGATATCCAGCCACGGCTCTTTGCAGCCGCGCCAGCCTCTAAGCCAGCTCATGACAGCTCCGGGCGATGTAGGCGTACGGATAGCTTTCGTCTCTGTTGCTCACGTTGTCGATGGTTGCGCAAGCAGGCAAGCAACGAGAGAGCCAGCCGGCGACGACGACGTCGCCATCGTCGACGGTGGTACGTGCTCGTTTCGTTTCGTTTCGTTTCGTTTCTGTCGGTTGGCCACGGTAAATAGGCTAAAAGCATACCTGACTGGTATGTACCTGACACCGAGGCCGCGTTCGGTTGCAATAAAGTCGATGCTCTCTTTCCCTTTCTTCGCCTCCCACTCACTCTCTAACGCTCTTTACCACCCTGTCTGCTTGGCTGGCTGGCTGGCTGGTTGCCTCGTGATCCTAACGGATCGATCGTTCTGTCTTCGATTGCCTGGATTCCTGGTGCTGATTGTTCTCGTAATACACCAGGTATCAGAGGTAAGTTTCCTGAAAATATCATTTTTATATTGCCTGCCTTCGATCATATTCCGGACTTCTAGCGTCGAATCCACGCGCGAAGATTATAATAGCAGACCGATAATTCTTAAATCGGCGCTATTTATTTATTTATTATAATCGATTAGTTGCTCGATTACCTGGATCCTTGGCGTTCTTTCACAGGCACAGGAGGTACGACAGCCAAGTTTCGTAAGGTTTACCAATTAAAAGTTTTAATAGATATTATCGGGTCACGCGCGATTACGATAGTTTGATTTAGCGATACCGTCTAATTAGATCTGATCCAACGATGCTAATTCTGGGGTTAAGAGTAATTGTTTGCGTCCAAATTTCAGCGGATATAGGCAAAGCCAAAGTTTTCTTTCATTTTATATATAACTTTCATTTTATATATATTTCGATCGATCGGTGAGAGCTCGGAAGGACGAGCACGCCTCGTACGTCGGTGCTCCGTTTTCTTCGTCGCAGGTGTATTCGATGAGGTCGATAGAAGAGATAACAGCGCGAGTCGGGACGTATGAAGCCGTCTCGTTTGCACGCGGTGCTTTTACCGACGTTCGTTTCAACAGCGGCTGTCGGATTCGTTTAACGCAGACAATCAATTGGGAGGATGAAGTTTGAACACTGACAAGCCACTGCTGCGTTGCGTGTACGACGTGTGCATTGTACGACTGTCCGTTCGTATCGCGTATTTATGAATTTGACGTGTTTTATGATTTTCTGACCGACCACTTAGCTTTTAAGCACTTTATCGTATCGACCTTATACGACTCGTATTTTCCATCCGATGCATGTACCTCGGTATACGATCGTATTCTACGTAGTTTTAACCCCTTAACCTACAACTACGGACATAGCCCGCAGTACGAGGATCGGGCCAAACGTAAATGTTACGGGCACAGCCCGCAGTACGTACTACACAAGTCGTGCGAATGGCTGGAAGGCTGCGTCAACTTGTTTACGTTTTCGGCCCAAAATTCTCGAACGTAAATCGTAGGTTAAGGAGTTAATAGCGTTGCTTGCAGAAATTGATGTCCGATATTTCTGCTGACCTAATATCTCAGTCGCGATACGCGATACGATACGTAGGTGCGTAAAAAATTAGTTTTTCACAATAACAGATAAGTACTTATCGCACTTTATCCATGACACGCTTATTATCAGAAATTTGTATACATCGGAAATCTCGTTCTACGATTAATTAAACACATAAGCGTACTATTTGATCGGCGTAAAAGGTAATTCAGTTGGCAAAGTATTCAGTTGGCAAAATATAGCAACCTAAACTTGCAACCATGTATGGTTCGTCGTCGTAACTCGATGTCGATCTAATATTGATAACATGGAACAAGTTAGGGTTATGTCGAACGTAATTCGATTACCGCAATAGTTTTGCAACGCGTTTGTCCGATGTAATTTCAATATCGAAAGAAAAGTTGTCCAAATTTCTCGCTTGATACTGTTAAGCGTCGATGTACGAGTAGACCGACTGATAAAAGTACCATTTTATTCGCGAAAGAAGGAAAAGCTGATGGTCCAATAGCGTTGAAAATATAGGCGATACAGCGCGGATTAATAAATCAAGAAAGACAGAAAGATTTGATTTTTCGAAGATATTAATAGATATATAGACTTGTTTTGGAATTCACCATTTGAGTCGATAAAAATGCCCCTCTTATCATTCCATAATCCAAGTTTATGCGTTCCCATTCGAAGCGTAGGCGGTTATAAATCTCGGTGCGAAATCTATGCTCAGTGATATTTACATCCCGAGTAGTGTCTTTCCAGTCGCTGTCTTAATCTACTGGAATCGGAAAACATATTTTACTTGCTAATGCTTGTAATTAGTATCGCCGAGGAATTTTCGATAATAGCACAGCTCGAACTCGTACGATTAAAGCTTTATTATCGTACCTTGAAATCTATTATAGGTATAAATGCCAGCTATTTTTGTCAGATGGATATTTCTTTTTTTTTTTTTTGTAGTCAAAAAAAAAAAAAACTGCCGAGATACTACGTACGATGTAACTCGTTTCGACAGTGATGTGGATAATTCCTATGAAAGTATAATTTAAGTGGACGAGACAGTGGATGCAAATAATCTTAGTATTTTCTTAGTTTCTTACTACGCTTTATCTCGTAATTGGTTATGTCGTTACGTTTTACAAGCCTTGTTCTTCGTATATCTTCCGTCTTGCATCTTACAATTTATACTTCGCTACCGTTTCCCTATACACCTATACTTAACAACTTCGCAACATCTTGCACTTTATTACAAATAATAAAGCAGCTGAGAAATGGCTATTTGTCAAAAACTAATTCTAATTCCATCGCACGTTGCTTATTATTATTACTATTATTATATATGTATATATATATATCCTGCGCTTAAATTATCGAAAAGAGCGCTCGAGTAATTACGGTCCGCAGTGCATACATAACGCTATGGTAAAACGAACATTATGATTCACAAGGCAAGGGGCAATATCGTCAGGTCTCACATACTTTCCACCTAGTCCTGCCAACTGGACGCAATAAACGAACTAAAAGCACCGGTCGAGACATGAAATATGTACCTGACACTGAGACCGCATTCTATTTCATTTCACACTCGCTCTCACGTTTTGCCCTATAACACGGTTGATTTAATAATTGTACCCGTTCGCGGTTGAAAGGGATCTCACTTATTGGCTCGCTGTAAAAATCTACTCCGGAATATAATTGGTGGCGAGACTACAAAAGGCAACTTGTCGCTAGCCGTTTGATCGTTTCATTGATTGCGTTTCGAATTAACCCTTTCATGACTGATCCGTATATGGATTTCAGGACGCGACGCAAACTGTAACGGCAATTGACCGGAGATATGAAAAAAAGTTAAGAGAAAATGATAGTCGTAGAACGATTCGAGGTCTTGTTTTTATTTCTATCGTTTCTCGCACACGCCCTTATTTCATAAGGAAACGCTTTACCAATCAGCCTGTGTTTATTCGTTTTCATAGCATCAAATCTCTCATAGTCGCGCGAATTTGTATGGCTAAATGACACGAGACTCGATCAACGTAACATACGGATGCCGTAATAAATGCGATGGTATGTAAACGTTTTTCATAGTTGGTGTAAATTGTGGGAAAAGATTTTATTTCATTTATTTCTACGTATATACATAGGTTGCAGGAAAATATGAATTTTTTCCTCTGGAAACAGATACTTCGCTTTGAAACCGACCGCTGAAATCCATCTTTCTCGTCCTATTTATACATCTACACGAACATTAGAACGTTCCCTTCGGCTCTCTAGATTTATTTCTGTGTATTTATTTCTTGCCGCGTTTATTCCTCTTAATCGAGATTAAATCGATTTAGCCGAATTGAGCAACTCCGGTTATTTTGCCCGCGGAGGAGGATTCGATTTTATTGAATGTAATTGACGAGATCCAGCGATGTTTCGCGGTGGCAAAAAAAGGGGACGTTTATTTCGCCGAACAAGCGGATCGCTTGCACGGATTGCCACAGTTTCTTCGCCAGGTACCGATTGTCCAGAGGCGAGTAAATACGAAATGGCGAAACGAGGAGAGTTTCGTCAGGCGTCCCGCGATCGATCGGCACCGGCGGCGCTCCACCACGGACAAAGAAAAATGCATTACTGTGGGAACAATTCAGCGAACGAGCAATCGTTACCCTACATAGCGGCGTTAGCGTTCGCTATTGTGTATTCGTTTTACGCGCTCGTTTCGCGGCTCCATTTATTAACTCATTACCGGCGTGCAAAGCTTCGTTAAACCGATTTCGCAAATCATCTACGTTTTTCCGCTTCTTTTTGTTTTATCGTAGAAACCCGGACCGGATGACCTTTTTCTTTTTGTAGCCTCGATCTTTCTCTCGTTACGTATTCTCCGCTATCGTTGTACAGTAGGCGGGACAAAGGAAAGATTCGAGTTGACGCGTGTGCATATAATAATCGTGTTATATCGATGGTAGACAGTAGTAACGTTAAACATTTTTTTTTTTTTTACAACTACGGGCATAGCCCGTAATACGTACCACACAAGTCGTGCGAATGGCTGGAAGGCTTGTTTACGTTTTCGGCCCAAAATTCTCGAACGTAAATCGTAGTTCAAGGGGTTAATAGCAATCTGTCGCGAGACTTTAACACGTTCGCGAAGGAGACGATGGAAAAGGATCGACGAAGCAGAGGCAACGACGCAAAATGTGTATCATATTCTCGGCGAAATCGTTGGTATATAATAGGCGGCACGGAATTTCCTCGACGGAGTAAGAAATCGTAGGGAAAAACGTTACTTCCGTATGAAATAAAACGAAGGTCGTAAATCGTAGGAAAAAAAGCAATGGTGTAAAAAAAAGACTTTTAACGAAAATACCTATACGAAGTGATTATGTATGGATAATTGAAACTGCACATGTACGTGTATATCTATAGCGTAACACACCGAACGTGTCAATATCATTAGCGGTGTCATGGATTAACCGCGAATAATCGTGTCGTTATTTTCATCGTATATTTCTCTTCGATCTGTGAAGGAAAGAGGCGTTGTGTTTGACTCAAACGCGTTCTATTTGCATATCACGCAACGAGCGTTAAACTCGTCGCGTCTAGTCGACGCGGATCGGCAAAATATCGTCGTTTCGCAATCAACTGTTGTTTCCTCATTTCGATATACGTACGAGATATTTTTACCTCTATTTACGTTGTTCAAATTCTTAATCTTAAAATAGTCGTTCCACGCACAACCGCTGCGAGAAGTATCGGCACGTGATATTATTCTCCAACGAGGCAAGTTTTTCTTTCTATCGGATTCCTCGTTTCATCTTCGTCAAAGTTTCGTAGTCATACAAAAGCGCGAGCGAATGGTGCGAAATCCGATATAATTGGACTCGATCGATCGGCGTGTAATCGCTACGATAAAGACAAACGGTGCGCCGATATTTTCCCTAGCCACTGTATCTTCGTTATACCGAAACTCTAAGATTCTCGTAATTATCCCGTAACGTGCGTTACCCTGCTGAATTTATTACTTAAAATTCGAAATTCTGCGCTAGCAGCTGTATTATCTGCGCGTTTCTTGCACGAGAATTGCCATACGTAACAAGGATCCGCGACGCTTTCGATCGCGTTCCCGTAGCGCTGCGTAAGATATCGCACGAGCGCGCGTTAATTATTCCGAACGCGCGTTTCCCGGCAAGTATCGTTAACCGGTGACTGGTGAAAAATGCCGTTGGTAGACGTAACAGCGTAAACAGCGGTGGAACGCAACGATATTTATGGGCCGGCGATGCTATCGTCGATCTATTCTCACGTGGAAAGCACCGAAAGAAATCGGCAGTCGTTCGAACCGAACGGGACCGGAGAGAAAGTAAAGGCCGAGGACTTGCTAGGCGATCGTGCTGCCTCCGAGATAATGGTTAATCACGATTATTAGGCTTAATGAATGGGCCCACGGTTCGACCGCCCCAGTCCACCAAAGCCGCCGCCTCTTTAACCAGCCTGTTTGACCGCTAATCGTCTAATTGACAGCGAATTACCGTGCAGTTGGCGCGAACTCTTCGATTTTTAAATGCGTACGATTTACGTACCAAGCTGTCGCGAATTACCTTTAAAGAGAAGTTTCGTTTGTTCGGACAGAGATTAACCGGTTAGCCGCTTTCGACGAGCGTACTCGTCATGCGTAACAAGTAGTTAGAATTTTAGTAGTTAGAATAGCTTAAATCGCAATTTACTAGTCGTTTCGTTACAGATTAATTTTATATTTTAGCAGTCACGTATACCACGTGTCTGACGAATATACTCGTCGTCGCTTGCTTTTTGCGACACGTTTTAGATACACGCTTTTGAAAGAGGTGGCGACGGCTAACCGATTTAAAGAGCTGGTCGGACTAAATCTAAGATGAAAGGTCTTTGTCGCAGACGGTACGAACGTCAAATGACAAATTTTCGAAACGAGGAAAACTATAAAAGAGGTTTCTAACGCTGCTTCAAAACTTATTCTTCATGAATTATTCACACGTCCATTTACGTGTTAAAAATTCGTGGTTTTGTACACGAAAGTCATACATTATGTAAAAAGAAGAGGAGGCGAACAAAGAAGTACACCAATATGTGAAAATGTGTGCTATGCAGCATGTACGATAAACATTTGCATATAATGGACAGTATGGTGGAAGGAAATCCACGAATTTTGCAAGCAGCAGCCACGTTCGGACATTACCGACCGATGTTCTCTCTTTGCGGCATTGTGCGATAAACATAGGATTAAAAGCGTTATAGAAACTTTGTCGTAATAAAAAATTGTAAAACGCCGCATATTTTACGTATTCTCGCGTATGCGTCCTTGTGGATTCCTCGCATCGACGCATAAAAATTCGCCGACTGGTATAACAAGCTTTATGAGTAACGTTTGTAAGACCCGGAGATAAAAATATGGAAATATTTGGCGATAAATTGGATCGTCGTTCGAATTCCATTGTGGCTGGGGAGACGTAGCTCGTGAGGCGGTCTTCTACCTGGAGGAACAAAATTGATGTATATCTTGGAGGTGACATCGTGCGTAAAAAAGGGCACTGGAAGGCTTCTTTTTCTCACGATTTCTCGCCACGGTTGGAAACAAAGCTTGCAGAATAATCGGAAGTTCCGGCGGCTAGGACCACACAGACCCGACTGACAATCCACGTGGATTTCACCGTTACGCGACCCAGTTTCCGGCGTATAGACACGGCCTGCCGAAAATTAATTTCCGGCCCGACGTTCACCTTAGCCTCTACGATATAGGGAAGTGTACGAAATTCCAGGTTTCTTGGAAAAACGAAAGAACTTAATAAATAAACGAGATTTCTTCGACCACGTGCAACCTTTAATTTCCTTTAACGCATCCTTCTTTGCCACGATGAGCGAGCTATATTCTTAAATTCTTCCCGAGACTTTTTGCTAATTTGTCTTCCCCGTTTTTACCAAGAGGATCTGTTTTTGCAATTCCTTAAAGAGACTTTTATAGTCTCGTCAAGTTTTGCGTTTTTAGGTAGCTATCGTGACGTTTAATTGAAATGTACTGTTAACGCGGGAACTAGGTGATAAAGAACGTGATACGATGAAATATCGTGATACCAAACGAGAAAAAAGAGCAATTAAAAATCAGCGCGACGATTTTCGTGCGTTGGTAGGAGACGGAAATATGCAAAAATATGCAAAATGCAAATAACATGCGAAAGTGGACAAAATGCACAAAGAGCGCGTAATATCCAAAAATGCACACGACACGCAAAAATACATAAATTATCCAAAACAGGATAGATGTTACGACATACGTATATTCGTGGAATTTTTGTTCATACATTTACATGAAACGCTCGCGACTCGATACAAATGACAAACAATCTGCGCGAAAAGTGATGATGATAGAGATTCGATCGCGATAGCGTTGTATCGTGACATTCGGTTACGTTCCTACGTCTTGAATAGCCATTGAGTGGCACAGTTGAGATTCTTGGATTTTGTACGTTTTCATTTGCAATAGATAGGCGTGGATAGATAGCCACGATTTGAAACTTCACGGTAAATCGAACGATTTATACAGACGATCAGGTTTTTCGAAGCAACCTGTTCGTTGTTAGAGAGAGAATTGAGAGGTATCGTAAGGTGCAAGGTTTATTTGATTCCCGTGAGAAGTAAGAAAACCGTTCATTGGTATTCAACGCGTTGTTCGTATGTTTATTTCTGTCAACTAGTCACATCACGTCTCGTATGAACGAATTTATGTACCGCGATAAATGCACAACATGACAGCCGTTTACGTGTAAACATGCATCAATTAATTCACCGAGAATATGAACGTTGCGCTACGATCGCAGCTTTGATTAACTGCTTTCTTATTATATGCGAGAGATGGACCCCATTATAATATTTTCCACATTATGGCAGGCAAATAAAGTTTGTCGGAGACGATGGTGGAACATGGTTCGGGAATAAATTATTCCTAATATGTTCAACGTAAAATTCTAAATTATCGAGTTGAAATGTGAATTTTACAGATTATTCTCTTCCTATGTTACGCGTACATTTATCGATTTATTATTGATTTCTACCAAAAGTTTGTAATTCCAACGAACTATACGCCTTGGTATAGTCCAAGTTAAGCGTATAAAAATTCCAAAGAAAATGTACACAAGAATTTATAGGGAACTATAAAAAGCGAAAGTTATTTCGAAATATCTTGCAACCTAAGACTGCACAAAGTAGCTGAGGATATCTAATAATCATCAATCTCAGGATAAAAGAGGGATACTTTGGATTATGCAGATTTCCACAAAATTGGACCCTCTCCCCCCTCCCCCTGCCTCGTAAAGTTCGTCGTAAAGTACACTTTAACCAGAAAAATATAGCATATTATTTCTGTCACGAAACACCCACCTCATATTCTCGTAAGCTTCTATATCAAAAATTTACAACGAAATACGTCTTTAATTTTCTGTTCAAACTATCCAAAAACTACTACGTATCAGCACCCTCTTTACGAATCGACGCTGTCGCCTCGACGCTTTTTTAACGAAAAATTGAAACCTAGATGAATAGACGATTGTCCATCTGCTGAATATTCCAACGATTAAGGTTTCTTTTATCTTTTTTTTCTAGATTATTTGTATATTTTCGCTCGTTTTTTGAGTACTGTGCATTTTTGTGATTCCGAGTCTGCCACAAACGCATGAAAATCCACGGTCCGCTAATGGCACGATAACGTAATAATTCGAAATATGTTTCTGTCCAGCTCTCGACACTACTGAACGTCTGTAAAAGGATTAAGAAAAAACCAGCTTCCTTATCCTCCCGTAAAAATAAGAGCTGAGCTCAAGAAACAGCCTTCTTAGCAAAATATCGTGTTGCCAGAGGTACGTAAAACTCGGGATAGAGAAAGAGGGAAGGAAATGCGTTGGAAAGTATTTCGGCCGAGGAAAGGATCGGATCACGTTGGTCCAGCGGTGATCTCATTCAATTAACGCGTTCAGATCAGGTTGCTGGCCTCTTGCGAATTTTAAAATCGCGTCAAACGCGCACGCACCTGAATCCTGTTACGGTGCCGCACCACTGAACAAACTGGAAATTTCCACGGATTCGGACCAATCCGATTCTGTCTCGGTACCACGATCTTTTCTTTCCGTGCCAATCCGCTTTGGCGGTTTCTTCTCTCTTCCTCGATTTTTCGCTTCTTTCGATTTATTTCGCCTGGCAATTAGGCCGCGAATTTTTACCAAG
Source organism: Bombus affinis (assembly GCF_024516045.1). Taxonomy (NCBI): domain Eukaryota; kingdom Metazoa; phylum Arthropoda; class Insecta; order Hymenoptera; family Apidae; genus Bombus; species Bombus affinis. The sequence goes on from NC_066345.1 coordinate 15,441,010, forward strand.
TTCCGGGAAATTCCTACTTTTGGGGGGTCGAGTTATTCTAGTTAAAACGCGTTACCGGTTTCACGGTTGAGAAAGAAAGCAGCGAAATTTTCGATAGAACGGCTCTGTCATCGGAATGAATAATTATTAGAAAATTGTGTGTAAAACTTGCTAAAGCGTGGAGCAATCGAGAACGCTTCGTTTACTTAAACGGTAGTTTAAATGGCAGAAAAATGGTAGTAGAACTAAAATGACGTCGCGTCGTTAAGAACTTGTTTCTCTATACTGACTCTGCAAGAAAGTATGCGAATGTAAAGAAAAAGATATTTTTTTCTTCTTCTGTATGACTATCGCTAATCATCTACTTACAACCATCAATCATTCCGACAGCAATGACAGTCTTATGCTTATTACGCGTGATTAAATATCTCATTTCAAGGTTACAATTCGTTCTTCGCATCTCTACCTGTTTCTCAGTCTTTTCCTGTTTTATACCTATCTGTTTGGTTTTTATTATAATTATCATTGTCGCCTTTAAAGATTTCATAAAATCACATTGTTTGATATGTAACAAATAAAGTGACAATTTTGATAAATTATTCGATAATTCCGTTAGTACGAAAAGAATTTATTTAAACGCTATTTTACGTAATTAATAAATTGTTTGCTCTCTACGATATTCGATGTATAATTATTTCTTATCCCTAGTAAGTATGAATAATAATAAATCAAATTTGACGAATAAAATATATTTGACGTACGCGTAACATGTTGCAAATAGAAGTAATAAATATCGATTTGCCTATAGCCAAGAGAGACATTCAATTCGTACAATAATTTATTAGATCAGGTAGTCGATCAGATAATAGCGCACCTCTACGATCATTCAAATAATGTCCCAAGCGCAATAATATGCAGGTGTAAAGTGTATATCTTTTATCCATCGAACAGGTTGTTTTATCTCTAATTCCGAGCCATTAGGACTCAAATCAAACAACGTTTTATCGATATCTAGTTTACAAACCACTTTATGATTTTTATCACAGTAACCAGTGCCGGCTCTTATATGGGCACTGCGACACCGCAAAATCCCCTACGAAAAGAACGAAAAAATTGAAATATTCCGATTCCATCTATCGCATTTACAGCGATACGTGCGATAATTAACAGAGTAAGCGTTTGGCACGTACGCGTTTAGGGTAGTTATTTTTGTGAAATTATTATTTCAGTCTACGCGATGGTTAGAGTATATCTGACGATAACTATTTTATTTTTTATTTTATTTCGGTTTCACGAACGAGACTATCTCCTCCGTAGCGTATTGCACGCATCGCCCTATTTTGCACATTGACGAGACTATCGAGAAATTTTGTCAGCGCAAGCAAAGACGAATGGATTTTATTTTCAAATAAAAATAATTTCCCTTGAAACATCGATTTTTTTTATGCATCGGGTTGGCAACTAAGCGATTGCGGATTTTGTCAATAGTCAACGTCAATGTTAGTTGCCAATCCAATATGAATTTATTTATCAGTAAACTGACGCTGAGCTTTTATTTGTGACTTTGATCTATAAGACAATAGCTCTACGTTAGATTCTCAGAAGCCGCCACCGATAGTAACCACAAGGGGAGTGGAAAGTACAAACGAAACTTCAAAATTCAAGGCTTAGCAAGCGTCTGTTTCCCCATTTTCATAGAGAGATACGCGTTTGTATAAACATTTACGGTCGGACAAACTGAACCAACAATAAGTAAACTGCGAATTCTTACGTACGTGTAGGAAATATCAGGATGTAAAAATACACAAAATGCGCGTGATATTGAAAGATATACAAATTACCGCTATTAAGTTGAGCTGCCGTAACTGTAAAATATGAATCTGCATAAACATCCAGGAGTGAAATAATCGGTATAAGACAAGATAAGAGAAGACCCTCTAGTCAAAAATTCTCTTATCTGATCCAATATTAACGATCGTGTCCACGTATTAACTGCGAGCCTCGAACTTCTCCACTGGATCTCTGTAAGATTCGAGTAAGATTCAGTTCTCACAACGAGAGAAAAAAAAAAAGAAAGAAAAAAATAAAGAAGCGAAGCGATGTCGGGGACACGCCCGAAACCGATGGCCGTAGTCGGTCTACCGGCGATTTACGATATCGTCTTCGTCTCCACTCCGCGTATATTACCCTAAATGCCAATCAAGGAGATACTTCGTTACGAGAACAGAAAGCTGAACAGCCTTTAGCGGCGTTAATGCAACGTTGATTCGAGAGGAACGACGTTGATGGACACGCGGTCTCCTCTTCGTTCTTTGCTCTTCTTACGGTTCCTCCGGGCTTTTTGCAATGTTGCTGCTGCTGCTCGGCCTTCTATATACACACGGCCGAGCGTTTGCACGTGGAGAGCGGCGAGCCGAGTTACAGTTACCAGGCTATATCGAATTTTAATCGAAAAACGAGATCGCGCCTCACGGCGTAGGCCGGTCTCGTTGGCCTAGAAACGACGGCCACTCGATTCCCCAACGAGAACTCTCACCGATCCAGCCACCTTGTGCAAGGGTGCGAATGATCTATTATAGCGGAACCGTGTGATTCCGATAAGAAATTTCTGGCTTTCAACAGGTTCTTATCTGCGGTTACCGACAGACTGCGGATTTTTACGCGTTTGCGGGAGATTCGAAAGCGCGAAATTGCACAGGATGATGCACGTAACAGCCCCTAATTTCCCGATATTTTCTAATATCTCAGGCTTAATATTTTGATATTCTAATAATATTACGAGCGCCGTTGATAAAATAGAATGGAATTTAAACGGAGATTCACATTTTATCCGCTGAGAGCAGAACCAGCGACGACTAGAGTACAGGATTCGAATATGAAAGAGCGTCAGAGCAAAACAGAGTTCGCCAAATGTTTCCTACGTATAAATAAGCGAAGCAGAAGGCAGTTTTCCCGAGATTGACGAGAAATCGAAGAAAATCGAACGCGAGTAAAACGACACGCCAGATGCGAGGAAACGTTTCCTGTTTCAGCGCTGATATCTTGGTCGTCGATATTTTTATTTTTCGTGAATCTAAGGAATGTACTTCGTACGTTTAGAAAATATCGTAGATCTTTTAAAAAGTCCGATCTTTCGTTCTCGCGTAATTTGACCTTTTGTTTGCCGGCCTAACGTGAGTTTATTCCGAAACGAACACAGGTTGGAAGATTCATATAATTCTGGGAATATAGTTGGTGCCATAAAATACGTGTTAGTACCTTTGTGACTTATTATGCTAGCGATCGAGGAAGTGGAGGATGTAATCAAGGCCAAGTATCATTTCAAAGTCTCGTGAAGTAGGAAGAGTTCATAGAATAATGGAAACGACGAGAATTGCGATGTTTGCTCGTGTTTGAATATCTCCAAAGATGCCCACGACAGTGACTATCAATTACGCGCGATAGTTTGTGAGAAATTTATATCGAATCTAAAACGACTAGAAAGTTCGATAGAGTAAAATTCTATTAATCATATAATAAGAGAAATTGTAGATTTTTTAAATTGGCAATTAAAATCGAATTTAGCTATTATCCTTTAACATTTTTTCCTATTATCGATTAATCTAACATCATGGTCGGAGATAATTATTGTGATTTCTAACATGTGAGAGATTTAATTGTTGGATTAAAAGAAGAAAAAAATCTAGATGAGATATGATCAAAAATTCAAAAGCTAGAAAATGAAAATAATTTGGTAATTTATACGAAGAAAATGTGTTAAAAGAGTTAATATAAAATAAGAAACAAGATCTGTTCATTTACGTCATAGAACTAACGTAAATGAATAACGTTACATCTACCAGGCAATGTTCATGGGAACAAAACGCTAATTTGTTAACACAGATATGAAAAAAGTATATTGCATAAGCATCGTTAAACGGATTAAAGGAATTTTAATTTCATTCGATTAAAGCAGTACGAACGTTACAAAAGTAACACATTAAATGCCGTGAGTTGCAACTACTCTCACGCAACGTACTACGTTCGCTAATGTGGCTTAAAGCATGTTGTACATGTGATTGAAAGCCTCGAGGTCGTAACGTGACAAGTTATATTTTCACGACGCGATCGTAAGCGTGTTAGATTAACAGAAATTAATAGAACAGAAATTATGAAATTTCCATAGAACTGCTTGAAATAGGCATTAGTCAATTTCATTTACACTTTCCTTAATCTGATAATAGGAACGTGTCTTACGAAATTGTAAATTAAGTCTGCAAAATAACGTATTCACCAACAACTATGAATCATACTATTTTCTAAGAAAGATCATCCGCTGAAATTAAATCGCATTTTAACCGACAGGAAAATCCTCAATTTCTAATTCGAGGTCCCAGCGGTCGGCGATTCTCAACGTTGGTGGCATAAGAGATTAAATTTGACTATGCGCGCACACGAGAAAGAGAGAGAGAGAGAGAGAGAGAGAGAGAGAGAGCATGGTACTTCGTGACAGAGAATAAAAATCACGGGTATTCGGTCGAACCTCGACTCAAGAATCAAGTCCATTGAGGTTAAAGACGTAATTTAACCGCGATTTCCCAGAACACGCCGCGAGGAAATTGCCAGTTAACGCATTCATCCCATCGAATACTGATGTCCATGAGATGTTTAATATGTAGAAACAATATTCAGCGGAGGAAGACTGATGCGGTAGGAGAACTAGAGTAGAAAGACAACTATAAAATCTTGAAACGTTAACCTCCAAAGGAGCCTAGTCATTAGAATGATCTCCTTCGCTCGGATGTTCGTATAATAAATTATATCGAATAAGCGCACTGTGCGATTCCTGCGATATTAAGATGACGAATTGCTACGTTAGCTGATACTTCTTGCATAGTGTATTCTCTAGAAACCTTACGATTGAATAGATTGAATAATAAATTTATACAGAATCCTACGATGAGTATAATTCTGAAATACTAGGAAAAATAAGCATGGATTTGCGATGGAATAATAGAAAAGGACAATCCTTTCATCTTTTTTTTTTCTTTCGTGGGAAAATTATTTTCCAATGATAACTTTCTCCTTTAAAGTCATTTTCTCCTGCCACGTGTTCCATTCTTAAACCGTTTACTTTTTGCCGCGTCAGGATATTTAAAGGATTACCGTCTGCCAACATTCGTAATGAATATGGAACAGAAATCGATATATAAAAGTTTCAACATCGAAGTTACGGCCACCATTGAACAGATAATCATTGTCAGAAACAATAGCTCTGCCATCTCCGATAAAATTCTTTGGCCGTTGCTCAGACCTCTATGTTCCAACAGACACACGGTCTGCTAAGTATATAGCGACATAAGTTTCGATTCTATCTCGTTGCTACCTAACAACCTCGCTGGACGCCGTAACTTCCATATTAACAGCATTACAGTGTTACGCTGGTTGGTCCGTGTTGCGTCTACCAACGAAGGCGCCACGACTGTAAATCTTGCCAACGAATTACAGAATTACGACTACGGCTCTGCCTACGATAATAAACGCGAATGAAACGTTGCTCGTTTGACGTTTCTCAGTTTGATCGATACCGAAAGCAGTAGAATATGAAGAAGCTGCTATCGTTATGCGCGATTTTTTATCCCAATTTTACATTAAATGTAGTAACCAAATTAAAGATCCTTTTTACTTTACTGAGAAGAACAAAACTGAAATGCGAAGAATCGTTACGAGTTTCTCACGACGAGAAAATCACTCTGATTAATCGATATCTCGCGATACCATACCTGACGATCTAAGTGTTTTCTTTTCTCTCTCTCTTCTTTTTTCTTTTCTTTTTTTAAGCAAACTTTGTACAAAATTTGCTACACGCTCGTGATCAAACGTTGACCACGCACGTCGCAAGGAATCGATTTGTCCCTTATCGATATTCAATGATTGGAATCGAACGATACGTTCCTTTTAACTTAATTAGAATCGAGAATTCCAAGGGTTTCTTAATACACGCGTAAAAAGTTAGCACCGAAGAGGAGAACATTTTAGACACGCGCTAGCGTTAGATTTATTGCCTCGTCACGTGGATCGACGCGGACGCGCGTTAAACGATAGTGGAATTATTGCGTGTAATGGCAATAAAACTCGTACTATGGCGCGCTCTTATTGCCCAGCTAGAAAGTAAGGCTGCTTTAAATGCGGGATTTATACTTCCTTCGACTTCGCTCAGACCATTTCTGTCCAAGCACAGCTTCAGAGCTTAAAGGGTTACCAATCATTCTATCCCGACATGATTGATATCGTATCATACGAGATAAATACGCATCAGTCAACTCGGTTCGTCTTCTTTATTTAAGGCAATTTTATCGTTTTAAGGCAATTTATAATCTTACACTGCATTCGCAGATTCCCAGTGTTACACACAGCGTTGATACGCATTTGACGCTGCTTCGTCTAACGCTGTTTGCGGTTTCCGGAAAAGAGACGTATCCAGAAGGAAAAGAATTCCGACGTCTCGCCAACATTGTAGATTTCAGATTGCAGTTGGCTTTTCCTTCTGGACACGTCTCTTTCCCGGAAGCGGCAAACAACGTTAGATGTGTATCGGTGCTAAGTGTAACAGCGTGGACAGCGACAATCCACGCTGTGAAAGTCTCGAGACTCTACATTCGCAGATTTAACAATAGAATTAAATGTAAGGTTGAAGCTAAAATAAAATCCTAAAGTATTCTGAATTCCCAATGGCTTTCGTTCAACTTTTCGAAAGTGTGACACGAAACACGCTATAATACAGCGCTATAAATTTTACATGCATAAATGTAAAAGATACCTGCGAAGGTTAAAAAAAATTGCAAGAAGTTACAAGGTTAAAATTATTCAGGTGTTTCAAAAGCTAGAAAAATGTCAACTGAATTGAAAGCTACCTATGTAAATCCCGTTGTATGGTAATGATAATAAATCAGTAATAAAGGAATGACAGTATCCAGATGTACAGTGTACATATTATAAGAAAAAGTTGGGAAATTTGGACAAGTACTGTCATCGACGTTTTAGTTCCTGATGTTCGAAGAGAGAAGATTACGGTGAAAGCGACGATGAAAAGCATTGTTATTTTGAAATGTTTATGGCATTGGAAAGAGGACTTACGTTGAGATACTTTGAGGCACGAGCAGAATATAATTCGACGTGGTATTAACAAAATTTGATGTATTATTTGATATTATTTCTATTATTCGAAAGACCGCGAATAATTATCTTCTTCTATTAATTCGGATCCTGAAAATTCCACTGTAATAGCTGTAGTGTGTTAAAAACTAGCTGTCGCTTCTTACGAGATACCGGACAGAATGGACAGGACGCGAAGGATACTACAAAAATCGCGAAACAAAATTACTTAGTCCTGTGGTAGGGCGATAAGCGCGTTGAAGCGAAGCGAATGGAAGCGCAGAAACGTCGTACCGAAAGAAATACAGTTTCGTACCGGACGGCAAACGTGGAAGATTGACACACGGCAACGACACCGTGGCTAATGAGTTACGGCCCGTCAGAACGAGCGGAAAAGAAAGCCTTAATAAATCTGCGCCGAGATTCGATCGCACCGAATATATTTCGCGTGCTTTGATGCTCACCCGGTATACCAAGCGGAGGAGCAACCGTGCCCCTCGAAGGATTTATGCCCGCGACGAGATACGCGGCCATGGACACGGTATTTTATCCGACTCGAGGAACCGCCGCGCCGCTTCGACGTCCGAATAAATTTTTATTCGTTAACGTCGCCGCGGACCGGCTCGATAAGTGCGCGCGAAAATATGGCGCACCTTGGGTCCTCTTGGCCGGTGGCTCCTTCTCCTCGTTCCTTTCGTCCTTTTGTATTGTATAAAATGTGACTTTTAGGTAGGGAGGAATGAACCTTCAGGAAGATATACAGGCCAAAGTTATAATTAAGATGTAGAGGACGAGAAAAAGTCGTATCGACGTTTTTATCTACGTGTTTTATTTACACACCATTTTCGAAGAGAAAATTGAAGTTCTATTTCCTTTGTGCCAGTTTGTGCGCCTTTGTTTCTCTCGGCTCGGTTAGAAATATTTGGTTGTTATTTCAGAATAGTTTACCTGCGGCGATAGTTATTTCGCGTCGGCGTATTTCAACGAATGTATTATGTGTGTTATACGAAACATTTAGAAATATCATTGGTGTTTGTAATGAGGCTCGACTGTCATGATTGTATCGGTAAAGGTCGAAGAAACAAATCTGAAAATGTACATGGAAACTACGATCGAGTTATACGTTTCGTGGAAATCGTTGGAGTATCTCAACAAAGAATTGTTCGGTATAGTATGATAGGGTTATTGAATCGATATCTTACAATTCAATTCTAAACTTTGCAATCAAATTTGTTGCATACCACGGGATATTGATAGTCTTCGATACAATAACGAAAGAATGAGAAAATATATTCAATAAAATAGTAGTACGAAATAGAACGAGTAATGAACTTAAATATAATGTTAATAATGTTAAACATAGTTTTACTAAATATTACGGTTTATTGATATACAGAATAATCGTGAAACGTATATTTACAATAAATATCTCGTCGTTAGCATATCTATATTTTTAAATTCGTTTTTAATTTTACCACCATAGCCACGATAGCAGTGTCCCGTTACGGTGCTCGTGCAGTTTCAAAATGTTCTGTATAATATAATTATAAATAGTTCCTACGAATACGAGCTACTGTATACGGCGCAACTGTACGTGTGTATAATACTGTATACCGCATCTCTGCCTTACAACAATAAATCTTCTTTCCACCACATATACGTGTTTAAGCCACTCAAACAGATTCTCTGGCTTCTTCCCGCTTCATTTCTCATCCTCGTCCAAATCATTCATTCAACACCGCGCATCTTAAACACCACCTACCGTTCCACCAAAACTCACATAATATCAATCATCCTTTCCAAATGAACGAGTGCCTCGCGCGTTTAACATCACGTCACTTTTACCTTCGTGTTTTAGAAAAATATCGATATCCTGGCGTAAAATCTCGCAAAACATCGGCGCTCGTTTCTTTCGCCAGTGAAAGGTCATCCGTTCCAGTACGGATTATTCATCCTCCGCGCGTTTATGCGCTTCCTCTCGAGTTTTATTCGTGAGAAACGATCGCCGTTCGATCCTTAAATCTCATTTTCGGTCGCGCAGCCAACCGTGACTCGTTAAACACAGCCCTTTCATCCCCATTAAACTCGTATAAAAGCGAAACAAAGGGGGAAAATCCGCCTCTTATCAAACGAAAACCAGTTCTCGATTGATTTACGTCGTTACATCGATCCATCCCGACTGCAATTACACGCAACCTAATAGCCTGTATTATAAACAATTCGAAGATTCTTGGTCTTCGTGTGATTTATCGGCAACCTGGAGGCCGGGTATCTACGAAGATTTACAAATCGCGGATAGCCCGCGAGGTTGCGCGATACCGCTTCTAAATACGATCGTTCGATCGCTAATAAATCAATCGTTCGTCGAAGATAAATCGATTCCGGTATTCTCGCATGACGTGTTCATTCTGCGGATCGCATGCAGGGTGAAATATTCGAGGGCCTGCCTTCTGGGTAATCGCCGTGATCTCGCTGGGCACCGTGCTGATTCTAAGCTCCTTGCATTTTTTCTTTTTTTTTTTCTTTTTTTGCTTTTTAAGCATTCTCGCGATTTTTATTTGGCCATTAACCGGCTGCTCGAGGATAGCCGTTTCTTACGTGTTGCTTCGTTTCACGTTCGCAGTGGACTTGTATCGTATCATTGGCTCGTTAATGATATAACCGAGGAAGGCAAATTTTTCAGGAAACTGGTTTCAGATAGACGATTATTCGTTACACAACCATTTAGCAATGAAAATATATGAGAATAACGATAAGTAGACTGCGAACGTTTTGCGAAAATTTATAGTTTGGTGAACACGATTTAAAAAATGAAACTTAACCAGATGTTTGTTCGATCCATAATATTGGGTTGGCAACTAAGTGATTGCGGATTTTTTCATTAGATGGTATTGACAAAATCCACAATCACTTAGTTGCCAACCCAATATTAAACGTTCGAAAACTTCCGAAACGATAACGCGCGGATCGTTTACATTTTATATTCGTTCGTAATAAAACGAGATAAGAAGAATAGAATCCCCTTGACTTGGCCATACCGTAACGTCCAATAATTCATTAATACGCATCATCGAGTACTTTCACCGTAAATTAATAAAGGTTATATTTTCGTTGCAGCAAAATCGTACCCGCTTAAATGTTATTCACGTTTAACAGCCAGCAATTATTATCTCATCGTGTTGTCCAATAACAAACCGTAGCTTGTGGCCATGGCCAGCGATTATGCGCTTAATGATCCTTCATGATTCTTCCGTAATTGTCGTTAATTCAGTTCCCTTTGAGCTACCTCGTTATTGCTCGCGTTATAGTGAGAAATTCGAGTAATTAAACGCGCCGACGCGACGTAAAGATCGGACAAGAGCCCGTGAAATTACGCAATCGTCATCAAGCATCTTGAAGAATGATCGTGTAACCAGCGGCTTGGGTATCGATAAATGCCGGATGCGCATTTCCTAACCTACGTGTCGAATTGCCATTTCGCAATTATTCTTGCCGATACAGAAGATCCTCGTTTAAATAAACGAGCCTTAATTAACTGTTGAACTATTCGGCTGACGGGCATTCGAAATTTATGCAAGATAAGACTATTACAATAGAAAGGCGCGTAACGAAGATCGCTCTTGTCCATGTTGCTCCAACAGAACAATAAAATACTCTAACATTTTTCAATTTTAATTTTTATAAAAAAAAAAACATTCGTTATACATTACGTAATCTTACGAGGGAAAAGTTATGTCTAATTAAGTTATAAAGTTGTACACCTTACGATGCAGATTTTACAGAACAAATTAATTCTCATTAATTTTCCTCGCGAGTCTTTCTCTAGCACTTTTCGTTAAAATGCTTTTCACGCGTACATGGCGTAGCGACAGTGTTTATAAATGTTTCAAAGCGAGATCATGTTCAAGCTTAACTAAGTACGTCGTAAAAGCAGTTGTGCCTTTACCACGCTCAACGTTTGTTACTTACTTTATTATTCGTAATATTCGCCACAGAAGCGCTGCCTGATAGCGAGTGTAAAACAAAGGTTTTCGTTTAAGGCTCTAAGCAGCGAATTCTAAATCGAATTAGGTAATATATCTGCCAGTTTGCTTTCCTTATATTTCGCGGGCAAGTAAACGTAAATTTATTACAGGTGGTTGAATTTTTACGTTCAATAAATTAACGATAGATAACATTTATGTAGCAAACTATGTAGCATTTATATCTTTCATATAAACTATTATATGTATCGGTCTTAAAATTTGCGGAGTTAAAAGTGGGTAACATTTTCTCGAAGCTTTAGCTATTGCAGTAAAAATACTAACGATAATAAAAGTAGTTTTTGCATGTATTCGTGTACAATATTAAAATTATTAACATATATATTATATTATATTGGAATTAATATAGGATACAAAATACGAAATGTAAAATACAAAAGATCTTAACGTGAGACGTGTTCTCTAAAGTTTCGTTACTTAATTTTAATACTTTTTTAATCGTCGTTATAATATTTAATATTTGCGATATACAAACTGTGGATGTTTGCGCGAAATCAAATTTTTATTGACGCTATTAAAGGAATAACACCAAAGTAAAGATCTGTCTCATCCATTATGTACATTACAATGGTTACTATACGTTGAATATTTCATATTATTCGCATATTGTACAGATTCTATGTATCTTTGCTTTTTTCAATCTTTCATAAATTCGTAAACGTTCACAGTCTAATAATAATGTCTTTCAGCATTTAACATTTAATTTACTTTCAACATATGATATTTCTTAATATTTTTCCCATGAATCATACAGTAACGATACTTTAACCCTTTATGTCTCTATCACGCTTTAGGCAATTTGCGATATTTATCGCGTCGATACTATATTAATTTAAGAAATAATATGCAATACAGTTTCAGAACTGTTCCTATCGCAATTGATTCCATGCCAACTTTCACCCCGTAGTATTATATACGACATGTACCAACACGATGTGGAAATAAATCAGAATCGCCGCCCGATCGTAGTCTAGAAAATTCCAAGTACAAATGGTCAACGTGCCGCAGCTTCCTTTTTTCCTAACCTCGCGCCCCTACCATCTAGATATTCCAACTTATAAAACATAACCTATAGATACTTGGCAACGGATCTACAGCGGATACCGCAAAATTTTACGAAAGTTTCTCCATACTGTACCTCGATCGATGTTCACTTTCTCACGCAGTGAACTGCATCAATACCCCACTCTCCTTATTCGAGCAAACTTTCCAGCATGCAGTACGCCACTTGTTAGACTTCGACTGCATATCGTGCTTCGTATTTCACGGCGAATGAACTCCGACGTTAAGGAGTTTATTCACGCTAATGTTCCGCGTTTCCTTGCCAATACGCCCGCACGACGAGACAAACGCGACACAAAGTTAATGGGCAAATTACTCTTCGACGGGATAAACTGTCCGTACTGCTGAAATTTATATTGTAACGTGGATGCGCGAACCGCGTGAAAAAGAGCGCGCATCTGTGCTCTCGTTAGGTGCGCGCGCACTAATACTCACGCGCATGCGCGGCGCGGAACTCGATAGCGCGGCGCGGCATAAAGACGAGCATTCGAATCTTACAATTAGTTTCGAAACGATTCGATGTGTTACAAGGCTTGAAATTCGAATCACTTAGAATAATACTTGATACTCTAAAACTTCTGAATGTTTTCGAAGATTTGGAAATTTTTAAAATCTTCGAAGTCTTGTAGATCTTGGATGTTACTTTAATACTTTGTGTTGATGATACTACTCGGATTAAAATTTATTCAAAATACTTGTAAGATATTGACACGTCAAACTTTCAAGACTTGTTAAGATAATCGAGACCCTCAAGACTTCCAAGACTTGTAGGAATTTTAGGATGCCGAATTCTATTCGGAGTTCTTCGATATTTGCTTGATCCATCACGGGGACGACGATTCGAGAGCGCGGGAGAAAAAGAATTAGCAAATTGTTTCACGGCGGCACAATAAATATTCATGGCCGAAGGTAAAACGACGAATATCCCGAACACCACGATAAATCGAGTTTACGGGATGAGTCAACGAGTCATCGGCCACTTCCTTTTTCGATACAAGCGGAACACATTGGCCTGTTCTTGAACGTCGTCGCCGTATCACCCGACAATAAATAATATGTACCGTTCACGACGGCCGAAAGCGATATTACTCTCCTCTTTGTTTTTTCCTTTTTGCTCTCTGTGCTCTTCCTTCCCTTTCAACAGGACTAACCACTCCACCCGCTTAATTAAATACCGTGTTAAGCGGCCCACAAATTCGCTGCGCCTCGCGAGACAACGGATACCACGTGACATTCGCGTTAATGGCCAATTTAACGTTCGCCTTTTCAGGCGGTCCCGCGCTGAAAGAATATTGCCTCCTTCCCCGGAAGTGATTGTTTAAATTGAGAAACCGGCGTGAGAAAAGGGATTCAATTAAACTAATTTCACGATAACACACGCCGCGATGTAATCGGCCTTTGTCTTTGCGATATCGAAAAGATGAATTAAAAGCGAATACAATCGATGATAGTAATGATTTTTTCAATGTACCAGCTACGCTTTTGTTTGTTGTTTTGTTTGTCACATTTTTGTTTCAAACGGGTTAAAAGATTATTCGCTAATCGCACGACTTATAAAATACACACAAGACGAAAAATTTAGCTTATCGGAATTGTTTGAGAATTGTTTGAAAACTTGTATCTAAATTAGTCATTATAATAATCATAGAGAAATTTTTGGTTTATTTAATAAGATATTTTGTACAAATTGCATCATTTAATAGCGTGTGTCATAATGCAAAAGGACGGATATATTTTTAGAACAACTTAATCGTTATTTAATTTTTGCTATACCTATGCAATAATTCTTTTACTTTGCGTGCTTTATTATACATGAATCTATCTAAAGTAATAATTCGAAGTATGAAGTATCCCGCTATTAGCGGCGCTCGTTACGCTTTCTTACTTATTGTTAAACAGTTTTTGTACCTTTATTTGTGGAAGCTTGGTTAGAGATAATTATTAGTATATTTGAAATCGTTGGTAGTGATTTACACGTTCAAAGATCTTAATAGCATGTTCATTCAATGAATATGGAATTTCTTAACATTTCACTAGAAACCAGAATATTTCACATTATTATAATTTATCTTCCCATTTCTTTCATAGCAAAAAATAATGATACCACACAGATGAATTAACGATAATATAGGTAGGTAAATTTTGTACAGAATTAGAATATAATTTCGAAGAATATAAAACTAGGCTATACAGACTACAATTTAAAATATTATTAAACTGTTAAATTATCGCATAATAAATATCGGATTTGAATTGAAGCATTTTAACGAGTATTAACCTTTTCCAAGACGGAAACTTTTAATTAATCCAAGAATCACTTTAATCGATATTTTCTTACTAATCATAATATAAAGTTTTCATCTGCTTCTTGTTTGGATAAGTTAGTTTAGAAAAATTATACAAAAATGATATTTTCCTACATTGCAATATGAAGAGTACTTCTTTAAGACTTCTCAAGACTAAGTGCTTCTTTATAACATTGTTACTATAAGAAAATGGTCGAACTGAGGAATTATAAGAACAATAAATTCTTTTAAATCAAACTCTTTTAAACAAAAGCTGAGTAGAAACAAATATCGAATATTTTGTAATATTTTAATAATCGAAACAAGATCTCGTCGAAGAGTAACCATTGTCAATCGATGATCTGATACGATACTTTAAAGTCTCTGACGCAGCAAACTTTTCAAAGATTTTTCCAAGTCCTTCGAGAATACTTTCAATTCGCGTAATATCCCATCAAACATTAGTATGGCTGCGTTGATTGAAACCTTGCGAAGCGGAAACTGACTTTACGACTTACTCATGTGAGCAGCGTATATTTTCCATTCCCAGTTAGTTTTCATATCGCGGGATGCCGTTCAGATCCCGATCCCACAACATGTCCATCTGATTCATCGTCGAACAACGCGAATAATCATCGTTAGATACTCACGTACACTTTTATAACGAAAGATTAAGTATAATTTCGAATGTCCGCAATCATCCGAGACGCGGATGCTCATCGAGGAAACGAATCCGCGTGCGACTCAAGAACGTAACTGTAAATTATCTTTCTTTTCCTCTCCCCTTTTTTCCCCCCTATCGATTCACACCATTTTTCATGATTATACATTGTTCGACCGAAAGGTCAATGAATATTCGCAGAACTATATACGCCTTCTGATTGGACCGTGTGGCACGTACGAAACTTTCACGTCGTTAGTCCATACCTTTATTTTCGTGAGCGAAACGCGTATCGTTGCACGGTTATAGTTCACAAATGGCGTTTTAATGTACCATATGCAGTGGATCTTTAAAATCGGCCCACTTGTGAACTTTAATTAATTCTTGATGGAGATGTCGCATGTCTGTGCGAAGCTTTCCACGCGATAGCCGAGTTACTTTATCGAATTTCAGCATGAAAAATTGGACGTCCCATTGAAAAAAGAACGATATTGACTAGAACTTTGTACTTGTGTGAAGTAGCGCAAAGTAGCTTGAAATATATTACGGTTGATTTATATACAAATTATTTGTGGCAGTTGGAATTACAAAGTGGACAAGTATGTTGTAATGTTGCTTGGATTTGTGTTTCTATGTTGAGAAATAAAATATATAGTTTGTAAATTTGGATTCTTGTAAGACGAATGGAAGCAAACGTGAAAAGAAGCTAAAATGTATGCTGAAGTTAATAAACTCTCGTATTAAGATATTAGCCGCGGGTATAATTAAATGTTTAACAACCTAAATGTAACATTTTTATACGTTTTTTTCGCAACTTCGTAATAATTTCTCAAGTTCACAATACGTATTTTAATACCTATGGTATTTGCTAATAAATATTTGTTTGACAAGTAAATATCGAGAATTCCTATTTTACAGATTTTTCGATATTATTATATAAATCTATTTTACATGTGAAACACATTTCCAGTATTTCATTTTCAACAACGGAGAAATCTAATGGGTAGAGCAGCATATCATGTTTACCAAACAGCAACGTTGCGAAACACCAATTTCCCTCGCATTTATAATTTCAATGCACATTCCCGCCATTTTCTGTCAGTCAATCTTGTTCTACTTTTTTCGTCCTACATGACTAATTAAGGAGGTAATCGAGTAAAAAGAAAAAGTGAAAAAAATATAATTCGAATGCAAATGAACGAGCGTACTGGTATTGGTAGCTGTGAATTTATGAATAAATTTTACCACGTTAAATACCGGACTTAACTATACTCGATCTAGTTCATTCTGGAAGATCAGAGATCGATGGATCTGTATCTGCAGACAATAGAATATTTCCCGATGTATAACGTTACGCGTTAATTACATTTCCGATTGAATCACGGGTCGCGTTAATCGTAGGAAAATTAATTCGTCATTTGGGAAACGCACGAGAGAGTTTTAGAATACAGGATATCCCGGAAGAAAACATTGCTGTTAGATAACGAAAGAAATAAGATAAATACCGGCCAGTAAAACGCTTTAGAATCTATAAATTTGCATATACAACAGCACCTCGATTATCTGAACTAATTAATTACAGAAAAATCGTTTCATATATTAAAAACGATAATTTATTGCGCATTATTACATATGTACGTATGCTCCAATCATATTTCTCGCCTGCATCCTCTAATCTGCGTTCCCAATCTTTCAGAATTGCAAAATTACTTTACATTTTAAAAGCTGTTGGAATAATTTAAATGGCTATTCCAACTTTAATGCAACCGTTGCTTCGTTGAATAATTGCTGCGAAGAAAAAACAAAGCGGGTCGCCTCTGACACTCTTAACAGCTGTGAAATTACCAATCTCGACTTTAAGATTCTCTTGGAACAAGGACAGTCTCGTTTCTCCGTTTCCATTAGGTCGCTAGTCGTCGAGGAAGTATCAGACTCGGAACCTGACTGTCAAGCGGCCCGAGATAAATCGCAATAGAAAGTAAGAAAACAGAACTGTCGATCGTTCGGCTGATCGAGCTCTGGACATTTCGAGTTGCGACCACTGCCGAGGGTAGGCACCAACGCGGAAATTATTTTTAGACCGAGCGAAAAATCGAAACGCACGAAGGATAGATTGTACCGCTAAGCGGTTACTCAATCGCGAGCGGTGGCTGTTGCTGAAACCCGTGGTTGCAAACCCGTTTCAAGGGCAGGGTCGCGCGAATAATGGCGACCAACGAGACTAAAACGAAATTAAAAACGACCATCACCTTCGCTTTCTTTGTTCTTTGACTCTTTAACGAGCATATACAGAGCGTGCACGAAAGTCTCTTAACCGGTAACTCTGGTCTCTTTAACCCGTTCCGATTCAGACTTAAACTTGCAATTTTCATCAGTTATCTACCTTACTTTACGATTAGACCGTGGAAATTTTGTGCGCCCATGGGAAATTTGAGGATGTAAAAATATAAAATAGTATAGAGAAGTATGCAAAATATCCAAAGTATAGCAGTTTATATTATATATAGCAAGTTCTATTTTGCGAAACGCCACCTACACGAAGATTCGTTTCGTTCGTTAAATATTACAATAATCGCTTCAACTTGAATATTATTTATACTTTCGCCTGTTGCGAGTATTTCGCGCATCTTGGCGTCTCCAAATTTCTCAGAAATGCATAGGAGATCGATAGCCGAGTAATTTATATGAAAAGGAAATTCTTTGCGTTACCTCGAAGCGAAAGCTTTCCATCATAGCTGCAACGTAGCTGGTGTGGCCAGCTTATCGCGAACACATTTTCATCGTGTAAGCTCGATGTAAATCGAATCTACCGGTGGGTGTACGTCGAGCCCCATGGAAGTCAACGATATTACGAGTGGCCAGAGCCGCAAGGACGTCGAGCTGAACGGCAGGTATCGTAGATTTATGGGATTTATCGGATCTGCTTGTATCAATGCTGTAGATCGACATCCAGATTCGACGTATATCGTTCACATTGGATTATGAGCAAACGGATACACGTACACGTGCGCGCACACGTGTTGAACGTGCAAAAGTGTAATACGCGTAGAATGTGCTGTGCATAGCTACCTCCATACACGCCGCGGGAACACGGAACTCTTACATCATCGTCGATACCACTACTCGCAATTATCGACGTATCGATATACCCTGTGTTGCAGCCTCAGGAACTTTGTAAACGCTGTTGGTTCTCAACTTGATCTTCAGATTTTGAAGAGAGCGAAAAGAAAAAGCAATGGGAGATGGAAAGTTGAATCTTTTTATGCTTGGATAGAGTTTCACTTTATCCTTATTTGTCTCGAACGTTGTGCAAAGATCACCCAATTAGAAGGATGTTCCGAACTCGTTAGGATGAATGTCAGCCAAAGTCACGTTAACGCAATATTTCATTCGCGATCTTTCTTTGGTCAATTTACATTGTTAGAATTTTATTAGATTCGCGTTGCGATTGTGAAAGAAAATGAATTTCACGAATTTTCCAGCTATTTGTTTCGTTACTATTCCTTCCTCGATTTAAATCATAAATTATACGACACTCGACGAAATTGTACTGCGCGATAAACTGCGATATATTTCTCTTTGAATCACAAAAATCCACTTTGTACCTCTGACTTTTGATCCTATGGTTTATCCGTAATCTGACGACCACGTAATCTGATAACCAGTCGAGTTGCTTCGCTGGTGTTTTTCTTAACGATATTATACGTCTGTTTCACGGCTCGGTTTTTAATGAATCGATCAAACGTATAGTCAATCGTCAGGTTGTACGAAATCAGTTCCACGAAGAGTCTTTTAATCCCCACCCTTTGCGCCACTCGATGAAACGGCTTAATCGGTTGAACGTAAAACGAACGGATAATCGAATTCCATTTCAGAAGTTGCACCTGTTTCGATAACGTGTCGGCGGCTAACAGCTTACCTGTGTAGAGTTGCAGACCTTTCACGGTTTGACGTTGACGCGTAATTAGCTCGTCGCGAAGTTATCACCGGTTATATTGTATTTGATTTGGTTAATTGGCTGTCGGGTGCAACAAACTTGAAAGATGCCACGGGCTTTTCGGTGAAAAATATTTTATTTTCGACACGCGAATTTATTCATTGGACGAGATACTTTCTTGTCACGCTTTTATTCGTCAAACTCTTTAATTAGGCGGCTGCCTGCAACGAAACCGGACGAGAAGAATCAGCCCAGTTGTAGAAAGTTACTTTGCTAATTACGCGTATGTCAATTGTACGCTCTACTCTCGAGATTTAGCGCCAACTTTTCGTTTCTTTGCCAATTTATCGATACAAGTAACTTGCTTTCTTTTAAAGTCGATTTTAACCATCAGTTGCTCTTATCGAATCGCTCGGTGGACAATTGACGACTATTTGGGCTAGTTTGGGATGAAATTATTCAATTTTACGGGATAAATAACATTAAATATCTCGCAGTGTATAAAATGGAATATTAAATGAAAGCGAATGCCGTAAAAATTGAGTAATCTAACAATAGGAGATCTCGTCTTAGAAAATTACGATAAAATCGAAACGACGTTAAGCGTGCTGGATTTTATTCGACAAGCAAGAAAACTGATACTTGTGCGGAACATCGTGATCGATTTTGCTATCAAAATTTTCCGTGCAGTTGCAACACCAAATCGACCGTACCAAAGAGGAAGAAAGTCACAGTTGGAAACTTCCTACATTTCCCATCCGAAGAAAAAACTGCGAAGGCGCGGTCTTCCACGTTGAACGGTGTAATCGTGCGTTAGCTTTCAGCTTGACACGCGAGGATAGCAAACACACAAGACGAAACGAAAAAGGAAGACGAGGAAGAACGTCTAACGCATCGAACGTTGCTCGTTAGTCGCCGGTTAAAACGCTTAATTTCTCTACAGAAATATAAAATTTCAATTTTTCTGAAAAATCATCGAGATGTATATTCTTTCCATCCATCTTTCCACGTGATACACGCGTTTACGTAATCACTATAATTTAAAGAGTTTCCGAAGCTCCAGGTAGCCGCGCAATTATCCAAAGAAGAAATCGTTAACGAACGCGAACACGATACCATCAATTACGAAGACTTCTACAATGTTTGAAGCTTCGTGGTTTCTCGGTGAAAGAAACGCTTTCCAGCCACACAGTTTTACGCTCCTTAATTGCCCACCTGCTTTTAGCTTGGGAACACTCGGGCGGAATAAGAAAGGCTGGTTAAAAGATGAGAAATGAAGAAAAAGAAGTCGTCGATACGCGAATATCGAATCTGTCACGAAAGTCAGATCGTTATCTGTTAATTTGGTCTTCTCCAGTGTGTTACTAAAGGCAGTTCTAACGTGTGGCTATAAAAATGTTGCAAGTCGTTATCGCGCTTTCTTCGTATAATACATTTTCATGATTCTACGGCGCTCGACGATTTCCTTGCAGCTCCGCATTGACGCACAATTAATCTCGGACCGAGCCATTAAGCAGAGAATTATGTAGATTTTGACTAACGCGATGGATATCTTGAGGAGAAATTTTCAGTTCGAACTTTTGAAATTATAGATGCAACAAGATACGTTAGATACCTCGAATGACCACGGATTTTTATGCGAATTATTTCACGCTTTGAATACCACGAGTATCTTACTTTGGATATTTTATGTTCTCGCGCAAAGAA
Organism: Bombus affinis; assembly: GCF_024516045.1. Lineage (NCBI taxonomy): Eukaryota > Metazoa > Arthropoda > Insecta > Hymenoptera > Apidae > Bombus > Bombus affinis. Next base: position 15,461,818 of record NC_066345.1, read on the forward strand.
GTGTAAACTCCGCGTATCTCTGAATATTACAATTTTCCGCGAGAGTGTAAATATCAAATTGATTACATACGTCCCAAGTTTAACCGTAAAACCTTAGCTGCCGTGCATAAAATGATCTAATATCGATAATCGTCGTTTACAAGCGGTTAACATTGAAAATCTATTGGACAACTAAATTCGACGATCCAAAGATTCCATTTGAGGCTCGAAACTCGCTCGAAATTATCGGATTGGCAACTAAGTGATTACCATCCAATGACAAAACTCGCAATCGCTTAGTTGGCAATCCAATATTACTTCCTACAGAGACTATCTCGTGGTAGAATGGCTGAAACATGGATGGACGGCGGTCTGAAAGGTGGACGAAAGGACGCTTAAGGAAATGACGGGTAGAAATCGGTAGAAACGCAGCTCGCGGACGTCGGGGAATGTAAAGTAGGTGTAGCGCGCGATGGATGCACCGCGAAAGACATCTGAGAAAATGAAGATACCGTTACGAAGCGGCATAATTGTAGTCACGGCTAATGCGAGGACATGGAAGAGCGCCGTGATACGCAAGCGTAAGCCAGTTGTATCGTTGGCGCTGTACGTAATTGTCGGAAACCTCGGCAACTGGAATGTTCCTCGATGGGCGATCGACTAAGTTCGCGCGCCGCCAGCCGTCGGGAATATCCTCGTTTCGATTTGCCGGGAATCGACGCCGCAGGATTAACGTGCCACCGTGTAAAATATGAATTTCTGTTTTGCCACGGTCGGAGAACGTCGTAATTTCAACGACGATCAAGAGGAATCCGGTTGATTCCTGGGCACGCACGATGCGGCTTGGAAACGCTCGGACGTTTGCTTACTTTTTAATAGAATTTTATTTCCTTCGTCTCCATCTGGAGATTGTAAAAGGAATACGTGGAATTAATTTGACAAGTTTGAATTTTAGCTATGGCGAATGGACATCTTTTTCGATCGGACGATACACAGATTCGATATTTGAAATGAAACATGCTGCGATTAAATCCATCGAAGAGCGACTAATGTCTTTAGGATTATGCAATAGCTTGGAGAAGTTACGTAATCGGACGTTGTTTGAAATTTTTATTCGAGATCTTTGGGTTCTCGAATTTTAAACGGGAAAGAACCGATAGGCAAAGATTAATGAAACGACGATATTTAATAGCGGCGCACGCGGTGACGAACAGAGTATTTAATTGTAATATATCGTTGCCTCTGGGTCATTGGACGTCCGCACGTCGCTGTTAAATTGGCGTAAATTGGGTTGCGGTATGGTTGAGAAAAATTGCGTTGAACCATAGCTGAAGTTTCGAACGATGGAGTTGAAGTGCAGGAAGTGGAAGAATTTGCGCAAGAAGTCGAAGTTATTTTTACTTATATGGAGCTTTTAATGGTTCGAGCGATTATCTAGGTACGTTAGGTTCCGCGGTACGCGAGATAAGTTTGAAGAAACTTTCTTTGCAAAGTTTTATTAGAATTTGTTCTTAACTTCTTCCTCTAACTTCGAAACGTTTCGCGTTCATTTCGCAATTCCAGAAATTTCATCAATCTTTCGTAAATTCGTAAATTGACAAATTTTCTATTATATTTTCCCGTCGGTTTATTCTCTGGATTATTCACGAGTCAGAATAATCGTTGTTATCGATTAAAAATGCGTGACTGGTTCCACGCTGCCTTTAAAATGTAATCGATCGATGCTACAGAAAATTCCTGCGAGACATATTGTATATAAATCTTCTAAACCACATAAACATATAAACAAAGCGTGTTACGTATATCTACGATCCTATAGAATTATCCATTTCCTATTTATTAACATCATATCGTTTTTTAATAAAACTCTACCACGATATAACAGCAAATATTAATTTTACTCCTCCACTCGTATTTCCACATTTTATTCCTTCTGCTCGAAACTATTAATAAATAACCCTCATGAATAAATAATCAACAACGTTCGTTTGTATCCAACATTCGCGTTTATCGATATTTCCTCTAATATCTTTTTGATATCCTGCGAGTTCAATGTTCCCTTTCCACTCGTTTACGCAATCGAAGCATTCGTCTCGAAAGACACGCGGTATCAGTAGGAATTAATTTGAGGAATGTTTGAACGCGATTCGGGCCAGCTCCAACATGGTTCGATCAGCGGTCGGGCGAAAATTTCGTCGAACGGGTTTCCAGTCTGATAATGTTACTCGCGACCTGTTTCGGCATGAAATACTTTCCATGCCGTGGTGAACACTAAATAGATAGCCGAGGAAAATGCGAGACGGCCGCACATGCGAGCTCGTGTATACTTGTGGCCGCGCAGCGGAAATGAATAAGGAGCGCGTGGACTAAAGGACTGCTCGCACGAAATAACGAACAGGTATACAATGTAAGCTCGTAATCCGGTGAGTTTGTATCTCGTAACGTGTTCGAGTCAAAGGAACGTCGTCGAGGTGAAAATACACGTAGAGGATGGATCGTGGTGTCGGTGTTCGATATACAGTCGTCTACGAAAGTATCGAAACGCTTGTACACGTTCTATCGTGAATATATTGTACGAGACATTTTGAAATTTATTGGCGCTGTTGTTATTATTATTAGGTAGCAAAACACGCGATTATAATGATCGTATTGGTGATATTTTTTAACCAGTCTGATGACACGGAACAGGTATAGCTAACGAAACGATAAAGTTGTATGGTTTCTGTATTTTTAACGATTCGTGGATAAGTTATGTTAACTTGTCGGTTTATTCTCCGGATTATTTATGAGTCGGAATAATCGTTATCGATTAGAAAAATGCGCGACTGGTTCCATGCTGCTGCGTAAACATCGTCCAAACGTTTTTGCAACAAACTTTGTAAAGAATAAAACCCACGAGGTGAGAATTCTGTTAAAAAACGATTGAATTTTATAAAAAGTATGTAGATCCAAACGACTTGCACGATATAAGAGCAGACGCTATTAAGATCGCAAACCACTATCAGATTTCTCTGTCGAAATGAAAGAACGAAAAATATCCACTGGATAAAACGGAAAATATCATGGAATAAAACTGATCGACCCACATCCTCGTTTCGTTAAATCAATCTACGACTAATAGACTTTCTCGTTGCGAAAAGGAAAAGAGACGAAAATGAAGAGTCTTTCAGTTTATCGATCACGACTCACGACTAACCTCGTCTCACGATACCAATTTATAATCGAGCTCACCAGGTGCACGTATTCTATACCATCGTCGGCAACTATTAATCGCTACGTTGGTCGGTCGAGCTGCGAGCTTCGTGTTCCATGATCTCTCGACATTTGACACGCCGTGGCACGAAAATTCGTCGTCGAGGGAAACTAAACTGGTCACGGGGTTTCACGAGGTTTCACGGGGTTTAGCGCGTGTGCACCGTCCGGCCATGGTTATTGCATAAGCGTGCGGAAAATTTATAAATGGCAGGCGGTCTACACATCTGAAACGATCGTTACGCAACGGTACACGCCGCTGTATAATATCGAGAGATAAGTACCGGTTTCTCAGACGCGAACTTGCACCAAAGTTCGCCGCAGACCGTTATTTGTTTTCGATAATTTTACAACCATATCGATCGATCAGCTTGGAGAGGGCGGGAGGAGCGCGTAAACATCGCGCGTAATTCTACACGTTCGCTGCTACGTTCGATCGTCGACGATGCACGATTTTTCTTTAAAACGATTAAGATAAGGTAAGTCTCGTGGACCGGAAAATTGTCAACGTTTCGGTCATTAATTTGCAACAACGAAACTGGATATAAATTTAAAGCCACGGAATTCTCGCTACGCCGAATAACAGAAAAGGAAAAGACGGATAAACGACGATTTTAATTAACGATGTCCGTGCCTTAATGACTTTTTCATTAACGAACGCGTGCACGACCGGTGTCACGCGATTCCATTGCGGAAAGTGGCAATCTCCTCTTGTTTTGTGATAAAAAAAAACACCGTTCAACGCAACGTTTAATTAAGATAAATATTGGCGAGTCGGTCCAGCATGTGGGAGAGCCGGTCCCATGACGTAACTCGTTATTCAATGCACCGTGATTGAACTTAGAATTCAACCGCGTCCATCCACTGTCCTGCTCTCTCTCTCTCTCGCTCAACAGACAGAAAGAGAAAGAGATGCACGCCGGTGTCTCTGCATTCCGTTACACCGGGAATACTCTCTGGTCTTACGTAAGTAACGAGCCTGACGACGACGGCTTACGACGACCAACGTCGTGAATTCAATCGGTCGATCAGCGTCTTTTACGAAATAATCCGTATCGCGACATATTTATACGAAGCTATTTCGACCGATAACTGCGACGTGTCCTGGGAAGGACGCGTTGTAAAAATTGAAATAAGAGATTTTTCGTGTAAATATGAACGCGTATCTCGACGATGCCGTAAATATTATCGTCACCCACTTGCAAATTTGTAATTACTGGTCGATAATTAATGTAATATCGATTATTCTTACACCCTTGATTGCCGGTTAACTGCGTTTTAAAAGCAAAATTATTACTACGCGTATCAATTTTCTCGTTTTGAATATTCCTTCGTATTTTTAAAGTTTGTCCGTGAAAACCGGAAGCATCGTGCATATCGGGTTGTCAATCTGAATGCATAATGCAACGATGTTGGGATCGTAGGCTACATTATAAATTAATGAAATTCACGCACGTGAGAAGATAATACAATAAACGCGAGTAAAAAAATTACGCAACTTGCTCCTATTAGAAATATCCTTGCCCGAGAACAGCAACATGTTTTCCTGAATCCTAATTTCATTTTATTCGTTCGCCACTCGTACAAAACCATAGAGACACGCGTAAAATATTTTGAACCCATTAAAATGATTCTACTAGGGTGTGTCTCAATCCCCCACCTTTTTCTTTTTACCTATAACTAATTTATGCATGAAGTTCGCTCGTTTCATGAAAAATGTATAAATCGAGCTGTAAAAGAGAACACCCATTACGCCTTACGTTCCTGATTCACGTTTCCATTAATCGCGTAACTTTCCTCGTACTTTTTAACAAAACGAAACATCTATTTGCTGTATATATGTTTAGCAAAACCGTACGACAAGTTTTTCCAAGTTTACTCGGAATATCTATGTGTCCGTGCTATCTGAAACTTCGACTTTCTTTCCAATCACTCGACCGACCAAACATAGCGTATTATTAATCACGCGTGCAAATTATTTATGATATTCATTATCTTTGCTACAATATTATAAGATATAATAACCGCACGACAGTAATTCGAGCAAATAAGTAATTCACGTCACTTCGCTTGACGCGAATACATTAACATCGTGCTTGGACGTCGGGTATTTACGTGTTTTTATTCATTTTTATCCTTCCCTCGGGAAACCAATCGGGTAAAAAAATGAAAAAGTCGCGTTCAAGGCCTGCACGAACGATCGAGCGAAATAAGTATAAACAGGCTTGTGACACTTGTTACGTCGATTTGCTCTGATTCAAAAATTTGCATGATCGATACGATCGTAGGAACTCGCGCACTGCCTGTTGAACACGCGTTGAACGCTGCCTATTCGCGAAACCGCTGCTTCTCATCGAGAAATAAGTCGTCGAGTTTAGATCGGGACGGCGGCCTTAATACGAATTTAATGCAGCTATCAAACGGCTCGCCGTCTTTCCCCGCTGTTTCCTGCTCGGTTCACCGCGTCATCCTACCTGTTACTTGGATTATTAGCAAATGGTGCCGGATTTTTCGACCACCCTCGGTTTCCCCTGTCGCTTGCGAAACCCATGGAACGCGGTAGACGCGCGGTGAAACTGGAATTTCACCGTTCGGACAGGTGATTCGGAGCAAGATTCTGTAAAATTTGATGGACGTTAACGAGAACCGAAAGAAAAGTGGAAAGTGGTTGCTTGAGGTGTTTGGGACGTTATTTCTCAGATACGATCGTAGCAAATTTTGAGACCTTATTGCTATTACCATGGTTCCATGGCACTTTGCACTTGGCGAGCTAGAAACAGTGGAAAAAGTCCCGCGTTTAATTGTTTCTTTTATCCGTCTTCGTCTACGAGATACAACGAATTTTCTGTCATTTAATTGCCTTTACGGAGAATGCTCGGAATAATCAGCTTGCGTGTCGGGGCAAGTCCGTAGACGTCTTGCCATAGATCCAGTTCTCTATGGTTTCTGGTGTTTCCCGAATTTCTCGAAGAGCCTCTTCTATCCTGAACCTTCGTGTTTCGACGTTTGCTCCGTTTACATAAAATTCCTCGTGTCTGAACGAAGGCGGATGGAACATATGTTCGTATGAGGATTTTTCATCGTTTTTAGGTGTACGATCAGCTCCCCAAACGAGCCCCGCATGTTCTGTTACTTGTTGTGTAACCTTTCGTTGTACGATTCGGTTGAAAGCGGTTTGTACGTGGCCAATGTTTTATCAATGTTATTGCCGAAGGTGAATTGCAAAGGTCTATGGAATCGCAAAATTTACCGATGCTTGCTGTTATGCGGTTAAGTTCAGTTGGCGAAAGATCGTACGGTGAACTTCTTGATGCGGTGAACTACGATTTCTTCTGCACGACGTCGGCGTATTTAACTTAAAATGAGACGATATCTCAGGGCACACGATGGTGCCATTAAGCACATTTCATGTGCCATTGGTTTAAGTTAAATATTCGCATAGTAGGAGACACAGAGTTTATTTTCTTGTCGGTATCGTTTTTACTAATTATTATTGGTTACGTACTGTCAAATATGGGCACGATCGATCAAGAATAATTGACTGTACGAAATCTCACGTGAACGCGTAAAGGAGAAATACTGGAAGGTTAAGAGATAGCTGATAAATTACAGCGTAAAGTCAAGTTTAATAACAGCTTGAACCTGTACAACCCTTTTGCCGTAAATTTCAACTATATATCATTAGATGATCACCATAATCTTTAAGAATATTCTTCAATAAAAACATATTATTATCGTGTCGGATATAAGAACGTCACGAACGTGCATCCTATTAGCTCGCACGACTTAAACACATCAATGCAAATTTTAGTAATTAATTATATACAAACTACGGAATATAATTTTCAGGAATGTAATCGCTCAAAGAAAGGTAACCTTACAAGATACTCTGACGTTAAATTAGTTTCGCAAAAGAGACTGTTAACAATTAAGATACGAATAAATCTGTCGAACAACGATAAATCGAATATGCCATTCGTTCGGACAATTCTCTTCTTAAATTGGGAAAATAAAATCATTACGTCACGATATTATGGATACGTCGATTTCTTCGAATTACCCGAAATCCTAAAATCGAGATGGACAAAGATAACAACAAAAGTATTATACTGGAATTCTCTTTCGCAGCCAACAGCCACGATATTAGAAGACAGAATCGCAGGATGTAAATCGGTCGAAAGAAATGGCGAATGTTGAATTCTCAACAAGTTGAATTAACTAACCGTACGTCAAATTAAGTCCAGTATTTCTTCAACTCGCAACGAATAAATTGCAGCGGAATATCGCGGAGCGCATCCCCTGCTAAACATCCTGCTTAAACCACTTAACGTCTCCTCGATCTCATCAAGACAAGGCACAACTCTGCAACAAAGTAGCCGTTCGGATCTCGTGGCTGGCATTCCCAGCGATTCTCGTGCCGCTTCCGGTAGCTATAAAGTCAGACCCGACGAAAAATCCAGACGTCGCGCGCACATCGGCAGATCGTGGCCCGTGGAGCGTGGCGGTTGAAAAAGGCGACGGGGTTAACGTCGTAAATTTGTTATCTCGCAACGTGGACGTTGAATCGTGCAAGATTAACGGGACACGCGCATAGCCCAGTGATTTTCAACCTTTTGCGTTTCACAGCCTGCACGAGCTAATTACTGAAATAGCCTGGCACGCCAAAAATATATTATATTTGGTTGGAGGCAGAGTTCGTTCGTTACACGACTTCTATCGTCTTCATTCGACGATCTAAGAGAATAGACGTCGACGTTCTTCATTGGATGATCGGTGGGCCGCGGATTTTTCTACGCTTATGCGAAATTTAAAGACGCGAAATTGCATAGAACGCGTATAATATGCGAGAATACGCGAAACATTCAAAGTAGCGCGATCGACGTAACTTTTAAGGGATGAAGGAGACGTCTGTCCAGGTTCTATCCCTTAGAAATATTTTCACAAAAATTTGAATAGAAATCCGTAGTTCAGACACAACGGTAGAAACATAGTAGGAACGTCAACCTTCTGCTTGAGTTGCGGCAGATGTCGAGATACTTACGACGATGCTGACATGTCAAATTGAAACAGGCGTATCTGGGTGGGAAGGGTGGTTCCGAGAAAAATGACTTTTAATATTTAACAACACGGCATCGATTTTGTACGCGTCGTCAGAGATACGAACTGTCGTATCTTCAGATTCGATGCAACCGTTTCTTTCTTTTTCTCCTCCTTCTCGTATTCTTTGTCCTCGATCTGCTGTCTCACTCGACATTTCGTTAATTTAGTTTCAACGCAGATACGGCTTTCCGGTTTAACATGCATACAGATAAACGATTTTCGTGCTACCTGGCACCGATGGCTGGATTTAAGCGAAAGTCGCAGATACGCGTTTTCGGCGTAACACGGCAGATGCGAGCAACTTACGAAAGACAAACAGCCGTGTGCGACCTGAGCCCGGAGTCGCGCGAGTTAACGAGGATGTCCCGCGAAATGGGCGAACGGGTGGATAAAATGGCGGGCGTTGGCCACGGTCACGCGTGTCACGCAGCCGAAAAAAAGGAGAGATAATCGAAAGAAGCCAGCCGGAGGGCGAGACCGCGCGTTCTTTCACGTACACTCGCGATGAACGACGCGGGATTTCGTATGCCGAAGAAAGAACACGAATCCTTCTTTTTCCGCTCTGTCAGAGCCGAGAGAGATAAAGAGCGAGACAGAGAGGCTGAACGGATGTTGAGACGACTTTAAATGCATCCTGCGTGCCGCCTCTGTTTCTCTCTGTGCCTTTTTGTTCCTCCTCTCATTGTCCTCTACCGTTGTTGGCCGTTTTCGCCGCGCCTCTTACGTCCACTGTCCTCGTCGTCCTCTCTTTATTCGCCCCTCTTTTTCTCTCTTTCGTTTCTCTCGGCGAAACGGCCCTTTCTCCCAAAACGCGCAAAAAATGCGGTAATAAAGCGGCGGATCGAGTTTTGGAATTAAGCCGACGCGCATGGCGGACATCGGGCAAACGTAAATGAAAACGTGACCACGAACGAATGGTTCATGCAAAATTACGGCATCTCTGGGTTCCACAACGCCTCAGGATACGTTGCTTTTCGTCGCTTTGCGCGATCTCGGACGGAGAAAAGGGAATGGCTCCTCCTTTCTGTCTGATCCTATTCGCGTAAACAGCAGATTTCTCTCAATCGAATAACTGGCTTGTATTGTGGAAGTATTTCGTTATTTCGTATAATACACGTACAGATCGTGTGCATTTGCGAAATTTCGTATCTTCGTCGATGTAATTAGAAACACAGAATCTAGCTGGAAAGTTCTATCATCGATTGGATGTTGCGGAGAGCACTCCGTTTCAGATGTTTTCTCCGTAACTTTTGTTTCTTACGTGTTTGCGTTGCGTGTAGTTGCGCGTCTTCAAATTTCATGAATTTCAATATCAAACGCCAGAGTCTCGATATTCGACATAGACCGAAAAAGAAGAATACAAAATCTGACAGAAGTCGTTCCACTCTTCTCGAGAAACTTCTGTCTCCGTTTGATATTATCTTCTTGCTGATCGCATCACGACGATTACCGGCACACGCTGTATGAAGCGAAGTGCCGTCCCCCCCAAAAAAAGAAACGCCTGATTTCTCAATTTTCAACCGGGTCCAGACTCACGACCGCCCATTTGTAGTCGTTTATGGCAAGGCACTATGAATCGTCGGCGTCTACCTACTAATTACTAATTAGCAATTAGATCCGAGCGTGCGCGAGCTGCTTTTCTAGGACAGCAGCTCGCTGAAATCATCGCGTTCCAGCTTAATCGTCGTTCGTGCTAGAAGCTTGACGACCCTCTCCGCCCCTCCGTGTGTGCCGCGACGCGAGCGCGTTGTCCGCTTTATTAATAATAATTACGGCTTTTCCGAGATTTCTGTCCGGTTTTCCTCGTCCCTAAGTCAATCTCGAAGGCGGCCGCGAGCTTTTAAAGGAAATTGGCGCTCGTTAACAAGCCACGTTGCATAGCCAGTGGCCGGGTAATAGGTGGAAGCTGCTTTAGGGCAGAATTCAACGGCGGAAAGTGATAAAAGTGATCCTGCGAACGTGTTGTAATAACGCCAGTTCCTAATTATTCGACTATCTGATTAAAGACAGAGGTGGTTTCTTTTTGGTTTGGTTTCTCGGCTACGTGCTTTGCTAAAGAATCGAGCTTAATCGTTAATAGGCGATCGTTTCGTCCAATTTCTTTTTCTTTTTTAATTATTTAATTCGTACTTTACAATTTGTCCAGCTGGACGTTCGGTAAATTTTTCTAACTTTTCGTCCAATTGAACGAGGCACTCGACGTTACGAGATTACATCTGTTTGATCGTAGGTAGCCAGAAATTTATTTAATCGTAAAATAAACGAGCTTTGCGCATCCGATGTGCGATAGTTGGTTATATCGGAATCAAATTCGTTTGATCGTAATTGGAGATGGAATTGGCGAAACTAGCTCGGTAAATTTATGGTTATTTGCGTCGTTCCGCTTAATTTAGAGCGAGTTGAGAAAAAGTATCGGCTCGTACGCCTCTCCGCATTCGGATATCTTTATCGTATCAAATATCGATCATGAAATATCTTTATAACGACGTAATGTACCATTACGATTTATATCGATACGTGTGTTCTTAGCGACTTTTAACACAAAGAAATCGAAGTAAAAGAAGCAGTAATGAATTGAAACGTCAACTTAAATCGTACCAGCATTTCGTTTCGCAAACCCATCACCGTAAACCTAGTTACATATCCATACTAAATACAAGGTGTCTCATAATATACGACATCCAGAGGAATTTAAAATTCAGCGCTCGCACACAACATCCTATATCTCAGCTTGTTTTCGAGTTATAGTTAGAGGGAATTTTATGTTCCAACGAGCCATATCTGGTTACCGATGCATTCTAGCATTCGAAATGATCACGTTGAGCTCGATGCGAGTCAATAAACGTCCCGTCAACATCTTATTCTCTTACTCTGGCAATTACTCGTTGCTCCCTCAATCTGTTATTCTAATTCGCTGGAAGCCATGTTCAACTGTGCGGTATCACTCGAGCCTAGAACTTCATTCGTCGAAAGAGTCATTGCAACACGACGAAACTCGCCACAACTCGTAGCACCAACCACGTGAAACAAGACGTATGCACTACCGTCGATGATTATGCGAAACGGCGACTTCAGAACTCGACGGACGTTGCTTTGGTACGCGTAAATTCAAATTACGTAAAATCATATGTACAACGACTCGCCAAAGTATTCCGACACCTGTGAACACTCGCATATTTGCGCGAAATATTTCGAAATTTCGTTAGTATCGTAACGACAACCAACTATCGCGATGCTGTTGGGGAAATTTCAAACGATTCTGAACGTGTACACAGAAGTTACATTTAGTGCAAATATATATATCTTTTACGAAGTTCGCAAAAGTACTTTAACAGGTAATCATTCTCTATATTAACCAGTTGGTCGTTTTCCACGAGTATACTCGTCACGAAGAAATGACGATAGTCTGTATTACGACGAGCGCTCTCGATAATAAAATTAAAAAATAAAACAGTTTCGTTACAATTTAATTCTGTGTTACAACAGCCACACATACTCTGTGTTTGACGAGTATACTCGTCGTCGCTTACTTTTTTGCCACAAACTTTAGCTACACGCTTTTCAAAGAAGTCGCAACAGCTAACTGGTTAATAAGTCTCAGCATTCGACGAAATCGCCCCCGACACTTAGATGTGACTATTCATACTTTTTCTTTTGTAATCCTTTTATTAAATATAGGTTCGCAGTAAATGTCTTGCAACCTGTATGCATATTATCAGATTGCGTTTCAACTTTACCCTTTCACTCTCGCTGAACGTTACGTTCAAAGTCAAAGTTCGTAAGAAAGCGTTAAGTCAGATATCTCTAAGTTTCCAGTAAAAGCCGTCAAGCTTTCCAAAAGGAAACACGATAGAAACTCGTCAATTTCCCGCGTCCTGTAGACTATAAACGCACAGTGGAGATATTTCCACGAGCCAAGCGTGCGTGTTTCCTCGGTGAAATTTCTTAAGCTTGTCCGACTTGTAGCAGATAACGCGAAACGCTTAAACGTCCCGAGTCGAGACAGATAACGAGAAACCTCCTGAATGTCGGAGACGCGCATAAATAACGCGGGACGTTCGAAACATCGGGTGGATAGATAGCGGAAACGTTTTGTACGTCAGCGTTTTAATAGGTGGATAAATTCTCCTCGACGATCGATAAAGCTTCACCACTGTTTAAGAGTTCGACGTCTCGTCAGCTTCGGACGGACAGGCTGGAATCAATAAAGGTTCGAACGAATTTGTCACTGACTCGAATCGAGGAATATTTCTGAAAAAAGAATCGGAGATCGTCGATCGGAACGGGAAGAGAATGTGAAAGCGTGGCATATTTTACAAGTACCTGTATATGAAATTCCAAAGTTAAAAGAAACGTTACATTATCGATTAGAGAAACCGGTTGCAATTTTTCTTTTTTTTAAATTATATTTCGTAGAATTACCTATAGTCTGGAGATTATTCGCTCGGTTAGGAAGGTAGGAAAAATCGATCAAAAACGAGACAATGAAAGAGACGTTTTAATATCTTCTCCGACATCAAGTCGTATCAAGTATTTTCTTTTACCATTGTTAATTTTACCAAGTATTTTGATAGAAATTTGGCCAGCGTTTTTAAACTTCCAGCAATTTTTTAATATTTTTGTTGAAGTGGTTATCGCTTTTAAGGAAATTCTACATCTGGTCTTTTTAGTTTTCTCAAGCACCGACGCCATCGACAGCGTATAGACAAAAGACTGGGACGAAAGCAAACCATAAACAGTAGACAAGCGACGATGGCTTCAGGGTTTTCAGTTATAGGGTAACACTGCTAGCGTGCGGAACCGGACCAGCTCAAATTATGTTCCTACTTGTATTAAAATATATTTTCTACCTTAAAATTTATCCACGCGTTTCTCTGTTTATACATCTAATAACCTCAACAATTTTTACGGCACGTTTAACCTCCTTAAATAAAAATGATTTTTTCATCCATTGCATCATAGCTTATGGAAAGGATCGTGCAAAGGGACCAGTCGATATCGTACAATAGAAGAAGATAAAGTAACTGATAATTTGAAAGTCTAAGAATATCAGATTGAAGATATCTACTCGGAGCATCTACGAGACAAACTACGAGTGAAAATGGCCAAAACTCTATTCCTCTTCTAGCCTTGCCGCAAATATGCCGAAAAAGGCCAATGGAAACTAACGATGCGAACACCATATACATTTGATACGAATATCTATGGTGGCTGTTAAGTGGGCGACAATCTTTATACGTTTGTAGCTCCGTACCGCGAGAACGGTTAGAATCGATTGGAACACGTATTTACGTGTCGTGTAGCTGGCAAGCACGCAGACAAAAACTGCGGCTGTTGCGCGAATCGGTGCATTAGCGCGTATCACCATGCACGAGCTCGTAAGCGTACCGATCCAATTAGCTTTCTCGTTGGACGGCATTCTCAAAATTTATCCACCTCGGTTAATTAATTGCTGGACGCGCAGCAGCACGTTGGTTCGTCGTAATTCTGCTGATAACCTGGAAATATCTAGCAGTGGCAAAGTGAAGCGATAAAGTATTCTCATATAGTGGTGTTTCTTTTTGTCGCATTTTTATCGTCGTCGATCGCGAAAGTTCAACGTTCAGGGTAAATTATCCAATCGTCGTATCGATGGAAGATGATTAGTAATTGAGATTTATTTGAATAATTGATAAATACAAGAAGATATCAGGTCGTCCGAAAAGTTTCTTTCGTTTCATAAGATGATAATAGATAAGCAACAATTTTTGTTTTATATTTAGGTATGATCCACTTTCTATTCTATTTCTATTATTACGTTCGTGCGTAATTCAATAAATTAACACAAAAGAAAAAACATTGCACGTCTGTTAGTTTCTTATAAAAGGAAAGAAACTTTTCGGACAAGCTAATATATATACCGCGTCAAGAGTCAAATCTCGATCTATTCGACGCAAATCACTGTGAAATAGCAGTTTCGTTTCTTGCATTATCGTTTTTGCTGCGGTGTTGGATCGTTTTTCACCACGAGACGAGAATACGCGAATTTGCAGTAACTGGAACGCGATCGCGGAAGTATCGATAGCTTTTGCTAATTGAATGATCGCGTAAAAAGCAAATGGAATCGTTGCCTGTGATTCAACGTGTTCGTGTTTGATGCGGCGTTTCGATTGTGAAACGAGGAAGAGATTTTGCTCGGCAAACGAATTATGTATCGCTTGCGTTAAACTCACTTTCGGTTACCCGGTTCCGCACGTAACGATTTTTCAACGGGTTCGAATGGAAGAGCCGCGAGAGAAATTTGTACCATTTTCTGATATTATCGTGAAAGTCCCGATCGAGAATTCCTTTTCCATTAGATCGACGCACAATGAAATTTCGATTAAATAAATTGCCACCATCGATTGTTACAAATTGTTTAGCAAGCTCTGCGTATTAAAATTTTAATGTAAATTCCACGTAATTGAAGTTTCTCTTTCAATGAATTTTTTCTTTCAATGAAACTTCTCGCGCTAAACCGTAGAGTAGCGAAGATCGTGCGTTTTACGTAGGAGAAAACAATTTCAGAAATTTTATTGCTATTTATTTTTCAATTAGTCTCTCTCTCCCTCCGAGTTGGGACGAACTTTCAGTTACATTTCTCTTCCGTTTACACTCGTCGCCTACTTTTCTAATCGCCAAATTCAACATATTTCCTACTTGAGATTTACACCGAAAGCTTGCTTAAGAGTTGAACTTGACTTTAAAATATACCCGTTGTATTCCTTCTTCTCTTCATGCCTTTACTGTCTCGCAAATTTCATAAATTTCTTTTTCTCTTTCAGACGAGGTGTTTTGGAGCTGACACATTCTTCTGTTCCTGCCACTGGGGTACGTAACTTCGACGACGAATATCCAAAACTTCTTTCTACCCGACTTTATGCTCTGCGATCTTTGTACTTTTATAGCGTCGACTTAAATTTACAACATCGATAAGGGATATAAATTTCTTTTAGACCGACCAGCAGTTACACGGGATTAGACGTTTTCCGGAAATAAACATAAAAGTACAGACGTAATTTCTTTTCATTTCGATTCCTCTTGTGGTTTTTTAATTTTCTAGCTGAAAAGAAACCTGCCGAAAGAGGCAAATCTTCCCTCTGAACGCCAAATTTAGCGTATTTCTTTCAAAAATAAGCCCGATCCCAGTACAAATTCTCTAGCTTCCAAAATATTTCTTAACCATTGGCATGACTTTTACGAACGGCGAAGTCGAAAGACTTGCAGACAATATGCAATAAACGATAAAAAAATTGAAATAAAAAGATTACGTTTCCACTTCGAGACTATCCTGTTTACGTCTCGAAAAGATGCACATAATCGGCGGTTAGTCTAAAAAGGATTGATAGAAATCACTCGGTTCTATTACCGTTACGCGAGAACCTCTCCTTGACTTACGATATTTAACCATTGTTAAAGGCACGATTTTCTCATTCGTTACGTTCTTCCTGCGCATCTTGGAGATTAAAAAATTCCATCCACGTAACACGACTGGCCTAATACACCGTTTCGTCTTACATCAGGCTGCTCCCAAACGCTAAAAATCTCTCGTCTCTTTGCATTTCGTCGTGCGCCTCTAACAGCAAACTCGAACCGTTCGATCGCTGCGATCGGTCGCAATTGCGTAACAGCAAGGCGCGTACCGTTCGCGTAGCCGATCGAAACACGCATCAAAATACCTTGCCAAGCGGTAGGCGTGCGCTTACGCTTGTTCCTCTTCGAGGTGGCCTGCCACGAAGCACGTTCAGTAGCTCCTCCGAGTATCTGTTGCAAACTACCGGTGCAGCTGCGCGCCATGGTTCCCTCCTATCCGATGGTACCGATATTTATACGTGTATCTAGGTGCTCGTGTACTTGCCAGTTGCTTCACGCGATACCGTGCTAGATTTACCAGCGTTCGGCCTGCATACGGGCGGCTCTGTTCGCCAGCCAGCTTCGCTAGTAAATACTCGTTTCACGAGCGTGCTCGTGCTTCTATATAACGTACATGCAGGCCTATATAATGTTAATACCTGTTGCTTGTCGACACAGCCGTGTATACACACCCACGAGTCAGTGGAGGAAGAACGCGCGAACGCGGATCGATTGCTCAATATTTTCGGTCGTGGAGAATTATTTCACGTCGTAGGATACTTTTTCACGTCGTTGTTGCGAGATAATTCGTGGCGAGCTTGGTTCGACCATATTTTCCCGCTGCCGTTTCGCCCAGGCTCGTTGGAATGAAAAACGATCGGTAACCAGGTCGAGTGACACGATGACGGAGAGTCATCGGTCAGGATGAAATCCGGCAGCGCGTTGGTGTTTTTTAAGGGAGGCGTTTAATGCCGAAACGCTGGAGGAAAGAGCGGTCAAGATGTCCAATTGGTAATTTTTCGTGTCTGATCGTTCAAATTTCACTTATATATAAGGACGGATTTTGAGAGATTTGGCAGCGAGAAGACGAACTCCTTTTACGTTGTATCCTTTTCGAGACACGAGTCGATTACCAATGTCGCGTCGTTTCGTCTATGGTGTCACGGAAGAGTAAAAAGAGAACAAAATGACGTGTGTGCTAACGGATAAACCAGTAACTCATTGAGTTTGTACAGTTGTTTCGTGTCGACAGATACACCTGCGTATGTGGAGATTGGTACGACGTTGACGATATCGGTTAAAGATTGATCGAGGTGGTTGGCACGTGGATTAATAGAGATTGATCGGAGTAATACAGTTGGAATGAACTTTGAAGTTGATTCGTTCCTCAAACTTGTTTCTATATGTCTGAGTTGTTGGCAAACGTATCCAGCGTTGAGCAAACATCGGTAGATTTTCCAGATGTATCTCGAATTCCGAACGTATTATTACACCAAATGTGAATATCCTGTTCTATTTATCGTCCAATAGGTGTATGAATGAATAAACTTGGTGGCATTTAATCAATGAAAGTTTGATCAACGTTCTGTCTTTCTAGATCTTTTAATATCTCAGAGCCGAGAATTCCGAAACATTTCACAGATATTCTTCACGCAGATCTGGTTATCTTAAGGATCTGCGTATGCTTTCAGTCATTGATTGACACTTTATCTGGCTATCTATCGTTTCTAACGTGTAAAAGGCATTTGTCTACCTATTAAGCGCAATGCAAGAGGCGAAGCAGGACTTATCGAGATTTATCGAGGTATCGTGAATTTGCAGCGCTGTCATTCGCGAATTCGACACGATAAAAATAAAATGATATAAAGACCAAGGATCTTTTTAGACAAGTTTCTGTTATTCGAGACATGTTGATTCGAGTGGAACAGCAATGACCCGTCAGGGCAAGTCAAGAACCGTATGGAATGACTAGCGGAGTCGCGATCGATTACGTGTAAATACTAAGTAGCTTGTCATTCGAATTATTTCACGACTTTTTGCTAGTCAGAAATCATGTTTCATTATATTTGACTTTCCTCTTTTCCACCCTGTTTCACTTTACTTTTTCTAAGTAAACTAAATATCTTCCTCTATTTATTTTGTTTCTTCCTTGTCACGTGCTTACGATCGACCAAATGTTTCTGGATCAGACAGTTCTTTTAATCGTTTTAAACATGTTTTCATTAGCACGAGTGATAATAAGATTATTCTCTCGAAACACACGACAAATATTATCACTTTCGTGCAAGATCTGTGTATTTACAAACCAGGAATATTACCTTCGTTTCTCTACGAGCTGATCTCTTTGACGCTGGTCCTCGCTTCACGTCGAAGTACAGGGAACGCGTTAATCTCCCCATCTCGCACCTCGCGAGCGTAGGTCGAATCATTATGCAACCGACCGCTCCGTGGGCCGCGATTTCGAGCAACCTGTTTACGATCGCACAGTCGCCGCAACGTAGCTGACAAATCTTTCTGAAATATTGGGAATATTCGCTCGTCTATCTACCAGTTACGAGAGAAATTCTATTCTCGGTCAAGTTTCATTTTCTATCTTAAGAATCCCTTCTTACAGTTTCACAAATTTTCCAACAAAATTTCCACGCAGAGGATGAATCACGCCACGCGACAAATTACGCTATATCCTCGGTAGGACTCGATTTATCCGAACTGATACCCGGTTTATCGAATAGCATTCCCAAATTTCTATTACTCGACTGCAAACCATACGAATAAATATTTTTACCTTGCCATATAGAGAGTTTACCTTACTCTTTCCACGACTGAGAGTTTCAAAGCGGATCTGTACATCCCGAGCGAACAAATAAATAAAAGAAACCGGTATACCCAGTGTAAAAGAAGAAATGGCCAGACGCAGCAGGTTATATCGACAAACCGCTGAAGGATCGCCCCAACAAACTGACCACAAAACTGCTGGACACCGCAGAAGAATACGAAAGATTAAAGAGACATCGCACTTTACGTCTACATCTACTTCGTATACGTCACTGAGTGTAAGCTACCACAGCCTGTGCTGATTCCTCGCTGTAGACACGTTATTCAAATAAAAGAAGAAAGAAGTCTTCCTACGTAATAACGTACTTTTATATCGATAGCGATGCAATTTCAAATACAGCATAAAATTAATCCATGTAAAAATTAACTTGGAATAAACAACGAAGATGTTATTATTCTGTTGAACAAATTATCCGAATGCGCCGGATAAATGGACTTTTGCTATCGTAATTTGATCACTGAATTTCTCAATACAAATCACGATCATCCTATCTCGAACGTTCCCTCGCAAACTACAGAAAATTCTGCCAAAGTTGCCTAACTCTCTTAAACGATATGGCAACGTTATCTTAAAAATTCTAAATTACCAAGCGTGTGGCTTTTTTCAAATTCCCGATCCTCCTACAAAAAGACGGACAAAGATCCGTAAAGAAACGGTGAAAGAGATTGCAGAGCACAGTGTGGAGGAACTGAAGAGGCGTAAAGACGCTAGAAGACGAACCACGGGCAAATGACAAATTGTAGTCTATTTACCGCGCGTCGTTCAGCACGAAACATCTCGGACACGCTTCGATCCGCGTGGATCCGGTCGTATACACGCGGTAAAACGAGGTACATACTAAGTATATACCGTGTCCAGCGGATATTTAGTTGTACACACAAAGGTTTACAGGTTGGCGGTAGAATCGGTGGGGATAAATCGCGTGGACGTCGAATGCAACGGCCAACGAAAGCTCGCTCGTTCCTCGAGAACTGCTCGAGGAATCATGAGCCGCGCGCTGACGTAGGATCATTTATTTGGAGGACACGGTTTGTCGAGCGCGGCGAGGGGATGCTCGATAAACTGCGTTATTTATTGCGCTCCTAAAGCGCAACTCGTTTGATTATTTTTTTGCGCGACCGAGTCTCCGCTCCGGGAAAAACTGTTTCGCCGCGGCCACGATGATTTATGGGGAACGATGCACGGGACCGAGTAAGGCCTCCTTCTTTCCTCGGCAATCAGTTTCGGGAAGCTTGTCGGAACGCTCCGTTACGCCAGCGCTTTCTTCCGTGAACTGATTCCACGGATTAGAATTCTTCTTGGTTTCCGATAAACCGCTGACGATCAGCGAATTTCAAACACAATGCGAGAGCAGGATTCTCTACGAGGAAAATGAGAAATGTCTGTACACGCATTCATCGATCGTATTAAATATTCTATCTACAGTGTGTTCGGTATTTGTTGATTTGTGACTTGTTAAAAAAAAAAAAAACGATACAAGAAGACAAATTTTCAACAAGGAAACATTCTACAAAAGAGTATTTGGTCTCCTGGTAGAACGGATAAAAAAGTTTCCTCTAAACTCGTAAAAATACTGTCGTCGTTCGTTAAAGTGATAATATCAAAAAATGTGACGAAAACCAGCGAATATATCGATGAATCGTCCAGTGCATTTCGATGTAGCTGTTGGTCAATTATTATCTGTCCTATTCGCCAGACATCGTTGTTCGTCGTTTATTTCGCTCTCCGATTCTTTTTCCTTTTCTTTTTTTCTTCAACTTAGCAAGAAATCGAATATACTAAAAGACCATGAGAACTATCTGAAAAAATTCATCACTGAAGAAAACGGAAACTTCTTCGTTTAAAAAGCGTTAACGGAATGTCAATTCTATAAGAATATATTTGCTTGTACATCTTTGTCGAATTTAGCAACGAACTTTCCACTACATTCCTCCAAAATTACGTCATATTCATACCGTCCAGTCATCGATCATGTCAAAGCTCTCAAACGCACGACGCACTGACGACAAGCTAAATTTCTTTCCTCTTCAACATCCGATCAAACATCGTCCTACACGCGAAGCCATACTATCCGTGGCAAGGCGCACGAGCGTTCGATGCGTTTCATCCGCCACTATTTCCATATTCGTACGGGAAACTATTTTTCTCTGCTCTCTCCCTCTCTCTCTCTTTCTCCTAAGCTGGTGCGTATACATCGTGGAAAGATTACCGTGTCTCGTTGTAGGCGTTTCAGTACGTAGACGTCTCAGTACGTAGACGTAGCGCATCTGGGATCGGTGTCCTCTAACGGGACGCGATGCAAATTTCAGCCAAAGCCAAGGGTATAGATTCCTGTTGCACGTGCCTGCGGAACTTGTAACGACCTCCAGCTCGGGGGTGTTCCGTGGAAATCGATTCGAGTACGAGTACGTTGCCGACTCTTGCTAATCCAGCGGAGAAATTTGTAATGTTGACGGTACAAGTGTGGAGTTTGCGAAGTTGATACGGACGTAAGATTTGCGGAGGTTGAGAAGGATGAGTGGGTTTTGGGTTTTTACAGACGGCGGAACGAGGACGATATCAGAATCGGTTAATCCTCTCGAAAGAAGAAGAAAGAAAAAGAAGAAAAAATGCTGTACAATTCTCTGGATATATCGAGTGTGTCGTGTTTGGTGAACTAAAATTAGATTGGCCAAGTGGCTCGCGAAAGAACGCTTATCGTAGAACGTTCTGGGTATCGTTGAAATTATCGAAACACCTGCAAACACGAGATGCGTAATATGTAATTCGTTACAACGTGCGCGTTCGTTAATAAATATCCATCGACGAATACTTTGACGTGGCGAGAAGTAACTGTCAGGTGGCTTCTTTTGAATTATCCGAAGAGATAAACGTGACATACTGCTTTGGCTGGATGTAGCGTAGTAATGATAGAACGCTATCGTAATACTAAGGGTGTACGTAAAGAAATATTATATCACCTAATTACTATATATACCGTGTAAACCACAGAACGTTTAAAATCCTGAAGAACTCAGAAACCTGTTGCTTGGAAATTCGAAACGACGAAATCTTCAAATACCTGGTATTTCGCAAACGTCTTCAAACATCAGCAAACCACACCCACGAGCAGACATGTACCGAGGAAACCGCCGAAGGAACGTATCCTTCGGCCGGCTTCTCAAATCACATCAGCATCCACACTTTCTAGAGACTGTTCCTGGTAGAAACCCTGCAGCCCATAGATTGCTCTTTCAACCGCAGACTGCCCCATAGATTCAGCTGTACACAAGGCCAGTCCAATTTAAATTTGTCCAGAAGCGAAAGGAAATCTCGGTGTTGTGTTTTAACGGGATCGAATGCAAAACAGCCACGTTCCAGGCTCAAACGCGTTGCACACCTCCTGGCTTCTGATAAATTTTCTGTTTCTCCTCTCGAGTTTCACCATTGCCCGCCCCTCTGTTCTTCTCTGTTTCTCCACGCATCCATATGTTTCTCCGTGTTTCTCTCCTTCTCTTCCATTTTTGTTTTCTTCCTTCCAGTTTTTTCTTCGCCAGAGTTAACGTGAAAACGTAGAACCGACGATAATACGACGGCGGGCCATAAACCTGGCAAAAGATCGAGACATCGCCACGCTGAAAATGTGTAACACGAGGCTCGGAGAAATGTTGGCCGTTCCGCGGTTTCCAGCCAAATCGTTCCATATCTGGTCGCCTGTTCTCTCTCGTAACGGGATCTCTCGCTACGGCTGCGTTCGCCTATTTTCCATGAATCTCGCGATACCGATCCCCAGGAACGCTGCGTGCGCAATGCATAATGCACGCGCAGTTAGATCACTCGGATCGATTGCGTTCGCGGGTAAATTAGGATTAGCAGAGGTAAACGCGTCGATGCATAAATCGTGATACAGGTTTTTGGTGCATGCAGCTTGGGCAAGAAAGTGTGGGAATCGAGAGTAGGTTCTTGTTGTCATTCTTTTTCCCCTTTTCGATCTGATACCTATGACTGCTACAGTGTATCCTACACACGCACTATTGTTGCATACCACTTAATACGTACAGATGAATAAATAAGTTTCGGATCGGCGGCATTAATTCGCACACCTGTAAACACGCGGCGTCTCTGTATCCTTTGAAATGGCACACTTACGTTCACCTATTTTCCATGAAATCCACGTTACCGATCCCCCTGATGCTGTACGTATACGCTGCAATGCATAATGCACCATGTCAGATGACTCTGATAGATCACTTGTAGATAATTCAGCTCGGTGCATGTACAATGTACCTTCGATGTTCTAACCGTGATTGTCGATGAAAATCACGAACGAGAGAACAGGAAAATTTCTTTGCGCGTGAGTAGGTCGAAATCGTAGAATTGTATACACAGAAAGAGACACAGAGAAACGGGGAAAAGGAGAGAGGAGCATACGCTATCAGAGAAATAGAAATTTACGTCGAAGCTGGTTTTTCTTCGCGTGCTGATAGCTTGGAAAAACTGAGATTCTAACGTTCGTGTAGATACGGTCTGTCGAGGCAAATAGAAAATTTAGCATATACTCGTTGGCAACGATCGTGATCGGCAGTTCTTGCTACTTCCAAGAGCACGGCATTCGTTAGGATTTTTACAATGTGCCGTTCTACGGTAATGGAAGTAGAATGTTGAAAGTATCTTAGCTTGAACTTTTAAGTATAGAAATTTATGTGTCTCGCAACGTACTAAAGAACGTCAAACGAATTCTTTTTGCTATAGCTTTCTCGAGCTTCGGACATATTTGGAGGTGCACGTAGAGAAACGTGCGTGTAAACAGAATCTTTATTCGAACCGAGAATTTGGAAAATTAATTGAAGAAAGTTTAAGAGACCATAGGATACACGTACGTTGTGCGACGCAACTGTAAAACTGACCGTTTATTTTGAGAACGGTATTTTTGGAAAAAGTTGAGAAAACGACAGATTTACGTTATAGATTTAGTGCCATCTTTTTTATTATCATCGATATCGGAGAAGTAGAACGGTATCTGCGTTGGACGCGTATATTTTTTGTTCATAAACGATTGATAATTTACGTGTGAAAATATTTGCCCGTTTGAATCGATGGAAAGCTTCGTTAATAAATGAAATTACGTAACCGTTTATTTCGAAAAGTTCGCTTCCTGTAATCCGTAGCCTGTCCAAACAGTCGACACAACGATAATGAAATACAAATGACAGCGAACGTAATCCTATCCTCTCTATCTCACGCGATATTGCACGTGCGGGCGTGAACAAGTTGTTTAAATGCGATTCAGCGATATACTCGTAAATTATTATTACACTTATCAGTCTTATCAAATTGATAATAACTTTGCGTTTATATATGATTGTTGGCGAATTTAAGATGGAGGAAAATACGAGGATCTCGTCGCTAATTGCAAAATAACTGTGTAACGCTTGCAAAGCGATAAACAGTTTGCTTTATTTCACTTTATCGCTGAGAAATTCAACTCATCGATACTTAACGCTTAAACGCGATACTTAAACTTTAGAATAAGCTTCGACAAAATCTGCCCATACGTTTGCCACGTCCAGATACATCGCATTATTGTCCCGAATGTGATTATTTGCCGAAAGAACGACGTTGCTAACGAATTACTATAATGAAAATACACGTGCACAAGGTAATAAAATATAAGGATACGATGCAGTTATTGCCCTACATACCTCGTCTATATCACGAGCCTTTCAAAACACCTCCACATAACGATCCGAAATGAAAAATATGTAGAATGTACCTAACATTAATCTTACAGGCCTATCGTTGTAAGTACCAAACAAGTAAATTAAATATCGAAATGAAGTAACAGTATCTTGTCCGCCCTGTTCTTATTTCTGAACAAAAGTCGATTAAAGCATAAAACATGCATTCTAAATAATCGTACGATTCATTAATTTCGAAAGTGGCGCGAGTCCATTCGTGACTCACGAAGAAAGGTATTGGTCTAATTAATTCTGAAAAAATGAAAAGAAAAAGAAGCTGTTCGTACGATGAATCTACCGTCTGTTTAAACCAAACCAAGTATTCGATAAACCGGTATCTCAAGGCAGAGAAGAATGAACTTGCAGCAACTTCGAAATAAACGGTCCGAACATACAAAATAATAACCAATTGTAACGAATAAATTTATAAAATATAAACGACAAACGATGATCTCCCTGGAGATTCGAATTCAGCGAAGAAAGCACATTCGAGGAAACCTCGTTCGAAAGAAGGAAACGAGGCCTTTCATGGCCCGCAGGAGATGAGCAGAAAACAGCGAATGACCGATTTATTTAAATATAATCTGCATACGAGTAGGCAACGTATTCGTCACGGTCGCATCCCGCGTGCCTATCGTAACAAGTCGGAGCCTCGTTTTTTCCTTCCTTTTGGCGCATACAATGACGCCGAATTCGTAAGTGTAGCGTGGCGATCGCGAAGTGTTCCAGCGCGCGTATGTGCGTGCGCTGTAGAAATTGGGCCGAGCATCCGTTTCCTTCCAACGATCCTGTCTCGCGAAACGCTTTTATCTCGCTGCTCTATTACGATCGTATTAACGCATCTTCCCATTACGATCTTTGCGATCGACCGACGCTCGAGTATCGGACGAAAAATTGGCAACATCGTCCGTCCGAAATATCAACCGTTTCTTTTCGTGTTTCGAGTAATAGCCGAGCGAGTAATAA
This sequence comes from Bombus affinis, assembly GCF_024516045.1. Lineage (NCBI taxonomy): Eukaryota > Metazoa > Arthropoda > Insecta > Hymenoptera > Apidae > Bombus > Bombus affinis. The sequence continues at coordinate 15,487,039 of NC_066345.1, forward strand.
CAGCGAAAATCGTTGTTTCATCGTAATGGAGTTGCAAACGATCGGACAGCTAATACAGCGTCGTGAATGTTAGGCTTTACGTAGCTGCAGAGGTTAAGAAATCAGAGGCCAGGACTTGGTTTTTTGCGCGTAGGCCGCTTGCCAATTTTCGATTACGTAAGCGCAAATTGCCGTGGATTAGGAGAATATTTTTGTGTTTTTAGAAATTTCTCTCGTCGTGCAAACGCACATTGAGATTGATGACCAGAAAACTGGCAAACAACTATATTAAGCTAGCAAGCAGTTTAGTGATTTTCAGATTACGCGGAAGCGGCGTCGATTTTACGATTACGGTTACGTATACGTGCCAATAATTCGACATTTGTTCAGCTGTTTCCTTGAAACTACGTGACACGAGGATGCCACGTTTCAGCCTGTTTAAACGATAAACCATATTATTAGCTGTTAATAACGAGCCAGTTCGTCGCCTTTTTCTTCATCCGCGGATCGTACGGCAGATTTTTCTTGCGACTGTGGTCCCCGATCGATGGGCCGCTTTACGAGCACCTTGAATCAGCCGAATCGTCCCATTTAAATTCAATTACCTCGATCCTGCTGCGAAGACTACCGTGGCTCCACCAATTATCCATTTTCGTTCGTCTTCTGTCGACATCGACGTTCCGTTTGTTATTTATAGGACGAAGAAGAAAAAACGCTCGGTGCGATTCTCCGATCGATAAAGATGTAATATGAATAACCTTCTCGCTTTTAAATTCACCATGGCGCTACGTTTTATCGAAACGTTTATCGTACATACTCGGTGAGTATAGAAAGCCGGAACGTTCTTAATACAAAATGATTATTCGCAGAATAATCCTTGGGAAATGTCGGAGGATGGAAATTTGCAGCTTTCGTATACGGAAAAAGAAAGATTTCTATTTTTCGTACGTCAAAGTAAAACGGGTTCCTTGCCTTTGCCTGGCATTTTCTTCGTCATCGATTACGATCGGTTGTCAAATAACGAACTGTCAGACAGCGAGAGAAAGAACATAACGCTCAGACCCAACGTAATTCTGAATACACACGCGGCTTAATTTTACACCTTCGACCTTTTGCGACCATCTACGAGCGATTACCTCTGCCTAACGAAATATTTTCGACGTTGAATTTAAATCAGACACCCTGTATAGCCATTTATTAAATCAAACGACGTGGTAACTCATCTACCCCACTTACTTAAGAAGTTTTAACGTAAAAAGCAAGAAACACTTAAGCAGCTGAATAAGGAAAAAAAAAGAGCGTTCCAACGGGGCCGCAATTAAATTGTTTTTTCCGAAGGCCAGGTCAGAAGATCCAAGCGATCCAACTTCTCGTGTAAGTAAGAGCGAGACTCGGCCGCTTCTCTCTTAACTGAAAAACGAGACGAGGCGAGTAATTCCGCTCGCGAGAGCTGGATTGATATTTTGTCTGGACACGAGTTTAAAGCCGCTTCACCCTCCTTGGCCGCGTGTCCAATTGTTAAGTGGCAAGTAGGTTAAGGGGTCTGCGACTTAATTGCCGCCAGTTTTATCATTTTTTTAATTGAGGGGGCCGGAGTTCCTTTAATTACACACGTGCAGCGACAGAGAAAGCTATTCCACGAGCGCGCCGTGCTCCTGACAGCGTTACGTCTTTCTCCCGACGCGCTCGTCCGCCGCTTTTTTTCTTATTTTCTCTTTGGTCTCGTGCACTGCCAGAGCTGCAAACTTAGACATCAGATAGATGCTAGAGACGCGCTAACATTTCTTTTTTTTTTTTTTTTCTTTTCTTTCGATCATTTCAAGTTCCAGGAATCCATAAAACGTACACAACGATATATAGAAGATCGCAAGAATATATAAAAAGAAAAAATCCAAGCGAATGAAAGGAATTTCTATTTCGACCGCGTCTCTGTAGTTACGTTCGTAAAGATACAACGGAAGTTTTGCCTTAAAACGCTGTGTACTCGGAGGGAGTTAAGCGAGCCAGAGCTTGGCGGCGGAAGATGGTTGCACGACGAGAACGCGAGGGCGGAAACGTCCTTTAAAAAGACGATACCTATCGTCGCGGAAGAGAAAAAGCCGCTTCTTAAACACAATGACAGTCGACGAACAATCGACCGCCACAGGAAAATAGAACTCTCGGCGGGGAGAGCTCGCTGACGTTGCGAAGAAGAAGGAAGAAGAGAAGAAAAAGGCGAGTCGAGGTCGAAAGAGTCGTCTGCAATTAGTAATTACTGCGGGCTCGGCGACTGAAATTATGTCCGTGAGGTGAAGGAATCGAGATACGGTCGTAGCACGGTAACTCGAGCTGCTTGCTCCAGGGAAACGCTAAAATCTTCAAACAGCCGAGAAGAAGAAATTGTCAAACTCGATTTCCTGAATAACGAGACTTCGCACGGAACGAAACTATCCTACATTCTGGATTTATTTTCACGCGCGGAACAACCTGCAAAGAAGAAGAAACAAATTTAGCGTTTCAATTCTGCGATTCTCGATTTTCTCGTTACTCCAGCGAGCCACGGAATTTCCTTGACCCTGTTCGCGTCATAAGTTACGGACCACTCCGTGTTAAACGTCTTGGACAGGGAAACATCAATTTCTTTCTACGTGCCACGGTTTTGATCCATGTCGGCCAAGGCGACCGTGATCGATCCAAATTTTGTTTGCCCCGTTTACCGGGCCAATAGCCTTCTTTTGCTCCTTTTCACGACGTGCCGAACAGGCACATCCGGTTCGACCGTACGAAAATATACGCGTTCGATCGGTTTTTGCCAGATCTCGCAAGAAGTAAGTAGGTAGATTCTGATCGGAGTTTCAGATTGAAATGCCGTCACACATGTTAGTAATGGGGGATTAATTGGCTCGGTTGTTTAATCGTTGAAATAACTGGTCTTTTTTTTGCGAACGATTTGAAAGGAAATCGGGTTCGAAGAGTTTAAGTCAAATTGATATTTACCGATGCTTTTTATTCGACGGTCTGTGTTAAATATTTATTATCGAGTAAATTCATACGCTATATGGGACGATGGATTTTTAGTTGGTCGTACTTAATTATAATTAAGAAGGTTTTTGATGTTAACGAAATGTCAGGTTTTATGTTTCCGCAGAGGTCAGTAGGATGAAGTTGTTAGCGTTGCTACGCTTAATATATACATATATGTGTGTGTGTGTGTGTGTGTGTGTGTGTGTGTGCGCGTATTTTTTTAATCGTACACGACATGTACATCTGTATCTTAATTGTACACACACATTTGTATACAGCACACATATGACATACATATTTGATATATAAATACGTATTATGATTCGTTGTTGCAAGCCAGTCGAAGAAATCTCGAGTGCGTATCTTTCACTCGTAAAACGATCGCTTTGGTCAATTAAACTATTCAGCCTGTCGTTTAATTTTTTCCTCTCGTGTGTCACAGTCGGAATAGCTATCGATAAAACGTTTTACGCGATCGTAACAGTGGTCACCCGCTATTACGAGCTCGGATGTGCGTTTTATTCGCGGCAATAAAATAAAACGTTTCGCGCGCAAGTAATGTATAGAATGCAGGATTTCGAAAGGTGTAGGAAGAAAACGTAACACAATTGCTTTATGAATTGTTTTTGTGTTTGAATAATGGGAAGCAGTGGCCGTGCTATTACGCTATATAGCAGGCTATTTATATATTCTACAACTATCCATTACTTATAGATATTTCTTCAGTCAGAGAATAATAATTAAGTTAGTTGCACCACGGATGAAGGATTTTGGCCATTCAGGGTCACGTAGTGTTTAAGTGCAAATCATGCCAGCCGTGACTCTCGCTTTTTATTTGTCATTGCAACATGACCTTCGTCTTTCTTCCTTTCACTATTCTTTCTATTTGTCATTCTCTCTTTTTTTTTTTTTTTTTTATTACCACTTTGTTCTATGCAACGTGTTCTATCGCTGTTTCTTTATTCATTTTCATCTCGTTTGCATACGAGAACATAGCAAAGCGACAAAACCATAAAAGCAAGAATGTGGATTGTAATGGTTTCCAATTAAATTATTCAAATACGATTTCCTCGACGCGCAAGTTTCGCCTTGTCCGTGTCCCGTAATCACGATTATAATCTTCTTGCTGAAGTATACTTATTTCTTATTGATTATTTCCAACAGTTGTTATCGTAAGTAACGAAAAATCGTAAAAAAAAAAAAAGAAAAAATAATGTTATGTTTAAAGAACGATGCTATGTCTAAAAGATCGCTATAAGATACACAACTGCAATTCTAGTCCTTCGTTGATCTTACAAATTACGAGCTCTCCTCGATATGAACGAAAACAATACCAAAAGCGCGACAAAAATGTAAAACGAAATGAAGAAATAAAAATAGCGAGGAGACCACGGGACTGCGACAAACCTGGCTTGAAAATTAACTAACGCCGCTAACTCTTCGACAATACGAATATTAGACTACACGCGGTCGCGGTTGCATCAGCAAGAAACGCATCCTCGCAATCATCTGTACGGATTGGAAGGAATCGCGGAAAAGAGAAATCTCATACAATGTATCGTGCATCCGTTGTTTATCAACAATCGACTGCTATTCCCGGGGAAGGTTTACACGTAATTAACAGGCTGGCCTTTGCAGGCATCGTTGCGTCACTGACACTGACTGCCAGCAGCTAGACACCGTTGACATTGACACGCCGTCGCGATTTCAAAGTCAGATCCGTCAGGATCGTTCGGAATATGCCGTGAGAGTTCTTTTTTCTTTTCTTTTTTTCTTTTTTTTTTTCATGCAATCGGAATACCTTGAACGACAGCTACGAGAAAATAATGGCCACAGAGAGGCAGAGACGGCGAACGATTCCGAAAGGCGTCTCGCGATGAGAGAAAACCGAGGAAGGGAGAAAAAAAATTGCAACGTTTTTGTTTATCGCGAGTATTATCGTGGAAGGAAGTGTGTCAAAACGGAAAACGCTCGGACAAAGGTTATTTTGAACGTCGGAATAAATGAAAAGATGACGATGTGTGCGTAGATATACGATGGCTTTTTTTTAAGGTTTGAGGTTTCGAGGTTCGAGAAGGAAGAAAGAAGAAGGGAACAGCTTGGCATTGTTATTCAAATTTCTGGTTCTTAAGTACCTGCAATTGAAATTTTGTTCGTCCGTAGAGAAAGAAAACGTGATTGATTACGTAATCTTTTTCCTACGATCGAGATCTATCCCGAATCTGGTGAACAGGCTATTTTTAATATCGGCAATGATTCACGGGAAACTTTATACATAAAATTAAATTGCGAGAATGTAGATAATTTATAGGAATATTTATCGTACGTGTCGAACAAGCTTCGAAATTTTTGTTAACGTTGGCACGAGACTTGTTATTTCTGTATTCAGAGGTAGGATCATTATCTAGCTATTCCTTTATTCTTTGGATAAATCTATCACACCGTTCTAGGGATAAAAACAAAAGAATATCTTAAACCTATCGATTAAACCTATCGATTATATCTAGAACCATCTTCTAGTTACCATTTATTGTAACTGGCGCATCTGCATATAGATGACGAGCGTGAACTCTCGTTGTCATTTCCAACAAGACTCTACCTGGAACAACTTCGCTTTTGTCACGTGGCAGACACAAGAAATCACGAAATTGACAGATCATCGGTGATCTCCTCGCGTCGTAGTTTCAACCTTTCACAAATAATTCAAATTTATTGTACGAATCCAACAGAGCGACGGTTCAGAGTATTACGACAAAAAAGGTGTTGAGTGCTGATTTCCGAGGATTCTTATACCGAGGTTTTGGTCCCTGTGGAGCGGTTATCGTCGGGTTTATGTCAGACTCGCCTATTCCGTTACTACCTGGTTAGTGTTTCGATGTCTGTGACGTGCAGGATGTTTTGTCTGTTACTGCTTCTGAGCGTGTGACACTTTCGTACGGTGGCAGACGATTTATTTCCACCGTGTCGAACACCGTGTTGTCCTTTTTTTTTTTTTTGTCGCGGAAAATCGCACGATGCGAATGAAGCGATAAAATCCTTAAACGTCGGCCAAGATGAGAAAGAAACAGAGAGGCGACAAACAGAGATGAGCTGAAAAAGTGGCGAGACAAGACGGACGATATAGACGAACGATCTATAAGGTAACGTAATTCACGCGATCTCGATGATCGCTTGAGATAAAGGAAACCGAAATGATACGGTGCTGCGTAGCTTTTGTCCCTCGAGCGAGTAGAAAGTTGAAGTTGCTGTTTAATCGACTTCGAGGAACATCATCCGGGTATCGCTCTACAAAAGGACCTTCAGGAAGGATCAAGAGATTCTTGGGAATCCGTGGAATTCCGCGTGGATAGTACGGCAGTCTGTGTGTTAGCGGAAATCGATTCGGTTGGTAAAAACACGCGGCTACGTTCGATTAATCCTTAAATGGCGGTGTGTGTATTATTTACGATCGGTAGAAAGTACGTACACGACTTGACGATGATTTTTCATGAGAGGGGTTACGCGATACTCGAGTTTCTTTCTCGAGACAGGTACTCGTGCGATCGCACGCTTGATAAAATAATTCCAAGCTTTTAGTACTTCAAAGTAAGAAGAACTTCGTAGGAAACAGTGAAGGTAAAAGGACAGCCACGCTCGAACAATGTTTTTGTAGTCGCAAAGTGGTAATTCGCGATTAGAATGGCAAAAAGTATAATACGATCGAAAGCAGGTTAAAAACACGTGATACGAAATTTTCACAAAACCATCGCTTCGAATGCCGGGCGATGACGATGACGATGACCTTGATAAACAATTCGACCATGACCGTTCAAACTTTTTACCATGGACTACCGAATCGACCATCGACGATATAGAAAAACCGCGGAACAAACATTTCTCGAGAAGAGAAAGAACTAAAAATCTAACGGAAAAATGCAAGGAGCACAGCAACTAACGACGATATTTGAGGAATCACGACGAATCGAGTTAAAGTCGCAGACCTGCGAACGCGTTATTATGGCTGTTGAGGTTATTCAGTATATAAAGAGAGAAAAACGCGTGGATAAAGCGTAAGGTACAAAATATATATTTGATTTAATAGTGAAATACAGGAATACAATATGAGCTGGTCCAGATCCACGCGCTAGCAGTGTTACCTTATAACTGAAAACCCCGAAGCCAACGTCGCATGTCTACTGTTTATGGTCTGCCTCCCTGCTATTCTTTTGTCTATATGCTGTCGATGGCTTCAGCGCTTGAGAAAGCTAAAAAGACCAAATGTGGAGTTTTCCTAGAAGTGGTGACCACTTCAACAATGGCGAATAAGAAAGCACGAACGAAATAAACGCGAATCGATTCAGCTCGTTCTCTTGTCACGATTTTCGCAATGAAGATATCGTTATGATCGATTTTCATGTTTCTCTAACATAAAGAGAAAATAAACTTTCGACACATTCGCATCGATTTATCCGCATCGACAAACTTATCCGAACGACAGGAAAATTTTTCGACGAATTATTCCAGATCCGTAAAATGTCTATGAAAAATGAAAGATCCTGCGACAATCTTAACGTCAACCCTTGGCGTTTTGCACCCTCGGAACTGGTTGCAAAAATCCACAGGAAGCCTTCGCTTCGTGTATAAAAGCGAAAACCCGAGATATGAAGGCCATTAACACGAACTTGTTAATATTTCTGGGAAAAAGTCAGCGGATTGTTTAAAGAAACCGGAAACAAAATCGAAAACGATGTAATCCGCCTGCAGCGAGACCGAATGCTCGGCCGTATACGCAAGCTTCTGAAAGCAGACGAGTTCCGAGGAGAATAAGCGTGTTCCGACGGTACAAGCGTGTACAGCACGCTGAAAGGATGAGAAAGGCGTTCCGTGTATGTTTCACCGGCGACTTCGATTTCACCTTGTTCCGAAGTCCTTTGACCTGCGCTGGAGGCAACGCGTTTGGAACGTGCGACATAACGCTACCTTGTAGCGATAAATTAGAGCTCGTGAGCTCGTGCCGCGTTTACGGACTGTTTGACGTTTTTGCGGACACGCTTCCTCCTATGGTATTCAACCTGTTCCGTGTCGAGAGAAAAGTAAACGTTTTGGCATTTTACGCTGCAGCGTGCTCTCAAGTGCAAACATTTACATCGTCAGACATTTAATACGTCATGCACGTCACTGGCATTACACCTGCCGTCTGTCCAAGTTGCAGATGATCGGTACGTCGTAAGGAACTAATAAAGCGATTATTTGTATTATATAATCCTGTAATTGGGTATTATTGTTTTTATAGAAAAGAAAAAGAAGAACGATAGAAGCAAACAGTGGAAAACGTCGGACGATATCGATGTAGTAGCAGAATGTTCTGTTCAAGATGTTCCAAACAAATGTGCCGTTTCTTTCAACTTTACATAATATGCATATTACACGGTCATCTGTTCGCCAACTTGTACTTTTCTTCCTCTTACCTTTAATATTCGCCGAGTATCGTCGTCCTTCAAACTCAAACATTCACTCTCGTAAAGCAACTTTCCACGATCACGCTCGGCTCGTGTATTAATTTCTGTGCAAACTCGACGAGAGAAGACGCAATCCCCTCCGTGATCCTACTGCGATTACTCTTAACCGCGACACGTGACACGCGATCGGAACGACATCGCGAAACGAGTTAGAATCATCGGCCGGATTCACCGAGCTTCGACATTAGATCGAGATCGGATGATATCGCGCGCTGCGAGAACGACCAACAGGAACAAGCAATCGTCTTTCACTTTTATTACTCGTTAGAGTTTAATAAGAAAGTCTAACCTGTTTCTCATGAATTGTGATAAAACACAATACAGGGTGACTCAGGCTTAGAACCGAGAGCCGTCCGAAGCAAACGAGTCTAATAAAAGAATCCGAAGCGGACGAAAATGTAACGGTAAGTAGCCTTAGCCATCGGCAAGAAAGCAACAAGAACTGTGCAACGAACTTCGAGGTAGTCGTGGTCTCTCGTGGAAACCGGGGAAAGAGAAGCGTAGCAACAGAGAAAGGACAAAAAATCGGTTCCTTGGGGCTGCTTGCAATTAGAAGACCCAACGAGAGAGCCGGCGGCGACAGACAACCGACGCGTGTAAAAGGATTTTTGCGAGCGAGCCGCGTTTCTAAACGACCGTTAGAAAGATCATGGAAAGAATGCGCGGCTCGCGGAACGCTCTATATCCTTTAAAGCGTTTTGTCGCGATCGGCACGTTTGTCACGGCTATGCTTTGCCGAGCGAGAGAAATTATCTACTCTCTAGCGATGCAACAATTATCAGGTCATGCTGGCCACGCTGTTTTTCAAATCGATGCCACCGTTTAAACCGAGTGTTGAACTGGTCTTTTTTATCCGCCTACAGTTACGTTATATTCGCTTGTTCGTATAAAAAAGGATGGTTTAATTATCGCGTTTGCTTATGCTACGAGAAAAGCAATTGTTTATCGCGTAGAATAATTAAACGTAATTCCTTTCTAACGATAAACGTTTCATCGCGGTGTAGATCGCGAAGAAAAATATTTCTTATCTTCGCGTTGCGCTAATAATCGGACGCTTGTTTGCGTTCCGCGATCTGGCAATTCGCTAGGAACAGGTGGAACTGCGAGATGAATTTGTTTCGCATAATTATTTTGTATAATTAGCTGCAGGAGAAATTAACACGAATATTTTTGTACGATACACGGTGATCGTGAGTCAAAGAGAAGCGTTTAAAGCGCAATAGCGATGTTTCGTAGCGCGATATTCAGAATACCATGAAGCCAGCTGTTCATCACCTGGCTCGTTGCAAGGATATTAAGCGTATCTCTTAATTTGCGAAGAAACACGAGGCACCTTGAAAGTCTTCTTCAAGAACGCATTATTCGTCGGCGTTATAACTCACGGCGGAACGCGTTGAAAGGAAAGTTTTAACGACTGCATCAGCTGCATGTGGAAACACCGAGGAAAGAGCCTCGTGTACTTCACATGGCTAGATACTATGATACTCCACGTCGTTGGAAAGAACTGCCAAGTCTCGTATCGAACTCGACACCTTGTTTCATTTTTTATATCTGCCACGACTCTCCTACGTTTGCTAGCGGAGACATTCGCTTGATTTACTTTAAAGACAATTTTTATCAAACGGTCATCCGCTTCTGTGACCTGACGTTTCCGATTAATTGTCTCAATCTTTAACCGACGATCGGTGGTTTACCGTGCACCAAACTTTCCGAACGTCTTCACAGTTCTATATATCTGAACTAGAGATTTTTATATCAAATTCTCCGAAAGGCGTCTTTCTTTTTGCAGGATTTTTTTATGGATTTGATGGATCCTTCTAATTATTTCCAATTATTTCCTTCCAAAACGAAAGAAACTTTTCGGACGACCTGATACATTTACATGAGATTTAGAGATGCAAAAATGGACAGGATGCGCGCTATATACGAGATCCTAAAAAATATTCAAAGCAAACCACTCGTTATAATCTTTAACAGGCGAAACGAATCTCTGCCTGTTCCATTCCTATTTCTTTGGCCGCGTCCATAAAAATGCAAATTTGCGGTCTAATCGCGAACACACGAATCTGCATAAACACGCGCGGTCTGATAACCAGTACGTGAACTACAAGCTAGCAAATAAACTCTCATCATGATGATCCATATACGACTTAGAAACAAATCGACGGTTTCCATGGTTCGTTAAAAAAACACTTTGACTGCCACGCCGAAATCACACGTTTCGCTCAGGACGCCACGGGAGTATTTTTATTATTCAAAGCATACAATGGCGAAATAATAATAAATTGACGATGTAAGACAACATTCTTCCCCAATGCACCGTTTATCTTATTGGTGGCCACGGGTGGACCACCGTGGCGCCTTGGTAACAGTCGATAGCGACGTATTGTAACGAGGCTTCGTTTATTTCAACAAACCATTCGCGTTCGTTGTTTCTTTGTAAGCAAAACGTGCGGAATATATTGTTGAAACGTGTGAAGATATTAGTAAACGGTGTTTGCTCGTTCTCTATATAATAGTAAGGTGTGTTCACACTTCTAACTTGAATTATACGATTATAAAGCAGCATGTACGATTATTTTCTAAGCTGTGTTTATAATAATATTCGTAGATTACCCCTCAAAGATATGGACGCAAACACAGTGCACCGTTAGATACAAGATTCGTTCCCATTTTTTTTTATCGATGTTCTAATGAAAATGTTTAATCGTTCAATGGGGCATTTCTTATTTCAAAGTATCTTCTGTTTATCGGTTATATTCAAAACACCCCAACTGTCAATTTTCATTGAATTTTTACAATTGTAAGACGTTCAAGCGCTCCGGTCACCGATGACCACCACGGCGTCACAGGAGAAACCGTAGCCGGTCGTATGCGACCAAAGTGGCAGTCAAAGTGTTAAAACGTGGTTTTTTCTAGCATCCGATGAACACCATCTTCGAAATACTGCAGGAACGTACTCGATAAACCGTAAGAGATGTAAGCGATGGTCATCGAACTCGAGTATCGCGTTCTCCAGCGGCGAATCCTCGATCGAATCGCGCGTATCTGCGAGCGGCGTAATAATTGAAAGATTCAATTCAATCAATAATGCTATTCATCGCACGGTTATAATGGATTGGAAAGGTACGAAGGTTAAGAAAGTGGGTTCCGCATGAACTATCAGCAATAAACCATATTCAGCGAACGTACCTTCTGTGCTTCTTTCGCGGGACTGGATAAAATCAACTAGCTGTTTCGCTGATCGTATCGTTGCCAGAAGGTGAGAAATAGATCTTGTGTAATAATACTTCAAGGCGAGAGATAATAGGACGGTCGTGGAACACAATTAGTGTGTCTAATCTTAGGTCTTATGCGAGAATCGTTTGAAAAAAAAAAAAAGAAAAATAGAAGAAAAGAAAAAATCGAGACACGATCGACTTCGAGGGAAACAATGATCGGATCGGGCTTCGACGATCGAGACGCAAGATCGAGATGAATGTTCGGCTATTTTGTAAAAGGCTCGCTCATGCTCGTATGTTCGTTCTCGCGTCAGAATTGCGTCTCGTTGTAATAAGATTAATATCACAAGATTAATATCGTGTGGTCATATTCGGCGATTCCTTCACAGCTGAAGAATGTTTTTAGCTCTATATCGTGGGACGAAGTAGGTCTTTTTTTTATATTATTCTAGTCGAAGAATATAAAGAAAAAATATCGGCCATATTTTTGCTTTTTTATAGAGGAAAGAGTTGTAGATTTAATATGTAGATTAATATTACTCAAATTGTTTTTTCTTTTTTATTTAATTTCAGGATTGTATATATATATATATCTTTGCTGTCATCTTGAATATTTTAAGAATGTCAAAATAATCTTCCTTTCTTTTAAATTTCCGACTATTCATCAGCTATTTTTAAAAAACTGTTACCGGTAGAATAATAAATAGGATACGAGAGATCGTTGCTTTCTCATACGAAAGTTAGAATGGCGAACGATTTTAAACCTAAAATTAAAGTCGATAATCCGGTCGATACCTCGAATGAATTAACGCTCAAGGCGGAGGAGGTTTAATAGATCGAGTGTTAAAGTAATCTAGCACTGCATTTGGTGGTGCAACACGACGGTGGTAAGATCTTGTTGAGAGTGAAGTATTTCACCCGCACGGTACGATGTCTGATGATGAACTGTCTTAGTATGTTGCTGATTCTCTTCCCCAGACGTTGGATCTCGTCCGTCCGTCGTGGCTTCCCGACCGGGGTTTTCCCTGATCTTTGAGTCTGTAGATGGTTGGTTAAGGATCGATGATATAGAATAACAAGAGCGAGAGATTGCTGTTGCAAGCCGTCAAATATATTTGGAATAAATTAAATAAATATAAGTATAAATACTGTCGAAAGACGCTCGTTCAATGTATTCGCAACGATAGCGTATGGTCGCTCGTAGATAACTCGATAACCATAATCCGGATAATAACTCGGACAATCTCGTAGATACTGATCGCTAATTCGTAGATACTCGGTATATACTGTAGATACTGTCGTTTATTTATACTGGTCGGGGGAGAGTCGGAAAAATTGAATTCGTCTTCATTCGACGATTGCATGTAGCGGCGATATTGTTTTGCCCGGAGTTTATTTATCATTACGTTTCATGCGTCAAGGCTGTGCCAATGTCCTGAGGCAAAACAACGGCATGATTTGAATTGTCCTCTAACTCATGTGCCGCTACAAGTACTTAGGTTTACAGCCCGGGGAGGACAGGTAACTCGGAATTTCCCAAAGAAGAGAATGTGTCTGTCCGTGCCATAAACGGACGGCCACTCAAAATTCCGAACAGGTTGTCTCTATTCTGGAATATAATATCTATTTAATGATCTTATCAAGTATAAATTCGTTTAGTAAAGTTACGCTATTTTCTGTACCGTTTTCACCTCTTAGACTTTCTTTTGTCCATTAATGCGTATTTAATGCAGCGTGTTCATTACGGCCGGTCATGATACTTTTCCCTTTTATTTATTTTACTTTCATACCATCTACTTAAACGACAAAATATTGAGCATTAAGGAACCCAAAGATCTCGGATAAGGTAATGATTTCGTAAATAAGTACGCTTTTAATAACTTCTCTTCAGGTGTCAATTATATAGTGGTTCTTGATTAAACTGGCTCGACTTGTTCCCAAATAAACTTGTTAATCTCTTTTTGTAATATCACGCGTGTGAATATGCTAGCTTATCGAAACGACTTGTTTTCGTGGATCCTCGAGCACAGTTCCAATTTATCGTCGATCGAAAGCCTTTTGCACTTATTGTAACGGCGGAATATTCGCGATTACGCGGACAACGTTTCCAGAGAGGATAAACCTATTGGAAAGAGACTATCGATTTCCATAGCCGATAGAGAAAATATATTGGAAATTCGTTTCAATATCAATGAACAAGTTCGTTCGTACAAAAAGTGGCCTCGCGGAATATCGCGAGAGATTTCCTTGACTTATACTATAGGTCAACCATGTACGCTATTATTCTTTGTCTAAAGTGGATTGCTAGCTCAAGGCCATTTCACCGTCTGTGAACATGACACGAGTGACTCTTTCTTTTATAAACTGGTTACACACTCCAATTGTGCCTGGATATCGCGCTTTTTCTTTCGAACGTATACACCGAAACAAAATTTTCAAACTAGGTCGACAAATTACATTAAAACAATAACGAACGTAACGTAAGAAAAGAAGGTAACCTAATAACGTTTCGGTGTGTACGATATATGCACGTAATAGCATTATTATATTGTAAATTTATATCCGGAGAAATTTAATTGGATATCGGGATATTAAACGAATTGCGTTAAATAATTCAATATCAGTTCGAACGCAATTATCTCGTTACAAAGTATACCTGTATAAGACCACATCGATGACGAAGGCGGCGATATACCGATAGCAGAAATTTTTAATACATCCGAGAATTGCTGCAAGAAAATGAAAAATGTTCGATGGAAGATTAAAATCGGGCCGAAAAATTATACCGCGATGTTAAAATTGCGAAAACAAGTTTACAATTTACCATATATTTTCCACGCTTTTATTTTAATTTAATACGGTATCGCGAAATTTGATCTGTCTCGCGTGTTATAGATATCGTTTCTGACAATCGTGATGAATTACCGACACCTCGCAGAATATGTTAATATAAGTAAATTACCTTGCATCGTATAATAAATTATGTTATGCGTTTCGTACGATTCCTTGTTTATTTCAGCCAGATGGCCATCCCACACTCTCATTATCCCATCTTACGTTTTTACAAATATTCGCCTCTCGGTTACCATTTCTCAAGATCACTTCCACGAATACACAGCCCTTAAACAGGTGGAGAAAAATTCGCGGCAACTTGAGCACCGAACCGACACATTAACGTACGCAGAAATCATCATCTTAAAACTCGCTCGTATAACTTGGTCTTACGATCGCGTCGTAAACCGTACGGCCAACGAACACCTAACGCGGCCGTGGCGCACCAAAAATCCCGTAAACAAGCGCTTAATCCTCTGGCAGAAGTCGCAATAATTTCGAAAACGAGTCCTACAACCGTCATTTCTCGTAAACGTATCCGGATCGATCGCGAAATTGAGATCACGTCGCCCTGGAACGCCGAAACCTGCTAATTTCAACGGTGTGATCCGGTTGTGATCGTTGTGGCTGCCGTGGTTTCCGTGATGTTTTCGACGGAAATGAAATCGACGGTGGCCGGATACTTGGCCCGTTGAATTATCTCTTCACGTAGCGGCCAGCCCCTGTCGAAAACGTACTCGGATAATTGGCGAGCTCGCGAGCTCGATATCCGGCTGGATACACGAAATCCTCGGTCAGTCTGACCCCATTACTCGCCCGTCATCCTCGTCCGCTCCTCCTTTTTTCGACACTTTACGCGTGCCTCGACAGGTCGACTCAATTTTCGACCGGCCGTTTCTTTCGGGCCCGTTTCACCTCGATCTCGTTTCGACGGATGACGTGCCGCGAGATCGTGCGAAGATATTTTTGCCCGTACGTTTCCAACCGATTATCTTTCCATGCGTTTCTTCTCGCAGACGATGCTGATGTTACACGTTCGAACACGTTGCGAGATTGTTTGACGTAGCACGAAGCGCGTATACCACTGTTGGTATTACATTTCGTTGCCATGTTACGATTATATATATTCATGGAAAATTAAATAGTAAATGGGATAAGCCTGATCGGTGCGCGTAAACAAGAGCAGCGTGCAAGAAAACGTGCCGCGAAGATTCACGGAAGTTTGACAATCTTGAAATAAAGTTACTCGCGAACGAGTGTGTGACACGGTGGTAAACGAATTCGCAAGAGTACGCGTACGATTCGATCAGGATTCGAGGATTTTGATACAAGTAGCGAGAAAGCAGACGTATAACGACGCGCGTGAGGAAAGTTCGTGAACATCCAGATGATCTCATAGGAGCGTAAAAATTTCTCAACTCGAGAGGTCGCCGGCCAACCGACGATACCGTTAACCAGCTTGAATAGGAAAAGCAGATCCGCTAAAGTTGTTCGAGAGCGAAGCGATTTAAGGTTAAGCTGACTCATGATCGGATTGCAATTACGATCCGCGAAAACCGTTCCGTCGATCGATTAGAAAATTCCACGATATTTTTACGTCTGTATTTATAACTTCGCTGAGATCGATAGAACCTCGATAAGTTTTTCGATAAGTTCGAACAAACGCGTTCGTTGTACGCGATAGTTTCCATTCGAATATCTCGCGATTCTACGTATTCGCACGATGTAAAAAGGAAAGAACTTATTTCCGTAGTTGGTATCACGAAAATCGCGTAAGGGTGGTTAAATTGCAGGGGCTCGAGGCGAACAAAAATGTAATACCAGCGATCTTTCACGAACGAGCGTTGCTTATTGCGGCAACAGGCAAACGGAAGATTGGCCTGCCGGTAACTCGGTAACTCAGCTAAATGTCAAGGATAGTTTGAATTATTCTTTTGCTTTTTGCGTCGCAGCGCTGCGAACGAGCAGACTTTTCTACGCTATGAACCCTACTACGATCGACGAATGATATTCATTGATATTTTCCACGCGAAACAATCGCACGATTGCCTCGTTGCAAGTTGAATAGCCAACGTTTTATAAGCCGTTCTTGTCATACTACGAGCGTGTAAACGTCGATCACCGAGCCTACTTTGATAAATTGAGTTTAGACATTTTCTAATTGCAGCATCCAGCAACCTTTCTGTTCGCTATATTTCTGTAATTTACCGCGTCCTTTGTATACGCAGTTCTGCGCTTTCCAGAAGTATGCACGCGCCTACCTACAAGTGCTCGTCGAAGACGCGAAATTTATTCAAACGTCCGTACGAAAAGATATAAAGTACGGAGGAATGCAGATAAACGCAAAGTCACGGGACGCTCGCAATGAACACAACGTGGAAGACTGGTTTTTCCAGGCGTCGTTTTGCGCAATGCGATCTAGTTCCGTGGGCGACGATAGGAAAGCGGAGGTGGAACGACCCTAAAGTTTCAGCAACGATCGTTCGGTACGATCGGCCCCAGGGCGAGTCGGGCATGATCGAATCGTGAATCTCTCGGCGTGGTCTCGCAACGATTTCACGATGCAAAAAATCTCGGACGGAGAAACGGACGACGAAATCGAATAACGAGAAGCCATAAGCATCGCCGGTTCCGCGAATTCGCGGCCTTTTTGTACACGCAGCGACACCTGTTTTCGCTTTTCTTGCCGATCGATCGCAAACGCCACTTCCTGTTTCTCGGTTTGCCGTACTTTGCTTTTTCTCCTTTCGAGTTTTGCGAGCAAATCGTTGAAATGGAATAAGTAATTAGACGATAGTTAACAATGTAGAAATAGCTGGTGATCCGATCGGTTTACCGAACCTTTCCTTTTTCTCTACGAATATTTCCATCTCTATAAATATATATATGTATCACTTTTATTTAAAGATTCCCTTTACTTTTGCATCTTATTCGATCGTCGGACTTTTGTCTTTCGTATCACAACACGATGATAAATTTATCTGATGCACAAGTTACCAATATGCGCATATAGACAGGTAAATTAGCCGCTGCAACTTAAAACTTTCTTTTGTCCGCTACCGTACGCCTAATCGCTCCGATCTGTTCACACTTACGACCATTACAGGTACTTCCTGTCGTAATCTTGATTCATTCCACGAAACTATTCCGTATCTCATGAGGAATGTATCGCGCCATAAATATCTTTACTAAATGCCATCGTCCGATGTATACAAATTATCGGTACACTAATCTAACGGCGTGCGATTCCTTTTTCTCCGATTCCATGCACGAATACAATAAAATCAGCGTAACGGGTTAACGTGGTTGTATCTTCTTTTCTTCTTCTTCTTCTTTTTTTTTCCTTCCTCTTTTTCGTTCTTCCTTTTTCGTTTTTGGTTATTACCGCGTTTTCAATCACCGTGGTTGCTTCATCCGTGTAGCGGTGGAATTTTAATTACGTTGTAGTAAAGCAAGATTGATGCCACCGCGTACTAGATGAAATACAAAACACGTTGAGTAATAAATGCACGGTGATAATAAGCGCATGAAAGACAGTGAGAGTTTGATCGTGCAATATGATGATCATTACGCTGACATTCCTCTGGCTCGAATTAATGAAGCGGAGACACTTGACGATTATATACTGTTGCCTGTGATAGATCACCGGCAATACGACCATAGTACGCATTGTGCTGAACTTGCGATACATTCGATGTGTAATTGTAAATACGATTTCGATTACGATAGCCTACGAGGTATTTGCAACGAAAGGAAGCACGAATCTGTGTCACAATCCAAATTGTCGAATCGCGTTTGTTACAGCCCCGATGTTTCACACGACAAGTACACTTTCATCGACCTTTTGATTCTATTTTCATCTTACGATTAAATGGAAGAACTTTGATAAAATACGAAGAAAATATTCAATTCGAAAAAGAGGAAAATGTCAGGTCCAGTGAGACAAGTTTGTTAAAAATAGCTGATAAGTCAACCAGGTTTTATTGGAAACCAGAGATGTAATTATTAAGATTTATGTATTGGGTTGTCCGAAAAGTTTCTTTCGTTTTATGAGGAAATAATAGACAACGTTTTTTCTTTTATATTATTTTGTCGAATTACGTACGATCCATTTTGTTCCGTTGAGGTAAACACCGCGATATTGTGCACGGTTGTAAATAACACGTTTGCGAAAGAAAGTTTTCGGACAACCTAATAAGAAGCTCGATATTTTGTAAACATCGCGACGAGGAATATTTCGAATAGCTCGAAGGGGATGAAAATACATTTCCAAGAATAATCATTTTCTATAGACAAAAATACAGCTGAGTGATGGACAAGGATGTGCTTATTCGCTGGTATTTCGCTAGACGCGCTTTTTATCCGCGATGCAATCTCGCAAAATCGCTAATAATAAAGTCCCGTATATAGGAAGTCGAGAAATGCGTTGAAGAACCTTGTAACATACGTCTGATTAGAATTTTCTATCGATTACCAGACTCGTACGTACATCAGGCAACGAATAATCGTAAAATACTTCGTTGGAAGTATGACATAATAACTTCGTAACGCGCATGGTCATGTTTGTTACAGTTGCGTAAATCGCCCTGTATGTCGTGAACTTTTCTACGACAAACGTTCAAACGCTTTTATCGGCCAACGTGATATCGAATTTATTGGGTTGGCAAATAAGCGATAGCGGATTTTGTCGTTAGATGGTAATAACAAATTTGTGAAATATCGCGGTGTTTATCTCTGGATCGTACGTAATTCGACAAAATAACATAAAAAAAAAATGTTCTCATTAGATGGTAATGACAAAATCCGCAATCGCTTAATTGCCAACTCGATGGTGTTTCAACTCCTCGATTCGTCCCTTTCTACGTACATCGAAAATGGAACAAGTCCGCGTTTTCCTTCCCGAAAACTTTGCCTGAGATTATTTATCTCTCGCCTAAGTTATCGTTACGCAAAGCAGAACGTTGTAGAGCATTAATCAAAATGATACATCGTGTTTCGTGCATGATATACTCGCGTGGAGCAAAAATGACATCACGTTCCGAAAAAGAGCGTTGGCAATTTCGACAAGGCAGATCGTTCGTTAGATACTCGCGAGGATTAATGATAGCAGCGATTCGGCAAGTTCATTTTCTGTAGGACCGTGCGTCGTACCGAAAATAACGGAGACCCTTGGACCGACGGAGAAAGTGTAATGCTCTTAGCGATATCCGGCTATCGATCTACTTCGGAATCGATCGATCGTTACCAACCCCCAATGTTCTGCCGCGGCGTAAGCATGTACTCACGTACGTGATCATAGATAAAGATCCACTTTCGCCATCTGCGGTAACGGGATAAAATTCGTCGTGGCGATAGCAGCAGTGACGACAGGATAAAAGCGAATCGATGAAGCGAACAATTTCATTCGATTTGTTCCATCATCTTTTCTCCTTTCTTCCATTCTTTTTCTTTGTTTCTTTTTTTTGTTATGCGTTTTTTATATATAAATTGTCTCCTTCAAGGCAGATCAAATTTCCAACAGATGTATAATTAATTACGTTTTGGACGAGGAGACGTACAGATAAGCGATTCTGATTGTAGAAATTTGTATCTCCATCTCTCGTGTAAATTATATTTTTCTTTCGTTGGGAACGAAACTCGAAGAATGCTTCGTTATTTTCAAGGAATATTCGAATTTTTATCGTAAACGGCAGCAGCGATAGAAATCCTAGACGTTTAAGAATTTGCAAAACCTTCGGAAGGTAAAGCGCGAATACTGAAAATCTTCGTGACGATATATCGGTTGATCTCCGATTTGCCTAAAAATTGCTCTTTATTAACGGGCTCTAGAGTCGATAAAGATCGCCAAGATGCACTAGGATCTACAAAGCTGCGGCGCGATCGCTTCTCCGTGAACGCGGATGATGTATCGCGATTGCAGGCCTCGGTTTCGCAACGCGGATCGACCGTTCCGTCCTCGGACATCCGGGTGGCGAGCGGCCCTCGATCAATTGTTATACGCCGTGGCTGGCATTTAGCCGCGCGACTCGCGTCTGCACTGTTGCCGCATTAATTTGGTACGGTGCGTTGCTGTAGGATAGCTCGCGGAAAAGAAGTTGCGCAAGCCTATGCCGCTCATGCCTCGTACCACCGGCGCAGCGCCTATACAGGCTGATCCTAGCGATTGGGTCATGAATATCTAGTCCTATGAATACTCCGTTCGACTGCGGTTACGAACAATGAAAGAAATATCGCGTGTAATCGATGGTTTGTAACGTAAGATATTCACCGATATCATTTTCGTGGAAAATATCGAATTTGGAATTTCCAATAGATAAAACGAGTATGCGTTGAAGTTGCTGCACCAGCTACTGGGTTGGCAACTAAGTGATTGCGGATTTTATCATTAGATGGTATTGACAAAATCCGCAACCACTTAGTTGCCAAGCCAATGCTCGTTTGATGCATAAAAATCCGTGGTCCGATAATAACGATCGATCTCATACTCCTTTAGGAAGAGGAGAATAAAGTATCACGCGATTGGAGGAAAATAGAACGGTGATAGACCCGGTTATTAGAATCTCGCTATACACACAATATTCATGCGCAACGTCCCCGGTCTTTACGTTCTCCCTTCTCTGTTTCACAGTGTATGCCTGTCTATCTTCTAGTTTCTCCATCCTTATTCCGTCTCTGTCTAAGGCACGGTTTCTCCTTCGTTCAGAGATTCAAGGGAGTCGATCTGCGTCGATCGTGCTCTCTGTTTCTATCCCACTGTCTCCAAGAGTGTACGGTTGATCGTTGTGCCGGCTAGCTTCGCTACGGTGAATTTATACACGGCCACGGTGCGTTCCCACGCCTAGAACATGCGAAAGAACACTAGCTCTTCGGCCTAATGCCCGCGTTGGTGCCGATCCTATTTCACTGGCCCGTCGCCTAAGAAAACGCGGAAAATCTGGGACACGGCGTCGCGGTATGCGCCATTGTCCCGCGATTTTATAGGATTCGATCTCTGGGTGCACCAAATCGACAGCCCGATGAATTTTCTTTATGAAAAATTCCACTACTATTCGTCTAATTTGTATCAATACGGTTATTCGGTTAGATCGGTTGATAAATTATATTTTAATAGCTTGTTACATAAAAATCTCTCCCTACGTTTCATACTTTCATTCGAAAATTTTGGTGCTATCTTTAGGTGAAAAATAGATTGGTAATATTTACAATTCCGTTCGATTGGACGTTAAAACTTCGTTCGAATGAATGGTATTCGTATAAACGAAGCTCTATTGTATAAAAAAATAATTACCGAAGATACTAGAAATATTGGACAAAGTGTTCCAACAGAGGGCAAATGGATTCCACCAACTGACCAAAATTTCAATTCTATTTTTCAGGTGATTCCCCGAACTCAAGGATGCGGTGGGCAAGGAGACACGCCAACTACCATCACTGAAATCCACCTTCTATCACCTGAAACCTGCGACTGCCAGCCTAGTAAGGCCACCTGGAATCCGATCCAAAAATATAAACCACCACGAGGACGAAGTACCAAACCTACTCCATGGATCTAACGGAGGCATTCGCCCCAGGAGGGGGTGGGGAAGATCTGCCAAAGACCGATTTCTTCGACTTCGTCGTCTCTCCGCCACCGCACTGTGCCTCCACGGACGGTGTGTCCGACGAAGAAAGCTTCCTGCATCGTACCACCTGCAGAAGCATCGGCTACCTCCAGCAAGGTCACGAGGAACACGAAACTAATCGCGAATTGCACAGCTCGCCGTTCATCAAAGAAACCAACAACAACACTCTGACAGCACTACCCCCAGTCTCGACGATTACTGGCTCCCTCAGCCACCATCATCACCATCACCACGTGAGGACGCACCATAGCGCCTGCAACGTTCAACAGAGCAACGAGCAAACACCGATGGATCAGTCGGATTGCGATTATTGGGGCACGGACGAGAGCAAAGAACAGACCTGTAATATACTCTTGGAAGACCTGAACAAGTACTGTTGGTCGGCCCACGCTAATGCTCAGAGCCACGGGAATGATAACGTGAGCGTTCATCAAGGTTCTAACGAGCATCATCAAGGAGTAGGTCGAGGATGCTCAGCCAACGACAGACAAAATACGGACGGCGCGATTTACACGTTGACCGTGTTGAACAACGAAGCCAACTCTATGGATGCATTAGACTGTTGCAAGAGTCCAGCGCCCACGTCCAGTGATTCTTGGTCTCTGCGACCCAATCTAGACCTGGACGCTATACTGAGCATGGAACCTGCGTCTACCGAGCAGGAACACGATCAGACCAGTAGCGTGACCGAAGTGTCGCGGACAGTCAACGACAGGTTTCATCCAGATCGTTTCTCCGTTGCATCCTCCCAATATGCTACAGACGACAGCGGATTTGTCGAAAGTAAGGAATTATGCGGCCGAGGATCATCCAGTGGTGGCAATTGCACAGGAGGCGATAATAATAACGATTGGAAGCTTTCTGACCAGAATCTGCAAGAAGCTGCGGCCGCAGCTGCGGCTGCTGTCGCGGTTGGAGCAGGTGACTCGGCGGAGAGTCTTCTAAGAAGCGCTCTTCAAGGAAAATTGTACACTGGTCCGACTCAAGTAGTTTCGTCTTCCTCGCCGTCTACTCAAGGATCCACTATATCCATGCCTGTGACGAGCAACGCTGGGTTGCAGATAGTGTCCGACCAACAACCGCAGCAACAGCAACAACAGCCTCAACAACAGCAACCGCAGCAACAACAGCAGGATGAATCTATGCATACTTGTACCGATGAAGATCTGTTGCTGTCCCAGTTGGACCAAACGACCTATCGTCCCGGTGATTACGAGAAGCTGAAGAGCATAGCCAACGAAGTGGTAGAGTCGTACTGCAGTTTGGAGCCCGTTTGCAACGTGTCTGCGACGACAACGGTTATGTACACGCTAGATCCAACCAGTGGGAGTCTGGGAACGATAACTCTTCCCGCAGATCTGGGCCAAGTTAGCACGGTTACAGTAGTAACAGCAGCTCAGCAGGATGTTCTACAGCAACAAGCTACTCCTCGAACCGAAGTGGAGCAACAGCAGTCCACCAACCAGCTTCAAATAGCTCCGTCCAGAGTGGTTACAACTAAAGCTCCTAAAAAGTACTGTCGACGTACCAACAGAAACAGCAGCAACTCGAACGCAGCCAGCAACGGCAGCAGTGGTTCAGAGACCGGTGGAAACACCAGTGGAACGCAGCAAGGCGCTTCCGGCGGTTCACCAGGCAGCGTCCAACGCAAGGAACGTTCGCTGCACTATTGCAGTATCTGTAGCAAAGGCTTCAAGGACAAATACAGCGTCAACGTTCACATCAGAACTCATACCGGCGAGAAGCCTTTCGCCTGTTCCTTATGTGGCAAGAGTTTCCGACAGAAGGCGCACTTGGCAAAGCACTATCAGACCCACGTGACGCAGAAGCCCAGTGTCCAGCAGCAAGCGACCGGCAGTAGCACCAGCAACAGCGGAAACAGTGGGAATCCCAGTCCATCCGGCGAAACGAGTAGCTCGACGACGAGCAGCGTGACAAATAGGAGTCAACCGCACTCAGTGTCCGTCGATCCAGCGGGGACCGCCTGTAATCCACCCAGTTAGTTGCATTGGGAGGACCAGACGGCCCACACCCGGTTCCCAGTGTCCAGTTGGACGCGTTCGATCGTTGCTACTCCATTCTCTATTCCCGGTGGCACGGTGCGGATTTTGCACGACGGTGATGGTCAACGAAGGATACACCGTGCGAGTCTTCCTCTATTACTATTCACTTCTACGTATCTCTCTTTCTGTCTCTTTAATTCTTGCTCTTCCCTACCCTCGTTTCTCTGTCTCTCTGTTTCTTCATACTCTTCGATTACGATCTTCGTTCACTTGGAGAGACCGCGCGGGAATGATTTACGACCAGACAGGTCGCGGAACCCCCGGCACAGAGCGAACCATGACCAAGGATCGCGAGATCGGCCAACGTCCATGGACTAATTTTTAGACAGGCGACTCGCGATCTCGTCTTAGAGAGAATTTCCTGCTGATTGGGAGAACGATCGGGGATATTTATTCGAGTTGCACGCGGCGGTGCTCATGAGTTACGCCAGAAAGGGCGAACTGGTAGCCGCTGGTAGCTGATCCTCGTAAAACGCATGGGCTTCAGCGAGCCACGCCGCGGAACGCTCCTTCGAAAGCTTTCCTTTCTAGGCGTTTCCGATATCGCGTGTGGTCGTTGCAAGAGATATAGCGATATCGTAAATTTGCAAAGAAATAGAAGTTTATGGACTTTGAGAATCGAGTAATTTGAGACGTTTTGAGAGATTGTTCGAGGACACTTTGAGAGAGGATCTAGAGCTTCATTTAGAACCGACTGATGTCAAGTCGTTGTCAGTAGCAGTTTTTCCTTTGCTTGCTATTTTCAAAGATTCGTTTCCTGAAAGACAAGGTTACATCTATATTGATCTATATAACTTGAAATGAAAACTCATAGCCGAGATTGTGTATCGAAACTAAACCTAACTCGTGTTATACGGATTTTCCTAATTAACGCATGCGAGCATTTGTTTATTTTCACGTTATGTTTGTTAAGCATTAACTTATTCCGAATTTATATTCTGCGAGCTAGTATTTTGTCACATCGTTGGATCTAATAACGATGATCGAAGAAGACTAGGATAATTTAAAACAAAGGAGGTTCTTGTAATCGGTGAATTTATATTCTGCAAGCTCAGGTTTTATAACACGTCGTTAAATTTAACAACGATGATAGAAATTGCCTTTGAGAAACACGTGTCGGTACCACCGTCTAACCGAATCTAACGTTTCACTTTACGACCTCGCTATATCTCTTGCAGGCACTGTACCCTTGTCTCACGCGTAACAACGTTTTCTTAATCGAATGCCGTCCTTAGAATCGCGATCGAATCGCGTATCGTGAATTTATCCGCTGGAGAATGAAGCTTCTGGCGACTTCCATAGCTGTTCCTATCGCCGATATAAATTTCTACATGTATCGTTCGATTTTTCTAACGAATACGATCTATGAATAATGCACGCGCCTGGAAACTCGCATTGGTGATGCTCGTTACGAAGCGTGTTATTCCGGTCGATAAGTTCACGATGATTAGGTTAAGCAGGCGAGCATAGATCGCCCTTTATTTTTTTATTCACATAATTAATTATTCCTCGTTCGATATCGATTGATCCAGGTCGTTTAACGCGTCTTAGAGGAAACAATGGAATAAAATGTAAAAGTATAAAAGCGAAGAGAAAAAGAGAGACGAATAAAAGTATGAAAACGCGAGAAAGAGAGAACGTCGAAGGATTTTAATAAAGTGGTGAGGAAGGAGGGGGCGGGGAAAGTCTACTAAACGATCTTGAGCGATCAATTGATTTCAAACGAGCTATAGTCGAATCGTCGATCGACGGTGGTTCAACGCGAAACGATTCGGTGAAATTGTTGTTCCTAAAACGACTTGTTTGCTGTTTCAAACGAGAGAGAGAGAGAGAGAAAAAAGAAACAAGAAAACGACCACGTCGACGATGATCGTACACGATGATCGATATTTAAAATACCGCTACGAGATATTAACGTTGAAGATATTTTACAGAGAAGATTCTTTTTCTTCTTCTTTTTATTCTCCTCCTTCTTCTACTTTCTTTCTCACCTCTTTTCTTCTGTCATCTTTTGTTTTTCTTTTTTTTATATATATATATATATATGTATACACACAGAGACATATAGTAGACTATAGCGGATGTAACGTAGAAATCGGTAAGTATCAGAGTATCGAGAGAGAGATATATAAGAGTTTAGAAGTAATTAGTAGCACGAGCTGTGATTTAGATACATACTCAACGCGCGAGGCCACGCTCGTCCCTGGTTTAACCTGGCGATCGCGTGTCCCGCCGTCTGTTATTCGTAAGAGAGTGAAAGCGAAACGTTCGACGCACGATTTTGCGAAGAATTTAACCTTCGAAACACTCTTAAAAAGCCTGATCGGTTCACACGAGCCTCGTTCGGATCCCACGGAAATTCCCCTTTCAGCTCTGTAAAGTTTCAAAGCGTTTCTATCGCGAATTCTCAACAATACAAAATGCGGCGCACTCGTTTCATTCGTTCGATAGATGTTCGAACCTGAAGCTGCCTGTGACATTGCGCATCATCAGAAAAACATCCTTCCCCTTTTATAGTAAATTTCATTTTCCATTTCTTTTCTTTCGCGGTTATTTCTTTGACCTTGCGGCCAATCGACGAATACCTTTTTCTCACTCAGAAGTTTATTAAATCGTGGAACGAATCTGTCCACTCTGTTAATACGTTTCTCGTTTAAACGTAAGAACCGGACACCGTACAAAATCAATTGGCCGAAGACTGTTTATTCGTATCGAGTTTTATCTCTTCGTGGTCGATGCGTTCACGCACCCTTGAATTTCTCACAAATACAGAAGAATTCTCAATATACTGTGCAATCGACGACCAAAACCGTCGTCAAGATATGGCAGGCGAAGGAGCAAAAGATTAAAGAGAGGAAGCGGAACCAAAATAATTCACAAAGTAAAACGAATTACGAATTCGTTCCAACTTACAGTTAACAGTCTCGAGTAAGCAATTGATTTTGGACGAACAGTACGGCAATTCTTCCGTCGGTTCTTATCTTGATCCTCGTTACCAGTGGCTCAGAGAAGATAACTCCGAAAGAAAAGACAGGAAGAACAGGCTCAGCTATCGAGCAAACTTTTCAGCTGGAAACTGCCTTTGACCTTTCAACGATCGTTTCCCACGACTACATTTCCCTGCCGAATCGTTAAGCGGCCAAGCAATTAACGACCGTTTAATCGGCGCGGTTCCCTTGGTGTTCAAAGTCGCGTTGCTCATTGTCCTTTCGTGTTCACAGCCGTAAATCCTGTTCACTACCACGATGAGATATAAGCTCTTGTCTAATTTATATTTCAAAGCCTCTTTATTTTGTAATAATTCGTAGAGTAATTTTTATTTGGCTATTTATTGTAATGGTAATCAATCATTGGTTGTTATCTAGTTTTGGAGATTGAATAAAGTTTTAATACGAAACTATTACAATTTTCCAATTTCTTTCACTGTATCAATTTTCTCGTTGACTATTTCTACCTTCGTGAAGCATACTTCATCACCTGACGATGCATACATCAACATAGGACGCGACGATTTTGTCGATGCTGCGCTGTGGCTTTTCGAATCTAAAGAAAACTGAACATTGGAATATTTATACCGATTTCTAGATGCAAAATATCCGCAAGAGCAGCGAAACGATCCAACGCTTAAGCCGCTACGTTTGTTATTACAATTCTTAAATTTAGCGGTTCAAGCCACCGAACAATCGAGAACTTTTCTGCCGATTAATCTTAATCGAACGATAACTCTTCGAAACGAATCAACGTTTTGCTCGCAATTAAGTTGATACTTTCTCTTGCTCCATCTAAAGTACACGGTATTTTTTTACTCTTCTATTATTACATTGAAGGCTAACAGCGTCTCGTGATATGCAACAAACTCGATCGTTTTGCGCAAAGCTGTTGAAGCATAGGTGACTCGATAATCCCATCTGGCTGAATGACGCGCACGATACAGTTTGGTGAATTCGTCAGCAAGTAAGAATTCCTCGTAGCCGTTTCAATTAATAATAATGACTGACAGAAGCCTGAAGAACAAGCTCTTGAAATCTCCGCCCTTGTCATAATTACAAGAACTCGTAGTTGCTGAGTGAAAAATTTCCATGCAAAGCTGCCAACCACCAGAATGTGATATCCGTACGATTGGCTTCGGGTACGAATAATGTCTTTGAACTAAAGTAAGCAAGCAATAAAGCAGGATGACGTAAACTAGGCAAGAACTTACCGCTCATCCTGGTGTATATCGTCCTCCTTTTTCTCCATCCTGCTTTTCCTATGAATATTCCCCGCGTGCATCTTTTTCTCTAGTTCTTACGCCATTGTGACGAGACGACGCGACGCCAGAAACGAGGCTGTCTTCGTTCGTATCGCGTTTTATCTTCGCTCGTAAACTTCGATTTCCAATTAACGATGTGCCGTTCACGATCCAAGGACGAGACGGTGTGAATTTCTTCTTCGGCCGAGTTGGCGAACCGAGTTCACGGGATAGGAACATAGATTCCGCCGTACGGCCTATTGAATCCATTTGGAATTTTTACTGTAGAGAGAGAGAGAGAGAGAGAGAAAGATTTAATTGAGCTTTTCGATGTAAAAAAGTGGATCCGGTTGGTGGTGAATGGCAATGATCATTCGAGGGGAAAATGAAATGGGAAATTGTTGGACATGCCTTAGTGGAGCAATTTCAACCCTTTCGCTATGGGAACGTTAAAAGGACAGCAACTGTTGCGAAATAGAATTATACAAGATGCTGTAATTGTTTGTTGGAATAATGGGAATGTATATCTTTTCTAAATTGCTTTTACGAAATTTATTTTAACAGCTTGAAGGCGCGTTGTCAAATTACTTGGAAATTAGCTAGCGTAAAATCTCTCTGGTCGTTTAATATTAGAATGTACCCCTTTAAATTGCAAAAATAGACCGGTTTAGCGATTAATACAAATCAGCTGTAGGCAAGTTTATAAATTACGAACTCTAACGCCTGCTAACGTTGGCCAACTGAAACGTGTTAGAAACGTTTGATGTTTGAGCATAATTGCGTCACATTTTCGTGACCGTTTGGTAACGTTTTCTTTCGCGAACGTCGATGAAATTTTTACGGGCCGATTCGTCGAAACATCGACTCCCTAGAAACCGTATAGAAATCGTATCTGATCGAACAACGATATCATCGTTGCACACGAAACACGGAATCGCAATCCTTTAGGGCATGAATTTCGGTATTAACGGAGAAAAGAAACTCGTTAACCTGAACGTGAAGTTGATATTATCATTGTGTATTAGGGGGAAGGTAGGAAAAATATATGACAGGTTATAGAAGTAAAATGGTTTGTACAGGACATTTGTTGCAGCGCATGAAGATAAAAGGTTTACTGCCTTTTAATGAAATCACCAGGCTATAAATCTAAATTACCTATTAAAAAACATGGCAATAATATATTTTGCTATTTATTACGCGTACTATCGCATACACTCGCTATTTAGATATCATTAGTCGTCTTAACGTTACAAGTCTTTCTAACGTTAGCATCGCTTTTAATCTAACTTAATAGACATACTAATCGCAGTGGAAAGTTTTGCATTGTCCGGCAAATTCGATCATCCTATCAGCTATATAATAGTTTGCAGCCTTTTTATAGTACACTGACGCAGTAGCAAAATGTGCAATTACACTTTTTTTTTTTTTTTTTTAATGGAACCCTACAATTTTTCTTTCGTTCAAATTCAATTTATTAAATCGATTCCCCGTATCATCCTGCGTACAAAAGATAATAATAGGCTTCTGATGTAGAAATGAACTTTCAAAGAAGCAAAGGTCAGCTGACTAACGGATACCGTACAACGTATTTAGAGAAACGACTATTGCGTTGGCGTTTACGATAAATAACGATGTCGTGAGAAGGAGATATCCAACAATGTTGCCGCAGAATTTTATAAAAGCACGACTTTTTAATTTTATGATTCGTTTGGACAGGTGGTTGTACGAAGCTTCGTACGATCTCAGCAACCATCTATTTTTATAATTTACCAAATTACCAAGCAACCTAATTTTCTAAATATCCAGTGCAATGACGATTAGAGGATCCTCTTGTTTGTATGATCGATTCGTATTCTACAAAAATTTACGATCGCAATAATCGATATTTTGTGAGAGACGTATACATTCTAAGGTAGCTTTGGTCTCAAGATTATCGTAAAGTATACATGAACCGCTTACGAAATTTAATTACTCGCGAGTAATTATAAACGCTTAGAAAATTAGTACTTCTCCTTGCCATTCTTGTTTTACAATTATTCAATTTTCGTTTCCCTTTTCGCAACCAGCTTAATAACCACTTTCATAATGTTTCACGAGACCGACCATAAAAGATTTACATTTACTCTATATAATTTGAATGAATATTTCACGAAACTTTCTATTAATTACAGCAACAATAGCCTACTCGTAAATCGATATTAGAATTACAAATCTACGAGTTCTCATTGCCTAAGGTAAATAGAATACTAAATTTAAAAAAGCTGGAAATTTATTCACGATCATTCGTATGACCGTAAACCTTTTTTCAATTTCTTTCTCCAAAATATTCTATGCTATAAGATCTGAAACTATACTAAATCTACGAAAAATCTTCACCTTGCAAATAAATAAAATATCGATATAGAAAAAGTTAGATTTCCATCTAAGATTACTGGCACGAGTAAAATATTAACGCGATATTTCTATTATTTTTCAAAATATTTTATCCTACGCAAACTGAACAAGCGTTCGCGAAGATCGGTTGCGAAATCTAGTTTTCACGAAATTTACCTATCGTTTGAACAATTTCTCATTACACGCCGCGTTTCACGGTGGCTATGACTTTTACGAACTCTTACGGACATAAAGAAAAACCGTGATTTTTAGAAAATTTACCACGCCGTTTACGATCGTCGCTGTTTCGCAAACGACACTGTGCAAGAATTTCAACCAAGTTTTATGAATTCGAGCGCAACTTTCGAGGAATTCCCCGTCGTGCTTTTACGATTCCACAATCGATTCGATCGGACATTTTTACGAACTAACATGAAATGTACATGATTTTCAAAAAATTTATTCCTCGTCTTACTCTCTATATCGCGATCATTCGCAAAGCATTTATGGTTTCATACAGGAGACAATTTACGGCTCTGTTGAAATATACGTCGTAATCTTGCTATTATTTTTGCGTAATTTCATACCAACGATGTGTCGTTTAAATTGTTAACCAATCGAGAAAAAAAAAAGATCTTCAAACATATTTTTTCGCATTCACGTCGCATTTTTCCTGTGGCTTCCAGTTAGCGGTTAGAACAGTCGGTTTCTACAAAACGCTCGGTTTCTGTAAAAACAACGTCCACTCTCTTTGCATCTTCATTCGCGGTTGGAAAATTAGACCAACAAACACGGTGTATTTTCAATTTTTCCTCGCACTTTCCTCCAACTCCTAGCCTAAAGCCTTGCAAAGTTGATCAACGAACAGAGTTTAGAAATGTTCAGGACCACGTTCGTACGTGTTTCGCGAATCGTTCAGACTTCCGGCTATCACACCGTACATATATGGAAGGCAATCTTCTCGAAGAATCGTTCGGAAAAGTTGCTTCTGTTGCAAAGGACGTCGCTCTATTTGTGGTCATTCCTCTTGCGGTCGCGGAAAACTGGTAGCGGTTGTGGTTAAGCGGACGATTTGACGGATACTGCGAGACAATGTTATTCGCAGCGGCTTCGCTTGTGGTCATGAGATTAGTGTGCAACTTACACACAGGTTTTGGAATTGTTTCTCTGCGGATTGATTTTACGCAGGTAGATTTAGTTTCGTCGGGAATCAGCCTAAGTGTCTTGTAGATTGCCAGTGTTGGTGGCATTCGTGGGGTTTAGAGGTGCGTTTCGTGTGCCAAACGTTTAAGTACATTTTTCTTCTCGACTATTTCGTTCCACGTATAAACATTTCGACTTTGTGGTTACGTATAACGGCGAGTATGTCAATACGGAAGATATGGAATTCTACTAAATTCAGATTGAGTTAGGTCGTTATTATTAGTCGAAATAAAAATTTGGAAATTATTTCGCATTTGTGCTGCTTCGAGGTATATGTGTGCATTTTGTAGGACTTCAGTGTATTTAAAAGTCGTCTTTCTATTTTATACAAAAAGAGATAGAGATCAAACTTTTCGAGATCAAAGAGATCAAATTTAATTCGGTTTGGAGAACACTGTGATGGAAGATAAATTTTAGTGAAAAATCCTGTACGCAATTCATAAAATCCTCTACATAAATACGAAGCTTAGGTATCATTTCCTATATATTTATCTCGTAAGGGAAGGGGAAAGTATTTCGTATCGCTTTTTTCCCACGAAGTATCTCGTGTTATTTTCAAAGGATATTCTACGTGAAATAGAAATTTTGCAGATTGATAGCGAATGTCCCTTCTTTCTCCCGTTTCCTTCTCCTTTGCTCACGCTATTATTCAGTAGTTATAAATCTTCTTCAAACACTGACATCCTCTGCCAACTTCCTTTGCACGCACCTGCCTCGATCTACCCAAGATTTATCACCGCGCCTATCACTGTTTCAACCACTAACAGCCTTTCACGACGGCAAATTACCCTAATCTGATCCACATTCGCAAGTGGAACATCGGCGACCAGCAACGACCCCAAAGTCTATCGTTCGAATCCTCGAACATAGCAAATTTTATCTCGCGCGTAATGGAACCGGTCCGTTTTATCGGTTATTGATAATTTACTACCTTGTAGTTATCAAGCCGCAATTTCGCGGCTCTTCGTCGCGAGCCAACAGAACCAACTAGTTGGTCTAGCCGAGAGACGTACGGAGATTAAAATTTTCAGAACGATTTCCTTTCCGGGCTATGTTTCTTTTCGTTTCTGCCGGTCGCTTGCACCGTTTCGCTAGTTTCCGCAAAAAAAGAAGGGAAATTGTTCCATAATCGACCGAGCAGGTATCGTTTTCTCGCAGGTGCACGCGATGGTATCGTAGATCGGTGCTCGTAACTTTGTCAGAAACTGCCTATCGGGAATAACAGAAGGCAACTCGCCTGGCCTTTGAAGTATAGTTGCAGGTGAGATTTCCATTGATCTTCTAGCTGCCTGCCGCTACGTTTCACCGGTATCATTAGTCAGTTTTATGAACTAAATCGTGACAGAGAGGAAACCGATACGGCCGTGACACTTTGGTCCGGAGATCGCGACCGATCGCCATAGGAATTCGACCAGCTAGCGATTTACTGTTTCTCATCGCGAAATATTATCAATAGCGTTCTACACGCCGACCGTTCTTTACCGATTCGGTCGGATAATGTCAAGGTAATTGCTGATCGAAGGATAGGCATCGGTCGCTCTTTAACTTCTTCCATTCCATCGCCTTTGCCTCGCAGCGATTATCCTCTTCGAGATAACGCGTGAACGATAATTAACTGTGAAGCGTACGTTTCCGTATAGTTGACATTTTCAATGGTCCAAGTGGTCCGCATTTGAAATTTAATCGATAAATTAGAAGGATCATAAAATCCACTCGACATCGACATCTGTCAACGAGATGCTGGAAATGGCCGCGAAAGACGAGAAAATTCCAGGAAAAGATGTATCAACGTCATCCAGAGCATCGTTTATGATATTCACTGAAACCAGACTGCTCTCAACTCGCGCGTTTCTTCCATCCACGTTACATCCAGTAGCCGAACGTTAATGTAGCAGAGTTCCTGCTAAGTTTTCTCGTTGATCGAGTGGCTGACATTATCGAAGGGTGATGTGGTAATTCGCCGAGCCTGCTATTAATGACGCGTAGCCAATTTACCATTGCAGACTGCCATGACGATTGCAAGGTGACCAGTGACGTCGAGGTCCGTTACTTTCGTTCTAACGATATCTCGTTGCACTAACGACGAGAAATTCTTTCCATCTTTTCTTCCAGTCTATGGGAGGGAAGACGCGCTTCGCGTCATCCACGATGAATTAGTCAACTGGCAAGAACGTGTTGCTGGCTGATTGCTGCCTCGGTTAGCGGCGAGATAACTCTCTCGTTGTTAGTGTGTTATCGACTCGTAATTCGAAGGTGGGCTGTTAACGCGATCGGTCTTCGCTTCGCTGTGTTTTCCAATTTATCTTTCCCAGAACTCGAATCTTTTCTATCGTCGCTTTTCATAAAAAAAATCGCGAAAAAATAGGAAAAGAGTCACCTATGCTTCGCCGTATAATCTTCTCTTTTATCCTCGTACGCACTCCGACAACAATTCCAAGAATTAATTAGCAAACAGGTAGTCACAAAGTCTAAATAACCATGACACCATGCGCGTGGTCGTACCAAATGGAACCATAATAAAATCTGAAGAAGGCGACCCATTGCCGTTAAACGCTCATTACCATCGAAACCAAAAATTGGATGTTTCCTACGAAGCTAACGACACCGATGGAAATTAACGAGGTAGCACCAACGACCTCAGAGGATAACATCCGAATTCCGAAATGGGAATTGCTATCGAGCGATCGACGAATCGATGACAGTTCTGCGAATTTCTACGAATTTTATGAGAAGCGAAGCCTCGTTTCTCGCGAGTGTAATCAGTTCGACAACGTCGTACCGTGACTTAGCGAACGTTGCTTTAGCAAATTTCAAAAGTAAAAAAAGATACGAGAGCGGTAATTGAAAAGGAAAAGAAAAGAAAAATCGAGACAAGGAGAAATCGTACAACGAAAGAAACTATCGCGATTTCACGATGAAGTCGATGTCCATGTGCCGAGTGGGAGTTCCAGGAAAGCCCCCGACGTATAAATATTCTAATTAAGCGCATAATTAGCGAACAGCGATGAATTATCGTAAACGGCGGCCAAACGTATTTTCATACGTTATCGCGGCAACAATATCTTGTCCCGATATCTCTTTATCGATTTAATTAAGCCGAACTACTTGGAACACGCCTGTCGGAAAACGTACAGCCGCTGACTCGATCATAGCAACTCGCTTAATTGACTCATTCTTGACTATCGCCACTAGGAACACAGTTGCGATCGAACGTTATTCGATTTGGCTGGCTAGATATCTGATAACGACGTCTGTTCGTGCATTTGCAAGTTTGTAAGGTTTAAACGAAGGCCATTCGGAGAGAACATTATCTCGTTGTTTAAAGGTTAAGCAAAATAGCGAAGAGGGAAGTGAAAATGCAACTTGTGTGGTATTAATGGAGAGCGTAAATTTTAATTGGAATTAATGTGGCTGCAAGGTATTTCTATCGTTATTTTTCCTTTTCCTTTTCTTTTCTTTTTTTTTTTTTTTTTCTTTGGTGCGAGAAACCTGGCTCGATGTGAATTATTGCACAGGTGTCTTTGGAAAATTTGTTTCGTAACGCTGGCGATTTCAGTGTAACGAAAAATGATACCAGACAGCGTATTTTCGCGTTATGTTGTTTCCACATCGAGTTTCTTTCTTTATTCTCAAATATTCGCAATTGTATTTATAAGAAAAGCTATTGCCAATTATATCTAATATGTTAAACACAAATATTCTTTGTAAATTCCTCTTTTAAATACTCGGTACATTTTACGTCTTATATAGGCGATCCGATAATTTACAATTACCATATGTCGTGTGAGTCGATGAACTTTGTTCGTTACAAACAAGGTTTCAAAATCTCTTGAAATTAGTTGCGGTATTATCTTTCATTTATACGACGTATCTACACCGTACCCTTTGTCGCGAATTCTAAGTGTGACACGAGCAACGACTCTAATTATTCAGGAATGAAAACTGTCCGCAATGGGCCGACTTATGACATTTCAAACAGCATAAAATAAACTACGAGGGAGCAGTCTTATGTAAAATTCATCGATATCGTTCGATGCGCACCAAATATTTTAACCTCGTTAAAGTTTACTGTTTAGAAAACGAGATGCTCAAATTCTTTCCGTACGGTTTATGAATAATCGCTGGTAGAACAACGTGTAAACTTCACCGATAGTATCAGAACTAAATCAGGATGAGCATCGTGCGTTTATAAATTGTTACATTAGAAGAAATGTTTTAGTCTAACAGTTTGAACGCTAATTCGATTAACAGGTTGACTGCAGCTCGAATTTGATGTATTTTATTTTGTCAGCCGCGACACATCGAAATATATCGTACCACAACGTTTCAAGTAACAGCAGCAGCAGCTTGAAAGAGGAATAAGGCAGAAACAGAAGAGAAACGCGTGCAATGGACGGCGCTCCAATTAATGGGCCGGTCCAAGGCGGTCAGAAAAAAACGTCATCGAGTTCTATTTACGAGGTAGATCGATAGCAGGCTACGGCTAATCGGCGTGTGCTCGTGATTAAGCCTCGTTCCTCTTTCTTTATAGCTGTTCTTTAAAATCGCGTTAGTCGAAGCCCGTGGCACGGACACCATTGACGGCAACCATACGCTTCTTGGGGCCTGATATGATGAGAGCCGCCTTATAAGGGTTACAACCGGTGTTTAAAGTCACCAGCGGCGCGGCTTTCACCAATTTAAAGTCAGATTGCGACCCACCCGGCTTCTAATCGCCTCTCATCTATACACACAGAGAATCGTACGCCCGTAATCGATCCGCCGATTTCGCCTTGTAGCCAAGAAGACGGCTGTGATTCGTTGCTTTGCTATTGTGTCGTTCTAATTGGCCTGGTTCTTTAATCAGATCGATCCTTTTAATTAACTTGTTGTTCAGACGCTTATAGAGAACGAGCTGAAAGTAACGAGTAAAAGACGAAAGCCTCGGAATTCCTGCCTTTAGATACGAACGATTTATGTATTTTATGAGCCATTGACGAATGTCTATAATTCAAGAGAGGAGAACGAATCTACACGTTAGAAGAAATAAGAAACTTCATATGAACGTACGTAATGGATGCGATTAACCTTGCGAATTTGAACAAAAATGTCTAATCTGTCGGCTCGGAAAGTCTAGAGACACCAAGAGGAAAATAATTGAGACACATGTAATATATGCTGCAATTTCAGTCGTTCGATCGCGAAAAGTTTGATTATCCGATTTCTCGGTGATTAAGCAGTTCGGATAGTCAAGGTTCTATTGTACATTTATTGATACGAGAAAGAAAAGTATCGAGGAACGTGGTGAAATCTCGGAACGATGTATTCGTCCCGGTTGGTCCCAGGAATTTTTCAACGACATCCGCGGCCCATTGTGGTTGACTAATATACCGCTACAGCGCGTTAACCTTCCAAAGGTAGGAGGAAGGTGCGCCACACCCCCGTCTCTCTTTCGCCGTGAACCACGAGAGCAACGAGAGATACAGCAACAATGGCCTCCGTAGATGGAAGATTGCACGGAAAGGTGCAACGTTCACGTGCAAAGGTCGCCACGGTTGAATCGGGTAAACGAGGATAATGTCGTGGCCCGACTATCATAGGTGAATTTTATTGCCGTGAAAAAGAAGGCTTGCCGCATCTTAGATGCGTCTGCATGCGAGATCTGCTCGGACCGTGAGCCTATTGTCCGCGAATAGAAAGAAAGAAAGTCTTTCGTGCAACGCTGGGATCTAAATCGGTCGAGAACGTTGTGTGCGAATTGCGAGGTCGTTTTTCCTTTTTTTTTTCTTTTTGTTTCAGATCGTCTGGATTGTTTCGTACATTTTTGCTACACTTTGTTGCAGAGTGAGAGTTGCACAGAATTAATTTCCTTCGATTGGAATGTACACAGGTGCATACGAATATTCAATGGTTTCTATGTGGATAATAAACGAAAGCCATTCAGACTTTTCGCAACTTGTCGAATTAAATTGTTGCAAGAATGTATGAAAAATTTCAAACACGATAGTACATCGTACTAAAGCTACTCTGTAAACGTGATGGAAAAGTAAAGAAATGTGATGTTTGAGACGTGATATTTACACACAAGTCGGTATAACGTTATACTTAGAGCCGCGTAACAAAGTCTAATCGATGTAAATTAAATCGTAAACGAATAACGAAATTTCACGTAGCGAAATTATTTACAATTCGCTTATTCAATCTAAAAGTGCAATCTTAGTATCTATATACGAAACGATAGATCGTAATGTATACGTGAAGTTATTCGCATTATTTCACTCTCTTTCGTAACGTGTCCAAACTGTGTACAAATGCAATATGGAACGCGTTACCTTACGCGTTTACGGGACAAGATCCTTAAGGATTATTAATGCGTACCATCGTTTACGCCAAATAAAAATCCAAGAAGTTCGTGAGAACGTAACATTTTCAGCAACTCTAATAACGTATCTTAACATTGCTATCTTCTTCTACTTCTTCTTCCTCTTTGGCTAATTCTCGACACGTTGAAGAGATTACAATAAGAAGAGAGAGAGAGAGAAAGAGAGAGAGAGAGAGAGAGAAAGAAAGAAAGAAGAAATATTGTTAATTGTTCCTTGAAATAAACTGTGAAGGATGTTAACGACTTGAATAAGCAATGGAGGCTGAAGCGAATTTCCTCTCGGCACAGAATCGATTCCCGCCAACTGCGATTCATCAACGACAATCGTTACTCGTGATTCGCTTAATCGTAAGCATAATTATATCGTTACCGCGTGATTCAACGACGACAGACGTTGAGAGAGCCGTCGCGCCGATTTGTTCACGTCGAATAATACTCAAGGTACCGTTGTATTATAAAACGATCCCTTCCAATTACGCTGCACTGCGTTCTTAATTTAACGTTACTCCCCCATGTGTTTATAGGTATATACATATGTTATAGATAAATATATATATATATATATGTATCATCTTTTTCTCTCACACCCTATACCTTAGTTAATACGAAGCCTAATCTTAAAGGACAACGGAGAACTTTGATATTGTTGGCCGTTGTCGAGATGGCAAACCCAATTCCAAGGTTACCATGGTAACGAGATATATCTGTTACGAGATACTTTCAATATAAATAAATAATTAAACGAATAAACTAAATAATACTCAAACGGGGCTGCACGATGCCCGATGAAAAGAAAGCGACAGGCCAAGCTCGCGCTTTATTACTCATAAATGGATTCTTCTTTCTCATTGAATTATATGGTAATTAAACGAAGATTAACGAAAGAAAGGAACTTTAATAAAGAATCTCGACTATATGTATATAGGAAACTGTACGTGTTGGCCTATCCAGTACAAAAGACAGATCGTTATAATATTATAGATCACAGATTATTGTGTTATGTGAATAATTACATTTTATGTTGTTAACGAAGTCGTAATATATATATATATACACACGCACACACACACACACACATGTTTCTATACGTATACAGATACATATACACATATGTATGCATTTAACGTTAACACAGCTCTCTCTCTCTCTCTCTTCTTTTTTTTTAAATTTCTTTTCTCTATCTTTCCCTGCTCCATCTCGTTTTACTCTTGTCTCTTTCTCTGTTTCTTACCTTTCTACTTGTTTGCTCTCGCCATGCAGCTGGAGAAGACTACTTGTAGAGGATCGTTTTTGTTTTGTACTTAAGCGTGCTCGTACGCACCCGAACTATGTTTTGTACCACGTGAAGAATGGCAATAAAGTAGTTGACCAATTCCTTTTTTTAATACTGCGTGTATGTATCTTCCCAACTGATCCTTATCGTGAAGTACCATCCATCCGGGCACTCCACGTCGTCTCCATACATACTCCATGTTACTAGAAAGCATCAGATTTGCAGGTAATATTTTTCAATTCAGTCAGGCATATTGTCAGATACAGAAATTAGAGATTAATATACTTGGGTATTAAAGATTAACGCTTAACTATAATAATTTCATTTAATAGTTATTATTAAATAGTATTTTCAAAAATATTACTAAAAGGAAATCGATTGAAATCAAGGACTTCTTTCTTGTTGAAATCTGTTTCTGCATGAGCTGCAGTACGATACACAAGCTTAAACTCACGAACGTGGATAAACGTGTGCTAGGAAATTCCTAGCCGTATTGCTTTCCATCTTTTTTTACTTCTTCTTTTGATATAAAAGGTTTCGTAAAAAACGTGAATAAAAAGAAAGAATTACGTTACAGTTTAATATAAACCGGAACTCGTACTATTAAAAGTACTTGAAAAGTAGCTCCAAAGAAATTTCACTTTACTCGGAATACCGTTTATTATTGGCAAGCGAATTTGATACGCACGTGCGCGTGTTCAAGTTATATTTTCAATTTTATATTTTCTGTTTAAAATATGCGATTTCTTGTTTAGACATTATTAAAGACCATGATAAGTAAGAAATTCCAGTAATTCGTTTCTTGCGCTTCAGGTATCTGAAATTTACTCAGGAATGAATTTACAAAAACAAGGTTTATTTGAAAATAAATATATAAGACGATGGTTAAGATAGTCTATAAAGTGGTCCATTTATTATAAGCAGGAAACTGGAACACTCGAAAGTAGAGTAGTTTCCACAAATTGTTTCTTATATTAGGACGGTAATCTTAAAATATCATACAAAGTACATATATACTTAAACAATATGCAAGATTATTCCAATGACACACTGTATCATGTAACACAAGAAAAAAACTCTGAAACGTTCTACATTCTGTATGAAGGGGAAAAAATCAACCATAAAATAAAGAATTGTTTCTAATTTCTATTAATAATCACACAGTGCCAATGTATAATGAATTACGTAGAAAATGATTGTCAAATATATAATAATATTCCGTGGAATAATCTTAATCTAAATGAACAATCTTACCTAATTAACTAGAAATCGTAGAGATCCTACTGAAACTAGCGAAAGAAAGGGAAACTGCAGAAATTTTCATAAAAAATATATTATTAAATTGCCATTATAAGTACGAATAAGTTCCATATAATTAAGAAGCACACGTAGATTTTTAATATGTAACAAACGTTTAGTCACGCTCCGTACTATGGGTGAAAAATCGCTCTTCACGTGTAGCATTTTTCAAAATAATTTATTCACCAATATGAACAAGTAGATCGTGTAGCAGGTTGTCGATGACGATACGAGCGCAGATCTTACGACACATTCGCAGGGATTAGATCCAGTTTCAATGACATATAGAGTTCGTTAAATAGGCAGAAAATGCTTTATGTATATGCATTTATAATATCTGTGTCCGACTCCTTAAATTAACGAATTTCTTAAACAAGCAAACGCGCTCTGGTCGTCGCGCGTTCGCGCCACATAATTTCATTCTAGAGCTTAGTAAAAAATATTCTTCGCTTTCCTAGACAATTTGCAATTAGATCGGTCTTACACGTGTTTCTTTAAAAGTCGTCCTTAAGGCTCAATGATCACGGAACACGGGAAGCCTCGCTGTACCATTGACTACCGTACCAAGCCATCCTTATAATCCTCATAAACTCTTCAAGGCAAGAACAATTCTTCTTAATATAGTGTAACGCATAACTCACCTTCCCATTGATTGGTTGTATAAAACTCTTTGTCTTTCGAAGACTTTCGAAGATTTATAATAGAAAAGTTAACATCCATTCTAACGACAATTATTACGGAGCAACGAATAAAAATTATCGAATTTTACTTTCAAAATCGACGCTCCATTGTTCTAACGCTGTTTTAACGAGCTGCCAGGTACATTTTCGATTCAATGGGTGCGTTAATTATCAGAGTAGCAAATTTTGGGGTAGTGGAAACTCAAAATTTGTACATCAACGAGAATTGCATTCTGTAAAGATTATAGTTTGGTGTAATGTCATGTCGCAAAAAGAAATCAGGTCGTATTCTTTCTTTCTTTCTTTCTTTTTTTTTTTTTTTTTTTTTTTTTTTTTAAGACTTGTACTTGCTCCTCCATTGTAAGTTTTTTCAAAAGTCTGAAATAAGAATTTAAAAATATATAATAAAGAAAGTTATACAGCTCTTAAATGGGAAAGTGACTTATCGACCATTCTTTATATGTTCAAGCATAGTGCTGAAGAATTTGATTCATTACGAACATGTATAACAGTATCGCGTTTATTAACTCTCACAACGATAAGATTTCGATTTTGAACGAAATAACATGGTCGTAATAGCCATAACAGCTTCGTTATTTAAGATCGATATTAGTCTCGTTTAAATGCAACGAGTTATAAAATGTTTCATAACGTAATTATAAGGACATTTATCAACGTACAAAGATAGATACCTATTTAAAAATATTTTCGGGAATATTTGAGATGAATCGAATAATTGTGAAACAATGGCGGCCACCTGTGTCCCGCGTAAAGTAATTCTGGAAACTCTACAAATGTTACTGCACGAATTCGAATTATTTTCAAATAGACTGCACGATACAGATCGATCATTTTGTATCACACGAAAATAGATAGTATTGTCGAAGCACGAGTCTTATCGAAGAAGATTGATAGTCAGAATTCGTATGTCATAGGAATACATCGAGGTATCGTTTCTGATGTTAAGATTATCGATATCCGGAAAAGGACGAGAACGCCACCAGAGTAAAATATCTATTCAAAGCGTGTGTGCCTACTTTCACGAATTCGTGGTGCAAAAACAGGTTGAACCGCTAAACGTTAAGGTACGTATCCAACGATATATTATATTATACGTTATTAAAATCGCTGTAGTGCAAATAAGTTCGATAAAGTAAAGAAATCAATTGCCATCTTCTTGAGTAACATGTTCCCGATACGAAGAAACGCAAACTATTGATACAACGCTGATAAGCTTGTCGCCGTAAAAAGATCAATCAACACAGAAATCCTGCACGTTCTTTAAACAACAAAAAAGAAAAAAGAGAAACAAAAGAAAAGAAAAGTCACGTGTTAAAAATTAACAAGATTTCTCCACACATTTCTAAAAATCAATCCGTAAAAAAAAAGAGATAAACAAAAATAATCACTAAAGGAAAAAAAGAATCACAAATTAGCTTTTCTGTTCTCAACAGGGCATCATATCGTGCAACTTATTAAATCACGAGGAAACATCAAGTTGCGAGTTCAATTCCAACAACGTCCAATGTCCTACACAGCTTTGTGCACGCAAGGAAACATCCAAAAGACACAAATTGTTCGAATCGTTGTATCATATCGATCGATATCCGCGAAGCCAACTCATTTTCCACGACTGACTTGACTTTTTTTTTACTTTTTTATTTCGTTTTAATAGACGTTCGATTACGTAGACGACATCGCATAGCCCTGATTAATAGCAATACGCAATGGAAAGTGATAGTTTGTAGCATAGGGCGAAACACCGGCATCGTGGATCGACGCGTCAGCATGTTACGCAGAGAAGAGGCAGAAATCGATGTAAACTCGAGATGCCCAACTCTAAGACAGAAGTTTGTCTTCCGGAATGGTCGGGCTGGTAGCTGTTGGCGCCGAACGTAACGATTCCGTGTCTCGGAGCATCTCATTGAAGCTTTGCATTGAGC
Source organism: Bombus affinis (assembly GCF_024516045.1). Taxonomy (NCBI): domain Eukaryota; kingdom Metazoa; phylum Arthropoda; class Insecta; order Hymenoptera; family Apidae; genus Bombus; species Bombus affinis. The sequence continues at coordinate 15,530,620 of NC_066345.1, forward strand.
TGGATCTTGAAGGCACGACTTTCGTCTGAAACATAACGTACGATATTAACTATCTTCGGCGTCCGTTTTCAAAAGCTACAAAACAGCTATCCCAAAATCTCTTTTGGCCCTGTTCTATTAAGTTGTTACATACGAACAGCCTTTCTTTCACTAACCTCTGTCATCCGATCCGCATTTGTTCTTCGTTCTCGCATCTTCATCCGCTCTTTCATCAATGCAAAATTCCACATATTCACACGCACACACAATACCGTTCATCCTTACACGCATTCGCGTACTATGTTTTCTTTCTTTCGTTTAACGCAAATCAGAGTTAACGTTATTCATAAAATACGTCATCGTGGTCCTGTTAAATTAAACAATTTTCAACTAACTAAGAATAGCCACTCTAAAAATAAAACATTTCGAAGCCTAAGAGGATCACGATACACAAGTTGGAAAGGACAAGTTGAATATATGTAAATTAAAACGAAGAATGAAATCTCACACAGCGAAATTATTCACGATTCACCTAATAAGCCTAAAAGCGTAATCCTAGTATCCAAAGACGAAACGAATCGTATGAGTCAAGTTATTCGCATTATTTCATTCTCCTTCGTAATATGCTCAAATTACGTATAAATCCAATATAGGACACGTGTTATTTTATTATTAGGATCTTTAAGAATTATTAACGCGTACGATCTTTTACGTAGAATAAAAATCCAAGAGATTCATGAGAATGTAACATTTACAGGGGACTCTAATAACGTATCTTAATTAACATCGGGTCTTGGCTATCTTCTTCCGACCATCGTGGACACGTTAAGGAAACTAAGAAGGTCACGACCCACAGTTTGACAAGCCAGGCTTTACAAGTTTTGTGTTATCATTTTTTAAACGAAACTTGGTGGAACCATGTGTCGCTGTCTACAGATAAAACGACAAAAAAGATCTTGCCAAGATTAGGAAGCGCTGGAAATTAGCATAAAAATCAACGATCTAAAAATGGACCGAAAAAATGCGACAGGGTTAAAGGAAGTTCCTCTAAAAGGCTAAAAGAAAACGGAAAATTGTTTCAATCGTCGGTAACAACCTTCATGTTCTCGTAGGCAGATCCAACTCGTTCCTCCAAGGAACGGAAGCTGTCGGAGTTACGCATCTGGCCGAGCTTCATGGATAATCCACTTCCGAAGCCGCCAAGAATGCTGGTCGTCTTCTCAGCCGTGGTCTTGAACACAGACTCTGTCTTCTGGAATCTGTGGAAGGAGGAAAATGATAAATATTCATTTTACGCGGAACTTGTTCTGTCCAGGCAAGGTCGCGTTGTCCGTGGTCACAGATGCTTTTGCACGGGACTTGGATAATGACTCAAGCTCGATGTATATGTCATGCATTTTACTTTCACACACACGGCAAGCTCCGCAATCTCGTAACTACACATTTACATCGCATTATTCACAAGCATTCCGTGCTCGTCGTTAGATTGCCATTATTATAAAAGCTTATGCTTCTCTGCTATCGTTACTTCTACGCAAGCGGCTAACAGAAGACGCTGTTTCGTGGCAACCCGAGGTCGATACACCGACTTTCTATCTTGGACACTAATTAGCTTAGCGGTGCGTGCCTTTCTATTTTTTTATCTGATTATTTCTCGAGTCTTTGTACATATTTCGTTTCGTCTACATTAGAGCAATTAGAACAACCTGAAGCGTTGTGAATTTTGCGCGAGTGGCGTGACAACGTGCAAGGGAACATCGTGGCAAGAGGAAGTTATGTCTAATACGTATAAATCGCGCTAATATCGTGATCCAAAATTTCTCTCGGACACAACCCTCAAATGGTGCGGTGCGATCAGGTCTCTCGCAAACGTTAACGTATGCCGTTCCACGTTCAGCACGTTATACTTCTCGCTGATTGCTTTTGGTACTCTTGTAATGCAGAACGAGGAATGTAATGGAGGATTACAGGAGCCACAGGTTTTACTCGTCTTACGGAGGAACGATTTTGAAATTCGAGATATCGATCAATTTCACGTTAGTACTTTCTCTTTCATCGTTTAATTTTCCTATTGAAATATGTGGCAACAACTGTTTACCACTTTCTCGGACGTTTTAGAAATATCGATCGTCATTACGTTATATCGTTGATTTGTTACGAAACTACGTTTATCAGCTGTTTCTAAAAAGCTCGCATCTTTGGGTTTAACAAGATCTTCATCTGAGTCATGTAATCACGTAATTTTGTGCGATATAATGTAAGCACGTTTTCCCTGTGTGTTCCTTAATTGTTAACGGAACTATTTCTCAATCAATTATCTACTTATTACTCGTTTATCGACGATCTGACTCGCGCTACACCAGTTGAGAATTCTAAGGAAGAAGAAAGAAGAAAAGAAAAGAAAGGAAAGAAGTAAAGAAGCTTATTTTAGTTGAAGACGATTACGGTTAATAGTCGATGGAAGAAATGTTGGATCTGAAAGGATAACACGATTGCTTGTGTACTTACAAAGTGTTCTCGGTGACCGCCTTGCTGAACTGACCGAGTTTCTCGCTGACGTTCTGATAACTGAATGAGAACCCAACCAAAAGTCAAAGAAAAGTGTTCTACATGTCTGAAGAGCAGAAGTAGCAGAAAATAAACGAAAGAGGTACGGAGGGCTGGCAGCCGTCACCTTACGCGCAATTAAAAAATCAACTTTGATTACAAGTGTGCGGATATCCATGTTGTCCGGATAAAGTCGAGAAAGTAGAATAAAATTTGTTCGTCTGACGTGTGACGTTTCGTTTTTTGAGAAAATGAAATTCGGAAGACCAATTTTTAACTAAACACGTTTGCAACTTCATTTTCTCAACAACCAAGTCTGCCATAGAAAAATTTCATTTTACGTTCCTGACTTATTTTTCCATATTTACTTACTCCTATTAATTACTAGCTCGTGCCCAGTTGGTAATCAGTCGAGTTCGCGTTAATCGATTAAACAAACAGTGAAATTCAATTTTATCGGATACGGAAGCTCGTATGAGAAAATTTAATTCTATTCTTTTCCTATTATTTCGAATTTGTTTGCTCTCATAGAATTAACATCGTTATCGACTGTACTACGATTACATACTGGCACTCCCTGTATTCTAGTATAATTCTATCGTACCCAACTATGAAACTTCATCGCGATAATGTCAGAATTCAGAATCGAAACCACCCCGTTTCTTCCAATCCGTTTGAAACCCCTCAAATACAATGACAATTCTGTCTATCCGCACACATCTAACTGTAAGTCGTTGATGCACGTGTGACTGTACAAAAACTTGCGTATTATGCATGCGTTTCGTCTATCGCGGTATCTGTACAGGTGATTTAAAAACCTGTCGAACGAAATAATAAAATGGGATCTCTTAACAACGGACATCTATTTAAATTGCGCGACAATTGGGAATGCTTTACGAAGAGACAAACGAACCGTTCATTTGCCCAATTCGATCAACATCGCGAAACAAAAATTAACAGAGAAAATTGACGAAGTTATAAAGATAGTTTGGCGGTGAAATCTCATAAATTTCGTAGGGTAAAGTTGATCATTTTGGCCCGTGAACGGCACGAATAGACGTATCGATTCCAATAAGGACGAAGTTACAGCAACCTCGATGTCTTTCTAGTAGCGACAAGCTTTCATAGCTCTAGCTCGAACCGCACAAATTGTTCGCGTGTGGCATTCGTAACTGTGCTTGAAGTCTCAGGCATCAGCAGCATGCGGTAAAACGAAATTAACCTGTTAACAGAACAGCTATGGTATAATTAAACCGTAACTGCTAGGTAAATTGGAAATTATACATTGGCTCTCTTCGACAGAATTTTCAATTACCCTAACAAAAAGTTGAATCCTTTGTACTCTATCGGCGCTGTCACAGTAGCGCTCATTGATATAGTATTAAAAAGTTTCGCTTTGTTTAACGATAAAAAAAAAAAAAAAAAAAACGGGAAAGAGAAGTAGGTCGCTGGGTAAATACGTTCAAAGATATTCATAATATTTTTCTTGCGAGAACGAAGCTTTCGGTTTTAAAAAGGAAGTTTCACTTTGTTCGATTTTCACAGGTAAACGCATAGAAGAGGAAGACTAGAAGGTTGCTATGCAAAAAAAGAATACATAGACATTTATAATATTTTTCTCTCGAAACAGCAGCTTTTCGTCTCAAAGAACTTCATTGAAAAAGTACGCTGAATTAATCGTATCGTAAAAATTGTCAGACTACAAAGGAAAAATGGTAAGCGTAAAGAAAGCGACGAAGACTATTATATAAATCAATTCACAGACGTTTATAGTGTTTCCTTCTTTTCTTCTGAAAATGAAGCTTTTGATTTCAAAGAGTCACGAAGCATATTGACTCGATATCCACGGAAGCACAACCATAATGTAATTCGTACGAAGGAAATAGAGAATTTTCTAGCTAAATAATTCATCCGTCGTGAATATTCTTTCATTCGATCATCGAGAGATAAATGACTAGCTGCTCGATTAACAGGTCGGAGCAAGTATTTCATTTAGCGAAATTAAATAACATAATCGAGTATCAATTAAATACGTAACGATGAAATGGTTGAATAGATCATGCTGCTGACAAGCCTGCGCGTGACAGCGCTGGCAAAAACCCAGCCAGAGACTTCGTTCGTGCAAAATGAGGGTGAAAGATAAAGAAAGAAGTACGTGCTTCTGCAGGACTGAATAAAAACGTACACTTGACTCTCCTTAACGTTTTTCAAGCCCTGATTCATGTCGTCGGTGATCTCTTTCCAAACGCTGATGCCCAGCTTCCTCTTTAGCTCTTGAGAGACTCTGATCTTGTTCGCCAACACGTGCCTCAGGGTTTGAATCTCCTCTTCCACCTACGACACGCGGCTTCTTCAGCTTCTTCGCGAAATAGTTAATCGTTCATGCTCGAATTTCTCTTTTGCGCTGAGACTTTTCGGTAATTAAGCGTAAAAAATCCGAAAAAACACCAGATCACTATGTCGAATATATGTATTATTTGCAGTTTATAAAGGGAATTGCGTTATGTAAATATTAATTCGCCATAATCGATAGAAGTGACATTTTTATTCGTAAAATTATTGTATTTAATAATTACAAAAACGATTGCGTTTATTAATAATTATTTTTCCAATGAGCAAGGGAATTAGAGAATCAACGCAAATGTTCTCCAATGAAATATACTAAATAGTAGTAAAGCCATAGTTGTGTGGAGGATGCCTGAAGGGTTGAATAAAAATATAGCTGCAATTTTTTACAAATTTACATAACCATCGTGGTTCGATAGCGTGATCTTTTTATTTGAGATACAAATGCGTATATTTATGTTATAATTAATAATTTTCCAAAATCCATCTTCTATCTTTAAAAACGTCTTTGAAAAAATACAACTAGTTGAAGAATAAGGAGCTTGAGTATGTATAGGATAAAACTGTCTTCTCGGAAATAATTGGAATGGATCTTGTAGCCAGTGAATTTCTTGCTGGTCATATTTCACAATTCTAGCTATTTCAGTGCTGTAGACGGAATGAAAAAGCGTGGCGAGTACGTACCTTGGCCAGTTCCGCGCTCCATTCCTCCTTTTGGCGATTCTGTTCTTCCAGAGAGAGTCCTTGCAGCTCGTTCACTACGTTATCTGACGTTGGCGAGATATAATCGGCCGAGTGAAGAGTCGCGTCTTCTCCTGAAACCCCCAAAAAGCATTAGAAGAAACAGTTTCGTTGCACGAACGTTAAAAAGAATACATAAGATATTCAAAATACGCGTAGATTCCATAATGGTAAACGGGTGGAACAATGAACGCCAAAACCATTTAAACAATTATTTAATTAATTCTGACCGAAGTCAGCTCTGTACGGTAGAATATAAACTTCGGACGATTGCGAAATTTCGTTCGTCTAAATAAAATTGTACATGCTATGTACGCAACTGGACAAGTCAAAAAGACAAGTCGTATAAGTATCGTTCGTATTCGATTTAATTTATTCGATTTAATTCATTGCTCGATTTTATTACGAATAATCGGTCCAAATCGAGGAATCGGTCAACGTGATCAGACTCACGGATATCATAAAAATAGGACGTAAAAAGTTACGCAAGTGTCCGACCGCCGCAATCGAAGGCGAATGGATCATTGCCATTTTATCGATCGTGTTACGATTAGTCATAGCCTCTCGAATCGCAGATGCTGGTCTCTTCTTACATAGAGAGTTAGTTACGTTTTTACTATGTTAGCTGTTTCAGTAGTCTGTTTACGTTAGTTATAACTTTTCATGAAATCATCGTGTGAGGTCTTTACGTTTTCTAATATTGGTACGATTAGAATCTAGCTTTTCCTGGCACGACTGTATCTAATCTTGCGTATCTATCGATAATGCTTCGACGGAATAAGGATAAAGCGAAAGAAAAGCGTTTAAAAAAGCTCGTATTATATTTAAACAGGAAGTTAATATAAAATAAGAATGTATAAAACACGCGCCACTAACGATAGCAAGAGCTATATGTGCATGGATTTCCGGTTTACGTAAACGATTGCGCCAAATTAAAAATGTTCAATTAACGAAAAGGAAATCCGGAAATTCCGCGCAATAACATCGCGAAACTCTGCATTTTCACGTGAGAAATAATTCACGCTGGGTGAAAGTAATAAAACGCCCGTGAAAATCCGTGAAATCGGTGGATAAAGTAGTTTTTCTACGTTTGCACTGATAGCACAACGATTCACGACGATAGTAATTTTACCGTCTCTAATCTATGATTTATATGATTTTTCAACGATTGTAAAATGATGCGAAACTGAGATAATTATAAATTGACACGTGCTCTTTCTTGCAGCAAAAGGTCATAGTCTTCTTTACAAGACAGATAACTAAATAAAAACATGTATAAGGTGAAGTTGCTATTTGCGGCAACAACGAAAAAACAAGACCTCGCGGTCATTAATAATGATTTGTAATATAAAGAAAGATTCGCAGTCAGTTATAAAATTTATTTTGAAAAGTTGCTGATTTTTATTTTACATTTCGGCCTGTGTCTTTGATGGTAGTAGCGATCGTGAAACTATGTACGTAAGTGTTAATCTCTGTGATAATTAGTCACCGTGAAAGACAAACTTCACGTAAAGCGTGCAAAATTTGTGGCAACAATTTTAACGATTCCTTGAAAACCAATAAAACGTCTTTCTGCTGGTACAAAAGAAGCGGTTTCAAAGTTATTTCGATGTCTGAATTTTAGGCTGCGAAGATAAGAAACGGATTAGATAAGCGGCTCGTCTTGTTATATATAAACACACGATTTTTCTACGAGACACGGAGCCTGACGTTAAGGGATTAGTATTCAAGAGGCAGCGCTTATTTATACGATGAGACGCGTGAAGTGTAGCAAACAAGCAAGTAGCTTCGAAAATGTCGATAATATCGGAAATTATCTTCAGAAGAATCGAATATTTACGAACGCATCATAGATTTCAGGACATATTTTTCGATTAAAGGTTCAAAAATATATCATCAGCCGAATCGGTGAATTTCTTACATAAAATTACAAATTTTATCGTATAAATTTCACGTCAACTCTATTTAAAAATAGTTCTTGGTACTATTAATGTTTTCCTAACCATACGTAGAAAGAAATAAAAAATAGATTCATCGACTATCGAAATAATATCTTCGAAAGCTTAAAATACAATCGACCTACGAGTACGGGTTGCGTTTCGTCGCAAATCTTCATTGATACAGCATTCACAACATACAAATATAAATTTACGGCCGAAAAGATACAAGCTCGACATCACTTCGTTGTTCCAATGTTTTTTTTACGACGGAACAAGTACACGAGGGAAATTTATCGCGACAGTAATATCCTTTGCCTCTAAATAAAATACAAAAGTAGTTTCTTGTCATTACCAAAATGGTAGCGTAACGTTACCCTGGTGTACCGTTGCCCATCGATATTCCGTGGAAGCAATACCACGAAACGTTGATATAGTTCTCACTTTCATATCTTGCAACATCGTTCTACTTTTTATGGCCGTTTATATATGCATCTACCGGTTCCAATTCACAATTCGCGCAAGAGCGATAAATATCCCCGTGAAACAACAGCTTGGAGCCGGCCCCGAAAAAATATTTTACTTCGAACTTCAATCGGACGTCTAAAACACGCATAAGCTATAAATCTGCAACGAATACGTGTATTTAAGGCAATACTTTGATCCAGCTGGGAATTTTCAACGCAAGCGCATCGCGTGACCGCCATCTATCTAAACACGATCTAAACGAGCTCGATCTCGACCGTAAATAACGCAATTATGTACAACACTCGTAAATTTATAGGGCGCCGGATCTCATAATCGAAACACACATATCCAACGAGGCGATGTGATCGACGTATCGATCGATCTGATCCTGAGCCTGCTGTTGTTAAAAGCAACGATAAATAATAACGAACTGTGAGTTTTACCGAATACGAGGAACAAAACGTTCGAGAGAAGAGCCGGTACACGATACGATATTATTTACTTCGCTTCGGAATAATTTATACGTCGGACTGTACCATTCTCGCGAATTATATGCTGCACCTTTTACCAACTCGAGGAACTTCTTGTAATTTTGGCTGTTGCTGATCTTGGCCAGATACGGTTTCGAGAAGTCTTGGAATATCACTCGAACTGATTTCCTCTTTTTCTTTCCGCGACCAGTGGCGCCGTCCTCGCCGTCAGGCGTCAAAAACTGCGTCTCCACCGATAGATTCGCATCGTCCACCACGATCTCGTCTATATCACCGTTCGAGTCCCGCCAGCAATGGACAACAATTTCGTCCGCATCGTCGCTCAGCTCGTCTATGTCGTCGAAGCTGGGAGTTGCAGTTAAATTCGAATAATAAACGTCTTCCTCGTACTCCAGCGACTCGAACTCGTGTTCGTTTTCACTCGGGCAATCCTGTTCACCGTGGTCCGTACACACTCTCGATCTCGTACTTTGTTTCGAAGAACCTCGGCGATCTTCGACTTTAGCCTGGTCCTGTTTAACGTCCGGCATATCGGTTTTCATGTCAACGGAGTTACTCGTTCTTTTTTCTTCTCGAGGTATCGAAGCGAATATTTAATTATCGTTCGATTCGTTCATTTGCTTATCTGTTTATTTATTCAATTTCGATCGAACACGTTAGACTAGTTGTCAGCAAGGTTCGTAGAATAAACGGACGAATGAAACGCGAAACAGTCACTTTTGATCAGTTCGTTCGACCGAGATTTAACGTTGCAAATAGAAAACTCCCACGACATTGCGAAATTGTCAAACGTTTTTATATCTAATTATCCTCTGCATCGGAGATCGTTGATAAAATGCTTGTCATGTCGAATGAAACGTCCTCTTACTGGATATCGCGTCTTTGTTCCTTCACTACCGGTAAAACGAGTTCCTTCTAAAAACTGTTTACCGTAACCGCGCCAGTCCCGCTAATAAAACCATTCGCACAACTTATCCGTAGATCACACCACAGCGATCATCCCCGTAACGACCTATGAATTAAACTAAAGCTTTTCGTCGGAAGCGCTGGTCTCACTTTCGCGAACAGCACGGTGACCAGTCACGCGTCTCGCGCGTAAACAATTTCGGTTGAAGTTAGGTGTCGTACACATAGAAAATTGCCGCGAGAAAACTTCACCTCTTAAATCCAGAGTTTTCCATTCGAGTAACGATTAACGACGATTCGCTAAAATCTTTTTGCCAACGATCCGAACGACCACGTGCGTCGATCGCCGCGTGCAGACGACGATCACAGCTGGCACGATCACGCTTCGTTTTCCCGACGCGAACAGATCGCGAGTTTCGAATTTGGCCAACCACGGCGCTAGTATCACCCGGCCACGTATCCACGAAGGAAAGAAATCGCGGACAGTTATTTACCTGTTCCTCTTTCGAGAAGGTGAAAGAGGAAGGGACCTAAGGTCCCCACCATTTTCTACTTGTTAGTCCCTCCGTCTTTCCTTGCAACTGATGTTGTCTCGTCTGGCGAAATAAAATCTTTCTCGTTCATCAATTTCCATTTCTACTTCGAATTGGTAACGATAATCGTCCTAAACTTGCCATTTAAATATTTAACGGACGTTCATGATACATAATCCTCTTTCAAGCTCGCCATATGCGACGCGGAATATGTCCAAAGTCAACGATTAAACAGCAATAACGCTCGCTTTTATGTTCATTGACTCGTTTCTAGGTATTTCGCGCACCAGGAGAAGATGACTTTTGCTACGAATTCGATAAATCGATTGGATTATTTTCCTTTCACCGACTTTACGTCGTGCAACATCGCGTAAGTGAATACGAATTCGACTGGCATCGAAAGGTAAAAGGACGGTGTCCGTTAGTCTATAGGATAAAATAATTTTTGTATTTTTAGCGCGTGATAGTGCGCATACACGCTTTTCAAGGATCTTGATCGAGGATAAAAAAGATGGATTGGGGATAAAGGAAAAAAATACGCGCCTATTCCTACCAAGGATCTCGTTGGATGAGGATGACGGAACGGAATCTTCAACGGTTCGATGACCCTGCTCGGATATTGAATTTCCTCTTGCGGTACATAAAAATACGGATGAAAAGTGGCGTTAAAAGGAACTACCGGTTTGAGAGAGCTTTTTCGGTTATATAAAATTTTTATAATACCGATAGCATCGATAGCGAGTGAAAGTCAATTACGCTTATATAACTACTTTTTTTTTTACTATAAAAAATGTTCTCAAAGGTATTAATTTTAGATCCTGTAGGAAACGTTCGTGTTGGATTAAAATGTAAAATTTCAATATAGAGTTATTTTCGTTTAGAGCTTACAGAGTTCAGTACTGAGTAGGTTGCACGCGGTAAAAATGTGCAATGTAACAGAAGAGACAGAATCAGTTCTAAAGTAGCTTTAATTTAGTGCTGAAAAAATAACACAATAATCTATATCGTAGACAGAAAGTATTTCACCGGAATTCTTACAATGAATTTTCCAATTCATTTTTAATTAAATTCCATTTTAAAACTAGATGCCACCGTCAGTGAAGAATTGGGAGCATCAAATTGCAACACGACATTCTATCCACCGACAATTTGTTAAAAATTCATATACCTAAAAAGCTATCAACCTTCTTATAAAATAACAAACAGAGTAAAAAGAAATGATTAATTCTCAATAAACATGAAATATGTTGAATTATATAAATATAATAGCGTTTAAAGGTCTTTAACACGGTAGCTATAAAAACAGAACAAAGAACAAATAGGAAGCGTGACAAATAAGGATATAACACGTATTTTCAATACCGAGAACTCAGAACGAAGTTTGATAGGACGAGATCTACGTGGAACCGGTTCATCCGCTTCTTTCGTTTCGATGTAGTTCTAAACGTGACCCTCCCTCGGTAACAGGAACCTCAAGGTTAACGGCTGGTTGTCGTAATAATGCACGGATGAAGTGACCGATCGTTTGGAAATATTAAAAATTCCATTGCCGTTCTACAATCGTGTAATTATTATTTCGCTACAGATATCGAACCGCGATAGGTGTCGAACGAATCCTGCTTTCCATTCCTGCAAACGTGATTTATCGAAGTGGGTCGCAGAGTAGATTCGATATAGTAACCCAAGTCCTGCTTTTGTATAATTGAGTTTAGTATAGAATAGTGGATGCAGTAAACCTTAACGATCAAAGACAGCTTACGCCTATCTTTCGATATTTTAATATTATGAAAAAGAAAAATGACTAGATCAATATGTACATGTTTATGGGCATGTTTTTCTACTGATGTTAAACAAATATTTATTTTATATTCGGAAAGGAATAGCTTTCTCGTAATACAAAATATATATCCCCTGTATATTCGCAAAAAATATTAGTTTCTTAATGTGGAATATAATATTACGTGTATATTTATATATTAAAAGAAGAATTGAATCCCTTTCTAACATCGTATGAACGTGTGTTCGATATTTTGCGCTAGCAGGGTAGTTGCAAAGCTAAACTTATTTTTATCTTAATAACGAGGAGCGTCTCCTGTTCTCCAGCGGAACGTTTCCTTATTTCACTATCGAAATGCAGAAGGTAGAACGAATACTTGGGATTTTTCGCGAAGCAACGAATCAGTTCGAGGACCTTACGTGCCTTCAAGTCGACCGAAACACGCGATGTCGGAATTACGGTGGGCAGGCCCGACGTTAGTTCAAGTAAAGATCGATAAAACTGCCGTGCTAAGTATTCGCGATACTAACAGCTTGCCGTCCAAGTCAAAGTGGCAAGTGAACTTTCTCAGCGGTCTGAAGTTACGCTTTATAAGTTTCGCTTTGGCCGGTATCGATGCTGCGACCATCTTTTAATAAATTGCTCGCCGAGCGAATTTCGCTCAACCGGCCTTCAGACAATTCAGCTTACGTGAAAGCGGAATGAAAAAGAAAGACAAAAAGATAAAAGATGAAAGTGGAATCCAAGGTGTAATTTGCGCCGATGAGTACGCTTTCTAAGCGAGAATATCTTTTGACATATTAGCTATTGAATCGAAAACGCGGGAATTCGGGCGGCTAGAGAATTGTGGTCTTATTAAGAGAAACGGGACCTTTTTTAGAAACGTGAAATTAATTCTACCTCGTTAGAAAATCGAGAATATTCTCGCAACTAGCCAATCGACCGCGATGAAAATTTTGCCATTTATTAAACATTGTAAAAAGTACTAAAATACTTTGGATATTTTATATATTCTACAATATTTATATTATGTGCATTATATTACGTGCTGTGTATTTTTATCACTTTAAATATGCTCACAAATGCATGAAAATCCGCTGCTTAGTGATGAAAGTATCAATGCTGGTTGCAGAAATTCTCTTCGATAACATTTAATGTGAGGAAATTAGTTCAATTATTATTCCTACATATTTAAATGACAGGTAAAGTTTTTTAAACTTCTCCTATGAGATGTAATGTATATGTACGTTTTTTAGATGAACAATATGCAGTAATTTATGCATTACACGCGCCAGATGGCACGTTGCATGGGCAAGCAATAACAGCAATATTATATTAGCACGACAGAGGAACGGCTATTGAATGTACAAGGGAAAAGCGGACAAAAAGTGAGATATTAAACGGGACGAGTGCTGTACACTTAAACTCGTTGTCGGCAGAACGTTTTGCCTTTAATTAATTTGCAGTGTGATTGAAGACGGCATCGTGGCTTTGATTTTCTCTCGTTTTCATATTCGAGGAGTAGATTTTTCTACGCTATTCATTCAATCATTAATATTTTGAAAGAAAATAAAGTAAAGTATCTTGATGAATTTTAATATCGCGTTAAATACAGGAAATAAAGTTAAGACCTTATTGATGATCATAATATGAGTGAAGTATGTATATCGCGTATGTATTCTAAGCTGGATCACATATTGTTCTAGAACATCGAATCTCTTAAGAATGAGAATACTTTCAATGTTTGGTTATTACCATTGAAAATCCTTGATAAGTTTGATAAACGAGAATATTTTTTTAACACTATGTTGTACTATATATAGAAGCAATTAATTGAGCGTCTGTCTCTAACTAAGAAATATAAAACGATATATATTATTTATATAGTCTCGAAAACCGCGTTGCTACTCCAGCTATTTGGAATTTTTGTTTTACGGTCTACGGATCACAGACATATTTGCGCATCCACGTGAAACCGAATCTGAATTCTACTCTTTGACTTAGAAACACGAAGTCGAGAGAATATCACGAGTTCACTTCGTATGGCAACTGAAAATCGACGACAATACTTCTACTTGCTACCATTGCATATCGAATTGCCACTAAAGTAAATGTTGTTAATAAAAAATTAGATATCCGCGTGAATCTTAATACGCAAAATTAAATTAATTTTAATCTTGCGATAACAACATCTAATCGATCTCTTTCTGTCATTTTTCTCATAATGAATTCATGGTGGAGGATACAAAAACCGACAATCAACTGCTAAACAAGTGTATGCAAGCATAAAGATGAAATCGTTTAAAGTACGCGTTACAATGGAGCACGTAATCGAGAAACCTTCAAACTATAGTTACCTTCTAAATTTGCCACTGGAATTCTAAACGGCAATTATTTCTAACAAAGGTTTCAGTAACGTTCATGACTAAAACAATTACACTGGAATGTAGATTACGAATCTGTGAATGTTGACTTTCACTTCTACTTTTTATGCAGCTGCACAGGAACGAAGAATGAAAAAAAAAGACAATATTTTCTTTATAAGACTAAACGTTAGATTCAGCTAAAATCAAATTCTTATTTCTCTGTTATATTAGAGAAACTCTATGTTAACTTCTCTTATTTCCATTAACACGTTGAGAGTCTTTTATCCCACTAAAAATTTCTTTTGGATTTAAATTAAAACAATGAGATTGAGATATAAGAAATTGTAGGACCGTAGGAAAATTAATAACAAAGACGAAGTATAAAAATCTTAAATCTTATTATTAAAATAATAATTATTATTTTACGTATTGTAAAATCAAATGCAAGAGAGTCTTCGATATTTTCCAGTGAGTTTTCCTTTCTATATATGTAAGAATAAAAATATATATATTTCTATATATATCTTAAGTAACTTGTTTTGATTTAACAAAAATGTAACATTGTAAAAGTACAAGTATAATGCAATTTTACCACATTATTAAATTCGAATTGTGGCAAAAAATAACTACGTCGCAATAAACAAAAAATAATCCAACAGTATAGATAATATTTCGTAGTGTTTTATAAGGTGAAAGAGTAATGGTTGATAAAAGCACCGAGCATAACAAGTTCACTTACAATCAATCAGATTATGCAATAGATCAATGTTTGTACATAACCAATTATCTTCCTTACGATTTCAAGAACAAGTATGCATACAGTAGGAAATTTATGTTGTTTCACGAAGCGTATATGAGAAGCAATAGACGAGAAATAAAAGTTATTTATATCAAAAAATGGAGTCATAAATAGGACGCAGGAATACAATCTTGTTTCTTTATGAATTTAGACATTAACAATAATTCAGATATATTTCAAACTTTTTAATTGAATCGTTTATTTTACGTTAACTAATTAATTACGAAGCTAATATAATAAAGTAATAAAATATGTAAGTACATATATTGATAGTTGTAATTTTCAGAATTAAACAAGCGTTTATACAGCGAGAAGAATAATGAAATAATTTCTTAGACTTCTTGTCAAATATCTGTCTGTATTTTTAAAAACAACGAAACAATGAAATATTCTCTTTCTCCTACATCATTTTGCTTTAGTAACAGAATTAAAAAAAAAAAAAAAAACAAAATTAGACTCTGTGTTAATAAAATATGCTAGCAAGTCAATATATTTTCACAAGTTCGTCTTTTAGAACTGTTCCATTGCTTCTGACATGTCGTATATTTTTCGGGCCAAAGTATACAATGACGTATCGGAGACTTGGTTCAAAGTAAAATAATGAACAATTTGTTTATTTTACAGAAAGATACGAATTGTGAGGTTGACGTACATAGAAAATTGATCGTGTGTATTTTGAAATTTCTAACAATAGAAGGAACATCAAGCCTACGAAAAT
Source organism: Bombus affinis (assembly GCF_024516045.1). Lineage (NCBI taxonomy): Eukaryota > Metazoa > Arthropoda > Insecta > Hymenoptera > Apidae > Bombus > Bombus affinis. Next base: position 15,546,228 of record NC_066345.1, read on the forward strand.
ACGAAGTTACTAGTACAACTGCTGCATGAAAATAACCACACAGAATTTGCTTTCACGCATTGTGTGAAACAGTGAAAGCAATAATATGACGGAAGAGCAGTCGTCGAAACGTCGATAAACCAAAAATCGTGTATTGTTCGACAAGAATCGCGTTCGAATAGAATTTCAGCGAGAAACAAAATCGATCTGACCTTCTCCACAAAAGGGTGAAACAGGAATAACTGTACAAAGCATTTTTTGGCGTGGCGGTATTACATTGCAACCAGAACGACCGCGCGACGCGATTTCCGCGAACACGACACTACAGCGGCCTCAGCTTTTGCAACTTTCTCTTTGCGATTCTGTTCACTGGAGAATCAACGAATAAGGGCACTGGTTTCTACAGAATATTACAAAAAAAAAAAAGAAAAAAAAAGGATCTAGGACTAAGTTTATAGTATTCGCGGAAAACCGTAAAAAATGTACGCTTCTCTCTCGAATTAACATACGCAAAACATTAATTCTTTCTGTGAAAAATACAAAGCCCTTAATATCTTAATCCGAAGATTAATTCTTTTTAGGAAAAATACAAAAATTCGTTTCTACGTTTCTACGAAATTTTCGATACAACTTCCTCTCGTTTCAATACCAATTATCACATTCCTAATGATATGAATATTACACTACGAATTAATATTATCAGCGAAGTTTCAATCTCATTATCGAGATACAAAAATCATATTTCGCTAATTCTTGACGTGAAAACTAGTCGATCCCAAGTATCAAAATAATGTTTAAATTTTTTAACAAATTTTAAACTACGACGAATATTCATGTGAATAGAACCATCCTTTATCCTTCATATGCTTTATCCTTTGGATCACTACGAGCCAACTGACGATATTGACAATAAAATGTTCATGAGTAACCGGCGGAAAGGTTCACCGTTACTCTTCCGATTGGTTCGCGGAAAAAAAGGCGAGCGTTTCGCGTAAATCAGTCGTCGCGATACTTCCGCTCATAGTCGGTTTACGCGCGGTAAACGGGAAATATTTGCACTGAAAATAACGGAGCCGTTTATGACAAACAGTAAGGGAAAGTATGCGCGAAACTTGGCCGTTAAACCATGAAAGATAAAACACTACGTGTGGGCCTTTTTAATGTTTCGCGTAGGCCGCGAAAATAAGCTCGGTTGGAATCTAGAATCTCGAAAGGAGCGAGGAATAATTCTGCTCGATGGATTCTTCGTCTTTTAGATCGTGCGTTGCACAGCTCATAGATCTTTGATGGGATTAAGAATGAATGGTCAAGAACGTGGAACGAAATGGATTCGCGGTAGGTACGAAATGAGTTCCTCGTATTGCAAGTAGTTTCTGCTATTCTTGATATGTTCGGTGTTTCGATTAATGATATATTTTTTGATGTAGTATTATTTTTGTGAAAGATTCAATTATATATATATAATATCCGAATTGATTATTTAAAAGAATAAAATTTCTATTGTGTGTATAGTGGTTATAGAGAAAAAAAAGTCATTGGATATGTTTTACAACGAAGCGTTTCTTCTTATCAAGTAATATACTTTTAATGAAAAATATTTTTTGTGATACTTTTGCAATGTATGCAACATTTATGGCATTCCTAGTATTTTCAGCATTTTTTATAACCTCTACGCCTATAATTCTACTGCGTTCAGTACTTTATGGTCTTTGGCATCCCTAACACAATTTGCTGATATTACGTAATGTTTCTATTAATAGGGTTGACTAAAATAGCACATCTATTTTATTTTATGAATCGCAAAAATATTGTTTCGGTAATTTGACAAATTTTGCAACTTTTATACCATCAATACTATAATCTAAAAGATTTTTGGTAACAAGTATCCTAAAAATATGAGATACGATAGGACAAAGATAACGTGTATGATGTACTTTGTATTTTATCAAAACATTTCACAAGAAAACAGGTACTCCAATTTTACGTGGAAATCGAATCCAAGCCTAAATTACAAAATATATATTCCAATTTTTCAAATTCGTTCAAATAATATAAAATATCCTTCAAAATTAGTAAAGTAAGGAAAGGAACCTACCTATTTATACCGAAACCTAGTTACTATTTTCAGAGTTATAAAAATACGAAAATGATTTTTAACTCAACCTAATTAATTGAATCAACCTTAACCAATTCCATAATCGCAAGAATAATAAAGAAATAAGAGTCGTATAAGACGTGTAATTTTCATATTTTTCCAACAAAGATTGATTAAATACGAACAGTAATGATACGTGTAACCATTAAAAACAGTGTATATGTGTAGCACGTCAGGGCGATAATAATTTTCGCGATAAGAAGTTAACAGCGACGAAGATATTACCACATGAGAGCTACGCGATATAGTTAGCGACATTTACCTATCATCGCTAAAATATCATTATCTTTCTAGCCACTTACGGCTACGTAATTATTACGAACAAAATACAACATCCTAACCGCATACTCATGTTTCATTCACGAACCAAAACGTGCACCATCTGTTAACAATGTTGATAACGAAACTAAATAAGCAAGAAGATAAGAATATTCAATATTCCAAGAACAATAAAGCATTTAATATATTTCAATTTTTCATTGTTCCCAACGCGTATTAAGTAACAGCGCATTTACATAAAAAACGGAAAAATGACGAATAATGTACGTATAAGTAAATGCTGCTCTCTCATCTCGTTAAAGACCACCTTAAACAAAGGCTGGACAAATTCTAATTACGTTAGCGTAATTAACAAGCGCCGCAAGACGAGAGTAACACAAACCGGTATATATATAACGAGTCATGTATTTGTCCGCGTAATTGGAGAGGTTAGGGCAACAATTGTTCGAACGGTGTATGTTCTGACTTCCTTAAACACGTCATTAACTTTTAACGATAAAATCGTAAATGTCGTATAAATAAAAATAATGTTACACGAAATATAATATTCAATATGTTAAACATAACATTCACAGTGTTGCATAAAATATAATATTCAGTGTAAAAATCTTAAAGTACTTTCGACAATTATGAGATGCAGAATGGCGAGTGATATTTTTCTCGATATCGGACGATTATCGTGTTAGATCGATTGCGCGTCATTCAGTGAGATAAGTGGAGCGATTTTAAAGGCTACGCGAAATGTGAGCGATTCGAAAAAAAGTCAGCATAGGTTAGAACGCGTTAGCCAGAAATATCGTGCAATTTATATTCTACATACATGAAATTATATTTCTTGTAAAACTGCTCTTTGAAAGAGAAGAATGTTTGAAGTGGACGGCGTGTCACGCCGAAAATATGGAATGCGTCCTTGCAGAGGAAAATAAGAAACGTAAGTCGGGAAAAAGTGGCGTCAGTGATCTCACCTGTTGGTACGTTGCTCATTTTGTCGAATCGATGCGCTTACGTGGATGTTCCCTCTCGCTCGCACACGGATCCACCACTCGCGGTTAATCAACGAAACAATAATACGGACACGTTTTTCCGCGAGAACTTTCGAAATGTGGATACTGTGACGTGTTCACTGCTACCGAACCGAGATCGATTCTTTCCGAATAGCTTCTGAGGAACGGCACCGCGGCCATATTGAAAACAGTCGGCGAGTGGCGGCGCCAAGCGACCAAGCAGGAACTAACATGCGCGCAAAACCGCGTTTGAATTTGTGGCGGCATTTCACGATTTCTGCGATATCAAATTGCCTACGTACACTGTACAGTAGCTGCAAAAAGTATTTGCATATCATTGTATCTATTAAGTTATTTACGTATTAATCAATTAGGTTCGAGCATATTAAATTTTGTACCATTTAGTAGTACTTTCATTTGACTACAAAAATTTTATCATTCTATGAAAATAAAATGCAGAACCTGATAAAAAAAGCTCTTCATTGAAAAATAAGGATATATGCCTTTAGTTTCTGTAGCTACTGTACGTTGATATTGAGATATTAAAAATGTGAAGAAAGTGTGCGTATAACTGGCACTATAACATGATTCATGAAAATATTTGAACAGTTACCGTAGAAAATGATAAATATATGTCTATGACATTGCGATAATAAAAGGAAATGATAACTTTTCTTTATAACATTTATTTCTAATATTTATTTATCTATGTACAGATACATACATTTGCCTATGCAACATAAATACAATTATATTCTACAGTCCGTGACCCCGATAGTATAGCTCTTCTAAATATTATTGGCGCTCTTCATGTAGTATATTTATATACTGCCGTTCTTATTATTAGTGTAATAATAACAATTCGCGTTCGTAGTCAATGGATCATACCGATCATCAGAAACGTTATACAGAAGCGTAAGAATGTCTGTTATTACGCAGAGATCAATTCCTATAAGTGTATGTATAATCCATGCGTAATACTGTTTCGTTTCGCAGTAATACTGTCGAGTACATTAATTAATGTCTATGTGCTGTGATGTAGAGAGACTACCTTATCGGTGTTTATCAATAACATCTTTCTTTCCTTCGTCTACGCGACAATAGTCGAACAATTGACTTTAGTTGAAAATGAACTCCATATATTCTAAATTATCATTACAAGTATCACATTTTTTTAAACATATTATTAGCCAATAATCTATTAATTCATTTAATCTTGTTTCTACGTTATTTAGTACAGGCGAAAAATTATAGTTGTTTAAATTATTATTAGAAATTTAAATCAAATTTAATATCAATGGCGTATGATTTTTTAAAATAATATGTAAATTATTAGACAACTAATTTCATAAAGAAACCGCTTTGTACAAAGATAAGTATACGCTGTCATATTCTAAAATAATATCATAATCCTTCAATATAAAATACGTATTTCAAATTATATATAAATATAAATAAATTACGAAGAAACGTCTTAATATTAATTTCTATTATATAAGACATATCCAGTAGCAATTAATTGATGTATAAAGTAGCCGGCCAACGATATAATATGTACAAACTACCTCATGTTCTACTTTCTCCAAGCTGTTGCAATCATCTCAATTTCATCCCTAAACAAAGATGATTTATGAAATATGAAATCGATAAATAAAGTAAAAGCAGTTGGTGGTTAGCTTGTAAGATTCATGAAATACAATATACATACAGTTGTAATACACACGTACGTCTACCAATTATGGTATCACTTATGACAAATATTTCGTCAAAGTTGATCAGGCTCCTCTATAAAGCAACACATTTGGATGATTTTATACGACAAACTCTAAGATTTGATGGATGTTAGCTTCTCAAAAGCGATGAACATACTTTTAGCTCATACTGGCCTAAATGTCCACATAGTTTTGCGTAAACAAATCGTTAACAAACCGCGATTACAAACACGGCCGGACGACACTTACACGCTAACGATAAGCCGAGCTAAACTCTATGTATGCACCGATGAAACTGGCAGAAAATGTGTGAATACGTACGACTATACGTTACACGTTCGAGAAAAAATTAGCATGTTGTATTAGCATGTTGTGTTGGCACCGCTGAGTATCAAATAGCCTGACCTACGTTATTTTTAGATTTCGAGTCAAACTATCTACGCTATTTGAAAAAATTAAATTGTCATACGATCGTCATTGGTTAGTTGATCATATGCGTATAAAGGCCTTCATGGCTTTTAGCTGTCGTAAATGAGCCTACTGTCGAAATTATGGAACCGAATCGGAAAATTCTGTAGATAATTTTTATTGTACATTTCTAACTCTGTTCGAGGATTTTCACGAACGGTAAACAATTATGGTTGAAGTAGTAAAAAATAAAATTATAAAATAAAATAGGGTAAATCAAACTTTAGTCGTCAAAATATTAAAAGTAACGGTGTTGGAAAAATTAGTTACATCGTTGACCTCATTCGCAAATACGTTCCAAGATAAGTTGCAGATTTCTTACGAATATCAAATGAAGAAATCTGCAACGAAGGCAACTTTATAAATCCTAATTCATTTAAATTTCGACAATTTTTTTTCGACCAATTTCCAGTAGTATTATCACGTGCTTCGAATCTATCAGTAAGATTTTACAATAAATATCAAGAGACATCATTATGCAATTAACATACGCAGTGAACTCTATAGACACAAATTTCGACAGATAGTAACCTTGAAGAAATCCCTATACGTATGATCGACCATTACCATCGAGCGAAAGTCGCTTCTGAATGGAGTCAGATAATGTAAAAAATGCTAACAAATCGACCAAAGGTCTGAACAACGCCAAATCAACTTACGAAGAAAGAATAACGATTAATATTAATTTATTGCTCGTTCGATGCGTGGTTACGAAGCTTCCCCGGAGACTTGAGCTAACTATTTTGAGCTAACTTGGTCGAGCGATCGCTCATTCCGCTAGAATTCACCGCCTCGCGCGTAAAATCCTTCTAAATCATTAATATTTAGATACAAGTGTATAGTACAGTCGCTGTATGTACAGAAACCTACTAGTCAAAACTAACGTATCGAGAAGGATGGCGTCGGCTATGGGCCGGGCCGGGCTCCCCTTTCATTTAATTCTCTTTTTGTTATAAAAATAGTGTCAGAAGTGATCTTGTGTGCTACGTGTAATCGTAAAAACGAATGTGTTTGCGTGAAAAAGATACGATCGCTGCGATCTCTCGATGGTTCTCCTGGAAGGAAATCGAACAGAAGTACCGTTTCTCTGTATGTCCTGTGTGTGTGTTATACGAAGTGCGACGATACAGCTTCAGGAATAATTCTGGGCGGAAATCCAACAATGTAGACAATTACCTTCATCTGCTCGTTTATTATTATTTAACATCGATACCAGAAATTATGTTAATTAAGGATAACACGAACAACGAATCAGGAAACGATCCTAGATTTTAGTTAAAAAGATTAGTGCAACGGAAATAATTAAAAAAAGAAAAACGGTAATAAACGAATTATTCTAGAAACATTACTGTCATATCTCGTACATGTATTGTGTCTGTCTTCATGTCATAAAAAATTTGCGACTATTAGTTCACCACAATTTCGTTCATCAACCAACGGATGGACTTCGTGCTGTTATCCTTGTGCCATGGGAACCACCTTAACCGCCCATGCGAAGCTTTTATAACCGTTTACCGGCCGCCACTACTCTCGCAAAGAACAGCCCGTATAATGATAATAAATTTACGTAACCCACTTTCCTGAACGAGGAAAAACAATGAAGGCATAAAGAAAACAACAATAATTCGATTTTCTTCAACTTCGAAATGATAGACGAAACATCGTAACCGAAGAGAGTAGTTTCGTATGCTAAAACAGCGATCAGCAGAGATCGTGTCATCTGGTTCGTTTCTTCGTGTCGTAAATTCTGCTATGCCGCGTTCCTCGATGGCACTCGAAGATAGAGCGCTAGAACACGTATTTGATTACCTAAAAAAGACTATGCACGTACGACCTGCATACGGAATTGCTCTACGAGGCGTAAGCTTGCTCGTCCGGTTCGATCCATCCGACAGTAGATCGGACATTAGAGATTCACTGGTATTTTCTCTTCGCGGCGCAGCTTGGGTGACACTTTCTTTTGGATCGCGTCGAAAGAATCTGTGGAGGACGATCTCGTGTAAGTACGAGAAAAAATACGCTACCGGTCAAAAGTTTGGAGCTCTCGGATGTTTAAAAATGTATCGAGATAGAGGAGATTATTCTATTTGAGAGCACCGATCTAGTGATTGTCGAGTCTTCATCGGATATCATTTGTGTTACAATTTTTTTTTTTTTTTTTTTAGCACAATAACGCATTTTAGCTGGCAGAAGACATTTGTAACACAATGACATCGGTATCTCGATTTATTGACGAAAATTACCGAAGGCTTTACAAAAACCCCTTTAAATTTCAATTTGCAATCAACGACGCGAATTGGCCGAAGATTCGGTACAACTGATTGGAAAATGTTTTTCCAGATTGGCAAAGCGATACCAGACTTTTGACCGACAGCGTAGATTTCCAGAGTACTGGAGTCGCGTTATCGAGATAAGCGTGTGTGTGCCTGTCGTTTAAAGCTGCGCGTTGTACAAAAGTTTCGCTCCTCGCAACCGGAGCATTTATTTGTCCTAGAAGTCTGACGCGGTTCCATTCTCGTTGATCGATCGTACACCTGTCATCGTCTTAATGGAACACAATGGTACTTGTCGAGAGAAAAAGCTGCTCTTTACTCGCATTGCGCTTTATCCTTCTGAAACGCGTATTCTCTACGTGCTCGAGGACAGTGTTTTCACAAGTGTGTTTGCGCATCGTGCTTGTACCTTCTGTATGATTGACTCTCTGTCATTCGTAGATACATAAACACATACGATATCGATACAAGCGACGAGACTTCGGCTTCCTTAGATTGTTTGAGTACAACAAATCGACCAACGATACAAAATTCGAACGGTATCAAGGTTGAAGGGCAACCACCTTGATTTAAGTATACCGGCAATTTGTCTGAATATTCCTCGCCAGTACATGCGAGCGAACATTTCCATTCTACTACTCGTTAATCATTCCGCCCGGATGAGGGTTTCCACGTATATTAAAAGATATCTTCCATGTTGCCGTAGCCACGATCCCAATAGCCTCCGCGGTATAACCAGTCCATTTGGTTTGTGTATGGATTCATGCCCAATTGGAACCACCTGTGACATATCCGATAATCGATATTATCTTGAAAGAGCAAGATAGTGTATATATTAATTTTAGAACGGAGTGACTGTTACTCGATAAAACAAAATTGAATGAGATTAAGCTTGACGAAGTGAAAGTTTTAGAATAATTTTGAAGAAAGCAGAGCGATTTTAGATGGCCTTTTAAAATTTAGAATTTCAAAGTTCGAAGGAAATATTGCGCGCATGAGGGGACTTCGGAAGATATTTTTAACATAAAATAGATTCTCTAAGCATCGTCACACGGTTTACACTCACGAACAATTTCGAACATCCGCTCCAACTTTGCTTATCTATCTCACGTGACAATGATGTTACATAAACCTCCGTGTAAACGAACGAACGAATTAAAGATGTCTCACGATATAAGAATAATTGTAAAACAAGGAAATTCAATAAGCTAGAAACCATGAGAAGGTATTATGATAATTTTGAACGAACTGAAATATTTATTTTTCTTCGTACTTTACTCTTTCATCGTGCCTAAATAAACTAATCTAATAGAATGATTACATCAGATTGATCGATATTATATATTTTTCCTAACTATAAAAGCACAAATTCTCCTCTAATATACAGATTCGATAATTACCATAACATTTCGTTACCAATTACCTAGCACAGGAAAGAACAGTCGTTCTGGATAACTGATCGTGAGCATCCAATGTTTAAAACCAATATAAATATTCAAACGGTTTCTATGAATATTTAAACAACGTTGTTATATGTATTCTCTAATTATCTATAGAAATCAATTAAAGAACGAAGTCACCCTACTGTACCAAATAAGCGAGTGAAGAAATCAAAGGTGAAAAAGTGTTATGCAATATGTTTAATAAATTATTTGTGTGACGTTATTTGTATGACGTTATGAGAAAGATCAAGTAGAAGATCGTGCGATCGTTCGATTCTTTCAAGCAGTACAATTATTTTTAATTATTTATTACCTGGGTGTCCAATCGTCTCCTTTCTTGTGCTTTCGCGATTTCCGTGTATCTCTTTGCTTCTCTTCGAGCCTCGTCTTCTCAGCCGCAGCTCCATCTTGATCGCCGTTCTCCAATTTCCTAATATCCGGCCTTAATCTCGAATCCGTCGGACATATAACTTTTTCTATTTCCGGTGTCAGTTCGTTTAACGACATTGCAAACGTTGTAAACTGGTAATACTGGAAATCGATCCGACAAATGTTTTAAACGTCACGCTAATACGGTGACTCGCGAAAGTATTTAATTACACTTACCACGGAGTTTTTCTATGGATATATTATGCGCATTATAAATTTATATGCATTATGAACTCTCTAAAATTTCGTTAGCTCTGTGACGAGACACGACTGTCGTCGTTATAATAGTATTTGAAACCGATTCGAAAATCTATATAGAATTTACAAGACATTAATTGCAAACGTACAATTAGTAAAAAAATTAGCGTACTAATACACGAACAGAAGTCTGAAACGTATAATTAAAGCTAACAATGGTCTCGTTACACGTAGCTTATTAGTACAGCGAATAATTGACTGTTCAAGTGGTTTGATAATTTTTGTAAAGTGTATGCTTTCGAAATATCTTGCAACTTGTTGTATATCCATTTTCAGATTCGTTTCAAATTTCACGAATACAATTACGATAGTCGTCTCTCGTTACAGTGCAAACGAAATTTCAAAACGTTTCTGGAAGCGTCCGAAATACTTTCGTGAGCCACGGGGCATCGAAGGAAATAAATTTAGTAAAATGATTAAATGGAATACAACTGCGGATATTTAGGCAAATTCACATTTTTGTGGATATAATTAAAAGCAGAGATTTGTCACGTCTATTAAATATCATAGTATTCTACTTTGGATATTTTATACATTTTTGCATACTATATGCGTCCTGTGAATTTTCCTGCCTTCAAATTTCCCACAAATGCATTAAACACCCGCAGTCTAATAATAATGAACAACGTTTTATTTACATCTGCGCTATTGGTTGGCCTCGGCGAAGCTTCCCAAAGAGTAATCGATCCAGGAATATCTTCGATCGTTGGAGTATCGTCTCCGTCTATACTTGCTGATGGATCGTCGATCGCATCCTTAAATGACCGTGAAAATTGTTTCAAGAAAATGTATCGAAATATTCCAGTGAAACACAGTAAATCAGAATACGTTAAAACGAGATAGAGCGAACGCTTATACAGCAGTATTTTATTGGAATCAAATATCATAGAAATATTTCATTAGAAATAATCTTAATACGATATTTTGTAAATTTTGAACGTTCTAATTATTATCAACTTTTAGTTGCAAGATTTCTTCGAAGAATGACACGATATAATTTCTATTTGTAAATTACGTGAAACATTTGCTAATCCTTTTTATTTTTTTTTTTTTTTTTTTTATGAAGAGAACTTGTTGAAGTTGTTGAATATTCAAAGCTTTAATGAATGAAGGTACGTATAAATAGGAATAACATCTGATGATCTATATATAACTGGCTTTTAAAACAGTCACTTGAAAGTTAAGAGTACAAAACCGATGAATGGAAAGCAAAATTTTTACCGCAAATCTATAGTATAACGTAACCAATGAATTTATATTCACTTATATTCACTATACGCGTGTGTTTTATCTTTTGATCGTAATTATCTCAAATTTTAGAGAGATTTCCCAGAAAACATGAATACTTCACTATACACGTGTGTTTTATCTTCTGATCCCACTGTTTCAAATTTTAGAGAAATTTCCCTGGAAGAGGAAGAATCGTTTCTATCTCTCGACCATGCGTTTCAAGTTGATTTCGCGTTATATCTAAAGGGTAAAAGTTACTCGTACACGTTTGACATTTATCTTAAGAAAGCAAATCTCCTTTCAAATATTGGAATTAAAATTTGTAATAAATAAATACGAAATCAAGAGACTACGATACTTGTTCATAAACACTCATAGCAGGCACAATTCATAAATCCAAAATCTTGTGCATCTTTCCCTACATTTATTCCACTTTCACAAAAATAGAAATACATTGAGTAGCTCAATCAATATGTAAAACTCATAGTAAAAAATCATATCATGATCATATCATACTAAAATAAACAAGAAACATGTTATTCGTCTCTCTCTTTGAAAAAGACTTCAATTCTACTAAATTTCTATCAAATTCCTCGATTAATATCCCAAATACCTGATGAGAGGGTTTGAACGCTCCGACCTTGAGGCTGTGCAGTTTCGCGAGGACCTTCTTATGGCCAGGACTGCCCTGGGGACTCTTTGCCTCGCGTTTCACCTTCTCCAACGCTTCTTCGTACAACGCAGGGTCGCACACCATCATCCTCTCCGTCCATTTTCCATAAAGAAATAGCAGTTTCCTTTTTCTAAACGGTAAACAAATGAGACTAAAGTCCAAACCAACATTTACGAATAGAAAATAACGAAACTGTTGTCGATCGAAACGCGTGTAAAACGTGTGTACGGTCTATCAGCATGCAGCTCGGTTTGCTACAGAAAATCGCTGGTACGTTTGCGAATTCAAGTGATGATAAACTGTTACCAGCTTACTCTTGATCCGTTACGAAGCCTTCGACTCGGTGAAGGTCCTTGGCATTGCAGCTGGCGCTTTTGAAACACAGAGTCGCCTTCAAGTTCGCTCCGCCGCTTTGTTTGATCTCCAAGGAACCGAGCTGTTCCATCCATAATTGGCCTACCAGCACGTTGTGCAGTATGCAATTGATATTCTGCCAAGTATACGCTTCCTTCCATCTGAATTCGTACAAAGTGCTTCTTTTAACGTTAGAACGCCAGATGCGGTCGGCTTGGCCGTCTCTATTTACTGGATTTTTGTTATTTTGACGCCTTTAGTATTAGATCTTTGTTTGTTTGTTTCTTTGAAACTGGCCGTACAGAGCTTCTAGTACAACGAGAACGATGATAAGAAACCGTAATGGAAATCTATATATTTTGTATTATTTCCACGAAAGAGTATACCTACGTATGTGTATATTGCTGTATGTACGTGGTCACTTTTACAAATTACTCGAATGTGCAGGCAAATTTTGTTACTGTTCGAGGACATTCGAAAGTAATTCTATTGGGTTGGCAACTAAGTGATTGCGGATTTTGTCATTAGGTGGTATTGACACAATCCGCGATCACTTAGTTGCCAACCCAATATACGTAACAATAAATGAATCGGCTACTTACTTAGGAAGCTCGACGGTGACAATACCCTTTGGATGTACTTGGATAGATGTGCCCCAGAACTTCAATTTCGGGTGTATAGTGCCGTGGAATGTGAATTCCTCGCTGTCCGCGTGGAACGCGGATACCGGTGGATGATGCGACACTTGTTCGCAGACTATTCTAAATAAAGACACAGAGTAAACATGTGTGAACGAGTTTCTACATTTTCTCGATAATGTTACAAATTTGTAGATTGCGCTGTTTTCATGCTTAACGGCAAATAGACTTTAATTCTTTGCAGTTGTCTAATCGTTTCTGGGATATTCTGGAAGAATAATCTCCCAGATGCTTCGTTGCAATATAATCGCAATACGAAATGTATTAGGTTGTCCGAAAAGTTTCTTTCGTTCCATAAGATGATAATAGATGAACAACAATTTCCGTTTAATATTATTTTATTGATCTATTTCGTTATATTTCTATTATTATGTTCGTGCATAATTCAATAAACTGGTATAAAACAAAGACATGGTGCCTCTATTATTTCCTTATAAAACGAAAGAAACTTTTCGGACAACCTAGTATTTCGATAGAGTAATTCAATATTAAAACTTCATTCTAAATTGAATACTTGTTACCTACTCAACGAGAAGGTTAAGAAACATCATCGATCGAGAAATTTCCAAACTATTAAATTTAATCTTCGGTATAGCAATTTAATTAAAATTCATCGAGATATTATCATTTGATAAATTCATCGAATCAAAAGTCGATACTCGAATAATACCTGTCAGAGACTGCCTTAACGATTGAACACTTAATTAACTTCAACGCAGAAACTAAACTAAACTGAAACGTTTTTGATAACTTGGACGGTCGGCTACTTACCGGAAGTCCTCACGCTCCAACTCGTACGTTTCACCGAGTATCGGATTGAAGGGTTTGCCAAGTCTTTCCCAGTTCGAAGCCAAAGCACTTACAGCGAATGCAGCGACGTACTACACACAGAGAATATTTTTTACGCTTAACGAAAAAGATTCTCCTTCGAACGGCTTGCGCAACGTAATAAAAACTTCCATTCACCTGCAACCTTCCAATTGGAGTTTCCTCTTGAGCCGCTAGCTTAAGCAATTTCGCGTATTCCATATACTCTGCGACACGTTGGAGGAAGGAAAGTGGTTCGTTGAATATGACCGGCATGGTGATCTTGCTGAGGTCTTTGCCCAGTGATATCACCGAGCATAAATTCACTTCCGAATGGCCCGGAACTGGTAGCGTTGTTCTTAAAAGAAAACAGTCATTATAAAATTTCATGAAAAATTTCCACTCGATAAAATTTGTACTACGATATCCAAAGATCTACAATAATACCGATATTTAAAAGCTTATATACGGTGATCTATAAAAATCTTCGTATATTTTATAAAATGACTATTCTTTTAAATGAAAATGTAAAACGAAATTAAAATTAAAATTAAGACTGAAATAAAATTAGAAATATCCTTTATTATTGATGCAACATTACTTATGCAAGTAAAAGAATGTGCTACGATATTTCACTGCCAAGTTAGTATTAATTAGCACGTACTGTAGTAAGTAAGACGACTAGAAACTGTTTTATTATTACTGAACTGCGTGTATTTATACAGACTCGTATCGTATTTGTGAACATAATTAAAGAAATGATATATAAACAAAGCTCGTTTCGCCTACTAAATACGATCAGCGTTCTACTTTGGATATTTTTATTTATTTTTGCATCCTCGAATTTTTTATAAACGAATGAAAATCCACAGTCTGATTGTTACTTTATATATTAGGAGAATAAATATGTTATCGTACAATGTGAAGAGATATCAATTTGGTCAACTCCATCGACGATAATTATTTGATTTCTAAAAAGTTGAACTCCAATTACACCAATTAATTAATTAGTAGTATAATAATGAATGCTTTACCAGCGTGAAATGAGAGAGACTCGGGCAAATCGTTAAATAATATTATACGTTTCATATTTTAAATGTTATCATACATATTTCGATACGTGCTTTATTTCCTGAACTTTTCGTTCTTTTATTATATCGTCAAGATGTGAGGAATTTTTCAAGAAATAAAATTCATTATTTTAATTTCTGAACAGCTCACGTATATTTTATTTAAAGAAAGAATAGTCTGTTTATAATACGCATAGAAATTTTGATGACTGATTGGCACATTCCAAACACAGATTTATATTTTAAACGTAAACCTATAGATCACAAAATAGGAAATATTTGTCTTAATCGATCTTGCTAATAAGCAGCGTAAAGCATGCATGTGAGAGCAGTGCGCAAAATATAATCGATTGTCCTATAAACGAGTTGCTTTAGCAACAATAATATTTAATCGGAATCAATAAATCAGCCAGAATCTGGTCAAGTACGGTCGTCAATTACGTCATTTAAAACACTAGCAACACGCTTATTCAACTTACAGTCGATGTTCGTGCAAAGAATTTTCGAACTTTCTTACGAAACATTTAACTTATCTGCACAATTATCTCAATAATCGTCTATCGAGCCTGATAAGAGCTGTATAGGATCTTTAAAAATTTTGAAAAACAATAACACGTCCGTTATTATTGATTTTCTGATTCTCATGTTGCTCGATGATTCGAAGCATATTATTACCTAACCATTGCATAATTGAAAAGATACAATCAACTAAACCGAAAGTTATAGATCTTTCAAAAATATAGTAGTACGTTCACGACATCTTTTAGAACTGATACTATAGAAATCGATACCTTTTGTTGAAAGTATATATCTAATTTCAAAATTAAGTAGAACCAAATGAATTAAATTAAAAAGCCAACGATATAATATCACCGACAACGATATTGGCAATATCGTCAACGTGACGATACAATTTGACACGCTTCTGAAGTTATTTGAAAACTGATTCCTCATAGACAAATAAAAGATGTAACTCATCGCGTTTTTCCTCTTCGCACATTGTTCCAATTTCCACGAGTCATATGTCAATATCGAGCAACAGTCGCGACGATCGCTCAACAAAATCGTCGTAGCTGCTGTTCAGGTACTTCGTCGGGAAACAAAGAGCGGCTTCGTGGCCGGCTGAGCTCTGATTCTCGCAGCAAGCATTCTTTAGGAAAAGCCTCGAAGCGACCAAGCGATCACGCACCTGTACGGTCTCTGTGTTATTTCGTTGGCCATCATATACGAGCTTATCGCGATTATCGAGCGTGGGCAACCGTGTTCCTCGAAACCGTGGCCTCGAAGCGGCTCGTCCCGTCTCTCGGTCCACCGTCTCTAAACGACGACGTCACGGCGACCAACGACATCCAGATAGGGATCAAAGATTCGTAAATCGCGTGGCTATACGACGCACAGCCGCCCTTTTCTTTTTTCTTCTTCTTCTGCTACGGTAACTCTTTCATACGTACATTGCACGGTTACGCGACGGTATGCAAAGAACCAACACGAATGAACGAACGGCGGAAACTGAAGATGGGTGCACGAAGACGACCCTTCGCGTTCTCCAAAGATGCAATAGCCGGCTATCGCCGTAACATCGTCAACTCGGATGCTAAGAACACGATTTAGAAAAGATTCGTTGGAAAAGGTAAGGTCAGTTTCAAAGGGATCACTGGATCGCTTGACATGTGATCACGACGATATAGCGCGCCTGTTTGCTTGCGAATCACGGAACTCGCGATCAGCTGTACACCCGGAGACTGCACACGTTGAGCATGCGGGCGTGACGAGAGCTCCGGCGCACCCTCTTCACCCTCGCCGCGTCCTACTCGCACCCTTCCGGGCTACACGCTTCGCGCGGCATTCCCGTCTCACTCGTGTCGCGCTCGTTACTCTCCAGAAAATATCAATAAGTTGGAGCATGGTTATTGTGGCTCGTACAACGTTCCGTTCCGTTGGACGGGGACGTCTTATTCGCTGTGGCGACCGACACGCATGTGCACAGCAGGACGCGGGAGAAGCTCGCACAGAGATTTGAATTTCAGACGCGGCGGTCTTTTTTGTCAAAGGCCAGTTCTGTTCGAATTAATATAACGTTATTTAACGTGCAATTATTGCTGATCAAAGCTGTATCATTAAATTCTAAACGCTTCTAGATTGTTCTAGATTCTAACGTTATTTAAAAAATATCGAGCTCGAATGGTCGAATTTGAAACTTTATTAGGAATGCAATCATGCAATTTTTTCGTTGCACTTAATTCCTTGATATTGAATTACCCAGACAATTATGCATTTTTATATATACTCGTTATTATTAATGTACATAGTTTTTAAACAATTCAACGAGTTCGATGACCATATTCATAATCTAATCGTACTAATACAGAACCAAATACAGCTCCGCGAGCAGAAGATACCAAATTTATTAAATGATCTCAATAATTAAATAGAATACTCCGAAACTAAAGTAATAAAAATTGTAATTTAACAATTTCCTTTTTCAAAGCTAAACCTCTTCCATAAATGTCACAAGTACTTATATTAGGCTTCCTGAGTGACCCTACGTTGGCACGATAAGAGTTCAGTGGGCAACAGTTTATTTTTAACGCAATTTCTAGCACGCTGACTATCACCGGAGCAATTATACCGGGTTAAAGAAATTCTGTTTAGCTAACGCGTTGTAACGAGATGACAGCCGAGTAGACGAAAGGGCAAAAGTTCGTCGCTGACCCGTGTGTTTGCAACTAACGTTTATCGATTGCAGTACACGATTACTTAGCCGATACGAAACCGTGCACGGTTTAATCGATGCGGTAACGAAGTTGTTGGCGACATGTCTGCGTAATTGTAATCGAATTTCCATAGCTCCTAAGAGCGGTGCGCAATATACCGTCGCACAGAAACGAGAAACCAACCCCTCGAGGACTCGATAGCGCTTCGATAAATATCCTTCGTGCTCTGCGTCTATTTCCCAAGACAATAGCACGCGATGAAGCTCTTACCGCAGTTTCAATGGACTATGTACGATGAACGTTAATTAAAATTCTTGTCTGTTTTCAGGATATGGCGGCGACTGGCTATTGGTAATTCAGAAATTTGATTCTATATCCAGGCTAGTCTGAAATTTGTGATATAACCGAAAAACGAACTTGTTAACACGATAACTGTCACGATGATTATACCAACGTTAGTAAATTTTTTCGGACGATTAAAATAAGATAAATCTCACGGATTAAGAAATTTTCGACAATGTGAATGATTTTGATTAAAGATCACAAAAAGGTTAATAATTTTTGTTAAATTTTCTTATCTTAAGTATATGATAAATTATATTTTTTTAATAAAAATTATATGTACTTTCCTCGTTAGCGAAGTATGAAGCAGAAAATACTAAAGAAATTTTTATGAATATTCTTCACGTTCGTAAATACGCATCGTCATCGCAATACGCGTTTAATTTAATTATATGCATAACTCGAAACGCAATTATGTAAATTCCTTGCCGCTGTCGTTTCATTTTGCGCGTAAAAAGTGTGATCAATTAAAAATTACAAAAGTTGATAAATTAAATATACATTACTGTATCGTCATTTTGTTATTCTCATTATATATCATTTAATGCTTATAATCATGTATATTTCACTATCGTAAACGAAAAAGTTTTCTAATTCTTTATGATACATTCAAGAGATCTCTTTTCGTCCCTTTTATACCTACATCTTATCAGAAATTGTGTATTTTACATATTTTTCAACATCCTAACAAACTTTTCTTACAAAAGTTTCTTTATGTATTCGCTGAAGCATGCATCCCTATTAAAGTAAAACGACATTTATCCTTTCTTGTTATTTTATAAAAATAAATTTCTCAGTTCTTTGTAAATATAAATAAATATTAAGAAATCAGTTTAAAGTTGAATGTAGATTATACATATGCAAATAAAGGAATCATATCAAGTTGCCGCATAAGTAACTTCTTATTGAATTCAAAACCAGATTCTTATTGTTTCTGTAGTAGGTACTTGCCTCGAATACAATGTCATCATGGAAAAGTATAATAAGCATAATTCAATTAATCCTGTGCTTGATAATGTTCGTCTCGAGGATCGCGTAATTACGTACATAAAGCAACAGGAAATATGGATCATTTGTGTGTACCACTCTACAGATTTGTCCCAAACAGCAAATTCAGTACAACCGGAACAATAGTGCGTTACATAATATAAATACAAGAAACAGGAACTTGTACACCTGCCATTTCCATTCCCAAGAAGATTTCATTTAATTCTCTAAACGGGTATCTTCACGAACTATCGTGCAACGTACAAATAGAACGCGAGTCATAGATCGTTCGTGAGCTTCGTCGCGGCGTGACTTTATCTGACTCGCAAATTCCTGAGATTACCGCATAATCTTCTCGCAGTCGGCTAATTGGAATGGATTAATGGTTCTGTGTGGGAAGTTCGGTGGTCCGACTTGTACACAGGCAAACGCATTGGAATAAGAATGAACCGAATCTCTATTGATTCACCTGGAAACCAAATCGATATCCGTACGAGGCACAGGGGCTCACTTCGTTGCAGATCGGCCAACATTCGTCGGATCAACGGAGAGACCAGTCAGACTCGCCGAATCGACCATCGAAAAATTCTCCAGTTCGAGCTGCGCGTTTATGGCGATCATCACGTTCCCTTCTTTCGACCATTTAATTTCAAATTTTAGCTTTATCCTGCGTGAGTAATCGTTTTCTGTGATATTTCGATTCGATAAAGTACACTTGAAGAAACAATTAAATATATTAATTATACTAAACACTATGGAAAATCGTTGACTCGTGCAATTGTTCGTACCGTTTTTATGAATTTTGCGATCATTGAATTGAAATCGAAAAATGAGAATTGGTTGGGTTTCATTCGTAAATGATTCATAGGTAAATGATTTATAAAAAAAAAAGTCGATATTTTTGTGTGAATTCGTAGTTTATGTATCACGATGACTAGTCAGGAAGGAGAGAAAATTGTGGATACGGAAAATGACCTGGATCATGATAAAGAAGAGCTTACGACCGAAACGAAGGAAGATATTTCTACAGCGAAACCACGTGCCAGGAGATATCTCACGAAACATATGAAATTATACCCGGAATTGTACAGAAGCGATGTCTCGATACATCCAAGTTATACTACTCTTAAAAATCTACCTTAGTAAGGATTATTTCATTCGTGAAAATAAATATCATTATTTCTACTAGATTATACTTTGACTTGCAATTAAATTGGATAGTTTCTTAACAATTTCTTCTGTCCTTCGGTAAAACTTTATATATTAATTTCAATACAGAATAGTTTCAAAAATATTAAAGGCAAATTTAGTTTCCTTACTTTGCTGTTATGATACTTCGATATAAATTTTTACCTTTTATTTTATATTCTCAACAATTCAACGTAGGTAGCATCCTATTTCAAGACTGATATGCTCTTCTTACTCTTTAATATCCTTTCATCCTAGATATTCTTAATTTAATTGATGATATTTGTTAATCTCGTTGTTTACTTATTTTTCTAAATATTTTCTGTTAAAACGCGTACCAAACATTTAACGATTATGGCCGTAATTATCGTTGAACATCCAGCAACTAAATTTTAATAGCAGTCAATACCGTAAATATTCAGAGAATATTACATTATAAAATACCTAAAAACATTTTAGTATCTCCTCAATATTTCAATATTTAAAAAATCGTCTTTCGACAAAATGTTTAATCTGTTAAAAGTTACGTGGTCTGCCGACGACGTGTACAGAGGACCAAGAAGCAGATCAAGCGTCAGCTGAACCGCGATATCATGCACTTTGCGATGATGCAGTTGTTCGCCATCGATAGCGTCAGGATCGACCGTGTATTCAGCGTCGGGATGCCACCGAAGACATTGATTGTCCCCGATTTGCTAACCGTGAACGAAAGACGTCACATCAACGAACTTCTTCGCGACACATAACGAAACAGCATCTTATTGTGCTCCCAACGTTTATTGTGTACGATATGTATCGACATGTGCGATCGAATAAAATTTGCATTGATACATTGAATAAAGTGGGCGAGTCTATTTTCTTCCTTTAACAAAAAGGTAAACAGACTCCCGAAGCTTTCACGCGAAATCAGAAGAGAAAACAAATTCGATTCGACTAGGAGGGAAACAAAGAAATTCTCTTATTTTACGTGTATTGAATGGTTAAACGCGACGTTTTCTCGGGATAATGATAACATGAAAATATTATAATACATTTTCCTTTTGATTATTTGTATTAATTCGATGAGAGCAGAAACGTAGGATGTTTCGTAACAAGTATCAGCATGGACTCATGTCTGTTTTGTACAGCTGCGGATCACGTCCGCTAGAGTTATGGGATATGCACGTAAGTTCATCAATATAAAGAAAACACAAGGAGAGATAACTCTAGATAATTTTATGAAATTAATAAAAATAGTTCCAATGTCAGATTTATCGCCATTAAATTTCTCCAAATATTGTATCTGTTCAAGTTAGTAAAATAAACTCCAATGCATTTAATCTGTTTGCTCCGAGTATCAATCGTCTCGAACAGGTGAAAAATGGATACATTCGAAGAGTAACAGACGACGAAGTGAAATCTCTAGCTCTGGAAATAGCCGGAACCAACGTCACAACAACGTACATCTTCTGCCCATGCGGTCCCAAGAAAGTCCTTGGCATTAAACTTCCGTTTCTCATAATGATTATCAAAAACATGAAGAAGTATTTCACGTTCGAAATAACAGTAAATGTCTCACGAGGAAAGCTCTTTACTGATTATATTTTTTTCAATAGCAGTGATAGCATTTCGTAAAACTACAACGAATGTAGAAAAGAAGTATATTTCGTTTTTGATTCGACAGATACTCGACGACAAGGATATGCACAGAAGGTTTCGCATGAGCAATTTTCAAAGCACCACGCGAGTTCGACCATTCTGCACGTCGATGCCGATCGGCCTATCCGGTGGTTGGAATCAAATTCAATTTAATCTCGCGGACTTCACGCGGAGAGCGTACGGGACAAATTATGTCGAAACTACACGCATACAGATCCACGCAAACTGTAGGGTTCGACGTATCTATTTTGCGGACAGGTAGGAAATTGATCTGTTTTTTGCGATATTGGTATGAAACGTATGAAATTAATAGCTATCTTTTTTAAAGAAACTTTTCTTGCATCAAGTTTATAGAATGATAAAATATGTTTTACCAAACAGACTTTATTCGGAAGATGAATTACCCGAAGATTTTAAACTCTTCAAGCCACTTCAGCGAGTGAAATGCAAGCGGGAAAAGGATGTGGCGAAAGAAAAAAGAGAAAAACCGGAAAAGATTGAAACCGAAGAACCACCACCTTTCGAAGCGGGCGAAGTAGCAGAAGAAGCAGAAGAAGAGCCTGAAGAAGAGCCAACGGAAGATGAATTGGCCGAAGAAGAGATTGTTCCTGTAGAAGACGTGCGAAGGCCAGATGAAATGGTGGAAGAGGATGAGGAAGAAGAAGACGAGGATGAAGTAGAACCTGCAGATGTAGGTGATTACGGAGACGAAGACGTAGGTGACGAACCTGTACCTGCTCCAACAACTCCTGGATATGCCACAGAAGACGAAACTGATGTAGAACAAGATGAAGGCGATGAAGATGAAGGATACGGAGTTCCATAGCGAACAGCCCTCGACTTTGTGTAAATAAGGCGAATAAAATGTGTATATTTGCGAGGCTTAAAATAACATTCAAATAAATTACCTTCTAAATAAGTTGGAATTTGAAAAATTCTATTAATTTATTTAGACAATTATACCACTTTTATCTTTATTATCTTATATTGTTCCATAGAAATATTTTACAATACTGAACAAAAAGTATCTCCATTATTCTTCTAATTTCTGTTTGGGAAATATTTAGGAGAAATATAAAATACAAAATATGATGATTTATAATAAATATTGGGAAGTATTATTATAAATATGCAAGTAGAATATGAATTTGTTGAATTCACTATGTACACATTTGTACAATATCCTCCAATAAAAAATATACAGTTTCATTGGAATATACAAATTTCAAAAAGATAAAATTTAATTGAAGCGTTAAGTGAAATGATAAAACCATTTTGATAGTATACACACTGATTCAAATGATAAAAACAGAAAATATAAAATAATTTATCCAGCGTCCCTTATTACTATGATACGTCATAATCATCTTCTCTTTTTCTTTTCATAGAATCTTCAATCTCTACTTTGATAGGTGGCATTGTTTGTCCTGAAGAAATCTGTATTTTTGGCTTGGCTACTTGTGCCTTTACGGTAGCTCCACCAGTTGTGGCTATAAATTTAAACAATTAATATAAATAAAAAATGAAAAATATAATAGCAAATATTATTATTATTACATACACAATTTTGTATCTTACGTATTAATGAAATATGGATAGAGGGAATAGATGTTTGGGAATGCAAGGTCCGGAAGGGATCTGTGATACGATATAATTAACAAATTAGTTCCTGTTATATATTCTTTACTTTTACTTTCCTGTATCATTTACCTGTTGTAAATTTCAGGACAGGTTTTGGCATTGAAATGCTTTGAGTTCTGGCAACTGTTGCAAGTGTTCCAGGCCTTTTAACTATGGAGAGGCCAGATTTACTACTTTCTACTTTGTTCTTAGACTGACCACTTTGGATGTT
This sequence comes from Bombus affinis, assembly GCF_024516045.1. NCBI lineage: Eukaryota > Metazoa > Arthropoda > Insecta > Hymenoptera > Apidae > Bombus > Bombus affinis. Next base: position 15,569,780 of record NC_066345.1, read on the forward strand.
ATTTCCAACCAAAGAATGCAATGGTTTCCCAACTACTTTCTTCGTTGAATTCTTAAGTTTATAATTTGTTGCATTCAAGCAAAATCTGTCAGGTGGTAATCTTAAACCACTGTTTGATTTGACAAATGGCAATGGTATATTGTTTTTGGCCCGAGCAACATCTAATAACACTTCTCTTGGTGGTGGATTTGTAAACGTACGTTCCAATTGCATCTTAACTGCTAATCTAACGTCATCCAAATCGATAAACTTCTTTTTAGCGTGATTTGCGTAAATTCTACTGTCGTCTAATATGCAAGTAACATAACCTGCGGAATTAAACCGAAAATAACTTTACAGCTTACTTCCAAATGTAAAATCATAAATGCAAAATCATGCATGATTATATACTTCATTGCATCTACATTACTTTAAATAAATTGTAAATATAATAAATTACTTACGATACGTAAATTCGAGCAATTGGTTTATAACCTTCGAATCGTAATCTGTAATTCCCATATCTTTCATAATTGACATTATAACTTGGGCATCTTTTGGAATATGTTTTATGTGGCTCATATTTTTCGCTTTTTCCGCCATTTTAAGAAATACTCTTATAATAGTACTCTCTACAACAATTCCGAGTCACAACTATATGTATCTTGAATTAACTTTCCAAGTCAAAGTTCGACTAAACATTATGAAATACACGCCAATATCATGCAGTGCTACCATTTATAAAATTCAAACTTTACAAGATCAGAAATTTATTATTTTCAAATTTCGTAATTAATAATAATTATCCATTGCTGTCATCATTTTCACTGTTAAATATTGTTTTCGAACATCAAGAAGTAATTACATGAAAAGACATGAAAAAATTTGTAGTTTTAGTGCGGTAGTTAATGTAGTTAGTGTGGTAGCCATTAAAGCAGAATTCATCATATTACACTTAAATTTGTTTGTTGGGTTCGTGAGTTGATATTTGTTATTTTGGGCGAATGCATGTATGCATTTTTGAATTACCATCTACCAATCTTTGAGGTAAATATATCTCGCTGTATTCAATTGATTTTATGCGAATTATATATTCAAAGATCATATTTAGTTTCTATTTCATTTTATTTTACATTTTAGACACATGGTCAAAATTAACAGCAATGGCATCCTTAGGGGTAGTTGATAGACATCACGAACAAGAATTCTTATCTGTAATGCAATCTTATGTCCTGTGGGATACTGGTGCAGGAGCTGGTTGTTCCCAAAGTAGTGGCTTGTGTGTGCTAGGGCTCATTCGCGCAAAGCATGGGACAGCAATTACAGATTACTTATTTGGCCAGTTTAAGGACACACAGAATGAGGTATAATGATTTGCAAAAATATAGTGTAGTCATAGAATCAATTGAGCAGTAAAGTAAATCCGTGTTGAGCAATGAAGTGACAAATTAAAAGATAAAGCAGAGAATAATAAACTTGAACTTATTGATCATAGTTTATTAATAGTTAAAGTATCAAATATTATGTAGAAGGTAAAGTTAAAGACATAAAATTAACATTATATACATAGTGTTGAATAAAATAATATTATTGTTTCTTTATATCAATTTGAAACTGCAGGATATGGTATATTTATAATCTGGAATGATTTTCTTATAGATGGCCTGTCATTGGAGCTGTTTAGGACTGGGTCTGGCTGCTACAGAATCTCATATGGACGATTGAAATTCAGAGTTTATCAAAGTGATATTATTATGGGTTAAGGGTTCCACTATAGGCATGATCGTTCTTGGATCCAGATCAATGCAAGCAATTGAGAATATGGTTGCGGTAAGTTGAAATAAAAGTTTATTTACATATATTTCGATGATTAATATTATCATCTGGTATTTACTTCTCAACTTGAAGAAATATGTTATATATTCGTACGAAGAATAACTTTATCCACCAGGTGCATATGGATACTGATTTTTAGTTTGGAATGTATAGGTTCCTTTAGCTCTGTAAAAGAAATTGATATGTATTAGTATCAGATAATTAAATTAATATTAAAAAGAGTAGAACCCAAACAAAAATGTTTCCCTACTAAATATTACAATAAGTACTGTACTTTGAATATCTGCATTCTATGCATTTGCGTATCTTCATATTTCTCAGAAATGCGTAACACTCTGCAATCATAAATTAATGACAGTAGTAAAATAAAACTCACTTCGGGTCAAGGGTAGGACCACCCATGTATGCCGTTGTCCCATTCTGAGATACACCGAGGAAGCCTTTTGATTTCATAACAGATTCACTGTAGTATTCGTAGCTGCGTGAATGTGCGCAAGCTCCTGTGTTTCATAAAATTTATTTTTAATATTGCACACACACACATACACACACAAAGTGCGCAACTAATATCTTTTCAACTGATACCTGTTAGTAACTCGAGACTCTATAGTACGTTCCTTACCTATCAAGTCATTGACGCATCCTGGTTGATTTCTTCCATCATTGGCAAAGAAATCAGAAGTACCAACAGAGATATTCAGACCCAAATATCCGGCGCATGTGTGAATAACTTGAACATTTCGCGCGTCCGATTTATCAACTCTTCCATCAGGCCCTTTGTGTTCAAACATTGGTTTGGCAGCGTCGAGTGCTATAATGGCAAATATTTAGGGATTTAGTATAATTTACTGTATCATAATTGCCGGATATAAAATCAATTTGCACTAAAATGTATAAATATTTAAAAATTACTTTTTTTCTGATTTAAGTTAATCTAAATGTACCTTCGATGTTTTAAAAATTTACTCTTCAAACTTGAAAACTTCACTAATCTTTCTGTTTATCTTTCATTTGCCAATCTCAATCAATCTATTCTATTGTTTCCGATGTGACATTAAAAACTGCGCTCCTCGAACTTCGTGGAGAACTTTAGAATACCATTTTACTAATATATCGTTACCCACCGATAACTTCCGCGACTTGGCTCGACCTAGTTCCTATCTCTAGTGCACTTAAGCCTGCGACATGAGCACCGAGGGAGTGTCCAACAATTTTCAGTTTGGACGTTCGTAAACCAGCGCCAGTTTGTAGGAAATTCACGAAAGCAGCTACACGGAGAGCAACGCGTGGTACGCTTTTTGCAACGACGGAATAAAGCAGGTTTTTTGCTATGTTACCCCAATCGACGATAATGACGTTGCTATCCCAGACATTAAGGAAAGCTGAAAACAAGAAATATTGTTCGTCATAATATTAAAATGTCAAAAATATAACCATTACCGTTCGTAAGTTGTAGCACACCCGTTGATATTCACCACGAATTGAATACTTTTTACTGCTCATATTTTCTAAATGTTTTGTTATAAATCTATTTCGTTGATCCGTCTTATAATGTACGTAATGTAATTATATATTTGTCTTATAATGTAAAATACTGATTAAGTTCAATTCGGTAAAGTCAGAAAGATTCTATGTCTCGAAATAAGATGAAAATCAAAAAATGAAATTTCCAACGTAATTTCGTTGTTCTTTCTTTTATTCTTACTTCGGGTCACAGAATCTTCCCTGATTTCAGTTATATCACGAATTTTAGCTCACAGTGTATTTATTATATCGATGAAACTTATTTACCATCGCGTACGAGTGTACATGACGAAGATCGACCATTGGAATTCCAACCATGAGTAACTATGATGGTTTCCCTGTGCGGATTCCAATGACTCTCTCGTACAGAGACTATGTCGTTTAGATTTAGCACATCACCAATTGTAGGGTTATCTCTAGAATAAAAATTAAATTTTTCAATGTTAATTCGTCGAACACGGGATGAAATACTTGTAATTGTCTCCTCTGCAAAAAAGATCTGTCATTTTACAAACTTATTCTCATTTTAGCAGACGAGGAGCAACTGTAATGTTTTAACATAGAAAAGAAAATTAATGAATAACGATAAGACACATTTTGCTCAAACTGAAGATTCTTTTTAATGTTTGAAATTTTTAATGTAATGAGTTGAAAATGATTGCAATATCGTACGAGGTTCTCTATAGTTCTCTATAGTTTGTGCATAAGGGTAGACTGACAGGCGAGTATTATAGTGATCTTTCACAGCGAACAGATTAGCTTTATTATAATTAGTTTAGTACAAATTACTTTTCTGATTAATCAAATAATTTTAAATACTTTTTCAGTTTATCTCTCAAATACCAATTATAGTGAGACAGTGCATAAAAATGCACTCGTGGAATATTTAAATATGCAAGAATATACATAAACGTACAGAAGATATTTTCAATAAATAAAAAGGTTACCAAAAAATAATTCTAACCGTGTGTAAAGGTTGAAACTGATCGATTCCACATTGATACCTAAAATGTTAAGTTCTAATTCAGTTAGTGGAGAGTTATCGATTTTAATCAAATACGGCACTCCTGTTTCATCCGAAAAGATCGTGTAATTGTTTTCCGTTAGCACCGTGAGCAACGCAGGATAAACTGAAAAGAATATTTTTCTCGTTAATCAGTTACTCGATTTTTCTGTGTCTAGATCGAATAATATCCTGATACGAACTTAATGCTATTCCCGTTGTCATTGCTGTCGTTGTGGTTCACTATGCACACCGCAATATAGCAGTCCGACTTCTTGGCTTTCGCGTTTTGCCGCTTCTTTTTATAGGTTTAAGGGAAACAATGGTAATCCACTCGAGTATTATACAGTTGATAAGTGACTGATACTCGATTGATGGATTAATAGCGAGTCACATTCACGAATCAACTACGAGTAGTTAGAAAAATAGCGTGGATCTTCTATTCTTAACGAAAGCACGGTCTTAAGTAAGAACTTAAGTTAAGTTAAGTGCGAAAACGTTTAACTATTTGTTTTACCTATACTTTAGACATATTATATGTATTAGAATTTCTTGTAATTCCTCAAAATCTGAATTCTAATATTTAGTTTGAATCTTTGATTTAGCAATGCTTTAAAATAGATTTGCTTTCAATTTTTCCATTCACTTCGCGAGTATTTAGGAAATTCGTTTCATTACTTCGAAAGTAGATAATTTAAATTTGTCGATTTAGAGCGTTAAGCTTCTTTCTAAACTGTTCAATATTTAAATTTGAAGTTAAATAGCACGCAGTAATTTCAAGTAATGCGAAGAAACAATACCGGTGATGTCTCTAAAGTTAGTCTTTTTTTTCTTTTTTTTTTTTTTTTAATTGGAGCTCTCAATTACTTCAGTCTTATTTCTATTCATCTGGTAGACGCTCGTTAAGAAAACTACTCAATGAAGTATTACACTTTGTGTCATTTCTTTATATTCGTTTTCGAGCTTTTGGGGTCACTTGTGAAACAACGTGAACAATATACAATGTAAATAATTGATTATAATGGAAATTCTGGTTATACATAAATAGCTCTTAATACTTCAAAGTTCCTTGAACAATCGATAAGTATTAACTACGTGCCTAGTAGACAGGTGTTTGTAATTTTTAAAATAATCAAATGATGCAGCCTTGCGGCACCTTTCGTTACTATGAATCATCATTATGGATCATAATAGAACTCATCTGTTTCTCGAATTTTTCGGGACAAGTGTTTTTACATTTTCAAGAATCGCTCCTTGGACATTGGAAAACTGGACCGTGGAAAACTGTAATTTACCATTTCTTTTCACTGTAGTTGTTTTTACAGAAAATTACGATAGTCGATATTATCTTACCCGTGGCTTGTGATTAAACGATCAGATTAGACAATTTAGACTGCCCGTCGATTTCTTCATAGATTGTTATCGAATCGAAATTATTGTAGCATTATCAATATGAATCGTACTATCATCGAAACTGCCATTAGAAATAATTTATTTCGTGATAAAGTAACTATTTTCCCAACAAGTTTTATGCTTAAGAGTATCTTAAGTTTCGAAAGACGAAGCAAGGGATTATTCGAAATTATTTCACGCGTCATTCGTTGATTACGCTAGGTTCGAAATATTGGATGTGACCACTCGTTGATTAAATAACTTTACAGATAAAAAATTGCACACCTTCAAACGATCGTCGGGCGTTTATCGTTTTTTACACTCACGAAATCATTATTAGCTCCTTTAGAAAGAGATGTGTCTGTTTCCATGTTTGTCATGTAGGATTTATAATAACGATGCGAGATTTCTATCAGAACTGACCTAATATTAAATCATTTCAGCCTTGTTCCCATTATGGTTAAGTATTTTTCTTTATTTTCCTTTATTCGTGCTTTATGGCACGTGTTAGGTACCTGATATTCGGATAATAATTAGAATTCCAAATATATGCGTTTTCTGCTAAGGATCTCGGAGTGTTTTTTTTTTTCAGCGGTTAGTTGCAGTTATTTTTGATCGTAATTTTTCGCTGCGAGCAATGCCATATTTTCCTAGAGAGACTCGTGCATAATTTTGGCTCATTTATTTGCCAGATTCTCCTTCGCAAACACTGGCGACGAAAAGATAGGTGCAGGATTAACCCCATCGATTTGTCAACGTTGTTTCACTTGTCTCCGGCATAATTTCGTCTCGTGCTACCTCGTTATCGTTGGAGTAAAAAATTACACTGGATTTTTCAGATAATATCGATGGAAATGTTTATGCACGTATAAATCTCGTCGCTATTACATGACGGGATGACGATTCTTCGAAATATTCACGTTCTATAAGATCATGTGAATTATCATTCTCGGTATCTTGAGAAGCCCATAGGGTTTTTCTAGGTAAGTACGTTAAGAGCGATAAGCGTAATTGAGACGAATGTTCTTCAGATTCTATGTTTTTATATGTTTTCACAATACGATAAAAGAAAGAGGGAAAAGAAAACTATGTGAACGATGAACGAAAGGATTCTTTTTTTCTTTCTTTGGAGAGGCGAATTAATGATTAGTTGAAAGAACGTGTTTGTAGATTCCTTTGAAGTATTAATTTTTTTCTATTGATTTCCTTATTTTATTCTCATTAACTTTTATCTAATCTCGTAAAAATTATTATACATGAATATAAACTAAGAAGAAGAAGAAGAAATATAATTTTAATAGAATTTTAAGGACATTGAAATTTATTACTAAGCTTCCTTTTCAATTATGCGCTTATTATACTTTAATATAACTTATTATATTTTATTAAAATTATACACTTCGTATATTTTCTTCCTACAAATTATATTTCAGATTTAATTTAATAATCGAAATGAATGCTAAATACAAATTGTTTACTTGTGCCGATTCAAGTTGATATTTGGTGCGTATATTGTTCTTAAGAAAACACTATTTTGTATATTTTGAAATTTATCTTTTTGTCCAATGCTATCAGTACACATAGGAAAATAAAAGCCTCGTGTTAGAATATGATTTACATTCGTATTCCTATAAAAATTTATATACTATATATATGTAATAATAATAATATATAATAATATTTTTATAAAATGAGGAATACGAGATATCAAGATTCAATGTTTTCAGGCTCGTTATGAATTACAAAGGATTATATTCTGCCACAGGTATAGGATTCCTCTAAGTGTTCAGATGAGTACCAATAAAGAATACTTAAGTCAGTGGAATCAATATGACATTGCGAAATGCGAATTCCTCAAAGTGACCAGCTAATCGTCGCTGTCTTTTCCGTAAGTTTGATATTTTATGCATAACTCGCATTCCTGCGTCTTGACATATACCTTCTAACGATTACTCAAATATATATTCGTTGTGTTTTTCACAGTGATTATTGGAATTAGAATTACAAATGAAAAGGAATTTTGTATTTTGAAATTTTTAACGATCCAGTCCTCCTTGTGTATACACCGTGTAACTTCATCATTTTGCAAAATTCTTAGAAATAATAGACGCAGGATGTTTTTACTTTTATATTAGTTTATTGAATTATGCACGAACGTAATAACAGAAATATAACGAAATGGATCATACTTAATTCAATAAAACAATATAAAAAAGAAATTGTTGTTCATCTATTATCACCTTATGAAACGAAAGAAACCTTTCGGACAACCTAATATATCTTGCTCACTTGAAATCAGAAATTTTATAATGTAGCCTTATTTTATTTAATCTTGTTAGAAAGTAAGGCTACGTTAGAAAAAATTGGAATTTTTCATTTCGTATTTATTCAAGGAAAAAGCGTCAAAATCTCACGTATTTTTAGACGTCCCGGTATAATGTATCAGCTTGATTCGTATTATTTGTGTTTCTTTTTGTCTCATATTGTTGACCATCTCGATAACCAGCATCCTACCGTATCTAAATATTGCTCTCGAGTTGACGAGGGCTTTTAGTTTTATCGGATCGGAAGTTTCTGCGTAGAAGACCACTGTCGTTGATTTCCTGGTTATTTTTTATTTCAGATTTTAAGACAATAAGTCGTGCTTGCGAGATCAAAAGATTCGCGAAGGTTTTTAATAAATACCTTATCATAGGTGATCACCTTTCGATGTTGACGTATCGTCTGACGTATGTTTATCGTATCATCGTGGCTCTATTTATACACAGTGTTTAACCGTGCGTGTGCCCAGTATTGTTCAAGAACAGGTACTTGAAGAGAGGGTTAAATTATTTGTACGAGCTTAAGATGCTTTTATCAACAGGATTTGTAATAATTGCGAAAGAAGGTAGAATTTCCAGTATTTCAATAAATAAGGAAACGATCGCTCGAATAAGAACATTTCCAATAGTGGCATATCCCTTTTTCCTATAGCGATTGTTTAGCGATTTTTATATATAGTTTATTGAACAATCAAACCAATCACTTCCCAAGAATGACGATTATGTGAACACGTCCATCATAGAGTATTAAACGAAACAATAAAGTAGAATAAAGAAGGAATAAGCATCTTGCTTGGTATTTGTGAAAATTATGTATTAGGTCGTCCGGAAAGTGTCTTTCTTTTACAGACACGTCTTTTACAACGACGCATCTTTATACAAACATGAAACCTAATCTGTCGAACGTTGTGATCTTTATTTTGATAGAAGAAATTGGATGTATCGGACGTAATCCGATAAAATAATATAAAACGGAAAAGCCATTATTTCCTTATAAAACGAAAGAAACTTTTCGGACGACCTAATAGATGGTCGGCTAATTTTGTCGAAACCCTGTTATGTTACGTAACATAGGATAATGTTACAATATAAGTCATTTATATTATTAAGCTCTTTGTTTAATAATCTTTGAGACAACACAAGATATTTTTAGTTAGTCTTTGACGGTTTCATCAAGTCACAGCTGTGTTGGAGTTTTTGTTTCAATTGCGAACCAGTAGGTTGTTGCTATTGTGTATTTCTTTCATTTCCATTGACTATTTATAAAGCTGTTTATATTGTTATTGAAACAATATGCTATTCTTGATCAAAATTCAGATGGAGCGAAACGCGCACGTTGTTTTCGAGTGATCACACGTGGATTAGCGAATGAAGTTTGTATTTAATTAAATTCAAATCTGAAAAGAAATATTGCATCAAGGTATAATCTCTGCCTTGCACGATTATTTTCTGCTTTTAAAAAAGTATGATTTTACTTTAATCAATTCGATATCAGTTTATCAGAATCGATAAATTGCTACAGCCGAAAGGTTATATTTAAATTGAAAATGATCTTTTTGGTTTCTTTACCCGTTTCATTATCGCATAATTTATCTTCACAGGATTAGTTATATTTTGAACTGTCAAAGTTATGGGGAAATGATTAAATATAATATAAATAGCATCTTCTCTGAAGTCGCTTAGCTTCTAAAGCGAAAATTACGTTTTTTGTACACTGCACGTAATATCAAAAAAAAAGTAACTGTTTATCTGATAATTTATTATACTTATCTACCCAAAATTTCGGAAAAATAGTTAAAAAATTCTATCATTCGTACATGTCACGAAGTAACACTGGAATTTTTTCGTATTTCGAGAATGGACATAAATCAGCGATTAAAGCCACGTGCGGCCCAACGTTGTCGTCATCGCGCTCGCTGTTGTTTCGCGAGATAATCGTCACTAATCGATCATAAAGCTGTCGTTTCAGACAGTTACAGAAAAAGGCAGGAAATTGTATCAATTAAGAGTAATTATACGTGAACGCTTGAAAGAAGACTACAACTTTGCATACATTTATCATATGTCGCGTGAAGAGCCACCGTTACTCGTATATTACATCACGTTGCACTGCTGGGGTTAGTTAATCGCGATTATTGCATCGCATTATTGCAAACGTAGGAAACCCAGAAAGTCAATCAGATGGTGCAAATGTTGACAATCCGAATTTAAAGACCTGAAGAAAGAAAAGGTCTGAAAGAAAATGTGTTAAACGTACCATCTGAACGTGTAATCTTGCGAGATGATGCATTTCCTTTGAGAGCGTATTTTATAACGCTATATGTTTGCCAAACATTATTATATGCATAGCAAATAGAAAATTTATACTCGTAGATGCTGCCGTGCTAGACGCATAGTAGAAAATCCACTTGACGTACTCGCTGATCGTTCCGCAAAGACTAGCGAAAATCGTAAATGCTTCTTTGTATTCGATACGATCGAATAAGAAAAGTAAACTGATACCAAAAATCATATAAACGGATAAATTGTACCTGGCGATTGTTCAAATAATTTACCACGGGATGGATTGTTGCATATTTGTTGCATATAAATCGCCATTACGTGACTGAAGTTTGTTTCTACTAGTTGGAAAAATAAAAACATAAATATTACATATACAGGACAATTTACAATTACTCTGACGGAAAGTGAAGTATTAGGTTGTCCGGAAAGTGTCTTTCTTTCGCAAACGTGTTTTTTACAAGAGAAACAAAGTCTGTGAAACGTCGCGGTATTTATCTCAACAGAACAAAATGAATCGACGAAATAATATAAAAGAAAGAACGTTGCGCGTCTATTGTTTCCTCATAAAACGAAAGAAACTTTTCGGACGACCTAATATTTAGCGACAGGCCTTTTAGTTTTATCGCATATCGGTTAAAGCCGCTATTTAATGCGTTAAATTACTATCACGTCGTATCATTTCATTTTTATTAAGGACTTGAAACTTCGATGGAAGTCGATCTCAGTCTACAGCAACTATACGTCGCTATTGTTCCCTTATCTCAATTTGGAACAATACAAAATGTACACTGACAATCTTAGCATACGAATAGGAACGTTGACAATTGAACGTTGATAATTTTTATCAAGATGATGCAGTTCCTGACGAGGCTGTGGGCATCGCTATAGGCATGGTCATGCCTGCATCGAAATCGACTCAAACAGCAGAGAATATGGTTGGGGTAAGTGGAAGTAAAAGTCGTTTTACACAAATTTCAAGTCATAGTAAGATCGAATGCTATTTACTTCTTAATTTATTTCTTAATTTGTACAAGTACCTTACAATTATTGAAATACATTCGAATATTAAATATTCAAACGAATAATTTCATCCGTCAAGAGCGTAAGGATATTAACTGCTAGTTTTGAAGTGGTAGGTTCCCCTAGCACTGTAAATAAATTAACATATATTAGCACCAGCTAACTAAATTAAATTTCAAGAAATAATTAAACAGATATATTTAACAATTAGCTCTCAAGTGTCTACGCAAATAAATATTTTTATGAGCTAAAAGTGCAGGACCAAGAACTTTTACCTCCTAAATATTTTTACATCTACTGTCCTTTAGATATTTGCGTTCTATGGATTCTTTAAATTTCCCGGAAATGCGTCGTAAAGCTCCATAATTTATCAGTAACAGTAGTAAAATAAAACTTACTTCGGATCGAGGTTAGCACCACCCATGTATGCTGCTGCACCATTGTCAGTTACACCGCGGTAAGCTTTTGGATTCGTAATAGATTGACTGAAGTACTCGTAACTGCGTCCATGCGCGCAAGATCCTGTGTTTCATAAAATTCATTTCTAGTATCGCATATAGAGGCGCGCGCACACACAACCGCGCGAATAATATTTTTTACATGGAAAATTGTCAGTAACAGACGATTCTGTAAGCATATTACTTACCTAACAAATCATCGCCGCATCCTGGTTGATGTCTTCCATCATTGGCAAAGAAATCGGAAGTGCCAACAGAGATATCCAGACCCAAATATCCGGCACATGTGTGAATAACTTGAACATTTTGTGCGTCCGATTTATCAACTCTTTCACCGGTTCCTTTGTGTTCAAACAATGGCTTGGCAGGGTCGAGCGCTGAAATGGCAAATATTTAGAGACTTAAGTATAATTTATTGTACCATAATGTTGTTTTGTGGTATGATCTTTTTAAAAACGTTTCCCTTCGAGTTAACATAATGTAAACATATTTTTGACATTTCTAAATTTATCGTCCAAACTTGTATACCTCACTTATCTTTTTGCTTATCTTTCATTTGCAAAACCAAATCAATCTACTCTGCTGTTTTAAACGCTATTAAACGCTAAACTGCTGTTAAAATCAACGCTATCGAATTTTCTTAGAGAACTTTAGAATGCCACTTTAATAATATGTATACCGTTACTTACCGATAACTTCCGCCACTCGGCTCAATTTTCCTACCTCTCGCGCGCTCAAGCCGGCGACATGGGCACCGAGAGAGTGTCCAATAATTTTCAAGTTGGACGTGTGCAAACCAGCGCTAGTTCGCAGGAAATTTATGAAACTAGCTACGTGGCTAGCTACACGTGGTACGTTCTTTGCAACAGCGATGTAATCCTTGTGATCTGCTATTTGACTCCAATCGACCACAATGACGTTGCAGTCGCGGACTTTAAGGAAAGCTAAAAATAGCAACAACAAAAATAAAATATTGCCTGTCGTAATTTTAAAATATCGAAGATATGGCCATTGCTGCTCGTAAATTGTAGGCCACGATGTTTGTTGCAAATTACATATTTTTTACTATTTTTGGTTTCGTTATTTCTTTGCATTTAAAAACAAGCCTGGAATGTAAAATAAAGTTGCCACGTTTGAGGCCATGTCTTGAAGAAGATAGGCTTTGAATACGTTCGATCACGTGCACTTGACAAATGCAATTTTCTCGAAAACGAATTTTCAAGCGAACTAATTTTATTCTATATTTTCGACTTATCTTCCCACGTAGAATAATCTCCTACCAATTGTTTGCTTCTATATGATCGATAATTATACAATATATCATCAGATGTCTCGTGCTATGCTATTTCGAGACGAAGGAAATCAGAAATTTTATTTGAATTCCCTGACGTTCAAATATTCGGCCATTGGTTTATATAATGTGCATAATTTTACTTAAAGGATAAAACTCACAGAAAGTTTCGAATAGTTCAATATATCTTGTAATATATTATTTGTCAAGTTTAAAAATTCGATTTTCTCGAAAGATCAAACGTGCAACGTAAATTCGTTATTTTTATTTTCTAGTCACACGATTTCTACTGACTTTAATTATTTCACACGAATTTTAGCTCACGGTATATTTACTATATAAGATCGATGATACTTTACTTACCATCGCGTACGAGCGTACATGATTCGGATTGTCCGTTGCTATTCCAACCGTGAGTGACCACGATGGTTTGTCTGTTTGCGTTATAATGACTCTTTCGAACCGAGTTTATGTCATTTAATCTTAGGACGTCGCCATTTTTACTGTTTTTTCTAGAATAAATAGTATGTTTGAGCGAAGCTGTTAAACGTATTTCGAATGTATATTCATGTAACACGCTGGAAACAAAGTTTTAACCCACATTTTTGTACATTTCGGTCTTACTCTGATTTTAGCGAACAGAATCGCTTTCTCGTATATTAAGTTCAAACTGAACATGTTTTCTAATGTTGGAAAGATATAATAAAAATGATCGAAAGAATGTAACAGGGTTAACGTTAGACAAAATTCTATGGTAGTACTTGCGTGAAGAGAAGCTTGAAAATTAGCAAAAATTCTCTAGCTATGCGTCCCTATGGATCAAACAAGAGCAAATTTTATAACATTAAATCGCAGGTTCTTATTTTCTTAAAATTTAACCTTTTTTGAATAGGAACTCTGATTGCACGTTAGGAAGAAAAGATGTAATTCGTTACGGTGCTTTGCTGCGATTTAAACAATTAAAGGTAATAATTCCCGTAAGTAGATTTACGACAAAAATGTACAAAATGTATATAAGGATTTTCCATAGAGAAGAGATTGATATAAAATAATTCTAACTGCGTGTAAAGCGTGAAACTGATCGTATCCACATTGGCACCGAAAAGAATCAAGTCTGTTTCACTTAGTATGGTATTATCGAGTTTAACCAGAGACGGGTTTCCTTCTTTGGTCGGTAGAATCGTATAATTGGCTTCTCTCAACGTCGAGAGCAGCGTAGGATAAACTGAAAAAAAAAATTTCTTTCGTACTAAGTACGAATTATACGATTTTTCCCGATCGAAAAATATTCTGATACTAACATAGCACTAATGATGCATTTACCATGGCCGTCATCGTGATTCACTATACGCACCGCGGTATAGATCGACTTCTCAGCTTCCTTTCTTTACCGCTCCTTTTTATAGATTTGAAGGAAACAATGATTATTCGCTCAAGCACTGCACAATTGATAAGAAACTGATACTCACCTGATGAATGATGGCCGACTCGCACTGATGAATCTTTTACAAACAGAAAATTAAGTTAAATTGTTTCATCTTAACACGAAGCACGATGTTAAGTGCGAAGTTAAGTTAAGTTAATTGCAAAGATATTTAATTACTTGCTTTGGGTATAATTTCATTTATTTCTCGGAGATTCTTAATTTCTCGGAAGTAATAATAAAGAATAATTCAGTTTTTAATTCCCCAAAATCTGAATTCTACTAAATATTTATTTTGAATCTTTGATCTAACCACGCTTGCTTCAAATATTTATATCCACTTCGGGAGTTATTTAAGAAGTTCGTATATCGAAAATAGATAATTTAAATTTGTTCACTATGGACGTTAAGCTCCTTTTTAAACTGCTCAAAATTTAGATTTGAAGTTAAACAGTACGTAACTATTTCGAGTAATACAAAGAACAATAATGGTGCTGTATGTAAAATTAGTTGTCTGCCCTTTGTTTTTATCGAAGCTATCGCTTATTTTAGTCTTATTCTGCTTACCTGCTACAAGTTACTCGTTAAGAGAACTGTGTATTCAATGAAGTACATCGCCACGAATTAGTCATTTATATCTGTTACAAACTTTTTGGACCATCTTTGAACAGATGTGAATATTGTATGTAATTTATTATGATGGAAATTTTGGCCATACGTAAATTGTTCTTAATAGCTACTATCTTAATTGATTAGTTAATTAATTAATAGCTCTAAGGTTTTCAAAACAATCGGTAGATGCTAATTACGTAATAAACAGGTGTTTGCAATTTTTTAAACGAGGGATCGTAATCAAATGTTGCGCACCTTTTGTTATTGAGGTGAATTATCATCATCATGGATAACAACGGAATTCGTTTTTTTCCGAACACATGTCAGTATATTTTCGATAATTACACTCACGATCTGTCGTCAATTGTAGGAATTCGTGTGAAAATTGTAAGATCCATCCAAAATTCTAATTTACGATTTCTTTTCAATCTAATTGTCTTTACAGAAAATTACTAATTTAATTTAATTTACAGAAAATTAATAGTCGTTATTATCTCATCAACGACTTGTGATTTTGTGATCCTTGAAAATTTTCAGATGCAAAACTGTAATTCACGATTTCTTTCTCATTTCAGTTGTTTTTAGAGAAAATTACTACAACCCTTGATTAGATGATCAAACTATTCACAGAGTAACCATCGTTTTCTTCATAGATTGTTATCGAATCGAAATTATTGTAACATCGTTAATACGAATCGTACTATCATGCAAACTGTCATTAAAAATAATTTATTTCATGATAAAGTAACTATTTGCCCAACAAGCTTTATACACGAGTGTGTCTTAAGTTTCGAAAGACGAAGTAGGGGATTATTTGAAACATCGTAAACGAAACTGAACTGTCAAATGTGTTTCACCATATGTTTCGCACGTCATTTTGTTTTGGTTTGAAATATTGGTTGTAGATACTCGTTGATTAAATAACTTTAGAGATATAACTTTAGGTGTATAAATAAATAAATTAAAAAATTGCATACCTTCAAACGATCATCGGACGTTTGTCTTTTAGGCTCAAGAAATCACTGTTAACGCGTTTCCCTTAGTAAGAGATGTGGTTGTCTTCATGGTTAACCTGGAGAATTTATAATAACGATGCGAGATTTCCATCAGAACTGACCCGTGCTCCCATTCCGCTTAATTATTTTTTAAATGTTTGAAATTCCTGTTTTATGGCGCATCTTGATCATTTAATATTTCGATAACAATTGGGATTCCACATATATGCGTCATCCCTTAAGAGACTGAAAGTGTCTTTTGGGGGACAGGTTCCAGTTATTCTTCCATTGACACCAATGCCATGTTTTCCTTCGGAAAATCGTGCGTAATCTTGATCCATACTATGAGACAATGCTACGAACTAATTTAGGACAGTCGCAGCGTAGTAGTTTACAGCGCGTCTTTTGATTCGAAACCTGCACACGCAGGCTATGACTTATCATAAATTATCATAGACAAATCTCTTTTACATCGTTCCATCTCGAACTCTGTTTTGTTATTTGTTCTTTTATTGCATTACTCGTAACAATCTTTTCTTATCTTCGCTTTACTAGTAAGAATGACGATATCTTGGATGTAACAACTCTTACGAATTAACCATTCATGTACGTAGAATGCCAACAAAAATATTTACCGTCTCCAACGTAAATATAACACGTTGTTTCTTGTGGAACAAGTGGAAACTGTTCCACTTAAGTGTCATCTCGCGTTCTCAGGTATTGATTTTAACCGACGTAAAAAATTGAACGTTATCAGGGTTATTATGGATTGCATTCTTAAGAAAGTAAGATAGGTGGATAATTTTACCAAGACTGGAATTGACTTTTAAAACGTAAGGTTTTACCAGCGTAGATTATGCGGATTTGTAGAAAATATTGTTTGGAGAAAAAGAAACAGTGGAGAGATAAGTAAGGTATAAGAGTATTTTGTTTACTTCAAAGGGTCCTGTAAATCTAACATCAAAGGGTAACATTCATTCATCAGATCCGAGAGTATTATCTAATGGCAGTTGATGATTATAACGATACAACCTTTATGAAGGCATTTTTATAAAGAATATTATGTAATCCCATTTAATACATCTAACGTTTGGTATAAAGATACCAAGTACAGGATAAAATATTATCGTGCAAGACTATACTACAAAACAATTTACATTTTCAACATTTATTTGTCACTCAATTACACGTGAAATGTTTATCAATCTTTATAATGAAAAATTAATGATAATGTCTCAGGTACATTAAAATTATATTTCTATCAAGGTGAATGGTGGTGATTTTTTATTCTTTCTTAATTGCTGTCATATCTACTCGTTGATAAACTATTAATTATTATTTTATCGAGTTCAATCAGGGAAAATAAGTTCAAAAAATTGCCCCGGAGCGGTTTGTCCGGCCTGTCCCGTGTCCAACAGTAACAAACTAATACATCCAGATAGAAAGATCAAAGATTTATTAACTACGCGACTACACGACACATAGAACCGCTCCCTCTTTTCTTTCTCCTGCTCTAGTAAGCCTTCCTCGCGGATCAACGAACAGTGATATGAAATAGATGCACGAAGACGTTCGTTCGCGTTCTTCAAAGATGCAATACCACAATATCACCGTAACATCGCGACATCGAATGCTAAAAACACGATTTAGAAGATTTAGAAGATAGAAGATTTTGGAAAAAGTGAAGTTAACATTTCAAAGCGATCACTGGACTGCTTTACATGTGCCATTGCAATATTATAGTGCGCCTGTTAGGTAACAAATTACGGAATTCGCGATTAGCTGTACACCTGGAGATTGCACGTGTGGAGCTTGTGGACGCGCACCCTTGCGGACCACACGCTTCGCGCGGCATACTCTCCAGAAAAGTTCGAGCATGATTATTCGTAGCTCGTACGACGCTCGTTCCGTTGGACGGAGACGTGTTTTTCCGCTTTTCCGCTACTGGACGCGGACGAAGCTTGTATAACGAGTTATAATGAAATGATAGCGGAGTAGACGAAAGGGCAAAAGTTCGTCGTTGACACATGTGTTTGCAACATGTTTATCGATTGCAGTACACAATTACTGAACGAAATAGGAAACCGTGCACGGTTCAATCGATGCGGTAACGAAGTTGTTGGAGACATGTCTGCGTAATTGTAATGGAATTTTCATGGCTCCTAAGAGCGATGCGTAATATGCCGTCGCACAGAAACGAGAAACCAACCCCTCGAGGACTCGATAGCGCTTCGATAAATATCCTTCGTGCTCTGTGTCTATCGTTTCCCGAAACGATAGCACGCGATGAAGCTCTTACGGCAGTTTCAATGCCGTTATATATAACGCACGTTATATATAATATAATATTATATTATATATAACGCACGTTAATTAAATTTGTCTGTTTTCAGGACATGGCGGCGACTGGCTACTGGTAATTCAGAAACTTGACGCAGGCTAGTCTGAAAATTGTGATATAATCGAAAAACGAACTTGTTAACACGATGACTGTCACGGTGATTATATTCAAACGATCAAAATAAGATAAATCTCACGGATTAAGAAATTTCCTACAATGTGAATGATTTTGATTAAAGATCACAAAAAGGTTAATATATTTTATTAAATTTTCTTATCTTAAATATATGATAAACTATATTTTTTCAGTTATATGTACTTTCATTCATGTACTTTATAAAAACTTTATGTACTTTCTTTGTTAGCGAAGTATGAAGCAGAAAAAGTTTTTACGAATATTCTTCACATTCATAAATACTCATTGTCATTCCAATATATGTTTAATTTAAATATATGTATAATTCGATGCGCGATTACGTAAATTCCTTGTAGCAGTAATTTCACTCTATCTATAAAAAATGTGATTAATTAAAAATGATAATATTTAATGAATTAAACATAATTATAAAGGTTTCTTTATGTATTTGCTGAAGCATACATTTGTATTAGAAACAAAGTGACGTTTATTCTATCCGTAAGGCGTACTACGGGTGGCTATAGATCACGACGAGTATTGTACATTCTTTTATTAACAATGAAATGGTGTAACAAGAAGACAGTGTATAAGTTATCCTCTTTCCACAATGAAGAATTGGTTGACACGGAACATCATTATCGCATGCACAAAATGATTAAAAAGCCGAAGTGTGTTGTCGATTATAATCGATTGATGGAAACTGTGAATCAAATCGCGATACCAGTGCAAGATTTGCCATGCTGTCCTATGTGTAATATTATGTTTCGAAAAATAACACACGCAATACCATTATTAAAAGCTATTAGTATCATACAATTATATTATATTATATCATATTATTATATTCTGCGATGTTATTCGTTTCTAAATTGTAATTAAAAGTGAGTGTGTTAAGAAATTATTAATAATCCGTTTTGAGGGAATTTTTTTTCTTCGAAAAACACCGTCACAGCAGCTCGATTTGCAGCGAAGCGTAAACGCGACCGCTGACGATCTTTCTCGCGTGCACCGTTTTGGCGCGGAGGCTCGTTCAGCGAAAGTGCCGCTGAAGAAGCCGCGCGTAGCGAAAGGGTTAAGATGACGCTTTTGCTCGTCATCGCTATGCGTATGCTCATGCTTGCGTCGAAATCAACTCAAGGAATTCAGGATATGGTTGCACTAAATCGAAATAAAAGTTCTCTTATACGAATTTTAATGAACGATAAAATTAACAGCTATTTATTTTTTAATTCCCTTCATAACTTAGACAACTATCTTACAAATATTAAAATACACCTGTGCAAAATACATCCAAATATTAAATATTCAGAAGAATAATGTTATCCATCAAGAGCATAAGGATACTCATTGTTAGTTTTGAAGTAGTAGGTTCCTTTAGCACTGTAAAAAGATTAACATATATTAGCACCAGCTAAATTAAATTTTATTATTAAATTAAATTTTAAGAAATAATTAAACAGATATATTTAGCAATTAGCTCTCAAGTATGTATGCAAATTCGTACTTTTATGAACTCAACTAAAAGTGCAAGACTAAGAATTTTCACTTCCTAAATATTATAACATGTACTGTCCATTATTTATTTGTATTCTACGCGTTCTTTGAATTTCCCGGAAATGCATAAAACTCCATAATCTATCATTAACAGTAGTAAAATAAAACTTACTTAGGATCGAGCGTAGCGCCACCCACGTATGCTGTTGCACCATCTGCACGTGTGCCGAGAAAGCCTTTCGGATTCGTAATTGATTCAGCGAAGATTTTGTAGCTACGCAAGTGTGCGCAAACTCCTGTGTTTCATAACATTCGTTTTTAACATCGTACAAACAAACACACACAGACTGAGGCACAGAAATAATATTTTTTAAGTTGAAATGTGTCAATAATAGAATATTCTGTAGTATGTTCCCTACCAAAGAAGTCAATGCCGCATCCTGGTTGATGTCTTCCATCATTCGCATAGAAGTCTGAGGTACCAACAGACAGATAGTAACCGAACTGTCCAGAGCATGTGTGGATAATTTGAACATTTTCTGCGTCTGATTTATCAAGTCTTTCACCAGGTTTTTTGAGTTGAAACATTACGTTGGCAGGGTCGAGAGCTATAATGGCAAATACTTAGAGATTTAGTATAATTTACTGTATAATTTAGTATAATTTAATGATATCTCTTTAATGATATATCTAGAATTTGAAAATACTCTTTTAAGATAATCTATGGATTGGATTGAATCTAAACTGGATTTCCTTGGGGAACTTTCAATCGACACTTTAATAATATATCGTTACTCACCGATAACTTCCGCCACTCGGCTCGATTTTCCTACCTCTCGTGCGCTCAAGCCCGCGATTTGAGCACCGAAAGAATGCCCAACAATTTTCAAATTGGACGTTTGCAAACCAGCCTCGGTTCGCATAAAATTTATGAAACTAGCTGCACGATGAGCAACGTACGGTACGATGTCTGCGACGACAGAATAAATTAGTTTGTCTGCTATCTCACTCCAATCGAGAATAATAACGTTACAGTCTCGGACCTTGAGGAAACCTGAGAACAAAAAATATAATTGACGTATCGTACTTCGTAATTAATATTAAATATATGGCCATTGCCGCTCAAAAGTCGTAGCACACTTGTTCACACTGATTAAATCTGAATACTTCTTACTGCGTTTATGTTTCAAGTATTTTATAATGTGAACTACCACGCAAAGTCCAATTCTTGTTGTTTATCAATAGATATTTATGGCCGAGAGTGCACATATTGTATAAATGGGTATTAAAGTTAGATTCAACCGAAATCCAGGAAGATTCTAAGGCTCGAATTAAGATAAAAATCAGGAGTAACGGAGTCGCGTTGAAGCCTTTGTTTTCGACAAACTGGAATTTAGAAATTAGATAAATATACGTGAATTTTCCTAGTTCTTAATCACACAAGAATAAAAAATTGGAAAAACCAGTCTAAAATGTGGAATAAAATTATCTCGTTCAGTGTGTAGTTTTGAACGAGACACGGTTTGAACTTTCGAAACTCATGTTTTTTTGAAAAACGAACCGTGTAGTTGTAAAACGTCATTTTCTTGTTCTTTATCTTCGTTTTAGTTCGAGTCATAGAATCCCCCGTAACTTCAATTATATCACGAATTTGCTCTTACAGTGCATCTATGTATTTACCATCGCGTATGGTCGTACAAACTGGACCTTCACCGCTGTGAGTCCAACCATGAGTGACTATAATGGTTTGCTTAGTTGCGTTCCAATGACTGTTCCGGATCGACTCTACGTCATTTAGTTTTAGGATCTCGCCATCTGTGGGATTGTCTCTAGAAAATCATATTTGGTTGTAACCGTTGAATGTACCTTGAATCTGCCTGTTCAACATTCATCAAACACAAGACAACCTACATAGTTGTTTCTTCGCGATTCGCGAATTTCTATGTTTCAGTTTTATTCTCATTTCAGCATGCAATAGCGATGTGTAATTCTTTAAAAAGAAGTTAATTACTCCTTATGTTCATCTTTCAAATATTATCGTCATAATTAGATTGCCAATTTTTATGCGTTTCTCGATAATTCAAATGTGCAAAATGTACATTTTTTCTGTAGCGGCAATCGACAACAAATACCGCTACACGACAATAACTAAGCAACGGACACAGTAGCGAAGTGTTAGCGCTCTAGGTTTCGAACGTTCGGGACCCAGGTTCGATTCCCGGCCTCCGTGACTCAATTTTTCTTCCACGCATTAAAGTAGAAGAATAATTATTAATATTAACAGTACCCTAATAGCGACATCTACAACCGACAAATGCTACTATCACGGATAACATAACGCACCTCTACATTGGTGACCTCGACGTGATCGACAGCGAAACAGAGGTGTGACCGTGATAGCACTACCGAGCCTTCCCATTATCGCGAATCTAAGTCTGTGGCAAGCTGGACTTCTACCGCTACGACGAACACGGAACGTCCCTTCCTTCAGCAAACCTTAACCCCATTGACCCCTTACCGCTGACTCGCGCATGCGGGTGACTGGGTACGAAACGATGACCAAGCCAGGAGTGATGTTAGCTATTGCAAAAATTGTGGGCATCACCGCCAGCGCGTAATTACTAAAAAAAAGGAGCAGAGTCCCACTACGACCGTACGCACACCGTACCGATAGGATCTACCGCCACATCGAAGAAGACATCGCGCAACATCGGCACGGACTCTTGACTTGATTGAATAACAATCAGCCTGACGCCTTTACCACACTAAACGTTATAACGTTATCTCTGGTAAGGGGGTATTGTAGCGGCACTCGACAACGAATACCGCTACACGACACTAACTAAGCAATGGACACGGTAGCGAAGTGGTTTCGAACGTTCGAGATCCGGGTTCGATTCCCGGTGTCCGTGACATATCCTATTTTTCTTCCATGCATCAAAATAAAAGAATAATTAACAGTACCCCAGCAGCGACATCTACAGCCGGCAACTACTACTATCACGGACAATATAACGCATCTTTACATTTCCATAAAGAAGGAAATTAATATAAAATAATACCAACCGTGTGTATAGCGTGAAGCTAACCGCATCCAAGTAGGTGTCTAAAGTGAGGTTTGCAGGCAGTGGGTTGTATTTGATTTCAAGATCAGTTATGTATCCATTTCCATTCGTTTTAACTGTTGGACTGATATAGGTCAACATCGAAAGAAGCGTAGGATAAACTGAGAAAATTTCTTTCGTTACTAAGTTACTCGATTTTTCCGTGTTTCAATCTAGAAAAATTCTGATACGAACCTGTTGATATATTA
Source organism: Bombus affinis (assembly GCF_024516045.1). Taxonomy (NCBI): domain Eukaryota; kingdom Metazoa; phylum Arthropoda; class Insecta; order Hymenoptera; family Apidae; genus Bombus; species Bombus affinis. Next base: position 15,593,200 of record NC_066345.1, read on the forward strand.
TTTACCATGGCTGTCATCGCTATTTACTACACACACACCGTAATATCGTTTTACTTCTTCTTCTTCGTGTTTCGCCGCTTTTTTATAGGTAATGAGAGATAATTTTTCACTCAAGTAATGCACGGTTGGTGATTGACTGATAGCCAATTGATGATGGATGAAAACCGACTCAACTGATAATGCACAAAGAGCGATATAACTGATGATGATTGACGATCAACTCAACTAATGATGGATGAAGACCAAAATTATTCCATAAGTAAGTTAGTAGTTAGAGAAATAAAGTGAATTTTTTCACTTTAACGAATGTATGATCTTAAGTGGTCAACGGGATAACTCTTTACTAAGCGTAAAATACTTTTAAACACGAAATACAGTTGCTGGGGCGCTCGGTATAAGCTCGATGTGTAACTTTCCAAGGCGATCGCACGAATAAGAGACTGATGAAAATTGTCCTCTCTCCTCAACTGCGTTCGTTTGTTAAATACTCGTTAGAAGCATCAATGCCCCCAGGTCACCATTAACAACACAATAATCCCAAGCAAGGACTCCGTAAGATACCTGGGCATGACCCTGGACAGAAGGCTAACTTGGAAAAAACATATCTCAGAAAAAACAAAGCAATTAAAGGAAAAACTAAGAAAATTCTATTGGCTCACGGGCCGACGCTCCAAACTAAACATACAGAACAAAATAACCCTCTACGAAAACGCTAAGATCCCTATTAAATGCACCCTGGTATGTTACCAACGAAACAATCCACCGTGACCTCAAGATACCTACAGTCAAATATGAAATACACAAGTCCCGAAGCAGATATAACACAAGAGTCAACAACCACCACAACCCACTAGTCACCCAACTACTGGACACGACGGACCAGATCCGCAGACTAAAAAGAAAATACCCTCTAGATTAAATCCTTAGTTTCTACTAGAACCAACAATATAAAACTATTATAATCCATGTCATTGTATCACGCCAAATTAAGTTACTGAAAATTCTCAACGAGAATTGATTGTAAATATTCTAATAAATAAAAAAAAAAAAAAAAAAGAAGCATCAAGAAGGTTCTAATCGCCGTTACTAAGCAATTTTTGCCTGGAATTTGATTATTAATACAATGTATGCCCCATTATATTGGCACCTCCGATATAAAATTACACGTGGCTACGTTCTTGAGGCCGTATGTCGTCACAACTATTTTTTAGGTAGAATCGTACAACTATTCTACACTTCCATAAAGCAAGACGTCTATCCCATGACCGTGGCTACGCTCAGCGACCAGTCGTGTCACCTTGAGGCCAATCTCACTATCATAAATCTTGAACAATTACAATCAGATTGAATGACAGCAAAAGCTTAATTACGGCTATGATAGAATCTAGGCTAAAGTATTAGAGGAATTTTCCAAAATTTCAAAGGAAAGGCTTCGGTTTCCTTTCTTCTCCGACATATATATAATTATAATAATAATCTAATAATTTCGAAATAATTTTTAGTAATACAGAAAACAATAACAGTGATGTTTCTAAAACTAGCTATTTCTTTTATTGAAGCTATCACTTATCGTAGTTTTACTTCTGATTACTTGTTTCTAACTTGTGCAACGAACAACTGAATGGAGTATTATATATCGGTCCTTTATATATAATATCGATGTTTTAAAAATTATGTAACTATAAAATTTCTGCTCCGCTATTACATAAATATACACAGAAAGATTTTTACATAAAATTTTTCATTTTCGAATAATATTTCCGAATTTATTGCCTTCCTTTATCAAAAATGCAAACAAATTCGCGAAGCTTTTACGCGAAATCAGAAGAGAAAACAAATTTGATTCGATTACAAGGGAAAAAAGAAATTCTCTTACCTTACGTGTGTTAAATGGTTAAATGTGACGTTTTCTCGGGACAATGATAAGGTGAAGGTATTATAATACTTTTTCTTTTCGATTATCTTTGTTAATTCGACGAGAGCGGAAACGTATGATGTTTTGTAACAAGTGAGGTGATAAGGTGTCAATTAATTTTCACAAACACCGGAGTATACCTAACTACGTAGTTTATTAGAATATACTCAATGCGTACACTAGTCGTACGATACACTTGCTGTCTCGTTTCGCGGTCGCTAATAGATCGGCGCAAAGAAGTATCGGTTAATTGTTGCTGCTCGTGTCTCTCGGTAACTGAGAATGCGTCGCTACCCTGTCCGCTATATTTATATCCGCCGGAGTTGACGACAGGTGTTAGGATTTGAATTTCGAAGATGTTCTCGAAACGTCCCAACGGGCGCCGAGCTGGCGACCTTGTTTACAATTGGCTTTTTAGGTAGCTGACTCAAGGGCCTATGGTCACGGCAAAAACGACGGATTTGGCCTAATGATCGGAACCGCCTAAGGTCGATAGATCTATAATTAGCTCGTGTTTGAGTGAACACGGTTTCTTGTGTAGCGGATTTACTGGGAAAAAACCATAATGACTTTTGTCGACAAGTACCGCTACAGTACCCCCCTGCCAGTGTTAACGTTACTTCTTTTATGTTGGCTTACTTATGATAGCGGGGGTGCCCTTGCTAACCGCTTAATTCAAACCCGCTTGAAAACGGTCGGGAAAACGATCTCTCCTGCCCGAACGCGTGGTGTAATGGGCTCTTGCGTCTCCGTCGCTTTGTTGCGCTTGTTCGCTGCTTTGCGGTCGGAAGATTTTCCTAGGTACAAACACGTCGTGGGCTTGTGCACTCCTTTCTAGGTGCTCAATATCTTCCGACACGATGAAGGCGGGTTTTAGACGGTTTACGGAGACTTTCACGCTTTTATCCTTCACCCGTATGGTGAAGGTTTTTTCCCCACGCTGTATCACCTGATAAGGACCATCGTACGGCGGTTGCAGAGGGCCTCCGATTGCATCGTGACGAACGAACACGTACGGCGACGTTTCTAAGTCGCGGAACATGAATCTTTTCTTTTCGCCGTGTTGTGAAGTCGGCAGAGGTCTGATCTCGCTCGTTCGCTCTCGTAGACGGTTTGCGAATTCCGCGTTGGCCGGTTGTTTTGCTGGTACGAAAAATTCCGCTGGCAATCGTATGCCCGTACCATAGATCATTTCGGCTGCCGTTGCGCTCAGGTCTTCCTTGATAGCGGTTCTAATGCCTAGAAGAACTATGGGAAGGCTTTCGATCCAGTTGCTCGAATTGTGGCATTTGATTGCGGCTTTAAGCTGCCGGTGGAAGCGCTCTACCATCCCATTGGAGGCGGGGTGGTAGGCTGTGATACGCAAATGCTTAATGCCGAGCATCCGGCATAGTTCTTTGAAAAGATTGGACTCGCTTACTGTATGCGCCGCAATATGGATCGACTTCTTAGCTTCTTTCCTTCTTTGGCCACTTCCTTTTTATACGCTTCAGCGACGCAGTAATTTTCCCTTCGTGTATGGACCAATTGATAAATAATCGATACTCGATTGTTGGTTTATTACCGGGTGGGGGATCATACCCACGAATCAGCTAGAGAGAATTAGAGACGTAGCGTTTAATTTTAACGGAATTTTTTATGACCTTAAATACGAAGTGACTTAATATTTGCTTTGGATATACTTGACACATGATTTGATTTTAAATTTGATTTGATTTAAATAACGCGTAATAATTTGAAATATTGGACGACACGATAACCACGATGATTGTAAAATTGATCGTTTCTTTTTAATTGAAGCTATCAGTTATTTCAATTTGTCATCTGTTTACTCATTACAAAGTCACGAGGGAAACTACTGAATAAATTATTTCACTTGGTCTAACTCTCTTATATCTATCTTCGAGCTTTTGCAATTGCTGTATGAGCATCACGAACATTTATATTATCGTGAGCCCACATGCGGATGTTCTGTAACGTTAGTATTCGTGAAACGAATTATGTTTTTTTTTTGTTTATTATTACAGTTGTTGTGTATTACATATTTGTATTCTCCGAACGAATTATGTTTTTTTTTGTTTATTATTACAGTTGTTGTGTATTACATATTTGTATTCTCCATTATAAACGATGAATTCGGTTGTGAGGTGGTTCAGGCAAAAATACCGATACGCAACGGTACGATATAGCCATGCAATATTACATTCTTTTTTTTTTAAGTTTACATTTGTAACTTAAATTTAAGTTGCTATAAAGCGGTGCTTATGTACGATATTGTTTTTTTTTCTTTCCATCTCTGTCCTGAAAACCTGGTCGCAAAAACAGGGCAGTTCGTTAGTCTATTTGTGAAGGGATGGGAGAGAGTGGACTGGGGTGGGTGCATCGTGGACAAAAAATTTATTACGTTGCTACACTTTCGTTCAAAGAATCCGTTTTGACAGTAGCTTAAGATCGTTCTAACGACGTATCAAATGCTGTTACTGCACGCGTTAATTTTGAGTATGATTTAGTCGCTGCTGAAGCTAAGTATCATGACAATTGTTACAAATCTTTCCTGAGACCTAATACTGGCGGTAGAGTGAGCCGTCCTCAAGATGAGACAGCAAACTCTGCGATGGAGGAGATTTATAAGTTTATAGAAAGTAGTGATGTGTGGCAGCACTCGACAAACCAAATATCACCACTCGATACTAACTACTGTCGGACGACGGTAGATGCAGTGGTCAGCGCCTTAGGTTACGAACGTTCAGAACCCGGGTTTCGAATCCCGGAGTCCGATTTTTCTTCCACGCACCAAAAACAGTGTACATTGGATGGAACTAAAGAATGTTAGTAAAAATGTAGCTTTAGATAACAGAACTATAAAAATACTGATGAAAGTAAAGTATGTAGAATTATTATTACAGAAAAGCCAGGAAAATTAACATTTATTTGTTTCGTCCACAATTACTGTATTTTGACCGGACTATCTCTAGCTCTGCAAATAACCAGGATCAATTTCACCACAAAGCTCATCTTCTGCCCAAATGGTTCTGTGGCGTTCTGTGGGTTCACATCCATACCAGCAGTAGCATTGTCACCCACAACTGTATCTCCGCCTCAGTTCCAAAAAAGTCATCGGGATTAAGGAAGTACGACGCGAAGTACTTTACGTTCGGTAAATTTTTCGTGAAAAATCGCATAGCCAAGATGTACAGTAGCGGACAAAGGTTTAAGACGATGATTTGTAAACCGGATAACAAACATCTTATACGCGTATTGTTCTTCTATTCGGTTTGTCTCTTTGGAATAATATAGCTGTATGTTTGATCTCAGAACGTCAGTTGTTAAATACAAACAACGTAGAAGTTACAACAGTTACTTACCGCTTAGCACTCGTAAACAGTGGACATTAGTTTAAGACGATCTGTATAAAACGCGAGTATGAGTACAATTTTTGAACATTTTGATTCTGGAACGTCAAAATCATTGTTTAGTGTACGTTTTATTGCTTAAAATTCATTTAGGTAGGAACAGATTACGGGTAAATCAAAGAATTTACTTGACAACGGAAGGGAACAAATCGTAAGGCTGCGAAAGCAAAGTAAAACCCTCACCGAAGTAGCAAATATAGTGGACAGGTCAGAAACGGCTTGGTATAAATTTTTAGAGGCAGGCATGTATCGCGATCAACGGAAAAACGCAAGACCACGGAAAACAACGCCGAAAATGGATCGCCGGATTCATCGATTGAGCGAAAGGGATCGTTTTCGTAGTGCAAATAATATTGCTGCGGAGATAAACTACAAAAACGATACGCAAATTAGTGCTAGAGCTGTTAGGAGAAGATTAGAAGACTTTAACTTAAATGGGCGAAAACCCCGAAAGAAACCACTGCTGAATTCTAGGAATCGAAAAAGACGACTTGCATTTGCTAAAGCTCATAAGCATTAGACAAGTGAAAGAGATTGTTTTCGGACGAATCGAAATTCAATCGCGTCTCTTCTGACGGGATACGGTATGTTCGACACCGAAACGTTGTGGTGTGGGTATGTTTCCCTCGAGGCGGTCCTGTCCAATATGTCATATCAACGGAATTATGGGCCGTTTTCAATACATGGACATACTCAATAACACGATGTTGCCCTTGGCACGCAACGATATAAGTGATGATTTTATTTTCCAAAATGATAATGATTCGAAGCATACGGCTCGAATTGTAAAACAATTTTTTTGAAGAAGAAAATATTACCGTGCTGTCGTGGCCGTCGCAAACATTAAGCATTAAATCAATCGAGAATTTGCGTAGCATCATAAAAAAGAGTAATACAAGGTTATAAAGCAAAACATTTAAATGAATTTTAGGATTGAAACAGTTTGGGATAATATTACAGTAGATTAATGTAAAAAATTAATAGATTCTATGCCAAGTGACAAGAAATAACGGATATTGGACGAAATATTGAATTTAAACAAAAATTGTGTATATACCAAAAATTAATATTTTTTATGTAATCTTAAACTTTTTACCGACAAAATATTATACAGATTTCGTTCATTTTTTTATAACTTAACTACTGAGCAAAATATCAAAATGAAATTTTTTTTGTAAGTGTACAAACAAATGTCTAATCAGTTAATATCAAAAGTAGAACACTGTATTTATATATATATATATATATATATATATATATATATATATATATATATATATATATATATATTTTATGGAAAGTAAATAAGAACAATAAAATTAATTGTTATTCATTTTTTAATTCCCTCCATAACTTAGACAACTATCTTACAAATATTGAAATACATCTGTGCAAAATACATCCAAATATTGAATATTCAGAAGAATAATGTTATCTAACAGGAGCATAAGGAGGCTGACTGTTAGTTTTGAAATAGTAGGTTCCTTTAGCACTGTAAAAAGATTAACATATATTAGTACCAGCTAACTAAATTAAATTTAAAAAAATAATTAAACAGATATATTTAGCAATTAGCTCTCAAGTAGCTATGCAAATTCATACTTTTATGAACTCAGCTAAAAGTGCGAGACAAAGAATTTTCACCTTCTAAATATTATAACATGTACTGTTCATGATTTATTTTCATTCTACGCATTCTTTAAATTTCCCGGAAATGCGTAGAACTCCATAATCTATTCGTAACAGTAGTAAAATAAAACTTACTTAGGATCGGGGGTAGCACCGCCCATGTATGCTGTTGCACCATCTGCACGTGTGCCGAGAAAGCCTTTCGGATTCCTAACTGATTCAGCGAAGAATCTGTAGCTACGCGAATGTGAGCAAAATCCTGTGTTTCATAAAATTCGTTTTTAACACCGTACAAACAAACACACACAGACTGAGGCATAGAAATAATATTTTTTAAGTTGAAGTATGTCAATAATAGAATATTCTGTAGTATGTTCCGTACCCGATAAGTCAATGCCGCATCCTGGTTGATGTCTTCCATCATTCGCATAGAAGTCTGAAGTACCAGCAGGCAGATAATAACCTAACTGTCCAGAGCATGTGTGAATAATTTGAACATTTTCTGCGTCCGATTTATCAACTCTTCTACCAGGTTTTTTGTCATGAAACATTGGCATGGCAGGGTCGAGTCCTGTAAATGGCAAATATTTAAAGGTCTAGTATACTCCGTTGTATCATAATGTCGTTTTGTCAGACATGGAATCAACTTACATTAAAATATATATAGTTTTTAAAAACGTATCCCTTCGAGATAAGATAATGTAAGAATATCTCCGCAATTTTACAATTTATCGTTCAAATATGTAAATCTCGCTTATTCTTCTGCTTATCTTTCATTTGTTAATCACGAATCAATCTACTCTACCGTTCTTAATCTGTTATTAAAATTGGCGCTACTGGATTTTCTTGGAGAACTTTCAATCGACATTTTAATAATATATCGTTACTCACCGACAACTTCCGCCACTCGGCTCGATTTTCCTACCTCCCACGCGCTCAAGCCCGCGATTTGAGCACCGAGAGAGTGTCCAATAATTTTCAAATTGGACGTTTGCAAACCAGCCTTAGTATGCAAAAAGTTTATGAAATCAGCTAAATACCTAGCAACGTGCGGTACCATTTTTACGACGTCGACATAATTTACGTAGTTCGATATCTCACTCCAATCGAGAATAATAACGTTGCAGTCTCGGACATCAAAGAAAGCTAAGAACAGAAAATTTTTCTTTGTAATTAATATTAAATTATCGAATATATGGTCACTACCGCTCAAAAGCCGTTGGCACGCTTGTTCACACTGATTAAAAACTGAATACTTCTTACTGCGTTTATGTTTCAAGTATTTTATAATGTGAACTACCACGCAAAGTCCAATTCTTGTTGTTTATCAATAGATATTTATGGCCGACAGTGCACATATTGTATAAATGGGTATTAAAGTTAGATTCAACCGAAATCCAGGAAGATTCTAAGGCTCGAATTAAGATAAAAATCAGGAATAACGAAGTTGCGTCGAAGCCTTTGTTTTCGACAAACTGGGATTTAGAAATTAGATAAATATAGGTGAATTTGCCTAAAAAAATTGGAAAAACCAGTCTAAAATGTGGAATAAAATTATCTCGTTCAGTATGTAATTTTGAACAAGACACTGTTTGACGTTGTTATAGCGATACCTTATCTATTCAACAATGTTGTAGGTTAAACCTAAAAGGAGTTGTTGAAAATAACAACGTGAGTTCTCGCTCGCCATCTATATGCTGACGGCTAGTTACAAAAGAAGTAACTAGAAGTTGTTCCTAGACACGGTCGATAGACCTGATCGATAGTTTTAGGACCCCTTCTTGCCTTTTTTTTCTTTCATTCTTTTGCGACCCTTCTAAGTGTGTGCAATAAAGGTTTTTCTGCTTCGAGAAGTGTGGAGTTATTATCCATATAACATAATAATAACTAACGCGATCCTACCTCTAAAACATAAAATAACAACAGGAGTAATACTGGTATTTTCGACGTGAAAAAATATTAAACAGAATCATAGCAATAGAAACTTCACGATACAAAAGGAACACAACTCAGTGTATCCAATGCCAAAAATATGGACTCGCCATGAACTACTGTAACAGAATTAACCTTTTTATTTTATAATATTTTTCCTCTGCTATTTGTATATTTTTCTTTTTATTATTTTATTTGTACTTTACAATTTGTCCGGTTGGACATTCGATAAATATTTGTGTATGAGGATGTTAGAAAGGTTATTGAAGTTGTAGCACTCGACAACAAATACCGCAACACGACTCTAACTAAGCAACGGACACAGTAACGAAATGATTAGCGCTCTAGGTTTCGAACGTTTGGGACCCGAGTTCGATTCCTAGCGCCCATGATGATCCTAATTTTCTACCACGCTCAAAATAGAACAATGATTTAATCAAAATAGAATGATTAGCAGTCCGCCAGCAGCGGCATCTACAGGCGGCAACTACTGCTATCACCGACGACAACACAACGCACACACCTCTACAAGGTCATTGAAATCCTATCTTATTTTTGAATCAGGTTTTCAGGATAGAAGAGGAAAAAAAAATATCATGCATAAGCACCGCTCTACCAACGGCTTAAATTTAAGTTACAAATGTAATCTTATAAAAAAAAAAAAAAAAAAAATGTAATATTGCATGGCTTATGTCGTACCGTCGCGTATCAGTATTTTTATCTGAACCACCCCACAACCAGAATTCACCGTGTATTATGGAAAATACAAATATGTAATACACAAAATCTGGTAATAATAAAAAAAAAGTCATTGAGATTTGTGGCATGTGAGTGGTCGTCTCCATTCAGGCGCAATTGCAAAGTGACGATGTATTAGGTTGTGCTAAAATTTTCTTTCGTTTTAATATGGAATTAATACACACAACATTTTTTCTTTTATATTATTTTATTGAATCATGTATGATCGTAATAGTAGAAATGTAACGAAATGGATCATATATAATCCAATAAAATAATATAAAAGAAAAAGTATTACGTGTCTATTACTTCCTGATAGAACGAGAGAAACTTTTCTAACGATCTAATATATATGTATGCTTATAGACGTTTGCCATGGCCACGAGCCACATATGTATTAATCGCTTTTACTGTGACACGTGGAAGTGACATTTCGAGTGATGTGATCATAAATGTCTGGTGCTAGTTCTTTGCTGTATCATTCAACATAGTTACGTATCACCATATACTTCGGAATTTTGAAGTCTTTTTAAAATTCAAGATCGCGCAATTTCATATTTCCGTATTCTTGGCAATTTTCGAAATTCAAGTTTTTTTTGAAAAGCGAAACTGTGTAATTGTAAAACGTAATTTCGTTGTTATTTGTCTTCGTCTTAGTTCGAGTCATAGAATCTCACCTAACTTCAATTATATCACGAATTTGCGCTCATAGCGTATCTACGTATTTACCATCGCGTATGATTTCACAAGCTGCACCGTTTTGTATCCAACCGTGAGTGATTATGATGGTCTGTTTGCTTGCATTCCAATAACTGCTCCGAATGGACTCTACGTCATTTGGTTTTATGATGTCGCCTTTTATGGGATTGTCTCTAAATGAAAAACCACATTTGACTGAAACTGTTCAATGTACATTGAACCTATCTGCAGAATATTCATCGAACACAATACGAGCTATATAATTGTTTATTTGCTACGAAATATGTTTTAGCCGTGCCGATCCGCGAATTTCTATGTTTCTGTGATAATTTCTATGATAATTCAAACGTGCAAAATGTACATAAAGATTTTCCATAAAGAAGGAAATTAATATAAAATAAAACCAACCTTGTGTATAGCGTGAAATTGGTTGTGTTCAAGTAGGTGTCTAAAGTGAGATATTTAGGCATTGGAGCAACATTGATATGAAAGTAAGTTGAGTATTGATCTCCCTCCGTTCTAAATATTGGATCGGCATAGATCAATATCGAAAGGAGTATAGGATGAACTGAAAAAATTTCTTTCGTTACTAAATTACACGATTTTTCTCGATCTAGAAAAATTCTGATACGAACATTTTGTTGCTGATACATTTAACGTGACTATCATCGTGATTCACTACACACACCGTGATATTGTTCTACTTTTTCACCTCCGTGTTTCGCCGTTTTTTTATAGGTTTATGGAAAACAATGATTTTCCACTCGAGTACTGCACGGTTGGTAAGTGACTGATAGTCAATTGATGATGAATGAAGAATGACACACTGACGAATCTAATTTTTGAACTGCAACCAATGTACGATCTTAAGTGAAAAGTTAAGATAAGTTAATTGTAAAGAATTGTTTATTTGCTTTAAATATATTTTAATTTATTTCTCAAAGGTACATATATTTGAAGCCAAACAGTACGTAATAATTTCTAGTAATACGAAAAACAATAACAACAGTGATGTTTCTAAAACTAACCATTTCTTTTATCGAAGACTTATCGTACACTTACCGTGCTTTTTCGTTTAATTACCCGTTTGTAACACGTACAGCAAACTGTTGAATGGAGTATTTCGTTACATCTCGATCTTTTATATAGGACGTCGAAGTTTGAAAATTACGTAACTAAATTAATACTCCGCTAATGCATAAATATGTGTAAGAATGTTGTGGTGTTTTCAGCACGTGTAACTTTTTTTCCAGATTTTGCATTTACGAAATTAAAAGTAGGAAATAGAGTATAATTGTAAAGAAACATGTAATATTATCCACAGAGTATATCGTCTGAGTATTTATCTAGCATAATTTTGGAAGATTATTTCAAGTAATATATTGTAATTACCGCCAAGCAGTCCGGTAGGGGAACCGGACTGCCTTGCGCGGCGACGATGCATTCTGTGCTTGAGAGGGGCCTAGTGTGTCGCTCGCGCCGGTTCCCGGGCCTCTTTCGATCGCAGCCGGGATTTGTCGCCATTAAATATCTCTAAATATTGTATCTGTTCAAGTTAGTAAAATAAATTCCATTGCATTTAACCTGTTTGCTCCGAGTATCAATCGTCTCGAACAGGTGAAAAATGGATACATTCTAAGAGTAACAGACGACGAAGTGAAATCTCTAGCTCTGGAAATAGCCGAAACGAACGTCACAACAACGTACATCTTCTGTCCATGCAGTCCCAAGAAAGTCCTTGGCATTAAACTTCCGTTTCTCATAATGATTATCAAAAACATGAAGAAGTATTTCACGTTCGAAATAACAGTAAATGTCTCACGAGGAAAGTTCTTTACTGATTATATTTTTTTCAATAGCAGTAATAGCATTTCGTAAAACTACAAATGAATGTAGAAAAAAAGTATATTTCGTTTTTGATTCGACAGATACTCGACGACAAGGATATGCACAGAAGGTTTCGCACGAGCAATTTTCAAAGCACCACGCGAGTTCGACCATTCTGCACGTCGATGCCGATCGGCCTATCCGGTGGTTGGAATCAAATTCAATTTAATCTCGCGGACTTCACGCGGAAAGCGTACGGGACAAATTAGGTCGTAATTACACGCATACAGATCCAAGCAAACTGCAGGATTCGACGTATCTATTGTGCGGGCAGGTAGGAAATTGATCTATTTTTTGCAATATTGATACGAAACGCATGAAATTAACAGCTATCTTTTTTAACACTAGGTTTACGGGCGTTTCATATATACCTATCTCTACGGGACCCGTCAAATAGACGGGTAAACGAAAATACGCATTTTTCATTAAAAAATCGATTTATTCAAATTAAGTCTGAAAGGAACAATATTAGGCTTCACGTTTAAATAAATTATTAATAAATAAAAAGCCTTTTTTTTTTAATTATCATTACAAAAATAACAATAACATTAACACTAGGTTTACAGGACCCGCCAATTTGACGGATTTTGAACTTCGAAATGAAATATCTAAAAAACCATAGCATTAATTTTAACCATTTTGCATCGTAAATTAATCATTTTATCTAAAGAATTTATGCACAAAATTATTTTTCCTAGGCTTTCTAATTTTTGAAAACTGTTTGTAGTATATCTATCTCTACGAGACCCATCAAATTGACGGCTTAGCTGATTTCATAAACAATCCGTTTTTCAAAGATAATGTGCAAAAGTTTCAGTTATCGTAGACATTTCCCATTATTGTCTCCACTTATTGTAAGTATTTACAATAGGATAATTGAATCTGGGCACAATATTTTCTTATTTTGAACAATCCCCCTTTTCTAGCAATCGTGAATAAATTCGAGAGATATAACAAGATATTGGACAAAATGTCAAGATCAATGAAGATTGTTTTGAGGATACCTCCGAAAAAGATCATTATGAATTAGGCAAAGGCGAAGGTGATAGTGAAAGCTTTGAATACATTGAAAGTGGAGAGATAGGAAGGATCTTTGGATAGTGAAGAGGAACACCTCTTGAAAGTGTGTCGTAACAAAAAAAGGATGCGTATTCTTTTTAGTTTTGACTCCGAGGATGAAAGGACGAGCATTCCAAGCATATCCCAAAATGTAATAGGTGTTAATTGAAATTGCAATCGACGGGACATTGTGCATAAAACTAAATGCAGGCGAATCTAATGATAGGACGCCCGTTCGTATGATATTCAAGGATATCGCAGGGCCTACTGGTTATGCTAAGAGAAATATGTCGGGTTATGTAACTAATCTTTTCGAATTGATAATTGACACACACATAATGGAACACGAATACGATATCACTGAAACCGAGACGCATCGAGTTTTAAAAAAGAACTGGACAATCACAGTTGCTAAGTTGCGTAGTTTTCTAGGAATTCTATATACCCGGGACGCATATGAAGCGAGATCATTGAAAGCCTCCGAAAGATTACAAACAGATAAATTTGCGCCGATATCCGAAATATGGAACAGATTTATAAGTAATAGCCAGGCCTGTTACAAGCCATATGAAAATATCTCAATAGATGAACAATTATTTCCAACGAAAGCCCGATACAGGTTTACGCAATATATACCGAACAAGCCTCATAAATTTGGCATTAAGTTTTGGTTAGCAAACAAAACGTCCAAACAAAATATATTTTGAATGGTTTCCCTTATATAGGGAAAGATGAAACACGATGCTCGAGAGAAAAAAGGACAAGATGACATTGTTTTCCTCAAATTTATATAAATCAGAAAACTGCACACTTACTGTGTGTAAAAGTAAACCTAAAGTAAAAGTCCTCCTTCTAAGCACCAAACATACAGGTGTACGAATAGAAGATAATTATAAACGTGTTCCAGAAACCATTGCTTTTTACAATAAAACAAAGTATGGTGTTGACCAAATGGCAAAGGAGTTCCCGATGGCCCCTTCAAGTCTTTTTCAATATTTTGGATTTGGCAGCGATAAACGCGTGGATACTATATAAAGAGTGTACCAGATCGAAAATATCCAGAAAGCAATTCATTTTTTGTTTAGCCGAGGAATTAACTGGAGAAAACAAGGACAACATTTGCCAAAGATCAGACGCTTCATTTCTGTCACCTTCAACGTCAGAAGTGCGAAAAAGTTGCCAAGTGGATTATTGCAAAAAAAAATAGAAGTAATAATTATTGTTTATATTGCAAAAAGATCGTATGCGGAAAATGCACAAACAACATTCAGTATATTTGCAAGAAATGTGCTCAATAGATATGACTACCCTGTACCGTTAACATTTTTAATGAAAAATGCGTATTTTCGTTTACCCGTCAATTTGACGGGTCCTGTAGAGATAGGTATACTACATACAGATTTCAAAAATTAGAAAGCCTAGGAAAAAATAATTTTGTGTATAAATTCTTTAGATGAAATGATTAATTTACGATGCAATATGGTTTTTGAGATATTTCATTTCAAAGTTCGAAATCCGTCAAATTGACGGGTCATGTAAACCTAGTGTTAAAGAAACTTTTCTTGCATCAAGTTTATAGGATGATAAAATATGTTTTATCAAACAGACTTTATTCGGAAAATAAATTACCCGAAAATTTCAAACTCTTCAAGCCACTTCAGCGAGTGAAATGCATGCGGGAAAAGGATGTGGCGAAAGAAAAAAGAGAAGAACCGGAAAAGATTGAAACCGAAGTACCACCACCTTTCGAAGCGGGTGAAGTACGAGAAGCAGAAGAGCCTGAAGAAGAGCCAATGGAAGATGAATTGGCCGAAGAAGAGATTGTTTCTGTAGAAGACGTGCGAAGGCCAGATGAAATGGTGGAAGAGGATGAGGAAGAAGAAGACGAGGATGAAGTAGAACCTGCAGATGTAGGTGATTACGAAGACGAAGATGTAGGTGACGAACCTGTACCCGCTCTAACAACTCCTGAATAAAAAAAAAAAAAAAAATACGGAGGAAAAAAAAGAATACGGAGTTCCATAGCGAACAGCCCTCGACTTTGTGTAAATACGGTGAATAAAATGTGTATATTTACGAGGCTTAAAATAATATTCAAATAAATTATCTTCTAAATAAGTTGGAATTTGACAAATTCTATTAATTTATTTAGACAATTATCCCACTTTTTTCTTTATTATCTTATATTGTTCCATAGAAATATTTTACAATACCGAACAAAAAATATCTCCATTATTCTTTTAACAATTTCCGTTTGGAAAATGTTTAGGGGAAATATAGTATACAAAATATGATGATTTATAATAAATATATGCAAGTAGAATATGAATTTGTTGAATTCGCTATGTACACATTTGTACTATATTCTCCAGTAAAAAATATACAGTTTCATTGAAATTTTTATACAAATTTCAAAAAGATAAAATTCAATTGAAGTGTTATGTGAAATTATAGAATCATTTTGGTATTATATGCACTGATTCTAACGATACAAACAAAAAATATAAAATAATTTATCCGCGTCCTTTATTACTATGAAACGTCATAATCATCATCTTCTCTTTTCCTTTTCATGGAATCTTCAATCTCTACTTTGATAGGAGGCATTGTTTGTCCTGGAGAAATCTGTATTTTTGGCTTAGCTACTTGTGCCTTTACGGTAGTTCCTCCAGTTGTGGCTATAAATTTAAACAATTAATATGAACAAAAAGAAAAATATAATAGCAAATATTATTATTATTACACAAACAATTTTGTATCTTACGTATTAATGAAATATGGATAGAGGGAATAGATGTTTGGGAATGCAAGGTCCGGAAGGGATCTGTGATACGATATAATTAATAAATTAGTTCCTGTCATATATTCTTTGCTTTCTTGTATCATTTACCTGATGAAAATTTCAGGACAGGTTTTGGCATTGAAATGCTTTGTGTCCTAGCAACTGTTGCAAGTGTCCCAGCCCTTTTAACTATGGAGAGGCCAGATTTATTAGTTTCTACTTTGATCTTAGACTGACCACTTTGGATGTTATTTCCAACCAAAGAATGCAATGGTTTCCCAACTATTTTCTTCGTTGAATTCTTAAGTTTATAATTTGTTGCATTCAAGCAAAATCTGTCAGGTGGTAATCTTAAACCACTGTTTGCTTTGACAAATGGCAGTGGTACATTGTTTTTTGTCCGAGCAACATCTAATAACACGTCTCTTGGTGGTGGATTTGTAAATGTACGTTCCAATTGCATCTTAACTGCTAATCTAACGTCATCCAAATCGATAAACTTCTTTTTAGCGTGATTTGCGTAAATTCTACTGTCGTCTAATATGCAAGTAACATAACCTGCGGAATTTAAACCGAAAATAACTGTACAGCTTACTTCCAAATGTAAAATCATAAATGCAAAATCATGCATGATTATATACTTCATTGCATCTACATTACTTTAAATAAATTGTAAATATAATAAATTACTTACGATACGTAAATTCGAGCAATTGGTTTATAACCTTCGAATCGTAATCTGTAATTCCCATGTCTTTCATAATTGACATTATAACTTGGGCATCTTTTGGAATATGTTTTACGTGGCTCATAATTTTCGCTCTCTCCGACATTTTAAAAACTACTTCTCTTATAATTGCATTTTCTATAATAATTCCGAGTCACAACTATATATATCTTAGGTTAGCATTTCAAGTAAAAGTTCGAGTAAACATTATGAAATGCACTCCAATATCATGCAGTGCTACCATTTAGAAGGTTCAAACTTTACAAGATCAGAGATTTATTATTTTCAAATTTCGTAATTAATAATAATTATTCATTGCTGTAATCATTTTTACTATCAAATATTTTTTTCGGAAATCGAGAAGCGACTATATGGGAAAACGTGAAAAAGTTTGACAATTTGATAATTTTATCATCGATGTTAGTGTGGTAGTCGTTAAAACAGCTTGCGGCATATTTCTGTTGAATTTGGTTGATGAGTTCGTAGTTCGGTATTTGCTATTTTGCTATCAAACTCTCTTCGGGAGTCTTTGTTGCAGGTAGACGTATTGTACGAAAACGAAAATGAATATCACATCAGCAGGTAAATTGTGTGTTTTAAGTGGGATAGTAAATGTATATCTAGACTTTATTATTTACAAATTTATTAGTACATTTTTACATTGTGTTTGATTATCAGACATGCAATGATTTGCAAATCTCGTGGGTCATAACCTATATAACTTTGTATTCGGAGTATTAAATATAATCGTTTAGTTGATATTAACAGACATTGAGCTCTGTTTTATGATTCTAGCGTTTTTTAACTTTAATTGATTAATCAATTTTTTTTATCTTTTTTCAGCTGGTATCATTTCCCTCCTTGAGGAGCCTATGCCTGAATTAAAGGTGTTTGCATTGAAGAAGTTGGATATGATAGTAGATGAATTTTGGCCTGAAATTTCTGAGGCCATAGAAAAAATGTATGTACTGTATATATCATCATCTATTTTTTTGTAGATGATTTTAATGTGTTTAACAGAATGTTATAACAGAATGTTATATTTTTCAGTGAGATTCTTCATGAAGATAAGGCATTTCCACAACATGACTTAGCTGCATTAGTTGCTAGTAAAGTATATTATCACTTAGGAAGTTTTGAAGATTCTTTGACTTATGCTCTTGGAGCTGGAGAGCTTTTTGATGTTAATGCCCGCAATGAATACGTTGATACTACTATAGGTATTAACAGTATTTTATTGACTGTTAGTATTAGATTTTATTGGGTAGAGATTCTTTATTATTCTGTATTATTTCAGCTAAATGTATTGACTATTATACTCAACAACGTGTGTTGGAAGCTGAGGGAAAATTACCACCAAACAGCAAAGGAATCGATCCAAGATTGGAAGGAATTGTAAACAGAATGTTTCAACGATGTTTAGATGATAATCAATATCGGCAAGCTTTGGGTCTTGCTCTTGAAACAAGAAGGATGGATATCTTTGAAACAGCAATTATGCAATCAGTAAGTTATATTACATGTTAATTTATGCAAGTAATGTAATATAGATAATATAAAAATAATATTTATTAATATGTTTGTTGTAGGATGATGTTAGTGGTATGTTATCCTATGCCTTCCAAGTTGTCATGAGTCTTATTCAGAATCGTGGATTTCGTAATACTGTGCTTCGTTGCCTAGTGAGCCTTTATCGTAACTTGGGAACACCAGACTATGTTAACATGTGTCAGTGTTTGATATTTCTGGACGACCCATTAGCTGTAGCTGAACTTTTAGACAGACTCAGTAAAGGCTCACAGGATTGTGTTCTTATGGCCTACCAAATTGCATTTGACTTATACGAATCAGCAACTCAACAGTTCCTTGGTCGTGTCTTACAAGCTTTGAGAGCAACAGCTCCTATCCCAGGAGCCCTTATGGTTAAACCAATTGTAAAACCAGCTGTAAAAGCAACCACTGAAGTTAGCACTGAGCCTGCAGCAGCAACAACAGCAGAGACTGAAAACAGTAGTAGTACGCCAGCTCCAGAAGAGAAATCTCAACGTAGTGTTGAAAGCTTGGTAAGTCTTATGGTTTAAAGAAATAATACTATACAACATTTATAATAATACACACTGTGCCAATTGATTATTTCACTTGCATAGAATGCCGAAGAACGTGAGCAACAAGAACGCGTAGATGCTTTGTCAAGTATATTAGGCGGAGAAATTTCCATCGATTTGCATCTTCAATTTCTTATTCGTAGTAATCATACCGATATGCTGATATTGAAAAATACTAAAGATACTATACGTGTGTCTATTTGTCATACTGCCACCGTAATCGCGAATGCATACATGCATTCTGGAACTACTAGCGACCAATTTTTAAGGTAAATATACCTCACTGTATTCAACTGATCCTACGCGGATTATATCCTCAAGGAATATATTTATTTTTCACTTTATTTGTTTCACATTTCAGAGATAATCTAGAATGGTTGGCTAGAGCTACGAATTGGGCAAAATTAACAGCTACGGCATCCTTAGGAGTAATTCACAGAGGTCATGAACAAGAAGCCTTAGCTCTAATGCAATCTTATCTCCCACGAGATACTGGTGCGGGAGCTGGTTATTCCGAAGGAGGTGGCCTGTATGCGTTAGGGCTCATTCATGCAAACCACGGCGCAGCAATTACAGATTACTTACTTGGCCAGCTGAAGGACGCACAGAATGAGGTATAGTGGTCCGTAGAGATATAGTGCGATCATAAAATCAATTGAGTGGTAAAGTAAATGTGTTTCGAGCGACGAAACAACGAATTAAATGATAAATCGGGAGATAAAAAACTTGAAATTACTGATAACATCAATTGAAACCGCTGTTTAATATTGTTAAACCAGTTAAATTACTATCACACCATATCTTTTTCTTAATTTCATTAAGTACTTGAAACTTCGGTGGGAATCGATTTCAATCTGGGGCAACTATGTATCACTATTGTTTTTTTATCTTATTATTATTATTTTTTTACAGATGGTTCGTCATGGAGGTTGTTTAGGCTTGGGTCTGGCTGCTATGGGATCGCATAGGC
This sequence comes from Bombus affinis, assembly GCF_024516045.1. Taxonomy (NCBI): domain Eukaryota; kingdom Metazoa; phylum Arthropoda; class Insecta; order Hymenoptera; family Apidae; genus Bombus; species Bombus affinis. Next base: position 15,613,056 of record NC_066345.1, read on the forward strand.
AAGATGTATATGAACAATTGAAATTCAATCTTTATCAAGACGATGCTGTTACTGGCGAGGCTGCGGGCATTGCTATGGGCATGGTCATGCTTGGATCGAAATCGACGCAAGCAATCGAAGATATGGTTGCGGTAAGTAAAAATTGACGTTCTTTTAGGAAGATTTTAACGAATCATCACATCAAGAGTTATTTACTTCTCAACTAGAGTTTAATACTTTATATATTCAAGATACATGCGAAAATTAATTTTATCCACCAAGAGCAAAAGGATGTTGACCGGTAGTTTTAAAGTAATAGGTTCCATTAGCTCTGTAAAGAAATTAACATATATTAGTACCAGCTAACTAAATTAAATTCAAAAAAATAATTAAACAGATATATTCAGCAATTAGCTCTCAAGTATCTATCCATACTTTTATGAACTCAGCTAAAAGTGTAGGACCAAGAATTTTTATCTCCTAGATATTATAACATGTACTGTCCATTATTTATTTGCGTTCTACGCATTCTTCTAATTCCCCGGAAATGCATAAAACTCCATAATCTATCAATAACAGTAGTAAAATAAAACTTACTTAGGATCGAGAGTAACACCGCCCATGTATGCTGTTTCACCATCTGCACGTGTGCCGAGAAAGCCTTTCGGATTCGTAATTGATTCAGCATACAATTCGTAGCTACGCAAATGTGCGCAAATCCCTGTGTTTCATAACATTCGTTTTTAACAAACACATATACACAGACTAAGGCACAGAAAGCGTGGAAATAATATTTTTTAAGTTGAAGTGTGTTAATAATAGAATATTCTGTAGTATGTTCCGTACCCAATAAGTTAAGGCCGCATCCTGGTTGATGTCTTCCATCATTCGCATAGAAGTCTGAAGTACCAATCGAGATACCCATACCTAACGTTCCGGCACATGTGTGGATAACTTGAACATTTTGTGCGTCCGATTTATCAACTCTATCACCGGCTTCTTTGAGTTCAAACAATGGCTTGGCAGGGTCGAGCGCTGAAATGGCAAATATTTAGAGATTTAAGTATAATTTACTGCACCATAATGTCGTTTTGTGGTATGATCTTTTTAAAAACGTTTCCCTTCGAGATAAGATAATGTAAGAATATATCCGCAATTTTAAAATTTATCGTTCAAACATGTAAATCTCGCTTATCCTTCTGCTTATCTTTCATTTGCTAATCACAAATCAAGCTACTCTACCGTTCTTAATCTGTTATTAAAATTGGCGCTACTGGATTTCCTTGGGGAACTTTCAATCGACACTTTAATAATATATCGTTACTCACCGATAACTTCCGCCACTCGGCTCGATTTTCCTACCTCCCGCGCGCTCAAGCCCGCGATTTGAGCGCCGAATGAGTGTCCAATAATTCTTAACTTGGATGTTCGCAAACCAGCCTCGGTTCGCATGAAATTTACGAAACTAGCTACTTTGGTAGCAACGCGTGGTATGTGGTCTGCAACGATGGGGTAAATCAAGTTTCCTGCTATCTTACTCCAATCGACCACAATGACGTTCCAATTCGTGACCTTAATAAGTGCTGAAAAGAAAAAATATTACTTGTCATAATATTGAAGTATTGTATAAATACAAGCTGCATACTTTTTACTGCTCTTACTTCCTAAGTAAATAAATAAAAAATAACAAAATTATTTCATTGGTATTATGTGTGTCTTATAATCTAAGATACTAAATAAAGTAAAATCTGTTTTTAGTTTTTCAGTAGATAATTATTGCCAGCAGTGTACACATTATCGTAAACTTAAATTTTGTACAACTGAAGTGAGAAAGATTCCATGACTCAAAGTAAGAGGAAAATTCGGAATGACAAAGTTGCGTTGGAGTTTTAAGAAAATGGTGTTTAGAAATTATCCAAATGCACGTGCATTTGCCTAATTGGTACTAGAAAATTAAAAAAATAGTTGGTAGCAGGCTACTGTACACGCGAAGATAAGTCTAAAATGTAGAATAAAACTATCTCGTTTATGGTCTTGTTTTAAACTAAACAGGCTTCGAATACCTTTAGTCATGTGTACTTGATAAACTTTTAAATCCGATTTTCTCGAAAACGAAACTTCGTTCTAATTTTATTCTAATACATTACACGTTATACCCTATCGAGGCTAAAGAAATCCCAATTTTTATCTTCTTTTCTTCCATTCAAATATTTAGCCATTACCGCGTTTAACGTGCTTAATTTTTATGGCAACTAAATTATGTCAATACCACCTAATCACAAAATCCGCATTCACTTAGTTGCCAACCCAATATTTAAGAGATGAAACTCGCAGAAAGTTTCGAATAGTTCAATATATTTTGATAAAAAAAAAAAAAAAAAAAAAAAAAAAAGAGAGAGAGAGAATAATAGATAGAACATTTTCGTATTGTAGCCTGTTTGTTTAGTTTTCAAACTCGATTTTTCCGACGATTTTCGATTGCTGTTCTTTATTTTTGTCTTCGAGTCACAGGACCTCCATCGATGTCAATTATATTACGAATTTAAGCGTACGATTTATTTATTACATACTTTACTTACCATCGCGTATGAGTGTACACGCCGGACTTAAACCATTGTTAATCCAACCGTGAGTGATTATAGCGGTTTTTCTTTTCGGGTTCCATTGACTCATTTGAACCGAGCTTATGTCGTTTAATACTAGGACCTCGCCAATTTCAGGATTTTTTCTATTATGAAAATTATATTTCAGCGAAGTTGTTAAACATAGTTGCAATGTTTCAAACACACGATGAGCTAGGAAAAATAATTTAACACTACTGCGATAGCAAGCATGAGAGGATTGTGATGTTTTAAGAAGAAGCTTAACGTAGAGTAGAAAAAAAGAAAGAAATAAATGGAATCGCGAATAACGACAAGACTTTATCGCATTTTGTTTAAACTGAGGATACCTTTTAACGTTAAAAAGACACAACTGGGTGGAAAATATTCGAAAGAATGTAACGGAGTTCAAGTTAAACAAAATTCTAAAAAGAAGTTTAAAAGCCTGCCGAAATTCTATAGCGTACACTCCTATGGACGTAGCAAGGAAAAATGATACAGTATCAAAAATTGAGTTATATACGTTTGAAAGATTGTAGGGAAATTATTAGTACATAAGTTACGAGCTTTTATCTTTTTACGATTTAACCCCTTAACCTAAAACTACGGGCATAGCCTGTAATACGATGATCGGGTCAAACGTAAATATTACGGGCATAGCCCGTAGTACGATGATCGTTTTCGGCCCAAAATTCTCGAACGTAAATCGTAGGTTAAGGGGTTAATCTTCTTCGATTAGAATTTTGTTTGTATGTCGGAAGAAAGATCGTACGATACAATTCGTTGTGGCTTTTAGCTGTAACTTGAATAAAAAATAAACAACAATTGCTGTATGTAAATTCAATGACTCAGTGATGTATACAGTGTATAATAGTAAACGAAGAAAAATAAGATTTCTACAGGCTGAGTTAAAAAGTAAACTTAAATTTCGTTTAGGAAAGAGGAACGTAAAACGTGTTTCAACAGCAGATCGACATTTCATGCGAGGTTCGCTATAGTGATCGCCCTTGGTTTCACAAACGATTACTATAGTGCCCTATCGTAGCGAGAAGATTAAGCAAGAAGATTATATTTTTCACTGATCAACTAATTTTTAATCATTTTCTGAATTTACCTTTTAAATATCGCAATCAAACGATGAACGACCGTGCCATTGTGAAAAATTTAAATGTGCGAAATTGTACGAATTGAAAAATGTGCAGATTTTCCATAAAAGTGAAGATTAATAGAAAGACGATTCTGACCTTGTGTAAAGCGTGAAAATGATCGTTTCCAAAAAGAGATGTGGAATATTCTGCTCCAAATCACTTAGTAGGCTATTATCCTGATTGAACAGAGGCAAGTTTCCTTCTGCATTCTCAAGGGCCGTAGAATTGGCTCCTGTCAACGTCGAAAGTAGCGTAGGATAAACTGAAATATTTTCTTTCGTTATTACGTTATTCGATTTTCCCGTGTCTCGATCGAAAAATCTTCTGATACGAACTCAGCGATAACGATGCGTTTAACATGGTTGTCACCTTACTGTATGCGCCGCAATATGGATCGATTTCTTAGCTTCTTTCCTTCTTTGGCCACTTCCTTTTTATACGTTTCAGTGACGCAGTAATTTTCCCTTCGTGTATGGACCAATTGATAAATAATCGATACTCGATTGTTGGTTTATTACCGGGTGGGGGATCATACCCACGAATCAGCTAGAGAGAATTAGAGACGTAGCGTTTAATTTTAACGGAATTTTTTATGACCTTAAATACGAAGTGCCTTAATATTTGCTTTGGACATACTTGACACATGATTTGATTTTAAATTTGATTTGATTTAAATAACACGTAATAATTTGAAATATTGGACGACACGATAACCACGGTGATTGTAAAATTGATCGTTTCTTTTTAATTGAAGCTATCAATTATTTCAATTTGTCATTTGTTTACTCATTACAAAGTCACGAGGAGAACTACTGAATAAATTATTTCACTTGGTCTAACTCTCTTATATCTATCTTCGAGCTTTTACAATTGATGTATGAGCATCACAAGCATTTATATTATCGTGAGCCCACATGCGAAAGTTCTGTAACTTTAGTATTCGTGAAACGAATTATGTTTTTTTTTTTTGTTTATTATTACCAGTTTTTGTGTATTACATATTTGTATTTTCCATTATAAACGATGAATTTGGTTGTGAGGTGGTTCAGGCAAAAGTACCCATACGCGATGGTACGACATAGCCATGCAATATTACATTCTTTTTTTTTTTTTTAAATTTATATTTGTAACTTAAATTTAAGTCGCTATAGAGCGGTGCTTATGTACGATATTGTTTTTTTTTCTTTCCATTTCTGTCCTGAAAACCGGTCGCAAAAACAGGATAGTTAATTCGTGAAACGAATTATGTCTAACTGACGTTATTTACAAGTATCGCTGGCTATTGGTAGTATTTTCGAAGTTTCAACGATACAGAATCGCGTGAAGTCGCGAACAAGCACGTTATCCGTTAAAACTATAAAATTATCAAAATAATTCTCATAAAATGTAACATCTTTTCTACTCATTTTAACGTATTTCATAAATTGTTCTTATCAGATATCTCGACTTGTACCAATATGAAATTACCGAATATTAATTTATTGCCATTTTTACTCGTAAAATCATGAAATACTAACGTAATTCGTGGTTAATAATTATTTCCTTTGACTTCGAAAGCAAACGTACGATGTCTGAAAATGTACTTCACGAAATTCTACTATAAATGCTTACACGTTTACAATCTACAAACGTAATGTACGTTGCAATTTTATTTACTGTAAAATCCTGCACCGTCGTTGCTAGAATCAATTCTATAATCGTTTTGCAACCAACATAGAACCTAAAAAATAGTAGTTGCAAAACTGATATGGCAGCTGGTATAAGAACTGTAACTGAAATCCAAGCTGTTTCAAATCCTCAGCTATTGGTTTAGTAATATAACATTCCAAGGACTGGTCGAAGCGCACGTGTCCTGGCTCGTATAAAACAGAATACGAAGCAAAAGACACAGTGTAACGTATTTTAATTTACATAGAATCTCGGTACACGCTTTTTAATTTCTCGTTTATCTTAATTGATCGAGAGAACCTGTATTTGTTGTCGAATCAAACACATTTATTGCGATGGAAATTTTAGACGTTAATTGCTCTTAATAGCTACTTTTTAAAGTTCTTTCAACAGTTGTTTTCATATGTGTATTACGCAGCTGTTGTTATTTTTAAAAAGGATACACGAAGAATCGTAATTAAATGTAACGGTACGTGCAATCGTCGTGATCGTCGTTATTATAGATCAAACAGAATTACTTGCTTTTTTAATACTTCGAGACACTTGTCTTAACATTCTTCGGAATTGAACACTGCCTCGTTCGGTTTTTGAAAATTTTCAGATCCAAAACTGTAATTCGTCATTTCTTTCTCATTTCAGTTGTTTTTAGAGAAAATTACTACAACCCGTGATTAGACGACCGAAAGATTAAGCTATTCGCAGACTAACCATAGTTTTCTTCGTGGATTATCATCAAAACGAAGTTATCATCGGTATGAATCGTACTATCATCGAGAAAATGTCATCAGATATAATTTATACGATTTTTTATAAAATAGACGATACTCTGCTTGTCTTCATAGTTGACATGTATAGGATTTATAATAACGACGCGAGATTTCCATCGGAATTGACCTAACATTAAATCACTTCGGCCTTGATCCCATTATGGTTGATTATTTTTTGAATTTTCCTCCGAAATTCTTGCTTTATCGCGCGTCTCAGGCATCTAATATTCGAGTAATAATTAGAATTCTAAATATACCCGTCACCCTCTAAAGGTCTCTAAGTGCTTTCCGGGGGACTGGTTACAGTTATTTTTGATCGTAATTCTCCTCTGGTTACAACGAAATGTTTTCCTAGGGAGACTCGCGCATAATCTTGGCCCATTTATTTGCGAGATCCTTGTTCGTAAAATAACGAGGCCCACGTGACGTCGTATTTCTTTGCGAAACGATTCTCCGGCGGGTAACGACGAAATCCACTTACTGTCGACGGAAAAATAGGTGCAGGACAAACTGCATCGATTTGTCAGCGCTGTTTCAACTGTCTACGCTGCGGCTGAATTTCGTTTCGTTGCTGATACTCTTCCTACGATTTCTCTGTCACGTGCTACCTCGTTATAGCTTGAATAAAAAATGCCACAAGATTTTTCACGTAATATCAATCGAAAAGTTTACCTACGTATAAATATTTTTGTCGTAAGATCGCTATTACACGATGGGACGACGATTCTTCGAGGTATTCGCGTTCTTTAAATGAAATGGCTGATCATTTTCTAGGTGGATCGTACTGAGACCCAACCATCGCCACTTTTCAGTCAGTCTGTTATTTTATTAGGTTGTCTCAAGAAAAAAAAAAAGAATGTCGTGCGTCTATTATTTCTCTATAAAACGAAAGAAACTTTTCGGACAACCTCGTGGAATTATGACACACTTTTTGAGAAAATCGCATCGAATGCAATCTAAAATCCAATTGAAACTCGTTATTGAAGCTTTGTCATATTATCTTAATTGATTTTGCACACATATGCATTATATGAATTTATTTGCTCATTTCCTGATAGTCCCGTACAGTTACAGAAATCATTTTCCGAACCATTCGCTTTTACTGGATCATTAGACTCAGAAATTGCCTGTTCTTTCGGTGCATTTGTAAGTCGTTTCGCTTCGATGGAGCAGTATCGAATGCAGGAATCATTTGTCTTGCGCGTAAACGTCGATTAAATGAAAAATAACCCAAGTCACGTAAACGTAACGCAAATAAGATTTACGCGATAGCGGTCGTCAAATTGTTAATATCGTGTTGATTATCGTTCTTCGTAAATTTCTTGAGGAGTTGATAGGTATCGTTTTGGTGTTCAGATGGATTAAGAAATTTTGTCTTTTTATATGTTTTTTTCGTTAATACGATGAAATAAAAAGGGAAAAGAAAACTATGCGAGTATTGGGTTAAAGTTATTTCTTTCTTTGCAAAGATAATGAATTAATGATTAGTTGGAAGAATGTGTTTGTAAAAATTACGTAGGTTCTGTTGAATATAAATGTTTCATACTTGAATATAAATGAAGAAAAAGAAGACAAAAATTTGTTGCTTGATTTTAGTGGAATTTTAAGGACATACATGTAACAGGCTTCTTTTTCACAAATTATCGTCCTATTATTTCCTTTTGCGAATTATTTTGATATTTTTTATTTCAATTTCACGTTCGTATTCCTGCAAAAATTTATATAATATATTATAACTGGATACCAAATTGTTAAAATATAATATAACCTGACATTTTTAAAGAATGAGGAACAGGAGACACAAACTATATAAATACCCATTTTTCTCACTGATTTATTTACAATATTTTTAAAAGGACCTTCCTTTTTTTCTTTTGCCAACGCCCGCAATTCAATTTTTTATCTTTTCAATTCTTTACTCTTCCACCCTTTGGTTTATTCTCATTGATTTTTTGGGTTTCCCCATAGCTAATCCACTCACTCTTCCACTCGCTAAAGTGCACTCTAAAACTACCCATCTGTGCGCTGCACATATTCGCGTTGTACGTATTCCTTCTAAAACTTCATTTTCATTCATAGAATCAATTTAAATACATACCAACTTGCTTGAAACAGGATTTCAATCTCGAGCAGCTACTTCATCTTTTTCACGTTACCTTAAATAAATTTCACGCGTTGCCATCTAAATTACCAGCATTCCATTTTACCCGCGCATTTACCTTTATTCGCAGAAAGTGAATTTCAAATTGAAACGCGGCAAAAGATGTTATTTTTACTCGTTAAAGATGATTACATTGCAAATTATGCAGATAAACCAAATTGAAACGTTATTAAAACATGTTGTAGAGACGAAACGATGTTTCAAAAATTAGCACCACCGCGTTCGTTAAAATGGCTATTTCAAATTTATTCACATTTTTCTTTCACAATTATCAAAAATTCGCCGCCCAGTACTTCTCGACCAATTAATCTGCAAGCTTTGAAATTCGCTAAATTTATTAAATCTGTCGCGTGTTCCCCTTTTCGTTAGAATTGTATTTTGCCATTGTTAGAAAGTTTCTGGAATTCGACAAATACAGATAAAATACGAGTACGAAAGAATTGTTATTGATATAAACGGGAAATCTGACTTATTGTTAGTTACATATCGAGGTAGTCTTGACATTAAATTGCAAATCGTCGCGTCATTCCGCGAGTCGTTTGGAAAATTTTCAACGTTTTGGACCAATTGATATTAAATTCCATTGTGCATTTGCTAAATATATTTGCCAAATAAAGGGAATTATTACGAATTTCTGGTCTAAAACACGAGATACCGAATTTGAAAATATATCACTTTTAGTTGGATACTAGTCCTTTGTAGTTCTACGTTGACCTGTTCCTGACACTCTATCTCATTCCATTCCCTCCATTTCTAGGATATTAAACATACTCTTTGTCATTAACATTTACTTTAATAGAAATATTTTAATGTAAACGAGTATGGTCGAAAATGAGTACGAGGTTATCTAATAATTTGATGTTTATCGGTAAAAAGGTTTATCAAAGAGGAACAATGTAATAAAACATTTTTCACAAATATACAGTAATATATTTCTTATTATTTTATTGTATAATCTTATTTCCTTTTTTTCGTAGTATGCCCAAGAAACGCAGCACGAGAAGATCCTTCGAGGATTAGCCGTGGGTATCGCATTTACCATGTACGGTCGTTTAGAGGAAGCTGATCCTTTGGTTGCTTCCCTTTGCGCCGATAAGGACCCGATTCTTCGAAGAAGCGGCATGTACACGCTAGCGATGGCTTACTGTGGAACCGGAAACAACCAGGCTATCCGGAAGTTGCTGCACGTTGCTGTAAGTTGTCAGGAACAAATCTCTTTTATATCCTTCTGCCTTGAACTCTCTTTTGTTGTTATTTGTTCCTTTATCGCAGAGACAGAGAGGGAGAGAGAGAGAGAGAGAGAAAGAGATATAATAAGATACAAGAATATTTTGTTTACTTTGAAGAATTTTATGAATGTAACATCAAAGCGTAAAATTCATTCGTCGGACCAGGCAATTATGTTATGTGATGGCAATTGATAATGATGAGAAATAATATAACTGATATGAAGCATTGTTTTGTTATGTTATGGAAACAAGCGCAAAAGGGTATAACGCAATCCCAATTAATACATCAAACTTTTCCTATAAAGATAACAAGTACAGGGTAGAACATTATCGTGGAAGACAATGTTTTGACAAAATTTAGATCTTCAACATCTATGAGTCGTTTAATTTCATAAAATATTTATCAATCTTTATAATAGAAAAAAAATGACAATTTCTCAGATACGTTAAAATTACAACTCGTTTTGGCTGAATGGCAAATTTGTTATTTTTGTTCTCGTTATAATGTAAGATAATTAATATGTTTTCGTCTGTACATTCGACACGTGTCCAGCCTTCGTATTCGTCGTTTCATTCGAACATTCGAATTCTTCACGACCTGTCTCTGAGTCGTATTTTATCTTCGCCGAGTAGCTTCAAAATCTCAGTCGCGTTTTCCTCTGTTTATTTATCTCTTTTCTCCGCTTTAGAATATCAGGCAATTTTATGCGAGAAAAGGTAGAAAAAAAAAAGATTAATCTTCCTATTTAATTCGAGTTGGCAATAGGTTGAACTTACAGAAAAGAAATTTCGTCTGTACTGGTCGATCGTTGATTAATTGCTAATGAATGACGATTACGTGGATGCGTTTTAGACTACGACGTGTATAATATACAAAGAAAGGTACAAAACTGACGTTAGTAATTATACTTAATGAATTAGATATCATATACTTGGTACAAAATAAGTCATTTATTTATCTGAGAAACAACATGGATCCGAAATATGTTACACAGAATTGTTATATTCATTTAATTCAAATTTATGTCTTAAATTTTCAATCTTGGTTAGTACTGTACGACTCTTGCCCATCCAAGAAAATTTGTTCGCTAATTCGCCAGTTTGTTAGTTACAATAATTTAACAAAAACATGCGAATATCAAATATCGAAATTAATTAATCAATGATCGAAATTCTAAAAATCAGCACTAAAGTAATACGGGAAGAAATAAAAACAGTCACGACAGTGTATTCAGGATTCTAGTGTACGACGTAGTGTACGATAGCGTATGTAGCGTAGTGTTAATTTTTGTAGCAGGTTTCTGAGAAATTGTTGCTATTTCTTTAGCTTCAGTAGACATCGTTAGACGTAATTCGTCAGTACATAAACGTGGAAGTGATAAAATATTTTTACAATTTTCTTTTTAACTCAGGACTACGTTATCATGTAATACTTAACACTTTGATTTATAACAGAAAGAAACTAGTTAAAACTATTTTAAAGTTTTATTTCAAATTTGAAGCATCATAAGACGAATCCTATAACGTAAAATATGTTCTTTCAGGTCTCCGACGTGAACGACGATGTTCGGCGTGCTGCGGTCACAGGTCTGGGATTCCTGCTGTTCAGGTGAGTACCAGTAAAGAATACTTAAGTTCGTGGGGTCAATATGAGGTTGGGGAATGCGAATTCCTCGAAGTGACCAGCTTCCTGTCGGTGTTCCAGACCACAAGTCTGGTATTCTTCGCGTAACTCGCATTCGCGCATTTAATAATGCCATTTTTATTCAGAAGAGACTTTGTTCTTCTGATCGTGCAGTTTTCTCCTCTCAACTGCAATCATTTCTATGATCGAGAGAAATAATGCAAGAATTTCTATGATCTAGCGATTACCAAAATATATATCTCTATACTTTATCTCTAACAATGATTATTAACATTTTTCTAAATTATTTCGATCTATAAATACAAAAGAATTTCGAATTCAGAAATTTTAAACGATCCAGTCCATTCTGAGAATGTAGCGTATAATTTCATCGTTTCGCAATATTCTTCTTTCAAAAATATAGGAAAGTAGAGCTAAAAGCAGCCACATTTTAATATCGTCCGAAAGAATCTGGATTTCTCATTTTCTATTTACTTAGGAAAGAAATGTCTGAATCTCGTTTATTTTTAAACGTCACGCGAATGAAGGTAGAATCTTCGGTATTTGAATAAACAAGCAAACTTGGTCGTTCGAATAAGAACATTTCCAATATTGGCACATGTTTTTTTTCCCCCTATAGCGATTGTTTAGTAATCGAAAGAATGACTTCTCAAGGATGTTGTTTGTACGATGATGTCCATTATCATTCGAGAAACCAAAAGTAGAATAAACGAACAGAATTACGTAGATGATCATGTTATAATGACACTGTGTCGATTATTGGCTAATTGAACCTGTATAACAGGTACATCTGGCTGTTTTTATAGAAACAGTGTTACTGTTAGTACCATTAAGTGTTACTTATATTAGTAACATAACTCTTTAATCGCTTCATTGAGACGCAGCAATGGAAATTCCAAAGTAATTGATTCTTGCTGTTACGTATTTATTTCATCGAGTAGCTACGTTCACGGCAAGCGTTTCGTTATAAGTCATCCAAGATGAACTGTTTATAAAATTATTTATATTAATATTATTGAATGAAATTTCAAACCGTGTGCCATTCTCGATGAAAATTCAAATCGAGTGAAACGCGCACGTTGTTTCCGAGAGACCACAGGCGGATTAGCGAATGAAGTTTACATTTAATTAAATTTAAATCTAAAAGAAATATTGTATTAGGGTATAATCTCTTCGTTGCATGATTATTTCCTTGGGCATGTCTTTGAGAGAAGAATCATTCTACCTTAATCAATTCGATATCAGCTTATCAGAGTTCCATCGGGAATTGATAAATTGCCACAGCTTAAAGATCGTATTTAAATTGAGAATGATCTTCTTTTGTTTCTTTACCCGCTTCATCGTCGCTTAATTCATCTTCAGAAGAGTAGTTATACATCGAGCTGTCATAGTTGTGGAGAAATGATTAAATATGATATAAATAGCGAGTTTTCTCGCTTAGCTTTTAACTCGAAAATTACATTTTCATTACTTTGTCGGTTTCTCTTGCACGGGACGTAGTTTCAGAAAGAAATAATTATGATTTACCTGGGGAAAATTTTGGAAAAATTGCCGAATATAGTTAACATATTTAAATCGTTTGGTTTCTAAATTGAAAATATATTATTGTAATGAATTTATATACAATGAAATTGTAAAATGTGAGTGATATTTTCAAATTGTATACAACTCTTTTATATTTCATTCAGTTTCTCGTTCATTGTTACTTTAAAAATCTCTAATCTCTAACAGTTTACAGTCCATAGTCTAATAATAATCAAACTTTATCGTCAACAAGAATTACCGGTAATGTGCACAATGTTTGCGTACAGTTTCGATCTTGTAATTGGTAAATTTGTTCGAGAAATTGGCAAATAATATTGAAATTCATAAAATAAATACAACGAAGGTACATTATATAAAATATGCGATCTGTTGTTTCACTTTTAAAACAAAGTATGCAAAATGTACGAAACGTGCAAAATAAATATGTGGTTAAAACCTTTAAAGGGAAAACAAATTGCTAAACTGTGGGATATTTATGCGATATTATATTTTCATAAATATGACCGATAAAATGAAATTCGCATAGAAATTTGCTTCATTTACCATGCGTTGTAATAGGTAGTTTACATTGGATATTTTATATTTCTTTCATATTGTGCGTAATCTGTACGATTTCGTTCTTTTAAATTCGTGAATATCCGCCTTCTATTAGGTTGTCCGAAAAGTCTCTTTCTTTTACAGACACGTCTTTCACAACGACGCATCTTTATACAAACATGAAACCTAATCTGTCGAACGTTGTGATTTTTATTTCGATAGAACAAAGTGGATCGTACGTAATTCGATAAAATAATGTAAACCGGAAAATGTGGATATTTGGATATTTTATATTTCTTTCATATCGTGCGTAATCTGTATGATTTTGCTGTTTTAAATTATCTACAAATTCGTGAATATCTGCCTTCTATTAGGTTGTCCGAAAAGTCTCTTTCTTTTACAGACACGTCTTTCACAACGACGCATCTTTATACAAACATGAAACCTAATCTGTCGAACGTTGTGATTTTTATTTCGATAGAACAAAGTGGATCGTACGTAATTCGATAAAATAATGTAAACCGGAAAATGTGGATATTTGGATATTTTATATTTCTTTCATATCGTGCGTAATCTGTATGATTTTGCTGTTTTAAATTATCTACAAATTCGTGAATATCTGCCTTCTATTAGGTTGTCCGAAAAGTCTCTTTCTTTTACAGACACGTCTTTTACAACGATGCATCTTTATACAAATATGAAACCTAATCTGTCAATCGTTGTGATTTTTATTTTGATAGAACAAAATGGATCATACGTAATTCGATAAAATAATATAAAACGGAAAATATTGTGCATCCATTATTTCCTTATGAAACGAAAAGAACTTTTCGGACGACCTAATACAAATTAATTATCGATACTCCATAAAAATATTCACAAAGATACGTTGGATTTAATAATAATGAAAATCCATTTTACTGTTCAAGTGTTTTATCCCATAATTCCTCGATTTTTCAACCGATTCAATTTCTTCTATTGTAAATTTATCCGACGCTTAAAGGCGCGTTCGAATCGGAACTCTTCCTGAAAATTCCTCGAATTTCCTATTCCAGCCGTGCAGACGACACGGACCGTTTGTTTGCCATCGAATACCAGCCATTGTGCTACGAAACGCGCGAAACTTTTTTAATACGTCGACTTACCGAGTATCCCGTTGATCGACGATCGAAGACGCGAACCAGAGAATACCGGTCGATCGATGCTTTTCATCTCTGAGAATTTGACGGATCGAACGTTCCTTTCATTCTATCGTTAGCTCGTCCAATGTCTGTTTGGTCCGCTGGCTATTCTCGTTTCATGATTTCACGCTGCAATTTTCGCGGTCCCGAGGCCCGTATTTAATCTGCACCGACGTTTTCTATCAACCAGACGGGACCAAAGATCGATCAAACCCGTCACTGGTCCCTTTCTTTCGTTCGTCGTATCTTCGGTCATCAGCAGAAACTGTTTTTTCGCGATCGTCTTTATTTATCTTTGGAGTTTTATTTTTGTCTATTTTGCTTCCATCGATCAGTTGTCGGGATGGCTGTGCTTAGCGATGGGTTCAAGCGCGTTTCGAATACAGAGATTTGACCATCGACCGTGTCTATAAACTCGAACTTTCAGTACGACGTTCGGAAATGTCGAATTCAAAGTTCTCTCAAAGGAACGTATGATAAAAAAGAAAAAAAAAGAGTCTTAATAGACGTACGTCGAAATATTTCGGAATTGTGACGTATGTACCCTTAAGTATAGTAGGGTCCAACTGGTATTCCGTACATTTGTTCCATTAACCGTTTGAGTGCCAGGGGTCTTTGAAAAAACAGGGTGGACAAATCGCAAACAGCGCGATAGCGTTTGTCTTAATCGATTGCGAAGAGAAACAAGCGGCGCAATAGCGTTCGTCGTGTTTCTTATTTTTACGAAATACATCTATGTTGTTATATATGCGTACTATTAGTTTATAAATATTTCAGGTTTTGTTCAATAGAAATTATTCTTAAGATAACAATGAAACACAAAATACCGTCAGTTGTCCGTAGCGTTCAAATGTACTGCGACTTTTCGACACAAAATTTAAACAGCGCGGTCGTGCTGCTTGGAACTCAAACGGTTAAAAAGACTGGCCAGTGAAATAGCATGTAAGAATTACATAAACGCGCATTATCATAAAACATGGCGCAATTTGCGCGTTTTAGATAAGATTCTAACGTACTAGGAACCGAGGAAACCGCGATTGAAATATCCGGAGAACCAGAAATACGTCGATTTACATATTTATTAAGGTGTAAGAAGCATATTTATGGATAATACGTGATTCAGAGAAGTCCGCTATGCAAATCTGTAACATATACGTTTCCCATGATCCGAGGGAAAAAATTGATCATAGTGGTACATGTGTACATACCTCAATTTCCTCAGGATTCATAAAATTTTCCCAGCGGATCTCGGTGGCGGAAAAAAGTACGTATTAAAGTTGATCCCATCGCTATCCGGTTTCCTTCTCGTGTCTGTCGTAAAGTCTTTCGCAGATTCGATAAGGTAGATCCGATCCCGTTTCTGCAGGAATTTCCATTCCTCCTCGAGATGGATGAGCGTCGATATAGAATCGTTTCGCGAACGATACTCATTGTTTTCCTGCCAGAATAGGATTAGGGGTGGCTAGGCTTTTCTATTAATACCGAAAGAAGCTTTCTGTTGTCGTTTAACCCTCGTGCGACGAAGCCTGCTCGATCCTTTTAAGAGACTCTAAAGTGGAAACCCGCGCACGTCTTTCCTCGCGATTAGTTCCATCATAATGCCGCGACAGCGTTTCTTTTTCAATGACTTTGTCACTCGCGATCGTTTTACGAATTTACGGTCTTACGATCTGATGCATAATAATTTCCGTATCTTACGACGATCCAACTTATACAAGTAAGTGGAGCTGGTTTGTTTCTCAAAAATCGAATGTTAATTTCTTTCGAATCCGAAAATATCGATTCTTTGAGAAAGTGCAGTCTTCGCCACTTTGCAGACAAGGTTTGTTTTCTCGAAGCCTTGGTTAGAAGTATAACGGCAAATCAACGTAAGCGTAAGTCGTGCAGAAGAGAGGAAGTGCGTCAGAGACGACTTTGAGATTTGGCTGTCGTATCGTCGTTCCAGGGTCAGACGAGAAAGTTGCGTATCGACTTGCTTAGCCAAGGATTATCGAACGCCCACGCGGAGATTCGCTGTACCGAGCTTTACGACCTTTGAGTTAAACGATATCGTCGGTGGCAGCGTGATTCATCCCCTGTCCGATTGACTTCTAATCTTTTCACCCTTAACAGCATAAATTGCGTGGAGCGTGTTGTTTCACGATTAAGCGACGGATGATGCTTTCGCTCGTGCTAGGAATATCGACGTCTCGTGCCTGGTGTTCAAACGTACGTAACATATGCGAATAATATTTGGAAAAATTTGAAACCATGCGAAACGATAGAAAAATTGTAAAGTTATATCACCGATGTATGCAAATATATCTTGTCGCACTTTTTACGATATAAATTACAAAAGGCAGAGAATCGTCTATTCTCCACTCGACGAGTTGCGAGGCGTATCAGTTTGCCCGAAGAAAAAAAATTTTTCTCTCGTATCGAAGTTTCGTCATGGAGCGTGTGTGTGTTCGCGCGTGTGTTGGAATTCTTCTTGTTCAACGAGTTCAATGAATCTCGATCCGCGGTGGTCAATCGATACCAGGCTAGCTAGAAACTCTTAATTGAAAACAGTCGATCGATCTCCGTGGTATCGCGGAATGGACTGTCGAACAGGATGAATGGTTGGTAGCCTTGCAACGCGTGAAAGCTGTGGATCATTGAGCATCGATTACACAGGTTGAATTTACTCGCTGGCGAAATATTGTTGGATAACCTTTCGCTACGATCGAATCACTGATCTGTCTCAATGACAAAAGTCACGTTCGACCACATGTACTCGTTGGCTTCGTATCGAATGATTTAAATATCGCGTTGCTTATTTTATTAAGTTGTCCGAAAAGTTTCTTTCGTTTCATAAGGTGATAATATAATGAGCAACAATTTCTGTTTTATATTATTTTATTGAATTAGGTATGATCAATTTCGTCCTATTTCTATTATTATATTCGTGCATAATTCAATAAACTAATATAAAATAAAGAACATTATTTCCTTATAAAACGAAAGAAACATATGATATAAATCATTCGACACAGCTTGAAAATACGTAACCAACTTTTCTTCTTTCAACGAGAACGCTTAATCGTTCGGTAGATATTTTTCTTTCCATTTCGATGATGATAGGGGATTTTACTGTCTATCCTTGCGAAGTACTCGAGGGAGTTTGAAATTTCACGCTGCAACGAGCGTATTTCCGACTTGGAAACTTCCGCCACGCGGGTAATCGAATATTTACCGTGACTTCGGCGTCAGATACGGGGTGAGACGTGACCCAGGTGAGAGCGAGTTGTTGTATCGATGCCAGTCTTTTCTTTTCTTCTTCTAAAGGTTGCTTCGTCGTTAATCTTGCGAACTTTTCACGCTATCCAGTCAAATATAGAGAACAGCGATATCTTCTATCGCGCACAAGCATAATTTTTGTTTCGACGATATTAGTTTGAGTATAGAAGAAAGGATCTCCCTTCAACGAAGAGATCTCCGTGCGCAAGGGAAGACTTGGAAATGTAACGCATATAGATTTATAAATCTCCGTAATCTTTGTGTGAGAAGTAGCTCGTTTAGAGAAGAAATTTTTCAAGGAAAGAACTACGTCTCTCGTGGATCAATTAACAACGATTTGCTAAAACTTACGCTGATAGATTTGTACGTTTTCCTTTATTAATCGACGGAATATTGAAATCCAATTTGGAGGAAAGCTTTGTAAATATAGTTGGTATGCGTTTAATTGAAAGTGATTTATAAAAAACGAAACAGACTTTCGTAAATTTCGCTCTCTGATTCGTTCGAAATCGTGGCTTTTTAACACAGAATCACGAATAATTGATGTAGCACAGGTTAAATACGCTTGAACAGTAGACGAAATGATGATAACCTCTGACGTTTTCATGAAACGTAAAAGAGGTCCGAGCGAATTTTAAGCAGACAGGATCCTAAGCTAAGCTCGATTTTAATCAACGCCGGTAATCGGGGGATAAATGTAAATTAATTTCTACGAGGGCCGGACGAGCATTCCCATCCACTAAATGGGATCCGCGAATCGTGACTAGATTATTTCAGTCACCGTCCTCCTTAAACCGTGTCCATTGATTTCTGTTATGGATGCCATTGTTTATGCTGATCATTGAACTTTTCCATTTGCAAATTTTCTGAAATTTAAGATCTCTACCTAAAATAGATCAGTTTGTCATATAAGAAATTGCAAGAGATTACTTACTACTACATCTTAGATTGTTAGAATATTTAATATTGTAATAGTGCTATTAAATTAGGCTAGCAGCATCATAAAGTTTTCCAGATTTTTCTGTAGGTACGTGATTTTATATGCGATATTATCGCGTTCGTTACGATTCGCGTCTTCTTCGTTCAATTCTTTCCAGATGAATTTCTTTTTCAAAAACGAGCACACCTTGACTATATGTTGAGAGTATAGTCTATTGGGTTGGCAACTAAGTGATCGCGGATTTTGTCATTAGGTGGTATTGATTGCCAAACCAATACTCAAAAACAGCTTCAGAGATAATTGTTCGAACGAGATTGTTTCGTATGTTGGATAATTTAATTGTTGCAACAATTGAGTGTAGCCAAATATTTGGCCATCGCTGTTACATCGCAGGCGCT